>NC_063056.1:3290956-4603456 GCF_018812025.1 Megalobrama amblycephala
TTTTTTATTGTATTGGTACAGACTGGCTAAACAATTTACAAAGTTTCTGCTCATATTTAGCCATGCTCGTTCTGAACGAATGCAATGTTGCTGCAAATATCAGGACCAATGCAAAGATAAGCAAAAAAACAAAAGGCTTTAATATTGTAAATCATTTTCAAGAACAACCCTGCAACTATAATGTTCCCTCTAACATTTATCTGGAGCTTTAACATTTGAAGTAATTCACAGCGGTGCTGCAAACAGCAAACATTATTTGTTTTAAACAAGGGCCAATAAAATACCTAGGGTCTAGCGGGAGTAAGCAGAAAACAGGAATTGCTGGAAAACAAGAGGCCTGGTGTGGCATTTGAGAAATCGGTTGAGGGAATGGAGGGTGAACACAACGCTGAATTGAATAATAACAACCACATCAGGCTCAGAACTCTACAGGCGCAAGGCTGACAAGTTCATTACCACGGGAAGTCGCCTGGCTGCAGGATTTTTGATGGAACACTATTGCTGCGTTTTTATCCTCTGAAATTGCTCTGTGTGCAACCACACACAGGCCACCAACGCCGTAGAGAGATGCAGAAAGATCGAATTTTTCAAAGTCGTAACATAGTCGAGAACAAATAGTACAATCTGGTAATGTGATGAACAGGCCAGGCAAAACTTTTTGTAATGTAATGTAATTCAGTTAAACTTAATTCGATAAATATTCAAACGTTTTTTGGGGGGTTGTGTCTTTATAGAAGAGGTTCAGAGTGAAGCGCGGCTCTGTGTTCATTTACATGCGTGCAGCTCATGATCCGGCGTTTTCGGTGTCTCGGTTCATGGTCTGTGCATGTCGCTTATAAATGATTTATCTGTGCACACCATTTTTAAAAACTCATGTACCTCAAAATCTTTAATCAAAAACATTAAAGGTGCCCTAGAACCAGTTTTTACAAGATGTAATATCTAAGGTGTCTAAGGTGTCCCCTGAATGTGTCTGTGAAGTTTCAGCTCAAAATACCCCATCGATTTTTTTTAACTGCCTATTTTGGGGCATCATTAACTATGCACCGATTCAGGCTGCTTCCCCTTTAAATCTCGTGCTCCCTGCCCCCCGAGCTCTCGACTATAATACAGTGCATTTACAAAGTTCACACAGCTAATATAACCCTCAAATGGATCTTTACAAGATGTTCGTCATTCATGCTGCATGCATGCGTCGGATCATGTGAGTATAGTATTTATTTGGATGTTTACATTTGATTCTGAATGAGTTTGATAGTGCTCCGTGGCTAAATCTAACATTACACACTGTTGGAGAGATTTATAAAGAATGAAGTTGCAGACTGCAAGTGTTTAAAAATGAAAATAGCGACGGCTCTTGTCTCCGTGAATACAGTAAGAAACGATGGTAACTTTAACCACATTTAACAGTACGTTAGCAACATGCTAACGAAACATTTAGAAAGACAATTTACAAATATCACAAAAAATATCATGATATCATGGATCATGTCAGTTATTATTGCTCCATCTGCCATTTTTCACTATTGTTCTTGCTTGCTTACCTAGTCTGATGATTCAGCTGTGCACAGATCCAGACGTTAATACTGGCTGCCCTTGTGTAATGCCTTGAACATGGGCTGGCATATGCAAATATTGGGGGCGTGCATATTAATGATCCGACTGTTACGTAACAGTCGGTGTTATGTTGAGATTCGCCTGTTCTTCGGAGGTCTTTTAAACAAATGAGATTTATATAAGAAGGAGGAAACAATGGAGTTTGAGACTCACTGAATGTCATTTCCATGTACTGAACTCTTGTTATTCAACTATGCCAAGGTAAATTCAATTTTTGATTCTAGGGCACCTTTAACGTCCCCTCCCGCTCCAAATGACGTCTGTTCTCTTTATGACGAATGAGGATAAATATCCTCCACTGCCATTCAGATCTGCCTCCATTTACTTCCTACGATCCAATCAGTCCCCAAGGATGAAATCCAGTCCTTTTTTTATCTCATTCCAGAAACCGTTTCACATACATCACAAGGAAAAGACTATCACAACTTCTGGTTCACGCCAACATTAAAGGTCTCTATTATTGAGATATACAGTCTCCCTGCAGGTTTTCATCAAAAAAGATGGAAGGTTTAACATTTGAAAGTAAATAATTTGCAGTGTAAAATAAAATTAGGTAACACTTTAGTTGAGGGTCCAATTCTCACTATTAACTAGTTGCTTATTAGCATGCATTTCAGAGGATATTAGCTGTTTATTAGTACTTATTAAGCACATATTAATGCCTTATTCTGCATGACCTTATTCCACATTCTTAACCCTACTCACTACCTTACTAACTATTAATAAGCAGTAATTAGGAGTTTATTGAGGGAAAATATTAATATATTTCTGACTTCATTTTTATTTAATTTTTTTTTGTAATTAGAGTTAATACTACTACTACTACTAATAATAATAATAATAATAATACAATAGTTATTATTATTATTATTATTATATAATTCAAATTTACTGGGTTTCTAAAAACAATAGTATGAATATGAGAAACTATCACAACTAAAAAGAGGTTTGAGTCCACTTTAAATTCCAACTACAAAATCTCAGAAAACATGTTCTGTCAAAGGGCAAAAAGGTTTGGTAATCCCTGCATCAGAACATCAATCTGAGCATCAACACATATCTTCTGTCCCTCTAAGATATTATTTTCATATTATTCGGCATACATATATATGTCAGATGAATGTCAGACCATTTTAACATTATGCATTGTAATATTCGTCAATGCAATAACTTTTATAATATTCGTAGCTCTTTTCAAATGTTCACTTAAAACGACATGAACGAAATAAATTGAATACGAATGTAGAGATATTAACCACTGATGAGTAGCTTAAGAACCAGGTTTTCACTATATCTAAATTGACTTTTAGTGATTAATGAGAGGAAATAATTTGGGGACAAAGACCAGAAATTGGATGAGAACAGGCTGGACATATGCCTCAGCTCTGACATTATGTTGAGCAAAATGCGGGTAGATTTCAGCGGTGGCGGGTAAGACAGCCACTCCCACTAGCCACTTTGGCGGGTTGAATATAATTTCAGCCTACAGCAAAATGAAAGGTAGCCAAGCTTGTCGTATCACAAATTTACAATCCAATCATAATTCATTATTGATTAACTTGCAGTTAGTGAAGGCGGGATCGGAGGAATCGCACTGAATGACACGCAACAGAAGCGCTCTCTCTATCGCGTGCGCGATCAGTTCTCCTTGCGCCTAGTCAAATACATGCACACAGATGTCAAAATGCCCATCGTGTGGAGTATCTCGCGTGAATACAGTCGGTTATGGCTTAAGTGGACGTAAACGTGGGTAAAAACTGGATATGTGTCATCCATGCATTCAGTAGCCCAATTATATACCTGTCTGTCATTAATGTTAATCAAACAACAAAAGATGTTAAATAAAGGTATACATGTTAAATAAACCTATGTATCTAAAAAACAAAAAAAAAAAAACAATTACTAATCTATTACTATTTGTAATTTGCTTCTTTGTTCTTTTTATATAGCCTAACAAAATTAACTTATAAAATTTCTCAAATTATGCTTACATTGCCCACCTGTACATACTAGCTAATATACAATGTAGCCTTGATTTGGGTGATCAATCTGCATTTGAAAGTTTTAAATCTTGTAAATCAAGTAAAATGACTCAAAATCAAGTAATTTAAGCATGTCAAAGTCAACTTTAATCATATAAAATGTAATTTCCTAACAGCAAAATTGTGGCCAGTGAAAATGCTGAGTGGCTGGTAACTTTGGAAAACCATTAGCCACAGTGACTGGAGAGCAAAAAAGTTAATGTCAAGCCCTGGTCACGGTTAAAGTTTGTTGTTAGGCACAACATGCAGCAGACTATATTAGAAATGTACAAAGCTATGCTTCTTATTTTCTATTCTTCTATGCTTATTGTTTTTTTTTTTTAATGGAATATTGCAGTATATATTATTAATGATTTATCCATGCACATCGCTTTAAATTCATGTTCCTCGTAATCTTGAATCAGAATAACTTCCCCTTCCTCTTGCAGTGACATCTCTTCTCTTCTCTAATGACGAGGGCGGGGCAACCTGTCACTCACATGACATCCACCAATAGCAAACCACAACCATCCAATCATTTCTCCACAAACAAAATCAAGCCTTATTGTCCCAGAAGCCATTTCACTCTAATATACGTCACAATAGGGAAGAACAGATGAGTGCAACTTTCATTTCACACCAACTATATTAAGAACATATTTTCAATATAACATTATTTTCTTGAGCAAATCCAATAAATGGCAACCTTTCAATAGAAGATGATTAAAGAATTGTGTAGGCATCACAAAAAGGGGCTTTAGAGACCACTGCTTTCTGTTACATCAGCCATAAAAATGGTGCATTAGGTGTCAACTAGGGGTGTAACGGTAGACAAAAACGGTTCGGTACGTACCCAGTTTGGTTCATCAGGGTGAGAAAACTAAACTTTTTTTGTTTGTTTTTTTAAACAGTGGTTTACTGAACAAACTGTGTCTCTGTCTTTAAATTCAATCAATTATAATTAAAATATTCTTAAGGATAAAAAAATCGATCTCTGCTAATGCTGTAAACTATATAGGGAGCCCTTACTTGCACATTACTATAATATTAAAGGTTATAATTAACAACAGAGTTCATACTATTAAATTCAGTAGCTATTTATTTTTAGATATAACCATCAATGCTCAAATAATTAAAAAGTTGCATGTAAACATGTAAATTGCACATAAAGCAAACTTCTATATCCATTTTGTTGAAATATAATCATTTAGCCTATACATAACTCTTCATAATGGATGTATTTAAATTAAATAATTAAGACATCACTAACAGGTTAAGTAGGCCTAATATATATATATAGGATAACAGTGCATATATTTACCGAAAGAGTTCATTTCTCTAGCGAACTAACAAGCTGTGGACACAGAATAGCATTTCTAAGGCAAATGTAGCCTAATCCTACGTGACATACTGCACAAGCTGTTTTACTGACGTCTCTCCACGGTTAAAACACTGATTGAGTGATTACACGAGATGTGATATGTTTCAGTAAGTTGTACTGTATCTTTCAACATACCTTCTGATGTTCATTCATGTTCATTCTGTAACTATATTGAAGAGGAAGAGATGTTCACATTCACTTGACCTCCGCACTGCCGTTTGAACTGAAGCCTGATTTATACTTTCGCCTGGCTCCGCGAGCCTCCGCTGACTGCACGCGCATCTCCCCAAACGGACAAGATGTTTATTTTGACGTGCTCGCCTTTGTTCTTTTCTTTGAAATGACAGGGGGCGACTCAGAGAAATTGTTCTCTAAATCAGCAGAAAGCAGCGGTGAGAAGTAAGGTACATGTGACGATGTTTATTCCAGCAAAGAACTTACACTGACAAGAAGTGAAACTCAATAGAACGTTCCATTGAAACACCGGCGCCCAGCAGCAGCCCTGCGTTTCCGTCATTCTGGGGTGAAAGCGAGTCGCAGTCCACTAGTTTCTATGTCAATATCAGCTGCTTTGTTAAAAAAAAAAAAAAGTACATTAAAGCTGAAATCCAACCTGAATGATGAGAACACTGAATAAAATCCTATCACTAGTGATCATCAAATCTTTTTAACAGTTTATTTTACACACTTTGTGTTTAAGTCTTACACTTTTTTCACAAAGCTTTTGCTCTCTAGAAACCCAGTCAGTTTGGGTTAAAATTCTTTGAAGTTCAAGTATTAGCATTAGAAACACTGAATTAATGCAACATATGAAATTAAATTAAAGACATGCATCAGAAAAATTGTGAATGTTGGACAATAAATATATAACAGAATATAACAGCTTGACAGTAAACTGTTTTTGCTGTGTTGTCTTATATTAATGTCCGTTAAAGCAAGAAAAAACACAGATCTTAACTTTATTAATTTACTATTAATAGTAAATATGTAAAGTTGCATAAAATGGAAATACTCAATAAAGTAGGCTAACTACGTTACCTCAGATGTGTGTGGTTGGATTCCACAACTGAAAACATAAAACATATATAGGCTAAGACAATACAACATTTACTGTAGGTGTCATAAAATTTACTGCATTTGAGAAATGTTCTATTGCGCTTCTGATTTGGCTGTGAGATTTGCCGATTTTGGGTGCATGAGATGTGATGTGTTGTCCAGTTGGCATTTTCACCCCAAAATGGCTGCTGGAGCGCCATCTAGTGGCTGTTACCCAAAAAGCATCAGAGTTTCACCACTTGGTCTTTGACTAACTTACACTTCACCAAAACCACACTGCAAAAGCAATCGTGTAAAACCCAGTAAACCTTGAGATTATTATTTGTGACATTAGAACAAAATATATGGATATGAGAACATGCATACAACTAAACTAAGGTCATACATGCTCGGTAAAATTCACCTCACATTCATGCATCTTCAGATGCGGAGCCGCGCAGAAAGTTACAAAATTTGCCGCGCACACTGTCAAGCGTAATGGGTTCGCACGCACTTCTGCCAATGCCGTGATAACATCATTTTTGTCACGCGCACCCAAGTGAACTTGTGGATGCGTCGAGTATGAATCAGGTTTGAGGTGCCTATTAGAGCCCGACCGATATTATCGGCCGATATGAGCTAATTGCATTTAAATCGGCATCGGCGTTTATAACGGCCGATGAAACATGAGAAACAGAGTCTCATGCTTCACTCATGTTATAAG
This sequence comes from Megalobrama amblycephala, assembly GCF_018812025.1. Lineage (NCBI taxonomy): Eukaryota > Metazoa > Chordata > Actinopteri > Cypriniformes > Xenocyprididae > Megalobrama > Megalobrama amblycephala. Next base: position 3,297,735 of record NC_063056.1, read on the forward strand.
TGTTGCATAGTTTGCCCACCAGAGGGAGCTCTGCAACTCCCCAGTTGACAACAGCGCCAGAAATCCACTACAGAAGAAAGCTATCAGCCGAGCCTTTTGACGGTGAGTCTGTCTTTCGTCATGTGAAATGATTGTAGATTTAGTTCATAGGTAACACTTTAGAATAATGGTCATTAGTTAACATTAATGTATTAACTAACATGAACTAACCATGAGCAGTTCATTTGTTACAGTATTTGTTCATTTTTGTTAACATAAGTTAATAAAAATACAGCTGTTCATGGTTTGTTCATGTTAGTTTACGGTGCATTAACTAATGTTAACAAGATTTTAATAATGTATTAGTAAATGTTGAAATTAACATTAACAAAGATAAATAAATGCTTTATAAGTGCAGTTCATTATTAGTTCATGTTAACTAATGTAGTTAACTAATGTTAACTAATGACCATTATTCTAAAGTGTTACCAGTTCATACACTGTATATAAAAACAGTGTGGTAGTTCTAGCTAACGGTCCTATCATTATCACTTCTAAATATTCTGTAACATCACTTACAGCCGCTAATGCATTGCTATATTAGATTAGCCACAAAGCTAATACCATGTTTATCAGTGGAAGAGCGCGAACGTTAATAAGAGGTCAAACTATAACGTTAGCGTTTAACTTATTCTAAATATATCTGCAGTGTTTCTCATTTAACTTATTTTAATTTTATTTTCAATTCATTGACATGGTTTTGTGGAATATTGAATTTGTTTGGTATAGCTCTTTTACTTTAACTTTAGTATTATAATTTATTTACAGTATACACACACAGACTGTTAAAACCAGCTTCAACTGGAAGTAAGTAAAACTGTTAAATGTTTAAAACCAGACTGTTTTTTGATCATTAAAAAATATATACTTTTGATGTGCAATTGTTTAGTCATTGAGACTGTAATCTAAGCTTTTTTTTAACATAATCCCTTCTGGAAAATGGTTTATACAGCCCACATACATAGAACAGGCAGATATTTTGCTATTGAATGTTGTGTAAGTGTAGTTTATGGGAAATGGGTCTAATATCCAGTTTATTTTCAAAATCAAAATATCGGCTTATAAATCGGCTCTTTTCGAGTTAATATCGGCATCGGCCCCCAAAAATCCATATCGGTCGGGCTCTAGTGCCTATACAGCAAAAAGCGTCAAAACGGCATTTATTGTTTGAATTTCGTGATAAAATCAACAGAATTTGAAAAAAATGACACTTTGTTTCTTATTGAAAGTAACAAAACACAGTGCTTATTGCGATTATTGAGGGTTAATGCTGGTTAAGACATGGTTAGGCTACAATGCATCACTGTGTGCGCCCTCTTCTGGATTGTAGTGTGGATTGCCTGTGACTGGCTGTATTCATCGTCTAACTGCATAATCAGAACCGAACCGTGACGTCTATACCGTACGTTTCGGTACAAATACATACCGTTACACCCCTAGTGGCAACACATATTTTCAGTCCTCATATCTCCAACCATCGAAAGCTCTAATTGTTCACCAAGACGATTTCACCATGTTAAATTACAGGAGTGCAGCAGGGAAGCGGCTTTGACATCCACATAGCCCGTTTCAAGGGTGCTCCTCGGATCAAGAGAAATGTGAAGATCGAGTCTAGGGAGTGATGAGCAGCAGGCTTGTCATGCTCCATGAACCGGCCTTGATATACCGCTGATATATAGCGTGAATGGCTGTGGTATAAATTGAAGTATTAAACAAGAAGAAAAACACCTCGACAAAGGCTGCTATTATGCTCAACAATCAGAGCTCTTTGTTGGCTTGTGCCAGCACAGGTTGAAATATACAGTGGCTGAAATGAATCGCACAAAAGCATCAGAAATCTATGTTTGAATCAGGGAAGATTAGGGTGCGCCTTGCAATTGAAATTATGAGCCATTTGGATGCCTACAATTTTCCAGCTGAATGGAAAGCGAAGTGGCACGTCGCTCGCTTTTCTCTGCGCTCTTTGTTCCCGCGCGCTGCCTACTCTAGATGCGCTGCCTTACCTGCCTCGCCAACACACGTGTCATCACTGATACTCTGCATTACCCTTTTCCAATTGATGCTGGGGGATATTCATATTCCTGCGCTACACATATTCCTAAGAAGCCAATCATTTGACACGCTGTATGTGTGTTTGCGACAGTGCTGAGGTAGTGCTCAGGAGATCTCGATTTGTGTCTTCGAACACGTCGTGTGGCTCATCTCAGTCGGTTTGTCATGTTTTCCCTTTCCTGAGCACTAGTATTCATTAACAGCACAACTTGTGCTCTGGTGCAAATGTTTGACACGCTTCATGTTGATGTTATGTAGTGTTTTCACAGTAGTGTTCACAACCAGCAGTCCACCATAAACATATCTGCATGAGACTTGGCCTGTTCATATCTCAATCTTGTCCTGCATATGAATCCCTGCTGTCACAGCAAAAATTAAGGGATATTTGTTAGGTAATTTCAGTGGAGGCTGTTGGGTTTTAAAACAGAGTAGGCCTCCCAAGAATTTTTTTTTTTTTTTTTTTAATTTTAACTGCTTTAAAATGGCTTTTTTGTCACTTTGGACAACATAAATATAATTTCACTCACCTAGCCAATGACTTATGTCCTTATGTCCTTTAAATATCCATGTTAAAAGTGCCCTAGAATCAAAAATTGAATTTACCTTGGCATAGTTGAATAACAAGAGTTCAGTACATGGAAATGACATACAGTGATTCTCAGACTCCATTGTTTCCTCCTTCTTATATAAATCTCATTTGTTTAAAAGACCTCCGAAAAACAGGCGAATCTAAACATAACACCACAACATAATTAATATGTACGCCCTCAAATTTGCATATGCCAGCTCATGTTCAAGGCATTACACAAGGGCAGCCAGTATTAACGTCTGGATCTGTGCACAGCTGAATCATCAGACTAGGTAAGCAAGCAAGGACAATAGAGAAAAATGGCAGATGGAGCAATAATAACTGACATGATCCATGATATCATGATATTTTTAGTGATATTTGTAAATTGTCTTTCTAAATGTTTCGTTAGCATGTTGCTAATGTACTGTTAAATGTGGTTAAAGTTACCATCGTTTCTTACTGTATTCACGGAGACAAGAGCCGTCGCCATTTTCATTTTTAAACACTTGCAGTCTGTATAATTCATAAACACAACTTCATTCTTTATAAATCTCTCCAACAGTGTGTGATGTTAGCTTTAGCCACGGAGCACTATCAAACTCATTCAGAATCAAATGTAAACATCAAAATATATACTATACTCACATGATCCGACGCATGCATGACAAACATCTTGTAAAGATCCATTTGAGGGTTATATTAGCTGTGTGAACTTTGTTTATGCACTGTATTATAGTCGAGAGCTCGGGGGGGGCAGGGAGCGCGAGAGTTAAGGGGCCGCAGCCTGAATCGCTGCATATTTAATGATGCCCCAAAATAGGCAGTTAAAAAAATTAATTAAAAAAAATGTATGGGGTATTTTGAGCTGAAACTTCACAGACACATTCAGGGGACACCTTAGACTTATATTACATCTTGTGAAAGAACGTTCTAGGGCACCTTTAAATGATTAGTGCACTTCAGAATAAAAATTTCCCGAATTTACTCGCCCCCATGTCATCCAAGATGTTTATGCTCTTTCTTCAGGTGAAAAAAAGAAAAAAAAAAAAAAGAAAAAGGATTTTGAGAAAGCATGAGCATATATCATGCATATATATATATATATATATTTTTTTTTTTTTTTGTTGTTGTTGTTGTTGTTGTTGTTTAGAAAATGATCATTTCTCTAGATAAGACCCTTATTCCTCATCTGGGATCATGTAGAGCTCTTTGAAGCTGCACTGAAAATGACATTTGGACCTTCAATCCGTTGAACCCCAGTGAAGTCCACTATATGGAGAAAAATCCTGAATGTTTTCTTCAAAAACCTTCATTTCTATTTGACTGAAGAAAGAAAGACATAAACATCTTGGATCACATGGGAGTGAGTAAATTATCAGGATGCTTTCTGAAGTGAACTAATCCTTTAAAAGAGCACTTTCTGCTGTTTAGTGAAGCTGATTGTTTGAATGGTAGTTTGGTAATTTTGTTTGCGATCAAATAGTCAATATCTCTACTCTCCACACGTAGTTGGTACATCAGCGGTAGCTGTTCAACTAATATCACGTAACTTACGTCTCTTTGATGACTGGTTGATTTACCAGCCTCCTCTGCCATGCTTCTTTTCTCAACACTCCTAATTGCTCAAAGTGAAATACTCGATGGTGACTGGCAAATTTTTTTTGGCTCCCCTTCTCTGTCCCTTCAGACTAATGTTTCGCAGATTCGGCACATCCGGGGAAGAGCGCGGTGGTGGTTACACTTACAGTGGTGTACGGTGGCCCAGTAGTGCACAACACAACGAAATTAAAAAAGCAAATATAAGTTCACAACACAACGAAATCGAGCCACAACACAACGGAAATGCTCCCAACCACTAGGGGGCTCTCAGAGCTCGTTAATATTAGTATTCCTTGCCAATGTTCTATAAAGTTGACAGTCTTACAAAGATATCAATACCATGATTAGTTTTAAGTATGTAAACGTTGTATATCGACATGAAATATTAATTCAAAATCACCTGAGTGCACAATAGCTTCATATTTATACCTGTGAATGATTTGACGCGGATGAAGGGAACGTCTGACAATTCCACCAAGTGGTTAAAATGTATAATTTGTATTCATTACAATGACTTTGTTTAACATTTAAAAACAGACATGTTCAAATTCCAAAGCTTGCTACTTCCTGTTGGTTAGACTGACAAGCTTTGTAATTTGAACATGTAAAAGTAATTTTAATGAATACAAATTATACGTTTTAACCACTTAGTGGAATTGTCAGACGTTCCCTTCATCCGTGGTAGCGCGTCAAATCATTCACAGGTATAAATATGAAGCTATTGTGCACTCAAGTGATTTTGAATCACTTCAAAGCTGTTGATATATACAGTGGTTATATACTGTTGAAACTAATCGTGGTATTCATATCACTGCCGACACTGCAGAATACTAACAATGCCGAGCTCTGAGAGCCCCCTATGGTCGGGAGCATTTCTGTTGTGTTGTGGCTTTATTTCGTTGTGTTGTGAACTTATGTTTGCTTTTTTAATTCCGTTGTGTTGTGCACTACTGGGCCACCGTAGTGGTGAAATTACAAACAATAAATACACACTCTGAGACATGAAATGAATAACTGGGAATTTTATTAACATCCTTCTCCCATTTTCACCTCAAAATTTTGGGTAGGCTGTGCCTCCCTTGCCTCCCCTGGTGAGCCGCCGCTGGGTAATTCAACTATTATTTTGACATTCTCTGAAGAAAGGGGTGTTTGGAGTGGTACTTGTCCATGCAAACCTCATTGGCACTATTCTGGGGTGTTGTGGGTGGTTGCCAGGGCATTGTAATGCGGTTACTAGGGTGTTTTGGGTGGTTATTTACTAGCCCAGGAATAATAAAAAAAGAGCCCACTTCCATGATTTTCTGGTCTCTAGATATGTGTGATGCATGTTTTTTGTCCAATATGCGGATGAATTTAATTAATCTGTGTTAATGAAAATACAATCATTCAAACACAATTAATTGTAAAATTGTTCACATTTGATTTTGAAAATGTAATAAATGTTTAGTAACATTCTTGGCCCAAACAGGGAAATTCTCTCATTTTGCCCTTTGCTGTTTATTTTCATCAGTGATTGTTGCATTTTGTGGTCAACAGCTCAATGAAATGCAATGAAAGCGGGTCACGAATCGTCTGACCTTTAATACTGTTCTGCTACTTACTGGGATTGGTTTGGGTCTGTGTTTTGATCGGTTGGACTATACTGAGCAGGAAACGTGCTGATTTACCCTGTGATATTCTCTCATGATTTATCACTATTATTTTTATGGCAGATATATAAATTTGTCGGAGCTGGCAGTGTAGCTTCAGGTTCTTGACTAGTAACGCAAACATTTTATGTTCAATAAATCAAAATATATCAAACTCTTCATGTTCAAAATGGAATACTAGAAAGCTTACTGAATACAGCCAACTTTATTATTTTTTTAAACAGTATGTGGAACAGAATGCATTATGTAACATTTCAAACACTGCATTATTTATGGTTTATGCATTATTATTACATGTGTATTACATTATTCTAACACTTTATACCCAAAGGCAGTGCTGTTCAAATTTTTCTTTTCCTTTATATATTTTAAGAATAAATCTGGCAAATGCAATTGAAATATCTCTTATGATTTGTTCCCTTTCTCATTGTTCACAGGCAATTAAACACTGTCAAATAATAATAATAATAATAATAATAATAAACATGGTAAAAGGTGCCACATTTTAAGTTTTACAGACTGAACTTATATTTACAGTAAAACAAATCATTAACTGAAATAATGTTTTCATAACAAATGACTAAAATTAGAAAATAATTTAACAACATAAGATGTAACATAAAATCCTAATGTACATATCTTACAAGAAAAAAAGAAAATAAGAATTTATTTCAATGAAAAAACGTCAAATGTGAGCTGTCAGACAGAAAACCCTGGAAAACATAATTTAATGTGTTTCACGGAAAATTAAGATGACTTGTTCTTTTTTACTTCTAAAAAAAAAACATGAATTTGCTGTCAAATTATATATCTATTCGAGTTTTTCCCGGTAGCATATGAAAACTGTGAAAAAAAAATATAAAAAATCAATTAACATGTATTTACTGTATCATTGTATAGCCTTTTAAAGTTAAAATTGTGATTATTTTTTACAGCATCAATAGTAAAATTTCACAACAGTGAATAATAATAAGCGTTTGATGTTTGAACGTAAATATATTAATTAGCAGGACCCAGATATGTACCATTTTGTCAAAATAATGTCATGCTTATTTAAACATGTTTGCTGTACTAGTCAAGAACAGATTAAACAGAAGAAAAAAATACAGCAGTTATTTTGAAAAGATGAGTAGCTTGTAAACATGGCATCATTTAAATTTTTTTTTTTTTTTTTTTTATGTTTTCATCAGAGCAACATCTAGGTCATATCGTTTTGAAGAGAACTGGTGTACATTTATTAATAAAATGCGGAATAAATAAGCCACTCTTATTCTGTTTAAGATTTCAAGTGCCAAAATATCAAAGCTGAAGCTCATTTCATCGTATATTGTGCGAAAAGCACCTAACGTCACTGTCTTGAAGCACAAGAGAAAATATACAATTTGATCCCACAAGCGAAATCGTCTCTGCCGTAGCGTATCTGCTAGCACAGACATAATGACATGCATGCATGTTCAGCGCTCGATTTGTTTCTCAGGCTTTTCTGCTGAGAAGCAACTAAACAAACTGAAGCTCGCCATCTGTCTGAGCGTCAGGCTCCTGAAGCTCTGAAAACAACATACGCTCTTCTCTTCCACGGGTGACAAGTGCTGGGTTTGTAAGGGACGTTTTAAGGATGGACATCATCCATTATTGGTTTCTCCTGAGAGACGTCGTGTGACAGCGGCTGATGAAATATCATCTACACCTGGCTGGTTATTGTTTGTGTGTCGTGAAATAATTCTCAACACTCGAGCGCACCGTATTAAGGAGAGGACTAAGGCATGTTGCGACACGTTTAATGCGTGTCTTTAGTTCATCTGGGTGAGGAAGTCAAAATCGTGACTTTATGTTCTGAGTCCATTTTAAGCTTCATGACCGCAGGTACATTCCTCTGTGAAAACAGGCAGACATCGCCACACAAAGATACTCTAAGGAGAACATGTCTATCACGGCAGCGTGTTCATTTTTCCTTCTGAATGAACTTCAATCCAATAAATCATCATTATAGCACAGAAAAGGATAATGTTAAAGTCGGATTTATTCTGGATGGGCTGTCTAAGCGCATTAAAATTGTCATTTTGCAACATGAACATGCTTTCTTTTCATATTCCTGCTGATTTCCTGTCAGTGGCTTCACACGCCGCACACACAGTCGTATATTCCCCTCGTGCGATCTGTCAAACGGATGCATTAAAGACTCCGGCGTTAACTCTGTTACCTGCTGTCACACTCTCCTCCATTTTGTGAAAAACACCAAAACCCAAAGCTGAAAGTCCACTGTTCTCGCCTCACATAGCTCTCTCAAAAACAGAGCAGGCTGCATTTCTTTTCTAGTTTTACAGTGCTTAAAGACGTAGCCTATTTAGGGTTACATCACCCAAAAACAAATCAGACACTTTACTGTCATTTACTCGTGTACGGAGCCCAACTCAGGACAGGCGGGCCAAAACACAAGATACCGTTACTATAAATTTGTCCTCCTAACTTATTCATTCAATTTAAATTAAAACAAGGGAATGAATTAGTACAACATGGCCATAATTTAACTAAAATGACCGAGCAAATTAAAACAAGGCCACAAATTAGTAAGTCGTGGGAATGAATTGTTAATTATTTTCTTTGGCTCGTGAATTACAAAAGGAGAAGTTAGACAGAAAAGAGGATAGTAATAATGGCAAGCCTCAAAAACATTAATAACAAAAAGTGATTGATTTTTATATATATATATACACACACACACACACACACACATTTGGATTTGTGTTGAATGAGAGAGGTACATGAACACACACACACAGGCCACTTTATTAGGTACAGCTGTTCAACTGCACATTAATATCTAATCAGTCGATCACATGGCAAACTCAATGCATGCATCATGTAGGCATGTAGACAATCACCCCCTATAGCCTCATTCACTATTCCCTACATCACTCCACTAATATAGTTCACTCAAAGGAGTGAATGAAAATGAATGAGTGAATTCCGACACCGAGTCAGAACGGCTGCCGCTTTTACATAGATTATGCTTGCTGTTTAATAATCATTTGAAACTTAGCAAACTGGCAGCTCCAGTAGTAATGAAAAAGATGAACTCTGTCATGGAATCAATGAAAATAAACCTTACTTAAATAATTTAATAATCAATTAAACAGGAATTTATGCATGTATGATATTACGCTGTACCCACATTGGACCAGCGGTTTGGAAAATGGATGGATGATTCAGCTGCAGGCGCCATCTTCTGGTCAGACTCTGGAATTCATTCAGCATGTGACTCTCACGGTGCATTATGGGTATTCTCTCTAGCTGTTGAGCGTACATTGGTTGTACACTCGTTATTGCAGTGCATTGTGGGTTTGAATGAGTGCACATCCACTATGGTTTCGGACACCACTTCGAGTGGCTGTTCCCTCAAATAGTGCCCTATTTAAGGGTATAGGGGGCGATTTCAGATGCAGCGATGGTCAAGATGATCTGCTGAAGATCAAACTGAGATTCAGAATGGGGAAGAAAGGTGATTTAAGTGACTTTAAACTCGTCATGGTTATTGGTGTCGGATGGGCTGATCTGAGTATTTCAGAAACTGCTTATCTACTGGGATTTTCACACATAATCATCTCTAGGGTTTACAGAGAATGGTCAGAGAAAGAGAAAATATCCAGTGAGTGGCAGTTCTGTGGGTGAAAATGCCTTGTTGAGGTCAGAGGTCAGAGGAGAATGACCAGAAAAGCAACAGTAACTCAAATAAGCACTTGTTACAACCGACGTCTGAAGAAGAGCACCTCTGAACACACAACACATCCAGATGAAGCAGATGAGCTCCAGCAGCAGAAGACACACCGGTGCTACTCCTGTCAGCTGAGAACAGCAAACTGAGGCTATAATTCACACAAACTCACCAAAACTGGACAAGAGAAGATTGGAAAAACATTGCCTGGTCCGATGAGTCTCGATTTCTGCCTCAACATTCAGATGGAAGGGTCAGAATTTGGCGTAAACAACCTTGTATCAGCAGTATCAAACGGCTGCTGCTGGTGGTGTAATGCTATTTTCTTGGCACACTTTGGGCCCCTTAGTACCAGTTGAGCATCATTTAAATGCCACAGCCTACCTGAGTATTGTTACTGACCATGTCCATCCCATTATGACCACAGTGTCCTCATCTTCTGACGGATACTTTCAGCAGGATAACACACTATGTCACAAAGCTCAAATCATCTCAAACTGGTTTCTTGAACATGACAGAGAGTTCACTATATTCAAATGACCTCCACGGTCGCCAGACCTCAATCTATAGGAGATTCGTATCATGGATGTGCAGCAACTGCGTGAAGCTATCATGATATGTTTCCAGCACCTTGTTGAATCTCTGCCACGAAGAATTAAGGCAGTTCTGAAGGCAAAAGTGGGTCCAACATGATACTACTAAGTGGCCAGTGAGTGTGTGTGTATGTAAAATAACAAGATTCGCATCAGGAGTGTGTCTATGATGTCTTGAAATGCTGCTTTCATTGGAGTGGAGCACGTGTTATTTCAGTAGTGAGGAGGTCAGTGTGAATTTATTGCTCTCCTCTTTGACCTGCTCGAGGATGAGGTGGTTCTGTTAGCCCATGTCTATGTCAACGCTCTTGGACGGAGTTAATCTGTTTTCTCCATCAGCAGTTCAAAACCAGTCCACTCTCTTTTTCATTAAGAGCCTGACAGAGTCCGAAGGCGGAGCGGCAGTGCTGGCAGACAACTCAAGACGCCCATCTCACAGCTCAAACATAAAGAACATAAAGGCCTGGTTTCAGGGTTTAGATTAAGCCAGGAGTAGACCTTAGTGAAATTACGTAGCTTTTATAAACGTGAAAAAAGATTTACTGGTGTGCACCTTGAGACAAAACAATGGCACTGACATATTTTAGAATATATAATAACAGTTTCCATAGAGTTGGTATGAGCAATGCATTATAAAAATATGCATGTTTTATAATAAACCTTAGACAGTAAGTACTTGTAAAAATGTAACCACAGATTTAATACATTTAATTACAGCTTTAAAGGTTATAATATATATATTTCTTTATTTTTACAGATTATACTTATTCTTTATTGTAATGTTCTTATTTTTTGATCTTCTTTGCCATAGCTGTCTGTGACAACACCAGCATTTCAATCAACATGCAACACACACACACACACACACACACACACTGAAGATGAAAGGCCGGCAAAGATCCATATATGAACCTCCCAAGCAAACAGCTCCACTATATCATTCCAATCAATACTCTTGTGGATCTTTTCATCCTGTATGAACAAACCACCTCTGAACTCGCAGGCCTCCTGCAGAACCACACGAGTACAGGAGACGCGTGCTGCGCCTCCTGCTTGCTGCGGAAACACCCCTTATTTAGCTGAAAGAAAGACAGACAAAGCGAGAAAGGGAGAGAGGGAGGGATGGGTCCTCTCCATCTGTCTACGCAATCTTCCGGGGGCTAATTATCCTAATCCCCGGAATCCAGGATGTGGGTTGGTGGCATGCGCCACGTCCCAGGACACCAGCGTTTTGCCTCCCAGTTAAATGTGAAAATTAATTACTGCCCGCCCTACTGCCGAGGGGAGTACGACCATGACAGAAGCGCTGCTCCCGCTCATCACAGGCAGCTACGTGAGGGGGCAGTGTGGGTTTGGGTTCATGTGGTCAGCGCATGTCAGACCTAATAAACATCCAACGGTAGCGCCGCCGAAGCGGAGCGCGACACTCTTTCAGGACTGAAACTGATGCAAACCAACGACTGTAATCAGTATCACGGACTGTATGTTTCCAAGCAGTTTATTAATGGTGTTTGCTCTCTAAATCACTATTATTATTGTTCAGATCCCTAAATCTAAGTGTAAACTTCACACAGACATGAAAGGCTTCATGAATTGTGAGGCTTCTTGAGGAGAGGTGAGCTATTATTTTTCAAAGCAATTGGATTTACAATTTTCATCTGGCGGACAATAAAATGGGTGAACAAATCCAAATACCGTACACCGAACAGAGACCAGAGCCGTATGCAGACATCAAAAGGATATTATGCAATATTTTCAAAGTGAAATGTCCAGTGAGAGGCGCTAAAATCGTTTTTTATCAGAATCAGATAAACAAGAATATGGCAATGTTTCATTGCGTCGGCTGTTCTACGTATACCATGATCAGTGGTGCTCTATCAGGTTAATGCTCTATCGCGTTTGAAAATAATGTACCAGCTACACTAAACTAAGGTGACCAGATGTCCTCGTTTTCCAGGTTTTTAGTGTCCTGTCCCTGGAAATGTCCCTGTTTTACAGCCCGTTCAAAATCGCCCCACAAAACTTTAAAAAAGCCCAACCAACATAGCCTTCTGGTTACAGGAGCAATCTTGTATTGATTGTCAGTTTCAAGCCACAAAATAACTACTTATATTGTGAAATTAAAGTAATATTGTTTGTGTGTACAATATAACAGACCTAAACAGGATGCGGGATTGTTTTGCACACAATTTTAAATGTTCACTAAAGTTCCGCAGTAGTCTAATTCCAATGCACTGAATTAAAAAATAAAAATAATCAACTAAACAATAACACATGCAACAATTACATTTGCAGAAATGTAATTTCTATCCCTAATAAGGCTAATTATTTAACATTTTAGGCTCCTCTTGAGTACTGTATGTACTTTCTGCAAATGTAATTGTTTTTAAATCAAGTTCAACTAGCGTTACAGGAGATCGATTGCTGTAATTAGAGTAAGCTATCATTAGTTTTGTCCTGCTAATTATTATTTTATACCCATAAAATAATAAATAACTGCCAGATAACGATCACCTGCTTTTTCCCGACATGGTTAACATTAGGTGTGTTATCTTAACTAATAACGTTTATTAATTAGCTTATAACGCCCACATTTGATGTTACAGAAAAAAAAGTTCAGTGATCCGTCAGATCCTGTAGGTCGGTTAGTACAGTTTACTGCTAAACAACTCATTTTGTTGGTGTTAAATAACAAAGAAAGCGAAAATTAACAGTTAGTTAATACATCTTCAATCTCCCCTCGAAGCTCCGACACTCCTCAGACAAGCTGTCAATCAACTTCGAATCATGACGACATGCCCCGTTTTTATAGCATCAAATTGCTAGCTAAAATCTAAATCATCACAAAAACGAACAATTGAATATATATCAGCGTGATAACAACTACCTTAAATGACCAAAACCATCTTTCAGAAAGTTTTATTTGAAGCAGAATTTATTTTTAAGTTTTCACTGAAGTCTCATTCGACTGCATTGAGAGGGCGGGGTTTATGACCTGTACTGCATCCAGCCACCAGGTGGCGATCAAAGAGCCCGCAGCTTCACTTTTCAGGACGTATGAGACACACCCGGTTTCACAGGACTCGTACCCGAGTGCTTTACACTGCTGTATCAGGTGAGTGACTGAGCAAGTTTACTACATCATAAGACACACAAATGGAGCTGATTATGTGATACAAACATCAACATTTATAAGTTTATAAATCATGCACTTATTGTAAAAGTGTTTTGAAATCATAACCTAGTATTATGCAAGGAACCACGTCTTTATTAATCGATAATCTGCCCATGTAATCAAAATTTGTGTTACTGCCTCTAGTGTTCATTTCAGCTGGAAACTGCAGTGAATTTTACATATAGGTACATTTTTGGAGTCTTGCAAAAAGGCAGGTAGAGGCAGCCTGTACGGGTGAGCGCCAGTCTGTTTATTTTGAAAATATCTAGTTTGTGATTTAGTCAATCATGCCTAAAGTACTGTTTTAGTTTCTCAAATGATTCCTGCAGAATGAGCAATAAACTGTATTTATTCTGACAAATCTACACAAGCAGCAGTTCAAGTCCAAGATGAAGGTCACCTTTAACTCTCAAATCGTGTTGTTAAAACTAATAACATGACAATTAAATAGTATCTTCTTGTTTTGGGTCTATGCTGACTTATGATCTTGTCCACGAAATAAACAGAAAATAAATATCCGTGCGATTCATCTAATGAGCTCACGCTTAATATTTACAACGGAATACGAGATTTAACTTTTAACAAGTTGTCCAAACACGCTACGAATGTGCATGAAAAAATACCCACAGGCTGTTTTCTCGCAAGTCTCTTTTCCCTTCCCTCAGTTCCTTCCAATTCTTCTTCTCTATCAATTAAGCAAACAGCGCTGCGATTGCTTTAGTCTCTGGCCGACAGTCACGCAATCAAACAGGAGCGGTCCTCAAACCCCGACGCTTCACGTAAGAACATCTGCCCCCTTTTCTCACTTTAATAACAGCTTAGTAAGTCAAAGTGGATACAAATGTGAAATTGCCTCCAAAAGGAGGAGCGTTTCCTGTCAGCTCGACTTATTTTCAGCTCATGCTCTCAGCGGCCTTCTTCTTCTCCAGACATCGCTCCCTTTTCCGCAACATGCAGCGCGGCCTGTCACCAACCACCCAATCAACTGTGCACCGAATCAAAGAAGGCATTTTTCCCCAGTGGTGCAATTAACCCCTAGCTGTGGGTAAGTCGCCCCCTTTGGCAGGTCTGTCCAGAAACACAGCGGCATGTTCCTAAAGAGGAAACCCCTAATATCACGCTACGCCCTCTATCTTGCCTTCAGCGAGTCCCAGCCTCACATCTGTGTGTCATGTCACATCGAGAGAGATGCGCCTGATGGCTGAGCGGGAGTCTCGCAAAAACAGAGGGCCTATTTTTTCAGAGACTGGATGTGTCTTTTACTTAACCGCTTTGTGAAATTTAATGTCCTCTGAGTAATTGAGAGCTGTAGGGTTTTCTAGAGAAAGCCGTGAAGAAGAGCAGGTGTTGAATAAGGTCGCCTGTCAGCGGGGTCACTCTTAGCCAGGGTGGCAATCGAACAGCCAGAGACGGCGGTGAGCCACATGTGATAATGTCAGTCTGGGTCAATGTCTACATGCGGTGACCATCCCGTATCCGACAAGATTCCCACCCGCCGCTTCAATGCAACTTCAAAGTCAACTTAAAAAAATAAACACTGACCCTTCATAGCTCTTATGAGGAAATGTCACATTTCTGTGGAAGCTTGTTTCTGCCACTGAATAAAAAATAAAAAAGGTAATTGCGACTTAAAGGTAATCACAATCACACAATCAAATGTTCTTGTAATTGTGAGTTTACATCTCGCAGTTCTGACTCTTTTTCTCAGAATTGCTTGATATAAACTCACAACTGCGACATATAAACTTGCAATTCTGAGGAAAAAAGTCAGTCTTAATTTCCCCAGAATTGAACTTTCTAACTTGAAATTGTGAGAAAAAAAGTCAGAATTGCAGGATATAAACTTGCAATTGCAAGAAATAAAGTCAGAATTGTGAGATATAAAATTGCAATTGTCTTTTAAATTGTTTTATTCCGTGGCAGAAACAAGCGTCCATACATTTCTCGCCATAGTAAAAGAACTACTATTTCACTTCAAACAAAAAATGTATTTTGGTTCCCTTCACTCCTCAACAAATCCTTTAAATTTAACAGTATTTAAAAACTGATAAAATGTACATCTTGAATACAGTGTAAGTCAAAGTGTCCACCAACAGTAAAATCCAATTCATAACAGGTAAAAACAAGCTAACCACTTAATTATTTCAAGGCAAATATTCACTTTAAATGTGAAGTAGGTCGTTTCTGCGACACTAGAGACATCTACAAAAATAAAGCATATTTTGCAAATGGCCCTTTCTTACATCATGCCTTGCCCAACTCTTACAACTGCTTGTGAAGACTGTTTATCTCAACAGATAAAAGTAGGCTACTTTCAACAAAATATTAGTAATAATTTTAGCTGTGTTGCTGTGTGTCATGAGTAGCTAACACCCATCCAACACATCTGCACCGCATTTTTGACATGATGTGCCATAACTATTTGAGGCTGAGTAAACATTTTAAACTGGTACATTTGTCTTTCTGAACAGGTGTATGATGATGTTGTATTGAAGTGTTCATTGTAACGTGTTGCATCACAATGCCCCATTTGCTTTGACATGTTCATGACTGGTTTAATCTTTGAAGGTTTAAATGCAGTGGCTTGCACTTCTGTATCCGAAGTTGAACGTCTTTTTCCATTTAATGCGTCAATCATTGCCCCACATCATCTAAACACCCTCTGACTCCACCTCCTACAGTAACCACGCCCCAAACTCTCAGACTGCTACAGTAGCCACGCCCCAAACTATACACCTGCTACAGCAGCCACACCCCAAACTCTCCACCTGCTACAGTAGCCACGCCCCAAACCCTCACTACAGGTTGAGCCGGAAAAAGAGAGCTCTTAATGATTTGTACACTTTTGAATGACTGATAGTAGTCAATGAACAATGAATTGGCTTAAAGGTGCAGTATGTAAGAATTTTGTCCACTAGAGGTCGCTAGAGGCCTATTCAAAACAAAGGTGTAGCTTGATGACGCCAAGTTTGAAAGCGGAATCTTGGGACATGTGGTCTCCACCTCAACGGACGGTGCAAAAGAATCGGGATAGGACTCGGGAAGAAATCATGTTCACGGATGTGATTATTAACGTTACTGTAGTATGAAGCAGAGCAGGAGCGAGTGTTGTGGAGCTGAACGAGGAGCTGGAGCGATTGATCAACACACGCCTCACGAGCAGCAGGACTTTTATTTTGACACAGTCGCCGGTGCTGCTTCCGCTTTTCCGGTCATGAGTATGATGTAACGCAGCTCTGTTTATCATATTAGATACATTTGAGAGTGTTGAAAATGATGTTATAACGTTACTGTGAGACACTTGTTTGAGACACACTGCAGTAAGATAGATTGATTTTAGAATATCATATTAAATGTTGGATGGCTTGTGTTGATAAATGGCATGCAATTAATTTTAAAATGTATTGTATGATGGAGAAAAGTCTGTATTACTGTTACTAAAAATAAAGCTGCATCTGATTATGCTATGTTAGCTACTTCCCAAGATAATGTTTTTCTCTGAGGCATGGTAAAGCATGGTACTCGCAAAAAAAAATCAAGAAAATTAGATTTAAACAATAAGACTAAACGTGTTGAGCTATATAACAACAATTCATTTTCTATCTATAAATATATCAAAACAGATGTTCCATTGTCTATTAAAACATGTAAATATTAAAGCGTCTTTGGTGTTTTCATGGTTTCTACAAAATGACAGTCAGGCGACTCCTCACACGTCCAGGAGCCTTGGGTAAAATTGCAATTTTTTTCGATTTACAAATAGTTGGAAACATTTGGGATGTTGTAAGTACTCAAGTGAACAAAATATATAACACTGGCCTAGTGGTTTTTGGATATTTTACTGCAAAAATATTACATATTGCACCTTTAAGAGAATGTATTTTTAACAGAAAATATTATTTTACTTGAACTTGAAATTTTGCCTTGATTTATTCACACTTACAGTACTTTGGTAAAAATGCATATATATATATATATATATATATATATATATATATATATTGCATGATTTCAGAAAACTTACAGAATATCACATAAGTGGTACAGACTTCATTTTTGATACCTTTATGGTATATTCTATTCATTTTTGGAGCTCAACAACCCCAGTTAGATGAAAATTGTCAGATGGGTTCGGAACAACATGGTATTGAATAAATTATGACAGCATAATTTTCAGACGAACTGACCATTTAATTGCTCACAGAAGGCCGTTTCATGTTGACTTTCACACATGCTGCCCCATTGCTCCCACTCTGAACCATCTACTGGATTTATTAAGGCTTAATTGTATGACAGAAAATCACGAGCTACTATTGCACCGTGAGGTTGATTAAGGTAACAGGTGGTGATGACCTTGGTCGACCGCGAGGACTTTTCTACACCAAAATGAAATTAGCATTCTCCATAAGCGTGCACACGCTGAGCTGGACAGATAGAGGTGAGATCTCACCCTTAAATAGACCCATTAGGTTTTTTTCCCTCTGATCATTAGCTGCATAAGTGCCTTAATTGATGCTCATCCCACAGACAGATGACTTTCTGATTAGCAAATGCCATCTTCTGCTTGCCAGAGGAACAATGATCTATTTGTGCAGTACGAGTCTCAAAGGTGTCATCGCCTGGTAGTGGTCAGGTCGGTTCCTGCTTATATGACATCTTGTCCAGCTAAAGAGAAGCCTTATTCCGGTGAGCCTGTGGCCTGATCACTTACACTGGTCAATGACTGAACCTGCTCTGTCCATTTAGCTGCTATTGCTCAGATTTGCTTTACATTGAGCTTTCTACCTCAATAGTACAATTTTTATTGACTGTAAAGCAACGTAAGTGCTTTATTACTTGATACACATTCTAAAAAGTGCATACTCACATAAGTTTTAAACTTGTTTCTAAGCAAGTTGCAAAAATATCAGTTTATATTTCCAAACATTTCTGCTGCCATTAATGGTAATAATCCAATGAGATTTTTGTAAGCGCAAGGAGTCTGACGACAGCCGGTATGACCTGATCTCACCATCATCGAGTCTGTCTGGGATTACATGAAGAAACAGAAAAAACTGAGACAGACTAAATCCAGAAGAACTGTGGCAATGTCTCCAAGATGCTTGAAGAAACCTTTCTGCACATCTACATTGCTGTGAAAAGTTTTAGGCACTTGTGTAAAAATGCTGTAAAGTGAGGATGCTTTCAAAAATAATGTCATAAATAGACTGTATTTATCAGTGAACTTCTATGAACTAAATCAAACAGAGGTGTGATCATGTTACTACGCTTTTGGGAAACAGTTGGGACTAGTTAGTTCATTTCTCCAACGATGCATCGCACTATGGTGGTTGCACAGCTAGTTTTGTCATTGTGCAGGTAACACACCCCAATATTTTGATAGTGCCACGGAGACCAACAAATGGCTTACTCAAAATGGACTGTGCATGTGAAGAGGGAACAGATTAAATTAGTACTGGAAAATGACTCACATCACCTTCAAATGTAGCAAATGCAGATAACTGAAACCAACTTGGTAAAAATACAACTTTTTGTGCACTCAGCAGACAGGAAGTAAATTCCAGTCTAGTAAGTCGACATGGCAACATTTTTCCATCCATTTTTCCATCCCCACAGGCATGACAAAAAATACTAAATACTATTAAAAAATTAATTTTGGAAAAATCCCCCTTTTTTTCCGCAGTGTCTATTCACACCATGTTCAAAAAGCTTGACTCATTGGCAGAAGCTATTTACACTAACTCCACCCACCATTGTCTCTTAAATAAAAGTTGAAATAAAGTGTTTATCAGGTAGGGTTAGGGGTCAGTGTAGGGGAGGGACAAGCAATGTCCCAATAACGCAGCATCCATTCATGATTTTAAAGGTGCCGTAGAATGTCTTTTTAAAAGATGTAATATAAGTCTAAGGTGTCCCCTGAATGTGTCTGTGAAGTTTCAGCACAAAATAGATTTTTTTTTATTAATTTTTTTAACTGCCTATTTTGGGGCATCATTAAATATGAGCCGATTCAGGGCTGCTGGCCCTTTAAATGCTCACGCTCCCCACCCACGGAGCTCGTGCTTGCCTTTAACAGCATAAACAAAGTTCACACTGCTAATATAACCCTTCAAATGGATCTTTACAAAGTGTTCGTCATGCATACTGCATGCATGCATCGGATCATGTGAGTATAGTGTTTATTTGGATGTTTACATTTGATTCCAAATGAATTTGAGGCTGTGCTCCGTGGCTAACGGCTAATGCTACACTGTTGGAGAGATTTATAAAGAATGAAGTTGTGTTTATGAATTATACAGACTGCAAGTGTTTACTAATGAAAATAATGACGGCTTTTGTCTCCGTGAATACAGTAAGAAACGATGTTAACTTTAACCACATTTAACAGTACATTAGCAACATGCTAACGAAACATTTAGAAAGACAATTTACTAAAAATATCATGGATCATGTCAGTTATTATTGCTCCATCTGCCATTTTTCGCTGTTGTCCTTGCTTGTTTACCTAGTCTGATGATTCAGCTGTGCACAGATCCAGACATTACTGGCTGCCCTTGTCTAATGCTTGATCATGGGCTGGCATATGCAAATATTGGGGGTGTACATATTAATGATCCCGACTGTTACGTAACAGTCAGTGTTATGTTGAGATTCACCTGTTTTTCGGAGGTCTTTTAAACAAATGAGATTTATATAAGAAGGAGGAAACAATGGTGTTTGAGACTAACTGTATGTCATTTCCATGTACTGAACTCTTGTTATTTAACTATGCCAAGGTAAATTCAATTTTTAATTCTAGGGCACCTTTAACAAATATAATCAAATACACTGAATATGTTATTATTGCATACTGTTTTATAATATATTACAATACACTGAGGTGATTGCAAATAGTATCTGGCACTACTGCCATTTTCACTTGGTATAGCATTTAACGCTTTTTTGTGTAAGTTGTTAGATGCTATTTATATTTAGTGCAAATAGTGGCAGATAAATCTTTTTGCATTAAGTGCAAATAAAATACTTTTTGTTGATATTTTCACTTAGTGCAAATAGCCACTGACATTTTATTTATTTTTTACTATTTGGGGAACATGAATATGTGCAAAGAACTGTGGGTGATTGGAGGACATGAAGTATACACTCGATGCATCTTTCAAGACACGCCAAATGAAGGACGCAAAACGAAATCTGCCTTCCAAGGATCCTTCAAAATCCAAACGGCGCTGACAGAGCTTGATGACATTGCAGCTGAGATACGCAGCCTTACTTGGATCCAGCTTTCTGATTGAGAAACATCCATTTTATGACCTCTCAGGGCAGGTGAATTGATGGTCTCCTCATCATAAAACAGAATGAGGAAAAACATTAAAGGTCTAAAAATGGCATGGAGAATGTTATTAATTAGCCGGACATTTAAAAAAAAAAAAAAAAAAAATCAAATTTCACAAGCTAATTCAAATATTACTGCTAGTTTGAGACAAACAAACGAAGAGAGTTTAACTGCAGCTTCATCGATACTTAAAGCAAGACAGCCATCCATGCTCCGCAACATACGCTTGTCCCCCATGTTTGCACTCGGGCATTTAAAATTACATTAATTACCATCTGGAGAGACAATCTCTACAACAAAAAGAGCACAACAACATCTGACTGCCAGGTACACCGCAAGGCATATAACACGCTAATGTATCCCATTACACCCCATTTGGCAGAATGGGTATTCTCTTTGTTGAATCCCAACACCGCTCCCAGATTTCGCATGGACTCGGCGTAATGGTTCTGGGCTTTATTCTCTTTCTTTATGAAAGATACGAGGGTAACCCTGCTGAGAGTCATTAGGAGAGCATTTACGCTGGGCCTTTTTACCCTTTTTACCCACAGACATTTGCAGTCTTGTTACTGCGGCGCTTTGAAGACTCCACAGAGATGCTCCGCCTGTAAAAAGAGGCCTGGAGCCACTCGAACAACACACCAAAAGGACCATCCAGCTCCTGCCTGGATAGCCTGCTAATATTTTAAAGAAGGTATGGACTTTGTAATTCCCCTTAAAGCAGATAGGCTTCAGAAAAAGAAAAAAAAATGGAAGAAATCCCTGGCAGCCAAGGGTTGGACATAAAAAAACGGTCGTTTGGCCTGCTTTTGCGGAGCATGAAACATGAATTAGCACGCTGTGACGCTGGCGGTGTGGAGGAAAATCACAGCCCTCGCTCTTGGCTTCTCTTCTCTGGCCTCCACATTACCATTCTGTCCTAAAATTGAATCTGCAACTGATTTGAATTCCACCACTGTATAACCTCTTATTTATTCATTGCTTTTCTCCCCCTACATACCATTAAATCTAATAATTCGTTTTCAATACCGCTACAGCACGGTCGGCCAACTCCGCGTCCCGGGGCTTGTGCTCCAGCCATGAAGAGTGAAAAGAAAACGAATGAGAACATGATCAATAATGTTTTAAATATCATATTCCGTCTTTGCTTTGATAGCTAATGTCACGACTGCTCGTGTGAACCCTGTGAAGATGTAGGTTCGGCCGTACATTTCGACAGGCCGCGTGGATAATTCATTATTGTAATGAGAGCTGCAGATTCTATGAACATTTTCTTAGACACCTGCTGGAAACAAACTGTATATTTAGGCTCATAACTGTGAAAAACGAAATCATCAAGACTACCGAGACCACAGTTTATGTTGGGAAAAATAAAATAGGACTGAATATGTGTGTATTAATGCTATTATTAGACCTAAGACCGTCTCAAAATGTCAGGTTGACAATGCAAGTTTTCATCTTCTTCAAGAAGGTCAAAATAAAGAAACGGTGGATCCAAATTTAATTCATTCTCAAAATAAACAGATGATCACACAGCACAGTGAGAATGACTTTTTTGATCTAAAAATATCTTCTGTTTGGAGATGATCAGCATTTTCATTCTAAAAAATGCATCAAAAAGATCTAAATTATTCTAAAACTATGCAAAAAAATATATTAAGTGGCCTTAACTACTATGTACTTACATTTAAATGAATCATTTGATACAATGCACTTATTGTGTACATCCATGTTCTTGCATTGTACGTATATTTTGAAAACACCTGCATGCAATTACATCTGCAATTAATTTCTGTAATTGCATTTATAATTACACCTTACCCCTACCCTTAAACCTACCCATACCACCAAACCTGTCCCTAACCTTACCTGTATCCACCTCAATAGCAGCAAAAGTGATTTGCAATTCAATATGAACACAATAAGTACATTGTACTTATTGTTTAATGTAAGTACATAGTAGTTAAGGCCACTTAATATAAAGTGGGACCAAAAAGGGAATATGATTTTCTGCACACATCTGGCCTGCAATGTCAGATAGCAGATATCAGACTGACATTTCAGGGACACTTATTTTTATTTAGCTGTGAATTCCTTATGTCAAACTGACAATGTGGAACAAAATATACAAGCTTCCTCTTAAATCCTCATTTTAAAAATCTGCCTGCATGAGTTTCGTTCTGCACTCTGGAAATAAATGCAACAGACAAACAATCCACATGCACTGCAGCAAAGTGCACAAAATAGTCTCTTTTAAATCAAGACAAATCCATTAATGAGTAAACATGTCACATAAGACTTATTCTTCAATTATGACGGCATAACGCTGCAGTACTCGCTGCCCGTGGACGTTACTCATGCTAAACGCTCATTGGTAAATTTACAATCAAATGATACAAACTAAAAGCAGCTTTACTGTGCTCATTATTATCTGATGTATAAAAGATAATGAAACAATTGAAGTTAGTGGTACAAAGAGCAAATTAAAAAACAAACAAATGCCGCTCGTGCATCATTACAGAACCGTTGTGAGAATGAAAGGACCGTTTTATGCAATTCAAATTGCAAAACCTCCAAAGAGGCACACGTGCAATTACACTGAAGCATGTTTAGAAAATTTAAATCAGATTTAACACCTGTGATCTTCTATTGAAATACAAAACGAGATTCCGCTTGAAATATTCCACAACTGCTCACACATCACAGCAAATCAGCCGAGTGCTGAGATCCTTATTTGCTACATAGAGAGCACTATATGAAATAGACATTTTTAATATATTCAGAGTTATAACTACATTTTAAGAGTTATATTTATACATTTAGACCTAAAAATGACACAACAGCTGAAATTGACAGTGGCTCTAAGATGGTTTCCTTGGGGGAAGATCATCTGGAGCATGGACAAGATTTTCAGGTACAATACAATATTATATGATTTACGTGGGAATTGACTTATTGCTTTTTTAAGCATGCTTGCTGCCTTGATAATTCACAAAGGGCTGCAGATTATACTGATTTTAACATGGATCATGCTTAAGACCCATTATAACCATCTCCGTTATATGGCTTATTGCTTTTATACAATAATATTTTAACAACTTTAAACAAGGCTCAATTTACAGTCAGAGCTATCCGTTTAATGCAAGACACTACATGTTTTAAAGGGGTCAAATTAAATTAATAGATATAATTATACCCCTTTAGCATCATTTTTCAATGTGCAGGTACTCCATTGCTTTCAGTTGTTTGCCTTATGCATCATATCAAGACGCATATAATTCTTTGCATTTGTAAAAGTAGAAATGATTTAATAAATATTTATACTTTCATAGATATGTTGGAGCACCAAACCCCACCCCTACCCTAAACCTACCCACTTCTCGACAATAAAAACACGTAACAGAACAGTCACAGGTATTTATTGCAAAAACTGACCAAAAACAGTATAAAATATTACAAACAACTCTTGTTGCATTCCAAGACTTCTGAAGCCATACGATATCTTCATGTGAAGAACTGAGTGGATCTTAAAGGTGCAATATGTAAGAATTTTTGCAGTAAAATATCCAAAAACCACTAGGCCAGTGTTATATATTTTGTTCACTTGAGTACTTACAACATCCCAAATGTTTCCAACTATTTGTAAATTGTGAGAAAATTGCAATTTTAACCAAGGCTCCGGGACGTGTGAGGAGTCGCCTGTCAATGGCGTCATACCCGCGTTACCCTCGTTTCCCGGTTTATTTTGTAGAAACCATGGAAACACCAAAGACGCATTAATATATTACATGTTTTAATAGACAAGGGAACAACTGTTTTGATATATTTATAGACAGAAAACTAATTATTGTTATATAGCTCAACACATTTAGTCTTATTGTTTAAATCTAATTTTCTTGATTTTTTGCGAGTACCATGCTTTACCATGCCTCAGAGAAAAACACTATTTTGGGAAGTATCTAACATAGCATACTCAGATGCAGCTTTATTTTTAGTAACAGTAATACAGCATTTTCTCCATCATACAATATGTTTTAAAATTAATTGCATGCCATTTATCAACACAAGCCATCCAGCATTTAATATGATATTCTAATATCAGTCTATCTTACTGCAGTGTGTCTTAAACAAGTGTCTCACAGCAGCCGCCAAGTGAATGCACAGAGTAACGTTAATAATCACATCCATGAACATGATTTCTTCCCGAGTCCAATCCCAATTCTTTTCCACCGGCCGTTGAGGTGGAGACCACATGTCCCAAGATTCCGTGCTCAAACTTGGCGTCATCAAACTACGCTTTTTTTTTTTTTTTTTAATAGAAAATATTACATAGTGCACCTAAATGATCCCACTCCGTGAACGTATGCAGTCATATCTCATTTAAAAGATACAACGAACTCTTTAGCATAATGTAATCGATCACGAGACACACGGGAGCCAGTGCCATTTCACAATTAAAGCTGATGTAACGCATCTTCAGGTGGCAATTTTTGAATGTGTGCACCATAGATATGTATACGTTGATGCCACATTTGACCGCTCCAGGCTCGCCATCTTGGAACAGTCAGCGTGTCGTTACTCACGGTAAGAATCAATGATGCCACGACATTGTGCAGCTTCTGATTGTGAAACGGCCGAGATTAAATTTTTTCAGAATAAATGGGATCACCTTCCACAGGTGAGAATGTGTTGGTTTGTGTTTTTTATTTGTGTTAACTCAATATTACAGTTTTTTACTATGGTACTTTTTAATGCTTTTACTTTTACTATGGTAGCTTTTTAATGTTGTGTTAGCTGACGCCTTCATTGTATTGTGTTAGTTTAGCAAAATCATACACTGAAGTCTATTGCAGATACAGATATTCATAGAAACAGCCTCTAATGAGGCATCTATAACTATGGTGTGCACACAGGATCTACGGCGGATGGAGACGGGAGTCGTTTTTTGGGTCTTTTCTTCACACAAATCAATCGTTTGGCCTTGGAACACCTGGAATATTTGTTCTTTTTGAATAAATTGTGTCTGTAGTCATATCTGCCTGTTATATCCTGTGTTTTATATTAGACAATACACAAATGGGTAGGTTTAGGGGTGGGGTCGTGTTACGTACTCAAACGTGTAGTGTAAATAAAAATAATTTAAAAAAATAAATGTAAATAAAATTATGCCAGCTGATTAAATTGAAAATCACATCCTGACATGCCATAATGGCAAAATCATAACCTATTATATATAATCTCACCATGACATTAACATACCCATGCCCATCACATGCCAAAGGTTTCTCATTGAACTTACATAGATTTCACAGTTTTATTCTTATCTACATTCTGAAGGTTTTTACAGAGAGATAATATAATATTCACCTGATTTATATAACACTTTATTACTTAAAATATGGTGATTTTAATTTTCTGACTGTTGACAGTATTGTTTGATGAATTAAAAAAAGAGAGAGATCCAAAATGTTTTTTTTTTTTTTTTTTTATTCTAATATGTCAACAAAATTTTTGCTTTATCCAATGTTGAGATTTCTGTTCTGGAAATCTAAGGCAAATGAGTGAATATTTAATTAGACTCATTTGCATAAACATTTCAGAACATGCTGCTACTGAAGAAGAGATTTCTGACTCATTTTGAGAAAACGGTCTTTCAAGATATGTACTGTGATTGTACTGAAATTCACAGACACAACATGTAATAAACACTTGAATGTGTATTTCAGGTGCTTTCTCTCTACTAGTCTGAAAAAAGACAAGTTATGGAATCAAAATAGGCCAAAACTGATCAGTGCTTGAAACAGTAATGGATTTGCCTGTAAAACCTCTGGTCAGGGATGTTGTGTCCAACCCTGGAGGTCCATACAGGTCAACTGTTTTCATCAGCAGTGTCGAGGATTTATTGATTTATTTAGAAGGGACTTTTTAGTTGAGAATGCAAACAAACCTTGAGAAATCACACCTCACGTTCACGTTCAGCTTTGGACACAGCAGACAAACGACACACAGCTGTTACTCCTGATGCCCCTCTGATTAACATGCCATTCACGAATCTCCATCCATTTTACAGGCCCTCACCCGGTCTTCACTGAGCAAACATGTAACGCTACTGCAAACTGTTCTTCTGCAACTGACTTCCACTTCTTATGTAAATGCAGTTTAGAGAGCAATCGGGATTTATTTTGCTCGCCCTCTCCTCTCTCGCAGCGACACGGGTCTATCATCAACACAGACACGTAGTCCTCTGCACTAGCACGTTTAATTATACAAATTCAGTATTGTCACATTGTAATCTTCTCTGAGGGGACAATAGAAAGGAAATTTTCACAGGGCAAGACAGGAAAACTAGAAAAAACGACTTGCATGCAAATGCATGAACAATACGAAGTAGATAATTGTAGAGGAAGAAGCGAGGCAGGCTGCAGGAAGAGAGAGCTCATCTCATCCTCTCCAATGGAAAGAGAAAACGTGTGAAGAGATGCCGCTGACAGAAACATCAGGGCACGGATCCAGCTAGACACAATTCGAGCTTTTACCCGAAGGGCTGCGGAGTGGATGCAGAGAGTTTGGGGACGAAGAAAAAAAAAAAAGTAGGACTCCATTTTCAACTGAACATGAACTTGCCTGTGGCTACAGTCACCACTTCATTTAGAGAAAGATTAGATAATAGATGGCAGCCAGTGAAATGCAATTGCACACATCAAGGGGAATAACTTAAAAAAAAAAAGCACTTTTACAAGATTTCGAGATTATCCTATAAAACGAAAAGCTTATGCTTACATTCAAAAGCTAAACGGATAAAGAACAACTACCAAGTAGAGTTGCTGTGCATGCACTCTAAAAAAAATGCTGGGTTAAAAACAACCCAAGTTGGATTAAATATGGACAAACCCAGCAGGTTGGGTTAAAGGGCACCTATTATGCCCTCTTTCTCATGATGTAATATAAGTCTCTGGTCTGGTCAAGTTTCGGCTTTGCCCACAAATTTGCCCCTATTTAGGGGTGAGCAAAAACGTGCCTTTTACTATATTACTATATTGCTGCCTAAAAAAATAAATCCAAAATTGGTTGGAAAAAAACAAAACAAAAAATGGCTGGGTGAAAACAACCCAATCCCTGGGCTTGTCCATATTTAACCCAGAATTTTTTAGAGTGTGGAGACAATATACTGCACAAACAACAAAAACACATGGTACATTTAACCAGAACTGGCCATTATAAATGAGGAAGAATATGGGATGGCTGAAACACTTTTTGCTCTAACTTAAGTAACTCAGCAGGATATTTATCTTAAACTTTGATATAATGTTCCTAAAATAGTCTGCTGCAATTCAGTCTACAGTCAGTACCCTAAACTAAATGAAATGAATGTAAAGGACAATGAGTGCTGTTGTTACAACCTATAATACTGGGGTGAGTTTTAACTGTAGGTTTGATGGATTGTTACATTAATAGAAATGTGAATCAGTTGAAATTTTATACATCTAATCAAATATTGACGAAAACATGGACTATGAATTAAAGAAACTGTGTGTGTGTGTGCTAAGTAAACCCTACATTTTGGGGACCAAATGTCCCCACAAACACTGTAAAAAATTATTTTCATGATTTGTTAACACAACATTTTTTCTTTTGTCAAATCAACTTCAATAATTAATGTGGTTCAGATAACTTTTTTTTTTTTTTTTTTTGAGTTTATGCTGATTAAACCAATCGCCTTCATTGTATTAACTTAATTTGTGTATTGTATTATTCATTGTTTTAAGTTATGTCTTTAGAAAGTCCCCATAAAACATGGAAACCCAACATCACAACCCTCCTGTTGGCTCAGCCATTTAGGTTAAATGTGGTGTAAATGTTACAACCAGTATCCACTACGACAGAAAAAAAAAAAAAAAAAAAAAAAAAAAAAAATTTGGCTGTTCACATTTTTTTTTTGTTTGTTTGTTTGGTTTTTTTCCAAAATCTATGACAAACAATTAAAAAACACATATATACTGTATGGAAGCTTGTTTCCATCATGGAATAACAAAAAAATTACAATTAAAAGGTATTTGTGACTTTTTATCTCAAAATTCTGACTTTATTTCTCAGAATTGCAACTTTTTATTTTCCAATTCAGACTTGCAATTGCATGTTTATATCACAATTCTGAGAAAAAAAAGTCAGAATTGCGAGATGTAAACTCGCAATTGAGAGAAAAAAAGTCAGAATTGTGAAGTAAAAGTCGCAATTAACTTTTATTTTTATTCCATGGCAGAAACAAGCTTCCATCATATTGACATGGTGTAACATTGACCTCGTTCACTGGTTATATATGTTTATGGTGGATTGGAATGAAAAGGTCATTCTAAGTTCACTTGAACTGCAGACAGTAACTATAAGTCCAGCACTATTGGCTATTATTAGTCAATATTGCGAGTTTGTCCTCAAGATTTGTTACCGATATGCAGAGCACTGTCCTGTATTTCGTATACCCTTGCAGTTACTTTTTTCCACAATGTCAGGTGTGAGCATGTTCCTCTATTTGTCTGGTTAATGTCTTAAACGTTCTGACGTATAGTCCTTGTTTCAAGGCAAAAGTACACATCACAATGAAATAAAACATCGGTGAATACTCTCTCCCAAGAGAATAATAAACTAAAGAAAAGAACATCGAGTCCTTCATATATATTAACAAAAAGAAAATAGCTTTTTCTTCCTTTCATTTCAACATTCTCTTACTTTCAATCATGTCTCCAAATGAAATTATTGCGAATGCTATTAGAGATATTCTATTAAAATTGCCTTACTAAAAAAAGTCATTATAGTGCCTCCATTTTGTGTGGACGGCCCATGTGATAGTTGAGAAAAGCTGGTTTCCATGTCATTCATTGCTCAAAACCTGTCAGCCAGATAGCAACTAGCACTTATCTATTCTAGCCATACATTCCCACAATGCTCTGCCCTGACATTAGTGCATATCTGGCTGATGTCAGAGCAGAACACTGAGATTTCATCAACTGAACCCAACAAAGTACAGCGCACATTCGTTCAAAGTGAATGTGCTGTTGCGTAAAAATCAACTCCATGTGCTCATTCTGATTTAAAGATGCACAAAGGATAGGGTGGAATGCGCTGGAATTATGCAAATCAGGTAGCAATTCAAACGTGCCCTCAAAATATGACATTCACATCAATGTAATTCCTGAGAGCAATATTGTAGCTGCAATCTGGCATACGTTACTAGTATTGTAGCCCTTCCCAAAATGAAACCATTTGGCTCACACTAGGGCTACATATTAATTGTTTATTTTCTGCTAAATATATTAGGCAATCGCTCTAATTTCAGCATGCGAGCTGTAAACAGTCTTAATTTTGAAATCCATGCAAAAACATGCCAAATATGTACAAATAAATAGAAATACACAGAAATAAGTAGAAATATAAATGTTCTAAATAATAAAATATACCAGAATACATTTGTCTTGTAATGTTCGAGATATATTACGTTGTTGTGCTTCTCATAACAGAAATTAATAGATATTATTGAATTGCAATTGTGGTTAATTTTAAGATTTCGTCACATTAATAAACTCTGTAAAAAGTTAGTTTATTGTCACATGTAGTATAACACACACACAACTCAGACTTAATGCAGAAAGTCTGTATTTAATAATCCAGGAGAAAAAAACAAAACAAAACAAACAAAAAAACAAACAAACAGGACAACTACACTTTCACATAAACAACACCAGACATTTCGGAGGCTGCGTCCTCCGGAGGTCGCATTTGAAGGCTGAATACTTCATCAAGGATGTCATATTTAAGAAAAGTAAATGTAATAAAATTGACTGATATTCATTGTGAGGTGTAAAATAATGCAATTTCTTTCTTACGTTGCAATCTAACAGTTATTTTTCTTAAATGAGACTGCCTCGATGATGCATGCAGCCTTCAAAGGGTGCAGCCCTTGAATTGGAACACAGCCATTGTTGAAAAATCTTTCGGCTTCCGTATCCCGAACGAAACGCGTTGATGGGCGTACTCTTGCTCTTCTGAAACCAGAAGTAGTGGATTTGGCACAGAAATACTCTGTCATACGTCTAACTCGTGTTTTGCATGTTTAGCATGAAAATGCAGCTCTTGTAAATACAGTGTAAATAAGTCAGAATGCATGAAATAGCATTCCCCCGGTGTTAAATATATCTGCCACAACACCATATTTCTACAGTGTTAGTTACTGCAATCTGGTTTCTGTAAGCTTCAACAGGGAATGTTCTCCCACATAACAGGGATTTCAGTGTCAAATTCAAATGGCCAAATGACAGTTTATCACTTTATTAAGAAGCACAAGTGCAGAGTCAGGCCCAAAGTATACTTCGGCCACCCACTGTCCATGTTACGTAATTTCCGTCACCAGGAGAGTCCGTGGATTACAGTTCGTGTACAACAGCACATGCGAAAGGTGAATGTTGAGACAGAAGAGTCCACTAGGTGGCAATACGCAGTGCAGCAGTCGAAGAAGAGTGCAGAAAGAGCGATATAAAACAAAGCAGCACATCCTTCTCCATCATTTTTGTGTACAATTTCAGCAGGCGAGCTGTACACAAAGGCCCTGTTTACACCCTGGTATTGGTACACCTAGTAGACGAGGGAGACACATTAACATTCACACCTGTCTCTTTTGTCCACTTTCAACCACTTCTGTCCTGATTTCTTCAAGGGGAGGTCTATGGACGGGTAAATGTATGGGATTTTTCAGCTCTTTCCATCTGATGAATGAAATTATCTCAAGCAATTTACATATGAACGGGACCAGAGACTACAGAAAAACATATGGAGAGCATCAGCTTTTGTTTCTGCTCTGACAGCCACAAAACCAGCTGAACGCTGTGAGTGAGTATTAGAAATCAGGAATGGTGAGAGAACATTGTGCTTGGTACATCAAACTTGGGTCTCCAGCTGACAAAGTTTAAATCCCGTCTGGTTAGCACATCCCATAATGTTTATGCATTAGGTCAGTAGGTGGAGAGTAGGCCTACTTTTGCGCTGTTTGAACCCATTTGACTACATGAGCGTTTACACTATGAAAGCAATCCGGTTGTTTTTAACTACCTCTGAAAGTGGTCGAAAGTGGACAAGCTTAAAACATTTTAGAACCCATTTATACCTGTATTTAGTGTCGTCTACTTGTGATCCGATCGACCAAAATGCATCTTAATACCAGGTGTAAACAGGACCAAAGAGTCACAATTTTGAAATTCAGCAAGACTTTGACCCTGGCGTCATAATGGAATTGCGATGAAAATAGAATTCTTATTAAAAACAGAACGTTTTCCATTTGAAACAACTTCTGAAACAACATTTTAACCGTGGAATAATCAAAGTGCAATACTAAAACACATTACACTACAATATTACTCCCCCACTGCAATCCGAGCACCTGAATCGGCTCTTTGAAATGCTTTCAGTGCAGTCGTCTACATCTGGATATATGCCTAAAACTCTCTTTTCCATCATTTAATGAATGAGTGCTGCCATGATCAATAGAAATTGTACACAAACGTCTCTTTTAAATGAAATTCAGTTTACTGCTTGTGTTCCGTTGGTGGTTATAGCAAATTGTATTTATGCCAGAAAACTAGTTCTGAGATTTGTGAATAAGGCACAATATATAACAAGCCTAATTTACATAGAAATGAGGCATGTTTGCGCTGAATAGAATGAGAATTACTTTATTTATATATTTACTTGGTGGATCGCTATTTCAGCGCATTTAGCACCTGGTTAAACTGGATTACAGTTAGGTTTTGCAGTGAAATACAGTGTGCAAAAATGGTATAACTGTACAGTTAATTCCCTCCTTTGTTTGACGAAAAACGTTGCTTGATTTGCTATAAAAATATGCAACACAATGAAAGCTGTACTGTAAAACACCCAACCAACCAAAGCAAACAGTTGATGGTCCAAACTCTGTGTGAAGCATGACATGACGCAGGACATGTCATTTCTGTCCTGTGATTCCGTTACAAACTCATCTCTTCATCTTACCAAATATTGTCAGGAGTCCACCGGGTGAAACATCTATCACCCTTTGATAATCTACCATGGACGCAACATTTGTGAACTGGGGCAAATTCACACAAGAGAACTGATATACTTCAGGCTCGGCAGGGCAGAGAAAGTCTTCCAATCATGAGGGCTTTGTCAGGTGTACCAGCGCTACACAGCTAACATGTCAGCCAGCACTGCAAGGGCCAAGAAGCCAATCAGTCCCCAGAGGAGCGCGTTCCTTCTGAGGGGAGAGCACTCTGACTTGCCATCAAGACCTGGGGAAGGCAATCAGCGTTTATTCCCTCTAGCTGAGACAAATCAAGCCACTCAGATTACTGGAAAATCACAGAAAAAGGTATTTTCAGCCTGATAGTGTCAGGAACTGATGTCACAGATCAGAGATGCTGGAATTGACTGACTGGTTGGTACAGTAGTTTGAGTGGTTGGTGAGTTGGTTAGTTGACTGATTGATTGGCTCGTTGGATGGTTGATTGATTGATTGATTGATTGATTGATTGATTGATTGATTGATTGATTGATTGATTGATTGATTGATTGATTGATTGATTGATTGATTGATTGATTGATTGATTGATTGACTCACTGACTCAATCGCTAATGTCACAGGCCAGAATTACTGGGATTGACTGACTGGTTGGTAATGTAGTTTGGGTGGTTGCTGAGTTGGTTAGTTGACTGATTGATTGGCTCGTTGGATGGTTGGGCGATTGATTGACTGCCTGAATCACTGATGTGACAGACTGGAGTTACTGGGATTGACTGGCTGGTTGGTACAGTAGTTTGGGTGGTTTGTGAGTTGGTTAGTTGACTGCCTGATTGGCTCGTTGGATGGTTGAGTGATTGATTGATTGATTGATTGATTGATTGACTTACTGACTAATTCGCTAATGTCACAGGCCAGAATTACTGGGATTGACTGACTGGTTGGTAATTTAGTTTGGGTGGTTGGTGAGTTGGTTAGTTGACTAATTGATTGACTCACTCTTTGGGTGGTCAGGCGACTAATTATTTGACTGACTGAATCACTGATGTGACAGACTGGAGTCACTGGGATTGACTGACTGGTTGGTACAGTAGTTTGGGTGGTTGGTGAGTTGGTTAGTTGACTGCCTGATTGGCTCATTGGATGGTTGAGTGATTGATTGATTGATTGACTCACTGACTCAACCACTAATGTCACAGGCCAGAATTACTGGGATTGACTGACTGGTTGGTAATGTAGTTTGGGTGGTTGCTGAGTTGGTTAGTTGACTAATTGATTGACTGACTCTTTGGGTGGTCAGGCGATTGATTATTTGACTGACTGACTGATTCACAGGTTGATTAATTGTAGCACTGATGTCACAGACCTGGGGTTGACTGACTGGTCAGCTATGTGGTTGATTTATTTATTGATTTATTGGTTGGTTGGTTGATTGATTGAGGGGGTGATAATCATTTCCATGTTTCATCTACTGATAAAGTCCTTAAAAATGCTCTTGAGTCTGTTCTGTTGAACCCTGCATAGGAAAGACCCAAGTGGCATTAGGGCCATTACATAAAGATGTGTAATTGGCAATCATTACTCAAATAGAAACATTATAATCCAGCCAGATGAGGCAGGGGTTGGATGAGTAGTGAACAGACCATTGTGTCCCAGTGGGGATTACAACCATTTGCACATGCTGGATAGGATTAAATTTGCAATTTGACAGGATGAGGTCTACTTCACCGTTGAGTCCCCCACAAAAACACTTTCCGTTTCAGAGAATGTGGGGTGTTTTTCTCAGGACTTTGAAACGCTCGGCCCTGCATCGCTGATCTTTAAGAAAAAAGAGATGAGAGGCCTGAGGACGAGGATGTGGAGATCGAAGGATGAAGGAATGAGGAAAGAAAGCCATTCTACATCATCGTGAGACCTCTGGAAAAACAAGTTGACGTGTCGAGAGTATGAAAGGGCTCAGCCTTCCCAGTTCCACTCGATCACACTGGTCAGGAAGCCCCATAATTGGAGGTAATATCTTCTCAAGTCTTTCTTTTCAAGTCTGTCAGCAGCTCAAACAGATCTCGGTCTCTAATAGGCCCCATCCCGCAGACGCTCACTGTGTGGATTCTGTCATCTTTGTAGAGTTGCAGCCACACCGGATTCTGCCCGAGCTCTAATGCCTATTTCTATGCACGAGGCGTTCCAGATGTCATTACCGGCTGGGAAAACGGCACAAAGACCCACTGATTGTCCCCTGGCCTAGACGTGCCTCTTTCTTTTCAATCACTGCTTCGTTTCATGTTGTTCAATCACAGGGTTTCATTCATCCTTTTTAAGACCCACAACCTGGAGTGAACTAATGTCAAACACAACCGATGATTTATCACTGAAACTTTAACGTGTTCATGTGTGGATAATGACTTTTACCACTATGGACAAGTGCGCAAATGCAGACACATACACTGGTCTACTTTTTTTTATAACCCAAGGCACATAACTCACAACCACCAATTCAACCAGCTAAATGAATGCCTGCTACAACAAAAGATGAATCTGAATATGAAAAACGTCATATTTATAACAATATCTGTGTTTGCTTTCCTTTTGAACTGTTTGGCTGTTCATGACATTTAAAACCAAATCAATTTAGGCATTTAAAAACATTGCTGTTTCTGAGCTTTATAGTGGTCCAATCTGTATGCGGTACCTTTTAAAGTCCAGACGTCGCATTATTGTCAAGGGCGGCAGCAAAAGCCCTTGTTTTCTTCTGTTTATTGGTAATCTTTTAGCTCCCCAGATCAGAGTTCACCTTGCTGCTCTCATCTCCTGCCTGAATGACTCTACACTACCCCTGACATTTCCCGTACTAGCTGTTGGCTTACGGTTCAGTAATAGCTTTGTGTTAGTGGCTTACAAGCTAGTGCACAATGTATAGACATGCCAAGATTAAATGTGCATCTCTCAAAGTAATAAATAATTTCAGTATACAGTTTTCATGAGGTGCATCAGTAGTCTTAAATGTTACCTACAAAACTCAGTTGCAGAGTGTTGCGATAAACCATTTATCATGATGAATAAACCAGTGCAACCACAACAATGCAGGGCAAATTAACAGCATTTGTTTCATTGCGAAATTCATTGCGAACTGGAGTAGAATGAATATTTATTTATCTTGCTTTTTAAAGTTAAATAATACCCATTGATTGCCAACTGTGTGTATTCATGCAAATTTCATGATCCCAAGTTCACATCTGATGTCGATCAATGAACGGTGTGGTAATTAATTCAGCTAATTATTCTGTTTCACCATCATTCTGTATTCAAACTTATTGTTCAACACAGTCCATTTCCATGCAGGGAATTGTTTTTATTGGATCTCTACAGTGCTGGTGATCTTTTAATCTGCAGTTTATTATTTATTTCCTACAAGCAAAGGCATAAAAAACTGCCTAAGTTGCACAATGAACAATAACAGGCCAGAAAGTGAGACTCCAAGCAAAGTTCTTATTGTTTTTGACCAAACAGGTCCAACACTGTTGAATGTACTTGCCAGTGACTTCTTTTCCAGCAATACATGTATGTAACTTATATAACATCTCACCCTCTTTTCACTTGCAAAGTGCTGTTTCTTTGAAGCATCCATTTGAGATGCTCTGGGACTCGTGGGTCTCTTGACCTCCACCACCACTATATCTGAGGTCAACTCTCTCCGCTCCTACTTCAATCTCTCATGTTATACAAATGCACAGAGAAGTATATAGAGAAAAACTGGATGGATCCAAAAAAAAAGCTTTGTTACTCTTTACATGATAGCTTTTAAAAATGGCCATTTTATTAATGGTTGTTCAAGCAAACCTAGAATTATCTAACTGCACTTCATTTATGAAAGTTGTAGTCCATCTTCCTATGCAGATCTTTTCAAATAAGTATCTTTCGGGGAATGGAACAAATCTGATGCAAAGCCCTTTTATTGAAACACTATAAAACACACAATAGTTAAGTGCATGCCTCACAAACAGGAAACTTTCTACAGCACTTGTAGATTCTCAGAAGGACAAAGGAGACGTGGAAGAAAAAAGCTGTTACTCAATAGAAATTCAAAGGAAGCTCTCGTTCAGCTAAGCTGTGGTTGACCTCCGCAGACCTCTTTGAGTCCTAATGAACTGATGATCACAATAACTCATGTCTTGCCTTTAGATCACAGGCTAGCGGTTGTAAGAGGAGACTATTAGGAAAGTAGGCCAAGTTAAGTTCCAGGTACGACTACTATCTAGTATCTAATATCTATTTGTTACCATTCCTTCCATGAACCTCATGAGTGGCCATTTTCCTCAAGCTGTTGGCTGTTTTTCGATAAAAAAAACATGTTTGGTTCCTCTTATAAAAATTTTGCATTCCTTAAGCAAATCTTTTCTTTCGAGCCTTAGAGCACGTCCAAGAGGAACTTTTTATTCCTTGGCTCTTTCATACCTAAAGTGTCTCAAATGTTTCTCGAAAGTTGACAAAAGGTGAGACACATAGCTTCAAAATGTCAATAGCATAGCTCAGATAAATTGGTCATATAAAATGTCATATTTGATTGCAAAATTTGATGTCTTGGCACATCTGAGTACAGTTTGAGATATTTTCCGAAGATGTAGTGATGTTGTGAAGTGTGTAATTTCTGTGTCACCAAATGAATTTGCAAAAATAACGATTTCAGGAACCTGTCTGATATAATACAAACAGATGCAATGCCTCAAACTTACACCACTGTTACCTAGTTGTGTTGTTACTAGTTACCTTATATTACCCAGTACTTTCTTAGGTAAGTACACTCCAAGTACACATACTGTAAAATAAAGTGCAACCCACCACTTGGTCAAAATCAAACAAACAGAGAAATTTTTCTGTGGTTTTTAGGGTAATCAGCCAACAATCGGCTCACTTACTGGCATTGACTTCAAATTGACAGTGGATTTCTGATTAGATTAATGTGATTAGATCATGGGAGTGAATGTTGACACCAAAATCGTCATGAAACAGAAGTTACGCTAGTCTTTTCTTCCCTATCGTGACGTATTTCAGAGTGAAACGACTTCTGGGACAAGTACAAATGTAGGGCGGGGCTTGATTTTGTCCCTGGGGAATTGATTGGATGGTTGTGGTTTGCTATTGGTGGATCTCATGTGAGTGACAGATTGCCCCGCCCTTGAGATCACGCTGCAGGAGGGGAAGTTATTCTGATTCAAGGTTATGAGGAACATGAATTTAACAACAATAATGTGCACTGATAAATCATTTATAAAAAACACAGCAATATTCCATAAACAAACAAACAAACAATAGTTGTGAAGCAAGAATTTTGATTTCATGTTGACTTTAAATGTTATTGTATGTGATTTTTTGGTGGTGTGCTTCATTGTGGTGACTACACAATAATATGGTTTAACTTGACAAGAAATAACTTATTTTAGCATGTGAACAACTCAACTCATCATTTTATTAAGTTAGACCAACTATTTTTTTAGTGCATCAAATATTTCACACATCAAAATATTTGCACATCTAACCTTCAGCATTTCTCTCATTTTAATCTCATTAGAACCTACTGAGATAATAAAGGAATCTCTTTTGTGAATTTTCTCCCAACCTAGAGGGAAATGTGTGTCATAGTTTTAGACAAATTAACTATTTTTTAGTGTATGAAATATTTCACACACCAAAGAAATTGCAGACTTAACCTTCAGAAATGTCTCCATTTGCTCTCAATTTAATCTCACTGCCTAGTTGAACTAATTGAGATAATAAAGGAATGTCTTTTGTAAATTTTTCCTTTCATCCAGCTGGGTAACCCACCTCCTCACATTTAAATCAATATACCTTAATGTCATCAATGCTCAGTGAAGCTGAAGGAAACGGACCGCCACTGTATTATCGCTGAAACGGGTGATCCGTCCACTAACGTGCGTTTCTGCAGGCGCTGGGTATGTCGGCAGACAGAAAAGGCAGCTCGCATCAAACGGGAGGGAGTCTGTGAAGGGGGAGGACTTGAATGCCACACTATTTGAAAAGCAAAGGGGGAAAAATGGGCTCCGTTTTATTTTGCTCCGGGCAATGCACAAAAGAGGCGAACGCAGCAACGTGGCAGGTTTTTAAATTGGGATCAAAAGGTTCGAGCTAATTAACAAACTAAATAAGAGTCTCAAAAGCTTCGTCTGGCTCCAGCTTTCTCCTTTCACTGCTTCTCAAAAGCCGAGTCAGAGCAGATATTTAGTCGACGGCGTTCGGTCGGAGCGCTCTTCCGGTCACTCGCATGACTGAGGGACGGTCGTATCTCGTCGTGCCGCTGGGACCTGAGACCATACAGGTTTTTCCCGTTTGGATGGTTTAATTCCGTTTGACTTTCCCAGCAGGGGCCGGTTGACAGGAGTGAGTGGGAATCGGATGCGTTAGACAGGGGCTCGTAATAAAGACAAATGGGTGGACATGAAATTTGATTCTGTCTGCTGGGTTAGCACCTCCCACAACAAAAATAAAGAGTAACGGAGAGCAAGAGTGAGATTGAAAGAGCGAGACGGAGAAAACAACTACATTGACAAGCTATGTGTTTTTCCGAGAGCTGTCATATTCGGAAGGTCACACACATCCAGGGACAGCGGCCCACCGTTTCTGTTGATGAGATCATGGAGTACTGGCATATTATTTGAATCTAGCCCTCCAAGGAGAGGTACGGTTGTATCGGTGTAAGATTAGTCAGCTTATTATTTATTATAAAGAACATATGTTCCCGAAAGACCTAGTGCTGTGGAGCACACACTTTGCCGTGTGATATGAAAACACCATCTGTTCTGAGAACACTAGAGGGCTCTTGGTGAAAGGGAAGACCTCATGTGTCAGTGAATTAGCTCACTCTCGTGCGACCGTTGTAATGTCGTCTCTATTTACTGCTGGCTGTCTTTCTATGACCTTTATAGGCAAATACGAGGCAAGAAAGAACGAAGCAAGTGCTAGCTCAACCCTTACAAAAAATAATTTTATTCAAGTGTGTTATTAATATACTTCTTTTAAACTAAAAATAAGATAAGTATACAGTAATTAAGTATTCTAAGTATACTTGACTTGTAGTTGTGTTTAATCTTACGATTGAGTAGCCTATTAAATACTTGCTTCACATAGTTTTACATACTGTTGTATAAACTTACATCGTTTGAAAATATAAAGAAAACATATGTTTCTAATTCTGAGTATGTGAGTTTTTATGTAGTCCACTGGTAGTGTACTATAAGTATGATGTTAAGTTCTCTTTAAGACAACTCACAAGTATGTTTGCTGTATAAAACTGCTAAACTAGTAGTTTACTGAGAGTATACTTCAAAGTGTAATTTCATAAACTAAAACAATGTGCTAAAAGTATTTAACTAGTAAACTATCAGTATTACACTAAAAAATGCTGGGTAAAAAACAACCCAAGTTGGGTTGAAAATGGACAAACTCAGCGATGGGCTTGTTTTAACTCAGCGGTTGGGTTAAATGATTGAACAACGTGCTGGTCAGTTTTATTTAACTCAACTGTTGATTAAAAAATGTCTTAAAATGAACCCAAAATAGGTCAGAAATTAAAAATCAGGCACATAATTACTAGAGGCAACAATAATAATCAAAAAGGTGAACATTTATTAATAAGAAATTTAATAAATGTTTATTGTTTAATTATTATTCATCAAACTTATTAATAAATGTTCATTTCCAACATATTTTGGGTTCATTTTAAGCAAGCAATATAGTAATTTTTTTAAAAATAGCTGAGTTAAATAAAACTACCTAGCAGGTTGGGCAAACATTTAACCCACCCGCTGGGTTAAAACAACCCAATCACTGGATTTGTCCATTTTCAACCCAACTTGGGTTGTTTTTAACCCAGCATTTTTTAGAGTGTATATTTGGCCTATACTCAATCTTTTGATCGAGATGTACTTAAAAGTATACAGTAATTAAGTATTCTAAGTATACTTGGCTTGTAGTTGTGTTTAATCTTTTGATTGAGTAGCTTATAGTTTTAGCTACTGTCGTATAAACTTACATTGTTTAAAAATATTGATTTGTATAAAGAAAACAAATATGTTCCTAATTCTGTGTATGTGAGTTTTTATGTAGTCCACTGGTAGTGTCCTATAAGTATGATGTTAAGTTCACTTAAAGACAACTTACAAGTATGCTTGAAGTATAAACCAACTAAACTAGTGAGAGTATACTGTCATAAACTAAAATCGTGCTACAAGTATTTATCTAGTAAACTATCTGTATAATTTCTCTTCTAGTGTAGTTACAGTACAAATGAAAAACGTAGTTGTAAAATGTGTACTCAAAGTTTACTACTGTTACACTTAAAGTATACTTAACAGTAAGCTAATTTAGTCCCAAGTAGCACTGAAATAGTACACTTACAAGTATACTACAAGTACATTGATATTACTACATAAAGTATACTTAAATATACTTGAACTTTACTTAAGTATACTTCATAAAACAAACTTTTGTAAGGGAAAACTAGTGTTTGATTGGCTGAGCGACATTCTAAGAGCTGAACAGCACTGGAACGTTTCACAGTTCGTATCAATCCGCTTGTCTGAATTCATGTGGAGCAGGGAATGTATCTGCCTGGAGCGAGGTGTGGGCTTTTTGAAAGTTTGTGTTTTCTTTCGCTCCATGATTCCTCACTAGTGAGGAAATGAAAGATTCTGAATGGAGATAGAGCAGAGTGATCACAAAACAGCTCCAGACCACCTTTTAGTATGTGCCTTCCTTGGTTAAACGCAAAGCTTCCTGTGACATAAAGTATGCAGGACTTCTCCAGTCATTTAGTGCACTTAAATCCACCAATGCAAACTCATGTTCACATGCCTCCACTTTTGAGTGCAATGCCTGAATAAGGTTTCTAAAAGTGTAAAAAAACATAATAGAGATATAATTCATTTTGAAATTTTATTAAATGTTAGCAATGAGATTATGTGGTTTTTATAATCAATTAACACTGCTTTTGTCATTTTTTACAAGATGGACAAAATTTGTCACCAAAAAAGTCATTCGGTTTAACCAAAATTTCAGTTTTACCGAATGACGATATTTTCATACAGTGCTAACAGGCTGATATCTAGCTAGCTAGCAAAAGGACAATCAAACATTTTATATTTAGTACAAGTTTTTAAAATATTACAACATTTTCCATGTTTTATAGTGGTTGTACCGAATGACCTGATGTTTCTGGACATGCGTATGATCAAGTGAAAACATGAATTTTTCAAATAGTTAAAAGAGAGTTAGTTAATTTACTTCACGACCATGTGGTCCTTTGCAGGTGTCTGAATGATGTCACATCCTGTCACATGATACTGGCCGTGTGACTTGATCCAAAATTATATTGGTTACTCCGAATGACATCAATGAAATTCATTTTTCCGGACATACTTTCTCATAACAAAGCAACGACTTCTACACATAATTTTAATATCATTTTGCACTATGTTGATATATGATGTTATAAAATCATGCCAGAATAAAACTATATATATATTTATTACATTTTAGATATTTTATATTATTATTTCAAGATATTTTAATCACAAATGAAAAGACTGTATTGGACTTTGGAAGGTTAAACAGAATGACCTTTTGACACTTCAAAATCTTTAAAATAGCTTTATATGTAGCAAAATATAATTAAAACCTTTTGGATTCAATAAAAGAGATCTAGTTGTACTACCTTACATACTTTGGATGTCGTATCTTTTTTGTCCCACTTTATATTAAGTGGCCTTAACTACTATGTACTTGCATTT
This sequence comes from Megalobrama amblycephala, assembly GCF_018812025.1. Classification (NCBI taxonomy): domain Eukaryota; kingdom Metazoa; phylum Chordata; class Actinopteri; order Cypriniformes; family Xenocyprididae; genus Megalobrama; species Megalobrama amblycephala. The sequence goes on from NC_063056.1 coordinate 3,340,298, forward strand.
AAATTAATCATTTGATACAATGCACTTATTGTGTACATCCATGTTTTTACATTGTATTTATATTTTAAAACCGCCTGCATGTAATTACATCTGTAATTAATTTTTGTAATTGCATTTATAATTACACTGTTGACCCATCCCTTACACCTTACCCCTACCCTTAAACCTACCCATACCACCAAACCTGTCCCTAACCTTACCCGTATCCACCTCAATAGCAGCAAAAGTGTTTTGCAACTCAATATGAACACAATAAGTACATTGTACTTATTTTTTGATGTAAGTACATAGTAGTAAAGGCCACTTAATATATATATAATTACTATAATTAATAAGAATATAATTCTTTCTCCTACCCCACCTTAATATGCAGGGGAAGCCATTCGATTCGTAAGCTGACATTGGCTCAAATGGCGTAAGTTTGGGGTGCGACTACATATTTTTCAGCAACACTTCAGTATGGGGAACACATTCACTATTAACTACAACTTTTGCCTCAATAAACTCTTATTAATAGTTAGTAAGGTAGTTGTTAAGTTTAGGTATTGGGTAGGATTATGGCATGTAGAATATGGTCATGCAGAATAAGGCATTAATATGCGCTTAATAAGTACTAATAAACAGCGAATATGCCAGCAAATAAGCAACTAGTGAGAACTGAACCCTAAAATAAAGTGTTACCAAATCGGTTTGAAAATGTAAAACCTGTTGAATGCAATTACGATGCTGGTAGTGCACAAATTTCACACTTCACTTTATCTTATTGCTAAGATTTTAAAAAGACTGCACCTACAACATTAGCATAAAATAATAGCTCTTTGCCTATTTCTGATTTAACCAACAGCCTGCACGGACTAGGTGACAGTCAAAAAGGAAAGTCATTTCAGAGGTTGACATTTATTTGATTTTTTGACTTCAAATAAAAGTGCGATAAAAAGCTTGTAAGGATCAATCCATGTCTGCTTTTCAAAAAGCTTGATTGTCAATGCTTCGAGTGTGTCAAAGTCATACCATACCCTCAATCTCTTGCAATTACGCTCCACATAATATATACATTTTCAGATTAAGCTTCAAACTCCTGTAATGGAGATTTTCTGCTGCATTAACATGTAATCAAATCATGGCGCATGATGTGTGTCACTATGCACCATTTGGTTCCCTTTTCATTCAAATCTTTTGTGTACATATTGAATTTATGTGAAAACGTGCAAGTGTGTGTCTAGTCGGTCTTTAAGTAGATCTTAGCTTCAGAATAACAGAGTGACACTGATTTGAGAGAAGAGAGTACGGAGCATTTGATTCAGGGTTCCATGCGAACAAAACCGACATCTGCTCGCTCTCATTAACGGCACTGAAGCTAATCGGCAGGCCATAAGTGTGCTGACTCTGTAAATGGAAGCGCGTGTACAACAGCTTCAGTGAAATCAGACAGCTGTGTGCGTGTGTACCGACCACATGCATTTCGGTATGTATGTGTGTGTGTGTGTCTTGTTTGTGTGAGACGCCGCTGTCTCTCCGCATCTCTGCTACAGTAGACAACAGCGGACATCAAAGAACGTGTGCACTGGGCTCGAACCCTTCCGTGCACCGCACCGCGTCTCACTCGTACACAAAGCGGCGACGCGTCGACCTCTGGTCTCTGCTGGAAGAATTGCGTTTAAGCTCGCCCACGACAGCTTATGGATTAAAATTGCACACAAATTAAAAATTCATTCTCACTCTGCGACTGATGGCCATTTTATACCGATGATGCAATTCTTGTTGTCAGCTTCTTTAGAAATTTATCTCTGCCTCCTGTGCTCTTTTGTCACACGGGAATTCAGCACACTTGAAACATGTTTAGGAGACACAAGCCTCAGAAACTATGCTTTTAATGTGAAGAGCATTTTAATTGAAAAAAAGAAAAGAAAAGCACCAAAGTGCAGAGATACTGTTATATGAAGCACCATTAAATATGTCAAATACATTATACCCTGAAGATGGCGTGGATTTGCAGACCATGTGATTTAAATTAGTGTAAGAGTCTCTACTATACACTCTAAAAATGCTGGGTTAAAAACAACCCAAGTTGGGTTGAAAATGGACAAACCCAGCGATTGGCTAGTTTTAACCCAGCGTTTGGGTTAAATGTTTGAACAACCTGCTGGGTAGTTTTATTGAACCCAACTATTGTTTAAAAATGACTGTATGAAATGAATTCAAACTATGTTGGAAATGAACATTTATTAATAGGTTTAATAAATGAACATTTATTAATAGGTTTAATGAATAATAATTAAACAAGACACATTTATTAAATTGCTTACTAATAAATGTCTACATTTTGATTATTATTGTTGCCTCTTAAAAAAGTTGTTTAACTTAAAAAAGTAAGTTACCCGGCTGAGTTCATTGAAATTAAAAATTTGAGTTAATACAATGAAGGTGAATTGATTTGATCAACAGAAACTCAAAATATTATGTTATTTGAACTATATTAATTAAGTTGATTTGACAAAAGAAAAAATGTGATAAAACATGGAAAAAAAAAAAAATCAGTGTAGTAATTATGTCTGAATTTTAATTTCCAACATTTTTGGGAGTTTTGGATAATTAACAACAATTTTGGGTTTATTTTAGGTCAGCCATATAGTCATTTTTAAACAATAGTTGAGTTAAATAAAACTACCCAGCAGGTTGAGCAAACATTTAACCCAACCGCTGGATTAAAATAACCTAATCGCTGGGTTTGTCCATTTTCAACCCAACTTGGGTTGTTTTAACCCAGCATTTTTAGAGTGTATAAAACAGCCATTTGCGAGGGAAAAGAAAAAGAAGAGCTGTTTTTAGTATTTTCCAAATGTAATGTTCAGGTAACCTAAAGTTGCACTTCGTATGGTGTATATATATATATATATACTGAATCATCCTACATAAAGGTCATTTTTAAATAACATAACATACTGCACATTTTCACATTATCTTCTGTTACAGACATTTTGTATAAGCATATGTGAAACTTTCTCTCTAGGAAAAAGGCAAAAAAAAAAATATATATATAAGTGACATATAACTGTGTGTGAGATTGATTAACTGGTCATAATGAAGCACTGTAACTCTTAGGTAGATAAAGCGATTGATTTTTCAATAAATCTTCCTCTGGCGCTGATTCTCTCATTTAAAGGCATTAAATTTATTCCATTAATCGTACTCTTGAACAACAGATGAGACTGCCTAAATGCACAAGCTTCTCTTAAAGAAATACCCAAAAGACACAACATTTACGAAGACGATGCGTATAAACATTGACAAATCTCATTCAATTGTTCCTTTCTGAAAGCCACACTACACAAGACAAATTCCCTAAAATTAGGATTTTAAAAAAGCACAAATCTCCTGAGAGTTCGTCATTATTTTTCAAGACATATGCACTACTCTGCAGTGACATTTGGATGCGATCCAAAGCTGTCCGAGCCAAAACCGGAGTGGATTCTGATAGGCTGCAGCTGCCCTGAACGATATTGAAAGGGTTGAGTGACAGCACTGAATCCAAACTAGACTGAAAAGTCAAGCTGGGTATTGAAAACCCATTGAGTTTGACCTCGAAGGCTGTTTTTGGATCTGCAGTGATTGGACGACTGTCATGTGACATAAAGCACAAAAACACATGACCCTACTGAGGTCATTTCAGACCTCAAAGCGCATACGCGACAATGTACAGTACGTTGGATGTTTGTCTTATCTACTCCGAGCTTCTCAGGATCACATGCCAAACAAACCACGCCGACCGCTAAATCACTTCCAAACAACACAGACCTAAATAGTTCACAAAATCCTACCACAAACAAACATCGTAATACTGTAATGAGCCACGGCATTGTCCTTTTCAAAGCGGATCCTGTTTTAGTTTCCTAGCAGGAGGGCAAAACAGCTAATAACACACAGGCACAGCAGAAACGCTCGACATTTACAGTCTTGCCGAGTGAGTTTGATCGACCATCTGGCCTCTGAGAAGTGCGTTGTAAAAACAGTGAAATCAATGGAGGCATGTCTGCCGTGGATGCCCACCATTACACAAGCCGTGTTGATGGTGTAACACTTAAACTAGCACACGGCCTCCCTTCCGCAACCTGCCTGCTCTCTTCGGACACGAGCCTCTCAAATGAATTTCAGTGCTCACGATGTGGCAAACGAACCCGCTGGTGAACAGTAAGCCCTCTGGTGGTTCCAGGGTGGACACGAATGCCTTTACACAGACCCATTTTAGTTTATTTTGCATGGTGAGCAAACGAGGAAAACGCACAGGCGATACTTATACACGCACTCCCACGAACTCATGCATCCTGATAACCGTATTTACAGGGTACTTTACTCTGATCAAAAAAGACACAGTACTTCATTTTAACAATGTTCTGTCTGCTTGAGGATGTTATTTCATTTCTAAGAGCAGATTTGACTCAGCTGTGTCAGTTCCTACACAGGACCTGTCACATTCTTTCTCTTTCAGATGTGCCGTGGAAATATTAAAGCAGCTGTTGAGAAAACATTTCCGTTTCCAAATATTTCAGATCTGAGCTGTCAAAAATCACAAATCTCCAGCACAATGTCATTGAAGTCACAGCCACAGTCATCAATCACATCCGTAGAGGCGGGAGAACCAGAACATACGGAAGAGACGGATTCCTCAAAATGTTCCTTATTAAGAAGACATCAAATCGATGAGGAGGTTAACATCCTTCAGAATCACTACATGTAGTTCACTTACATTTAGTGCCAAACAGTAATGGAATTAAATATAGAACAAACAAAAGTCATGCTGTATAAATGGAGTATGTTTAATAATGCTCTATTTGAACTGCACAAATGTAGCACTGCCTCTCTTTCGGGGGGGAAGTTGAGAGGCTGTGCTTGGACATGTTAATGTCTCATAATGACATTTAGAGCCATTTTTCTGCATTGCATCGAACCACTTGTCAAAAGTGATCTGCCTTCAGACAAAACTGTATTGATCTTTATTGGGCTCCTGTCTCCACGCGGCTCACATATTTCAGCTTCTCAGACTGAGAAAAATCTCTCTTTGTCAGGTTGCATGAGTGCACTATTTTCCCCCGTATTGCCGAGGACCTTGAGTCTGGCTACACGGTGCGTAAAGGTGAGGTTTCCAGGCAAACTTCAGCGCAATGTTTCCTAGATCACCTGTTAAGACTGTGAACTTATCTTTCAGGCGGATTTTCCAAGAAATACCGCAACGCCACTGTTCTCTCCAAATGTCACTGATTTCATGTGCCACATTTTTTCAACAGTTACAAATTCCTCTCCAAATGTTTGTGAAAGCACGAAATCAATGCAGCACCATCTGCTCCCAAGAAGCGCGGCACGCTGATGCACGCGCAACTACATTTCTAGCGCTTAAACAGGTCCGTGGAAGACATTTAATTCACATTTCCCACAGAGTTATTGAATACAAAACGCAAACTCATCCAGACGAGCACTTTGAACACTCATGACAACATTCGTTTGCTCAGTTAAAGAGTCGGTGTCCGTTACGCGTTCTCTTACCTATCCGTATGACATGGGGCATCCCGAAAGAGCTGTGAATCCAGAAGAGACCCACTATAATCGCGCTCCAGTATTCCACATATTCCCTCCTGTTCTTCATGACTGGAAAACACTGGGATCAATCCAAAGAGCTCTCCAAAAACTGCTCATCAAATTTTAAATGGCTGGGAGTCATATGAGGATTGGACTGACTGCGACAGATTTGCTCTCATTGTAGTTGGTTTGAACACGAGCTCGCTGTATTAATTATTTTATTTATTAATTTGGGCGAGAGAGTGAGTGAGTGAGTGCGCGCGCGCTCGGGTCTCAGACGAAGCTCCGGATCGGTGCGCGTCTCCACCTGCGAGTGCTGAGCTGCTGAAATCAGCCTGCAGGAGTCCCTGTATCCCCTCTGTATCTCCTCCTACCGCTGATGCCGCAACAACCGGGCTGGAGTCCCGCGTCAGCGTGGATGGGGACTAACGCTTCACGTTACACTGTCCGTGCTGCGCTGTTCGCATAGTGCGTGCTGTCAGAAATGCAACAGCAATGAGAACACCCGCGCGCGTGCAGGGTCATTGTGATGTGCTTCGACAAATGTCAAATATTTGGCCTTCACAGTTGGCTACAAAAGTGTTAGATCGCATTGAAAATAGGCGCTTTTTTATTTAAACTTGGACGCAAAAAGTTTTAGGATTTTAAAATGTTTTTTAAAAAAAAAGTGCATATGCATGATGTGAATTTAAGGTGGAATAATTCAGATTCTGCTCTATTTCTAGGGCACTAATCAAATGGAAGCATATTTGTGACATTGTCCATGTTCACTCCTTTGTATTAAAGGTCAGATTTCTTGGCTGCTTCATCGAAGCACAAGATGCTATTTGGAAAATTCTCAAAACATGCTGGATAATGTGGATCATTGTGGAGTGCAGCTGTCACCTACAGCAAAAGGGCGACAATATAATAATATATAAATATAATAATAAATAAATATAAAAATAATAATATATAAATTGTCGCCCTTTTGTAAAAAAAAGAAAAAAAAAAGAAGTATATATATATATATATATATATATATATATATATATTCTTTTTTTAATCAACTTCAATAATTAATGTGGTTCAGATAATATAATATTTTGAGTTTCTGTTTATTAAACCAATTGCCTTCATTTGTATTAACTCAAATGTTCAATTAATTTCAATGAACTCCAAATTTATAGTTCATATATATGAAACTTTATTTAAATAACAAAGTGAAAATGTTATGAAAGGTATAGTGGTCACCCTTTGAACCATACTGTATGTTTTATTATAGCAAAAGGAAATAATAAATTCACTGTTTTTAAAGATGGAAATCATATTAATTGTATTTTATCATAATATCACAATGGAGTGAACATGGGGTGAATTTTAGGTAATTTCCCTACTTTCCCTTCCTAAAAGAAATTGTTATTTATTTATTTAACTTTTTTTTTTTTTTTTTTATCTTATAGAAATGATTAAAAAAGTCCATTGATGTTCTTTTAATTAACATTCAATGTTTTCCTCTCCCCACTTTCCATCCTGCTTGACTTTTAGAATCCCATTACTGACAAAAGCAAGTTAATGACATCATCCTCCAGGAAGTGACATCATTTTTGGAGGAAAACAAAAGCATAAACCTTCAGTAAGTATTAGCAATGAATCTGATGAATTTTGTGATATTAGTTCACCCTAAAAAAATGCTGGGTTAAAAACAACCCAAGTTGGGTTGAAAATGGACAAATCCAGAGATTGGGTTCTTAAAATGAACACAAAATATGTTGGAATTTAATTAATTTCTAACATACTTTGGCTTCATTTTAAGCAAACAATACAGTAATATTTAAACAATAGTTGAGTTAAATAAAACTACCTAGCAGGTTGAACAAACATTTAACCCAACTGCTGGGTTAAAACAACCCAATTGCTGGGTTTGTCCATTTTCAACTCAACTTGGGTTGTTTTTAATCCAACATGTTTTAGAGTGTTGGTTTGTCTCATTCTAAAATATTATTTTCCAGCTTTATAAGATTGAAATGAATAATACCAAATTCTCACAAGCAATGCAAGCTTACTCATTTTACAGTCACAGTGTTGGAAATGTACTACAGAAAAGGAACGAGTCTACTATAAACAATTACGCTTTAAAGGTGCCCTAGAATCAAAAATTGAATTTACTTTGACATAGTTGAATAACAAGAGTTCAGTACATGGAAAAGACATACAGTGAGTCTCAAACTCCATTGTTTCCTCCTTCTTATGTAAATCTCATTTGTTTAAAAGACCTCCGAAGAACAGGCGAATCTCAACATAACACCGACTGTTACGTAACAATCGGGATCATTAATATGTATGACCCCAATATTTGCATATGCCAGCCCATGTTCAAGGCATTACACAAGAGAAGGACATCTGGATCTGTGCACAGCTGAATCATCAGACTAGGTAAGCAAGCAAGGACAACAGCGAAAAATGGCAGATGGAGCAATAATAACTGACATGATCCATGATATCATGATATTTTTAGTGATATTTGTAAATTGTTTTTCTTAATGCTTCTTTAGCATGTTGCTAATGTACTGTTAAATGTGGTTAAAGTTACCATCGTTTCTTACTGTATTCATGGAGACAAGAGCCATCGCTATTTTCATTTTTAAACACTTGCAGTCTGTATAATTTATAAACACAACTTCATTCTTTATAAATCTCTCCAACAGTGTGTAATGTTAGCTTTAGCCACGGAGCACTATCAAACTCATTCAGAATCAAATGTAAACATCCAAATAAATACTGTACTCACATGATCCGATGCATGCATGCAGTGTGCATGACGAACATCTTGTAAAGATCCATTTGAGGGTTACATTAGCTGTTTGAACTTTGTAAATGCACTGTATTATAGTCGAGAGCTCGGGGGACAGGGAGCATGCGATTTAAAGGGGCCACACACCCTGAATCGGTGCATAGTTAATGATGCCCCAAAATAGGCAGTTAAAAAAAATTAATAAAAAAAAAATCTATGGGGTATTTTGAGCTGAAACTTCACAGACACATTCAGGGGACACCTTAGACTTATATTACATCTTGTAAAAACTGGTTCTAGGGCACCTTTAAGTGCTTGTTGTTCATTAGCATTATAGTACTTACTTAGTAATTACACAGTAACATGACCATTGTAATGTAAAGTGTGACTCTAGAGGATTTTCTTGACAGTGTCAGCAGGGAAGATGATAATACGCCATTTACCGCACTGATTTATGCTTGAGTTTCCTCTCAAGTGCAGGGCGGCGTGTGAAACTAATATTTGCATGGCTAGAGTGGCTCTGTTTTTACCTCAACAGCTACAGCGACAACACTGAGCATAAGAAGTCTTGGCATTTGAAAAACACCTCTTTTAACACTATTTGCTGTGTCAACTTCATTTGGTAGAGTTTCATAAAGACTTGATTAAATGATGGTTTTCATAATTGCCTCTGGTGTTCACACTTTGCATGAGACGTTTAGCAGTGATAAGATCGGCCGTGTGCCACCTGAGGCTAGTGCATTATGATTACACAAATGATCCGTCTGTAAGATGCCCTGAAATACCTATTTAATATCTATTAGTATCTTTCATATATGCCTTAACTAAAAAATGAGATTTAATATTGTGACTTAGCTTGACTTTATCCAGTCTATCTAAATGACATTTAAATTGCCTAACGGGGGAAAAAAAATGTAATTACAATAGGACACGATTAAGCTGCATCAACATAAAACACTATTAGAGTGACGAACGCATACAACTGAAATGAAACACAATAAGCAAGAGCTAAATGACATAAAACAACCTAAAGAAAATAAATTAAAGTACTTGAACAGAAATAAACTAAACGTCCTGACATGGCAGATCATGCAAGGACTTCTGGGAATGCCACCTTCTCTGTACAGTATAATATACAGAATTCAGAAAGATTATTGAAGATACACAAAAACACTGTGAGCAATTAACTGACAGACTAATACAAAATAAAATTATTTTGTATGAAACTGTATGTGATTAGACCGTCTATCAATTATTGCTAAAGTAATGTAATTAATTAATCTACTCAACCAATTAAATATTACTTTCAGACATAAAGTAGGAGTGCTTTTTATATAATGGATGGCTAAAATGAGACTGTCTTCCTCCAAAAAACGAAATGATGACCTATATTTACGTTTTGAAGTCATGCACCCTCTAGCTGGCGTAAAAATAATGACAGTGTCGTGTTACGTCTGTCATCATGAAATGACGTGTGACCGTCGTTACCAATCAAAATGCGTGTTCATTTAAATGCAATGTGTGGACTTTTCACACCATTTGTCCTATTTCCATTTAGCAAAACTATTTTTTTTTTATTAACGACCACAGCCACCCCACCCCTAAACCTGCCCTCAGTGATTTATAGTGCATACACACTTTATGAGCACATGCGTTCCCTGGATCGAACCCACGATCGCATGATCACATGATTGCATATTGTTATATATTGCAATGCTCTGCCAATTGACCCTTCGCCAGGAGTTTGATTGACAGGCGATCTAACCAATCATAATGCCGAATACGCCATTTTGTCTGACAAAGCAGTCAGGGGAGTTCGCAGATTAACGTAGGTGGACTTGAACTTGAAAAATAGTGTGTACTGATGTCTTTCCACATTTGAAACAACACTCCTTATGATGTTCATTCATGTTTATTTGATGCTATAAATTAACTAGTAAGAAGAGATTATCGGTTCACGAGCCGCTTGAACTGAGACACTACGTCATCTGTCACGACACATTAAAGAGCCACAAAACGGTTTGTGGCAAGAGATTGGCTTGGCTTGTCGGACATAGCAACAGTAACTAAAGAGGGCGGGTCTTTGTGAACGGTCAATTGAGCTATATATTTCAATTCAGACCTAGTGGAGTGATATTATTATTATTATTCCATTAGGTCTGATCTATATTGTTCACTGCAAACATGATGATCGCAAACATGATGATCTTAAATGTATTAATTATTAATTTACTATTAATAAATGTGTAAAGTTGCATAAAATGGAAATACTCAGTAAAGTAGGCTAACTACGTTACCTCAGATGGATGAATGGTTGGATTCCACAACTGGTACAATAAAACATATATAAGACAATACAACATTTACTGTAGGAGACATACAATTTACTGATGACTTAATTTGAAAAATGTTCTATTGCGCTTCTGATTTGGTTGTGAAATTAGCCGATTTTGGGTGCGTAAGATGTGAAGGATTCTATGGTACAGTTGGCATTTTCACCCCATAATGGCGGCAGTGCTACTGGAGCGCCATCTAGTGACTGTTGCCCAAAAAGGATAAGAGTTTTGCCTCTTGGGTTCTATGCGAAACCCGAAATATGACGCAGATAAAAGGGTACAATGCATTAAAATGAAAGTGTCCTGTTGTTGATAGGTGCGCAACTTTAGTAAACGCTCCTATGGGTTGTATTTCAGGGAAGTGACAAACAACCTATATGGGCGTATTGGTTGAAGGACATGTTGGCTAAACTATATATCAGTGGTACTTAGACTTGAGTTTTGTTTGCTTAAAGGTCCATGTATCTTTTGGTCATTCATTTTTTGATTTAATATTGAACCTAAAAATTTAAAAACGGCACCTTTTTTCGTTTTTCTTTTTTTTTTTCAAACAAAAAAAAACAAGAATTTGGCTTGATTTTCCATTTTTCATTCAGGGGTAGAAAATGATAAACAACTTGAATACAATGAAACACCCCTTTTCGCCGATTGGTCAACCAAACATTAAACGGTGCCGTCATCAGTTCTTCCGCAGTACTGCACGGCAGAATAATAGTCGTTCGCTGTGATGGATTCTTAACGTGTTTATTACAACTACATTTAATGTAGTTCCAATAAACGCGACTAGTCAACACCTTTGGCAAACTGCCTGTTTTATTATTGCTGACCACCGATCAAAATCTGTGTGGCAGCGCTGCGCGACTCACGGGACAGCACAGAGATATAGTGAAGCCCAGGCCAGTGTCAATTTAAGTCATCACTTTTGTTATATTCAATATGCTGAGATTTGGACAATGGAGGAACTTGAAATAATATGACAGATATGAAAAGAAATGGCATTGTTTCGTTATGTTCACATCACATCTATTATAGTTCTATTATGATTTTTATCATAATGTCGTTATCCCACAGAACGGTTGTTTCAGTGATTGACTTTAGTGAAACATGAATTTGATATAATGATTTTAAGGTGAACTTGTTTGAGTTATATGAATAAAACCCTGAAATAAGACTTTGAACAATAAACCAGAGATGAAGGGTTTTCATAGGCTATTTAATGCCATCTACCAGTGTCAGAAAATTAACTGTCCCATATGGGACAATGATTTTCAGGGGTATTTTTCTTTTACCTTTATATAGAATTTCTTTCCTGTTCTTATTAAATATGTATGCCATCGTTAAATTCTTAAATTTAGTCAAATATATTAGAATAATATGACACTGCTGTTACCAATTACATCAGTATCAACCAACTGCATGAAGTTGCTTTCAAATGTACTTACAGTAAATACATTTACACAGCAATTACAACTGTATAATATAACGAGATTAATATTTTAAATAATTTAATACAGAAATATGAAATTACAAAATGAAATGATACTTGGATTATGAAAGCAATATCGCCACTAGGTGGCAGTAAGTCATTGTGTTAAGGAAGGAGTCATTTATTCATTCGTAGATTCGTTCAAAATGCTGATACATTCAGGAATAAAATCAAGTGGCTGTCTATATTAATTGGTCATTGAATCATCGTCATCGCCTATATTAATGGGTTGTTCAAAGACTCTTATTCATTCAGCAATGAAACAACTCTGTTGCCTTATTGCTTTGGAAGTTTAGTTGGCAGAGAAAATAACCGTTCTTTATGCCATCAGTTAGCTGGCCAATACTTAATATTAATTAAATAATCTCAGCGTATTGCCTAAAACAGAAGTTATGACATCTGTCTATGATGACTTAAATTGACACTGGCCTGGGCTTCACTATATCTCTGTCTGTCCCATGAGTCACGCAGCGCTGCCACACAGATTTTGATAGGTGGTCAGCAATAATAAAACAGGCAGCGTGCCAAAGGTGTTGACTATTAGATAGTTGTGAGTGCAGGTGCAAAGTAAATTATTATATTATATCTGAGATAAACTAGCATAATGATAATATTTCTGAGACAAACACACATAGGTTGCCGAATTTATGGACACAGAAGAAAACTTGTTTAGGCTCTGCCTCGGTACGGTATGTGTCAAACCATTCGTTAGTCTGGCTGATTGATGAGAAAGAGATTAAATGTAGTTGCAATAAACACGTTAAATCCATCTGTTACACACAGAAGGGGATGGAGACACAGGTAATAGTTAAGATGTGTTTATTAAACAACCAGATGATGAATGGCAGAATGCAGGTGAGTAAATGGCAGGATAAGTTCGTGACTGGAGCGGTGACTGGATCTGATGATGTTTCTTATCTTTTCCCAGGGAACGTGGATGCAAGCAGACGTGGAGCAGACAGGACACGATGACACTCACTGGAGACACGGAGACACTAGGAGTCACGGAGAACACTGGAGACAGGTAAGCAGGCGTTAAAGGAGTCCTTAAGGTAAGCATAACAGGTAGGTATGCGTTAACGAGACCGGACAATGACTGAGTGATCTGGAGTGTCTTATGTAGTGCTGCTGATGGTGACTGTGATGAGTGTCAGGTGGAGCTTGTTAATACTCAGGGGAGGGAGTGCGTTGTGATTGGGTGAGTGAAGAGCCTGGCGTGTCTGTGACACCATCGCAGCGAAGGACTATTATTCTGTCACGCAGAACTGCGGAAGAACTGATGACGGCACGGTTTAATGTTTGGTTGACCTTTGACACATCACACGTGACCTTTCCAAAGTGATTACGTCATGCGTGGCGCATCACAGAGCAGTGCAAAATGAGCATTTGTGGTTAAAAAGTATATACATTTTTATGTATCCCAGATACAACCCCGCATTCCAGAAGAGGGCGGAGCCTGTACAACTCATGCCTCCGATACTCTGCCAAAAACTAAAACATCTGTTTGGTTTTGATTATCATCTCTAGTGATAATCAAAGCTCACGTGACATTGCAGTTCTTCATCATCATGAACTTTATTTTTTGCATGCGTTTAAACAGTTTAAATTTCTCATATATGGTTTTCTGAGTGCACACATCTGAAGCACGCGCACAGAAAGCTGGATGTCAGACGGTACATCCTGTGAGTATTAAACTTTCAAAAATACACATAAGATTATGCCATAAACACACAAAGTTCACAAACACAGTTGGTTATGTCTTTGAACATAAACAGCAGGGAAAGAAATTGCATGTGTACATTAGATCTGTGCATTAAAGTGACAGCAGTGTAATATACAGTACCTGTATGCTGTTAATATGAATCAAACAACAAAAGAAAAACAGAAAATGATCACTGCTCTGACTGAATAACTTTAGTAGCTTTAATATGAATATATTTCTTACATGAATTCTGCTGTTAAATGATCTGGCAAGGAGATAAACATGGTGGACTGTGTACCATGGTAGCCCAGTAGTGCACAACACAACGAAATTAAAAAAGCAAACATAAGTTCAAAACACAACTGTTACGTTCACCGTCAGTTCCTGGACTTCATTTTCCATAATCCTCTCTGCCAGTCACATGCACACACTCCACACCAATCACCTGTCGCCACATACAGCTTAGCACATCATCTGGACTATAAAGGACTGTCACACACACCACCTCATCGCGAAGTCTTGTTTACCTTGTGTGCAATTCTAAGCGTTATTATCCTGTCTGCCTGTCTGTTACCATTCCTGCCTGTTACCTGTTTACGATGCTCTGCTGCCTACCCCTGACCTGTGCTTTGTATACCGACCTGTGAGTGATATCTGCCTGTCCTGATCTTTGCCTGTATCCTGACTAAGACTCTGCTTGTCCCTTGCTGTTCCTGTTTGCCCCTGTTTGACCCAGCCTGTACGACCACGCTCACTTTTAATAAAAGCTTTGCATTTGGATCCCTGCCTGAGTCCAGCTTTGTTACAGAAGACTTCGCCACACCGAGATCCAGCAGCTTTCGTGAGTGTTCCTGTCTCAGCTAATATGAGTCCATCTGTCCAGTTAATGTGTCTCCGTCAAGGAGACAGAACGATAGAGGATTATGTCGAGGACTTTATTGGACTGGCACATTTAACAACCTTTGACACTGTATGTCTCATGATATTCTTTCGCGGAGGACTTTCTGATCCGCTTAGTTCCCTCATGCCACTGCATGATCCTGATGGGACTCTAGAACAATATATAGATCTGGCATTACAACTGAGTGGCTCTAGCTTTACTGTGGGTGTCACGGAGGAACATGACACCACACTGAATCATGTAATGGCTGCCGCTAAAGAGAACATTCACAAGATGGCGGCTACCACAACAACAACACGTCATGTCCCCTCTGATCTTCCAGAGCCAAGTCACATCTCCGCTGATCTTCTAGAACAATGCTACGTCTTCGATGATCTTCCAGAGCCAAGTCAAGTCTCCGTTGATTGTCTAGAATCACGTCAGGTCTCTGGATCTGTCCGGGAGTGGAGAGGGTTGCGTTCCAGTGTGGCTGATCCACCGCTGACTTCAGCACGAGCTTCTGGCATTCCTAAACCTCCGCCGGCTGCTTCGCTCTCAAGCCCGCCGCCCGCTTCGCACTCAAGCCCGCCGCCCGCTTCGCACTCAAGTCAGCAGGCCGCTTCGCACTCAAGCCAGCCGGTCGCTTCGCTCTCAAGCCCGCCGCCCGCTTCGCACTCAAGTCAGCCGGCCGCTTCGCACTCAAGCCCGCCGCCCGCTTCGCACTCAAGTCAGCCGGCCGCTTCGCACTCAAGCCAGCTGGCCGCTTCGCGCTCAATCTCACTGGCCGCAATGCGCTCAAGTTCGCCGGTTGCAACGCGCTCAAGTTCGCCGGTCGCAACGCACTCAAGCTCGCCAGTCGCTACGCACTCAATTCCGCCAGTGTCTATGGACAAGATGCCCGCTCTGCCTGTGTCTACGGACAAGATGTCCGCTCCGCCTGTGTCTACGGACAAGATGGCCACTCTGCCTGTGTCTATGGTCAAGATGCCCGCTCTGCCAGTGTCTACGGACAAGATGCCCGCTCTGCCTGTGTCTGCAGACAAGATGCCCGCTCTGCCTGTGTCTGCGGACAAGATGGCCTCTCCGCCTGTGTCTATGGACAAGATGGCCGCTCCGTTTTTCGCCGAGCTCGCTACAGTCTTCGTCAAGCCCGATCCAGTATTCGCCGAGCCTGCTGCAGACTCCATGGTGGTCATCTATGGTGGGTCTACCTGACTTGCTGTGGTTGCCCGAGCCATCTGACCTGCTGTGGCTGCCCAAGCCACCTGACCTGCCATGGCTACCAGACACTCCTGACCCACCGTGGCTGGTTGATACCCCTGACCTGCCGTGGCCATCCGTGGCACCTGACCCGCCATGGCTGCCCGTGGCACCTGACACGTCATGGCTTATAGAGGATTATGTCGAGGACTTTATTGGACTGGCACATTTAACAACCTTTGACACTGTATGTCTCATGATATTCTTTCGCGGAGGACTTTCTGATCCGCTTAGTTCCCTCATGCCACTGCATGATCCTGATGGGACTCTAGAACAATATATAGATCTGGCATTACAACTGAGTGGCTCTAGCTTTACTGTGGGTGTCACGGAGGAACATGACACCACACTGAATCATGTAATGGCTGCCGCTAAAGAGAACATTCACAAGATGGCGGCTACCACAACAACAACACGTCATGTCCCCTCTGATCTTCCAGAGCCAAGTCACATCTCCGCTGATCTTCTAGAACAATGCTACGTCTTCGATGATCTTCCAGAGCCAAGTCAAGTCTCCGTTGATTGTCTAGAATCACGTCAGGTCTCTGGATCTGTCCGGGAGTGGAGAGGGTTGCGTTCCAGTGTGGCTGATCCACCGCTGACTTCAGCACGAGCTTCTGGCATTCCTAAACCTCCGCCGGCTGCTTCGCTCTCAAGCCCGCCGCCCGCTTCGCACTCAAGCCCGCCGCCCGCTTCGCACTCAAGTCAGCAGGCCGCTTCGCACTCAAGCCCGCCGCCCGCTTCGCACTCAAGTCAGCCGGCCGCTTCGCACTCAAGCCAGCTGGCCGCTTCGCGCTCAATCTCACTGGCCGCAATGCGCTCAAGTTCGCCGGTTGCAACGCGCTCAAGTTCGCCGGTCGCAACGCACTCAAGCTCGCCAGTCGCTACGCACTCAATTCCGCCAGTGTCTATGGACAAGATGCCCGCTCTGCCTGTGTCTACGGACAAGATGTCCGCTCCGCCTGTGTCTACGGACAAGATGGCCACTCTGCCTGTGTCTATGGTCAAGATGCCCGCTCTGCCAGTGTCTACGGACAAGATGCCCGCTCTGCCTGTGTCTGCAGACAAGATGCCCGCTCTGCCTGTGTCTGCGGACAAGATGGCCTCTCCGCCTGTGTCTATGGACAAGATGGCCGCTCCGTTTTTCGCCGAGCTCGCTACAGTCTTCGTCAAGCCCGATCCAGTATTCGCCGAGCCCGCTGCAGACTCCATGGTGGTCATCTATGGTGGGTCTACCTGACTTGCTGTGGTTGCCCGAGCCATCTGACCTGCTGTGGCTGCCCAAGCCACCTGACCTGCCATGGCTACCAGACACTCCTGACCCACCATGGCTGGTTGATACCCCTGACCTGCCGTGGCCATCCGTGGCACCTGACCCGCCATGGCTGCCCGTGGCACCTGACACGTCATGGCTACCCGTGGCACCTGACCCAACGTGGATGCCTGAGTTCCTGGATCTGCATTGGAGACCCCGTTCCTGTCTGCATCTCCAATTTACCCACTCCCCCTCCCTATCTGTGCCATGTACGTCGCGAGGTTGCGCCTTCAGGAAGGGGGGCGTTATGTCACGTTCACCGTCAGTTCCTGGACTTCATTTCCCATAATCCTCTCTGCCAGTCACATGCTCACACTCCACACCAATCACCTGTCGCCACATACAGCTTAGCACATCATCTAGACTATAAAGGACTCACACACACACCACCTAATCGCGAAGTCTTGTTTACCTTGTGTGCAATTCTAAGCGTTATTATCCTGTCTGCCTGTCTGTTACCGTTCCTGCCTGTTACCTGTTTACGATGCTCTGCTGCCTACCCCTGACCTGTGCTGGAATAAAGCCACAACACAACAGAATAAAGCTACAACACAACAGAATAAAGCTACAACACAACAGAATAAAGCCACAACACAACTAAATAAACCCACAACACAATGGAATAATGCCACAACACAACTAAATGAAGCCACAACACAACTAAATGAAGCCACAACACAATGAAATAAAGCCACAACACAACTAAATGAAGCCACAACACAACGAAATAAAGCCACAACACAACGGAATAAAGCCACAACACAACGAAATAAAGCCAAAACACAACTAAATGAAGCCACAACACAATGGAATAAAGCCACAACACAAAGGAATAAAGCCACAACACAATAGAATAAAGCTACAACACAACAAAATAAAGCCACAACACAACGGAATAAAGCCACAACACAACAAAATAAAGCTACAACACAACAAAATAAAGCCACAACACAACAGAATAAAGCCACAACTCAACGGAATAAAGCCACAACACAACGGAATAAAGCCACAACACAACTAAATGAAGTCACAACACAACGAAATAAAGCCACAACACAATGGAATAATGCCACAACACAACTAAATGAAACCACAACACAACGGAATAAAGCCACAACACAATGGAATAAAGCCACAACACAACGAAATAAAGCCACAACACAACGAAATAAAGCCACAACACAACGGAATAAAGCTACAACACAACAAAATGAAGCCACAACACAACGGAATAAAGCCACAACACAACGGAATAAAGCCACAACACAATGGAATAAAGCCACAACACAACGAAATAAAGCCACAACACAACGAAATAAAGCCACAACACAACGGAATAAAGCCACAACACAACTAAATGAAGCCACAACACAACGGAATAAAGCCACAACACAACGGAATAAAGCTACAACACAACGGAATAAAGCTACAACACAACAAAATAAAGCCACAACACAATGGAATAAAGCCACAACTCAACGGAATAAAGCCACAACACAATTGTCACGGTTCATGGATCCGCTGTCTCATTCTGGTGTCTGTGTTATGGTGTGGGTGTGTCACCTGATTGTTTTGTGTGGGCGTCGCCGCTGATTGTTGATCAGCGGCAGCTGTGAGCACTTACCATCTGCCTATTTAACGCCTTGTCTTTCGTCTCTTGTTTGTCAGATCGTTGTGCGGAGTCCGCGTGTTAGTGTCCCGTGTTGCCTGTTTGTGTGTTTCCCTGGATTGGACTTCTAGTCGCTGTTTCCTGGTTTTCGTGTTCTCATTGGATTTCTCTCTGGACTTCACTCACGGATTACATCACGGACTAACGGACACTGCTCTCCGATCACCTTTCATCACGGATCTTCACCGCCCATCGACGTCCCTGTGTTACCGCTCTCCTGCTGACTGTTATAAGTTTTTTGTGTGTTGATACTGACTACCTACTGTGTGAAGCTCTATTAAAGAGATAAACTTGCATCTGCATCCTCCCTTCATTCCGTGACAGAACGATCTGATCAATCATGTATGCAGCGAGTTCAGCAGCTTTAACGGAGTTCATCAACCACAGCATCTCCCGCATGGACCAGCAGCAGGACAGCATCACTTCCACCGGACGCGCTGTCCAAGCGCTGGTAATACAGTTGTCCGAGCTCTCCCAGCAACTACAACAGCTTCGCGCTCCCACTGCGCCACCCCCATCGCCTGTTCCCCCCGCGTCGCTGGAGCGACGCGATCTGCCGGAGCCCCGCCTTCCTGTGCCCCAGAGTTACGCCGGTGAGCCTGAGTTTTGCAGAGCCTTTTTGAATAAATGTTCCTTGCATTTTTCACTGCAGCCTCGCACATTCGAACATGAGGAATCCAAGCTGGCGTTCGTTCTTACCCTACTGACCGGGAAGGCGGCATTATGGGGAACGGCGGTGTGGGAGAATCAAGACCCATGCTGTACCTCGTTCCTGGCACTCTCCACCGAGATGAAGAGGGTGTTTGACCGTGCGGTTGCGGGCAAGGAGGCCGCTCGTCAGCTCACCGAACTCAAGCAGGGCAGCCGCACGGTCGCGGACTACTCCATCCAGTTCCGCACCCTCGCGGCAGAGTGCCGATGGAACGAGGAGGCGCAGTGGGATGTGTTCCTGCATGGGCTGGCCGACCGTATCCATCGCGAGATTTACGCCCTGGATCTTCCCCAAACCTTCAACGGGCTGGTTGACCTCGCTTTACGGGTGGATTCCCGCCTCCAGAGACTGGAGTTCCTCGGGGCTCCCAGCACCAGAGCGCAGGGAGCGGAGGGCCGAACGGCCAGTGCTGTAGATACGGTCGGTCCCGCGTCAGATCCTGAGCCCATGCAGGTAGGGAGAGCCCGGCTTTCCCGGGAGGAGAGAGAAAGGCGGAGATCCCTGGGCTTATGCCTTTACTGTGGTGCATCGGGACACTTCCTCAGGTCTTGCCCAGTAAAAGACCAAGCCCGATAGTAAAGTTGAGGCTACTATCGGGCGGGATCTCCACTGAGAAGTCCTCACCATCCCCCCTTCTCCCGGTAAGACTGAGATGGGCGACTCACAACGTCACCTGCGATGCACTCATCGATTCCGGGGCTGAGGGAAACTTTATGGACACCATCTTCGCACGACAGCACGAACTACCCATCTCTTCGCTCACTCACCTGATTACAGTCAACGCACTCAATGGTCAACGTCTTCCTAACATCTCTCAGACTACGGATTACGTCACCCTCATCACCTCCGGTAACCATAACGAAAGGATACAGTTCATGCTCATGGACACACCACACGCACCTGTAGTTCTCGGACATCCCTGGCTCACTAAGCACAATCCCCGGATCGACTGGCAGCTCAACACCATCACCGAATGGATCACTCTGTGTCACAGGTCTTGTCTTTTGTCTGCTTGTCCCACGGTGTCTGTTTCTGTGTTACAGGAAAAGGCAGCGGATTTGTCTAACGTGCCCAAGGAGTATCTGGATCTGAGGGAAGTGTTCAGTAAGTCCCGCGCTGCTTCTCTCCCTCCACACCGTCCCTATGACTGTGCCATAGACTTAGTTCCGGGTAAGTCTCCGCCTAAGGGCAAGTTATACTCTCTGTCTGTTCCCGAGAGGGAGGCCATGGAGAAATACATTTCTGATTCTCTGGCAGCGAAGTTCATCCGCCCTTCCTCTTCTCCAGCGGGGGCGGGGTTCTTTTTTGTGGGGAAGAAGGACGGATCTCTGCGACCTGGTATTGATTACCGAGGGCTGAACAACATCACGGTAAAGAATACTTATCCTTTGCCGTTGATGTCTTCAGCCTTTGAGAGGTTGCAGGGAGCGTCCGTTTTCACTAAATTGGACTTGAGGAACGCTTATCATTTGGTCTGCATTAGGAAGGGGGATGAATGGAAGACCGCTTTTAACACCCCTAGAGGGCATTTTGAATACTTGGTCATGCCCTTCGGGCTGTCCAACTCGCCTGCGGTCTTCCAGGCACTCGTCAATGACGTGTTGAGAGACATGGTTGATCAGTTCATTTATGTCTACCTGGATGACATATTGATATTTTCGTCGTCTCTCCAGGAACATGTTCAACACGTCAGACGAGTGCTCCAGCGTCTGTTAGAGAATAGGCTTTTTGTCAAGGCGGAGAAATGTGAATTTCATGCACAGTCTGTTTCCTTCCTAGGGTACGTCGTTTCGTCTGAGGGAATTCGCATGGATCCTGACAAGGTTAAGGCTGTGGTGGATTGGCCAAGTCCAGATTCCCATAAGGCCCTACAGCAGTTTCTGGGGTTCGCCAATTTTTACCGGCGTTTTATTCGCAATTTCAGCCAACTAGCCGCACCTCTGACCACCTTGACCTCCCCCAGAACGACCTTCAGGTGGTCAGATGCAGCTGAGGCTGCATTTGCCAAACTGAAGGGCCGCTTTGTTTCGGCCCCCATTCTCATTGCCCCTGATCCTTTGCGTCAGTTCGTGGTGGAGGTCGATGCGTCAGAGGTGGGGGTAGGCGCAGTTCTATCCCAGCGGGCGCCCTCAGACGATAAGATGCATCCCTGTGCGTACTTTTCTCATTGTTTGTCTCCCGCTGAACGCAATTATGACATTGGTAACAGAGAGTTGTTGGCAGTCAAATTAGCGTTGGAAGAATGGCGTCATTGGTTGGAGGGGTCGGGGGTACCCTTTATTGTTTGGACTGATCACAAGAACCTAGAATATATTCGATCGGCTAAAAGACTCAACTCCAGGCAGGCTCGGTGGGCACTTTTATCGGACGTTTTGATTTTTCTCTATCGTACCGCCCGGGCTCCAAGAACATCAAGCCCGATTCTTTATCTCGTATTTTTGATCCATCCGAGCGCCCGTCTACTCCCGAGTGTATTCTTCCTGAGACATTAGTAGTCTCCACTCTTACATGGGAGGTCAAATCGAAGATCCTGGCGGCCTTAGAAGGGGTAACGCCTCCGCCCGGGTGCCCACCGAATCATTTGTTTGTGCCGGAGGGGTTAAGGTCCTGCGTCATCAAGTGGGGTCATTGTTCCAGCGTGGCTTGTCATCCAGGGGTTAATCGAACCAGATTTTTGGTTAAGCAACGATTCTGGTGGCCTGCTATGGCTCGGGACATCCGCAGTTTTGTTTTGGCTTGCTCGGTTTGTGCCACTGATAAGACTTCCAACCGCCCTCCAGATGGGTTACTCCAACCGCTGTCTGTCCCTTCGAGACCCTGGTCCCACATCGTTCTAGATTTTGTCACCGCCCTCCCAACCTCCCAGGGGTACACGGTCGTTTTGACCGTAGTGGACCAGTTCTCGAAGGCGACCCATTTCATTCCCTTGACTAAATTGCCCTCTGCCAAGGAGACAGCGGTTACTGTCGTAGACCACATCTTTCGGTTACATGGCCTCCCGGTAGATGTGGTGTCCGACAGGGGTCCCCAGTTTGTGTCCAAATTTTGGCAGGAGTTTTGTAGACTGCTGGGGGCGACGGTTAGTCTTTCCTCTGGGTTCCATCCCCAGACCAATGGGCAGACCGAGAGAGCCAACCAAGATTTAGAGCGTATGTTGCGATGTTTGCCGTCCAAGAATCCTTCCTCCTGGAGTCAACAACTCTCTATGATTGAGTACGCACACAATTCGTTACCAGTGTCTTCTACGGGCCTCTCTCCATTCGAATGCAGTTTAGGTTACCAGCCACCTGTGTTTCCCAGTCTGGAATCCGAAGTCGCGGTCCCCTCTGTTCACGCCTTTGTCCAGAGGTGCCACCGCACTTGGAACAGAGCCCGTGAGACTCTGTTGCAAGTGAGGGCGCACACCAAGGCTAAGACTGATCGCCACCGGTCAAAGCCCCCCGTATACGTCGTGGGTCAAAAAGTGTGGCTTTCTACCAAGAACATTCCGCTCCGTTCCGTTGCCAATAAGTTAGCTCCCAAATTCATCGGCCCGTTTCCTGTCACTAAAATTATTAGCCCAGTGGCAGTCCGACTCAAATTGCCTCCGGCGTACAGGAGGATTCATCCCGCCTTCCATGTTTCCAAAATTAAACCTGTTTTTCACTCACATCTTAATCCGCCCTCTCCGGTTCCCCCACCGCCGCGGCTCGTAGACGGGGAACCGACCTATTCGGTTAATCACATTCTGGACTCTAGGCGGAGGGGACGCGGATTCCAGTACTTGGTGGACTGGGAAGGTTACGGTCCAGAGGAGAGAAGTTGGGTTCCTGCTAGGGACATTCTGGATCACTCTTCCTAGGAGAGGGGGTACTGTCACGGTTCATGGATCCGCTGTCTCATTCTGGTGTCTGTGTTATGGTGTGGGTGTGTCACCTGATTGTTTTGTGTGGGCGTCGCCGCTGATTGTTGATCAGCGGCAGCTGTGAGCACTTACCATCTGCCTATTTAACGCCTTGTCTTTTGTCTCTTGTTTGTCAGATCGTTGTGCGGAGTCCGCGTGTTAGTGTCCCGTGTTGCCTGTTTGTGTGTTTCCCTGGATTGGACTTCTAGTTGCTGTTTCCTGGTTTTCGTGTTCTCATTGGATTTCTCTCTGGACTTCACTCACGGATTACATCACGGACTCACGGACACTGCTCTCCGATCACCTTTCATCACGGATCTTCACCGCCCATCGACGTCCCTGTGTTACCGCTCTCCTGCTGACTGTTATATGTTTTTTGTGTGTTGATACTGACTACCTACTGTGTGAAGCTCTATTAAAGAGATAAACTTGCATCTGCATCCTCCCTTCATTCCGTGACAACAATGGAATAAAGCCACAACACAACTAAATGAAGCCACAACACAATGAAATAAAGCCACAACACAATGGAATAATGCCACAACACAACTAAATGAAGCCACAACACAACGAAATAAAGCCACAACACAATGGAATAATGCCACAAGACAATGGAATAAAGCCACAACACAACTAAATGAAGCCACAACACAACGAAATAAAGCCAAAACACAATGGAATAATGCCACAACACAACTAAATGAAGCCACAACATAACGAAATAAAGCCACAACACAATGGAATAATGCCACAACACAATGAAATAAAGCCACAACACAACTAAATGAAGCCACAACACAACAGAATAAAGCCACAACACAATGGAATAAAGCCACAACACAACGGAATAAAGCCACAGCACAACAGAATAAAGCCAAAACACAACAGAATAAAGCCACAACACAAAGAAATAAAGCCACAACACAACGAAATAAAGCCACAACACAATGGAATAAAGCCACAACACAACACAGTAAAAAAAATAAAAATAAATAAATAAATAAATAATATATATATATATATATATATATATATATATATGTATGTGTGTGTGTGTGTGTGTGTGTGTAAACAAACTGTGTTCTGTACATTAAAAAAAAAGGTATTGGCACAATTTCACCAGTAGTAAGTCAGTCTGGTCACTACTACAACCTTTGGAACAAAACAACAACAACAACAAAAACAAAAACACTTCTGGTGAATTACAGTGATTTTTTTTTCTTCCTGAAAATAATTGTTTATTGTAAGTACAAGAAGGGAGGTATTGACAAAATGTCACCTAAAGTAAGTCAGTCTTACCAACAGGAAGTAACAAGCTTTAGAATTTGAACATGTCTGTTTTTAAATGTTAAAACAAAGTCATTGTAATGAATACAAATTATTCGTTTTAACCACTTGGTGGAATTGTCAGATGCTCCCTTCATCATTCGCCATGTTAGCGCGTCAAATCATTCACAGGTATAAATATGAAGCTATTGAGCAAGTCCTTGATGTTGAATTAATATTTTGATATGATATGTTGATATCCAATGTTTACATACTTAAAACTAATCAAGGTATTGAAGACTGTCATTTTATAGAACAGTGGTCGCTAGTGGTCAGTAGCATCTCCGTTTTGTTGTGGCTCGATTTCGTTGTGTGGCTTTATTCCGTTGTGTTGTGAACTTATGTTTGCTTTTTCAATTCCGTTGTGTTGTGCACTACTGGGCCACCATATTGTACAGCTCACTCAGGGGAGGAGCTACGCTAATAGGGCAGAGTCCATAGTCCAGAGTCACATAACCCATGTGCTTTGTGCATTACAAAGGTATTAAACAGGCGTCTACACCCTTAAGCTGATCAGCTTGTTCTCAGAGACAAAGATTAATTCTAGGTGACTGCCCAGTGGAATGAAGAAATACGGCAAACCATTAAAATGATGGAGAACGATAGCGCGGCTACAAGGGAAGAAGCTGTTGACAGAGAACGGCACTTACCGTCTTTATTTGCGCCACTTGATCTGTGTCAGTGAGTACATTAGGCCCACATAACTGCTCATTGTGCTTATCTGTCTTTCCATTTCTCATGTTTTATGTGATGCCGTCAGCCGCACGCCGCAGGTGAATCATGACGGTTTCAGTGTTGAATACATCCCTTCCCCCATCGTAGGCTATATCTGTGAGTAGTAAAACTGAATAAGTGTGTTTATTTCCATCTGTGACATGAGCAGTTCATTACTGACATGAAGCATCTCTAATAGCACGTGTTCAGTCTTCTATAGTGCAGAGTGCATTCATGTGACCATCTGTTGTGAGAAACAAGACTGATCATAACAACAGAGGCCCTACATACAATCCCAGAGGAACGCTTTATTGGTCGAGGGTTGCTCTTTCACAGCTCAAGAGATTTCATGTTAAGTATCAAATTTGTCTCATTTGTTTTCACTAAAATTCCTTAGGAGAAAGAATAAGAAGAGAGTGACACAAGTGAGACTTTAATAAGCTTAATGAGCTTTAATGAGCTTTAATAAGAATAGGTAACACTTAGAATACTGTTCCATCATTAATGAATAACTACAAAGCAACAAATGGAGTAATGAACTATTAACATTCCAGTTACTATTAACTAACAAGAACCTCCGATTAATGAATCATGAAAATATGATATGAAAAATTGTGTAGATTTAGCAATATGGCGGGTGTATGATGTATATTACGATGTTATGATGAACTATATGCCTTTCTCCACTGACGTTCTGAGTTGTTCAAAGTGTTTGTAAGGATACTGATTGTTAGAAGGCAGCTGTCTGACTCTGATGGCGAACAGAAATATGGTTTGTGTAACATTAGCAAAACATTATTAGCTGTTTGATAACATAGTCAAGCCAAAGGCTAATCGTATTAATTACTGTTATGTGTCCGACATTGTAAAAAGCAATACCATTGTGCAGCGTTTACCTCAGTAAGTTGACCGAGTGGATCTCTGAGCACGTGCAAGTGAGTGGAGCCGGGGATAATTATAATATTCATAGATCCGCATAATAACATAAGGCAAGGGAGTTACATTTAAGCTATTTTAAGGCATGAAGAATTTTTATTTCTTTTTACAGAAAAAAAAATGTCACTTTGGTGTTCAAAGATGAGTTTAAGGGATAAAATTATTGACTACAGAACTTTAACTTTACTACTTTAACTTTAAATATCAAGGCATTTCAATAACTGACTAATAACCTTTTCATTGCCATTAAAGTGAAATTACTGAAACTAAACATAGGAGTCTGGTAAAAAAGAAAATATGTCAGACGGATGTCAGAGGTTTTTGCATCTGAACTCTTCAAATAATTAGTAATTCCTTCTGAAGGAAGGTACATTAACTTATTTAGTAACCCTAAGCAAACACTCATAGAGATAGTTGACATGTATTTGCAAAGTTACTAATAGTTTGTTGAATGTCTAAAGTGGACTATCAATATACAGTAAAGTGTTACCTCTTGTAAACAAACAAACAAACAAACAAACAAAACAGTCACATAGAGCAGCTTTGACATTACCTTTATGTTCTATTGGAAAAAGTGCAAGTCTGGATGAGTGGATAGATGACAGATTCTTCAGTGATCACAAACAAATAAGGGCAAAACTACTTAGGAAGTGCTACTCAACCAAATTTGGAGATGTGAATGCATGAATTTGGCAGAGCAATTTAGACAAACATGATGAATGAGCAAGACACTGCTGATTTGAATGGAAAATTAAAAGTCCATTTACTATAATTAGTGCTTTTAACTTTATAGATATCTTGAATGACCTCAAGCGTTTTATTTTTTTAAGTTTCTGTCAAACCGCTTGTATCACTGAAACTATCTGCTGCCCGCTGGAGTTGACTGTCAATGCATATTCATGTCTCCAGATTTATAACCGCCTGGCACAATATAAGGGCTATCAATGTGAGTTATGCGGCCAATGCTCGCACATTATCAAGATTCATTGACTGCCACTTTCAGAAATACAGAATGTACACTGCTTTGGCAAACAAAATGTTGTGCGAAGGAGCCTGGCCCCTGTGTCTAGGGACTGTCCATTAGCTTGAGCGATAAATAGAGCTGATCAATGATTCTGATCAGTGATTTTGGCAGACTGACGCCAGACATCACAAGAGGAGAAATATGCCATTATCATCATTTGGCACTCCTCGATGGATAAGATTTCCTTTGTGCATGAAAAGCAACACCCCATATTTGTGGCCACAGTGAAACTATTATGGAGAACAAATGATCATTTGTAGCGCTTCTACCCATTCTGTCAATAGTCTATGGTGCATTATTTTGTCCCAAGTTGTAATAATGACCTTTAACAAGAACTTCAGTGATAAAGAGTCGAGCAAACACACACAAAAAAAGTGATAATTAAAAAAAAAAAAAAAAAAAAAAAAAAAAAGTAATCATTTAGTTTATTTTATATATTATTTACTACCCTCTACAGTATCTGGCGCTTAAAATTTGATAGCTTTTTTTTTTTTTTTTTTTTTTTTTGTGCTGCTGTGCCTTTAAGATTTCCATGTAATGTCCCTCTTTGCGTGTGAAATGATATACAGCGCTCCAGGCTGTGGGTTTGTTGTCGTGTCCAATTTAGTTGGAAAAGCACAATGTTTGTTGGACTTTGTCCATATGTTAGTCTTACGTAATTATATAACGACTGGAATAATATTAACTTATTTTGGGGTTTGGAATATCCTACTTCATTATTACTCCACCACTGGTGAATCATATGTGTTGTTCTACCTTCTCTTTTTTATTTCTGCTATTTCTTCTACTTCTAATATTTCAAAATTGGCTTAAGATGTGTTATGGTCTCTGGGCTTCTGTGATAAGCAGTTGTAGAAATACTAACATTGTGTGTTGAAAATAAAATTATACTGATGTCTAAATTCAAGATTATTCATTTCATGTTAGTGATCATTCTGAGACGCCTCCAGACACAGCGCTGTCCATGTTATTTTTCAACATGGAAGTAAGCTACACTCTAAAATACACTGGGTTAAAAACAACTTGGTAAATATTGGACAGAACACATGTTGGGTTAAAGGTGCAATATTTAAGAATTTTGCAGTAAAATATCCCAAAACCACTAGGCCAGTGTTATATATTTTGTTCACTTGAGTACTTACAATATCCCAAATGTTTGCAATTATTTGTAAATCATGAGAAAATTACAATTTTAACCAAGCCTCCGGGACGTGTGAGGAGTCGCCTGTCAATTGCGTCATACCCGCCCGTCATATTGCATACAATACGTTTTAAAATGAATTGCATGCCATTTATCAACACAAGCCATCCAGCATTTAATAAGATATTGTAAAATCGATCTATCTTACTGCAGTGTGTAACAGTGTCCCACAGCAGCCGCTGAGCGAACGCACAGAGTAACGTTATATCATTTTCAACACTCTCAAATGTATCTAATATGATAAACAGAGCTGCGTTACCTCATACTCATGACCGGAAATGCGGAAGCAGCGCCGGCGACTGTGTCATAATAAAAGTCCCGCTGCTCGTGAGGCGTGTGTTGCTCAATCACTCCAGCTCCTCGTTCAGCTCCCACAACACTCGCTCCTGCTCTGCTTCATACTACAGTAACGTTAATAATCGCATCCATGAACATGATTTCTTCCCGAGTCCTATCCCAATTCTTTTCCACCAGTCGTTGAGGTGAAGACCACATGTCCCAAGATTCCACGCTCAAACTTGGTGTCATCAAGCTACGCCTTTGTTTTAAATAGGCCTCTAGCGACCTCTAGCAGTTACATATTGCACCTTTAATTTTACCCACATTGGGTTAACTCACCTTTATGGGTTGATACATTTTTACTATAATACTAGCTTCTTTTTTCTACTTCATCCATGAATTAATGTTTAACTTAAATCCTCTAAACTTTCATTAAATAGTCCTTTATTTTCAATAATATAAATAGTATGGCACATTTTATATCGTTTTTTTTTTTTTTTTTTAATACATAT
This sequence comes from Megalobrama amblycephala, assembly GCF_018812025.1. Lineage (NCBI taxonomy): Eukaryota > Metazoa > Chordata > Actinopteri > Cypriniformes > Xenocyprididae > Megalobrama > Megalobrama amblycephala. Next base: position 3,369,877 of record NC_063056.1, read on the forward strand.
TGCCTACATTTATGCTTAAACAAATATTAAAAGTAAAAATTAAGCATTTAGTAGTAATTCAAGTGTAATCGATCATTCTCTGTTGTCCTGTTTCCACCGTAACGACGCTGGATCTTGTGCTGGAGATGGCTCGCGTTCGGCGGGTGAACTTCTAACTTCAGACCGCCGCCTGTTTTCACTCATAGCCGAAAAACGCTGTGACTGACCTGTCCATAAATAATCAGTGTACAATTCTGAGAACATATTTTAACATCCTAAGTATTCTGTATCTTCTTGAATAAAATTGTACAATTTTTAGGCATCAGGCGTTTCCGTCACACGAAAAGACCGACGCGACACTCGTTTAGGTGACTCACATCACACCCCTGTACGTTGCTTTGCATAAAATTAATCAACATACAGAACAAAAGCTAATGTTTAAATACAATAAAACATACACAAACCTGTATTTTACCGAAGACATGCACCAGTTTGACGGAGCTGCACTGCTCTCTCCTGAAGAGGACGCAAAAAGCCTGCAGTAAATAACTCAACACCTGGGTTGTTAATTCTGACCCAGGAGCTGGGTAACACAAAAACTACCCAAACACTGGAAAAATAACCCCCCAAAAATGACCCAAAAGGCTCATCCCTGGAATAAAATACCCCAAGATTTTTTAGAGTGTATATTTTCTGTGAATGTGCCAAGAATTATGATTAATTTGCCACTATAAGGAAACAACTAGAATAACAAAATGCTGTATAAAAGGTCAAATAATATGCACTACAAACCAGGGTGTGTATGGTTACAAAAATAAAATAAATAACAAGACTAGCAGTTTGCAATATCAAGCAGATGAGACCAGAAGTCTGGACACGTTTAAGTTACAATTTTACGTGAAAAATAAGGTGGATAGTGTGTTTACATTAAACATTGACCTCTTTTATTTCAAGACAACAAAGAAATGTGACATATGAGATATCTATCGATATCCCTTTTCTAATCTTGCTCAAAAACACATATCAGAACACTTAATTTCGACATTTTTACTCTCCTCATTAAGTTTAACTCGTGCCATATTGGATGCGTGTGTGTTTCCGGTCTGTAGTGATTACAGATGTGTGGGTGACGGTAATCACAGTACGTTCCAGTTAATGGTTCAGACAGACAGCTCACAACTCTCTGAAACATTGACGAGTTCCACTTAGTTGACCGGATTGATCAGCAGGCGTCATTTCGTTCTCAAGCGATTGCAGCAGAACAGAGAAGCGATCAATTCTTGATAGGTGTCCTGAAGTTTCTGCATGAACTCCTGCCCTGTCATCGGCTAGCGGGAGATACGGCTGCAAACTTGTGAGTTTGTCCATAATTGTTTGGAGGAATAGTGGAACTCGTATTGAGCATACAAAAAAGATTCTAGTGAAATATTTTTCTCATTGATTTTCATTTGCTCCTTTAGAAAAATATAAAAGACTTCTCCACCCAACTGAATATAATGTCAGAATAGAATGCCTCTCTACAAGAAAAGACTAAAATGAGCCCGTCTCTTATGTTTAATGTGGCTGTGAATAGAGTGTCATTCTCTGTCCTGCTTTTGAAAGAATAATTGTTTTGATGGTACTGAGCTTTTTGTGTTTCCCCCATTTTTTTAAACAATACGCAGTACTTTCAGTCAACTCTAACAGAAGTTTACTTGAAATATCTGAAAAACAAACTAGCACAGTGGAACAACCGTGTTTTGTGTCACTTTATATGGACTATGCAGTTGCAACTACTACGTGGAATGCATTGATCCTTAAAGTCATTATGAAAGTTTTGCTAGTCTTTTGTTCCCCGTCGTGACTTATGTCTGAGTGAAACGGCTTCTGGAACAAAAACAAATGTAGGGCGGGGCTTGATTTTGTTTGTGGGGAATTGATTGGATGGTTGTGGTTTGCTGATGGTGGATCTCATGTGAGTGACAGGTTGCCCCGCCCTCATCATCAGAGAAGAGATGCTGCAAGAGGGAGCGGAAGTTATTCTGATTCAAGATTACGAGGAACATGAGTTTAAAGGATTAGTTCACTTCAGAATTAAAATTTCCTGATAATTTACTCACCCCATGTCATCCAAGATGTTTGTCTTTCTTTCTTCAGTTGAAAAGAAATTAAGGTTTTTGTGGAAAACATTCCAGGGTTTTTTCAACATATAGTGAACTTCACTGGGGTTCAACGGGTTGAAGGTCCAAATGTCAGTTTCAGTGCAGCTTCAAAGAGCTCTACATGATCCCAGACGAGGAATAAGAGTCTTATCTAGTGAAACGATTGATCATTTTCTAAAAAAACCCCACAAATGTTCGTCTTGCACTGCTCTGTAATGCTCCACACATTACGTAATTACGTTGGAAAGATCACGTGTGACGTAGCGGAAGTACCGCGGTAGGGTGAAAAACTCCATCTCATTTTCTCCTCTAACTTCAAAATAACTTAGTCTTTGCACATTTGCTTTGTAAACACTGGATCGGTACTTCCGCCAACGTCACACAAAAATGACTGATGGTTTCTCTTGATAAGACTCTTATTCCTCGTCTGGGATCATGTAGAGCTCATTGAAGCTGCACTGAAACTGACATTTGGACCTTCAACCCGCTGAACCCCAGTGAAGTCCACTATATGGAGAAAAACCCTGGAATGTTTTCCTTAAAGGTGGGATAAGTAGATTTTCAAAAACGCTGTTTGATATTGTTGATATATGAAATCAACCCAAACAAACCCACCTCTCTCTTTATTGCGCTACCTCCAAAACTAACTCTCCAATCTTATTACTAACCGCCCCGCTCTGAGTCGGTCTCGAACCCCGGCGCGATCGCTGCTTGCAGGTAAAGTGAATGCACTACCAATGACGCTAAACACCTCATTCTCTAGCGGCCGTCAGTGTACAGTAGTTTACCTGCACAACTCTCACTATTTGACCACTTTTACACACGCAATGTGAGTGGATGTCTGTTTATCAGACATTATCAGACGTGCAACAAAATAATGCCTCAAGAAAAATAAAGCGCAGATGATGAATGAACAACAAGCAAGCACAAAAAATGAACGCACAGTACACACGAGTAAATGCAAACAAGAGTTTGTTGTTAGTCGCAAACAGAACAGCAGCTCCAGACAATCAATGACTCTCAAACCCAGTGTTACTCACATCAAAGCAGCCTCCGCATCTGTTTTCAGGCCTTCCCGCTTAGCTCTCTTCAGCGCTGGAAAGGTTTTCTAATATAAAGGCGGGTCCTAAAGCGCTTGCCCAGTCATAACCCTTCATTCCAGTGATATTATTTTGAGCTCTTTTGTATTGTGTTTCATCTCTCTTTCTGCAGTTTTTTCTTATTTTCAAATCTCCCTCTTGCTCGTTCTGTCTCCTTGACTGTTATAGCTACGCCCCCTAATGCTGATTGGTTACATGTTTGTTGTTGGTGTCGGCCCAAACAGTGTTTTTCAACATCTACGTACCGCACCTTTAAAAACCTTAATTTATTTTCGACTGAAGAAAGAAAGACAAACATCTTGGATGACATGGCATAAATTATCAGGAAATTTAAATTCTGAAGTGAACTAATCCTTTAAAACAATATTGATGTGCACCGATAAATAAACTACTTCATATACTTCAAATATATGGAAATATACTTCAAAATAAACTACTATATTCCATAAAATAAGAATTGTCCATTTTGATTTCATGGTGATTTTAAGGTTGTGCCTTCATAAACATTGATTTTTCTTTATTTCAAAATATATTAAAGAAATCCTTAATTTAATGTAATGAGCTGTGCTCAAGACAAATTGACAATCTTTTGTCAAAAATAGTTTTTCTGAGCAAAGAACAATTTAAAAGCTAAAAATGCTGCATGGGTGACTAAAGATTACCTGTGAATCTAGCATAACCTGCCAAGAACATAATTGTATCATAATTCTGCAATAAACCCAAAGATTTACATAATGATTAAAAAAACTCTAACCATATTACTTGAATTGTGTAATCATATCTGTTGTACTGCTTTTAATGTAGGAATTTGATATATATATATATATATATATATATATATATATATATATATATATATATATATATATATATATATATATATATATATATATATCTACAATAATGAGAATCATCAATGAGAGGAAGGAGAATTACTGTAATGCCAGTCCAATGAAGGTGAGCAGTTTAAACCAAGTGCAGTTTTATTAAAACGTGAACAAATCTAAAACAAACCAGACTGGAACATGACTTAAACCAGAGCAGACTTAAACATGAACATACTGAAATAGGACATGACTGGACTGGATTCACCAGACAATGGGTTACACCAGGGCTCGTCAACTGCCGGCCCGCCAATCATCTTCATCTGGCCTGCGGCACCCCAATCTCCCTCCTCCTCTTTTCCTGGGGGTGCGGCTAAATTTGGTTAGATACGTGGCCGCAGTGGCGCCTGCAGCTGTACGGCTATATACGCACTGTTAGTACCATGCACGCTCCTCCGACTGACCTGAGAAACGTTTTCTGTACGAATATTTCAGCAGTTATTATGTGTGTTTCGTATTTCTGTCGACTGAACCAGGCGCGCATGCATAACGTTCTGAAACGATTTGGATTCGTTCGGACCGCTCTGTCACTGAATCATCTGAAGTTGTTTCTCGGTCAGAAACAACAAATACAGAACAAATCGCGCTATTTTCGTGTGTTTCACTAGTTTACTTTGAACTAATGGAAACTAGAAACTAGTTTTAAATCGGATGAAACAGCCTCAACATTCCCAACAAGACTGATGAGGAAAACAGGAGAAACGTGCCATGAATGAAGACAGAAGACTTTTAAATCCCAAAATCACCACCCTTACAAACATTTACCATGAATGAACTGTAGTAAATTACCATGGTTTGTGGAAATAACTATGTTATAGCCATTTATATTTATTAGGTGGATGGGGGAATATATAATTCATGTATTTGTTAAGGTGTAATTTGTACCTGTGTTTAGGCATTTTTATAGGCCTATATAACATAATATAATATAATATAATATAATATAATATAATATAATATAATATAATATAATATAATATAATATAATATAATATCATTTGAGTGGTAATGAGTAGCCATGTATGGTTTTACCTGTGGTTACCAAGTCTCACTGTGAGAATAGTTTTATAATATACAACATTATCACAAAATCTTTAAAAAATAGGTGGTTTGTTCCTTTTAATTCTGGAGTGAAATATAAACTGGACTTGTGTGATTCCCTCACCTGGACCTGTCCATGCTATGAAAGAGGTCATCTATTTTTATCTTGCCAGAAATATACACATTTGTGTTGGTTTGCAGAGTTTCCTCCTTTCAGCAGTTCAGTGTCTGCTTTAATGCACTATCCTCCTGTCCCTGTGTGGCAGCTCTCGCCTGTTGCTCTAATGTCCTTGCAGCGCTAGCAGACAGACACAGATGATTAAGTGTCTATTTACTCACCTATGGTTTACGAGAGCAATGTCGCCACTTTACCCAATGCTGACAGATTAGACGTGGACTGTGTCCTCGTTCCGCAGCACTCAAGGCAAACTGATGTCTGCAAGCCAGCACATGAGGAATCGTCCTAATTTCCACATTGATCATTGTGTTAGCCTCAGCGCTGGCCCTTTCCAGCCGACCGCAAGAGAGCTCCGATTCATCCCGACGTCAGGAATTCAACGAGAAGACTCGGGTTAAGAAAGATTGTTAAGGTGCAGGTTAAGAGACTGGCCTCTGTTTATCAGTGACTGGGTGGATGAAACTGTAATAATGAGGCCTGATCGGCTGGCCTGACGTTATGTGAACAAGTGCAGTTGTAGAGAATAAATCAATAGCACTGAGAGAGGAAGGAGCACACGGGGTTGACTCAACGGACACCGGAGGATATGCTACATCAGCACCACTTCTGTGGATTCCGCAATGTTTGGACATTGGTCTGGGATAATATTTCATCATGTGGGTGTGATGCTGATATTGTACATCAACAATAAAATGTCACCAGAAAAAAAAAAAAAAAAAAAAAAAAAACTCTTTTCTTTATGTGCATTAATAATTAATAAATAAATGGATGCTCCTTTTTACAAGACGTAAAATAAATCTCTGATGTCCCAAGAGTATGTATGTGAAGTTTCAGCTCAAAATACCCCACAGATCATTTTTATAGCATATTAAAATTGCCACTTTTTGGGGGTGAGCAAAAGCTTGCTGCTTTTGTGCATGTCCCTTTAAATGCAAATGAGATGCAGCTCCCGACCCCCTTTCAAAAAGAGGGAGGAGCTTCAAGAGCTTGTGCTCAACAACAAAACAGGACAATCTCACGCACTGAAAATGTCAGAAACTAGCAGTGTTCAGCCTTATATGTTCAAACCGGAGTCAGACAATGATGCCTACAGAGCCAGAGAATATATGCAGCATGGAAGCAGAACAGGTATAGTTTAGCTTAATTACGGTTATAAATTATGTTGTCAACTTGCTTTTATCTACTATTAGTACAAGCCTGTTGAAGTGGACCCTGTCCGAATGATGGCCAAAATTTTACTGATGAGTTTCATGAAGTTTATTGTACATCACACAAAAGATGAAGCATCCATTTTCACTCCAGAAAATCACAGTAAGAGCTGAATAAAACAGAGTACAAGAAGTGTGTATTAAAGTCTTAATCATAAACCCTCTCTCTCCCTTGCATTATCATCAACATACATAGCAAATTACACAAAAACACACGTTACAACTAACAGTAAACAAACCTTATGCTTTTTGGTGGGTGCTTAATAAACTGTTAAACTTTATGTCCGTAAAACAACTCAGATGAACTGTAATAAAGTGCATGCTCTCCCTTTCATTACTGCCATAAGCAGTATCGCTCCAGGAACTATTAGCTGGATCATGAACAGTTGGTACTGATCCATCCATCCACTGCATTTTCAGCAGCTCTGATGTCGGGAGTACATGAAGACTGTTACTCAGAACTTGAAGAATGTTCACTCTTGCATCCAACAACGAAACATTCTTGTCGCTACAGCTGCTCCGGCGGGTAACTATATTGGAATTACTTTTTTCATTATTAATATCTCATCAAGTTATGGTTGTGCTTTTTTGTTTTATTTTTGTTTTTTCACAATAAAAGTTGATAATTAGGCATTATGATCTTTTGCGGAGTATTGTGGGTAAAGACAGAGTAAATTCTGGTAAACAACATAGTAAGAAAAGTGAGATATTAATGTGAAAACGATGAATACAGCTCTCTTCATTCTCACTGATAGTCCATTTTTGCTGCATCATGAAATAAATCAGGAATCTGGTTTTGAGTGAAATAAGTGTGAATAAATATACTTATTAAGCATTTATAACATGTGAGTTAAAAATGGTTCACTATTTGGCAAATTAAATAGTATTCTTTTCACTTCATAACATTAAGGTTGAACCACTGTAGTCACATTAACTGTTTTAAATGCATTTTTGTAAATGCAATTATCTTGCTGTCAATGGAGGCCTCACTGAGCCATCGAATTTTATCAAAAATATCTTAATTTGTGTTCTGAAGACGAACGAAGGTCTTACAGGTGTGGAACGACATGATTAATGACAGAATTTTCATTTTTGGGTGAACTAACCCTTTAAAGTGGTCATGAATTGCATTTTTAATTATTGTTTTACAATGTTTCCTGTGGTGCACTTTTAATGTTAGTATGATTTTTACATCAAAAATTGTCATAATTTAGAAATAAAAGGCTTTTTTTTTTTTACCATGATTTTAGCCCTCTAATGCTTTACTAATCGTGAAAAGTGTTATAAGTATTATAGCATTATATTTAGATCAAGGCATGAAAGGCTGCAGTGATGAGCATGTAGCTGATCACAGACATGTTGAGCGTATGAAAGCAGATTCGATTTCTGCACACTAGTGAATACTTTCATCATAACTAACAGTGCAAACACAATGTAAATAAGAGATTCGCTGATTCTAACTCTCACGCTGTTTGATTGACAGCTCCAGCGATTGTAAAGGGAGCGTTCTTTCTATATATAATTAAATCACAGTTTAAATAACAGATTATTTTCACCCTACAATGTGAAGTTGACCATTTAGTCACTGGTTTGATTTACTGACAAACGATTTTGAGACAAAAACATCTGACTGTACATGAATCATTACATATCAGAAATGTGCACATAATCTGTTCATATCAAATGATCTGTAGCAAAGCAATAGTGACACAGTAAAAACTTACTCGCATAAGTGTGTTGCGCCATTCTTGTTGGATCCAATATAAAAGGCACATCATTGTTTTTTTAATTTCAGGCTGTCTGCAAATCGACTGCAGCTACTGTGTTTTTCCACAACATTTTGCACTCTTCAAAGGCAAGTTTATTGCGTAGTCGTTCGATCCAGTGTTAGCGTTACGTCTTTTGTTACTCACTTGTCGTGTTTGAATCAGCGGGCGGGGCTACTGTACTTTAGGGTTCTTGATGTCAACAACTCAGGAAGAAGCTCATTGTAGTCCCTACCGGCCATTTGTTTTAGTCCTTAAAGAGCAATTTCTGTAAAAGAAAATATCTCCCTTTGCATTGAACTTTGAGTGTCGTAACTTTGCAGATGTTGTTTATGATCAAACAGCAACATTACACACAAACTAAAGTTAAAAAAGTGAAATCATAATCAACCACCCCTTTAAAACCTGATTTGAAATATCTTATTCTGTCTTCTACATGAGAAAGTAATGCAATATAGCACATATCCATTTTTTAGTTTTTGGGTTTCAGTGTGGGTTTAGATACCAAATAGACTGGAAATGCTTCTGCAGTGATGATCTAGGGAGTATTTTCTGAATATTAATGCAATATATACAAATAATGCTGATTTTGTTATGTTTTGATTGTAATTTGATATTTAATCAAGAAGCAATCCACCTTCAAGCCTGTTTACTTTCTGCTGTTCAGCAGCATGAGATTCAAAACCTCTCAGGCTTTACAGTCATAAAAATAGATCAGACAAAATGGCAACACGATCATCGTCTAAGACTGTCTAAGTTTCTAACCACTTTCAACAATGCAAATGAAAATCCTGGCCGAGTTAAAGATCTCATGGATAAACCATACTTAGACATGAAACAGAATTAAGGTGGTTAATTAAGTATTAGACTAATACATGATCAAATCCATACAGTGGATTAAGAGATAACATTTGTAAGAGCCTCTGTGTTGTATCTTCAGCTCTGTCATAACCTGCTCCATCTGTCTAATTATTTCTCATGATGTTCAATATTCTCCATAAAAGTACATGCATCACAATTTTCCAGAATTCAAAGCACACCAAACCCCCAATGGGGCTATAAAACAACAGTTGAATCTTCACAAATTAGACTCGTTTGAAACAAGCATCCAAATGTATGTCTGTAAAAAACTGTATGTCTGTAATAAAAGCATCTGTGTCATCTTGACCTCCACATGAATCTATTTTATTTGAGTTATTTGAGACCAATTTTGCTCATTCAGACAATCTGCAACATTTGTTCAGTTGTCAGAATCCCACAGTGAGTTTGGCGGACCCTCCATCTGACAGCAGGTATCTGATTAGCCGCATTGTCTCCTAATATCTGTCAGGCGCTTCAGTGAGACTGACTTTGTTTTTGTTTATACTCTGTTTGCCTGTCGTTGGCTGACATAACCTGCTGTCGTCTATTTTAATATTAATTAAAGACGATATACTGTACAGGCAGAAAGTGTGGCTCTCTGCCAGTGTTTTGAAGTAAGACTCAATTAACCTGAATGACCCTACCCAATACAAACAAGGCAAATTAATTACATTACATCTATTCCACGGGAGCTTAGCGAGCTCAGAATGGCTCTTAAATACTTTAGGATGTAATCTCTCTGGTTTGATTTATACCTGCATATTTGTCAGGCCATGCAAATCATTAATGATACAAGAGCATGAAAAATTCACATCAAAGCAGACGGACTGTTGATGATGTGGAGATTCATATTAGCCGCTACCTCTGTTGTTTTAATAAAAATCCTTTTGGGCCACTAGTGTGTTATATACACTAATATGTTTTAGGGCTGTTATATGAGGCTTACATTTGTCAAAATGGAATAAAAACAGTCATGCAAATATGTAATTGGCAATGTGCCTGTGGCGACATTTCTGCAAAATATTATGTTGCTTTTTGCATGTTTCGCAACACTTTAATGGTGAAATGTCCAGAGAGTGGCGTTAAAAGTGTACCAATCATGTACCAATCAACCCAACAGTAAACTTAACCGATAGTGTTAACAAAAGCAAACATGAGATGATAATGCCATTTTAGCTGATTCTACAAGTCTTTGAGCTATTTTATCATGACTGGTGTTTCACAGGACTTATTTAAAAATTAACATTTTTAAATCTAATTCATTTCACCATGTGTTCACCATGAATTAATCACGTTAAATTTGGCTGAGAAATTAGCACTAAAAAAAGATCATTTAAAGGTGCCCTAGAATTGAAAATTGAATTTACCTCGGCACAGTTAAATAATTAGAGTTCAGTACATGGAAATGACACACAGTGAGTCTCAAACTCCATTGTTTCATCCTTCTTATATAAATCTCATTTGTGCAAAAGACCTCTGAAGAACAGGCGAATCTCAACATAACACCGACTGTGACGCAACAGTCGGGATCATTAATATGTACGCCCCCATTATTTGCATATGCCAGCCCATGTTCAAGGCATTAGACAAGGGCAGCCAGTATTAACGTCTGGATCTGTGCACAGCTGAATCATCAGACTAGGTAAGCAAGCAAGAACAATAGCGAAAAATGGCAGATGGAGCAATAATAACTGACATGATCCATGATATCACGATATTTTTAGTGATATTTGAAACTAAAGAAACTAAAACTGCCAGTAGTGGCACTAAATGTCTTAAAGAGTAAGTCTTTTTTTACGATCTGAGGGCATGGTCTGAAGTGTATGGTGGCACAGGTGCACTTAGGGTATGTTAGAATCCTCTTTTTCTAGTTTAACGACGGAAAAAATGGTCCGCGCTCCAGGCGCATGGTCCAAAAGGGTTGTCACTATTGTCTTAATGAGTCATGGGTGTGTTCTGGACATAACATGCAATAAACCAATCAGAGTGTCATCTCCCATTCCCTTTAAAAGCCAGCTGCCCTTGCACCATGGTGGATTCACTATTTACATGGCAGAATATGGACACCCTCAACCTGACGAGTCAGCTTAAATACATTTTTAATACTTGGCATGTTTGTGTGCTGCTGCGCATCCCTGTGTGTGTAGCAAGCAGAGTGTATGCATGTCATGCACCCGCCTATAGGTCCATATTACTAACACGCCCTTTAAATAAAAAAAATAAAAAATAAATAAAAAAAAACATACTGCGCCATTGACTTTAGACCAGGTTTTTGTTGGTCAATGGCACAGTTTTCAGTTGCCTCAAAATAGCAACACGCCAACAACGCGCCTGAACACACCTCGTTTTCAGACCAGCACACCCATGGGTGAACAGATGCAAATGCATTTGCTATTTAAACAACGTGGTGCTAGACGTGCAAATGATAACTGTGTCGGGCTGAAACTAGCAAAAAACACTTGTGTCGCATTGTGCCAGGTGTATGATAGGGCCCAATGAGCCATTCATTTGATTCGTTCAAACAGCTGAACCAGTATTTTATGTAGCTTTTGTTATGTCTAATTTGGCTCACTACGTGACAGATGTAATTGCACCAAAATACAGTAGAGTTTGATTGGACCTTTGATGTCAACATCTAAAGATATAGGGAGGAAGCATTTCCTCTCTTTTAAAAGCTATTCATATTTATTCTGCTACTGATGCACGCTTGTATGGTAACTGTTTCCAAGCTGCTCGCCACCCAATCAGAACAGATCTGTGACTCATTTGTGGGTTGACAACCACTGATATAACAAAGAATAAAATTATCCAAATTTACCCAATTACTCTAAAGGCTTAAGTTTATCATAGTGTCTATATATACTGGGATTTCCTGTAATACCCCAGATGACAAGCCTAATCCAGCTTTAAAGTAATACTAGAACTAATAGATTAAATTAATACAAAACTGAAATGATTATAGTACAACCTGAACTAACAGATTAAAGTAATTCCAGAGCTAATAGATTTTCCAAGTCCATGTGTTTGCAAACTACATGTTAATGTGATTAGATAAAGAAACTCACAAACTGCATTTCAGTAATAGCGCTGGAATATGGACATTTTATTAACAATTCAGGTTTTTCAGAATGTATTTAAACCTTCACTGGTCAGTGTATAATTGCAAATGATTAAGATGTTTGGAAAGGGGGATGGATGGATATGATTCAATAAACAAGATACCCGCCTCAGCCCGTAAATAAATTACAACTAGAAGACAAAGTACAAGGGATGTACTTTCATTCCTCTTTTCCTCTGTGACTGCAGACATGCCAATGACATCTGCTGCTACAGAAAGTCTTTTAGCGATGCACAGCTCGTTGTGTGTCAGGTAAAAACACTTGAGTCACAGCTGATATGACTGAAGTGTTGCCAATACGAGAGAGAAGACATCTGTGTGTGACAGAAGCGCTACTGATCTTGAGAAGATTCTCACTGCGTTGACTTCATGTGTCTTAGACAACAACATCATAGACACTGAGTCCAAAAAGCAAAGCAATCATCTCACAGCAGGACTTTTTTTTTTTTTTTTTTTACCTAAATTATAGAGAATAACTGGCAACTGCACCAACTATAGCAAACCATTCTTCTTAAGGCATCAACAAACTGTCCTGCCCTTTCAAAATGAATCTTTAAAGTTGTTTTCAAGACTAGCAAGCTGATGCATTGCCAAACCTCTATCAGTGGCTGTTCTTCACTGAGATACTGCTAAACAGTTTCATCCTGATACCTGTTGAATAAACTCTATCAGTCACTGTTACAGCTGTAAAACACAATGTATTTTACACTCTTTCATCTTGAATTCACTGCTAGCCTCATTGAGAATGTGTATGTGTTGAACAACAGCACAGTAGAGCAGATCCCAGTGACACTTGTGAAGAAAACACCACAACAACAAGAGAGAGAACTGTGCATTTCAGAAAACAATCCATTACCTGCCACATTGCAACAATGCAGAGCAACAGCATTAGGAAAAAGTAACAAAACCAAGAAACTGCAAAGTGGATCACATTCAAAGATGTACAAAACAGAAATGTTTATAGGCAGCCAGATGATAAAGCCTTTTATGAATATGAATAATGACTCAAACATGGAGACAGTAAAAGGACATTTTGATTTGTAAATCAAAACAAAATAACAACACTTTCACTACTGTATGTGTCAGAGTTCAATTCATCGACATGTGACTTAAAGGGATCCCCTGGTATTAAGACTTGTATGGCGTAATATAACGTAAATGATGTCTCTTACTAAAATATGTAGTAGAGAACCCATGAAAGATTTACGTCATTTAAACAAGTCCGTTATTTAAAAAAATATATATATATTTGGACCGATTTGGACAATGGGGGCGCCATTTTGTTTAGCTGTACAGTGCGGTCTACGTCGATAACATCAAATGGTTGCATTTGGTTAGCTACTGACGCTACCCTGTTGATATTTTTACTGCAACACAACTCAGAATATGATATACAATGCCATACTGTGCAGCTTCTGGTTGTAATTTCTAGTCAATGAGCCACAAGAGAAGCGATGTAAGTCTTCACTGCTTTACCAGCGATAAGAGGAGAAAAGAATAGGAAGTTGCGAAGAATGTGGGCAAATAAAATTTCCTAAAGAACCGCGTCTTACAGTTGCCGATGGATATAAGTGTATCCTTTAACCAAATGCCGCGCATGTCGTTGAGACCGACAAGGGCAGCCCATAACATCTCACTCAGACTGACTCATAGCTCGTGTGTGCTGTGATGCTCGGGATATCTGTGATAGCATAAAACAGCAGTATCTTGTCAACACAACTGTGTGTAATGCATTCAGGTGACATATCAGAAAATCTTTACACATTAATCATACAAACCCGATTCCAAAAAAGTTGGGACACTGTACAAATTGTGAATAAAAAAGGAATGCAATAATTTACAAATCTCATAAACTTATATTTTATTCACAATAGAATATAGATAACATATCAAATGTGGAAAGTGAGACATTTTGAAATGTCATGCCAAATATTGGCTCATTTTGGATTTCATGAGAGCTACACTTTCCAAAAAAGTTGGGACAGGTAGCAATAAGAGGCCGGAAAAGTTAAATGTACATATAAGGAACAGCTGGAGGACCAATCTGCAACTTATTAGGTCAATTGGCAACATGATTGGGTATAAAAAGAGCCTCTCAGAGTGGCAGTGTCTCTCAGAAGTCAAGATGGGCAGAGGATCACCAATTCCCCCAATGCTGCGGCCAAAAATAGTGGAGCAATATCAGAAAGGAGTTATTCAGAGAAAAATTGCAAAGAGTTTGAAGTTATCATTATCTACAGTGCATAATATCATCCAAAGATTCAGAGAAACTGGAACAATCTCTGTGCGTAAGGGTCAAGGCCGGAAAACCATACTGGATGCCCGTGATCTTCGGGCCCTTAGACGGAACTGCATCACATACAGGAATGCTACTGTAATGGAAATCACAACATGGGCTCAGGAATACTTCCAGAAAACATTGTCGGTGAACACAATCCACCGTGCCATTCGCCGTTGCCGGCTAAAACTCTATAGGTCAAAAAAGAAGCCATATCTAAACATGATCCAGAAGCGCAGGCATTTTCTCTGGGCCAAGGCTCATTTAAAATGGACTATGGCAAAGTGGAAAACTGTTCTGTGGTCAGACGAATCAAAATTTGAAGTTCTTTTAGGAAAACTGGGACGCCATGTCATCCGGACTAAAGAGGACAAAGACAACCCAAGTTGTTATCAGCGCTCAGTTCAGAAGCCTGCATCTCTGATGGTATGGGGTTGCATGAGTGTGTGTGGCATGGGCAGCTTACACATCTGGAAAGGCACCATCAATGCTGAAAGGTATATCCAAGTTCTAGAACAACATATGCTCCTATCCAGACGTCGTCTCTTTCAGGGAAGACCTTGCATTTTCCAACATGACAATGCCAGACCACATACTGCATCAATTACAACATCATGGCTGCGTAGAAGAAGGATCCGGGTACTGAAATGGCCAGCCTGCAGTCCAGATCTTTCACCCATAGAAAACATTTGGCGCATCATAAAGAGGAAGATGCGACAAAGAAGACCTAAGACAGTTGAGCAACTAGAAGCCTGTATTAGACAAGAATGGGACAACATTCCTATTCCTAAACTTGAGCAACTTGTCTCCTCAGTCCCCAGACGTTTGCAGACTGTTATAAAAAGAAGAGGGGATGCCACACAGTGGTAAACATGGCCTTGTCCCAACTTTTTTGAGATGTGTTGATGCCATGAAATTTAAAATCAACTTATTTTTCCCTTAAAATGATACATTTTCTCAGTTTAAACATTTGATATGTCATCTATGTTGTATTCTGAATAAAATATTGAAATTTGAAAATTCCACATCATTGCATTCTGTTTTTATTCACAATTTGTACAGTGTCCCAACTTTTTTGGAATCGGGTTTGTACAACAGTAGTTCGAATAGCCACAGACACATTGCACGTCTTCAGTGCGATGTTTTCATCCTCACTAATTTTGCGCTCTGGCTCAAACTGAAAAGGCTGATTGGGTTTTAAAGGTAATTAAGATATATTAAGACTTGTATGCATTACTAGATTACCGTTGCCCCAAAGTATTGTTATGTCAGTAACAGTATACAGCAGTGGTTCTCAACTCCAGTCCTCGGGACCCACTGCTCTGCACATTTTGTATGTCTCTCTTATATGACACACTCAATTCAGTTCATGCAGACTCTCCTAATGAGCTGATGATCTAAATCAGGTGTGTTAAATAAGGGATACATACAAAATGTGCAGAGCAGTGGGTCCCGAGGACTGGAGTTGAGAAACACTGGTATACAGTATAACAGTATATAGATGAAAAAGTATCAAAGGCATCAGGGCTAAAGTGGAGAGAACATCTTTAGGAAGTTTTATTTGTCCACATTCTTCACAACTTCCTATTCTTTTCTCCTCTTATCGCTAGTAAAGCAGTAAAGACTTACATCGCTTCTCTTCTTCCCTATCGACTGAAAATTACAACCAAAAGCTGCACAATGTGGCATTGTATATCATATTCCAAGTTGTGTTGCAGTAAAAATAGCAACAGGGTAGTGTCAGTAGCTCACTGAGTGCAACCATTTGACATAGAACACACTGTACAGCTAAACAAAATGGCGCCCCCATGGTCCAGATCGGTCCAAATATTACATGGATTTTAAAAAAAATGTAAATCTTTCATGGGTTCTCTACTACATATTTCAGTAAGAGACATCATTTACGTTATATTAAGTCATACAAGTCTTAATACCAGGGGTTCCCTTTAAAGGAATACAATAAAAATACAATAATGTTAAAATGTTATGAATGTGAGTTAGAATTAGGACAAAGTATATACACCGATCAGGCATAACATTATGACCACCTTCCTAATATTGTGTTTGTCACCATTTTGCTGTCAAAACAGCCCTGACCCGTCCACTAGACCCCTGAAGGTGTGCTGTGGTATCTTCACCAAGATGTTAGCAGCAGATCCTTTTAGTCCTGTAAGTTGCGAGGTGGAGCCTCCATGGATCGGACTTGTTTGTTCAGCACATCCCACAGATGCTCGATTAGATTGAGATCTGGGGAATTTGGAGGCCAAGTCGACACCTCAAACTCATTGTTATGCTCCTCAAACTATTCCTGAACCATTTGTGCTTTGTGGCAGGAGCATTATCCTGCTGAAAGAGGACACAGCCACCAGGGAATACCAATTCCATGAAAGGGTGTACATGGTCTGCAACAATGCTTAGGTAGGTGGTACGTGTCAAAGTAACATCCACATGGATGGCAGGACCCAAGGTTTCCCAGCAGAACATTGCCCAAAGCATCACACTGCCTCCGCCGGCTCGCCTTTTTCCCATAGTGCATCCTGGTGCCATGTGTTCCCCAGGTAAGAGACGCACACGCACCCGGCCATCCACGTGATGTAAAAGAAAACATGATTCATCAGATCAGGCCACCTTCTTCCATTGCTCCGTGGTCCAGTTCTGATGCTCACGTGTCCACTGTTGGCTCTTTCGGTGGTGGACAGGGGTCAGCATGGACACCCTGACTGGTCTGCAGCTATGCAGCTCCATACACAACAAACTGAGATGGACTGTGTATTCTGACACCTTTCTATCAGAACCAGCATTAACTAATTTGAGCTACAGGAACTCGTCTGTTGGATCGGACCACACCGGCCAGCCTTCGCTCCCCACGTGCATCAGTGAGCCTCGGCCGCCCATGACCCTGTCGCCGGTTCACCACTGTTCCTTCCTTGGAGCACTCATACACTGTACATACACTGAAAAGTTGATCTAGCATTTCTCAAAAGCATTGTTGGCCAACTATAGTCGCATGTTCCGTCATTTCCATTACCAACATAGTTCAACGATACGGCATATGCATCATACAATTAATTAACTATAGTTACAGTCACGGCTGTTTCCCGAAACCATAACTTTGTTGCACATCCATCATTCGAATGACGTTGTTTCAGCAATGATACTGATGTTAATCACATCACACAGGTGTTGGAGTAATAACTTCTAATTCTAATTAGATCAAATTAATGTCAGATTACTGTAGCTCAGTTGCATGGACAACAGAAACCAGTTTATTGCGAGAAAGCTGCTTAAGACAAAAGGCGGGTTCCCTCTTTTTTATACTCCGAGTTCCCCGGGGCACTCAAACACATGCGCAGTCTTTAAAAACAATGCATTTGTATCAAATTAAATATGTAGCTACATATGGAATAAAACATAGACTGATAGAAATAGAATGCACTGCATGTTAGCTTTCTTTTTTCCCCAAAAATCATGATCCACGTGTCATGATAACAAAAAAAACTATGCTTCACCATAGGTGGAGATCTGTACTTTCAACCATAGAGCTTGTGACGTTGTTTGTGGATGTTCATTAGAATTATGGTTTCGGGAAACACCAAATCGTTCAGCTATGATGTTAGAAATGAAACTTGCGATCATTGTTGCTACTCATGCTTTTGGAAAACACATTCCAGACAAACTCAGTTCTTGGGTTCAACTTGATTCGGTCGCAGATGAACAGCTCACTGGAATGGAAAATTATCAGGGAATAGCAGACATTTTGGCAAATTCATCACACAAAGATGTTGTATGGCTTCAGAAGAACTGACATAGTGCACACATCATAAATGGACTACTTTTATGGAGCTTTAACATCCCTCTTATGCCCTATTCACTGTAACTGTAAAGCAAGATATGAGTTTGTTACATAAGAGTGAGTAAATGATGACAGAAATTCAATTTTTAGATTAACTATTTCTTTAAGATGCACAGCAGCTACCCTCATGTCACTTCGATTCACACTCTTTCTTTGAAAATAAATGGCTATAGTTGCTTTGTTGAGGCAAATCATATTCTACCTAAACACACCTTCAGATGACAGACAAGATTCTGGAACAAAAAAACACCCACATATCCACTTCATTAATTTTGTTAGCTTTTGTTGTCCCAATAAATTTGCATGAAAAACAAGACTATTATCCAACATTAGCTCTATTAGCTCTATAAACATACCTCTGCTAACACTACTGCCAGATTTCTTCCTAGTTAATATAATTACATAATAAACAATTTCCTACATAGAAGAAGAAAAAAAAAAAAAAAAGAATAATTGGGTTTCAGTTCAATTTAATGTGCTTTATTGGTATGCAACAATGTATGCGTTGCCAAAGCATAAACAGTGTGCTAGAGGTCTGGAACACTTCAGTGACTGCAAATGAAGTTTTCCAAATGTTTCATTTCTATTAAATGCTGTTAATGTTGTGTGTTGACAGTTTTGTTTGCTTCTTCAGTGCTTCTGTATTGTGATCCTCAGGGCCACAGTAGGAAAATCAGCTTTGTCGTTTTATCCAGGGCCGTAACCACCATAGACACTGAGGAACACAAGTCCCCCCCCCCCCCCCAATAAATAGAATCGGCCAAATTGTCGCAACCATATTTGATATTCTTGATGCTGTTCAATGTCAAAATGATTGAGACAGCCAATCAAATCAAAGGAGGCGGGGCTTAATGTTCACAGCATAACGCTATAGTTTTAACAGTGAAAGAGTGCATGGACAGAAGCAAGTAGCAAAATGTTTAATATCTGATAACTAAGATAAAAATGTTAAACAACCGACAGTAGTATCCAGTGATGCAAACTACCGATTTCAATCGAAACCTACCCTAAATGAAATTTGGCATTTTCAGATGTAAAAATCCATTACTAATATAGTGATTAAGAAGGCACTTATTCATTTGTGGCAATTGATGTTTTCAAGTTCTTTAGCATATAATTGAAGCATGTTATTGATGTTATATATCTTGTGATCTCGTCAGATGTGGCAGAAAATGGTGTGTTCTGCTCATACTCTGCATTGAACACAGTTTGAATCAGGGGCGGAAAGAGCGAACCAGTCACTGAAATTATCTCACAAATCACGAAGAAAGAAGAAAAAGGTCATTTGTGCGCCTGTTCTTTCAATCAACGCACAGATGAGCCTGAACATGGGCAATCACTAGAAGAGGAACTTTACGTGATTTACATTTGCATTCTGAGATACAGTACAGGAGCCTCTTTAGATTGTAGTAGCTGAATCTATGTATGGAGCCCCAGTTAGAAAACGGCTGCAAATGGCTACATCTGGTCAGCTCGCATCCACATTTGTCAAAGTTGGAATGAAATCTTCAAGATGAATAGATGAAAGAAATATATTTTGCTGCCAACCTATTGATGATGTTAACTAATCTCCATCACATTACTTACACCTCACCAGTCTACCTTATTATCTACCTTATTTTGCAAAGCAGGCGTAAGCTATTTGCAGTGAATGTGCGAGACCTTGGAATTAGGTAAATAACTAGAAGATTAACAAAGTGCAGTAAACTGTAAAACTAGTTGTGCTACAAACCAGTGTATTTATGATTATGATAATAAAATAACAAATACCAGTTTGCAATTTCAAGCAGTATGACACACTGTTCTTGTACAGCTAAAATAACTGGAATCGGCTAAAACCAGACACATTCAATTTACAAATGGCCGCGTTGCTCTTACTTTAAAGAGGTGGTTGATTATGATTTCACTTTTTTAACTTTAGTTAGTGTGTAATGTTGCTGTTTGAGCATAACCAACATCTGCAAAGTTACGACGCTCAAAGTTCAATGCAAAGGGAGATATTTTCTTTTAAAGAATTCTCTGGTTAAGGACTACAACAAACGGTTGGTAGGGACTACAATGAGCTTCTTCCTGGGTTGGTGACATCACTAACCCTAAAATTTACATAAACCCCGCCCCCGAGAACACACAACAAAGGGGGTGAGGCCATGTTGGGCTGCTTTAGAGAAGAGGAAGAGTTGTTCCCCTTCTCTAAATCAGCCCAATATGGCCTAACCCACCCTCATGCTGGATTTGCACAAAAGATGAACATGACGGCACATGCTAGTGGATGAGTTGAATCAACTCCACAGCAACTACATAAATTTATCCACTAACCATTCAGAAACGTCCAGTTTCATTCTAAAAGTTGTAACTTCTTCTGGAGTCTCTCCATCAGTGTCGACTCCGGTTTGAACAATGTAAGGCTGAACACCGTTACTGACAATCCTCATTTTGGCTGCGTGAGATTCTCCAGCATTGTTGTTGTTGAGCTGTTAAAGCTCCGCCCTCTTCTGGAAAGGGGGCCGGGAGCAGCAGCTCATTTGCATTTAAAGGAACACACACAAAAACGGCGTGTTTTTGCTTTAATTTATACCCTGCAGAAATATAAACTTACATCTACTCATTAACGGTACACTTTATCCAATGCAACAGTTACCTTCGGGTATCCTGAAGTTAAGTGTTTGACCGAGAACACAGCGGTGATAGGATTGTACTTTATTCACTTCATAGGTCATATCATATATGTATGTTTGCAGACCTGAATAAATCTGTCTTGGAGATGGAGAAGAAGGGGATATAGTTTGAAGGTCTGCTTGGTGAATTCAGTGCGAACAGTTCTGTAGCCTGAGGGTTTCTTTTATCAGTCTGTTTTAAACACAGCTACACAGTCTTGAGCCTGAGGACCTGATAGTTAAGCAACCCTCTCAGAGCTGTCAGAAATGTCGTTCACCAGCTTTACCAATATTTGTTACACAATCTTGACTGCAGGGCTGAGCAGTTACAATCCAGGAGTATGGGGTAAGAATTAATATTTAAGGTGCTTCAGAAATGCTGAGTTTTAAAGTATAAGTTGTCCAAACTTGGACACAAAATTTAAGAAACTAGAAAACAGTTAAACACCCTATTATCAACATTATTATGATGATGATGGTCACTGAACTGCCTTGAATACAGTTTTGAGCAATTGTTACAACCTGCGTTCTTGTTTTTGGTATGTGTTGTTTATTTTCTTTTCCCTCTTGCTCTGTCTGTGTTCTAATAGGTTGGTGTACACTCTCTATTGGCAGTTCAGAAGAGGTGTGGTTTTTATAAGGACGCTGACGGGATTCAACATGGAGCTCATTGTTGGTTCGCCCGCGTTTGGGTTGAGAGCTCCTGGATCCCTCCTCCGACCGATGATCAAACTTGTTACTTCTAATTGAAAGTGTAATGATTGTACCTGTTGATCATGTTCAACCATTCCTAACGTTATGTTTCAAGAATGTGGAGCGTAGGGGTGTCCTGCCTATTTATTTTGGTAACTTGGTTTGTGCTTTGTTTTTCGTTAGGGAAGGTAAATTTATTTTATTTTCATATTAAGGTTATTTAATCCCTTCCTCTTTTCCTTTCTAGATTTGTTTTGTTTGTTATTTTGGCCTTTGGACACCCTGAAGAGATGCTCTCTTTCACTTGTTATATTTATTTTAATAAATTCAATAATTTTCCTTAAGTAGTTTTGTGCATTTGTTTGATTATCGACCGTAGTGAACTGGGATTCCACTACCACGACCCAGTTTCTTTATTATGCCCCGTTTGGAGTTTTTCTGATTTCCCCTAGGCGCGGGGCGTAATAGCAATGTATACTAATGAGAGAACAATGGCCTTAATTAATGTTCTCTTTAGTGAAATAAAACTGCAAGAATTTGCTAGTCAAAATGCAAAATGTTTTAAAAGACTAGTTCACCCCAAAATGAAAAATTTCAAACTTGAATGATTTTCTTTTTTTCTGCAGATCACAAAGTAAGATTTTTGAAGAAGGTTTCAGCAGCTTTGTCAAAACAATATTTGATTTGGTCTGTTTTCATGGACATTATGTATTTATGAAAGTCTGGTTTATTTTCATAGATTTGAATTATGAATCAACACATGCTTGGTATTGTGATACTTTAGCTGGTAGAGTGGTGCAGGGACGACATCACTTTGTAGGCCAAAATGCAGAAAAGTGTTCGCATTTTAGCACTTCCAGTTCCATCATCCTGAAGTCAATGGTTTCTTTTTATTATTTATTTATTGTATTTTTTTATGGGGTTTTAGTTAAATGGCTGAAATAAGGTCTGTGGTGAACACATTTGACACTTTCATGTTTTATTCTATGACATAAAATACATCAGTATTACTCCACTGATTTTTTTTAAGCTGTTACGTGTCTTGAAAAACAAGTTTTAAAGTCAAGATTAAACATCATCACGCCGAACAGGTAAACTCAGTCCGCATGGAGTTTGATAGTGCTCCGTGGCTAAAGCTAACATTACACACTGTTGAAGAGATTTATAAAGAATGAAGTTGTGTTTATGAATTATACAGACTGCAAGTGTTTAATAATGAAAATAGCGACAGCTCTCGTCTCTGTGAATACAGTAAGAAACGATGGTAACTTTAGCCACATTTAACAGTACATTAGCAACATGCTAACGAAACAAATATCACTAAAAATATCATGTTATCATGGATCATGTCAGTTATTATTGCTCCATCTGCCATTTTTCGCTATTGTTCTTGCTTGCTTACCTAGTCTGATGATTCAGCTGTGCACAAATCCAGACGTTAATACTGGCTGCCCTTGTATAATGCTTTGAACATGGGCTGGCATATGCAAATATTGGGGTCATACATATTAATGATCCCGACTGTTACGTAACAGTCGGTGTTATGTTGAGATTTGCCTGTTTTTCGGAGGTCTTTTAAACAAATGAGATTTATATAAGAAGGAAGAATCAATGGAGTTTGAGACTCACTGTATGTCATTTCCATGTACTGAACTCTTGTTATTTAACTATGCCAAGATAAATTCAATTTTTAATTCTAGGGCACCTTTAAGTTTTTACGTCTTGATGGACAAAATGTGTAAATATCATAAACTTTTGTTGATCAAAGAGCTTGTTTTTTTGCGGTAATCCAAAAATCCAAAATCCTATTGGGTTTTCGTTGAGGGAACCAGTGTGACGCTAACTGCCGATTGGCCAACAAAGTGACATCATACCTGCACCACTCTATAGTACCGTGAGATAGGTTTATAGTATATATCGTGACAACCTAGCTGTTGCCGTCTCCAGTAGTTTGTTGTTGGTTTTTTTTCATCTCCTCAGTAGCAGTGTTGCCACCTTTGTGTCATGCATACAGTATGCGTACTAGCATACCTATAAAAACCTATTTATGCTTTGGCCTTCAGTGCACCTGACTCTACTTACTTTTGAGTAGTAATCAATGGAGAAGCGCTGGCTGAATTTGCAACAGCACACGGGCATACTACTCTTACTATGTTTATATGATAGAAATGGTTATATTTTAAAGGTCCCGTTTTTCGTGGTTTTTTGAAGCTTTGATTGTGTTTATAGTGTGCAATATAACATGTGTTCATGTTTCGCGTGTAAAAAAACACAGTATTTTTCACATAATTTACTTATCTGTATACCGCTGTTTCCACTGTCATAAAAACGGGCTGATGACTTCCTTGTTCTATGAAGTCCCTCCTTCAGAAATACGTAACGAGTTCTGATTTTGCCAGCGGTTCCTGTGTTGTGATTCGACAGCAGCTTAGCGAACCTTGCCCGGAAAAGTCACGCCTCTTACCATAACGTGGAGATGCACGTGCTCAGTGTTATTGTAAACATGTCTTTAATTTTACCCGATCAATTTGAGCCGGAATCAGACCCGGTGATCGGACTGCGGGATGAAAATAACAGCGTTTCGACGACATGGCGACAAACACACTCTACAAACGCAACTCTTGTGTGTTCCTGTGGGCGGAGGTTAGTCAAAAAACTGTTTTAGTGACGTCATTAAAGAAGGAAGTAGAGGGATGTAGTCCAAACTGGCCGTTCGATGTAGGCGACTTCTGTTAAATAAAATATCTCGCTTGGCATTGAACTTTGAGCTTTAAAATTTTACAGATTTTATTTATACTCTAACAACAACATTACACACTAACTAAAGTTTGAAACATGGGATCACGAAGAACGGGACCTTTAATATAATGTTCCGAATTCAGCCATGCTTTTTGGCCATTTAATTATGTAGTTACAGCATCGACCAGCAGGGGATAACAGCTCATGCTAACCAGTGAACCTTGATCCCTAAGCTGTGGATGTAAAGAAATACTAATATTCCTTAAAAACAGGATACACTGAAATCAATCTCAGTCGAATGGATGCGCTTGTTTCCACTCCATTTTGTGGTACATCTGCTTCTGAAGTGAACAGATCTATGTGTCCCTCTTAGCAGAATTGGGAGTATACTCAAACTTTGCCGAAATCAAGTGAAGTTTTCCCATTCCCTTCTATGTTCTATGTCAGTGTTCCACGCACTGAAGCTTGAGGCACAATTATGCAGCTGTTTCGTGTAACTGCTTAGAAGGAACTGACGCTACAGCTACTGCGAGAGACAGAGGATTCAAATGAAGCCTCCCACAGGAGCTCAGCAAAGTCTTTGTTTCCCCCAGTAAAAGCTGTTCCCATTGCTCTCGCTGTCAGAGCCGACAGAAGCGCACTCTGAAATTTTGTGAGTTTGGTGGTTGAATCCCCCGGGGGAGTGTCATTAGGAAATCTTTCTAACTCTCTCCGGCACTAATTAGCATGTGGCTCAATGTGGCATTTGGAACCCTCTGTTTCAACCTGGACTCGTGGGCCTGTAGTTTCACAGAACTATGCAGATGTTTGTAGCCCTCCCTTGATTTACTAAGCAACACTGTGGAAAACAAAAACAGCATTCATCTTAATTGACACTAGAAAGGAATTATGGCAAACAAAAAGTCTTTTTAGTGTGGAATAAAATCATTAGAGCTCACTGGCACATATAGGTTGTCTTTCTAAAGATAGCTCATTTGGCATTACATTAAATGGAAATGGGACTTCAACTTGACAGTCTCTTAGGTTGTGTTCACACTTGGCATGTTTGGTTGGATTAAGAAGAAATTAGATGTGATTGCTCTGTTACTGTGGTTCATTTGAATAAGTGTGAACATTGCTATTCGAACCCTGGTGTGCACCAAACAAGGAAATTTTCTTTTTTTGGTCCAGACCAAAAGAACTGAACTACAAATGTGAACACACACCCTTAATTCCATAATGCAAGGTATTTTTGGGGTAAACTGAATATTTAATGCTGAAAACTGCAAATATTATTATAAAGTAATTTACTGTATTGTAAAAAAAAAAAAAAAAAAAAAAAAAATCAATTGCATTCCATTGTAAAGACTAAAGCATCAGCATGACGCCAAGAGATATGAGAAAGTCAGTGTCACTGTCATTGTGGGAAGAGCACGGAAAACTGAGCATTTGGCATCTGTGCTTATCCATCATCTTACAGTGCTGCCAAACTCATAAGCTGAAAAGTAAAGTTGTTTCAAAGGCAGATCAAGTTACTTTGATGAAAGATTGCAAAGACAGACCAAGAATTTGTATTAAAAGTAGATTTCTTCATCACTTTAACATTAAGGGCCCTATTTTAACGATCACATGGTCTGAAGCGCATGGCGCAGGTGCACTTAGGGTGTGTCCGAATCCACTTTTGCTAGTAAAAAATTGTCGGTGCACCAAAAAGGTTGTACCTAGTCTCTTAATGAGTCATGGGTGTGTTTTGGGACTAACGTGCAATAAATCAGTCTCATCTCCCATTCCCTTTAAAACCCAGGTGCGCTTGTATCATGACAAGTCAGTTTAAATACGTGTATATTGCCACAATTTGTCAAATAATTAGCCAAATTCATCCATCATTACTGCAAATAGGTAATTCTGATACATGCAATGACTATCCATTATGATCTTTATGTACACCATAATAATCTTTTTTTATTTTTAATATTTGGCATGTTTGTGAGCTGCTGTGTCAAGTGCTGAGTGTACAAGCATTGTGTACCCGCCTATAGGCGCATATTACTAATGTGCTCTTTAAATAACAAAAAAAAAATACTGCGCCATTGACTTTAGAGCAGGTTTCAGTTGGTCAGTGGCACAGTCATTTTCAGTTGCCTCAAAATAGCAACACGCCAACAATGCACCTGAACACACCTCGTCTTCAGACCAGCACACCCATGGGTGAACAGATGGGCGTGAATGCATTTGCTGTTTAAACAATGTGGCGCTGGACGTGAAAATGATAACTGTGTCGGGTTGAAACTAACAAAAAACACTTGCGTCGTGCCTGGCGTCGTATTGTGCCGGGTGTATGATAGGGTTCTAAAGCGGGAATAATATTCATGATGCGTTCAGTGTAACATTTTTAAAATATCAACATTCTTTGACAAAAGACTGAAGTAAACATTGTCATTGGCAAAATGTCTCAGTTTTAGTGAACTGACAGCAAAATATAGCTTTAT
This sequence comes from Megalobrama amblycephala, assembly GCF_018812025.1. Lineage (NCBI taxonomy): Eukaryota > Metazoa > Chordata > Actinopteri > Cypriniformes > Xenocyprididae > Megalobrama > Megalobrama amblycephala. The sequence goes on from NC_063056.1 coordinate 3,396,838, forward strand.
CTATTTTTTTCAAGCTGTCTTCTCTACCCTTTACACACATTCTTATAATCACACTGATGTTTTGGAAGTGAATGTTGTGGGTCTTCCATCACATGTAGGGCTGGGAATCCTGAGAAATTTTCTGGTTCCGGTTCCGATTCCGGTTCTGACTAACGATTCCAGTTCCGGTTCCATTAAAATAATTAAACAACTAATAAAAAAATGCACAATACTCGACTCAAACAGTCCTTTTTGTGTTTATTATTCTTGTAAAAAGAATTTAACAGACTGTTCATCTCAACAAATTCGCTAACACTTTACAGTAAGGTTAATTAGTTAACATCAGTTAACTACATTAACATCAACTAATAATGAACTGCATTTATACAGCATTTATTAATCTTTGTTAATGTTAATTTCAACATTTACTAATACATTATTAAAATCAAGAGTTGTATTAGTTAACATTAGTTAATGCACTGTTAAGTAACATAACCAAACTATGAACGGCTGTATTTTTATTAACTAACATTAACAAATATTAACAAATACAGTAACAAATGTACTCATGGTTAGTTCATAAACAAACCTTATTGTAAAGTGTTACTACAAATTAGATAAGATGCTTGAACACACATGTAAGATTCAGACAGGTGAAACAATATTTTTATAAGTTGGATTCATAAAGACTTGTTTCTGAAAGGATGCTTCAGTGATATACACATTTTAACAGTAAATTTGTTGCCACCTACTGGCGTAACAATACAATTGATACAGTCGTCACTTTCAGAACAGAAGGTCATTTATTATACATAAACATCAGCGTTTCTATCTGAATAATAAACTTTTGTATACTTCTGTTATAATTGGAATAGGCCTATTTGTCACACAGAAATAATAATACTGTGCGTTATAAACAACTTCACAAACAATCTTTTCTATCTACACGTGACAGCTCTCTTCAGATCAGTGGCAGTGCGAACGCAGATTTGAATGTCACAATTTTATTTTTGTCAAAGGTTTAATATACACAGGCAAATCGTTGTCATTTAGGAATTAGATCATATGGTTGATGAAATCAAGAACGCAATCTTTTAAAGGTGCTAAAGAGGATCTTTTCATCGACTGAGAAACCAAAGACTGTTACTGAGTTTTTGAAATGAGCGCATGCGTAAGAATTTCGAGGGAACGCCTCCCAAAACTCGTGCACGAGTATTGGAACACGAGTGTTTACCACCGGCATTCGCTGTGTCGTGTTAGTGGATTCATTATGTCGGACTCACCGCGGGTAACTCATAATCTGCAGTTGTTACTCCTGTCTCCTGACAAAAACATTGCATGCGGCGCCTGTGGAGTGTGGAAAGTTACTGGAGCGCGCAGCCATGCACGAACGTCACGGCAGTGATTGACAAGCCAGAGGGCCAATCGTTTACGCCATCATCGCCAACATCATCATTGGCTGATGTTTTTAAGGCCCTACCTCATGCACAGATGATGTATATTAATATTATTCCTTTCAGTGCACCTAATAAATAGTCTTTTATCAGTTAGTAAAGACAGTTTCAAGTAATATTGCAAAAATGTATAAAGCAAAACATCCTCTTTAGCACCTTTAAAGATTAATTGTGCAGCTTTGGGCACCTCTCTCTCTGTGCATTGAAATCTTACGTATATGTGTAGCGCCGCGCGAGGGCTTTTCAGTGCATTCATTGCTATAATATTCATGATGTGAGATGTCTCTATTAAAGGATGCGCTCCCCGCACTTCGACCACCCATCACACCAGAACCGTTTTCGGAACCAAAACTTAGAAATCTTGCACAGTTCCGGTTCTTTTCAAAAAACACTACCGGTTCCGGATGAGAACCAGTTCTCGGTTCCCAACCCTAATCACATGATAACCAGTCACATACACACTGCAACTAAATTCGGTTTTCAGTTCACCTTATAGTGCTTAATCCTGTTCTGTTCACACACAGTTCAGTAATTTTTAGGAGTGACAACCACATTCTACAACCGAATTAACGTAACGCAGTGTGTACATAACCAAACTGAACCTACAGCGAGAGATATGAGATGACAGACGAGAGATACATCTCTGATGAACGTTAAAATACATATCTCTTGTCTGTGTGTGAAGTGAAAGAAATCACAGGGAAAGCGGTATGAGCCCTGACTCATTTGTGTTTCCAGATCTTGCTAGCAAATCAGAGAACAAGAACAAGCCCATAAAAAAAACTAAAAAAAAAACTAAATAAATGGAAATGCTTCATGCTGAAAATAAAGGCCTGTTCACTTCAAGAATGATAAATATATAAAAAGATAACTTTAACAAAAACTATATTTGCGTCCACACCAATGAATGATTACAGTCGGTTTACTCTAAGCTCGTGCGCTGTGGTTTCAAAGTGTGAACAACATGTTTTAGCTGTTCTTGTTGCATTTACACGGCTTTAACCAGCAGATGTCCTCAGCATGCTCTGTTTCGAGTGAATAGCTAGTGTAATCGATCTAATCTAACAGTGAATTTAGCTGACGAAGTCAATATAGTGGAATAAAAACAACACCTAGTCTTTTTCACTGCAACTTCAAAGGAAGCAAGACAATGTTGTCGAAACTAGCGCTGGATACCTGAGGTCATTTTATTTTACACTGTTTGCTAGCCTGACATATATCGTTAATACTTCTCACCATTTATTCCAAGGCTATGGTTGATTGTTTTCCATATATCCATTTTCTGTATGGTATCCTTGAAAAGGACGTTGACTTGTCAAACAGTGGTGGCTTTTTCTGGACCTCAGCGATTAACTTCTCCGCAATGCTGTCTGCAATTTTAAATCCGAGAGCTCTTAAATTAGAACGGATTCTGATTGGCTGTCAGTGTTTTATTGTTCAACAGCTGGAAAAAAGTCATTCTGAAAGTGATCCCAAAGATATTGTTCCTCTTTATCGTTATCATTATAGCTGTGGTGTGGACAGTGCTATTCTTTTATACTTAGAACGATTTTTAGAAATATACCTTTATCGTTATCTTCATAGTTATCATTCTTGGTGTTAACGGGCCTTAAGACGAAATATCACGAACTGCACCTGTTCACTGCACAAGACGATTGCTGTATGTGCCTACACAACAACCCCCAAAACACTTACTACAAGAGGACATAGCATCACTGCAAGAGCAGCCTTTAAACATAAAACACGATGCCTCCACCGACTGTGCTTTAGTTACAATTGCTGAACACAACGAGCCCTCTGTCACTGTAATATTACTTAGGTCAGAATAGCAGATACCAAACGCGCGAGACACCAGAACATTGCTATGGTTACCAAGGTGTCGATCATTGCGGTTTTTCGGGAGTGAGTCATGCACTGCGTCCGAAATTGTGTACTGTCTGAGATGGTATAGTGTTAATGTGGGTAGTATGTATGAATGAAATTTGGACATATACTACATCTGCTATGTTGTTGTTGACCTACCAGCGTCAGTTGCGTCGCTTCACTTTAATTCATAAATCCCCTCCTGTGGCCTCATGGGATAGTAAAGTGTCCATCGAATGTGCACTTCAGCGGAAGTAGTAGGTCATACAGGGACTTTTCAGACATACTACTGTTTTGTCATACTGTTTTTCACATACTATATAGAAAAGAAGTATTTGATTAAGGGGACTCACTCCCGCATGCAGTTGTCACTCCTGAAACTTTACAGTGTGTACATTTGTTGTTCCATATTCACAAGCCTCCTGATCATAGTTATAGTGGGTTGCCATGGATACAGAGCAAACAGATATCATCTTGTGTCTTGGACAGATAAGTTAAACGCATGAGCAAGGGAGAATCAACACATGAAACTATGTTTACCGTTTTTGAATCTGAATCAATCTCTCAAACAACCTGCTGACATACCCTAAACTCTGCTACCTGACGAAAATACATTTACACATGAATCTCATGCATTCTGAACAACATTACTGCAATGTGAAGATTGCCAATTCATGTCAGTGTTACCATAGCAGCGAGAAGTTTCTGTCAGTGGTCCTGTCACAGAGAGCCACCGAGTCCGTTGACTAAAGAAGTTAGGAAATTCAGTGGCCCCCCAGTGTGTAATTGGCGTGTTTGGCTTTCTGACACATCTAATATTATGCCAAGAAAGCTGTCGTTTTATGTTACTAACTTTTCTGAACAAAAGATGAGAATTAGAAGCAGAGTCCTGAAACTTTATCTTGTGTAAACAGATTGGCCATTTGCCCATTCCTCCGTCAATAACTACTTCTCTGGAAGAGAAAAGGTTGGGGCAAGAGAGAGAGAGAGAGAGAGAGAGAGAGAGAGAGAGAGAGAGAGAGAGAGAGAGAGAGCTGTACTGCAGGAGTTCATGGATTTGGAATAGAAACAAAACGACATGACATTTTTATGTGATTTAATGAAACAAACGTGGCTCCCACAGAAAATACGGTGAAAGCCAAATACTTACTAATGCATGTTGCTATTGCTTTATATGAATTAGGTTCTTGTGCCAAGTATTGAATCATTTAAAATGTTTTTCTAAAAGCACTCCAAAAATGTTTGTTTATTCTGAAAATGAATACAGACCCTATTGAAAAATAAATATACTAAAATCTATTTGTAATGCATTTATTTTATGCTAAGTGTACTACAATTGCATTTACATTTGCATGTACTTAATATAAATACCCTGCAATTGTACTTTTAGTATCCTAAATTGGTATACTTAAAGTCTGCTAAACTGGAACAAGTATTTTTGTGTTGAGGTCCAACTAAAGATATACTTAAGTATATCTGATTATGCTAAAGCTGTTGCAAGTATACTTTACTACAAAAAAAAAAAAAAAAAAAAAAAAAAAAAATATATATATATATATATATATATATATATATATATATATAAATTGCATTCATAATATCTTGCATTGCATTATATATCTTGCATTCAAATTATACAGTGATCATACTATCCTTACTAATAGTGATATTAAACAATTTTTAGGTTTAATATTTAGAAATATGCATTGAGCAATAAAGGAGAACTGCAAATAAAGTTTAATTAATGTCAGTATGTCTGTAAATAGTCAACATTTGAAGCGGATCAAACCCTTCATCAAAGATGTCCTAAAACCTTCTTCTAAGGACAACTTTGATTAACTTTTCTGATCCACTTCAAATGCTGACTACTGTATATTAATGGGTTTTTGGTTAGTGTGAAATGAATGTAGGCCTATTTTAATTTTTTTGGTAGGTTTTTTCACTAGGGCAGACTCTGCATCCATTGCCTCTGACATGTTTTCTCAACGTCACATACTTAACTTGGAAACTCTTAAGCAAATCCAGAGTTACCTAAACTCATAATTATGATTATAATTAGTTGTACTGATGTTCATGTGCATTTTATCTTATAAATCTTTCTGGGTAACACTTTAGAATAATGGTCTGTCCATAGTCATAGAAATGCATCATTAATTACTCAAGTGTTACCTAGTCACTGTGCAGGAACTACTAGTGATCAGGACCATTATTTTAAAGTGAAAAACATCTTTTTCACTTTAAAATAATGGTCCATGTCACTAGTAGTTCTTGAAGAATGACTAGGTACTTCAGTAATTATGCATTTTATGACCATGTCGAGAGTAAAAAAGGACAATCTTCAAGAACTACTAGTGATCTGGACCATTATTTTAAAGTGAAAAAGATGTTTTTCACTTTAAAATAATGGTCCTGATCACTAGTAGTTCCTGCATAGTGACTAGGTAACACTTGAGTAATTAATGATGCATTTTATGACCATGTTGAGAGTAAAAAAAGACAATTGCTCACATCTCAGACACTTTAATGTTGTGATTAGTTATTAAATAGTAATTCTTTATAATTTGTCATAGTTACCTATTAGTTCTTAATGATGCCAATCTTATTCTCTAATTATATTGATTAGCTAATATATTGATTAGTCCTAAATGTGTTATTACTTACTGATTAGTTAAGCTTGTTTCTATATTAGTTAATAGCTGAAGTGTTGATGTAGTACTACTCATTAGTCCTGCATTACTTCCTGCATAGTTACTTATTAATGACAGACCATTATTCTAAAATGTTACCTCTTTCTGACATGACTTGAAAAGACTGTAACTGCTGAAGCTAAACCTTGACCCTCCACTGGCCTGCCCCAACGTCCTACTATTGGTTGAACCACAATGATTGATATGTTTTGAACATGCCATAAAGCCAATGCCATCACACTCACCAACAATCGGTTTTGCTGTACTTTTGCTAAACAACCGAGCTCGCTGGAGTGCACACTATTGGGAATCTGTGTGATTTTGGCACATTTGTCAGAAGGAAAATTTAGAGTCTAGAAAGCTAAATTGTCATTGTAGCTAAAGACACAAGTCTCAACATGTTTTTAAATTCAGAGAATGATCAAATTATTTTTAGATGATGCTATATAATTTTTTTGATGAGACTTTCTTTTTGTGCAAACCACAGAAAACATGAGGTATGAACTGAAACATCTAGTTTGTTTCTGCTAATTGGCTGTAAGGGCAGAATTTTCAAATCCAACTTTTGCCTCCAGCTCAGACGTAAACATGAGAAATTTGCAAATAAAATGTTTTCTTTTGTTACAATTTTTACTTCAGTAATTTATTTGTTTATTTATTTATTTTTGTTGAATGCTATGTTGACCTGTTATGATTAAATGTCCAATTCAATGAACAGTATTTGAGTTCTGCTTGTTTAAAAATAGTATTGGCTTAGATTAAAAAAAAAAAAATACAGGAAATGTGTTTTGAGTTGCAAAAAATAATCATATGTAAGTTTTACAATTATGACCTTTACCTTTTTTAATAATTTGCTCACACTATGAATATCAGGTAGGCTGTTGTTTAATTTAATTCAATAGCACTTTTCACAATTGTGCATGGTTGCAAACAGATATACATACATATAGAGAGTAGTTACATAAGTAAATATTTGTAATTATGACAAATAAAGAAAACAACATATAGTCAGTTTGAAATGGTGAAATAAATGCACGTACCTGATCACAAGTTTTATTACATTTGTGTATTCCTAATGCACTTCAATGCACCTACTGTAATACACTTTTCCCATTAATGCTACTTTAATGGCCCTTATTTGCACTTCAAAATATGAACTGCAGCCCTTTGGGCTGTCAAAATATTCTGAATTATTAAATTAATTATTAAACTAATCCTTAGCAAAAAAAAAAAAAAAAAGCAGAAAGTTAAAATGTCAAATAATTTCAGAAACGTTTACTGCATGAAAAGTAAATCATTTTAATTCATACGTCACATATAAATCCAAAGCCCGCCAAATCATTTAACTGCATTTTTGTCAGGAGCAGTTGTGGTGCATTGAGAGTTGAAGTGCGCAGAGACAATCGGCAGAGGAATGTTACGGATGATTATATTTCATCCGCACGCACTGAAACACAAGCAGTTCTGCACGTTCACATTTTCCCACCAATGAACAGAACTGTCTGTATTTTAGTGCGTGCACACGAATAAAACTAATGTGCCGGTTTATGCAATTGCTTCATGTTGCGTTAATGACAGATAATGTCAAGTAAAAGGGAAGCAAACATTCTTGATATTTAATGTTGCGTCTAATGGTTTTATTTCTTCAACAGCTTAAAGTTTTATGCATGTTCGTGTTGTATAGCAACAGGCCGTTTCACGTTTATTTTCACGCACCACTTACTGTGTTCTATACTAATAATTTTGTCGGCGATTCACAGTCTTTTAATCCATATAATTTGTGCTGTCATTAATAGTTGTCATCAGCAGAGAGAACACAAAGTAACACCAGTTTAGTGTAGTCTACATATTTGTGGTGGCGCAACAGGTAAACCGAATGCTCGTGCAACAGCGGCCCACGTGACCCGGGTTCGATTCCAGTCTGTACTGAATCCTGCATTCAATATACATATAAATCTGTTCCCATTGTCTCACTGATGTTCACTGGATAAGTAAGTTACTGGTATACTGGGGCTGTCTGTAAAAGGCATGTTCTAAAGCTGTAACTTTATTGTAGCCTATTTGAAGCACACTATAATGATGCCATTAGCACACTACAAATTAACTTGGAATGCCATTGCAATGTATTTTAAAATCACCAAAAGTTTGTTATCAGTATAATATTAATGTATGTTCAACACTCTTACACTGTAATTGAATTGCAAGTTTATGCTGAGTGAATTCTGCATTTCAAAACTTAAATACAAGAGTATATTTAAAATATACTTAAGTATACTTGGAATAGTTCCACTTTAGCACAGACAAGTATATTTAATACAACTTTAGATGAACGTCAGCACTGCTTTTGGACAACTAAAATGCATTTAGAACAAAATTAGTTGTTCCAATTTAGCAGACTTTAAGTATACCAATTTATAGCGTGCTACAAGTACATTTAGTTATACTAAAGTACATACAAATAAATTGTGCTTAAGTATACTATTTTTTCACTAGGGCGAATTAAGGAGTTTTTAAGCTTTGTTGTAGGTTAAAAGCAAACCAATGAGTAAATGTATTCTAACATCTATTTCTGTATTTATGTGCTTTGCAGTTTGACGTCCATTTGCTGGAAAGTGGCAAAATATATCTCACTAAAATGTTCTTCATTATATAACCCAACATGATCTCATTTGTATTCATATTGTAAGTGTGGATTTAGCACACAATTATATTTGTGTTTTGAATGATAGACATTGAAATGCTTCAATTTACTGATAGTATCTACAACATAAACCCTTTTGTGCATGAACAACAAAGTAAGAAACTTTACAAAACACATGAGGTTCATAGAATAGTCAGTTTTAGTCAACATAATAAATGAGATTAATTAAATTGTTTAATGCTGTCACATTTCACACAGTCAAGCAATTACATGATGTGACATTTAAATGTTTTCATTTTGTTCTGTGTGATTTGTAATGTCTGGCCAATAATAGTGACAGTACAAACACAGTAGACCAAATGCATGTAAGCTTTTTGCTGTTTGCTGTACTGCACAAATAATGATCAGAAGAAGCAAGAGACATTTTTGCTTTTCTGTCTACCAGCAAAATAAATGTCAGTAACACACATACACAATCTCTATATTCCACAGTTTATAGCTGAAGACAAGGAGTGCCCATGACATTTAAGTGAAATGTACTTATAATATACTCTAATTGTTTTCAAGTATTTTTATGTTCCATATATCAGTTCAGTATTTTTCAATGCGATGGCAGATATGCATCATCCCTCCATCAGTGCAGTCAACATGGGAGCACATGTATAATAGTGTGATTTTCTTACAGTTGCATGCTAGCATGTCCCAAAATTACAAACCAATAATTACTACATGCAGAGTATGTTTTCATGATCAGACAGGAATTACAATCTATTCACAATAAAACATGAGGTTTTTTGATTTGTTTAATTTTGTTCTCTTCAAATATTTCAGCAGGAATTTGGACCATGTGCTTCAGTTTTTCTATGCAGAAAGAGGATGCTAATGTGAATGTGCACATGTTCGAACTTACATGAAAGGGGAAATCACAGTCACAACTGTGCCTCAGTACAACTGTACTCAGTCAATGTCACTTTCAAAGAAAGTCAATTCACTAGGAAGCCATATTGGCAATGCCTCCGTACAGCTATTTTGGTCATGCAAAACTCCTATCTACTGGGGAAATGCTGAAACTTCTATCTACTGGGGAATTTCTGGACACTAATGTACTTTAGGGACCTACAGAATAAAATATCAAGGTTGTGGATCCACAAGCACAATATTTAACCCTAATAACATCATGTTTCTATGAGAACCAGAGCTTCTAACACAGGGGTTATCACTTTCCTGCAGGGTTTACTACCAACCTTGATGAAACTCACCTGCGTATCACTTTCTAGTCATCCTGACGAACTTGATTAGCTTGTCCAGGAGTGTTTGATTAAGGTTGGAGCAAAACTTTACTGGAAAGTGTATCTCGATGGCCAGCCCAAAGCCCTCAAAGGCAAACCGAACAAATGGTCTGAAATGGTGTTGAGACAGAATTGAGACCTGGAAGTATGCGTCCTTCAGGTCGATTGTTGCGAACCAGTCTTGGGGACGAACACACGTGAGAATGCATTTCTGCGATAGCATTTAAAAAAAAAAAAAAAAAAAAATTTACAAAACTTAGCTGTGCAACCTGTTGCACATGATCCACTAAATGCCATCTGTCGTCTGATAGTTTTTTAGCAAGTAAAAGGCCTTTTTGTATAATTGTAAAAACGTCCACCTTAAGGTCCTTCAGGTCGATTGTTGCGAACCAGTCTTGGGGACGAACACATGTGAGAATGCATTTCTGCGATAGCATTTTGAACGAGAACTTGTGAATGGCCCGGTTCAAAACACACAGATCCAAGATCAGCTGTAACCCACTGCCTTTCTTGGATACGATGAAGGGCTGTAAAACCCCATCTTCACCTCGGCTGGAGGGACAGCCAGCCAACAGGACCGCAATCTTGACCACACCCAGGAACCAATAATCCAACCGTGAGTGCTCAGGACAAGGTAGAGTCCGATGCCTGCAGCAGCCCGGGCAAGCATGGTCATCAACATCCGCTTCATCTTCATCTGCAGAGGACAATAGCCCACTCTCCGATGCAGCTATCGGCATCTGATCCTCACCTGGAGCGCCAAAAGACACGCTGGGTCCCCCGTGAGAAGGAGTAGAGCTACTAGAGCCATGATATTGGGCATTCCAGTTTTTCCCATTCATGGTAATATGAGTCAACTCTCTTGGTAATGTACAACCTTTGACATGGTATACTACTGTATATAGTATATACTACTTTAAAAAAAAAAAAATAAAAAATTGACAAAACTTAGCTGTGCAACCTGTTGCACATGATCCACTAAATGCCATCTGTCGTCTGATAGTTTTTTAGCAAGTAAAAGGCCTTTTTGTATAATTGTAAAAACGTCCACCTTAAGGTCAAGGTTCACGTGTATATATATATATATATATATATATATATATATATATATATATATATATATATATATATCAAGCTTTGCGGGGTTAAACTGTTTGTGCATAAAATATTTTAATATTAATATGTCGATATTGTATTTTTTTTCAATATCTATTCAAACATGCGCAAGTATGTGCTTCACATGCAAACACTTATGAATATGAATGATAACGAATAATAAATAATTACACTTTCACCTCAGGAATGTTAGCCGGGCCGCGGGCGTGTGATACTGTATGTGAGAGACACAGTCACAACACACCCATCCTTTAATCCCGCTGCTCCTCGACTCCTCCCTCATGCCACGAAAACCACATTTATTATTGATTGGACCTCTTGTGGAGTGAAACTTGAGAAAATGTATGTGTTTTCACCTGTGTTTCCTCTCTTGTTAAACTTTAATGAGAACTGTATGAGCCGTCTGGATGCAGCGCATGCTTGGAAAGTCAACTAAAGGTGCCGCACACAAACACGGACACAAGACAGGGAAAACAGCACAACAATGTGCTTGAGGATTGCGATAAGATGCTTACTTAGCACCTTTACTCCCATCTCTGAAAGATGTGATGGGTTTTCGCCTGGTGCTTCTGAACTTTTGCCACTGCTCTGTGCCAACCAAATCTTTCTTATTCCCTGTGAGTAGGTCCACTGGCAGCCGCCATCAGCCGGTCTGTCCACACATCCTCTCGAATGCTTGGTCCACCGGCCCACACTCCTGCAGCGGATTACGGGGAACCCGAGCGTTCGTGCGGTAGCTTTACTAATATGCTACACAATAAATGTGCGAGGCTGATAATGGCCGTCTTGACATTTGCCTAAGGCTGCTTCACCAGGCATGTGAAAAAAACAAAACAAACACTCTTGCGCATGGTAGACTGAAGATAACGTGTGCTACAAGCGCTCCCACCCCCCTGAGCATTGTTATTATCATCAGAGACAACCCTTCTCAATGTGTCCCCGGCATACATTGGCTCAGCGCAGGGCACAATGAAATGCCAAAACAGGAAATTCTGATGCTTGCAGACAGGTTGGAAGCATTTTGAAAGAATGCACTTCTAAGAAAAGAAATGTAGTCTTTTATCTCTCTTGTTGTAGAAACTGCATTTACGCATTGAGCTTGTTTATACGTCACATGTCTCTTGCTTAATGTTGCTTTTTGTGCATTTGAAACAAGGATGTTGGAAAGCTTGAATGTTTTATTATGTAGTCAGTGAACAAGACAGCATTGCACCATCTCAGACAGCATGGAGTGTGGAAATAGTCAGTGGATAATACTGTTAAATTGGCACAGAAAAAAAAAAAAAAAACTATTTAGGGCTGCACGATTGATCGTAACAAAATCGAAATCAAGATATGCCACAGTACGAATATCAAATCGCAAAGGCTGTGATTTATTTAAATATATGCATTGCATTTTTCAGAGTTAAGCATGGCACTGCGTTCTTTATCGCATTTTAAATAGCAATTGTTATTTTTATTAGAATAATCACAATTAGATTCCCCCAAATCCCCCCACCAAATCGTGCAGCCCTACAACTACTCATTAGACTAGGATGTAAAAAAATCAGATCACAAGTTATTTTCAGATTCAGTTGGGAGTAGTAGTTTGTTATGTGGCTCATCTGGATTCAGTGCTGTGCTTTCACAGTAGTTAGCATAGATCAGTGCTACTCAACCTTGGTCAGGTCAGGAGCCGAGTGGACAAATTTTCTTTGTTAGCAAGTGGCACATTTTAATGGATGGCGTTCCCCCCAAGGACAGATTATGGTCCTCTATATGGTAAATGGAATCTCAACAGTACTTGTTCAAACCTCATGGTTTTTGTGCATTAAGCACACACAGTGGACCAAATATTTCCATAAATTCAATATTTATAGACAGTGTTGGTGGTAATGCGAGTAGTAGTAAAGTAACACATTTTTAAATTCACAACAAAATTTCTGAGTTACTTTTTCAAATAAGTAACTCAAGTGACTTCTCATGTATTGACTGACAGCTCACCAGTCCCCATGTTGAGAGAAATCGTAAGTGCAGAGGCGTGTGGGATGTGTGAACATGATGACTATTGTAGTTCTAGACTAAATATGAGTATTTATTCATCTCATTTGCACAAAAACAGATGCATTATTCCTCAAAATGATAAAAAAAAAAGTGAAACACAAACTCTGAGGGCCCTATTTTAAGGATCTAAATGTAAAGTGTAAAGCGCACGGCGCAGGTGCACTCAGGGCGTGTCCAAATCCACTTTTGCTATTTTAACGACGGAAAAACGGTCCGTGCGCCGGGGCGCATTTTTGAAATGGGTTGTTCCTATTCTCTTAATGAGTAATGGGCATAACGTTCAGTAAACCAATCAGAGTGTCATCTCCCATTCCCTTTAAGAGCGAGATGCGCTCGCGCCATGGCGGATTGCTATTTACATAGCGTACACGCGATGAGTCAGTTAATATATATGTGTGTGTATTGGCACGATTGTTCAATTAATTAGCCAATTTCGTTCATCATTATAAGTAGTAATAGGCTGCATTGAAAATAGGTAGCCTAATTCTAATACACGCAATGACTATTCACCATTACATTTTTATATTTATGTACACAATAATATTCTTTTACACTGTAATCCTTTTGTTTTTAATATTTGGCATGTTTGTGTGATGCGCATCCCTGTGTGTAATAAGCAAAGACAACGCGCACTGTGGACAGTTTCTACCAACGCGCTCTAACAAAAAAATATTGCGCCATTGACTTTAGACTTTAGACCAGGTTTGAGTTGGTCTATGGCGCAGTCTATTTTCAGCTCCTTAAAATAGCAATGCGCCGGCAATGCCCTGAACACACCTCTTTTTTAGACCAGCACGCCCATGGGCGCACTAACTGGCGCAAATGCATTTACTAATTTAAGGACGTGGCGCTGAACGGGAAAACGCGAACGGTGCCGGACGCAAACTAGCAAACACACTTGCGCTGCGCCTTGCGTCGCATTGCGCTGGCTGTATTATAGGGCCCTGAATGTTACGCAAATTATTGCAATAATTTTATATGTATATATATATGTCACTTTATTAACCAATGTCTTGATGATCCAATTCGATGATCTAATTCAACATACGCAAAAATGACTTTAGATAATATGGACCCCCGGGCATGACATGCAGGAAAAAAATAATAGGCTAAATCGTGCACACGATTTATTAATTTGTTCCCTCGATTTATTAAAACGTGTGCATGATTTAGTAAATTGAGGGAACGAATTCGTAAGTCGTGCGCACATTTTTTTTTTCTTGCATGTCATGTTCGGGGCTCCGTAAGATAAACATCACATTTGTGTTTTTCTTGCTGAAATAAGTTGCTGCTTCCCAATTCGCATACTATCCATCCCATATAGTATTCGAAATAAGAATTAGTATGTCCCAAATCGTGGTATGTTGAAATGAGTATTCCAAACGTACCTGGATGGTCTACTTTTTTGCATACTTCTAACGGCTAATATTGCCCATAACATATTGCGCTGTGGACGAGGAGACATCAAAGTGTCGTCACGAGCCGCAGGGTTTAATGTGGATTTGTCTGTCGTGTTTTATTTACTCTTATAGTCCAAGTTCCCGCTGACTTGCATTATACCACTGACAGACGGTAGCGGTTGCAGTTAAAAATCATCATTTGTGTTCTAGTGAAGAAACAAAGTCACCTACATCTTGGATGCGCTGGGGGTAAGCAGATAAACATCAAATTTTCATTTTTGGGTGAACTATCCCTTTAACATCCAGATAAACACTTTTCAAGACAATAAATACACGATTGAGAAGATGTATGCATGTATTGCTTCTGAATTTGCGTCTGAATAGCGCTGGCTCCGTGGGCGTGGCCGCATTAGCAGATAATGAGCTGAATCACGGATTTCTGACATGGCTCTCTTTTCATACAGATTACATAAACACAAAATGTTTGTTTTCGATTTGACTTGCACGATTTAAAACCTGACATTTCAACGTTTCTTTAGACATAAATTAAATTTTTTTGTCATTCGTATTCACTAAGTTACAGTTCATTTTCTGAGAACTATCAGATTGGACTTTGTTCAGAGGGAGACGAGCGATCACGCATCATGTTAGTTTTCTTTATTTTACAAAAAGCACAACATTTTGTTTTTACTCTGAGAGTACACAAATGAAAGAAGATATTCAACAGATTAAAATGGTGTATAACTAAACAGTGACGGAGTATTTTGAGTCTCTTTCACACTGGTAAGAAAAAAACGCGGTGGTATCGCCGGCGATACCCTCAGACCTCAGAGTGTTAAGCTGCGCCCTCTACTGTACAGGCGTGAATTTGCATTTTCTTCCGCTTTTTCATTTCACTTTTAGTGTGAAAGGGCCTTTACATTTACCAAAAATATAACTTTTTTGTTATTACAAAAACAAACAAGCAAGCAAGCCCAGCCCAGGTGTGAAAAACTAATGCAAAAGGAATGTAATTCATTACTTTCCATAAAAAGTAACCAAGTAGTGCAGTTAGTTCTTTTTTTTTTTTTTTCCCCAATACTGTTTTTAGATTCCTGGACATTTTTTTTACGTTTGTAAAGTTGTTCAAACATTAATTTACATTTAAGAATCTGTCAGTGCATCAATACTGTAAGCTAGCAAACTAGTTGCTCTAATATTATGAGCTAGCTTCATTCTGGTTCTGCTTAGTCAGCAGCAATCAAAACCCTGTCATGATCATGAAATGACAACACCAAGCCTCAGATGAAAGGCATTTGTTTCGCTGAAAACTTATGCTACTTACACAGTCTGTTTTCACAAGCTACCCCAAATTGTTTTGCATTTTATTGTTGCCATTGCAGATTTTGTCTATAGCAGCATCCTAATTCAGAAGCTGCATCCTTCAAAGTCCACGAACAGCATTCACAACCTGTCTAAATATGATAACCTTGTTCCATTTATCTACATAATAAAAATTAAACCATCTATAATAGCAAATCTTGGTAAGATATAAGTCAATATTTGAACAACTTTAAAGTGTTTTTGTATAGTTAGATATTCAAGGAAGTTGAAACCCAATACTTACATTCTATCCTTCATGGCCCATGCGGGAGTGGGCCGCATTTGAAGGAGCTTAAAATGAATAAACCAGACAGGACATCTTTGCTGGTCTTGGATCAACATTTTTATCAACTATCACATGAATGTTGATGACACATGAACATGTCCTGCTAGGGTTTGTTATTAGGGTAAATCATGTCATGTTTGTTTCACAGTTTTAACAGCAAATTTGATAGGCAACAATGCATTGAGTCTTTGACTGTTACAGTGACTTTGATGAATGTCTGTGGTTATATTCTGCTTGGGTGAGATATTTATTGCTTTTTTGGTTATTTCACATTCACATAAGTTCCAATACTCTGTGAAACCAATGATATCTTGCCTTTGTTGCATTTCATGCAGGGAACCAGACAGCAACAAAAGAGTTAAATGAAGCGAGGCTGAAAAACAGACCTAGGCTGTCTCTTTTCCAACGCAAAAAAAAAATGGTACAAGCACTCAGCACCCATTATACAAAGTGACTCATATCTTATAGCTGTATTTACATAATCATCTCACTGTTTATCCTTGGTTTGAGTGATTTACAATTTTCTCTGGAAAATCTTCAGCTTGTAGATGTATGAATATCTATGAGGATTTTTTTCAAATTTATTTTATTTTATTATCAAAAAACTGGATTATATTACTTTTATTAACTGAAAACAAAAAAAGGGAAACAACAAAATTACACACTAATGTCAGTTAATGATTTTGGCCATTTTTCAAATTTCTAGCAAATATTTTATGCCTGCTGGCACAAAAAAAAAAAAAAAAAAAAAAAAAAAAGTCTCAGACTTCATTTCTGCTGTGTGGGTGCAAGTGAGAAAGTTTGGGTCATGTCTAGATAGTAAACCTCACTCTGTGAATGTTTATTTGGTGTCCCACAGCAATTCATCCTTTAACCCTATAACCATGGTAGCGACAAATGCAAATCTAATAAGAGTTTCTCAGAGCAAGGTTTACAATCTAGATCCAGGAATTGGATTAAGTTTATAACACATAGCTGAGAAGAGGAAATCGATGGAAAATGGACCAAAATTATTCATCATTATTCTTGAGCATGGGTACAAAACAGCAGAACTAAAAGTTTATGTATCATGGAGATATTTTGGCTGAATCTGTCCAGAGGTATTTTATACATTGAGAGGTTTCCATTTACTCATTATGGGTCAAGTTACAAAAATAATGTGTCAAATATGTATCATAAATATTTACAGAATTTTCACTTCAAGGAATGAATGAACTGAGACTACTGGATGATTTCAAACCCCATCTACTGAACTGTCACACATTATCCCAAATGATCAAATCCCAAATAATTTGTGTGAAAGAGTTGACGTATTATTGTTGTATATAAAAATATTAGTACAATTGTTCTATTTGCAAATTATCCTCTTGGTGTCTGATGTTTTTAAGGGTATTGAGAATTTGGACCTGTCCCAATACCCACACTTGTGGTTTTTGCACTTGACCACTTTTTTTTGCACTCTACCCTTACGAAAAAGAAGTATACTTAAGTAATGTTCAAGTATATTTTTAAGTATACTTTATGTAGTAAGTATACTAATATCAATGTACTAGTAGTAAACTTGTACGTGTACTATATTTCAATACTGCTTGGGATTGTCCCAGTTTAGAATATAAAAAGTATACTGTAAGTGTAACAGTAGTAAACTTTAAGTGCACAGCTAGTTCACAACTATGTGTATTTGATTTGCATCTGTACTACAAGTGAACATAAGTATACTAGTAGTTTAGTATTTAGTACATTGTTTTAGATTATGGAAGTACACTTTTAAGTGTACTCATTAGTTTAGTAGTTTTATACTGCAAGTATACTTGTAAGTTTTATTTAAGTGAACATAACATCATACTTATAGTGTACTATTTATATATTATTTTTGCACTTTAAGTATACTACTCTGTTCCTATTTATGTATTAGTTTTTATACTTGAAATATACCTTTAACTGTACTTTATTTAAAAACATTTTATTCTAGCTTCATGCATCCTTTTTTGCCAACACTTGAATGTGGGTAAGTTTCATAAAAAAAATAAAAAATAAAAAAAATTCATTTTTGTCAAAGACTTCGTCCGGGTAGGATTTAGAACAACGATCAAAACACAGATGAAGTAGATCGAGTAGATCGAGTCCATCAACACCTCTAAAGCTTCACAGTAGAGGTCTACAAAGAAGACCCAAGACCCGAGGACCCGGGACCCGACCCGGGACCCGTACGGGTTCGGGACTATATTTTAAATGGTCAGCCGGGTCCGGGTCGGGTCCTAATCTATTACTTCGGTTCCCGGGTCTGATTAACATTGTGTGTATACCCGAGCCGATCTGATTCGGAGATCACCCGGCAGTGTTCAGAGTCAGTCAGCGCTGTGCGCGTGTTTTGTAACTTGCAAAGTATGAGCCGTGAAATAAGGTGAAAAAACACAAGCGACCCCAGCCATCAGAAGCAGAGCGGGCGGAGTTAATGCAAGCGAACGGCGATCATCGAGTTTTATTATTCCTATCGTGTGCAACAGTAATGCAAACAACTTCAAATCTCAAGAACTGCTTGTAGCCTTGCACATTCGCATTTAAATAACACAGCCTATTTCAAATCATTAACAAAATATGAACTATCACACAAATGTTTTCTGTGACGCTTAAAGCTTGTTTCAGGTTGCTCCAGCTAACGCGCATGTCTCATGCGAGCACACTTCTTTCTCCTGTTTTTATAATAACATTATGCGGTCTTGTTAAATCTAAAGTTTTGGTCAGACTCGGCTCAGAAAGCACAGAAATGACCACAAATAAGTAATGCTAACGTCAGCGGCCATGTCACTGAACAAGCAATCATTATTATAGTTCAAAAGGGCAAACAGTCAAAGTTATTTTATTATGTGAGTTGACTCGAGTCTCGAGATACAACGAAATAATGCAAAACTGCAAAGTCACATTTGTCCTCGTGACAGCAAGTGAACTTTTAAAGCTTGAATAATGAATGGATTAAGCATTTCAATCGGCAAGAGAGGAATAACGGATGAACTTTCTTGGCAAGTGCATCACAGTCAGGTACAAGGGAGAAAGCTATAGCCTACTAATATTAGGTAAGACAACACGTTTTATTTTCGCAACTTGTTTATTGACTTATTAATTTATTAATAACTATTTGCTGTGGAATAGACCTATGTGCCGATCGGGTCCAGACGGGTCCGGTCGGGTTCGGGTCCAGCCTAGACGGGTCCGGGTAGTACATTTATGGCATTTCTCGGTTCTGCACGGGTTCGGGTCCAACTTTCAAAATAATAGTCGGGCCGGGTCGGTTCCGTGTAGCACATTTACGGGTCTCTTCGGGTTCGGGTATGAATTTTTGGACCCGTGAAGACCTCTACTTCACAGTCCTATAACTCGTCCTGGGTAGACATTTAATTCAGTAATGTAAGGCAGTTTTGATTTATATGCTGTTTAAATGTCCATTTTTTTAAGATGTAATTTAAGTCTCATGTGTCCCCAGAATGTGTCGGTGAAGTTTCAGCTTAAAATACCTCACAGATCATTTATAAATCCATGTTGTAAATACCCATTTCTGACTACAGTCAAGAACAGGCTGTTTTCGTGCATGTGCCTTTAAATGCAAATGAGCTGCTGTGCCCCGCCCCCTCTCGTCGATCACTGCTCCTCAATCTGATTCTTTGATTCTGATTCACACACACACACACACGCAGCTGTCAGACGTCAAGTCCCGTGAGTAACTTATTTTTAACATTTTTGTTATGTTTAAACTGTCAAATATGTCAAAAATACACACATTTCACATAAACACAGCCAGTTGTGTCTGTGAACGTAAATAGCAGGCAACGTTACAGAAATCGTATGTGTATATAGATCTGTGGTGCATTCCCTTCAAAAATAAAACTAATCCACTGCGTTCAGCGCTCAGATGTCAGTAAATGAAGACTGTTATGTTCACTCTTACATCCAACAACAAAACATCTCAATTACTTACCAGACATTGTTGTCACTACAGCTGCTCGACCGTGGAGAAAATGGCGGACAGCATGCAGCTCGCTGAGGGCGGAAACCATGGTAATACAGGACTGTCAGTCAGTGGCCATGGGCGGGGCATGAGGATTGTGACGTCACATTCCTCAGAGAATCAAAACAGCTTGTCTAATGAGACTGCTTTGTTTTAATCAAGCGGCAACCTCCCCCTGTTTCTCGTGAAGCCAATACGGAAGTGAATTAAACTGCAATTCATCGACTGGCCCCTAGGGACAGGCTGCAGAAGTGAGCAGAATCTCATTGACCATCATGTTAAATTAGCCAAGTTTACAGCAGAAAAAACATGTTTACAGTCTGGTTCATATTGTGGTTTTGGTCTATACTGCGAATTTTGCCCTTCATGACAACTCTGAGGGGGGTGAATTTTTTTATAGCTCATCTGTTTAAATTATATTAAGCCTTAAAATTCTGCATAATTAAGGGCGTGGTCACTTGAGTGACAGGTATGCCGCTGCTGTCTGTGAGCCGTCATGTTACCTCAGCAGCTCATTTCAGCCGCTGAATTTGGCATCTCAGTCGTATTTGTGCTTTTTTCTGGATTATTTTATACAATATATGGCTTGCTGCATACTCGAGACAGATGTCAGTCTGTGTACATGTGCTCGCATGCGGAACACACGTTGTTGGATCGTCGTGGCATTGGCTAAAAGTTTTGTTCCTGAGATTTACTACAATGACAATACCAGGAGGATATACAACTCCGACAGCACTGCTTGGATATAACTAAAACTGCTGCACTATTTTGAAAAATTATATACTTTGGACACGTGCTCATTAATTTGAAAGAACATTTGAGAGAGATACATCTGGTACATATATATATTTTACCCAAGTGCCACGGATTGGATTCATCTCGCGATCTCTATTTCATTATAAAGGTATGAAATCCCATTTGATTTTTGTTATTTGCACACCCCACACAAATTAATTAGCCTACTGATGTTGGAGCATCTATAACGTTATCGTAAAAAAAGCACCGTAGATTGACAGTAATTGACAGATTGATTAGTACTTTCTAATGATATTGTTATCTTTATTAATATTTTAGGTAGTATCTAAGATAGATAGCTAGGGCGGGCGTGGTTTCAGCAACAAGTCGCATGGGCTCCAACTTTGTCCCGCCTCTTTGCCCATTTTCAGTTATCCGTGAGTGACGTGCGGTGACGCGCAGCTAAGATGGCAGCGGCCTCATTTTCGCGTCAAAACTACTGTTCAGAATTCTATGGGTGACGTCACGGACACTACGTCCATATTTTTTTACAGTCTATGGTTTTAATGGGCAATAAAGAAAAGGAGTGGGTGGATTTTTATCATTGTAGGGTGGTTGTGTTCACACACTGCCAACACACATTTATATCCAAACACCTTGTAAAAGTGGATTTAGCACAATAAGTGACCTTTAATGTTTGTTGATCGCATTATTTTACATTTGTGTGAGCAATCTTATATCACTTGTTTCTGCTGCTTATTCTCCTGTGTTTTGATCCAGAGATTCTCTCCTCTTTCAGAAGATGCATAATAGCGCCCCCTGTATAACAGTGAAAACACTGATAGCCTGAAAATTCAGTAAATGGCAGGAAAGAGTAAACATCTACAAGCCAAGTACTTAGAACAGTGATGGGCAACTGGCATACGGCCCTCCATGTCTTTAAATACGGCCCGCTGAACGACTCGGATGATCAATTTTAAAACTTTTGAAAAGCAAGTTATGCGTTCAGATTATGATAATACTAAATCAATCCAGGAGAGGTCGCTATTTCCAGCCGATCCCCATATTAATTACAGCCTAGGATGTGCATGCTAATGTGAAAGTTTACTAAAATTAGCAAAAATAAACGAAAAATTGACAATAAAAATCTTGTTTTCAGTCAGGATGGTTAACGGATTATCTTTTTAAGTATTGGCCAAATATACTTAGACTTTTCTGCCAGTATAAGTCAAGTATACTTAAGTGCAATTTTAAGTATATTTCTGAAGTATATAAAAAGTACACTCAAAGTATAATTTCTTATTTTTAGTTCTAAAGAAGTATACTAATAGCACTCTTTTTTTTTCGTAAGGGTACTTACAGTACATGACGTATTTCCTGTATTTGGCTCAAGTGTTCAAGTGGGTACAAAAACCACAAGTGTGCATATAACTTGATTACCCAATAGACCACACTTACAACATAGATTTGATTTTCAATACACTTTAAAATCAGTTTTATAATGTCTGTTCAATCCTTTTATAACAAACACAATTTAATGGTGGTGCTTCTAATTAAGTGATAAAAAGCAGTTGCAAACATTTTTCATATTACACATACTCATCTCTACACCAATACAATGTCCAACTATTTACATTTTACTACCAAGTTATATGTAATATCTAAATAATTTAATTTACACTGGAAAGTCTTATTAGACATATCACCAAATCGGGACATGCAAGTTCCTGCTGTGTGGATATTGGGACAGACCCATACTATCACTGAAATGTTGAGTTCAGTGTTTGGATGATCCTTGATCCAAATCTTGCTATTTGCTAAATCTTGCAAAAAATTCCAAAATCTCAAAAATGAATGCCAAAGATTTATTTAGCATAAGGAAATTATTTCCAAATAGGGTCACTGATGTCACACTAACCAAAGCTCCACTGCAGCTCAGTGTCAGTCTCTGGTGAAACAAACCTATATAATCATACGCTCAAAATAAGTGTTCTCGTATGCAATTTTATCATTTGTCATCTCAAGTTTAGCAGTTTATGTAGTTGGATTTCAGTGCAGCATGAATGCTTTATTCAAGTCATCTTTGCCCCGTGGCATTGCATTTTCTTTAGAGACAAAAAGAGGAATGGTTTTGGCACCATCCTGTCAAGCAGCGATGCCTTTTTTGACTTGAATAAATTCTCACTTCGTTCCCTACATTAGCCTAGACTCTGAGTGCAAATGCCCTCTCCTCTCTAACCAGGGCTTGAGTTATTTGTCAGTCTGATTTACATATCTGTGCATGTGGGACAAAATCTGACAACCATAAACCGCACGTATCTGCCAAACGTTTAGCTTGCGGCTGGGAGCTATAAGCAGGGCTGGGGAGCAGGGCTCTCTGCGTGATGTGATCTCGACATCTTCTGGATCAGTGCACACACAGCCCGGATCCCTGAGCCCGGCCCAAACCTCTCTCTGCACAAGCCCTGACTGCAGGGGGGCAGCGCATGCATGTGTGCTCCCAGAACCCCGCTGAGGAAATGCAAAACCACAATCCCAGCAAATCTGGAGGGCTGATGCACATGTAAAAACACACAGGCGTGAGCATCAGCTGAAACAATCCAACAGTCGAACCGATTAGCATGACATTACGCGTGTGTTTCAGACTGCTGTGGCATTTGACGATGACATCTGATTATAGGCCTATATAAAATGCAGCAAATGGAAAATTACAGCACAACTGCTTCTGGAAACTTTTGTGGAAATCAGATTCTATTTGATGTACATTTAAACAGACATGCATAACATGAATACAAAATTCTGAATATAGTGGTGACCAGGGCTAGTTTTCACACATTTGACTCCAGTGAGTAATTCTCATAGGTTTATTTAATAAAGTCAGTTTTTGCATACTGTTTATGAACACAGTACAGAGTATTTCCACTGTTATTGCACTGGGGAAAAGAAAAAAAGACAAAAAGAAACATGTAAAACACGTGACGTTCTGAGCTGGTTTCTGCCACTGAATAAAAAATATAAAAGGAATAATTGTGACTTTTTATCTTGCAATTCTGACTTTTTTTTCTCAGAACTGCATGTTATAAACTCACAATTGCATGTTATAAATGCAAGATACAAACTCACAATCTTTTATCAGAATTGCAATTGCGAGTCAGAACTGAGTTATAAAGTCAAAATTGTGAGATATAAACTCAATTCTGAGAAAAGAAGTCATAATTGCGAAAAAAAGTCAGAATTGTGAGTTAATATCTCGCAATTGTTCGTTTATAACTCGCATTTATTAGTTTATATCTCGCAATTCTAAGAAAAGAAGTTGCAAACTTCTTGCAACTTGCAAGTTGCAATTGTGAGGAAAAGTCAGAATTGTGAGATAAAAAGTCGCAATTACTTTTTTATTTTTTATTTAGTGGTGGAAACTAGCTTCCATAACATTCTGCCACAACAAGAATGTGAAATTTATGAAATATACCCTTATCCTGAGAACACAAGTTCAACATTTCATTTAAAATTCATCTTCATTATATTTGATCTTTTTCTTAATTTATGGTGTTGTTTTATTCTTCAATTGCATACCAAACAACTTTTTTTTTTTTTTTTTTAAATGCCATGCTTGGCGATATATGGTAAAGAAAAACGTAAAGAAGGTTGAGCCACATATTCCTCAAATCTAAATATTTCCAACAACCTCAAGTTTGTTCAGCTCTGGCATGACCAAGGTCCAAGTTCCAGATCCATGCAAGAGGATGAGGAGGATCAGCGTCCAAAATAGCCAGTGGTCTTTTTCCATAGAGCACAATTTGAGTGAGACAAATGTCGCCTGACCAATTCTTGAATGGATTTCATCTGCTTAAGCTACCTTCCTCGAATAGACTAGCGATTTAAGAAATTCCTGCACTTGTTTTATTTGGACTCCAGAGAGGTGTACAACTGCTGGCGAGCAATCCATTGTCTGTTCTTTGGTCTTGTTTGGATTGATTTTCAAGGTATACAGCTGGGCTAGGTCATATTGTAATGCATATCGGTGTCTTCACTGAGTCAGTGAAGATAGCGCTATCATCAATGCACACCAGGTCAGTCACAAACTTGTCCTCAGCATACTGGATTCCTCTCCTGCCCCTCCTGTTGAATGGCAGGAGGCAGAAGACGTACCCTTGCTGCACTCCAGTGCGGACTGGGAAGTCTTTCGGCAGCACTTTCTACTTCCAGCATCCTCCACATGACTGGCTAGATTACACGCACATCCTGATTTTGCAGAGTTAGACGCGTTCCTTAGTCAACATATTTTGTTGATCCTGGAACAATATTCCTGTCTGAAAAGTTAATTCTAACCATATCCCTACCCCTAAATCTAACCCTACCCATACGTTATCCCTAAAATCAGAAGGAAATGATAGGTGAATAACATTGATGTAGCACCTAACCCTGGTTGTGAGCCTAAACTTGAAATAATCTGTAAACTAGTCTCTCAAATCTGATTGGTTGATTGGAATGTTGCTGATCCAGGAACATGTTGTACTTGGTGAAATCAGGTCCTGCAGAGGACACAATCAATGGCTGATTTGAAATCGAAGAAGACAATAATGACTTCCCGCATCTGAGTCTCTCCTCAATCAGCTGTCAAATAGCAAAAATCTGGTTGCAGCAGCCTTGACCTGGACTGAAACCAGCTTGTTGTTCTCGGCTAGTTTGCTTGCGATATTGCTGTAGTCTGGTCTGAAGATTGTTTGTGAATACCTTGTCAACGATGGAGAAGAGGTTGATGCTGTGGTAGTTCTTGCACGCATGGCTATCAACTTTCTTTAGGATCTGTGTGGTAACAGCCTGCTTCCCCTGGCCTTGTTCACTTCGGCAGCAACTTTGTCCACTCCAGATGACTTTCATTTATTTAGCGATCATACAGCAGTTTTCACTTAATCAGTGGTGGGCTCATCGTCGTTGAGCGGGTTGTTTGGTGGTTCGATGGGTGGTCCTCTCAGGTTCCGCTAGTGGTCCTCTCAGCAGGTCATGGTGCAGGAGTTCTATGAAGAAGTCCCTCCACTGCTGCAGGTGTTCACCAGGTGATTTGATGAAGGTACTGTCCACCTTCTTAATGTTTTGTCGTTCTTTAACTAACTTTGCCTCCTGAGAATCTGATTCAAGACTCAATACTTGTACCAAGACACTATTTCTTCTAAGTCGATTGTGACGTAGTTCCAGTAAGCTTCTCACTCAGCTTTCAACTTTTGTCAAACTTCTCGGTTCAGTTGCCGGTACCATCTCGAGGTTGATGTGTTTGAGTCTCTTCCGCTCGCGTATAAGATTCAGGCACTCGTCCAAAATCCACAATTGGCTGGTAGGCAGGCAAAGTGGAATGGCACACTCCAGAATTGAGTGTGCTTGAATTCAGTGAAATTAGGATAGGATATATAGGATAAGGCGAGCTGGAACTCTTTTTCGACCACTGAGTCTTAAAGTCACATCCAGTTTGGTCTTGCTGATGGAATGGCCTTGGGTTTTACCCGTTGCAGCCATAATTGGAGTTTGATACATATAAGGCAATCGGGTCCCCTTATCACTCGGACGTCTTTGAGCGATGATAGATCTCTGGTAGAGACTATTGCCCACAAACAGGTGAATAGATGAAGAATAGTCGGCGGAGACCATTGTCGTTGATCACCCCCTGACCGAAATTGTCCAACATAGGATCATCTGATTCATCAGAGAATCTTTGAAAAAAAGTGTCACGGCTTCCAAAAAAATATTAAGCAACACAACTCTTTACAATATTGCAAATTTAACTGATTCAGCTGAACAATGACACCATTGTCTTTTTAGAGCTGCTTTACAGTTGTTTATTATTATGAAACAGCTCTGAAACATATAATTAACTATATAAATAAAGGTGATGACTGAATAGTCAGCTTTGCTCCATAGGAATGAATTATATTTAAAAAACAAAAAAAACAAAAACAAAAAAAACAAAACAAATAGAATTGTAATTAAATTGTAATAATATTTGACAATATAACTGTAATTACTATATTTTTAATAAATGCAGCCTTTGTGAGCACAAGAGACTTTTTTTTCAATTTTTTATTTTATTATTATTATTATTTTTTTTAATGGAAGTATGTATATATATATATATATTCTAATTGAAAATAACAAGTAAAACCACTATTAGAGAAACCAAGCTTTGTGTAATTGGATATTACTGAGATATAGAGCTTGTCACAATGAGCCCCACTCTTACTTATATTCTTTTACTGGCAAAGGAAAGATACAGCAAAAGGAAAAGAACCCGTAACCTTAGTCAAAGTCATGCTGTCTTTTTGCATTTTGTGATTGCTCAGTGTATAGATGGATGAATCTTTTCAATCTAAAAGGCCAACATCCATCAGCATAACACATATTCACAGGCACTGTACCTGTGATAACTCTTATTACTAAGATCTAAACCCATAATTCCCACCAGATAACACGTTAAAACCTCAGGCCTGACCTTTTGATATCTCGCACAGAAGAGTGATGTCTTTTGTCCTGTTTTCATCACTGTATTCTGCACGCTGCAATAAAATATGGAAAAAAGCAAAAGAGATTACGGTACAAGAATTCCCTTTGACGCTAACAGATTCCGAGGGGCATCAGCTTCATGGGTTCAGATGTGCTGTGTCAAATCTTCAGAAGCGTTCGGGCTGTGACTCATCCTCACACATTGAGGAGACAAGCAGTACAAATTTATAGCGTGTTGTGTGACATCCTAACGTGATCATTCTATCTGAACAAATGTTTCTGCAAAATGGAGCACTTTTGATAAAAGTTTTAGAGGTTATACAAATGTGAATCATTTAATTGAATCTAAAATAAGGGGAAAATATCATGGTTAGTTCAGCTCATTCTTCATGCCCTGCTCAGTCTAAACCCTGAACACAAATAGTACAACTGACTCTAAGCACAATCATGCAATATGCTTACAAAACCTTTAACATTTTTTTTTTTTTTATAATGTTTGAATAAAGGGTGAAGATGTCAATTTTCCTAAGCCTGACATAACTTTTGGCCACTACTGTAGTTTTAGCATGTTGACTCCCTGAGGTCTGAAAACGCGCCGGCGCGCTTTGCAGGTTTTTTTCCGCATTGCAGCAAAACAGACATAAAATACTCCGTCATTTCTTGTCATAGAGACATAAGTAATATATCAATTGAAACTATAGAATATCTTCTTTAATTTGTGTACACTCAGAGTAAAAACACAATGTTGTGCTTTTTGTAAAATAAAGAAAACTAACATGATGCGTGATCTCTCCTCTCCCTCTGAACGAACTCCAATCTGATAGTTCTCAGAAAATGAACTGTAACTTATGAATACTAATGACAAAAAAAAAATGACACTTACGTCTAAAGAAATGTTGAAATGTCAGGTTTCAAATCGTGCAAGTCAAATCGAAAACAAACATTCTGTGTTTATGTAATCTGTATGAAAAGAGAGCCATGTCAGAAGTCTGATTCAGCTCATTATCCGCTAATGCGGCCACGCCCACGGAGCCAGCGCTATTCAGACGCAAATTCAGAGGCAATACATGCATTCATCGTCTCAATCGTGTATTTATTGTCTTGAAAAGTGTTTATTTGGATGTTAAAGCAATGGTTAGCGATCTCTAGAAGACATGCCGTTAGTTCCTAGTTCCCTTTCTTCTTTATATTATGAATTTGTGGACTAAAGGTGTAAAGAGCGCCCTCCGGCTGCAAGTATGAATTAAAAACACAGTATCCAGCACTCATAGTGGATGACAATAAATATTATTTCTCAGTATAGAAAATTGACATAAATATATAAGAATCCATCAATATTTCTCCAGATGTGCATGCTGTTAAGCTAAAAGCCTATATGAAATGCCATAGAGGTAACATAATTGTTCAGACACTTTGCACCACAGAAATACATTATATTTTAAAGAATATAATAGAATACCATTATTTTAAATTGCAATAATATTTCACAGTATTGCTGTTTATGATGAGCTGAGACATTATTACAGAAGTTTTTTTTCACAGCCTACCTGACTGAAAGGCCTCATTAATATGCAAATCATTATTCATGCAGATTCACGCCCCCACGCATACTGTGTTTCTTGACAAAAAGTGTCTTACAAAAACTAAATCAATATATTGTTTTATATGAAGGAGTAGGCAGCATAATTTTTACATAATTCTGAAGCAAAAACTCTAGTCTACAACCTCCAATACCCAAAAGTCTTGTGAACATAGATTTAATATACCTTTTTTGGCCTTATTTCAGTGACTTAAGTTTTTGTTTTTTCAATAACCACGCATAAACATTATTCCTTCAAAAATACAAACATGTACATACATGTTCCTCACATATATTTGTAGCCTAGTTTGTGCTGAATACAGTGTAATGACACTTTTGTCATTAATATGTTTATGAACAACTGAAAAAAGCACAAATGTCAGGGCATGTCAAAACTTCTCCAAGCCCCAAATCAGCCTCAGACTCCAGAGGGTTAATGAACACGGCAATGTTAATGTCTTTAGTCTTGACGTATTAGATCTGCTACGTTGCTACTGTTGATTATTGCCTCTGCTGCTGCAGAGCAAGTATGGACTTTTTAATGCTAATAGATACACAGACTCTGCTGTGAGCATGTAAGATATGCTGCTGCTGCACAAATAGACATATATAAATCCCCCAACAAAGCAGGAACAAGAAGGATGACAATACAAGCCAAAAATGAAAATTACCCCATAATCTACTCACCCTCAAGCTATCCTAGGTATATATGACTATCTTCTTTCAGTCAAACATAATCAGAGTTATATTTGAAGCCCCAAAAAGCACATTCATCCATCATAATAGTAATCCATAGGGATCCAGGGGGTTAATAAAGGCCTTATGAAGCGAATCGATGGGTATTTGTAAGAAAAAATATCTATATTTATAACTTTATAAACTAGGATCATTGGCTATATGTATTAATTTTATGGGAATTTAACATTTAATTTTATTTTGTTTTAATAGGCATAATAATAATTATAATTATACTAACCAAATAAAGACACTATCAGTGAATGGATTTAAAAGGCTGTGAGATGGGATGAATAAAAAATGTTTTCTTTATAGGCAACATTGAGCACAATATAATAAGCTATATGTAGTACAAATAATGTTCTTAAGTCTAGGAAGGAAGGGGACAGGGTCGGTGGTCAACTGCTAACTGAGCTTTATTTCAAAATTCAGAAAATGTCCAACCAAAAACTGTGCAGGGCACAACAACAAAATAAAATAATCCACAAAGGGCTTCACTCCAGTCACGGCATAAACAATCCACAAAGGGCTTCGCTCCTGGTCACGGCATGTACAATCCACAAAGGGCTTCACTCCAGTTTGTCGTGCACCAGCGGCTCAGTCAGCAGTTCCCCTCTCTCTCACCGACTCCTGCTTCTCGCGACGTTTTAACCTGTCTCGCGCCAATTACTGAAATGAGAAACAGGTGTTCGTGATTTACATTTAACTCGCTCACTCACCAAAGATCTCCCGATGCTCTCTCCCGCCGCAGACCTCGCTGAACCCCCCCCCCCCCCCCCATTTCTGGAGAGGAAATCGGCCACAGCCATCTAAACACCCGGCCTGTGGACCACCTTGAACTTAAAAGGCTGTAATGCCAGATATGATCCGCGCATTGGTATCCTTCATGCGGTGGAGCCACTGCAGGGGAGCGTGGTCCGAACAGAGAGTGAATTCCCGTCCCAGGAGATAATAGCGGAGGGTGAGGACGGCCCACCTAATAGCCAAACACTCTTTCTCCACGGTGCTGTACTTAGCTTCCCTCTTTGAGAGCTTACGGCTAATGTACAGCACCGGCCGTTCCTCTCCCTCTATCTCCTGGGACAGGACAGCACCCAGCCCTCTGTCCGACGCATCAGTCTGCAACAGAAAAGGGAGAGAAAAATCAGGAGAGTGAAGCAATGGCCCGCCACATAGAGCAGCCTTCACCTGGGTGAAGGCCTGCTGGCACAGCTCCGTCCACTGGACCGTATCTGGCGCATCCTTTTTAGTTAGATCAGTCAACGAGCTGGTGAGGGCCGAATAATTAGGAACAAACCTCCTGTAATATCCCGCCAGCCCGTGGAACTGTCTAACCTCCTTTTTGGTCTTGGGGCGCGGACAGGTCGCAATCGCTGCCGTCTTATCAATTTGGGGACGCACCTGTCCATGCCCCAAGTGGAAGCCCAGATACCTTACTTCCACGCGCCCAATCGCACACTTCTTCGGGTTGGCCGTGAGCCCGGCTCCCCTCAGCGATCTATGCTGCATATGCCTCTGCCAGTCATTACTGAAGATGATAATATCGTCCATATAGGCAGCAGCATATGCACCATGGGGCCGCAAAATTTTATCCATGAGACGCTGGAAGGTAGCCGGTGCCCCGAACAGCCCGAACGGAAGGGTGACGAATTGGTGTAATCCAAACGGCGTCGTGAAAGCTGTCTTTTCTTTGGATAATGGCGACAAGGGGATCTGCCAATACCCTTTCGTTAAGTCCAGTGTCGAATAAAATCGAGCCGTACCTAGCCGGTCAAGCAACTCGTCCACCCGAGGCATTGGATACGCGTCGGATTTCGACACTGCGTTCACCTTGCGGTAGTCCACACAGAACCGAACTGAGCCGTCCGTCTTGGGAACCAAAACTATCGGGCTCGCCCAGTTACTGCTGGACTCTTCTATTACTCCCATTTCAAGCATAGCCTCTAATTCTGCCTGAACTACATTTTTCTTGTGTTCGGGCAATCTATACGGCCGGCTGCGAACCACCACGCCCGGCTCTGTCTTGATGTGGTGCTGAATGAGGTTTGTACGGCCCGGTAGGGGAGAAAACACGTCTGCAAACTCTGCTTGTAACTTGGACAAATCAGTGAGCTGCGAGGGCGAGAGGTGATCTCCCCCCGGGGCCAGAGCGAGGGACTGTTTTTTGACATTCGCCTCTGGCCCGAGATCATCCTCTCCGCTAATCACCGTCGCCAGCATCACTGATTCTGCCTCATTCCATTTTTTAAGGAGATTGAGGTGGTAAATCTGACATGCTCCTCTCCTATCGGAACGCACAACCTCATAATCGAGCTCACCGACTTGCCGTGTCACCACAAATGGTCCTTGCCACTTTGCAAGTAATTTCGAGCTTGAAGTGGGAAGCAATACAAGTACTTTATCTCCCGGTGAAAATTTGCGTAAGCTAGTTCCTCGGTCATACAGCTGGCTCTGTCTGTGCTGGGCTTGTAACAAATTCTCCATAGACAGCCGCCCCAACGTGTGGAGTTTTGCTCTCAAGTCCAGCACATACTGAATTTCATTTTTGGCCTGAGATGGTCCGTCCTCCCAAGTCTCTCTTAGGACGTCTAATACCCCACGGGGCTGGCGTCCAAAGAGAAGCTCGAAGGGGGAAAACCCCGTGGAGGCTTGCGGGACCTCTCGCACTGCAAATAACAGAGGTTCTAACCACTTATCCCAATTTTTGGCGTCCTCTTGAACGAATTTACGAATCATGGATTTAAGTGTGCGATTAAACCGTTCGACCAGCCCGTCCGTTTGTGGGTGAAAGACGCTGGTACGCACGGATTTAATGCCCAACAATTCGTAAAGTTCGCGTAACGTGTGTGACATAAACGCCGTGCCTTGATCAGTGAGGATTTCTTTCGGAATCCCCACTCGGGAGATTAAACTAAACAGTGCATCCGCAACACTTTTCGCGGAAATGTTGCGGAGTGGCACTGCTTCAGAATATCGCGTTGCATAATCCACAATGACTAATGCAAAGCGATGCCCTCTTGCTGATCGCTCTAATGGCCCGATGAGGTCCATACCAATTCTTTCGAAGGGGACCTGCATTAATGGGAGGGGGCGCAATGGCGCTTTTGAGGTGGCCGGTGGGTTAACCAACTGACATTCCTGACAAGACGCGCACCACCTGCGCACATTCTCGTGAATGCCCGGCCAAAAGAATCGGGTCATGAGACGATTTAGTGTTGCCATTTGTCCTAAATGCCCAGCCATCGGATTAGAATGAGCCGCGTGGAAAAGCATTTCCCTGCGGCTCCTTGGAACTAATAATTGGGTCGTATCTTCTTTTGTTTGAGTATCTTGGGTCACTCGATACAACCTATCTTTTATGATCGCAAAATACGGATAAGAAAGTGGACACCCAGGCTGGAGAGGCTGACCGTCGATGGTGCTGACCTTTTCAAACGCATTTTTTAGCGTCTCATCGTGAGACTGCTCCAGGGGAAAGTCATCGCGATCCGAAAGAATAAGTCTTCCAATTTCGCTCTGTTCCCCTGAAGCTGAACTCACTGGTCCCTGATCAGTCTCTCCCGCCTGGACGCGCACCTCCCCATCCCGCGATTTTTCTTCCCAAGAGGCATCCGAGCATAAACACCCCAATAATGTATTAAATGCAGGCCAATTCGTTCCCAAAATTATCGAATGCCGGAGGTGCGGGTTAACTGCCACCCCCACACTATGCTTTTGACCCCTAAATTGAATAATGACGGGCACTAACGGATATTTCACCACATCCCCATGCCAGTAGCCATTTGCGGCACGAGTCCCGGAGCTGTTGGGCCAACACGAAGGGCCAGCCAGACTCGCCCAGGTCCAGGGAGCGGAAGCGTTGACGATGTTGCTCCGGGGTCCGGCCGACCCGCTGGACGATGGCCCGTCGAAGATCGTCAAAGACCAGGAGGTTCTCGGCTGGCAGTTGCTGCGCCACCACCTGTGACTCCCCCGAGAGTAGGGGGACCAGTCTCATGGACCACTGGTCCCGCGGCCAGCCACTTGCCTCGGCTGACCGCTCGAACAAATCGAGGAAGGCCTCGGGGTCGTCAGATGGCCCCATTTTATTCATCGGCAGGTGGGTAGGCGCAGCCAGCCGCCCGATGGTCTCCTGCTGAACCTCCCGGTCAATCCAGCTCCAGAACCTCTCGCGGTCCTCCTGCTGGGCCTGCACGATGGCTTGAAAGCGACGTTCTTGGTCGGTGCGCAGGTCCAGCAGGGCCTGATGTTGCTCCTGATGCAGGACCGCGAGGGACGCGATGACTTCTGCAAATGTCGACGGGGAGGACGGAGATTGCATGGCAGCGGCCACCCAGCTTCCTTCCCGGGTTTCGGCACCAGTGTAGTACAAATAATGTTCTTAAGTCTAGGAAGGAAGGGGACAGGGTCGGCGGTCAACTGCTGACTGAGCTTTATTTCAAAATTCAGAAAATGTCCAACCAAAAACTGTGCAGGGCACAACAACAAAATAAAATAATCCACAAAGGGCTTCACTCCAGTCACGGCATAAACAATCCACAAAGGGCTTCACTCCTGGTCACGGCATGTACAATCCACAAAGGGCTTCACTCCAGTTTGTCGTGCACCAGCGGCTCAGTCAGCAGTTCCCCTCTCTCTCACCGACTCCTGCTTCTCGCGGCGTTTTAACCTGTCTCCGCGCCAATTACTGAAATGAGAAACAGGTGTTCGTGATTTACATTTAACTCGCTCACTCACCAAAGATCTCCCGATGCTCTCTCCCGCCGCAGACCTCGCTGAACCACGCCCCCCTCGCCACACTATAATACATTAATATAATCATTTCGTAATTCCGCCCTTATTTTATCATTCTTAATTAAAAATAAATATTATTATAGGCCTATCTATTTCTGATAATTCCAGGTTGCCATGGCCATGCAGGTTGTTTACACATTTACCATGTGGCCATGAGAAATATGTCACTCCCTCAACATAGATCTGTTATTATCATGTTCCCACGAGTTAATATGTTGTGGCCACAACAAAACTAAATGAACAGAACATGTCCCCTCCCGGTCACCGTATAAAAATCTCTTACATCAGCATATTATTTCAATAAAATGCTAAAGCATATGGCCATAACACACTTGAACTGTGAAGTATGTAAATAAGAAGTGTCCTAACCTTTCTTGCACCACAAATTGCTGACAAATTGCTCCAAGCTTCTGTTGCTAATTAGAAAACATCAACTAGTAACCATGACTTCAGCAGTTTCTGAAAAGTTATTGGTCTCAGATCAACACTATCATTCTTGAATTATTCAGTTTTGAACAAAACAGTTAAATTAATAATTCAATAACTCACTTATAAACAATCACTGGCTTCATTCATGAATGAATCAGCATTTTTGAGCAAATTGGTTAAATGAATTATTCAATGACTAATTCATAATAACAGTAATTTTCATTTAGAAAGAAACAGCTTCACTGAACACATTGGTTGAATTAAGGATTCTGTGACTTAGTCAGAAAGACAGTCACTTAGTTTTTGAAAGAACCAGTGTTTTTTTATGTAATGAATCGGTTGAGCTGATGATGGAGGCATTACAATGTAACATGCCCAAAAAATATCAACCACTAATGCACCTAGAAGCATTCCATAAGTTTATAGAAAAGTAACAATAAAGCACATATACAAGTTTTACTATGGGTGTTATATATGTTATAAACTTAGATCTCCATATATCAAGAGGATGTATGTATGTATGTGATTATAACATATTATTGCTTCATACTTTAGCATATATGGCAGTTGACATAGGGCACTCTTATAGGGCAATAGATGTCATATATTAAATTTCCGTATGGATGTAAGAATGATCACCCTGCTCTAGTAAGGTATATCCAAGTCTTTATTAGGATGGACAATCTCATTTGAACCCAATGTAAAGATGGAGATCTTCTGAAGCAAAGCGATGCATTTGTGTAAGAAAAATATCCATGTTTAACAAGTTATGTTAAACTTGCCTTCTGTATTTAATTTACGCAGAAAGAGTCTTGCAGTTCACAAAGCTTACTGTACATCCTATGCCTTCCCTATTCGACTTACGGAAAAAGTGTAACTGACGTGACGCCTGTTTACACTTTCTTCGTAACTTCAATATGGAAGGCGGTCTGGCGGAAGCTAGATATTTTACGTCATAACTTGTTTAAATATGGATATTTTATCAAAAATATCTTAATTTGTGTTCTGAAGATGAACGAAGGTCTTACGGGTGGGGAACGACCTGAGGGTGAGTAATTAATGACAGAATTTTCATTTTTTGGGTGAACTAACCCTTTAACAGTACTGTAATCTACTCATCCAGATTCTGTTTTACAGAAGCCACTCAACTTTACATGAAGGAAGGAGGGTTCTTTCCATTTAGTTTGATTCCCATTCTACCAAACTATTGCAGATGCTTTGACTTGAAATGTTTTAGTAAACAAATAGACATAATTCTTTATTTTGACAGACAACCACACAAAGCTACAAGCTAACATGATTTTCTAACACCTGTGAGAGTTAAGACTGACTATACAAACATATTCTTTCCACTGCAATAACCTTTTCTCAAATGGAAATGGATTCAGCTACCTTAAACCTATTTACATTCCCAGACATAAAGGCCATTACTGCAGTGCTATCCTTACCATCCAAAGTATTTGTATTTGTACATATTTATGTTCTGTATAAGAAATAATCATCATCATAATGTTAATTATTGGGGTCACATAAGCAGTAAATCATCTTTCAGTTATCATATTCCTTCAGACTGGTTCAAAATAGCTTAAGGGGAAGTATTCAGACTCCTGCACTGACGTAACTAATTTGTTGTGAATGGTGTAGTCTGCACTCTTTCCTCCTTGACTTCCTCCTTCTTATTGCTGTATATCTTCAGCCTCTGTCCTCTTTCGAAGCCTGTTTCTCCACCGTTACACTGACAGATTTACTCTGCTGATTTAATTCAATCTATCGGACAACAGACTTGATATATTCCAGCAGTGGGACAAAGGTTCGGATATTTTCAAGTTGTTCTATCGGGCTGAAAACAATTAAACAAATAACCTTTGAACGTAGCCTTGGTTCTTTCATTAAATTAAGTGGCCTCTTTCGTCTTGAGCAGTGCTTGAAATCCAAACTCTGTGTGGTTCTTATTGTACACAGCAAAATGTAATTTTCTTCATTTTACTGGAAAATAAGATAAAAATACAAAACCTCTAAAAATTCTTAGAATTTAGTCTAAGGAAATGTTGTGTGTGTGCTTTGAGGTTAATTTAAAAAGCATTTGCCCAAACGGTAAGAAAATTTAACTTACTCTTAGACATACTGTATTATTATTATTATATAAAGTTGTTAGAAATATTCAGTAGTGTTTGCTCTTAGTTTTGTTTTCATGGACTTTTAGTTTGTATTCTTTAGTCACATGTGTTCCTTTGTTTGATTTTCCCCACTTCTCTTGTGTTGTCATGGTTACTTATGTCATTAGTTCATTTAGTTTAGCTGTGTTACATTGATGACCTTCTTTGTCAGCATATTTAAGTTCAGCCTTTTCCTGTGTTTGGTGTCTGGTCTCGTTTATGATAGCACTTGTGTAAACAACTTCATTTTGTTCTGCTTATGCTGTGAATTACTATTAAAGACTTGGGTTTTGAACTGTATCATTCGTCATTGTCTGTCCTGCTGCCAAAAGTTTTATTTTCTTACACAAATTTGCTTCTCAAGTAAATTTATGTTGTTTAAAGGATGTTTAGATTTTTTTTTTTTTCCTGGACAAAATGATAACAATACAGATGTATAATACAGATAAATACTCAGACTATGAAATATAGGAAAACAAAATGTGTGCATGTGTTCATTGTCAACAATATCATCTAGCAACTAAATTGTGATATACACCAATTAGACATAACATTATGAGCACTGACAGGTGAAGTGAATAACACTGATTATCTCTTCATCACGGCACCTGTTAGTGGGTGAATATATTAGGCAGCAAGTGAACATTTTGTCTTCAAAGTTGATGTGTTTGAAGCAGGAAAAATGGACAAGCATAAGGATTTGAGCGAGTTTGACAAGGTCCAAATTGTGATGGCTAGACGACTGGGTCAGATCATCTCCAAAACTGCAGCTCTTGTGGGGTGTTCCCGGTCTGCAGTGGTCAGTATCTATCAAAAGTGCTCCAAGGAAGGAACAGTGGTGAACCGGCGACAGGGTCATGGGTGGCCGAGGCTCATTGATGCATGTGGGGAGCGAAGGCTGGCCTGTGTGGTCCGATCCAACAGACGAGCTACTGTAGCTCAAATTGCTGAAGAAGTTAATGCTGGTTCTGATAGAAAGGTGTCAGAATACACAGTCCATCTCAGTTTGTTGTGTATGGAGCTGCATAGCTGCAGACCAGTCAGGGTGCCCATGCTGACCCCTGTCCACCGCCGAAAGAGCCAACAGTGGACACGTGAGCATCAGAACTGGACCACGGAGCAATGGAAGAAGGTGGCCTGATCTGATGAATCATGTCTTCTTTTACATCACGTGGATGGCCGGGTGCGTGTGCGTCTCTTACCTGGGGAACACATGGCACCAGGATGCACTATGGGAAGAAGGCAAGCCGGCAGAGGCAGTGTGATGCTTTGGGCAATGTTCTGCTGGGAAACCTTGGGTCCTGCCATCCATGTGGATGTTACTTTGACACGTACCACCTACCTAAGCATTGTTGAGACCATGTTCACCCTTTCATGGAAACAGTATTCCCTGGTGTCTGTGGTCTCTTTCAGCAGGATAATGCTCCTGACACAAAGCAAAAATGGTTCAGGAATGGTTGAGGAGCACAACAATGAGTTTGAAGTGTTGACTTGGCCTCCAAATTCCCCAGATCTCAATCCAATCGAGCATCTGTGGGATGTGCTGAACAAACAAGTCCGATCCATGGAGGCTCCACCTCACAACTTACAGGACTTAAAGGATCTGCTGCTAACATCTTGGTCCAGATACCACAGCACACCCTCAGGGGTCTAGAGGAGTCCATGCCTCGATGGGTCAGGGCTGTTTTGACAGCAAAAGAGGAACCAACACAATATTAGGAAGGTGCTCATAGTGTTATGCCTGATTGGTGTGTAAAATAATAAAATAATTAAAGTGAAATAATAATGAAAAAAAAAAAATGCTGTGGAATGTATGCAGGTGTATGATTATTAAACAAGAAGATAATTTACCATACTTTACACACTTGTGCCTGCAAAAGTTTGCTAAACAGGTTTTATTATCCTGTGGTGTAGGAACGTTGATTTGAAAGTTGAGCAGTCATTTTAATGTGTTACTTTAGTGTGTTGTAAATTAAAAAAAAATGTACACTCTAAAAAATACTGAATTAAAAACATTGAAAATGGACAAACCCAGCGATAGAGTTGTTTTAACCCACCGGTTGGGGTAAATGTTTGCCCAACATACTGGGTAGTTTTATTTAACTCAACTATTGTTTAAAAATTACTATATTGCTTGCTTAAAGTGAATATGTTTAATAAAAGAACATTTATTAATGTTTAATGAATAATAATAATAATAAATAATAAATTGCTTATTAATAAATGTTCACATTTTAATTATTATTGTTACCTCTAGTAATTATGTGTCTGATTTTTAATTTCCAACATATTTTGGGTTCATTTTAAGCCAGACATATAGTCACTTTTATACAATAGTTGGGTTAAATAAAACTTCCCAGCACGTTAGGCAAACATTTAACCCAACCGCTGGGTTTGTCCATTTTCAACCCTACTTGGGATGATTTTAACCCAGAGTGTAGATAGAGGCACAGTTTTACAACGAGACTATGTCGGGATTTCCAAGTAGGAAGTTGGAAATTCCAACCTTCAGAGATGAATGGCATGCAGCATAAGGATTTGTATATTTGTTGAAATTAAAAGATCAAAAGGTCACCTGAAATTACACCTCACTTGCCTTGAGACACGTGTCACTCAATTGGCCATTTTTCACTCTCAGCTAATTTTATTTTGCCATCTCCCTCCGAGGAATAAAGCTGCTGAGAGGTGCTGAGACGGAGACAAGGTTGGTGTAAGAGACTATGGACTGTCCCCAACAGGAGAAAAGGAGCAAGAGAGAGTGAAAGTGAAATAAGAGAAAGCAGGTACATCTCCCCCTGGTCTATAATGCTGAGATTACTGTTTGCTCTGGGGCCGTCTGCTGCTCTCCACTCCACCTATACTTCACTTCTAATCTCCCAGACCCCAGCTGTCTGCCAATTGATTTTAACATTCTCTAAATCAATTACTCCTCTGTCCAAGGTCTCAGTGCCAGCAAATCTCTACTGTGCACAGACTCACACACACACACACACTCACACACAATATTACATACTCACACACCAAAAAAAGGTAAATGAGAGAGAGTCTGTCGTCTGTGTTTCTGGGCTTCTGTCAGCTACAGATGATGGAATACAAGTTTCATCTGCCACACTTCACTGTCCTGTGTCTCTCTGCCCTGTCTATCTGCTCTCACACATCTCAAGCTGTCCATTCTGGACATGCCTGGTCATTATCCAGGGTTAGACTGGATCATCTACCGGACTTATCAGCTAGAGTTTGTCCTAGAGTGCTTTACTGAGTTTTCAGTGGTGCTTTGGTAGAAAGGAGTCTATCCCCCGGTTTCACAGACAAGGCTTAAGCTAGTCCCAGACTAAAATGCATGTCTGAGCTGTTTTAACTGCTATATGTTACAACTCTTTTAACCCTTTCATGCATTAACCTTCTGGCTTTCTTCGGTCATTTTTGACCGAAACATTTTATATTTTGAAATGTTAAAAATCGTAGCTTCGTCGGAATGAGATGACACTTGGTGACTTTTGTCGCATTAGCAATATGAGCACACACAAAAAAATCAAGGACATGATTCAGACATGTTAAAGGGTCAAAAAAAACAACAACAACAAAAAAAAACCTACACACCTAAATTGACCAACATAGGAAATGAATGGGAAATATGAAAAAATATGAAAACTTTTACAGTTGGTACAAATTACAATTCAGCCACTGTGCAGAAAAAAAGTAGACCGCAATGAAGCGGTGACACTCCTAAATGCCAAGAGTGCAAAATAGACACCCCCCCCCCACACCACCACCACACACACACACACACGCAGACACGTATATACACTACCGTTCAAAAGTTTGGGATCGGTAAGATTTTTAATGTTTTTAAAAGAAGTTTTATCTGCTCACCAAGGCTACATTTATTTAATTAAAGGTGCCCAAGAATGCTTTTTCACAAGATGTAATATAAGTCTAAGGTGTCCCCTGAATGTGTCTGTGAAGTTTCAGCTCAAAATACCCCATATATTTTTTTTTTTTATTAATTTTTTTAACTGCCTATTTTGGGGCATAATTAAAGGATTAGTCCACTTTTAAATAAACTTTTGCTGATCA
Organism: Megalobrama amblycephala; assembly: GCF_018812025.1. NCBI lineage: Eukaryota > Metazoa > Chordata > Actinopteri > Cypriniformes > Xenocyprididae > Megalobrama > Megalobrama amblycephala. The sequence continues at coordinate 3,437,958 of NC_063056.1, forward strand.
TTTACTCACCCCCATGTCATCCAAGATGTCCATGTCCTTCTCTATTCAGTCGAAAAGAAATTAAGGTTTTTGATGAAAACATTCCAGGATTTTTTTCCTTATAATGGGCTTCAATGGGCACCAGACGGTTCAAGGTCCAAATGACAGTTTCAGTGCAGCTTCAAAGGGCTTTAAACGATACCAGACGATGAATAAGGGTCTTATCTAGCGAAACGATCGGTCATTTTAAAAAAAATAATTAAAAATGTTATACGTTTTAACCATATAAAAATTTTAGTTTTATAAGCACAAATGCTCGCCTTGCTCTGTTCTGGGATGCGCATTCGTGACGTCACGTAATACGCAATTACGTTGAAAAGGTCACGCTTGACATAGGCGGAAGTACCAAGTCAGTGTTTACAACTTGAACGTGCAAATACTAATCCTGCGTCTCAATCAGCTCCCTAGTTCCCTAGGTCGTGAATCAGTATATCATGAAAGTGAATGTGGCTGATTCCCTGATCAGTGCCGTGACTACTGAACTAGGGAGCTGATTGAGTCGCCTTTGATAATGAACGCGATATTTGCGTGGCTTATCAGTGAACTACGGCTCTGTCTGTTAAATGGCGCTCCATCTGATAGCAGGTGATGGCGATTTAGCGGTAATCAGGGAACCGGCTTTACTGACGAAATGCGCGTGAGAATCGCATGCGATATATCGCCCAGCCCTATGCTACACTGTTGGAGAGATTTATAAAGAATGAAGTTGTGTTTATGAATTATACAGACTGCAAGTGTTTAAAAATGAAAATAGCGACGGCTCTCTTGTCTCCGTGAATACAGTAATAAACGATGGTAACTTTAACCACATTTAACAGTACATTAGCAACATGTTAACGAAACATTTAGAAAGACAATTTACAAATATCAGTAAATATATCATGTTATCATGGATCATGTCAGTTATTATCGCTCCATCTGCCATTTTTCGCTGTTGTTCTTGCTTGCTTACCTAGTCTGATGATTCAGCTGTGCACAGATCCAGACGTTAATACTGCCTTTCCTTGTCTAATGCTCGAACATGGGCTGGCATATATGCAAATATTGGGGTCATACATATTAATGATCCCGACTGTTATGTAACAGTCGGTGTTGTGTTGAGATCTGCGTGTTTTCCGGAAGTCTTTTAAACAAATGAGATTTACATAAGAAAGAGGAAACAATGGGGTTTGAAACTCAATGTATGTCTTTTCCATGTACTGAACTCATGTTATTCAACTATGCCAAGATAAATTCAATTTTTCATTCGAGGGCACCTTTAAAAATAAAACAGTAAAAACAGTAATATTGTGAAAAATTATTACAATTTAAAATAACTGTTTTCTATTTGAATATATTTTACAAAGTAATTTCTTCTTGTGTTGGCAAAGCTGAATTTTCAGCATCGTTACTCCAGTCTTCAGTGTCACATGATCCTTCAGAAATCATTCTAATATGATGATTAGTTCCTCAAGAAATATTTGTTATTATTATCAATGTTGAAAACTGTTGTGTACTTTTTTTTCAGGATTCCTTGATGAATAGAAAGTTCAAAAGAACAGCATTTATCTGAAATACAAAGCTTATGTAGCATTATACACTACCGTTCAAAAGTTTGGGGTCAGTAAGAATTTTTATTTTTATTTTTTTGAAAAGAAATTTAAAAAATTAATACTTTTGTTCAGCAAGGATGCATTAAATCAATCAAAAGTGACAGTAAAGTCATTTATAATGTTACAAAAGATTAGATTTAAAAAAAAAAAACACTTCTTTTGAACTTTCTATTCATCAAAGAATCCTGAAAAAAAATATTGTACACAAATATTTTGTACAATTGTAAACAATAAATGTTTCTTGAGCAGCAGATCAGCATATTAGAATGATTTCTGAAGGATCATGTGACACTGAAGACTGGATTAACAATGCTGAAAATTCAGCTTTGCCATCACAGGAATAAATTACATTTTAAAATATTTTCAAATACAAAACAGTCATTTTAAATTGTAATAATATTTCACAATATTACTGTTTTTACTGTATTTTTAATTAAATAAATGCACCCTTGATGATCAGACGAAACTTCTTTTAAAAACATTAAAAATCGTACCGATCCCAAACTTTTGAGCGGTAGTGTATATGAACTTGCACGACTATAACACAGAGCAAGTTTATGCAAATGTGTGAAATAAAATCAACAATTCTGCCACAAAGCATTAAAAAAATAAACAGCAAGAAGAGGTTATACTCTAAAACATGGAGAGTACAAAACAGAAACACACATTCACTTACACATGCACACACAAATGAACAGGTGTGGCTGTAACAAAATAAATATAAAACTTCTGACATCGTCTGCGTATTTAAACTCTGATAACACGCACATATATTTAATAAAATGATGCCTAATTAGAATATTTTAAAATGGGTAAACAAAACCAAAACTATTTTTATGTGCTTTTTATCTATACGTAGACACAGAGCAGTCGCACCAAGCAGCATGTATTTTGTAAAGAGCAATGTCATCACATGAAGAGTAAATATGAATGCATTAGCTGGTGATGCTACTGAGTCTATGAATGACAAAATCTGTCCTTGTACAATTTCATTACTCCTGTCTGGCGTAACAGCCAACAGACATTCACCCGATACCCCTTCAGTCATTCAGTCACTCGGCTCCGTTTTCTTTGGCATTTCAATTATCTGAGATACAGGAAAACTGATGCTATTCATTATGTGATAGTTAAAGCAGAACATTTAATTACTTGAAGCCATAGAAATAGTTTTTTTTTTTTTTTTTTTTGTGGAAATTTAATAAACTCATAAGTTGTCCTTATAATATGGGTCATTGATGAAATAAACCTGTAAAGAAGCTGATGCACTTTATGGATTTTTTTATGGTATTTATTAAAATCTGTAGCTTAAAGCAATATTGAGATGAGACTGGTGTGACAGCTGTGCCTCCTTTGGAGCAATCATCTTTGTGGGGTTTTCTTCCTTACTCTCGCTCCTACCCAGCCTAAGCTGGCGTGTCTGTTGTGCCCAGTCAGTCTCGCTTGTGATCAGTGCGCCCAACCCTAGTCCCTGCTCTGCTCTGTCTGGCTCTCGTCTTGCCGTCCTTCTGAAAAGGATCTCCCCCAGTTCCACCAGCACTGCCGGGCCTTCCCTGCTCCTCACCTCTGGTCCCACCCTGGTTCTCTGCCGGGGTTTCTGATTGGCAGAGCCACTCTGGTCTGTCCCTTTTGTCCCACCCTGGTCATCTGCTGGGGTTCCAGTTCAGCCAGAGCCCTCTTGAACCGTCCTTTCATTTCCTTCCACATCAGTCTGCATGTTGTGTTTTCTGCTGGGGCGCATGAAGTTTGTTTGCCATGTGCTCTTCTGTCTCAGCCGCCTTTCCACTGTCATGCCAAAGGCGGGCGGGCGGGTGTGCTAGTGTGTGCCAAGGCCAGTCACGTTTCCATTGTCACTTCTGGGGCTTAATCAAGCCTCGTCAGGGCTTCCTCTGGGCCAAATACTTTGGTCCAAAGTGGGCCAGCTCGGGCTTGAGGGAGTGGTTATGATCTGAGTCTGGAGATGCCAGCGCCGCGGATGATTTCATATACCAGCTAACATCAGCAATACATATTTTTTAAAATAATTTTAACTCAAAACTCACTTTCAGACAGCAGCGAGTGTTTGAAACAACTTGTTTGTGATCCGATGTGGATTCTGATCACCATATAAGGCAGAAATATTTATATGCGATGCAATAGACTATGCATGCTAACCATTACCATATAAACATGGTAAATACGACTGCTTGAAGAAATCAGACAAATCATATAACCTATATCACAATTGTATATTTATTTTATCTGTCAGTACATCTTGTCTCTATACCAGACGGTCTGATATCACTTTATTTCTGTGACTAATGTGCAGTATTGACACACATTAATTCATTATGATCATTGTATCACTTATTATTGTAAAACTGTGGTAAAACATTGATGCTTGGGTTTTAAATCTTTGAGTGAACTACAAAAATGCCAACAAACAGCCACTTTTATTTTGTCCGTTTTGCGATCTTGTTAGTTCCCAATGATTTCTTTCTGATTAGTTTTATGATAAAACTTCCATTTGTTGGTGAAATGATGGTTGTTCCAGAGAGGCATGTTACGGGGCGGGTTTTAGTGAAGTGCTGCGGGGCTTCTGGACCGAAGGTGGAAATGCAGCATGGTTTTGGGCTCGGTTGTACAGGTCCTCGGTGCTATCCCCGCTAGAAATGTTACGTTCCCAGAACAGTTCTCAGAACGTCCCCACTGGTGTTAAGGACGTTGCCTAGTAAAGTTTCCAGTACATTCAGAGACAGTCACGATGTGGAGTTCTTTTAAGGTTTGGGGGACATTATTCGGCGGAACATTCAGGACGTTCTCTGAACGTTTATTTGGAAATGTTCTTAGAACGTCCCTTGTCAAAAATTGAATTGAAAATTAGAGCTAAATTGACTAACAAAAGTGGTTGTTCAAACAAAAACTATTTTTTTTAAATGTCTTACAAAAAAAAAAAAAAAAGCTCTTTACTGGTATTTCCTGGATTATTATTATGAAACCTTTTCTGTAAAATGCAAATCTCTTGCAGTAAGTCATTAGCTGACAACAGCACATGCATGAGCTAATGTAACTACTGTATCATCCTTCAGATGAGACGTTAAACCGAGGTCCTGACTCTCTGTGGTCATTAAAAATCCCAGGATGTCCTTCGAAAAGAGTAGGGGTGTAACCCCGACATCCTGGCCAAATTTGCCCATTGGCCTCTGTCCATCATGGCCTCCTAATCATCCCCATACACTGATTGGCTTCATCACTTTGTCTCCTCTCCACCAATAAGCTGGTGTGTGGTGGGCGTTCTGGCGCAATATGGCTGCCGTCGCATCATCCAGGTGGATGCTGCACATTGGTGGTGGTTGAGGAGATTCCCCCTTCAATATGTAAAGCGCTTTGAGTGCCCAGAAAAGCGCTATATAAATGTAAGGAATTATAATTATTATTATTATTATTATTATTATTATTATTATTATCATCACTGCATCAGCAACTACACAGTTACTGCAGCCTTTAAATAAAGCAACATGCAGCAGATCATCAGTGTTTCTGGATCATCACTGACTGAAGCACAGGCGCTACTCTCCAGCACAATGGTAACCTCACAAAACTCTGATAACAGAAACAGAACATTAAACACTAAAGCCGGGGACACACCTAACGATTAGCTGAAACATTCTAAGACTGAACTGAACACACATACCGATTGCTTCCTTCAACTGGAGCCGATTTATATACTCACACATTGAATTTGAACACCGACTGTAATCGCGGACTGAACGCAACTGGCTCTGACTGGACGCGTTTGAGCGCGATCAGTCATAAGTATCAATTTACATTCATAATCGGCCTTACAATCGTTAAGTGTGTGCGCGGCTTAACAGATCTCTCTAGATCTCTGCATCTTCACTTATTACAAACCACTCTGACTTTGTTTCTTTCATACAAATCTTCTTAATGAGGTGTTGATGTTTTATTAAAATTTATAAATGTCACCGCTACGGAGCTTGCTTTAGTTGGGCTCCTGACCCTTGAAGTTTTAACTTTAATTTTTCTCCAATTGTTGTAACTGTGTGTTTCTAAAGCACATTTGTTATAAAAAAAAATTGTGAGAAAAAAAATCTGATCAAATGGGTTTGGTTGCTTGTTGTTGATGATTTTATCATCATACGGTGGCCTTATTCACTGATCTCTGAATTTCTTTTATCTTGTTGTAGTCCTATGATAATGCATGAAATCCTGTCCTGCTTTGATATTTTGAAAGTTTTTATCATTGTGGAGAAATTATTCAGACAGGATCATGTAGACTCAAGATTCTGCGTATGAACCTCAACAATGGTGACAAAATTTTCAGATAAACAGATTAACACTGAGCATCACAAAACAAGCTACTATAGTCACAAAAAATATTTTTGTTTATTGCCACCATTGTTGAGGTTCATACGATGTCTGTGTGAGTCTAAAAGACACTGCTCAAAACTCTGTATAATGAATATTAAAAAAAAAAAGAATAAATAAATATTTCGATCAGGGTAACCTGTCACCTAGTAAAGTTCCCAGTACGTTCAGAGACGGTCACGATGTGGAGTTCTTTTAAGGGTTGGGGGACGTTATTTGGTGGGCCTTCAGGGAACATTCAGGACATTCTGAGAATGTTTAGGGAACTATTACTATAGGATGTTCTGTTAACTTCCCAAATGTCCTCTTTGTAACGTTCTCGCATGACCATAATATAACTAAAATAGAACGTCCCCCTAAAGTCATATAAGGAACCTTAAACTGCAGCATTTTCATTACCAAAAGTGGACGTTTTAGGAACGTCCCGAATGTTCTGTAAAGGTTCGGAATTTTCATCACCTTTAGAGAATTTTTAGGGAACGTTGCGCAAGGTCACGAGAACATCGCCTTCTACGTGGGATTAGCCCAGCCCAGCAGTGAAAAAGCAGCTATTGTGTAAAGTTTGAACACATGGTATTGGTTAGTTGCATTTTCGTTCTGTACGTCTGTTTTTTTACAATTTGATCATGAAGAAATGTGAAAATCGGACCAAATCTTCAACCTGAACATTTGTGTCAGTTTGAACACAAAGCGATGCAAAACTGGAATGCAAATTCACTCTCTGACAGTAGGTGGTGCTTATGGAACAGCAGTGATTTCGCGCTTCCTTGGTTATCGCTGTACACAAAGCAGCGCTGCGCTTATAAACACTACTTTAACAGGCATTATACGGAGGTAAGAGAAAAAGAAAATCCCATCCTAACGTTTCTGATGACAGTCAGTTCCCATTAGAGATAACCCCAACCCCCATATTTCTTCCAATATTTCAAGCATCGCGAAAAGTGAGCTTGCTGTACAGTATTTTCTCTGCCAGCGCGTTTGCGCTCTCCTCTTTGCGTCCATCTTCAGCATGTCCCTGGCACGTCCTGTTTTCAGACTTTGTAATTTTCCATACAAATGACATTTTGGGAAATGATTGCAATGCAGTTTGTGTGCAAGTCTGCAACTGAGATCAGCCAAATTAAAACAAAACAAACAAAAAATTTTGCACTTACAAGCCTATACAAATATTTATCCAAATAAATGCTCTCTAGAATGAGATTGTCCTGTCCCCTAATGCCACTTGTCACAGTCTAGCAAGTAGATTTTTTTTTTTCACTGTTCCAATATGAAATGCATCAACAAAAGAAAGAAAACGGCTTTTGTCAAGCTATTTCATGGAGTCTTTAAGATTTCTGATTACATTTTCATTAAAACTTGGTTTTGGGGAAGAGGTTAGATTTTCTTTCTTTTTCTTGTTTGTGAGTATGTCTTTCATTTCCAGCTGCACAAAATAATTGCAGTTTATTGCCAATTAAAGTAATCAGTTCCAAAATAGCCCCAAGTACTGTGCTCGGCTTGACATACGAAGGAACATGAGGAGATAGAAAGGAGGGAGAATCATTGTATCTAGCCAGAGTGTTTCCCCTTAGGAAAAGTGATTCTTCAAGGCTGTGGAGATTTGGCTATGGCCTCCTCAGGTTCTGTCAGACAGATGTCAACTGCAGACCTGGCTGGCGGCAGTCAACGAGGAAAATATCATTAATACTTCATCATGTTTTAGCTAAAATGTGGCAGGCAGATGCACACAGATTGGGCTGAAGGTGCCTCTTGTGACCACGCTGTTGTTATTTTGAGGAGGAGAGGACAGGAAAGACATCACCCAACACAACAGTCCCATTACATCATAAATGATTTATGCAGGATGCACTTGATTAATGCGCGCACAGAATACGCCATACCAGACGAACATGACAAGAGACATTAGTGAGGCATTCCCACAGGCGTTTGCACTGGTCACTACGCAGAATGTCTCATAATTTAATCTTATTTTGCAGCCAGACAGTTTGTGGAATAATAGCCAGAGCATTTCCATTAACACTTATGAATGATGGATGGGTTTCAACCTAAGGTTGGTACTGAATGTTACATTACATAACACTCAAATGACAAACGCTTTTTTTTTTTTATTAAAGTGATTACAGTGAGTATAGTCAGATGATTTCATCCACAGTACAGTTATTACATAGACGATACGCTAAAACGCTTATACGCTTCAATAAATTGTATAAGCTTTATACACAGTGTTTGTGGCACAATGTTGATTGCCACAGGAAATAATTTGGCTTGAAAAAATATATCAAAAATATTGAAAAATATATATATACTTATAGTGGCCTTATAAGTATATAATGAAAGTAATGATTAAGATTAATGCACTTGCATGCATTCAAGAGAAAACCTTGCTTAATGACATTTTTAGAGTCAACTTTTCATTATAATTTTTTTTCATAATTATATGAAACCAATGTGAATACAAAGTGCACATTTTCAGGAACTTGACACATTTTAAAGTCAGCATGACATGAAAATTCACCCTATTAATTAATTTTCTAAATGCATGTTTTTGATCCTATTGTGAACAATTCATCTGTGCAGGAACTTTTCATTTATTTTTTATTTATTTATTTTTATTTTTATGCCTAGTAATTAATAACCAAAGTGTCTTAACTCAATCTACTGGTGAAATGATAGACTTCTTTCTGGTTGTGTATGTTGGACATCTCCAATCATTGAGGGGCCATTTACACGACACTGTTTTGGGGGCTTGAAAACACAAATTCAAACAGGTTTCAAAGTGCAAGTTTTTGAAAATGATAGCGTTATCGTCTGTGTATTACGTATTCAGTCAGTAGAAGCATAGTTTTTCTTTACAAAGTGACATTGCCAACTACTGGCTTGGCAGCAGAATACAGCGTTTTTAATCGTTTCCATAGATTTGTAGACATCTTTGTCATCTGTACAAGGAAAAATGTTTCAGTTTTGCAGGTATCAACATTTGATTAGGCGAGTGAGATAAGGGTAGCCTGATGATTAAGAATCTGATCTGCTAATGTGGGGTTCAAAGGTTCGAGGTTGGAGTCCATGAGATTTACCGAAACACTCCTCCTGATTAATAAGTACTGTATTTTGACCTTGAAGAGGGTGTTTAACCACAGGTCTCTCCAAAGAAACTTCTGTCTCTGTAATTAGTGTACTGCTGTTGGTTTGGATAGAAACCATTTACTGAATGACATCTGACCAGTGAGAACACATTGCCTCAAGTCATGAACATAGCTTATTTACACTTATTAGTGGTGTTTGCTAAAGTATGCATCACTATTACTATTGCTCATACTCAGATTCTTGGATTTAAACCTTTAAGTATTCAACTTTGGTGTGTAATTTGCACCATTTGTGCTACAGATTTGAATGCTAGCATGTTGAGGAGAGGTGCACTTCTTTTAAGCAGTCAGAGGTATGATCTATGCTCTACGGATGATAATACATCTAGAATCTTGGTTATATTTAGAGGCCAGAATATCATTCTTTGGAGTGGACCCTTTTTACTTGGGCCAGTAAGCAATCACCTAGAAACCTCCCAAAACAGTCAAAGCAATGCACTTGAAACCACTCAAACCCCATTTGCAAAGAACACCCTAGCAACTCCCTAGCAACCACTCTTCAGAAAAGTAATTATTGTGTATCATATCAAAATTATGGACAGTGATTTTACCATATTAACAGTCAAACTCTAATCAAAAGCAGTGCAATTCAGTGTCAACACCATGAGTGTTCATAGTCTGTGAGAAATAATGAGCACTATTTGAGCACTCTGAAAACAATAGATGAAATCCTCCCACACCACTTGATGCATTATATAACACACCTACCTGGCTTCAAAGGTCTGTCTTCTCAATGTAGCTGAAATAAAAATGGCAATATATGCAATGTGCTAATGTACAAATATTTCTGCTAATTGAAGACATTAAGCTACATTTGTAAATGTCTCGTGCCTTACGTGTAGCCAAAGACTCAATGGCGTGAATGTTATCTTAAAAATGCCTGCTTGTGTAACTGGCCTTTTAGTAGCTTTGAAGATTCAGTCAGTATGGATTCCCAGTGCATTTTCAGTGATTTTGGATTAAAAAAAATGAGATCAACTATCAGCATGTCTGTCAACTATCAACAATCCCATCTGTCTCTGCTGATAAGGGAGGCCGGCGCTGAGATGCTCTTCTGCGAGCGTGGGCGAGTCGGAGCGATGCTTTAGAAAGGAAATGTGATAAAATTAGAGACGGTCTCATTAAAGATTGAATCTGGTTAAATGTTTGCTTTAATAGAATTTCAAGTCACATAGTCATCTGAGAGGAAGATACATAAACCATCACCAGTTCTGAGGAGAAACACACTCGCACACCTGTTCTTTTCTCAGCCGTCCTCTGAAATGAAAGAGAAATGCACACACTGAAATAAATTGTGGTATATATGACAAAAAAAAAAAAAAGAATGAATGAAAAAGAAAGAAAGCGCAGAGAGGAATCCATTGAAGAAAGGATAATTACGTTTCTCAAAGGTGAATGAGATACAGGCATGTGACAGACTATTTAGAAACGTTATCTGAAATTGTAGTTAATTTGCAAGTTTCTTTAGATGTGTGATTTCTGTGCCTCTAGTGTCACTAAATGGAACTGCAAAAATAACAACTGTTTTCAGATTGATTTTCTGAACGCTCACCTCATTTTCTATTGGTCGTAGAAACAGATAGCCCCACCCACTGGATAAGGAAATGTTACTGTGTTGACTGGTGGAGAGGCTCAAAGCAAAGGGTTTTTGAAGAGCTCTTGAAATTGTAAAATAAATAAATATATTTTCCTGTCGGAAGCATTTGACAGGAGAGTCGCTAGCTGTGGGGTCACATTCATGCATGAACCATGTAAATGATTGCATATTTTCGATTTAAAATGGTGAAATTTCATTAATAAAAAAATTGAGTAGTTTGCTATCGAGTGTCATGTCATGTCTTTTTTTGGTATTGTTTCATGTTCACAGTTTATAGTTTGTTTTCATTGTTATGCTTTGTTTGTTTTTGCCATGTGTTTTGTGTCATGTGATTCCATTGCCCTCATGTGTTCATGTCATGTGTTTCCCCTGTCTCATGTGTCATGTTCTGATTGGTTGGTTTTGTCATGTGATTTCAGTTCTGTCTTTCCATTGGTCCATCGTCTTCATTGTTCACAGGTGTTCCTTGTTTGTCATTAGTCCCTTTGTATAAATAGCCCTTATGTTTCATTGTACTCTTGTCTAGCTTTGTTTTATGTAACCCGCTGTTTGGTGTGCGTTTGTGTTTATAGTCAAGTCTTTGTTTTTGTTCATGTTTATGTTTGGTGTTCTGGATCACTTTAATAAAACTGCACTTGGGTTCTATCTGCACACGCCTCCAGTGGACTTCACCCCCTCCGTTACATCGAGCCAGATCAGCTTCAAAAATAATACATTTACAAAAGAAAATTCATAAATGTACAGCAAAATTCACATTTACAAAAGCCGATTCCTAAATTCAAAACACAATTCATAAATACACAAGTAAAAGCATAAATATTTTCCCAACTGCTCACACAAATGCATCTTACCTATATAAATTTAAAATGTTTACACAAATATGTATATATCAAGTTCTTCCATCACACATTTATGAATGATGTTACATATGTATTTATGGATCGTTGAATTAGCCTGTTGTCTTTAAAATCGATCTGAGGACACCGTGGTTGAATTTCAGTTATAAAGGAAACATGACAAAGAAAATCGGTAAAGTGTTATATTTGCGCAAATCGTTTTATTTCAGGCTGCTTCTCAAACAAGGGTCAGATTAACATGAGTTGAATCAACTCCACAGCAACTACAGTGCTCAGCGTAAATGAGTACACCCCCTTTGAAAAGTAACATTTTAAACAATATCTCAATGAACACAAAAACAATTTCCAAAATGTTGACAAGACTAACATCTGTTTAACTTATAACATGAAATTAAGGTTAATAATAAAACTTAGATTACACATTTTTCAGTTTTACTCAAATTAGTGTGATGCAAAAATGAGTACACCCCACAACAAAAACTACTACATCTAGTGCTTTGTACGGCCTCCATGATTTTTAATGACAGCACCAAGACTTCTAGGCATGGAATGAACAAGTTGGCGACATTTTGCGACATCTATTTTTTTTTCCATTCTTCAAGAATGACCTCTTTTAGAGACTGGATGCTGGATGGAGAGTGATGCTCAACATGTCTCTTCAGAATTCCCCACAGGTGTTCGATTGGGTTCAGATCAGGAGCCACTGAATCACTTTCACCCTGTTCTTCTTCAGAAATCCAACAGTTGCCTTAGATGTGTGTTTAGGATCATTGTCATGTTGGAAAAGTGCACGACGCCCAAGGGCACGGAGTGATGGTAGCATCTTCTCTTTCAGTATAGAGCAGTACATCTGTGAATTCATGATGCCATCAATGAAATGCAGCTCCCGACACCAGCAGCACTCATGCAGCCCCACATAAGGACACTGACACCACCATGTTTCACTGTAGGCAACATGCAGTTTTCTTTGTATTCCTCAAATTTGCGACACCATACAGTTTTGAAGCCATCGATTCCAAAAACATTTATCTTGGTCTCTTCACTCCAGAGTATAGAGTCCCAGTCGTCTTCATCTTTGTCAGCATGAGTCCTGGCAAACTTATGTTTCTCCGTGTGTATGTGGTTACGGCCCTGCTGCAAAATAATTTGTTTTTTGTTATGCAAATTATTATTATTATTATTATTTTGAGATTGCATTATTTTTAAGAAAACTTTATTGGTAGGTCAAGCAAAGTTGGCTAAAGTAAAGTGATTTGTTATTTTAGTATCATTAAGATACTACTAAGGTTTTTGTTAATAGTTTGAATTAAAGAGCAAGAGAAGTGATTGGCTTAAACATGGCTGCAGAATTGTGCGCCCAGAAGCAAAGATGGCAGATTTTAAATTGTGTACTTCTGGGGAGTCCCGTGGGATGAAGGGGAGCGATAGTCTCACATAGTCAGACCACCGACTAAATGAAATAAGCTCTGGTCCACAACTTATCTGGCCAAGAACCGCCCACTTAGACAGGAAGATTTGTCTGACTGACATGTAAAGCGATCAGTCACTGCTTGTTTTGTTTTTATGCCCCTGTTGGAGCGAGGATGGTCAGATCAGTGATTAAATCACAACAATAGATCAGTGTGGAAAAAAAAACAGACCAGAATATACAGTTTTTCTCCAGCATATCTATTGTTCTTGCTATTAATTGCAGCAAAGTTAGAATATCTTTCAAAGATTTGATGTCCATAACAAGGCATACTTATAGGTCAAATCCTATTATTGGTTCTTCAGAAATGAACTTAAATTACGTTTGGGAAAGTCAACCTACCAGTGGATTATTAATAATGATCAGTTTCCTGAATTATATCACCTCAAAATCTACAACGTGCCCATTGTTTGTTTGCCATTCAGAACCTTGTAAAATATGAAAATATGTTAATTAGCCCTTTTTGTTGTGTTGTTGTCCTCTCAAATGGCAGGCGGACAGCGACAGCGCTTGGGATCGCATCCAGGGTCACTGCCCTTTTAACAGCTGGGATTCGGATGCCCTTCTCCTGGGTACAACAGCTCTGGCGAGGGCACGACTGCGGCCGCGGCTACTGGGCTCGCTTCAACTAAAAGATAAATGACAATAGACAATGAGCCTGTCATTTCTAAGGTTAAAGGCTTTTTGCTGAAGTAAACATTCTCAGCTGGTTGTCAGTGGTAGTTACACAGCCATTCAAAGAAAGCGTAAACAGAACAAAAGCTCAGACGAGGTTAAACTGATATTTCTGTCCCACTGAATCTTTTTTGCTTGAATTTCTCTGGCCCTCCCTGATCCCCAAACACTCCTTTAATGTTATAACAGCATTTTAGTTTGTTCGTGGATGATTTTGGAAGTCAAGCAATCGACAGAAATGTCCAAATATTTGTGTCTGTGATTAGGCATTATGCTCTCATCTATTAATAATTCAACCTCATTCAGCTTAGACGCTTCAAAAAGAATATAATCAATCACATGAAGGAGAAAATAAAGGCCTGATTAATAATTAATGCAGGTGTCCCAGATTTTGTTGCTTTAGAAACAATGACCATCTCGGATGAGATAAAAATAAATACTTTTGTATATAACTTCCACAAATTTCCGAAAAAGACAAAACACAAGTAGTCAAATATTCTCCAATGCCTCTATCAGTGGTATTTCACCGCTGAACACACATTCTCACAGTAGGAAGGGTCCATTGATGGACAGACTGTTCTTGTTCATCACCGCCCTGATTCCATCTGTTGCACATTTGGAGAATCCGTTCCTGGTGTGTTTTGATAACCTGCCAAGCTCTTTCTATTTAGCAGTTCTTAATAATGTGCACAATAGGCCTAAAAGTCATCATTTAATGATTTAAATGAAATCACCCTATGATTATCTCTAAGGTGGACTCCCAACGTTATCTTTAAATGGAACCGTTTTAAACCTAACTATTTTACGAGGCAGCTATTTCATATGCAATTTACCTCGGCATAGTTGAATAACAAGAGTTCAGTACATGGAAATGACATACAGTGAGTCTCAAACACCATTGTTTCCTCCTTCTTATGTAAATCTCATTTGTTTAAAAGACCTCCGAAGAACAGGCGAATCTCAACATAACACCGACTGTTACGTAACAGTCGGGATCATTAATATGTATGACCCCAATATTTGCATATGCCAGCCCATGTTCAAGGCATTACACAAAGGCAGCCAGTATTAACATCTGGATCTGTGCACAGCTGAATCATCAGACTAGGTAAGCAAGCAAGAACAACAGTGAAAAATGGCAGATGGAGCAATAATAACTGACATGATAACATGATGTTTTTAGTGATATTTGTAAACTGTCTTTCTAAATGTTTTGTTAGCATGTTGCTAATGTACTGTTAAATGTGGTTAAAGTTACCATCGTTTCTTACTGTATTCGTGGAGACAAGAGCCGTCGCTATTTTCATTATTAAACACTTGCAGTCTGTATAATTCATAAACACAACTTCATTCTTTATAAATCTCTCCAACAGTGTAGCATTAGCCATTAGCCACGGAGCACTATCAAACTCATTCAGAATCAAATGTAAACATCCAAATAAATACCATACTTACGCGATTAGACATGCTGCATGACGAACACTTTGTAAAGATCCATTTTGAGGGTTATATTAGCTGTGTGAACTTTGTTTATGCAATGATAGAGTCGAGAGCTCGGGAGGGGGCGGAGAGTGTGAGCAATTAAAGGGGCCGCAGCCTGAATCGGCGCATTTCTAATTATGCCTCAAAATAGGCAGTTAAAAAAATGAATTAAAAAAAATCTATGGGGTATTTTGAACTGCAACTTCACAGACACATTCAAGGGACACCTTAGACTTATATTACATCTTGTAAAAAAATGTTTGATGGCACCTTTAAATGAAAAAAATTGAGGCCCACCTCTAAACATAAGCATCAATGGTCACATATCAGATTGTAAGCAAACAAACAAATGTGATCATATAAATTGATACAAATTATAGCTACCAATTTGGCAAAACCTAAAATAATTACAAATTGCCATGAGATCGTGTTGAATTTTTACATGCCAATGTGGCGTTCAGGTTTGTAGCTATCTGTTGTAAAGCAACCCGTACACAATCTCCAACAAATGACAAACTACAGACCAGAAGTCATTAATTTCCATCGGATAGTAGTACAGGAGCAGTGTGAAGTTCTGATCATGTCTAATTTAAGCGTTGGAACTTTTGCAGCTAGACTACATGCTACCGCCAAATCAAATGTGACTTATTTTCATCAAAACTTTGAATGAAAAGTGAATATTTCAGATATTTTTCCCTTAAAATATTATTCTTTTGATACAATTCTGGAGAATGTCTTAATTATATCTGAAATACTTATATAATTGTTGAATAAATATTTACATTGATTATCCCTCAAAAACCACTTTGTTTTTCTTCCATTATTCATGCAACCTGTATCCGGATGTTGTCCACATACTAGAGGTGTAATAGTACACAGAAGTCACGGTTCGGTACGTACCTTGGCTTTGGGGTCAAGGTTAGATATGAGTTCAGCACAAAAAGAAAAAGCAACAAATCCCCAATGCTAGGATTCTATTCATTTATTTTGGAAAGACAGTAGTGCAAATTACAGTTTGTTCCTTCTAGCAGCATTTAGTCCCTCCTGAGGTTGTTGGTACAGTACAGCTTCCTTTAGTGTATGAAGCACGAAGCAGTAAACAGAATTCACTCTTGCATATGTCATATTTTTTTGTAGGGCTGAGAAAAAAACAAAAAACAAAAGGTATTTGGTCACAATCAGCTACAAAACTGAAAATCATCTCTTGTGTTCTTAGCGTGATTAGTTTTCATTGGGCGTGAGAGTTCATTAACATGCGTTGACAATGGTGGATGCACAAAGTTCAATATTATGCTTTTTCAAGAAAGCACGGAAAGATGAGCAAAAAGAAGGAAAAGAGCCTACTTCACCTTCCCACGAGGAGACAGCAAGTGAAGTGGCACCTGAGGCTTCCCATTTCCAGGACACACATATTTCATCACTGGACTGTAGAAGTGAGACACCACACAGGCACAATGCCAAGTGATTTTGTCTCATTATAACAGTGAAACAACTTAAAATACTCCGTCATTTATGGTCATACAGATGAGAGTAAGACATCATTCAAAACTGTGGGGTCTATTTTTATTTGTTTGCACTCACAATAAAAAACAAATCATTGCTTCTGTAAAATAAAGAAAACAAACAGGATGCTGCTTTCTGCCATCCTGGTTTCCTTTCCATGAAGTTTGTGTAGACAAAACTTATAGCGTTAATTAATGCCAAAAGTCGAGAGCATATTATTGTGACGTGAGAGCACAACCATGTAATGCACGAGCACGAATCTATCCGCTTGCACGCGGATTTCTTTTGCTCTCGCACAAAACATGCACTCTCAAATAGGGCTGGACAATAATTCAATATCAATATATATCGCGATATAATTTTCTTCGATAACGGTGATATGATTTTTAAACACATTTCCGGTATTTCGATATACATTACACAGCATCACTGACTTGAGGCGCAGCCGTTAGAAAGAGCAGAACGCGATTGGCTATTTGCGTGATGACGTACACCACAGAGACATGCAGCCACCAGCCAGTGCTGCTCAACAGTTGTACGCTAACGCGAACGCGGCAAGTTTTACAAAATGAAATGCGACGGAACAAGCTTCCACAACTTGATGAAAGTATGTGTGCATAACTACACCGTGCTGGTTAATGTTTGGTGCAGGAGAATGTGTGAAATAAAAACTTTAAACACGGATACTTTATTCTGTATGAGCTATGTGTCACGTGGCTAGTGTTATTAAACTCATCGCGGAGCTCCGCGCTGAAACTGAGCATATGCGCGCTCCGTCTGTATATCATAAAAACAATCGTATTTTTCACGTGTTCGTATTCAAACTCCAGTTCTGACCGCATCGCGAGCAAAATACAAACAACACACGTGCTGTGCTGAGGTAAACAGCCTACAGCTTGCGTATTTGAACGCAGCTAGAGCAGGCAGAGGTGAATGAGCAGCACTTTTGTGTTATTTGAATTCTCCGCTGTAATGCGAACTATTTTCCATTTGTGCTGGTAGATTACAGCAAAACAATCCACTTCCGAGAGAAGTGATGCTTCCTCATGCATAATACTGCAATTATAATCTTATGCATACTGCAGCGCAGTAATTGGATTAAATGAGCTTTATGTCATGAATATATATGTCGAGATTCGCTCGAAACGGTCTACGTCAGCATGTTCGACCATGCCCATACTTTGGCCGAAAGTACACGATTACGTCAGATTTTGTGATGTTGCTCCGACTCAGCTTTTCAAACAGGAAGACAGAAATCGCTATGAAAAATGCAAAAATAACTATTTTTCATTTATGAATAACATTGAGTACCTTTAGTGTTTTCAATGATGTGCAGCCTATACATATCTGTTTTCATCTCAAAAAAAGTGTTTTGGGGTTTCATGACCCTTTAAGAATAATAAAATCAGCCTACGTTATAGTTTAATGTTAAAGATATTAATATTACTAAAGTGAGTGAGTCTTATGTTTATTTTTATGTTTGTATGAAGGCTAAATACAAATAAAAGCTGAACATAAATTTATTTGTACTGTTTTTATTTCTAAAATCCTATATAGTTTTATAGGAAGAGATTTCATAGATTTGGCAAATTCATTTTTCAGACGTTTGTAGGTACAGACATCCGTTGTGGCCGTTCTTGGCAGTTTTTATGAGGCTATTATATAGTTCATATCGATATCGGAATTATATCGTATCGACCGAAATTAAGAATTATATCGTGATATAAATTTTGGCCATATCGTCCAGCCCTACTCTCAAATATACAGTGCTCTCTTATGAGCTGCCACTCCTCTCGCTCAGCTGCTGCTCAGATATTGCGTGTGCACACTCGCGAATCTCTCCGTGCTCTTGAACAAATCAGAATAGCAGGGGCGAGGCCAGAAACATTCAAATAGGTGGGCCCAGAGCCGCTCTGGGTGGACCTTCATAAAACAGGGTGCATGGGCAAATCGTATAATCGTATCGAGTATGAAAACATCATGCCAAATTATCAGGGAAAAAAACGCAGCATGAATGAATGAATTTATATATGGTCAGACACTTCAGAGATTCATGCTTTGTCCATTATTAACAGTCACATCTAAGGCAGTAAGTGCGTTTTCTTCAGCTTTACAATTATAAAGTTTACAGTGGCTATGTGGGCACTTTTCTTTTTTTCAGACTTTTGGCCAAAATCTTGTTATTTGTTATTTATGATGAAGTACACACAGGCTATTTAAGAGGCTACTCAATGACTAATGCTACACTAAGACAATCTTCTCCGCTCCTCAAACACATGAATTTTTATATATAGTGTTTCTTGAGTAAGGAAAACGCTGTACTTATTCAAAATGTATGACCACATTAACTTTAAGAACCTTTTTGTTTTGCTAAATTGTTCATAGGGGTTAGACCTGTAATGTGATGCAGTTAGGCTAGGTTATTTAAATGTACAAATCATCCAAGTGCCTCATTCTGGGTCATTTCTAAAGTTACATTTGCTTAATATTATTAAATTGTAAAGAAATTAAAGATCCATCTTTGATTTTCAAAAGAATTCCATGTGCAGTTCACTGTCAGCCAATAAGATTTCATGTAGCATTTTCATGGATCAGTCATCTATTCTGACTGGTTGATAACTTTTCACTTCATTTAGTCCAGAAGTAAATTAATTTTTTGTGCAAGAGCACAGAGAGATTTGCGAGCGCACAGGACACAGTTTGAGTGTGCACACACAATATCTGAGCAAGAGGATAGGCAGTTCATAAGAGAGCACTATACATTTGAGAGCGCGCGTCCAGTTTTGTGCGAGAGCAAATGAAATCCGCGTGCGAGTGGAGACATTTGCGCTTGCGCATTACATGGATGTGCTCTCGCGTCACAATAATGTGCTCTCGACTTTTGTCATTAAAATAACGCCATAAAACTCAGCGTATAGGCTATTAGCAAGCTCCTGGATGGTAAACGTTGGTGGACAGCCATTTTTAGGTCTCTCCAGAGATGCTCAATTGGGTTTAAGTCAGGGCTCTGGCTGAGCCATTCAAGAACAGTCACGGAGTTGTTGTGAAGTCACTCCTTCATTATTTTAGCTGTGTGCTTAGGGTCATTGTCTTGTTGGAAGGTAAACCTTCGGCCCAGTCTGAGGTCCTGAGCACTCTGGAGAAGGTTTTCGTCCAGGATATCCCTGTACTTGGCCGCATTCATCTTTCCCTCGATTGCAACCAGTCGTCCCATCGCTGCAGCTGAAAAACACCCCCACAGCATGATGCTGCCACCACCATGCTTCACTGTTGGGACTGTATTGGACAGGTGATGAGCAGTGCCTGGTTTTCTCCACACATACCGCTTAGAATTAAGGCCAAAAAGTTCTATCTTGGTCTCATCAGACTAGAGAATCTTATTTCTCACCATCTTGGAGTCCTTCAGGTGTTTTTTAGAAAACTCCATGCGGGCTTTCATGTGTCTTGCACTGAGGAGAGGCTTCTGTCGGGCCACTCTGCCATAAAGCCCAGACTGGTGCAGTGATGGTTGACTTTCTACAACTTTCTCCCATCTCCCGACTGCATCTCTGGAGCTCAGCCACAGTGATCTTTGGGTTCTTCTTTACCTCTCTCACCAAGGATCTTCTCCCCCGATAGCTCAGTTTGGCCGGACGGCCAGCTCTAGGAAGGGTTCTGGTCGTCCCAAACGTCTTCCATTTAAGGATTATGGGGGCCACTGTGCTCTTAGGAACCTTAAGTGCAGCAGAAATGTTTTTTGTAACCTTGGCCAGATCTGTGCCTTGCCACAATTCTGTCTGTCTCTGAGCTCTTCAGGCAGTTCCTTTGACCTCATGATTCTCATTTGCTCTGACATGCACTGTGAGCTGTAAAGTCTTATATAGACAGGTGTGTGGCTTTCCTAATCAAGTCCAATCAGTTTAATCAAACACAGCTGGACTCAAATGAAGGTGTAGAACCATCTCAAGGATGATCAGAAGAAATGGACAGCACCTGAGTTATATATATGAGTGTCACAGCAAAGGGTCTGAATACTTAGGACCATGTGATATTTCAGTTTTTCTTTAATAAATCTGCAAAAATGTCAACAATTCTGTGTTTTTCTGTCAATATGGGGTGCTGTGTGTACATTAATGAGGAAAAAAATGAACTTAAATGATTTTAGCAAATGGCTGCAATATAACAAAGAGTGAAAAATTTGAGGGGGTCTGAATACTTTCCGTACCCACTGTATACGTTGGAAAGACAAATGTAAACGCATCAGTGATCGGAATGTTATCTAACCTGTGCGTCCTGGTGCAGAGGTAATCATTGTGATCGGATCTCAGTGTAATGTAAACGCAATCTAGCCATCGTGTTTGCATTCACAGGCTGACGTCACACAAAACCCTGTCAACTGTCACATATCTGGGTGTTTTTGCGAGACAACTGAGGATGAAGTAGAAAGCAGCAAGTTTGCTTTCACACCCGAAAGTTGCACACCCATTCATTGTCTGTAAAGGATGCACAATTTTTCAACCAATGATTTTGGACCCATTTTTGGGGGGATTTTGTCTCTCAATCACAGCATCTATGCAATGTATTATTATTTACAACCTCCTCCTACACCTTTTACAAGATTTGAAACTCGTAGTCCTGCAAGAAACCCCACAACTTCATGTACACTTTGCACCAGGACCATTTTTCCATTACAGACTTTTTTTCTTCTTTTTTTTTATATTCTGCGGGAAACCAAGATATGATATGTTATCCTCATAACATTTATCAAAATGCCACATGGAGATAGTGAAAAAGTTTCTTAAGAGGAACATGACGTACATCAAATACTCTAGGTACAAGGCATCTCATGAGGGAAAAGAGTGCTCTAAGTGACCAGAAGCTTCTTTTGTGTTCAACAGTAAAAAGAAAATATGGGTTTAGAAGGATATGAGGTAAAGAGGGTAATGGAATCCCTCAAAACGCATTGAATCCAGCATCAGACTGACGTTACAGTGGTATCAGGATAGTTACTAGAGTAATGTTTCCTCACAAGAGAGCGCCACCATGTACTGAAGCTTCATTAAATATCCACGTGACAATGCAGTTAGGGTTCAGTAGCGCTCAAAGAACTTATTTGATCTTGCCCTTCAGATGACTGGGCAAACACACAGAGCGATGCAGAGTGCCAATGCTAAAGAGATGACCTAGATGCTAAAAACAGCAAAGGTGCTCGTTGACTGTCAGTCTGAATTTCATGCTCAGTTAGATAGTGCTTTGAGACTCGATGCTGATTTGTAGGGCTTTGCAATGCCATGAAAGTTTTAGTCCATTATGTTAATAGCGAGTTACAAATGTTCCTCAGGCAATGCAGCTAATTGCCATCATGACAATTTTAACATTAGCATCCCTTGGGCTGATTTAACTTTTTATGCTTTGGATTAGTGAGCTAATGCAATTGAGGATCACACACAATAAATGCTTTAAATCGTGAGGTTTTTAAAAGAAACTTCTCTGATTATTGATGTGGGAAACGAATATAGTAGAAGCAGAAAAGTTGAGAGAGTGAACGCGTGCATTCAGCGACTCTGAGAATAGAAGCTTTTGTCATTTATTCATTTGAAATGCACAAACCCCTGCAACTGGCTTCCTCGCTCATTTGCAATGGAGATTGTGCATGTGTCTTTGAAAGGCCTTAGCTCACTTCATCCTTGTCACAGAATTGGCTCCAGTAACCAGGGTTTCCTCCCGCAGCACATGTTTTCACGATGCCAAGAAAATTAAATCAACCTGCAGTGTATATTCAAAGCATATCAGAGGTGTCAGGGTATAAAGGCTGCTATTCTCCTGGACATGTATTTGGTCTCTAATGCAGTACCACAGTTAACTGCCAGAGGCCACTGTCATTTTAGAAGTTGAATCAACTTTACATACTGTACATATGTGATGAGTAACTAAAGTCAAACCTTCTGTGTTCATATTATAATTCTCCCCAGAACTCTGGAAAAGCATGATTCTACCTACATTTTTGAAAACCTCCAAAAACCTTCCTGTACATACAATTCATTGCAATTTTAAGATGAAATGTAGCCGGTATATGGGATTTTTTGAGAAAAAAAAAACTCCAGTAGCCAGGTTTCCATTACAGATTTGCACAAAACTTTTGTGTTATTTTCAAAATGTCAAGAAAAAACTATTGCGAAATGACAGCATTTCCATTAACTGATGTTATGCTATTAAACTCAATGGTAACACTTTATTTTAGGTTTTTTTAACTAGTTGCTTAGCATGCGTAGTACTATATTACTGGCTATTTATTAGTATTTATTAAGCACATATTAATGCCTTATTCTGCATGACCTTATTCTACATTCTTAATTCTACCCAACAACTAACTTACTAACTATTAATAAGCAGTAATTAGGAGTTTATTGAGGGAAAAGTCGTAGTCAATAGTGAATATGTGTTTCCTATACAAAAGTGTTACCAACTTAATTTTTTCCTCTTGCGATAAATCATTCCAAAACTCATGGCAATGGTTGTTAGTGGGTTTACGTATATATCACAGTCACTACACTAATCACTATGTTTAATCAAAGGAGACGTAGGCGTGTTATCCAAGCATTAATGGCAAGGAAAGCCCCTTATACTTGAGAGCGGCCACAAGGTGTTTCTGGGTGTTTCTCCCTCCTATCTGCTTCAAGATCTTGATAAATTGTGGCATTTCTTTGTTGTTTAGAATCCAGTATTCCTGTAATTCTTTTGTCTTTTATAAGTTTAATAAAGAACCCCGTCTCATCTTCTGTCTTTCAATCTGTAAAGATTGATCGACTTCTACGTACGCCGGGTGACCTGTAAATGCGATAAACTGTTTCCATTGCAGTTTTGCGAGATTTTCCTTTTCGAATATCCTGAAAAAACTACCTCATGTTCATATTTCTCTATTCCTTCACTCCAAAACATGCTGGGATAAAAATAACCCAAGTTGGGTTAAATATGGACAAACCCAGCAATTGGGTTGTTTTAACCCAGCGGTTGAGTTAAATGTTTGATAGTTTTATTTAACTCAACTAATGTTTAAAAATTACTGTTTTGCTCACTTAAAATGAATCCCAAATAGGTTGGAAATAAAGCATTTATTAATATGTTTAATAAATGATTATTTATTCATAAGTTTAATAAATAATAAGTATTTATTAAATTGCTTATTATTGCTTATGTTCACCTTTTGATTATTATTGTTGCCTCTAGAAATTATGTGTCTGATTTTTAATTTCCAACCTATTTTGGGTTCATTTTAAGCCAGACATATTGTCGTTTTGAAACAATAGTTGAGTTAAATAAAACTCCCCGGCACGCTGGTCAAACATTTAACCCAACCGGTTGGGTCAAAACAACCCAATCGCTGGGTTTGTCCATATTTAACTCAACTTGGGTTGTTTTAACCCATTATTTTTTAAAGTGTATAAACGTAACAACTAAAAACTATAAATTAAAGGAAATAAGTTCTCTAAACAAAATTATGCAGTATACAAAATTAGGAGATTTGACTGTAATAGGTAAAATTTTCGATTAGGAGTCTGGTCTAACCATACCTGATGCCTTTCTTCACACTTTTTTCTCACATTACTCCAGGCGAATTGTCTCTGGGCCCCAGCAGCCCACTAACTCAGAGAAGTTCGGGCGAGCGATAGGAGTTAGCGAACATGCTGACCAGCACTTTCTGCACTGTCAGAACCAATCATTGTCTGTGCAGTTAATGGAGAACACAAAACCTGTTTAAAAGCTACATTTACCACTTGGCTGATTCCATTACATTGTGTAATTTCCAGGTGTCACATTTCCCCTCCACATGTCTGTCTCAATGCTCCCCCAAGCAGCCCCTGATTAGTTAGACTCTACTGACTTCCCAAATCCGCCTGAACCTCAGCGGGAGAAACCCACCAGCAATCGTGGAGAGCGGATGAAAAGCCTTGTTTCTCTCACATCTACTGCTGTTTGATCTATATTTCTTGATGCATAAATGGAAAACAGATATTTGAGTCATTGCCAATTGAGTTGGACACACAAAGCCACAAATAATTTTTGTTGATGTACTTTTTTTTTTGTAATTGGAATGTAGATTAATTACTCAAAAGAATAGTTGGCAAGAAAAATCACAAATGAGATCTCTTTAATGAATCAATTGTTCCTCCTAGACAACAGTGTGATTAAATTGAGAGCAAATTGTGACTTCAAATTCTCGCCTACGAAAAGGGTCTCTAGAGATAGAGATCTAAATAACATTTCAAATGTAGTTCAAAATTGCCAAGTCAATCTGAGCTTTATATACTGCATGTCAACTATTTTCTCATACACTGCAGGTCAAAGGTTTGTTTTCTCTTCTGTTCATCAAGGCAACATTTAATTAATTAATTAATTAAATACAGTAAAAGAACATTATTAAAATTAATAAAAGAATGTTAATAACTCGTTCCCCTCCATTTCTGGCTTTCCCTTTTTTCACTGTTATATGGTAGGGGGCGCTGTTACACATCTTCTAAAAGAGTACAGAATCTCCAGATCAAAACACAGGAAAAGAAGAAGCAGAAGCAAGCGATAAAACCACATTGTAGTCTTTTTGTTAAAAAAATGTTGCTTTTTTTTATTAAACTAACTAACTGACATTCAAATGCTGATAAAAATAGATTGCATTAAGCTAGAATACATATATATACATTTTTATTTTATTTTATTTATTTTTTTGCTGTTAAAAAATGCAGCCGTTGACTGGTAACTTTTTTTTATAAACCGCTGGCAGGGAAAGAGTTAAAGACGAGATAACTTTGAATAAACCTTCTATTAATGTTACTGGAGGAGCGTTTGTTAAAAACTTTGAGAGAACATTTCCAAAATGTGCCAAAATTAGCTCAAATCATAATTCTTCATGTTCAGACTGCACAACTGATGATTAATTAACTCAAACTCAAACTGAGTGCATTTACAATTACTCAGCAACATTTCACAGTCATGCTCCAAGATTCAGAGAGGTTGGACAGAAATATTTGTCATTCTGTCGTGTCATGTCACATCACTTCAGCAACGAGCAAAAGTTTACATTTCAGGTTAAGAATTCTGTTTCATCTGTAGAAAGCAAGTCGAATGCAAGATGTGCTTCATTCCCAAGACTGATTTCACTATAGTCACCTTCCTTTCTGAGAGGAGGGAGGATTTTAAGGTTTAATCAGCGGAGGGCTGTGACGTGCGAGTTGGAAATCAATTCCCTGTAAGGATACAATCAAGCGGATTGTTTGATTTGTGGTATCCCACTTCGCCAGACCCATCAAGACCTTCTGAACAAATAAAGAGCAGTCGTTTGACCTGCAGGCTGAGACCTTTGAATAGATTTAACCCTATTGATCCCATGGTTTTTATTTCTCTTTGAAAAAACATATAGGGCCAGTGGTCTAGTCCAGGGATTCTCTAAAGATTTTTGTACCCCCCTGAGATTTAAGTTAATATTTAACAACATATCTTCACATTCATGGTTCTTTGATGTTGGTTAATGGTCACATGATATGAAGGTAAACAGTGTTTTATATGGTTTGCTTTTATTTTAAATAGGGTTTTAATTAATCAGTTACGGGGGGAACATAACATGTTAAAATTATTAACGCATTTAATGCCCCAGACCTTAAGGTCATCTTACATTTCATACAATTGATTGGTGATGAACATGAAGCAGGGCAACAACTCACTGCGTGATGGAGCCTATATGCAGACAGAATGACCCTACAATTCAAGATATCAGTGCAAAAATTTGAGTTTTTGGGCCTGTTTACACTTGGTCACTGCATGTGTTTTCTCTGATTGGATAGCTATCCGATTGTGAAAAGATTGGGTGTAAATGCCCTCTGAAACGGCCCATTTGAGACGGATTTAAAGGGATAGTTCACCCAAAAATGAAAATTTGATGTTTATCTGCTTACCCACAGGGCATCTAAGATGTAGGTGACTTTGTTTCTTCAGTAAAACACAAATGATGATTTTTAACTCCAGTCGTATAATGCATGTCAATGGGAACTCCATCTATAAGAGTAAAAAAAAAACAAGCACAGACAAATCCAAATTAAACCCTGCGGCTCGTTAATGACGACACATTGATGTCCTAAGCAGATAGACATCAAATTTTCATTTTTGGGTGAACTATCCCTTTCAATCCGATCATTTCAGATGAAACTGAACATGTCAAAATGGTTGTTGAAACCACATATATAAATTTAATTCCTTCCAAAAATGCTAAAAAATAAACACGTGAGAGCATGTTATAGGCTAAATAACATGTTATAGCCACAGATGAGCAGCTGAGTATCTCTTCAGCAAGCCGATATACAGTAAACTGCCGCAAATGAAAAAGAAAGTAAGTCGCAGATGCTCAAAACACAATCATCTTTATTAAAAGTAATGAGACTAAATGATCTTACCAGTGCTGTTGCCACACTCTCTCTTATTGCGGTCTTTGATTTTGAAATTAGCTGATTATCAATAAAATGCAGCTCATATTTGTTGCATTCGGTGATGTGAACTCGTACATTAAATCTGCATATAGCGCGGGAATTGAAGACTGGATTTATATCCATTTTGCGGAGACACATTTATGCGGCCAAGTGTAAATGGAATCATTTGATCGGGAAAACACATGAAGTGACCAGGTGTAAACAGGCCCTTTGAGTTAATGAGATACTGATTTCAGTTCAATAAATAAGAAGTTAATATTGTGTTATATTTTAGACACAGTATTGTCTGTTTTTGCTCAATTTTGCCAACAAAAATATTAAAATCGGACCAATGATTCAATGGCCCATTCATGAAGAGAGCCATTTACTTCATTCATGAATGAATCAGCTGTTTCAATGAATCGAATGAATGACTCAATGACTTACTCATTAAGACCTTTACCACCACCTACTGGCAGTTTTAGTTTCTTATTTAGAGTATCATTTCATTCATTCAGGTAAAGTTCACCCAAAAATGAAAATTCTGTCATCATTTACTCACCCTCATGTCCGCTGAAGCCTAAAAGTTTATGTAATAAATTCTAAAAAAATATCTATATATCTTGTTATGTATATTTGATGTTTATCTCATTTAACACAATAATGACTTTGAATTATCTTTTAGGGGTAATTTCTCAGCCAAATTTAAATTTGGGATTCATTTGTGATTAAATAATTAGAAAATGTTTAAATTCACAGCTGTAATTTTATGTTACTTTAATTTTGCATTGTTATGATTTCATTAATGTTTAGCTTTTATGTAACACGACCTACACATTTCTAGAGATGTGACACAACAGAACTCTGAGCTGAGAACAGTCTGTGTTGCAGACTCAGGCTCATCAGTGCTCAGGGCAGGCGGCTAATGGCCGCATGGATTTCTGTATGGGTAATCATTGATATTGAACAGCCGTGATCCACGGAATTCCCAGCTGGAACCCAAGCGGGCACGGCAATTAAATCCAACATACAGAGCAAAAAACAATGATGGCTTTTCATCAACCTTACATCAAACATTTTATCCAGAGCTTACAGTACATTCAAGCTATTTTATCAGTATATGTTTTATCTATTGATTTATTCTAACATTTTATCAGTATATGCATTTATAAAGTTTATAAAGTCTCTCTAGCTTTTAATTGTGGCCCAATTACAAAATCATGATGCATCACAATGGCCAGGGAAAAAAGTTTTGGGAGTAACAAATATGATGATAACTACAGATTTTTTTTCCTTGTGGAAAAAAAAAAAAAAGTACTTTTGCTTTTACTTTTAAAAATAGTATTTATTACAGAAATAATGTACTTAAAACGAACATACTGAACAAGAACTGAATGTAGAGAACTGAATTTCCGGACCCTTCATTTCATGCTATTTACAATTAAATGTGTTAAATGCAGTTAGTTGAACATTGTTAGTTGTGCTTTTTTGACTCACTTCATTAGAACTTAAGTACATTTCATATGTGATTTCATAATTACTTCTATTGTCTTTGAAATATGGTTAAAGTGTACTGCTGAATGTACTGACAAGTATTTATTAGGGGTGTAACGGTACACAAAACTCACGGTTCGGTTCGTACCTCGGTTTTGAAGTCACAGTTCGGTACGGATTCGGTACAGCAGGTGGGGAAAAATCTAAACATAAAATATGTTTTTAATTATTAAACAGTGGTTTACTGAACAAATTGTGTTTTTGTCTTTAAATATGTAAAATTAAATTAAAAGTTTCATAAGTATAAAAAAATGATCTTTGCTGATGCTGTAAACTATGTAGGGAGCCCTTACTTGCACATTATGCTACTATAATATTAAAGGTTAACTGAGCCCAAACTATTAGCCTAAATTCAATCGCTTTTATTTTTAGATATAATAATCAACACTCAAACAACAAATTGTACAAGTAAGCTGCACATAAGGCAGTTTTTGCAATAACGTCTAAATCTAATTATAAAATTAAGTTTTCCTACAATTCGTTGTTGAAATATAATCATTTATACACAGTGGCTGTCATTTTCATGACAGTTTATTTAAACATAGGATACATTAAATAATCAAGACACTAACAGGTTAAGTAAAATATAATGATTATATAGGCTAATACAGTGCATATATTAAGTGAAAGAGTTCTAACAAGCTGTGGACACTGAATGGCTTTTCTGAGGTAAATGCTACATGACATATTATTTACAAGCTGTTTGATTGTCCGCCGTTGAAACACTGAATAAGCGATAACACAAGATATTATACGTTTCAGTAAGTTTTACTGTATCTTTCAACATACATTCAGATGTTCATTTAAGTTTATTCTCTAACTATGAAGAGATGATGGTTGAACTGAGGCACTTGTACAGAGATCTTTCACACCACATCGAAGCGCGTCAAAACAGCACTCTCTTATCGAACATAACAAAACGCAGAGCTTATTGTGATTATTAGTGGGTAATGGTGGTTAGGCTACAACGTTGCAATGTAATGCATGCACCGAACTGAAAGCCCTGTACCGAAACGGTTCGGTACGAATACGTGTACCGTTACACCCCAATTATTTATGGTAAACTAAAATATACCTTTAAAGGGGACCTATAATGCCCCATTTCACAAGATGTAATATAAATCTCTGGTGTCCCCAGAATGTGTCTGTGAAGTTTCAGCTCAAAATACCCCACAGATCATTTATTATCGCTTGTCAAATTTGCCTCTATTTAAGTGTGAGCAAAAACATGATGTTTTTGTATGTGTCCCTTTAAATGCAAATGAGCTGCTGCTCCCGGCCCCCTTTCCAGAAGAGGGCGGAGCTTTAACAGCTCAACAACAACAAAGCTGGAGAATCTCACGCAGCCAAAATGAGGATTGTCAGTAACGGTGTTCAGCCTTACATTGTTCAAACCGGAGTCGACACTGATGGAGAGACTAAAATAGTTGCAACTTTTAGAATGAAACTGGACGTTTCTGAATGATTAGTGGATAAATTTATGTAGTTGCTGTGGAGTTGATTCAACACATCCACTAGCATGTGCTGCCGTGTTAATCATTTGTGCAAATCCAGCGTTGAATTGACCCTCGTTTGTGGGTCAATTCAAGCAGTCTGGCATAAAATAACTTTGCAGAAGTTGTTTATGATCTAACAGCAACATTACACACTAACTAAAGTTAAAAAAGTGAAATAATAATCAAGAACAACTTTATTGCGTTACTACACAACCTTATATGTCAAATATATTTTCATATACATATGTAATGATGAAGTTGCAATTAAGTACATTTAAAATATATTAACTTTAAATGTAATATAAAATAACACTGCAGTTAAAATCATAATCTAGTGCTTTAGTATGTTAGTCAACACCAAAATAAGTGTTTTGATATTACAAAGCTCACTTAAAAAATAGTGTACTCTATTCAAGTACACTTAAGTGGACTTTTTGTTTGATTAATATTATATTACCTGCAAGAACAGTTTTTAAATATAATTTTTATGATTTGAAGTGCACTACAAAGTGCACAATCAAGGTGGGAGTAACTATGACTCTCTTACAGTTGCACGGCCCGGACGCCTCCTTGTGGCGACTGCTGGGGAGGGTGGTTAACATCAGCTAGAATGGGGCTTATGCCTCATATCGGGCACTATCCAAGCTACGATCCAGGCCATTCCTACACGGGTCAACCACCTGTGTGGGTTTGTCTACTGGTTACGTTGCGACAGAAAAGTAAAGATCCCGGGTCCAATGGCCTCCGGGATGGCAGTAGTGAAGAGGAGTGTCCGAGAGCTGTCTTGACGGAGTTCATGTGCCAAGAATGTACCCGTACATTTAAATCTGCAAGAGGTTTGGGGCTGATGGCTACTGATGTTACTGATGGCTAAACGTAAAGGCTGGTCTGAAGGAGAGGATGTGGAACTGATGGCTCAGGCTAGCTCTCTCTGGGAACGAGGGATGCTAAAAAAAGATCTTTATGTGTGTATACACAGCCTATGTCCCCATCGATCAGTGGACTCAATAAAAAAGATGCTACAACATCTCAAATGGGAACCACCCAATCCCTCATTCATGAGAGAACTACCTCTGGTGCCGGTTGGAGAGCACACCTGTGAAATAGCAGGGTCCGATGGAAGGCAAATAGAGCAGGAGGATAAATTCCAGGGCAAAGGCCCTAGGACATGGACTGAGAGGGAGGATGAATTCCTCCTCTGGAATGCCAATAGGGAGTGGACTCCCGGAATGACTAAGAGGGCGTTGGCAGACACTTTGAGCTCGATACTTGAGGGGCGAAGCTCCGAGTCTATACGGAAACGTCTGGCGAAGCTTGTTTGGGTCCCCCTAGGTCGTTAGTGAGACTGTTTATCCAGCTGAAGTTCAGGACCCCAGTGAAATCTGGAGGAAGGAGGATACTGGAAGAGGCATTCCACCTCCTGATCGAGCCCAAGCTGGGTGCCATGAAAATTAGGGCCTTGATTGAGGACCTGTTAAAAGGCAAGAAGTCGAAGGAGGAGGGGGCCACTCAGTTGGAGGGCTTGATTCTGAGACAGGTACCCCTGAAATGGTCGAAAAATCAGATGCCCGGCCAAGCCAAGGTCAAACAGACAATGACGACGTCTGCAATATGCCTACATCCAGTGCCTGAGATGGAAGGATGCTGCCAACCTAATATTTGAAGGCAGGTGGCGGGAGGCATTTGCTGGTCCAGCTCAAATGCTGTAAGACTTCTTCGGCAAGTGTAGCATTCATCCCCAAAGGAGAAATACCAATATGCCCTGAGGATTTTAGACCGATATCGATGACCTCAGTTTTGGCTCGCGCCATGCATAAGATCTTGGCGAGAAGGATGATGGATATGCTGGAATTTTCAGATTTCCAGTTTGCCTTCTTGAAGAGGGATGGTTGTTTGGAGGCCAGAATGTTGCTTCACTCCATACTGAGGAATGCCCACGACAGCACTAAGGCTATGGCTATGTTGTCCTTAGATATTTCGAAGGCATTCGATACGATCTCTCATGATGCAGTCCTAAAATCAGCTAGGAAAGCTGGCCTCCCTGCACCCTTGGTGAAATATTTGCATCATCTGTTCTCAACGGCAAAGACTTATGTCGACGAGGGAAGTATGAGATGTGGAAGAGGAGTCAGAGAGGGTGATCCTCTGTCCCCAATTTTGTTTGTCCTCATGATGAATGAAGCATAACAGAGGGCACACCCTGAAAAGGATACTTGGAGATATACACATCGGCGCATTAGCGTACGCGGATGACGTGGTGCTGCTGGCAGAGAATGGTGAAGACTTGCAAACTAAACTTGATATTATCTGCAAGAACAGTTTTTAAGATTTGAAGTACACTACAAAGTGCACATTCATGTAGGGCATTGCTCGACAGAACTTACCAATGACTTTATCAATGAACAACATGATTGAACAAAGCTTCATTTGGTCCAAAAGATCCATTTCCTGACAGGAAATACCTAGCCTTAACAGAAGTGATGACGTGACTTCTTTTAACAAAGGACTCTGTCTAAAGGACTTCTTAGCTCATCAGCAATAAACTAATCAGAACCCATCACGTGGATCTGATCACATTAAATCTATTGATTCTCTCACAAAACCCTCTTGTATTATCGGACGGAACAGGAAAAGACCCATCAACGGATTTAAAGACGAATCTGTCCTATCAATACCTCCCTTGTGTGAGCAATCCATCCTGACCCGGTCACTCGTGACTCCGGTCAAAGTTTAAACTATGCTTAAGGACTCAATCTTGAATCTCAAAAGGGACAATTGTCGATTACTTAAAGTATTAACTATATACAGAATAATACATGCCATGATGTAATTACTAACATGTCTATTCAATGTATTCAATATGTGGGTTTTCTTCAAATGCATTATTGTAATCATTGTTTTAATTAGGTCAGTCTAGTAATATGTGTGTAAGAAGTGTGTCATGTTTGAGTTCTAAATACAGAGTTTATAATTCTCTGTAATTCTGTGTGAATGAAACATTGAAATTCAGTATCAGGAAAATATTAAGAAACTTTATAAAGTTGTTAATAAAACAGGAGAATGTTCCACAGATATCACGCGATGTGATCAATAGACAATAGACGAGGCGTGTCTAATCTCCGTAGCAACGTCTCATTGGAGGATCGCTCCTTTAAAACTATGCTGTCCGAACAAGCTAATGTCAGAAGCTGGAAGTCCGAAGTCAGTCAGAAATCAGTCAGAAGCCGGACTGAAGCACCGCTACTTTGACCACGGCGGAAAAGTCGCATGGGTCATTGATAACTGATTGACCGGGGCTGATTTTCCATCGAACACCCGACTTCAACCACGAGCTGCGCCGCTGATCATTCGACAGCCGTCACATCCAGACTCCAAAACACTTCGTGAAATATCTGACCAAAGTCTCCCAAGAAGAGGGCTGCTGGGGAGGGTGGTTAACATCAGCTAGAATGGGGCTTATGCCTCATATCGGGCACTATCCAAGCTACGATCCAGGCCATTCCTACACGGGTCAACCACCTGTGTGGGTTTGTCTACTGGTTACGTTGCGACAGAAAAGTAAAGATCCCGGGTCCAATGGCCTCCGGGATGGCAGTAGTGAAGAGGAGTGTCCGAGAGCTGTCTTGACGGAGTTCATGTGCCAAGAATGTACCCGTACATTTAAATCTGCAAGAGGTTTGGGGCTGATGGCTACTGATGTTACTGATGGCTAAACGTAAAGGCTGGTCTGAAGGAGAGGATGTGGAACTGATGGCTCAGGCTAGCTCTCTCTGGGAACGAGGGATGCTAAAAAAAGATCTTTATGTCTGTATACACAGCCTATGTCCCCATCGATCAGTGGACTCAATAAAAAAGATGCTACAACATCTCAAATGGGAACCACCCAATCCCTCATTCATGAGAGAACTACCTCTGGTGCCGGTTGGAGAGCACACCTGTGAAATAGCAGGGTCCGATGGAAGGCAAATAGAGCAGGAGGATAAATTCCAGGGCAAAGGCCCTAGGACATGGACTGAGAGGGAGGATGAATTCCTCCTCTGGAATGCCAATAGGAAGTGGACTCCCGGAATGACTAAGAGGGCGTTGGCAGACACTTTGAGCTCGATACTTGAGGGGCGAAGCTCCGAGTCTATACGGAAACGTCTGGCGAAGCTTGTTTGGGTCCCCCTAGGTCGTTAGTGAGACTGTTTATCCAGCTGAAGTTCAGGACCCCAGTGAAATCTGGAGGAAGGAGGATACTGGAAGAGGCATTCCACCTCCTGATCGAGCCCAAGCTGGGTGCCATGAAAATTAGGGCCTTGATTGAGGACCTGTTAAAAGGCAAGAAGTCGAAGGAGGAGGGGGCCACTCAGTTGGAGGGCTTGATTCTGAGACAGGTACCCCTGAAATGGTCGAAAAATCAGATGCCCGGCCAAGCCAAGGTCAAACAGACAATGACGACGTCTGCAATATGCCTACATCCAGTGCCTGAGATGGAAGGATGCTGCCAACCTAATATTTGAAGGCAGGTGGCGGGAGGCATTTGCTGGTCCAGCTCAAATGCTGTAAGACTTCTTCGGCAAGTGTAGCATTCATCCCCAAAGGAGAAATACCAATATGCCCTGAGGATTTTAGACCGATATCGATGACCTCAGTTTTGGCTCGCGCCATGCATAAGATCTTGGCGAGAAGGATGATGGATATGCTGGAATTTTCAGATTTCCAGTTTGCCTTCTTGAAGAGGGATGGTTGTTTGGAGGCCAGAATGTTGCTTCACTCCATACTGAGGAATGCCCACGACAGCACTAAGGCTATGGCTATGTTGTCCTTAGATATTTCGAAGGCATTCGATACGATCTCTCATGATGCAGTCCTAAAATCAGCTAGGAAAGCTGGCCTCCCTGCACCCTTGGTGAAATATTTGCATCATCTGTTCTCAACGGCAAAGACTTATGTCGACGAGGGAAGTATGAGATGTGGAAGAGGAGTCAGAGAGGGTGATCCTCTGTCCCCAATTTTGTTTGTCCTCATGATGAATGAAGCATAACAGAGGGCACACCCTGAAAAGGATACTTGGAGATATACACATCGGCGCATTAGCGTACGCGGATGACGTGGTGCTGCTGGCAGAGAATGGTGAAGACTTGCAAACTAAACTTGATATTATCTGCAAGAACAGTTTTTAAGATTTGAAGTACACTACAAAGTGCACATTCATGTAGGGCATTGCTCGACAGAACTTACCAATGACTTTATCAATGAACAACATGATTGAACAAAGCTTCATTTGGTCCAAAAGATCCATTTCCTGACAGGAAATACCTAGCCTTAACAGAAGTGATGACGTGACTTCTTTTAACAAAGGACTCTGTCTAAAGGACTTCTTAGCTCATCAGCAATAAACTAATCAGAACCCATCACGTGGATCTGATCACATTAAATCTATTGATTCTCTCACAAAACCCTCTTGTATTATCGGACGGAACAGGAAAAGACCCATCAACGGATTTAAAGACGAATCTGTCCTATCAATACCTCCCTTGTGTGAGCAATCCATCCTGACCCGGTCACTCGTGACTCCGGTCAAAGTTTAAACTATGCTTAAGGACTCAATCTTGAATCTCAAAAGGGACAATTGTCGATTACCTAAAGTATTAACTATATACAGAATAATACATGCCATGATGTAATTACTAACATGTCTATTCAATGTATTCAATATGTGGGTTTTCTTCAAATGCATTATTGTAATCATTGTTTTAATTAGGTCAGTCTAGTAATATGTGTGTAAGAAGTGTGTCATGTTTGAGTTCTAAATACAGAGTTTATAATTCTCTGTAATTCTGTGTGAATGAAACATTGAAATTCAGTATCAGGAAAATATTAAGAAACTTTATAAAGTTGTTAATAAAACAGGAGAATGTTCCACAGATATCACGCGATGTGATCAATAGACAATAGACGAGGCGTGTCTAATCTCCGTAGCAACGTCTCATTGGAGGATCGCTCCTTTAAAACTATGCTGTCCGAACAAGCTAATGTCAGAAGCTGGAAGTCCGAAGTCAGTCAGAAATCAGTCAGAAGCCGGACTGAAGCACCGCTACTTTGACCACGGCGGAAAAGTCGCATGGGTCATTGATAACTGATTGACCGGGGCTGATTTTCCATCGAACACCCGACTTCAACCACGAGCTGCGCCGCTGATCATTCGACAGCCGTCACATCCAGACTCCAAAACACTTCGTGAAATATCTGACCAAAGTCTCCCAAGAAGAGAGCCGCTCAAGCCAGACGCTCAGCCAGCAGCATCCTTCAAAGCTTCCGCGCAACCCACAGGGCTTTCCCGAGAAGACGTCACCTGAAAGACAGCCAATCCAGAACGGGATTCCGCTGTACACGAGTCACGGAACAACCCGATTACCTCAGCTGTCACAGCAAACGCAGGTACAAGCAAACTTCTCTCTCTCTTGCTGGAAACTGGTGAAACGCCTTTAAACCTAAAGAATCAAGCCAAAGCTCTGCTTTTGTGATTTTCCTCAGGTTATGAGTTAAGTTAGCACTGAACTTGGGACTTTTCATAACTCATCAACTCCGCGAATGTGTGTGCATGTATGTATGTGTGTGTGTGTGTGTGTGTGTGTTTAGCCTTAGTTTCCTGTAATCATTAGAAGTAGTCAATAAATCTTGTTTTGATTTTCACATATACGAGTTTCTTGTGGTGTGTGTCAAATTACTGCCTTAAACGTAAAAGATCAAGTTACCTCTTGCTTATAATATAATAATTACAATAATAACAATAATCATAATAAAATATTGTTACTGTTGGCCGCAGAATAATATTTTATCCAGAATTGGTAAAATACTCTAACCTCAATTTTCGCTGGACGAATAATTGATGAAGTGTTAAATATTAATTCTGAATCATTTACAGTGAATCATTTACAGTTGATTCAAAATTTCTTATTCCCTGTAACAATTAAATTGAGCTAATAAATAGGCTAAGTCCTTACATTCAATACAATTACACTTCCTTTTTACACTTCCTTTTCCATATAGGTTTACCCATTATCTCCAGTTTTATACAGTGAACATATACTAATTTAAACCCCATAAAGAACAGACCGAATTCAAATGCACATCAGCTATTGATTAATTATAAAACAGGCCTCTGTGGCACCTCAGCATCTGTCTGTAATTATGTCTGTTGGATTTGACTGACAGACCAGAGCTAGTTAGAGATTACTGAAGTATATCAGCACTTTCAAGTTTGTCTCTCTCATTGTAGTCCCTGTGCCTGGTGATGTGAGCTCCCCGCTCTTTACATCCGTCTCTTTTAACAGACAGAAGAGGGTGGCAGGTTTACTGATCCCCACAGGAGGCTGGTTCACAATGAGAAACAGAAAACCTCCTTAACAAAGCCGGCTCTCCCCAGCAATAAAGGCTGACTAATAAAGAGCGAGCGTCAGAGAAATGTGACTTTGCTAGCTTTTATTGCTGTCGATCTCCTCTGGTGGAAATTGCAGGTCAAACGGGTTGATTTGCCGGTTGACCCGTCCCTCCCCGTCTGACACCTAAAGCACACTGCTGGGAAAGTATATTAAACATACTCAACAGGCCCCTGGTGCTTACCTTCCTTTATTTGTCGTTAAAATGCTGCCATCCTGAAAATTAATGTCCATCAAAAGCTAATTAATCCTTCAGAGGCCAACAATTAAACCTACTGGATATTAAAGAAATTATTCTTCATGTGTCAGTTTCTTTGTGTTTTGATTGCCATTTGAATTTAAAAAAATATATTTAGAAAAAAAAAAAATGAGACGTTTACTAACCATGGCTAGTATTACAAGATGAATTGTGGTCCTTTCCGATCACATATCCCCTCTCTCTCCCTCTTCACTTCCATCAACCTCATTTATTTTGTTTAAAACATTACAAGTAATGAGTTACATAATCAGAAAGTAACACATTACTTTACTTACATTAACGCATTACTTCTAAATGTCTGAGTTACTTTTTCAAATGAACCACTTAAATTACTTTGTTTTCCCATGTAATGTACAAAAACAGATTCTATGTAGTTATTAAGTAATAGTTTAAGTAAAAAGCATGTGTGGTAGAACTTGATTTTACATGTTAAGATTTACTTGGGCAAGTTAACAACCACCCAGAACATGCTGCTTAGCAACATGCTAACAACTCACTGGAGCACCTTAGAAACTTCCTAGCAGCTATATACAATACCATAACATTGACGTGGCTAGTTTTGCACAGGTAAGCACCATGTAAAAATTGAAATGGCTAATAATAATATTTGACCACAAGATTTTTCTTTGCCTCTGCCACCTTGGTTACATCAGAAGATAAGAAAATATGACCTTTTTTTTCCCTTCTTCTTTAGAATAGTGTTTACTGATGAATGCACAAATAAGTAACACTTTATAATAACTGCATGCTATGAATCATTAGTTAAGCATTAATAAGCAGACTCAACATCTCTTTGCAGAAGCATACACTGCGTGAGTTTTTAAAGTTGATAATATATTATACCAAGTGGGATACCATTATCCCAAGTGTGGATACATGACTGCAAACGTGACACTGGTTATCAAAAGGGAAATATTAAGTGACACATTTTAAAGACAGTGTTATTTGCTTTGTTTTGCAATTAAATAATAGTTTCAACTAAAGTGGTGTTTTGTGAACAAATCTGTGGCTTTGAACCAATCATGAGAGCCAATGATTTAATGACCCTTTCATAAATACAGCTACTTGCTGCATTACTGGATTACGGAAGAGGATTAGGGCCAAGCAATAATAAAAAAATAAAACCATCTCGAGAGTAAAGTTGTTAAATTTCAAGAAAAAACTCGTAAAATTTCGAGAAAAAAGTTGAGATAAAATGTGGAGAATAAACTCGTTAAATTACGAGAAAAAACTCCTTAAATTTTGAGAAAAAAGTCAAGATAAAATGTTGAGAATAAACTTGTTAAATTACGAGAAAAACCTCCTTAAATTTCGAGAAAAAAGTCGAAATAAAATGTTGAGAATAAACTCGTTAAATTACGAGAAAAACCTCCTTAAATTTCAAGAAAAAAGTCGAGATAAAATGTTGAGAATAAAAAAGTCGTTAAATTATGAGAACAAATTCGTAATTTAACAAATTTGTTCTCGTAATTTAACGCCTTTTTTCTCGTAATTTAATGACTTTATTCTCAACATTTTATCTCAACCTTTTTCTCGAAATGTAACGAGTTTTTTCTCGTAATTTAACGAGTTTATTCTCAACATTTTATTTCGACTTTTTTTCTCGAAATTTAATGAGTTTTTTCTCGAAATTTAACAACTTTAATCTCGAGATGGTTTTATTTTTTTTATTATTGCTTGGCCCTAATCCTCTTCCGTACTGAATGAATAACTCAATGGGCCCTATTTTAACGATCTAAGCTCATGGTCTGAAGCCATGGCGCAGGTGCACTTATGGCATGTCCGACTCCACTTTTGCTAGTTTAACGACGATAAAAGTGGTCGGAGCGCCAGGCACATGGTCTAAAAGGGTTGTCCCTATTCTCTTAATGAGTCATGGGTGTGTTTTGGGCATAACGTGCAATAAACCAATCAGAGTCTCATCTCCCATTCCCTTTAAAAGCCAGGTGCGCTTGTACCATGACGGATTCGCTATTTACATGCAGGTGGAAAAACTGAACACTTCTCCTGAGAGGAATCCTTTTATTCTTAATATTTGGCATGTTTGTGTGCTGCTGCACGTCCCTGTGAGTGTATGCATGTTGTGCACCCACCTATAGGTGCATATTACTAACACGCCCTTTAAATAACAAAAAAAAAAAAAAATACTGCGCCATTGACTTTAGATCAGGTTTTTGTTGGTCAACGGTGCAGTCGTTTTCAATTGCCTCAAAATAGCAACATGCCAACAATGCCTGAACACACCTTGTTTTCAGACCAGCATGCCCATGGACGAACAGATGGGCGCGAGTGCATTTTCTATTTAAACAACGTGGTGCTGGCCGTGAAAACGATAACTGTGTCAGGCTAAAACTAGCAAAAAACTTGTGTTGCGCCTGGCATCGCATTGCGCCAGGTGTACCCATAGACTCACTCGTCAAGACAGTGACATACTGCCATCTACTGGCTGTTTTAGTTTAATATTTAAAAGTATCACTTCATTTTTACCATCATTGCACATTTCTTTACTGATTTTGATAAATGCCTTTATAAAATAAATAAAGGTAAAAAAAAATGCATTGGAAAATCAATTTAAGGGGGCAAATATTGTCCCTTAATGGAAAAGGTGTGACTGCAGTCTAAGTGGAATAGATGGAGTACACAGAAGGATGTTAAATGCCTCAGGGAGTTTGATACTTTGAGGATTGAGCCACTGGTTTAGGGGATGTTTTCTGCTGCAGGAGTTGGGCCTCTTATACAGCTACATGACAGAGTGAATGCAAATGTTTATTCTTGTAACATGCAGTTCCTTCCAGCATCTCCCAATCAGCCCACAATTTTCATGAAAGACAATGGCCCCTGTCACACTGCAAAACTGGTATAGCAATTCCTTGAAGCTAAGAACATTTAAAATAATGAAATGGTCAGTCCTGATCTAAACCCGAATGAAAATCTCTGGAAAAATCTGTGGAAGAGACTGGAAGACGAGTGGACTAAGATTGCACAAGAGAAGTGTGAGAAACTAGTGGCGTCCAGCGGCCGCAGATGTGTTGAAGTCATAAGGTTTTTGTGGAATTGCCTTGTTTATTTTGGAAAGCATGCTATTAGAACAGTGGTATACCGTGGTAATATTACTTAAAATTTTGAGCTATAAGGATTGAAATGTTTGTAGTTTCCAGATGAAATTAACTCTTATTTTCACACGGTTCCTTGCACAATACTATGTTATGACCTCAAAACACTTTTACCATTCATTGCACAAGAGCGTTTGGGTACGAGTCCTGTGAAACATGATTTCCTAAAAGAGCTCAAAGACGTGTAGAAGCAGCAAAAATGGCACGGTTGCTTCAGCAAATGTGTTTTTATCTCATGTTTGCTTTTGTTAACACTAGGGTTTAGTGTATGGGAGGTTATTTTCAAAAGTGATAGAGCATTAACTTTGTAGCTCCACTCATCTGACATTTCATTTCCAAACTGCCAATATACATGCATGAACCACCATAAAATGTTGGCATCATCTTGTTTATGTGTTATGGAGAAAATTGAATGTGCTTTTTAGCGCCACTCACTGGCCATTTCACTTAGTCTTTTTGCAAACATTTTATA
Organism: Megalobrama amblycephala; assembly: GCF_018812025.1. Lineage (NCBI taxonomy): Eukaryota > Metazoa > Chordata > Actinopteri > Cypriniformes > Xenocyprididae > Megalobrama > Megalobrama amblycephala. The sequence goes on from NC_063056.1 coordinate 3,479,427, forward strand.
ACAGGCACGTATTTTTCACGAGCCTGGGTTGGAATGTTGATTCGTGTTGTCTGAGAGTGTGTTATGTTGGCTGGATTCAACGTGAACAGCACTGCTACCCCGAGGTTTCGACCGCTGGCATTCATCGTCCTGTGGGAACACCACTGGACACTGCCCCAAAACCTTGATTTACATTGACAAAGTATGATAAATGACTGGAGTCTTTATCCTTGAGCTACTTTCACTCTTGTAAATACAGCCAAACAACAGAGGCTCCTCTTAATGGCATTTATTGCCTTAGCGCTTATATCTGAGTGAATGCATACCCAGCGGGTTGAAATGAATATTCATATGCACTGAAAGCACATATTCATCACTGAATGTGTAACTTGGCATGTATCTCTGCTGCCCCCTAATTGAATCAGTTGGCCTCAGTGTAGAAACACAGCAGCATTAGAGCTGTTTAGAGCAACGTATGGCTTTCAGGAGCAAACCTCATTTCCTAAATGTGACACAAGCACCACATTTATCTGTTTGCTTTCAGAGAAATGTATGAGGTGTATAGCTATATTTGGGGTTTTCTAAACCTGTTTAACCTTGATTTAAAAGAGGCCATATTATGACCTACTACTAGAACCGGTTTTCCTGCTTGAATGTTGATTATTTTCCTCATATTCTCCATTGTTCAGCTCCTCTCTTCCCAGTCTGTCAGTAACGCTCTGTCTAGTTCCTGTCTCTATGAAGCCCCGCCTTCTGAAAAGCACAATGTGCTCTGATTGGTCGGCTGGACCAGTGTGTTGTGATTGGTCAAGCACTCAGAAAGCATTCGGGGAAGTGTCCCACCCCTTACCATAACCATCATTTCAACACACTACTAACTAACTCAATCAGGCCCGCCCCTTTATTCTGCATATGAATTATTTAAATGAGGAATATTGTGACATGTTCGTTCCCAGAAGAAAACTCAAGACCACAATGGAGACATTTCAGGGAGTTCAGAAACAGTGACACTGATATTGAGAATATATTACATCGACAAAACAGTTAACTGAATTGCATGCAAATATACAAAATGAAATGAATTTGTGCAGTTTGATGTGTTTGAATGCCAAAAGCCTTCAAACGACAGTAATGACTCACTGAGCGATAATTAAAATAATAATTAAAATGTGATGTTGAGAAAACACCCCTTAAAAGTGAAATGATTTCTGTTTATCCAGTGGTCAAATGTTGTGTGGCCTCTCCATTTTCTCTGTAATTAAAGTCACCTGACTATTGGCCGGTCTGTGTGTGCCTTTCCAAAAAACTGGAAGACTTTGTTCATGTATATACTGTAATATCTACTATATACTGTACATTATTGGCTTTTTTAGAAACGAAACATGAAACATGTTCTGACATGAAACTCTAGATGGCACAGGCTGATAGGTCCTTAGGTGCCATAGAATGAATTAGTACATGGAAATGACATACAGTGAGTCTCAAACACCATTGTTTCCTCCTTCTTATGTAAATTTGATTTGTTTAAAAGACCTCTGAAGAACAGGCGAATCTCAACATAACACCGACTGTTACGTAACAATCGGGATCATTAATATGTACGCCCCCAATACTTGCATATGCCAGCCCATGATCGAGGCATTACACAAGGGCAGCCAGTATTAACGTCTGGATCTGTGCACAGCTGAATCATCAGACTAGGTAAGCAAGCAAGAACAATAGCGAAAAATGGCAGATGGAGCAATAATAACTGACATGATCCATGATAACATGATATTTTTAGTGATATTTGTAAATTGTCTTTCTAAATGTTTCGTTAGCATGTTGCTAATGTACTGTTAAATGTGGTTAAAGTTACCATCGTTTCTTACTGTATTCACGGAGACAAGAGAGCCGTCGTTATTTTCATTATTAAACACTTGCAGTCTGTATAATTCATAAACACAACTTCATTCTTTATAAATCTCTCCAACAGTGTGTAATGTTAGCTTTAGCCCCGGAGCACTATCAAACTCATTCAGAATCAAATGTAAACATCCAAATAAATACTGTACTTACGCGATTAGACATGCTGCATGACGAACACTTTGTAAAGATCCATTTTGAGGGTTATAATAGCTGTGTGAACTTTGTTTATGCTGTTTAAGGCAAGCGCGAGCTCGGGGGCGGGGAGGACGAGAATTTAAAGGGGCCGCAGCCTGAATCGGCGCATATTTAATGATGCCCCAAAATAGGCAGTTAAAAAAATGTATGGGGTATTTTGAGCTGAAACTTCACAGACGCATTCAGGGGACACCTTAGACTTATATTACATCTTTTGAAAATGCGTTCTACGGCACCTTTAACTCAGTCTGCTAGCAATCGCATTACGATCACACCGTTATCTCATAGCGCTGCTGTTAAATTAACAGCCAATGAGCTTGATGCTCAACATTCAAATAAAAGGCAGTATTTGCTGTAGCAGTCTGCAGCGCGCTTTCTGAAATCAGCATCTAAAATAAGTGAATGCTCTGTTACTCCATATCTCTCTGCGTACTGTGTGGTCTTCTTATGAAATCCTAAATGAGCAATCATGACAAGTTTTAAGCTAAGCATCATCCTTACTGTTTGCACGAGTGAATTACTAAGCATATAACAGGTAGTGTTTTCACATATGTGTTTATGCGGCAGCAAGCGGTCTATTGTAGTAATCGCTATGATGATACACCGTCTAGCATTGATATGAGAACAGTTCAGTGATATAGCATCATGCTTTCAATGGGGTTCACCAAATTTAGTGGTATAACTCTAATGATGCATTTGTTTATTTCTAAGGGTAAAGTTTTCATTAGCTATGCTAAATGTGTGCAGTTGATTTCAGATGCGCGCAATGTCTGAGTCGTTCATTTATCGCTCCCAATGGCTTTTCACTTATTGAATAAGAGTACAAGTGTTATGTCAATGATTATCAAATGACTTCAATTATGATACTTGCTCAGATGGATGCTGGATCTCTATCAGCTTGCAACGCGATATCTCTTTGTAACGAGAACACATAGAACAGTTAAGCCATTCGGCAAAGTAGCCCAGGCACACATGGATAGTAAAGCGTGGTCCCATGGGGATAAATAAATAAACAAATAAGAAGCAGTAAATATGTCTTGGTAGTAGATCTGCTTGTGTTGGGGGTGTTTTGTCCTATTTTCGTCCCATCTATGTTCATTCGTATGTGTGTGTATATGCACGTCTAACAATGCAGCAGCTTGTTTTTTCGAACTCAGCCGCATGCATATTGTCTTATCTATTTCTTGTGTCTCCTGCTTTGTTGGAGGGTTATTCATGCATGTTATATCCCTAGTGAAAAAAAAAAAAAAGTATGCTAAGTATACTAGTATACTTGCAGCCAGACTAATTATTAGTATATTTCAAGTGAGTTAATGATTAGTTAACTTAAAGTGTGCTATTTTGAAACAACTAATTTTGTACTAAGTTTATTTTAGTTGTAATTAAGTTGTATAAAAACATACCTTTAAGTATATTTAGTGTACTTTTGTGTGCTAAATTGGAACAACTTCAAGTATACTTAGTACACTTTAAGTATACGCCTGTGTAGGGACTAATTACATACTTGATTAGTGATGTTAAAGTGTACTTTATTTGTGTTATAAGTACGCTTTATTTTTGATTTAAGTTCATTACAAAATAATTAAGCAATATACAATATATTATTTTACAGGTACTGTAATAGTATATGCTGTATGCTCAGTACCTTTGGCTTATTCCAAATATTAAACATTACACACTTTGCTTATACTTTGTATAATATAGTCAACATTTGAAGTTTGACCAATCATATGAATGGAGCGTTTTGGTGCTGCATGCAAACATGTGCCATAAACCACCACACACAAACTCAAAAAGGAGATATCAAGCCGAAATCTCACTCTCCGAAAGAAGTTTGTTAACTGGTAGAATACAACTTACCTCCAAATAGCAGCACTTTTCTCCAGATCTTTCAGGATCGCGCAGGCCATTAACCCATTATAAGGCCATTATTTGACTCTTTTTCTTTTCTTAGAATGGCTTAACTTGAAGTGTTCTAAAAAAAAAAAAAAAAAAAAAAAAAAAGGAAAAAAATTGGAAAAAAATATTATTTTAAGGTACTTTATGATATGTTGCCATATGACAACAACATACAATAAGTGGAAATATCTTAGAATAAGTGTAAATGTATATAGTTAATATTTTTCCTCAGAAATGTTGTTTGTATTGAATCAATTGGTGCTATTATAAGCTTTAGCAAGTTTAACCACTCTACATATATTTTTTCGCATGTAACATTACTTGTGCTGCTGGTGTGTTGTTCAATATAGATTTGTGTGTACGATTGTAAAATGATTCTGTCAGTGTAAACTTAATAAACATTTACACACATATTTGGAAATTGTATAGGCTACACTGCATGTATTAAAAAATGGGCTTTTAATGCAGTAGTCATACTGAAATAAATAAGCACAAGTAATAAAATGAATTCCAAGGATGAATAAGTAAACTTAAAAATATATACTTAAAATTTAACTTTAAATACACCTCAACTTCAGGATATTAAATCATGTGTTTTTTTTTAAATATACTTTCAGTGCATTGTTACAATGATCATTTTCAGCACACAGTTAAAATATACCTCAAATATATTTTTCTAATGTGCAAATAAATACACTTTTAAAAAATAAACTGAACTTACACTTCAAGTATATTTTTCTAAAATATATTTTTTAGAAAATATACTAAAGTACAATTATTTTAAAGTGTGTTAAAAGTTGTATTGTGAAAATATGATGCTAATATACGTTTTATATATTTAAAGATAGTACATTTTTTGTTAGTATATTTGAAATGTACTATAGAAAAAGGGAAAATATTTAAAATACAATAAAGTTCACTTTTTTTTTTCACTAGGGATGTGTAGCAGCAGCATGTCTGTGAATGTATCGGCAGTATCAAATCTTGGTACTTGCTCTGCAGCAGCAGCAGCATAGCAGATCTATTCCTCCAAGACCAAATATATTACATTGCCATATCCATTACCATGCCAATCTCTCCGAGAGTTGTCATGACAGAATTTTAATATGTAATATAATCTAATTACAAGTACTTAGTATGGTTACATAATCCAGATTAGCCTACATGTAATCAGTTACTAACTAGCACTATTATACTGACTGGGACAAAATGGTCCATGTTAACTCCACTAGTATATCCACCTTATTTTTAAACGAGGAAGTAAGCTATTGTCTCTGAATGTGTGAGAGTTCCGATTCATTAACTACTATAGGTACATAACTAGAAGAATAACAAAGTGCAGAAAACATTAAAACGTTTTGCGCTACAACGTAGTGCGTTTACATTAAGGGTGTGTTCACACTTGTAGTTCAGTTCTCTTGGTTGTTTTGGTCTGGAACAAAAAAAAAAAAGAAAATGACACATTTAGTCCTGATTCGCTTAGCGTTCACAAAAGTCATTTTTAACACTGAACCTAAAGATACAAGCATCCTAACCATTGCTGTGTGCTAGGCTAAATGTACACATTGCATGTGTGTTTATATGATCATAAAATGATTATATGAGCTCATAAAATGTGTAAAGGAGTCAAAACAGCAGCAGGAATTCCTCAGATCTGCTGCAAGAAGATGCGGTTCAGACGCCTGTACAGAACTGTGATGGGCAACATCGTGACTATGACGAGAAATACCAGGTATGCTTGAGCATTCTGACCTTTTTAAGGTTGCATTGTTACACATTCATTCACAATCACAAGTATTCAAATGAACCGTAACAACAGAGCAATCAAACCAGAGTGCGTTTTAATCGAACCAAACCTACCAAGTGAACAGCCAAAATATGGTAAGAAATAACAGTTTGCAGTATCAAGCAGCATAATGAGCTCTTTTGTACAGTTAAAAATAAGTGGAAGCAGATAACACCAGAAGCCAAACACATTTAATTTACAAATGACTGTGCTGCTCTGACATTAAAAATAAGGTGGATAGCCTGTTCTAACATGAAATGACCTGCTGTGCATCGACTGAATACAGTATGTAACTCTTTCCCTGCCATTGACAGAATGTTCCGTCATTTACGAGACAACGCTTCCCCGCCATTAACGGAATTTTCCGGCTTTAATTGTTTTCACTGTTATATGGTAGGTGGCGCTATTATGCATCTTCTGAAAGAGTACAGAATTGTAAGACTTGATTTTCCTGCTAAACAAAAAGAGAGATCAAGTATCCTGCAATAAAGCAATAAAACACATCTGGAAAAAGATCTCAAAGAAGTAGTAAAGGACAATGCCTTGCCCTAACCCCAAAAGGACAAGGGATCAAAACACTTTCAAAAAAAGTGATAGCATATGTAAGCTGATGCACATGTAAAATAATGCGATCATCAACATTCAGCAGCATGAAGTGTTGTTTTTGGCGGCCTGTTTTAATTTTAGTTTTAGTCTAAGTCTTTGTGTCAAGCAGTCATTTTAGTTTTTATTAGTTTTAGTCACGTTCTTTTTAGTCTAGTCAAGTTTCAGTCGACTAAAAGTCTGAGCATTTTAGTCTTATTTTAGTCAGAATTATCCATGACTATTTTAGTCTAGTTTTAGTTGACGAAAACTGATGACATTTTAGTCTAATTTTAGTCAATGAAAATTTTATTTTAGTCTCTTTTTAGTAATGCAATTCTATTTAACCCAATCAATATAGTACAAGTACCTAGTAGTATAGACGAAACCAAAATTTTCTTTTAGCCAAACCCATTTTAAACAAGGTTATCTTATTATATTGTTACCTTATAATGTCTTGAGATGTCTCTTAAAGTAAAGACTTATAACTCCAAAACTGTAGCAAGGAGAATCAAAAGGTAGGTATCATTTGATAGAACACTTTTAATTTTTTAGAAAATATAAATTACATTTGGACATTTTCATGCTGAAAAACTGCTGATAAAAAAACGAAAAAAAAAACATATTTTCTTTTTAGAATTTTTCATTTTTTTATTTGACATGGAATAACTCAGGAAGGAAATAAGATCAGAGAAAAATAATTTTTTCGGAGATGCTCTCCTCCTGCATGTGAAGTGCATCTGGTTAAATTTTTGTGGTGATAAAGTGTTATTCTTTTTTTTTCGCAGCTAGATGGCGCCCACGAGCGGTAAACTCCGGTTTAGAGGCTCTTCTCAGCACTCGTTGGGAGTTTTTCGGAATGGTTAGATGCATTAAAAATATGAGTTTCTAAGCTTTAAGATGATACCTATTTTGTGTTATTCCACATTGGAAAACGAACATGGATGGGTCCGGGAACATTGGATACACACTGCATCACGGAAAGATGAGAGACATGTTTTTAGCCAGGTATGTTAAATCATTACATGAGTAATATCTTGTGATCAACGCAATATATTATGTTGATTTTGTATTCATTTTAATCGTGAGAATCTGCTTTAAATAATGATGTGCTTTTTCTATGACCTGTGCATTTTTCATTAAGTTATGAGCACGTGAAATCTACATATTTACCTACATATCGGTCCCTTTCTCTATGTCAGAGGAAGTGACGACCTGATGTAGTCCCTGAAGTGAGACACAGGAAACAGAAATACTGCAAAATAATAATAATAATAATAATAATAATAATAATAACGCGACTAAACGAGACGAAATAACGTTATAACATTTCGTCTCGTTTTGGTTAATGAAAATGAAGAGACATTTTAGCATAGTTTTTATTTTGTAATCCACATTTAGTCTCATTTTTATTCGTCAACAATATTGCATTATACATTTAATTATCGTCATCGTCACATGACCAGCATTTACTTTGCGTCTCGTCTCGTTTTCGTCACGTAATAAAGGTTCGTTGACGACGATATTTAGCCATAATTTTCGTTGACGAAAGCAACACTAACAGCATGTAAATCAAAACTGCCTAACGTACTGAATGAAATGTCGACCCAGGATGAGCTTATAGGACTATGAAGATTTGGGGGTGTTAATGGACTTGATCTACTCCATATGTTTTGATCATCCTTGCAAATACGATCCAGATGTAGTCTGACAAAAACTTGTTGCTCAAAATGTTGCTTTTTTATGCTTTTTTACCTTAGATTGAAATGTTGATACAAAAAAAGAATGCATGAAGCTAGAATACATTTTTTTTTGTTGTTGTTGTTGTTGTTTAAAAGCAGAGGGTCTATTATGTGCATGCACGTGCATGTTTATATTTGTGTTGATAAAATAATTTGTCTGTCAGTTTGATGCATGATTGCCATATTCAATCCTCCAGATAACGATGGTTCTCCTCTAATGGCAGAGCTGAGAGTGACAGGTCAGTGGGCGTCAAGCTCCGCCTCCCACTTCAAACTTCAAATTGAGTCGAAAGACGCTCTGGCAGACTGCTTGACACCCCGTGTGCCGGAGGGTTCCCTGTCGTGCGAGCTGAAACATTATTCACTACATTCATCAAGCTAACGTTGCACAGGTGGTTAGGCAGGCAATTTCCATTTCCAAAGCTGCATCTTTTTCAACGTGGTAAACACCCCTTCACGAACCACAACTTCTCGGATGCCGCCTCCGTCAACGATTTCTCTTCCTGACACACACCTCTCTGAAGTCTCTGGCAGACGTTCAGCCAGAGCACGCCGCGCGGCGACGGGAACGCTCACAAATCCGTATTACAAATCAGAGCAGGATAAAGACAGACTATTTTTAGGCCGCACAAGGGTTTGCTTTTTCTTTGACTGGAGCATTTGGAGACATCTCATGTGGAGACGATGGGATCGCTTTCCTTGCTGATCAGGGATCTGTCGGAGCAGAGAGGTCTCTGAATCATTTTTAGCTCTCCGTTTCTCTCACCTTTGGTTTCAGGGTTTAAGAGAGAGTTTGCTTCAGTTCTGCTGCAACGGTTCATTAGGTTAAGCCTGATATCGCCTCTGTAATGAAATCAATAGTGAGACATGAAGAGGCCTGTAAGGGCCGTAACCATCCTTTCTTTAAAGGCTTAGCCAGTTGTGTCATGAAGCAATTTAGGATCTGGGATTTTATTCATTTTGTTTATTTAGTTTAAATTAAAGTCATTTTTGACAGAAATGCTAACTGAGAACTTTAGAATAAAATTTTTAGATTTAGTTTTTTTTAATTTTTAAAATAACATGAAGAAAATATGTGATGTTAAATAAGGAAGAAATACCCATCAAAAGTTTTATATATAAATGTTTTTTTTAAGAAGTCACTTAGGCTCACCGAGGTTGAATTTATTGGTAACACTTTACAATAAGGTTGTATTAGTTAACATTAGTTAATGCATTAGTTAACATGAACAACACCTCTGTTCAACATCAGTTAATGTTTGAAAACGTTAACTCGCGCATAAATTAATGCATCTATTCATGTTAACAGCGCAAGTAGTTGACATTAGTTAATGCATTAGATAACATAAACTAATCATGAACCAAATATCCTTAATGTTTTAAGGTTAACTTACTGTACATATTTACATTACTTTATGTAGCAGTTGACACACTAAGGGTGAACATTTCTAACTCACCATCTTACCCTAAAGGTAAAAATGCCATTGTGTACCTTATCAGCATTATTTATTAATAAGGCATTGATTTGGGCTGTAAACATAATTCTGAAGTGGAAACCATCTGAACATTAACAGATATCTTGTTCATATTTATATGCACTTTACTATCATTACTTACATCCAACAAAGCATTCATTAATGGAATTTGTGAACCTTATTGTAAAGTGTACACTATTTCAACATTAACTGATGTGTTACTAACATTTGTAGACCTTTTACACTGAACAAAATTATAAACGCAGCACTTTTGTTTTTGCCCCCATTTTTCATGAGCTGAACTCGAAGATCTAAGACTTTTTCTATGTACACAAAAGGCCTATTTCTCTCAAATATTGATCACAAATCTGTCTAAATCTGTGTTAGTGAGCACTTCTCCTTTGCCGAGATAATCCATCCACCTCACAGGTGTGGCATATCAAGATGCTGATTAGACAGCATGAATATTGCACAGGTGTGCCTTAGGCTGGCCACAATAAAAGGCCACTCTAAAATGTGCAGTTTTATCACACAGCACAATGCCGCAGATGTCACAAGTTTTGAGGGAGCATGCAGTTGGCATGCTGACTGCAGGAATGTCCACCAGAGCTGTTGCCCGTGAACTGAATGTTCATTTCTCTACCATAAGCCGTCTTCAAAGGTGTTTGGCAGTAGTCAAGTCAAGTCAAGTCGCCTTTATTTATATAGCGCTTTTTGCAATGCTGATTGTGTCAAAGCAGCTTTATATTGAGCCCTTAAAGAATAGTTTCAATGCAGGCAGATCAGAAGCACTGTTGAATAAATGTCAAGTATACTTTTGAATATCAAATGTCGAGTCAAATGTCAAGTGTCCCCAACTAAGCAAGCCAAAGGCGACAGCGGCAAGGAACCCAAACTCAATCAGGTGGCAAACAAGTGGCAAATAGGTGTTAAAATGGAGAAAAATAACCTTGGGAGAAACTAGGCTTAGTTGTGTGGGTGAGCGGTTTGCTGATGTCAACGTTGTGGATCGAGTGGCCCATGGTGGCGGTGGGGTTATGGTATGGGCAGGCGTATGTTATGGACAATGAACAAAGGTGCATTTTATTGATGGTGTTTTGAATGCACAGAGATACCATGACGAGATCCTGAGGACCACTGTTGTGCCGTTCATCCACGACCATCACCTCATGTTGCAGCATGATAACGCACGGCCCAATGTTGCAAGGATCTGTACACAATTCCTGGAAGCTGAAAACATCCCAGTTCTTGCATGGCCAGCATACTCACCGGACACGTCACCCATTGAGCATGTTTGGGATGCTCTGGATCGGCGTACACGACAGCGTGTTCCAGTTCCTGCCAATATCCAGCAACTTCGCACAGCCATTGAAGAGGAGTGGACGCATAACCTGATATTGCTGAGTTCAACATGTTCCTGGGTCAACATTTTTGTTGATCCTGGGACAACATTCAAATCAACCAATCAGATTTGAGGGACAAGTTTACAGATTATGTCAAGTTCAGGCTTAAAATCATGAATTGGTGCTTCTACATCAGTATTATTCATCTATCATTTCCCTCTGATTTTTGGGATAACTTATGGGTAGGGTTAGGTTTAGGGGTAGGAATAGGGATAAGACTAAATTTTCAGACTAGAATGTTGTCCCAGGATCAACAAAATATGTTGACCCAGGAACGCATCTAACTCAGCAATATCAGGACGTGCGGAGTGGACCAACATTTCACAACAACCTGATCAACTCTATGTGAAGGAGATGTGCTGCACTGCGTGAGGCAAATGGTGGTCACATCAGATACTGACTGGTTTTCTCACAATACTCCACAAATCCTTCTAACAATCATTACAAACAGTTGAGATGAACAGTTTTGAGCTTTCCTAAACTCAAGAGCTCCTTAGGAGATGAGATGCTAATATATGCCATTAAATCTATTTAGCAGGAGGATGTTTGAGCTGCCCTCAGTCAGGGAACACATGTATAGGGCTCACTCTTATTAATTTATCAAGAAGTGAGTCTGACTCATCTGTACCTTACCTGTCTGATCTTTTAATAGTTCTGTGAATATGAAGAGTCCTGTGTGCTGCCGAGCCCCCGATTAGCTTTTAATATATTCTCTCTCTAGACCACACAGACACGGGTGGAGAACATTTCACGCTCCTGTGGAATTTGAAAGGCTCAGACATTCAACAATGTTTAGCACCAGCTTTGCATACACCAAAGACATTTATAAGATGTGACTAGTCAGAGAAGACGTGAATGTCATACCATCTTAATGTCAAAGGTCACGTCTAATTTTCTCAACTCTGCTGTGTTTTCAATGTTACTTCGTCTGAACCCATAGGAAAGAATTATCGTAACTGACATTTCTCTTTAAAGCTGCAGTCCGTAACTTTTTTTGGTTAAAAATGATTCAAAATCAATTTGAGCAAGTACATAACCAACCAGTGTTCAAAACTATCTCCTTATCTTAATAATGTTTTATAATAAAATCGGTACTAGTGGATTTCCGAGGGAAATTCGAGCATGCAGCCGTTCGTCTTTGCGTCATTACGTCACGTCTGTAAACAGATAGGAAGGAGTCCCAGCTAGTAGTCTATATCGTGTGAGGATGCTGCAGGTGACGGATCATTTATAGCCTTTTCTCACAGCAGCTGCAGTAATTAAACTTATCATTTTGATGGTGGATTGTAATCCAGAAAGATCCAAAGACAATCATCAGTGACAACTGGAGATTCACCCGTAGACAAAAAGCAAAAGACTTCGGACTGCGCAGTGACTACAGAAATTGAAATCTACAGGTAACGCTAATATACACTAAATACACATAGTCACACAATGCTGATGTTAACAATAACAATGTGAGAACAAAGTATAACAGTAATAATCATTTGCACGGTGTGGCATGATCCGAGCTAAGCGATCGTTAGATTTAATCACCACTGGCAGCGTGATTTATTGTAGGCCTAAAGCTTTTTTCCACAGTTGGTCAGAACAAAAGTGGCAGGCATATTATTTACTTGTTCAGACAATATTTTCCAGTGAAATTTCTTATTTTGGTCATACGATGCAGTGACTGACAGCAAACATTAGATTCATCCACGCTGAGGAGCCATGCCGATGCACAACCCACGTAAAGATGATAATTCCGCTTATAACTGCAATTGCAGGTTTCAAACAGAGATGGCGACAAAGAGGCAAAACTTACGGACTACAGCTTTAATATCTCAATTGTTTTTTTGTTTTTTTAAATAGACAACAAAATCTTTAAATGGAAGGTAAATGCAGACTCAAAGTCTCTTGCTTCTCCGATGTTTCTCATAAGAAACCGTTTAGATCCACTCTGACGGACAACAACAACAAAAAAACTCCCTAAGACTTCCTAGCTCATCCATCCAGATAGCAAAATTCTCTGTTTTTACTGTTATTTCTATTCCTTATGTTTTATTTTTATTATTCATCTTTATGTAAAGCACTTTGAATTGCCATTGTGTATGACATGTGCTATACAAATAAAATTACCTTGCCTTGCCATAAGAAAAGACCTCCTCACACTTAAAGGTGCCCTAGAATTAAATATTGAATTTATATTGGTATAGTTGAATAACAAGAGTTCAGTACATGGAAAAGACATACACTGAGTTTCAAACTCCATTGTTTCCTCCTTCTTATATAAATCTCATTTGTTTAAAAGACCTCTGAAGAACAGGCGAATCTCAACATAACACTGACTGTTACGTAACAGTCGGGATCATTAATATGTACGCCCCCAATATTTGCATATGCCAGCTCATGATCGAGGCATTACACAAGGGCAGAACGTCTGGATCTGTGCACAGCTGAATCATCAGACTAGGTAAGCGAAAAATGGCAGATGGAGCAATAATAACTGACATGATATTTTTAGTGATATTTGTAAACTGTCTTTCTAAATGTTTCGTTAGCATGTTGCTAATGTACTGTTAAATGTGGTCAAAGTTACCATTGTTTCTTACTGTATTCACGGAGACAAGATTTTCATTTTCAAACACTTGCAGTCTGTATAATGCATAAACACAACTTCATTCTTTATAAATCTCTCCAACAATGTAGCATTAGCCGTTAACCACGGAGCACAGCCTCAAATTCATTCAGAATCAAATGTAAACATCCAAATAAATACTATACTTACATGATCCGATGTAAGCAAGCAGCATGCATGACGAACATCTTGTAAAGATCCATTTTGAGGGTTATATTAGCTGTGTAAACTGTGTTTATGCTGTTCAAGGCAAGCGCGAGCTCCGGGGGAGGGGGAGCAGGAGATATAAAGGGGCCGCAACCTACATATCGGTGCATAGTTAATGATGCCCCAAAATAGGTTAAAAAAATGAATTAAAAAAAATCTATGGGGTATTTTGAGCTGAAACTTCACAGACACATTCAGGGGACACCTTAGACTTATATCACGTCTTTTAAAAAGAAGTTCTAGGGCACCTTTAAGTCTTTGGGATCCAAACAATGTTCCTTTCCATTATGAACTCTAGCGTTTTTCATTAAATTCTTCCAAATGATCTGAGGAATATTAGGAGAAACATTTAAGGTCTCATGTACTTAATTTTACTGAAAGTGCAATTGTAGTGTACTTCAAATCTTAAAAGTATTTAACTCTTTAAAATTATGCAATAGTGTACTTCTTTTTTACAAGGTTAGCCTGAAAAAGCAAAATCCTAGCAATAATATCTTCTTCCTAGACAATACTGAATCCATCGCTCACAGCCTTGTTGTTGTTGTTCATGTCATATTACATATGGCCTCTACTCTAGGTCTTTAGTAATAGCATGTAACTAAAAATTGTGCTTTTGTGACTAATGTGTGTTTAAGACACAGCATTAAATGTTTAATTTTTCAGTTTTAAACACTGTTAATTAGCCATGAATGGCAGAGCGAGTGCGCACTCATAGTCTCCCTACTGCTCATCTTCTGATTCATGGAGTTTCCTCTTTTCTCCTTCGCTTCAAATTGCTTTGTAGTTTAATGATTATTTTTCCTTAAAGTCGAGAAAACAAATCACTCGTAGCTTTGTTCAATTGTACAGAAATTCTAAAATAATCTCACTGCGAACAGAGCTGTAAGGCTTTGTTTACCAAGGAAATTAATCAGAATTTGTTTATCAGGAAAAACTGTCCTAATGCCTTATTCTCTTTGAAATAATGAACTGTGAGGAGATGAAAACAAGTCATTTTCCTAATCCATTGCCTCTTTGCATTGCTCTATTACCCACGAGTGCATAAAGTTCTTTTTTTTGTTTGTTTTTGTGATTCGTCAGAAACTGCTTAGAAAGACCTTGTGTCAATCTTTTTCTGCATGTGCCTCACCTCAAGGTTTCTCCTGCAGGTCTTGTGTTTGGAGTCGTACGGTCAGATATGAGTGTTCAGTTTATACAGTATATATCACAGCGGAATCTGCATCCGATCCTTGTTTTGTTTTGTTTTTTCCTTGTTTTTTCTCAGAACCAGCTTTTATCTCTGACTTTAGAGCCAAATGATGATAACTATTCTACTACATAATTTGTCTTACAAACGGATAATGTACTGGCAGAAAATTACTAGGACATTATCCAGTAATTTTATGGACATTTCCGTTAACCCTAAAACGCAATTTTTTAGAGTGCATCATGGTCTTAGTCTTACTTTTGAGAGCATGTTTTAACATTCAGCATTCAACATTCAATTTAAAGGGGACCGTAATAAAAGTCTCAGGTGTCCCCAGCAGGGGTGGAGCCAGGGGATGGCCAGGGGTGGCCGTGGCCGGCCGTGGCCACCCTTGGCCTTAGCTTGGCCACCCCTTTGGCCACCCCGCTCACAATTGCTGTTTCTGTCTACTTTTTTGTTGTTGTTGTTGATAAAAAATTCTGTTTATTTAAACGCAGAACCGTCTCTTTAAGACCACAAAAACGGGAGACTTTTCAGACACGCACTCCAACTTCGCCTCAGCGCCAGGCGCAAGTCAAACGCGCGCGGAAACGATACAGGAGCCTCAGCAGAACAACAGTGAACAGCGAACATTATATAGCTTACGTAAATGTTTCTCAGCTGGTGGGTTGCAAGTCTGCGTACTTTTCAATCACGTGCAAATATGGTGCGCTGTACTCACTATAAATGCAACGTTGTAGTTTTGTCGTCTATTAAGTCATGAAATAACCAAAAAAGGCGATTAAAGCTGCGTTAAAACTGCATGCATGTAGGCCTTTATATGCGTCACATGTCTCTGGACTAAAATATTCTGCTATGTGAGATCACAATATAAGGCACAAGCTTATATGTATTTTTTAATGCACAAATAAATGTGAGAACTGTGCATTTGTACTAGAAGATGCTAATTTTGCGTTAATTTATAAAGTACAAATAAAAATGTATCACATTTAAATGCATCAGCAAATGGGAATTCAAAAGAGAACACATTTTTTTTTTCTTTGTAGGCCTAATGAGTTTAATTTTAAGTATGATAGAACTGTTGCAATTATTTATTTTGACAATATAGAAAGTTAAACATTTAGTGTTTACTTTTTTGGTTACTTTTTGAATCCATCAGAATTCAACGAACTCAGAGTTCATTGATTATACATAAAATTCAATGAAGGTTGAATAATCTATGAAGTACAGTTTGTAGTTATCTGTCTCATCCATGGAGATGCAACAATGGAGAACAAGCTATTGGGGGTTCTGAGAACCAGAAGTGACTGAACAAGTTGAAATTAAAGCTATAGTATGAGCCCCTTTATTAATATGCCTGCAAGTGAGGAATGATTAAAAAAAAAGAAAAAAGAAAAAAAAGGTCAAATTCACTCAGCATTCCATGATCTCAATTACAATTAAGTAGGCTAAAAACAAACTGTATTCAGTTGTGTTGTAGGCACAGTCCAGTAGCTACATTATAATCAGACTAATTTTTATGTTGAAATAATGAAGATTTCTGTGCCACCCCAGACTGGTTGCTGGCCCCTGCCTGGCCACCCCTATGAAAAAAATCCTGGCTCCGCCACTGGTCCCCAGAATGTGTCTGTGAAGTTTCAGCTCAAAATACTCCACAGATTATTTGTTATACCATGTTGTAAATGCCCATTTTTGAGTGAAAGGAAAATCATGCTATTTTTGTGCATGTGTCTTTAAATGCAAATGAGCTGCTGCTCCCCGCCCCACTATCCAGAAGAGGGCGGAGCCTGTACAACTCGTGCCTCGAATACTCTACTCTCCGTTTGCTTTTGATTATCATTTCTATCGCGGTCATGCTCACACATGACATTGCAGTTCTTCATCATCATGAAAGTTAATTATTTGCATGCGTTTAAATAGTTTAAAATTCTGATATATGGTTTTCTGAGCGCACACATCCGAAGCACGCACACAGAAAGCTGTCTGTCAGACGGAGTATTAAACTGATTTTTCTTACACGTCTTATTGCACCTAAACTGCGAAATACACACAAGGTTATGTCAAAAACACACAAAGTTCAAAATATCTTATTTTGTGCTATGCAGATAAATGTCAATACTACAGGTTTGACAACATGATGGTGAGTGAATCATTTCAGAATTTTTGGGTGAACTATTTTATACCACAGATGCTTGATGCCTTTTTCTTTAAAGGTTTTTCCCTGTTTGCATGCGCCAGCCGAGCAACTACCATTAAGATGACAAACATACAAAAAATTGTGAAATGTGCAGAATGGAGTCAGATTGCGCAGTGACTCTGGCACCAACCTAGTTGGATCAGAGTTGCACAGTTCAGGGAAAGTCAGGAGTGATTTCCCAGTTGTATAGTCAAGCTGCTTTACTTTGGTTGCAATCTTGCCTCTCCAGTGTATGTCAGCCATGTTTACCATTGTCAAAAATAGCCATGCTCGTCGTTTTACGTGAAGACGTGTTCTGTTAGTCAGCAGCGCTGCCAGGGCATGTTCATGCACAAACAGGCACTCGTACAGGCTCAGGTCCTGATTCTGTCACACTGGATTGGTCGGTAAGGGCTCGGATGGTGAGTCTGGTCAGGGGGCCTGTTGGGACGGGCTGCACGGGTCACAGGGGGCTTCGGGCCTGACTGTGGGCTGCAACACCCAGCCAAGGTGGACTGATAGGTGACCTGAACAGACAGCAGGAGCGAGGTGAAAGAGCGGGACTGCGGAGTGGCACAGCGCATACATGTGACCTGTGGGCCTGCTGAGGAAAGGATGTGTCATTTCGCATTACCTCTGCTTTAAGAGTAAGACTCCTGCTGCAGTGATTCACTCTTTTCTGGTGGCTGTACATGTTTGTGCATGAATCAGGACACAAGCTGTTGTCATTTGAAAAATAGAGGCTGGTGTAAGAATCTGTGTGAGTCCATGTTTGTTTTAAATTCATGCTGCCATCGAGACAGACAAAGATACATATATTAAACATATGCAAGGTATGTGATGCTTTCAGTTGCATTATGTGCTCAGTGTTAACGATGAAATGGCAAGTGAGTGAATCAAGATGTTTCAAGGGAATCAATCAAGATTTTTCAATTCACCAACAACGATATTGGAAGATTTTGAAGTTGGAGGAGAAAATGAGATGGAGTTTTTCTCCCTATGTCACGCGTGACCTTTCCAACATGATTACGTAATGTGTGGTGCATCACAGAGCAGTGCAAGAGGAGCATGTGGTTAAAAAGTACAGACATTTTTATTTTTTTAGAAAATGACAAATCGTTTCACTAGATAAGACCCTTATTCCTCATCTGGGATCGTGTAGAGCTCTTTGAAGCTGCACTGAAACTGACATTTGAAGTCCACTATCCGTTGAAGTCCACTATATGGAGATAATTCTTGGAATGTTTTCCTCAAAAACCTTCATTTCTTTTCGACTGCAGAAAGAAAGACATAAACATCTTGAATGACATTAGGGTGAGTAAATAATCAGGAAATTTGAATTCTGAAGTGAACTAATCCTTTAAAGTCTGCAGAAATTGGCCAAACCATTTCCATTAGAAGTGCATCTCTGCCCACAGAGGTTATAATAGAGGATATTGCGTCCACTCCACACATAATTGCCCCCAACACACATTGCCAGAACTTTGGGCACCATCTCGCCCGCACTGCAGATAAACAGATGGAGTGATGAATGATCAATCACACACGCTATGGATTTCTCTGGCAGCACAATTTGTGAAGGTAATGAATGTGTCAGTGCAGTCAGGTCAGTGTATGATGTTCTCAATCTCTGCCGCCAGGGTCACCGCCGGTGGTCTGACCAGCTGCTAGCCTGAGGGGGAAGTGATGCTCCGCTGCTTCCTGTGACAGTCGCAACTGCTCTTCTGGTGAGTGAGACGCCACACCGAAGCTGCAGGCAGCGTCTCCGTCTCTCTAGCACATGCGGTGTCCCTCCTGCGGGGCCCCTCCAGGCCCTTGAGTGCTCAGATGATGAAGGTCTGACACCAGCTCCCTCTTCCTTTCCCAGGGGGATGTAGGGAGATAAAAGGTGCTGTTTTTCTTGCTTTTCTTTTATGAATTTAACTTGAAGGAAGGGTGCACATGTGTGGTCTTAATAGGAAACTATTAGCAGGACAAGATGCTAAGGAAATAACAATATGCAATGAGAACAAGGTATAAACCCGTGCATGCTGACTTTTTTTTTTTTTTTTTTTTTTTGGTCTAGGTTTCAGAAGTATTTTTTCCATTCTAAAATGGCATGTTAAGATTTCCAAGAACTACAGCTTTGAAATGAATCAGTGTTTTTGTGTAATTTGCTATGTATGTTGATGATAATGCAAGGGAGAGAGAAAGTTTATGATTAAGACTTTAATACACACTTTATGTACTGTGTTTTATTCAGCTCTTACTGTGATTTTCTGGAGTGAAAATGGACACTTTCTACTTTGTGTGATGTACAATAAACTTCATAAAACTCATCAGTAAAGTTTTGGCCACCATTCAGATGGGATCCGCTACAACAGGCTTGTACTAATAGTGGATAAAAGCAAGATGACAACATAATTTATAACCTTAACCCTTATAGGGTCTTTGGGGTCTTTTTAGACCCCAAACGATGTTTGCTCAAATAAAAAAAAAATTCTCTTTGTCCAAATGACATGAAACTTTGTACCGTTGTTAACACTTTCTAGATCTACAAAGTAAAAAAAAAAAATTTGAGTAATAGCTTGTTTTTATGTTACTGTAAAAAAAAAAAAAAGGCACACTCAGGGTCTTCGGGGTCAACAAAGGCAACAAAATGTAAGTTTGTTATAAAATAATTGTTTTTTTAAAAAACAAATGTAATTTTACTCTGTTTATTAATGTTTTTACTTCATATTTTATCACATAGTTTTTGGAGGAATTCTCATCTTTTAAATTTATATAAATGAATAAATAAATATTTTTTATACAAAAACAGCTTTTTATGTAAAATTCACCTTATAAAAGACCCACATTTCTAACTTTCATTCATGGGGATAATATGGATAATTTGACATGGTTTAGTGTAAGATTTTTGCCCATCTTTTGGAAAATGCAGTTTTAAAAGTAAAAAAATTATCACTTTAACCAGTAGATGGCTGCAGAGCTCCACTATTTGCTATGTGCTATTTGACTGACTGAAAGACATCTTTTCATAAGTTTTTTTTTTGTTGTTGTTGGATTCATATCTAAATGTTATGAAATCACAATTATAACAATAAAAATTACTTTTTGTCAAAGTTTAGCATTTTTTTGTACTGAAACAAATAATTTTTTCAAAAATGTTGATTTTGAGGATGAATTTTGTCCAATCTTTTGTCCAATTTAGTCTCATCATAATGTAACAATAGTGAAAAACAGATTTTTTCATTACAAAAATACTAAACCTTGACGGAAAGTAGCCTTTATTGCTATAATTGTGATTTCATAATATTTAGATATGAATCCAACTGAAAAAAAACTTAGCACATAGTATATAGTAGAGCTCTGCAGCATCTACTGGTAAAAATGATAGTTTTTTTTACTTTTAAAACTGCATTTTCCAAAAGATGGGCATCTTACACTAAACCATGTCAAATTATCCATATTATCCCCATGAATGAAAGTTAGAAATGTGGGTCTTTTATAAGGTGAATTTTACATAAAAAGCTGTTTTTGTATAAAAACCTATTTAAAAAAATATTTTTTAATTTATTTATATAAATTAAAAAAATAGGATAAATCCTCCAAAAACTGTACAAACATGGAGTAAAAACATTAATAAACAGAGTAAAATTACATTTGTTTTTTAAAAAACAGGTATTTTGTTACAAAATTGCATTTTGTTGCCTGGGGTCTGTGGAGACCCCGAAGACCCTGAGTGTACTTCCCAAACGAAGACCGCATAAGGGTTAATTAAACTAAACTATACCTGTTCTATCTCCATACAGCATATATTCTCTGGCTCTGTAGGCATCATTGTCTGACTCTGGTTTGAACTGAACACCATTACTGACAGTTTCTGACATTTTCGGTGCGTGAGATTGTCCTGTTTTGTTGTTGTTGGTATGCTGGAGCATGAGCTCTTGAGCTCCTCCCTCTTCTTGAAAGGGGGCCGGGAGCACCAGCTCATTTGCATTTAAAGGGACACACACAAAAACGGCACGTTTTTGCTCACCCCCAAAAGTGGCAATTTTAACATGTTATAAAAAATGATCTGTGGGGTATTTTGAGCTAAAACTTCACATACACACTCTTGGGGACACCAGAGACTTAGTTTACATCTTCTGAAAAGGGACATAATAGATACCGTTTAAAGAGGTCATAGTATGCCTTTTTACAAAGTCTTTTCATGCTTTAATTTTCAAAAACACATTCCCCATATTCTCCATTGTTGCAGCTCCTCTCTTCCCAGTCTGTCATTAATGCTCTGTTTAGTTCCTGTCTCCTGTAATATACACTAGCATTCAGAAGTTTGGGGTTGGTAAGATGTTTTAATGTTTTTGAAAGAAGTCTCTTCTGCTCACCATGGTCACATTTATTTAATAAAAAATGCAGTAAAAACAGTAATATTGTGAAATATTATTACAATTAATCGTTTAATTAATTTATTCCTATGATCAAAGCTGAATTTTCAGCATCATTACTCCAGTCGTCAGTGGCACATGATCCTTCATAATTATTTTTAATTATTTTTATTTATTGTTGCTCAATGGTTCTTATAAATGTGGAAAAATGTTTTTGCTGCTTAATATTTTTGGTTAATATTATTATTATTTTTCTTTTCCAGGATTATTTGTTGAATAAAAAGTTCAATAAACAGAAGTTTCAGAAAACATAAGAAGCTTCTTTCAAAAACATGTTTTAATATCCCAAGCTTGTCTGACTGAGTGTAACATACAGAACAATGAACACAGTTAGACAACTTGTTGTCTTCAGTAGGAATTATCTGGTCTAATTGTCCTGTCTTTACAGATTTTATGCCTTTTGTATAGTATCCACTCAGTTTCACTCAGTTAGAGTGGCTGAAGCATTATTACTACTTTTTTTTTAGGCAGGAGGCTGTATTTCACTGATGCACTAATAGGTCACTGGAGTGTCATTCGATGAATAGGAGTTTGATCGAGAGAGGATGGTTGCTATGGAAATGGGCCAGGTAACACAGGTAAGGGCCGCTGCTGATTGCCTGAACTCAAGAGGCCTTGATGAGGGGAAAAGACCACTATACAATCACCAACAGCACACACATCACTTAAAGAGAGAGAGAGTTTTAGCAGCGGTCAAGAAAACACAGAGCCTGTGATTTACAGATCATATGAAACTGCAAAGAAAATCTTCTGAGAGCCTTGATTAGGTGATCTATGAATAAATAGCTTGTGAGGTGTTATTTTAAATAATTTACAGAATAAAAACACTGTTGAACTATTTATTGAATATCTGTCAATATTAATATATAACATGTTTTTCTGTATTGAATATTATAGTTAACACATTACAGTAAGGTTCTACATTAGTTAACATGAACTAATAATGAACTGCACTTCTACAGCATTTATTAATCTTTGTTAATGTTAATTTCAACATTTACTAATACATTATTAAAATCTTGTTAACATTAGTTAATGCACTGTGAACTAACATGAACAAACAATGAACAACTGTATTTTTATTAACTAACATTATGAAAGATTAGTACATACAGTAACAAATGTATTGCTCATGGTTAGTTCATGTTAGTTAATACATTAACTAAAGTTTAACTAATGAACCTTATTGTAAAGTGTTACCGTTTTATAATATACTACTATATATATAATATACTAGTATCATCCACTATTTGCACTAAATATAAATTGCATCTAACAACTACTTACACTTACAATACTACTGTTTTCACTTAGTGCAAATAGCTGCTGCCTAAATATTAATATATAGAAGGTGCACAGAGTCATACACACAAATACAAAACACCATGATAACACTCATCACTACAATTATGACAAAAAACATAAAAAAAAAGAAACAATTGTTAAAATTAAAACCATAAAAGAGACTTTAATAGAAGTTCACAGGAGATAAGTCAACAAACGTTTCGGCTCTTCGCCTTCGTCAGTGTAACAATTTCATTCACTCTCAATGATTATATAGAAAATATACTCTAAATCCACAGGTGTTTACAATCATGATTAAAACAATCAAATAATTAGTTCAAACTTCAGTTTAAGTCTATAATAGGTCACAATTAAATGGCAAGAGTAAATCACATATCTGACAAGAAACTAGCAATAATACACAACGATCTCCAAGGGACCAGAATAGATCCTTCAAAAACAAAACACCAGAATAGCTCCATCAACCACAAATATAAATGGGGTACAATAACACATCAGGCAGCAAGCCATTCATAAACATTGTACCCAAAATAAATAAATAAATAAATAAATAAATGAATAAATTATAGAAAACAAGAAAGATCATAGTCTTCATTTAAACCTACAGGAGACATAGTTTTTAAATTGAACATCCAAAAAGCTTCTCTTCTCAAAAGTTTATTATCAATGTCACCACCACGACGAGAATTCTTTACTATTTCGATACCTATACAAGTGAGTTGTACAATACGATGATTAGATTCAACGAAATGTCTGGCAATCGGAGAGGTTACATCGTGTCTGCGAATAGCTGATTTATGTTCACTAACTCGAACCCTTAGCGGTCTTGATGTTTTTCCAACATATCCCAGTGGACATGGGCACTGGAGTAGATAAATCCCATTCTTACTTGAACATGTTATACATGATTTTATATGAAAAACTCTTTGTGTAGCAGGGCACGTAAAGCTTTTGCATCTCAGAATAGAAGAACATGATGTGCAATTACGGCATGGAAAACACCCTTGAATGAATGCTTTTTTGTCATCATATACGACATCTGATCTAACGAACATGTTTGACAAGTTTTGAGATCTCTTATAGGTAAACATTGGAGGATGTTTAAAAACATCTTGTAATGACGGATCTGAAGCCAAAATGAACCAATATTTATTGACAATAGACTTTATCTGATGACTTTGTTTAGTATAAGTAAGTATATAATTTACCAAAAACTGCTTTTTTTGTTTAGTTTGGTTGTTATTTAATAATAGACTTCTTTGAGAATTTTTAACTTTATCAAACGCTGATTTGAACCAAGTGTATGGATATCCTCTTGAACTAAAGCGATTGTGTAGAATTTTAGATTGCACATCAAATTCTTCCTCCGAAGTGCAAATACGTCTTAGTCTATATAGTTGACTTAAAGGTAAACCTTTTTTCAATGGTAATGGATGATGGCTATTAGCAGAAAGTAAAGTATTTTTATCCATTGGTTTTCGAAATACCGTGGTGGAGACAGAGTTATTGATTTTGGATATCAAAACATCTAGAAAATGAATAGAAAACAAATCTTTTTCAACTGAAAATGTGATGGAGTCCATTCTGGAATTCAAAAACATTCAAAAACTCCTCTTCACTTCCATTTAATTGTGACCTATTATAGACTTAAACTGAAGTTTGAACTAATTATTTGATTGTTTTAATCATGATTGTAAACACCTGTGGATTTAGAGTATATTTTCTATATAATCATTGAGAGTGAATGAAATTGTTACACTGACGAAGGCGAAGAGCCGAAACGTTTGTTGACTTATCTCCTGTGAACTTCTATTAAAGTCTCTTTTAGAGTGCAGACCTTCTTTGTCTCCCTAATTGAAATATAGGTCATTGCACCTTATTAGCTGGGAGAGCGCGGTGAATGCTTTAATTAAAATTAAAACCATCAAATGTAAAATGTCACACAGGAATTTGTGGGAATGTCTTTTGCTGTAAATTTAGATTATAAGATTTGTTCTGATTTAAAAATCAGTACATTTAACAGTCATTAAGATTCTATTACAGTTTTTACAGTTTACACGGAGACAATAACTGTATCGTTTTCAAAACTTGCACTTTGAAACCGATTTTAAAAGTTTGTGTTTTCAGGTCCCCAACACGCTGTTGTTGAGTAAATGAATGGCCAAAACGTATAAAAAGTTTTCCGTTTTTAGTTAAAAAAAAAAAAAAAAAAAAGGTGTCATGTAAACGGCCCCTTAAGGCTGATTTATACTTCTGCGTCGAAGGCACGCCGTAGCTACGGCATAGACTGTGTGTACCATGTGTAGCCTACGACGTAGCCTGATGTGCACCTCTTCAAAAATGTAAAAACGCATCAATTCTCTGTGGACCTCAAGCACTGTGATTGGTCTGCTACAACCCCTCCCTCAGGTCAAAAAACTAGCGTGGAGCAATCGGAGAAGAGCAAGCATTTTCAACTTCCATAGGAATGAAAAAATGCTCTGTTTCAGGGGACACATTCAAGTCATACTGCAGCAAAAGTCGTTATCTATTTGCCGCTTCTATTTGTAAGCTTCTCTGACAACGTACATGACAAGCTGCTGCTTCTTTGGCTTTGGCTTTGATACTCAACATGACCACAGACACTGCCCTCTAGCGGTCTTCATGCATGTCGACGCGAACAATGATGCAGAAGTATAAATGAAAACAGACACATAGCCTACGACACAGAGGCTCTGCCGTAGGTCTGACGCAGAAGTATAAATCAGCCTTTAGTTCCCTAGTTAGTTTCCTGTTTGTTAATTAGTTTCCATAGTTCCTAATTCCACACACCTGTTCTGTTTCTCCTTTGATTACGTTCTCTGTGTATATAAACTCTTAGTTCCCTTTCGTGATGGTCTCTCAACGTTGCATACAGCTGATGCTGACACATTGGGAAAACACTTTTCTCCTCATTAGAATATTGAAGCCTAGAATATTGCATTGCAATGGCCAAAGGTGCTTAAGCGCGTGGAAATAACAGAGCAAGGCGCCCTGCATAACGCAGTGCAGAGCGACATTATCTCAGAATCTTTATCCTTCAAACCTGATTAATTAGAGGGCTCTCCTTCACCGTCGAGTCATCACAAGAGGTGGATTATTATTGCAAGAAATCCTCTTAAGTGTTCCCGTGAAGCCACTTATGTCGTTTAGACTTTGCTCTACCTGTGCGGGACCTCTAGAGCTTCCCGATGATCATGACAGGTGTGCCTACTGCCTGGGCCATGCCCAAGCGGAGGCCGCCATTGAGGAGCCCAACTGCCTTCACTGTGACGCCATGAGTGTCAGGACTCTTTGTAGAAGGATAGCCCTTATACTCAGCGAAGCATCCCCTCTAGGTCCACCAAGCTTCCCCACTGACACTCCTCCAGAGCCGCAGAGGAAGAGGCAGCGGCCTCACGTGTCAGTTAACTGCATGGTTGGCAGCGAACAGACGCCAGTGCAACGTCTCCCTTGCTCTCCAGATCACAGCTCTCCAGTGGATTACCCAGAGCCCAGGTTTCGTCCTCTGTTGAGTGCAGGTGATTTTGTCTCCTTCAGGGCCCCAAGGAGGCTGGCGACGATGCCTTGTCCATGGCAGCGTCTGAGTTGGTGGAATGGTCAGAGAAATCTAGCCACATGGACAAATTCGACTCTCATCTCAGCGAGACACATGAACCAGGTCAGATAGATCAGGAGCTTCTCCGTGTGATCAGTAAGGTGGTGGAGGAGCTCGACCTGGAGTGATCCCCTCCCACCAAGCCTAAAAGGAGCAGACTAGATGAAAGGTTTCTCCAACCTGGCCATAGCCTTGGAGCCGGCCCACAAAGGTCTGCCCCTTTCTTTCCCCACGATGAGGCCTCTAAGACGTGGCACGACCCGAATTCACCCCATGCCCACATCTCCTGACGACATCGGCGCACAAATTTGTTCCTCTGCATTGCTGAGGGTGAAGTCTGCAGCCATGCACTCTAACAAGCCATGCTGATCCACCGATAATATCGCTGGAAAAATAATATTGCATACACGGTAATATGCATGCTAATATCGCATACACCGCAGCGTCAGCCCTCCACTCAATGGCTGTCCTCAAGGTCTTCCAAACGAAGACACTGAAAACCCTGGACGAGCAGGATCCTGAGATCTTCAAAGAGCTTCGCAGCGCAACGGACCTTGCCCTGTGAGCTACTAAAATTATTGCACAGTTGATTGTTTAGCAAGGCTGCCCATGGTATGGCCAGACATTTATGGCTGACACTGACAGATATGAAGGACGTGTAAAAAGCAGTCCTCCTAAACCCCTATCAGCCCCACCGGTCTTTTTGGCAGCTCAGTTGAATCCCTCGTGGAATGATTCACGAGACTCAGAAACAATCTAAGGCTATAAAACACGCGCCAAAGCGCACCAGTCAACCTCCTCCTGTGCTCCTCATCCTATCAGCGCTCTTATTCTAGACCGTCCAAAAGCCACACCCGTAGCCAGAGCCTTCGGTGCATCCCAAGGACTCCTGGCATCGTCGATTCCCACCTCCCAATCAGCGCAGACCCCGCCCATCGGGAAAACCTTCCAAGGATGCCCAGCTGCGTTCCTGATGGACCTGTGAGGAAGAGGAGCCTGAAGCATGCATTAAGTAGTTAGTAACATGCAGATGTGTAGAGACACTGGCCCCCTGGATGGACACTAGGGGTGGAACAGTTCAGATTACTCACGGTTTGGTTTTTATCATGGTTCACTTCATTTAGGTGCAAGACTTGAAAGAGAACAGGGCTTTTGAGAGTATTTGCGCGCTATGATGCGGCTCTCCGTGTACACGCTTCGGATGAGTACACATAACAGTTTTGTCCATGTTCTTTTGATCATCGCTGTTGTAACGTATTGGGAAACTAGAATGCATATCCATTGACTGAAACATACATTAGCCGAATCCATCTGTCTGTTTTACATATTATTTTCAACAAACTTTATTATAGATGCGTCGTCAGATTTGGGATGAACCTCGGTGCAAGCACGTACCGAACCGTGGGTGGAGAACCGAATGGTTAGATTTTTTACCGAGAACCGTTCCACCCATAATGGACACTGCAATCTACAAGCGGGGTGCCCTGGTGGGATAGATATGCAAATGGAAATTGGTCACAACAGATGCTTCATGGACAGGCTGGGGAGCCCTTTGCGACGGCCGCCCAGCATCCGGCATCTGGACAGATGTGGAGAAAAAATGGCACATAAACTGCCTAGAGCTCAAGGCAGTCCACCTGGCACTCAAGAGTTTTTATGCTCAAGTTCATCACAAACATGTTCTCATTTGCAGAGATAACATTTTGGTGGTAGCGTACATAAATTTCCAGGGAGGCATTCATTCTCACTCTCTTCTCTCATTCGTGACGAGCCTGCTGATATGGCCGGATCAAAATCTCTTTTCAATTCATGCTGTTTATGTCCCTGGCTGCCTGGACCACAGGGCAGACATGCTGTCCAGGCAGAGGGTGACCCAAGGAGAATGGAGTCTTCACCCTCAAATTGTGAATATGATCTGGAATATATTTGGTGGACCTCTTGGCATCAGCAGAGAACACTCATTGTCCATAGTTTTTCTCCCTGACTGAGCCCCCACACTGGGAGTGGATGTGCACGCCCACCCTTGTTCTAGAATGCGCAAGTATGCTTTCCCTCCGGTAAAACATCCTGCATCAGGTGCTGTGCAGAATCAGGACCTCTTATCTCAAGGTAACGGTTTGATCTGGCACCTCAACCCGAGGTTGTGGGACTTGCACGTCTGGCCACTCAACAGAGTTTGCAAGTTTCATTCTCATTGTCCCAGCAGGTGATTAAAACAATTTCTGAGATTTCAAGAATTTCAAGAGCCCCATCCACCAGATGCCTCTACGCACATAAATGGAAGGTTTTCACTGATTGGTGCGACTCAGAGGGTGCAGAACCAGTGAGATGCTCCACCTCATTCATTTTGTCCTTTCTGCGTGGAGTGGCTCAATGCGTCAAAAGACAATAGAACCCATTATAATCAGTGATATTGTCTACACTGGATGCGGTGCAACGCGGCATGACACAACAAGCTATCTCATTGGGTCATGGATGTGATGGCCCTGGCTTATGATTCACAGAATGCAACTTGCCCCATAGGCATGCGAGCCCACTCCACAAGGAGTATGGCTTCCTCTTTGACATGGGCGAGGGGCACTCCACCACAGCGACAGGAAGATGTTAAGAACAAAAAGGAGAAAGAGAAATAAAGCACAAAAGGGGATTATTCTGGCAGCAGCAGGTATGCAATAGCCTACCATTTAAAAATATGTAGCCTATTATATACAATTACATTAAAAATATAAACCAATCAGCTTCATGCTTACCTCATGTACTGTAAATAATAGGCTGTATTAACTTATTTCCACTAAATTCCCCATTTTTAAAATGACATCATTTGAGACAAAACCATTTCAACTATATAGCATAATATGTTTAATTAAATATGAAATATGAAACATATTATGCTGTGAGCTGCATGAGCAGCGCACACTCCCACAAAACTCGCTGCTCCACCGTGAATGAATCTCCATCTGAAGTTTTATCACTGTTGTGCCATGCAAATGTATTTTTACAGACGTCCAAATGAGAAACAATTACTGTCCAAACAGGGCTTTTGTCTGTGTTTTTAGTTATTGGGTTTCTCCTGTTTGCCTGCATGTTTGATTCCTCGTTAGTCGCCATGGTTACTGATTTGTGTTTCACACCTGATTGTAGTTGAGTTGTGTAACACAGTTCGTATGTACGGGAAGAAGGAGGCGGGAACTGGCGAACGTTGAAACAAACTTTAATATAAAATAAACAAAGAACAAAACGAAAGTAATGCCGACAGACCCTCGCGGACGTCTGCCGGCCACACAAACATAATAAACGCTCCTCCTTTTATGCTCCCGGAGCTCCTCCGTGAGAGACTCAAGGCCGGTGCGCCTCCCAGGTGTAGCTTGTTAACTCTCGCGCCGTTCCCTCGCGGCTCTCGCCCGCCCTGCTCGTCACATACCCCCATCGCCCCTCGCAGGCTGGGGGGGTACTCCCGAGACTGCGCTCTACTCCCCCCCCGGGGCCTGTCTCGGCGGCCGCAGCACCTGGGGTAAGGACAGACGAGACGGAAGCAAGGGGAGCGACAGGACGAGAGAGGGGAGAGAGGAAAAAGAGAAAAAAAAAATTCTGGGTCCGGCTCCCAGACACACTGCCGCACTGCCAAGGGGCTCTTCCTCGTGGTGCCATGCGGTGGCACTGGACGCTCAGTGGACGGCCCGATCCTCGACCGCCTCCTGGCAGCCGGCGATGGCTCCTCCGGTTGAGGGCAGCCGGCAGCGAGTCCCCCGTCCCCTGCTCCTCCCCTTCATGGCGGATGGCAGCAGGCTCCGGCCCACGGCGGACGGCGGCGACTCCTCCGCTCCCTCCTGGACGGCAGCCACCCCACCTCGTCCCAGGAGCACGGCATCCGGGTCTCCGTCCCACCTTTCACAAGGCTCCAGTACCACCGCCTCGGGCAGCCTCTCGTGGTCTTCACACTCCCGCGCTGCCCGAACTCCGCAGCACCGCGATCCCTCTCAGCAGCGAGGGCTCTCGGATAGCATGTCCCTCCTTCCTCCCAGGTTTCGGCACCAATGTAACACAGTTCGTATATACGGGAAGAAGGAAATAAACAAAGAACAAAACGAAAGTAATGCCGGCAGACCCTCACGGACGTCTGCCGACCACACAAACATAATAAAACATAAAATAATATCCAGGCCTGGTCCTCTCTCGTCCTTCACTGGCCGGACTCAAGGCCGGTGCGCCTCCCAGGTGATGCTCGTTATCACTTGTGTCACCGGCCTCGCGCCGTTCCCTCACGGCTCTCGCCCGCCCTGGTCGCCACAAGTTGTTTGTTGTCTTGTTTCTTTCTTTTGTTCACCAGTGTTTATAGTCCTCTGTTTGTATCCTTAGTTTTCTGTTCTCATTTGTACAGTATGTCGAGGTTGTTCTGTTTGTGTGTTTTGAGAGTTTAAAGTTGCCTGAATATTTTGTCATTTTTGATTGTCATTAAACACCTTACTGCTGCGATTAGATCCTGCTTTTTATTTCTCTGCATCAACACAGACTTTGTAATGAGCCATTTTATCAACTTAATTTCAACAAATGAAAAGTTTTGAATTTTGAAAGTTTCCTTTCAAAATTCAGCTCTTTGTATACCACCTATGAATGTTGATAAAGCATTAGTAGCCTATTTTAAAATGCATGGGCAGGTGAATATGTGTGTTTAGATCATACATCTGCGGTGTGTAAACACTATCAACCATTTTCCCTTTTTTATCAGTGTTCTTTTCAAAATAACGTCCTGTCCTTCCTTTCCTAACCTCACAATAGACTTTGACCCTATGTATATGTAAATCTATTTGGCAAAACATATCACTATGTACACCTGCCTTCCACGGCCAGAAAGAATAAAATGGATTTTGAAATTACTTTGTAGTAGCAAAATCATATTATTTGGACTGATTAGTTTTCCTGCCTCATTTGCTTTGAGACCATTATAGGTGCTACAGAAATATTTTCCTTAAATTCAATCACCTCGTACCTGCAAAAAGCTCCATCATTATACGTGGACGTACCTTACACACAGCCAAGATTGCACCAATGTTATTCTAGATGACAAACACTTCAAATACAGGTCGAGACGTTGTTGTTTTGAGCATTCTATCAACCCTGCAAATAAAATATTATTGAGGTACTAATCTCTGCCGATGTCACGTTTTGAACACTTGTTTTATTATTGAACTTTCCATTACTTTTTCATTTATGTTTAAAGCATATTTTGATGTTAATGTCTGCTAAAAAAACAAAATGACAACTATTTCCACACATGAAAAATCAAGGAAAAGAAAAACTGTGTGCAGCATACACTAACTGTGTTCCAGGACTGTTGGTGGTCTACAGCTGGGATTTTACACCGATCACTCCGCTTGTGTTGTGAGATTATGCATATATATATATATATATATATATATATATATATATATATATATATATATATATATATATATATATATATATATATATATATATATACACTTTTATGGAAAGAAATGCATTACATTACTTTTGCATTACTTTTTCTCATCTGGGCTGGGCTTGTAGAGAGTGTGTTCATTTATATGATAAATAGCCTATAATTAATCAGGAAAATAGATAGAGAGTAAAATTTAGTAAAATAAACCATGAGTATGAATTGACATTCTCTTGATTTATGCTAATGTGAAAGTGCAATAATTGTGATGAAATGACAACAATCATTGTGATTATAATTTTGAGCAAAATAATAATTTCATTGACTAAAACTAGACTAAAATGGCCAGACAGATTAAGACTAGATTAAGCCAGGATTAGACCTAGGGTTAGTTCACCCAAAAATGTGTCACCTTCCTTCGTCAGCATCACACGCATCCGTTGTGCTGCACAAGTGTACAGTGTCGGCCTACACTGAGCCGGCGTTTGGATGTAAACTACTTAGGAGACTGACATATAGGAGAGAAGAAAGTGTTGAATAAAGTCACACAAAAAATATTCTCGTCGCTTCATACCACTGCAGTCATGTCGACTATTAAACAATGTCTTTAGTACCTTTCTGGGCCTTGAAAGTGGTGGTTAAATTGCTGTCTTGGAGGTGACTAGTTAGAGAGCTCTCGAATTTCATCAAAAATATCTTAATTTGTGTTCTGAAGATAAACAAAGGTCTTACAGGTGTATAATGACATGAGGGTGAGTAATTAATGACAGAATTTTCATTTTCATGTTCACAAATGCAGGCAGTCAACTTATGCTCACTATGGTACACTTTAGGGTTTTCACGGTACCAACACTTCAGTAGTTGGTACTAATACCAGTAAAATTTTGTGGTTCTTGGTACCAGAGCAAAAAAAAGTCAAATTAAGTACTTTTTGTTGAAATATGTTTCTATGGATGTTAAAGGTACTTCAACCATAGATCCCAATAAATAATGTTTTAGCTTGTATGCTTTTTTTTTTTTTTTTTTAATTCCAGGCTCAACAAATCCAGATGACAGACTCGACTATCCGTTTACAGAGTATGCATTGATAGAAAACCAGGCTGTATGCACATAAAGCTTGGGTACTTGGGTGTTTGTGTCTTTTTATTAAAATATATGGGTAAAATATACACACACAGATGCACACACACACACACACACACACACACACACACACACACACACACACACTTGTCTCAATTGACTCAGACATGCGCACATGTGTACACACACACACACACACACACACTTGCTGCGAATCCCTTTGAAGAAGCCATGATGATCTCAACTAATGAGATAAGAGACTGTGTAACCACGGTGACAAATGCAGCCATTTGAGGCCGGAAGGAGGAAAACAAGAGCAGATTATGCATGCAAGCAGCAGGTGAGAGATACTGAGCTATCGTGCATGTTTTGGACTGAGTCCCGCCTCATTCTGAATGCTGCCTGCCAAACAGTACAGAAAACGCAGTATCACATTCACAGATTGATGCCCGTTGATCCTCATCTGAGCAGAGATGTTTACAGATGTGTAAATCTTCACTTTCAAATGTCATACATGGAATAAAAAAAAAAAGATCATCATGAACTGTTTTTTATAGTGTATAATATGTGAAAGTCAACCATGAAATATTCAATAGCAAAACCAAGACATTCAAATATATACTTAATTAAATGCTTAAAAATAATAATGAATAAATACTTAATCACTCACTGTAAGGTTAATGAAATTTCATTCTCATTTCTGTAATCATAGTGCAATTTTTTGTATTTAATTGATGCTGATTTTAATAAAATAATATTGAATTACAATATTTGTACTATAACAAAAAGTAAAAAAAAAAAAAAAAAAAAAAAATATATATATATATATATATATATATATATATATATATATATATATATATATATATATATATATGGTTACATTTCTGCCTGAAATGGTATATTATATATATATATTAATAGAAAATAATCAGTTTCTTACTGCAAATAGTTTTGTTTTTGTTTTTCTTTTCATTTCAGGCAGAAATGTAACCTTGACACTTTTTTTGTGAGATTCTCAATATTATCATAATAATCTTATTATATAATATTATTATCTTGTATTCTAGGAGATGTTTCTGTCTATAACACTAGAGCAGGAAGACTCTTCAACTAGTCAGAGGTTTGTACGTTCACGCTCCTGTCTGTCACGCATAAACGAGGAAAGCAGGCAGGAAGAGATGGCAGGGAGCAGGACCCGAGGAGCCGCTCTGACGGGTCGTGAGATCTCTGAGGAGACCCCATCTCATGGCCGATGAGCAATTCATCTGGAGTTAATGTGCTGCAGCTGTGCTCTAATGAGCTGAGGCCAGAGGAGAGACTCCACTGCTGTGACGTGTTCTGCATTCATCAGTTAAAGTCCTCCGTCTCACACTCTCCAAAGCCTGACTATCAGACCATCCGGACTCACTGCCCAGCGCTCCTGAGAAATTCCTGCTTATGCTTTTGAAAGTCATAATTATGATGTGATATATTATAAGATTTGGGTCAGAACAAAATGAATATTTACTATGTTTTTAGCAAACATTTTATCCACTCTTTGGTCAAAGTAGGCCTACACAAAATGAATACAAAAAAATTGTTCAGTGGTGGACAGTAAAACAATATTTCTGCTTCATTCTCAAATATCTGTACTTTATCACGGTAATTTTATTTTGGGAAACATTTACTTCACTAGATTCCAAAGCATAATACTGTTTTTTTTACTCTACTTTATTCTATAAAAACATATCGTTCTTGTTATTTTGAACTGAAGAAATCGTTATCAACTCACTGATTCAATGATCCGGCCAAAATGAGCCAACAACAATCCTTGGAGTTTGAATGTATGTGCAACTGATGGCGCAAAAAGTAAGTTAATACATTTTTAGCACTAATTATTGCCCATGAAATCATATTCAAGTTATGACTCGGTTATTTGTGAAGTAAATCTGCTGTAAAAGGGCGAGCTGTTTAAGCCCTTTGAAATGCTTGAATGAGGACATTTGTGTATTATCGTCTGTATGGAGATTTTTGCTTATATAACACAAAATAATGCCCATGCATCTTCTGTAGCAGTTTAAAAAATATAAACTAGTATGTTTGCATAGCGTACCAATTTTACCCCATGTGGCGTCTGTACATTGTATTTTTATACTATTTTTTCGCCACATATTTACACAAATGTTGTATATATCTACTATGTTATATTATTTCACTTGTCCGTGCACTTGAATTATCAGTAACTTAAATTGATATTTTAGTAGTAAACAAAACAAGTGTATGCACTAATCTTTCTTATTATTGCTGACTACTGACTTGTGCTGGCTAATAATGGTTCATCGATCAATACTTTTTACTTTTTTACTTTTAATGCTTACAAAATTAAGTATGTTGAACTTTTACTAAAGTAAAATGGAAAAGGACTACTTTAACCCTTAAATGCATACCTCGGGTCTTTAGTGACCCGTCATTCACTACCCTCCTCCTCGTTCATTTTTTAAAGTTAGACATCAACCTTCTTGGTATTCCTCAATCAATTCATTATAAAGAATATAACAAGAAAAAAATCATAAAATTATAAAAGAATGCTTATTTTTGCATTCATTTTTTGTAAAAATTTTATAGGGTCGCAAACGACCCGAGGTGTGTATGAATGTACGTGTATTTTTTCTGCACAACAATAATTGAATCTTAGATGATGGAATAAGTGCAATTCACCTTTATTCCACAAGGTGGCAATGTCTGATACACAATGCTGAAGTGACGACTCATTCAGACAGAAAACGAAATAATAAGAAAAACATGAAATGGCTCAGCGATTTACTGCAGAGCAAGTACTGAACGCAATCAAATATGACTGTCAACTGTTACAGGATTGAATCTGGTGAAGCTGTTAGCGACTCAAAATATTGATTTTGAAGATTTTGAATATTATATAGTTTTGAGAATACGTTTGAGATCGCGAATGGGCTCATATTCGTGACCTCAAACATAAATCTAGCCTATTAGTTGCTGAATTTACTGGGAAATGAGCTCTGACGAGGACAGTGATGATGGCATAAAACATCTGCTCAAACTGAGCCCTTTCAAGCTCCAAAAGGTAACAAAATATGCTTTATTTTATTCTTCTGTAATTGTTACTCTAATATCAGAGGAGTTTTATATTATCGCAACAGGTAGAGATCCTTCCGTGTTAGATATTGATCCGGGTCGATAAAGCCAGTAAGAATGATTGGCGAAACAGTCATGCATTTAAGGGTAAAGGCACAATAGAGTCTGGGAACGTGACGTCAGCAGCGCATTGCATTCTGGGACATTAGGTCACGGACAATACAGTAGAGACTGGGAAATAGTGGAGGAAGATGTTAAAATTTATATTATACAGTTAAAAACATATTAGAATGGTGAACGCTGGCTGTGGTATGAACTATATGCATACTGACCAGCGTGGAAAACGAATGTGAAATGGAGCGCCATTTTGTCCCATTTTCGGGACATTCTAAAAAGCTTAACGTGGCGTAATGTAAGTAAACATCATACTAATAGCCCAGAATTTGAACGCAACGCGTTTAATTTCACGTTTTCCTCCCATAGAAACTGTAAGTAACAGTTACAGCAAAGCAGATATGAGCCTAGAATATGAACAGAACCCGTCGTATTACACGTTAAGTCACTGTCCATTAAGTGTTTTCTTTATGGGAGGAAAATGCCTGTGTTAAATGTGCGTTCATATTCTGGGCTCATCTGCTTTTCTGTAGTAAACACCAAACTAATAAAGCATTAGTAAATTAAGCCACGTTAAGCTTTTTCACGTTAAGCATGTTATAATGTCCCTCATTTTCTGCCTTCCGGCTTAGAAACACAATGGTGAAAGTGAAACTCAAAATAATTTTGACCAAAATTTGGCTTTGTCATTTGTATTTATTACAGATTAATAACTTCTGATCCGTTTGAATATGTACGAGCTCACGCCATGAATAATATACGAAAACGCGTTTAGAAATGTAATTTGTGATTTAGGCCTAGTTGCGATCACTCTCCGTGTTGATAAAGCAACACCTCTGATTCATTGTTCAGCTTGTCTCGATAAGAAATCCTGTATTTATTCCATTTAGGTCCAGTAAAACTTACTTGATGTAGCGATTCCACAATATAATTAATTTCAGAGCTGCATTACAGAGGATCATGCTGTTATGCTTTAACATGAAGAAATCAGGGCGATATGATGATATGCTGGCTGAGATCAATCTATATTGTGTTTATTATGTTATCTGGCAGATATATCGGTGCCACTTAGTTATTAAAAACTGAAATAGAGAAATCTCTTTTGTCCTGTGTGTGGTCCGATAGAAGGCATCAGTATGATTTCTATGCGTGTGTATATCGTGTCCTGGCCACACGACTGAGCGATCGAATGAACACAAGAGATTAAAATATTAGTCCATTTATTTTCAGTAAGTACAAGCAGCTCTTTAAAAAATGTACGTAAATAAAGTCGTTTTTTCATCTGGTGATTTGTATTTATTGTCATTGTACGCTCCTGAGCGTGACATAAAACATGGCGGCGACTACCCAGAATGCAACGCGCAGTGACGTAGCTTGCCAAGCTCTATATGTGTAGCTTGATGACATCTTGATTTCGGGCAGAAATCATGTTCATGGATGAGATTATTAACGTTACTGTAGTATGAAGCACAGCAGGGCGAGTGCTGTAGGAGCTGAACGAGGCCGCTGGAGTGATTGCTAATGAGAGAACAGTGCGACACACAGCTCCAGAGTAGCGGGACTTTTATTATGCCTCAGTCGATGCTTGTGCTTCTTCCGGTCAAGCGAATGTGGGGTAAAGCAGCACTGTTTATCATATTAGATACATTTGTGTGTTGAAAGTTGTTATAGTGCTACTCTGTGCATTCGTTCGGCGGCTGCTGTGAGACACTGTGACACACTGCAGTAAATTAGATCGATATTAGGCATGATAAAACATGGTACTCGCCGTGAATCCAGAAAACGAGAATTAAACAATGAGACCAAACATGTTGAGCTATATAACATGATGAGTTTTCTGTCAATGAAGGTATTCAAACAGTTGCTCACCTGTCTAATAAAACACAGGTGTCTTCGGTGTTTCCATGGTTTCTACAAAATAAAACCAGAAACTGAGGATAATGCAGGCATGATATAATTGATAGGCGACGCACGGACACAGTCCGTGTCCTGGTTAAAATTGCTTATTTATCTGGATTTAAACATTCTTGGAAACATTTGTGATCATGTAAGTACACAAGTCAACAAAATATATAACACTGTTCTAGAGGTTTTTGGAGATTTTAATCCAAAAATCTTGTTTATTGTGCCTTTAATGCTTTTACTGAAGTTATATTTTAGGGTATATGTACTTTTACTCAAGTACTTTGTGTACTTCATCCACCACTGGTTCAGTGAACATTCCTAATTCATAATTTCATAATTGAAACCAGTTTTAATGACTTTGTTCTTGTTGATGTGTTTTAAAGTGATTTTGGTGAGAATCCAATGGAGACATTCAGCAATTTCTTATTTATTTCTCTTTGTTCCACTTATGTACAAAATAATATGCTACATTTATACAGTGTGTATTTTTCAGTAGAAGAAACAAATGAGCTTTATTGTAAACACACAACTGCTTTTTTATGCTGATTTTAATAAGCACAACTTTAAACAAGATAATTGCATTAGACTATTTTTATTATAACAAAGTAAATAATTATAAATATAACATAACCACACAAAGAAATGCTGCCTTCACGTTATTCGTAAATGGGTGCAGTTTCACATATTGTTTGTATTAATGTAGTAAAATGTTTGTGTGTTCTACTTCCCTTGCTTTATCAGAGAATGATGGGAAATATAGTTTTGCTACACAAGCCATAAACTGTCTAAATACTGTAGCATTTGATGTCAATTTCATGATTTTAAGAGCTCTCCATGACAACATAATGAAATATTTGCAGTTTATATGTCGCCTGCATATTCCATCAGAATACATGACTACATTTGAATGGCAATAATATGTCAATGGAGAAAGATGCTTGACATACTGTGCATTTTGCATAATCTTTGTTTTTTGCCTCACAACTTTATCTCATCCAGCATTATGTAGATTATGAGTTCAATGTCAATTTTCAGCACTTATCTATCATCAGTGCTTTATGGTTGAATATGTCATTACAGTTGGGGGTTTGGGATTGGGGCAGTTCATTCAGGAGACCTACAGTGTTTTATAATTACATACAATTTTCTCATTCATCCTTTCACCGATTGTTTAGCTACATGCAGCGCCTCCTTTCCTTTCTCCCCCTCATCTTCCCCATTCCCTCCTCCTATTCTATGACGGACACATGTTCTTCCTTTTGAAAATAAACCATCCAGCAGTCCTGCACGCACAAATCCATCCGAACACAGTGAGTTCACACCCGTCACACCTGCATGGCTAATGTGGAGTGCGCTGAACTACTCTAACCGAGCGTCAGTGCTTTGAAGCGCCGCGCCGTCATCAGGGACAGTGTGATCTCATTAGTATTCCAGCTATTTGTATGTTAAGTGTGCTTCTAGCACACAGACGTTTGTGTATGTTTGGATAGACACTGAATCAATGCATATCTGAAATATAAAGCCTTTTACGCATGAATAACTTTAACGATTTACAAATCTTTGATTTTATTGTATGTATTATAAAGGAGATTAATAAAATGTTTATAGCCAGTACTTGAATTTAACACAGTCCATGCATTTACCTGCAGTTTCATTTTGATGTTGTCAATATACATATATATATATATTCATATAGTTTTATTTTTATCTATTTTATTTTAGTTTAGTCTATTTGGCCGAAAGCACCAACAGTGGACACGTGAGCATCAGAACTGGACCACGGAGCAATGGAAGAAGGTGGCCTGGTCTGATGAATCACGTTTTCTTTTACATCACGTGGATGGCCGGGTGCGTGTGCGTCTCTTACCTGGAGAACACATGACACCAGGATGCACTATGGGAAGAAGACAAGCCGGCGGAGGCAGTGTGATGCTTTGGGCAATGTTCTGCTGGGAAACCTTGGGTCCTGTCATCCATGTGGATGTTACTTTGACACGTACCACCTACCTAAGCATTGTTGCAGACCATGTACACCCTTTCATGGAAACAGTATTCCCTGGTGGCTGTGACCTCTTTCAGCAGGATAATGCTCCTGATACAAAGCAAAAATGGTTCAGGAATAGTTTGAGGAGCACAACAACGAGTTTGAGGTGTTGACTTGGCCTCCAAATTCCCCAGATCTCAATCCAATCGAGCATCTGTGGGATGTGCTGAACAAACAAGTCCAATCCATGGAGGCTCCACCTCGCAACTTACAGGACTAAAAGGATCTGCTGCTAACATCTTGGTGTCAGATACCACAGCACACCTTCAGGGGTCCAGAGGAGTCCATGCCTCGATGGGTCAGGGCTGTTTTGGCAGCAAATGGGGGACCAACACAATATTAGGAAGGTGGTCATATTGTTATGATCTGTGTATATATAATATATATATATATGTGTGTATATATTTATTAATTTTTTTGAAATAATGAATATGTTAAAGGTGCTAAAGAGGATGTTTTGTTTCATACATTTTTGCAATATTACTTGAAACTGTCTTTACTAACTGATAAAAGACTATTTATTAGGTGCACTGAAAGGAATAATATTAATATACATCATCTGTGCACGAGGTAGGGCCTTAAAAACATCAGCCAACGATGATCGCGTAAACGATTGGCCCTCTGGCTTGTCAATCACTGCCATGACGTTCCTTGTGAGAGACGAGCGCGGCTGCGCGCTCCAGTAACTTTCCACACTCCGCAGGCGCTGCATGCAATGTTTTTGTCAGGAGTAACAACTGCAGATTATGAGTTACCTGCGTTGAGTCCGACATAATGAATCCACTAACACGACACAGCGAATGCCGGTGGTAAACACTCGTGTTCCAATACTCGTGCACGAGTTTTGCGAGGCGTTCCCTTGAAATGTTCTTACGCATGCGCTCATTTCAAAAACTCACTAACAGTCTTTGGTTTCTCAGTCGACGAAAAGATCCTCTTTTGCACCTTTAATAATCCTGGTACAAATAGTGCAGATGACTTTTAATTAGGCCCATCTGGGACTAATTTAATTTATAAATACATTTTTCTATACCCTCACAGGGGTGCGTTTCCCATACAATGATGTGACTCACTGCTGAACTACCAAAGTACGATGCATTGTTGAACAAATCAACTAGCTAGCTGTTTCCCGAAACCGTATTGTCGCAAACCTGTCGTTCAGCCACGTTGGTGGTGGAGTAATAACTTCTTTAAATGAATCCGTTTGAGATCGAATTGATGCTAGAATTTTTGCTATAAATTACGGACATGGCATTAGAGGACTAATTCTCATTTTCCTCAGTTATTTTGCTTTATTTCCAGATTGAATCAAATGCTTGTTCTGACGTACTAGAGCACACTCTACAAAAATGACGCTTTAAATTTCTTGACAAACTAAAATATATAAATGACATTTGTATATGTTCGAAATAAAAGATATACATTGTACTTAATGTCAGCTAGCTTATTTTGCACAAGATAAGGATTTATTAAAGTTTATACTATTTTGTCTGAGTATGCAACTTTAAAGGCTCTTAAACACCTGTGTATTGCATAAAATGTTATACATGCTGTCATTTTGATTCTGTACATTTTGAGTGTTTATCCTACATGTACACTTTACATTCATACACTTCGTCGACAAAGCATCGTTAGACAATATCACAAGGTCCATCGTTACTAACATCATTCAAACGAACATTCGCAAACTGCATCGCAAACCTGTGTGGTTGGAACGACAGCTCTCGAGCTGTGGTTAGAAGCATAGTTTCCTGTTTTTATGACATGTGGACTTAATAAATCCTTATCTTGTGCAAAATAAGCTAGCTGACATTAAGTACAATGTATATCTTTTATTTCGAATATATACAAATGTCATTTTTATATTATAGTTTGTCAAGAGATTTAAAGCGTCATTTTTGTAGAGTGTGCTCTAGTACGTCAGAACAAGCATTTGATTCAATCTGGAAATAAAGCAAAATAACTGAGGAAAATGAGAATTAGTCCTCTAATGCCATGTTCGTAATTTATAGCAAAAATTCTAGCATTAATTCGATCTCAAACGGATTCATTTAAAGAAGTTATTACTCCACTACCAACGTGGTTGAACGACAGGTTTGCGACAATACGGTTTCAGGAAACAGCTAGCTAGTTGATTTGTTCAACAATGCAACGTACTTTGGTAGTTCAGCAGCGAGTTACACGTTGTATGGGAAACGCACCCCTGTGAGGGTATAGACACAGCTTGCACACAAAACCCCCAAACACATCTCACTAACATTTAGGGCTATTTAAAGAGAGAGTAGAATAATCACCTAGGGAAAATTACATACCATTCAAAGCGCTGAGGCATAATTACATACTATTAGAAAGCATCTCTTGCTTTGGACCACGAGCACGTGACACTACATGTTTCAAAGCACACGGTTGTCTTCGTCTCATGGTAATTCAGAAGCTGCGTGGGGTTCTTTACAGAAACATCCTTCACAAACGGTGGGCTCCGGACCGGGGCTCGTTGTTATGCTAGCATACATGAATCGGGGGTTTGTATTTTCTGTGATCGTGAATGAAAAAGCGAGAAGCATGCGAAGAGGAAGGCAACAGGATTCTGCTCCGCTGCCCTGCAAGAAGCCTCTCATCCAGCACCGAGACCCCTGTATAAGCACCCACAAGACTGTCAAGAGACACCTAATAAGAAGAGGTCTTATGAATTATTGATTCCCACCATCCGTGCCCATACGCCCTCATTCGTCCCCCTCCCGCTCTGCTCTTAGGATATATATATTCCCTTTAAGTCTGAGAGCTTTGAGTTTTGCCTCGGGTTTTGAGCGCGGCCCTTAAAGCCCAGCGGTGGATGTTTCTGAGATGAAGAGCAATTAACATCCGAGACCCCCTCCTCTACGCACCTCTTGATCTTGAAATTCTCGCTGCCATGGTTGGGTCAATGGCAGATCTTTCCTCAAGCATTTTCGTGCTACGAAAGGAAACTCCTCGCACTAATTCCAGGGAGGGTCTGGGGCGGTGCTGGGTTTTCACGACGGATCGGTTAATATTTTTATTCAGCAAGGACCATTCATTTTGATCAAAAGTAACAATAAAGGCATTTTTAATGTTAGCTGCTGAAAATTCAGCTTTGCCGCCACAGAAATAAATTAGATTTTGAAAAATATTAAAAGAGAAAACAGTTATTTTAAATTGTAATAATATTTCACAATATTACTGTTTACTGTATTTTTGCAAAAGCAAAGGAGACTTCTTTCAAAAACACTAAAATATCTCAAACTTCTGACTAACGTATGTCTATTTATTTGTCCATTAAAAATTATTTATTGTTGGTTACCTGGTTGCATTAAAATTTTGAGTTCACTGAAATTAAAAAAATTGAGTTAATACAATGAAGGCAACTGGTTTAATCAACACACTGCAAAAAAATGCTGTTCTTACTTAGAATTTTTGTCTTGCTTTTAGTCAAAATATCTTAAAGTTCTTAAATCAAGAAGCATTTTCTTGACAAGTAAAAATTATTTTCTTGTTTTCAGGAAAAATAAATCAAAATTAAGTAAGTTTTTCCTTAAAACAAGTAAAATAATCTACCAATGGGGTAAGCAAAATAATCTTAGTCCAAACTGAAAACAAGATTATATAGCTTATTCTTGGTTTGAAATAAGATTATTTTGCTTACCCCATTGGCAGATTATTTTACTTGTTTTAAGGAAAAACTTACTTAATTTTGACTTATTTTTCCTGAAAACAAGAAAATAATTTTTACTTGTCAAGAAAATAATTCTTGATTTAAGAACTTTAAGATATTTTGACTAGAAACAAGACAAAAACTCTAAGTAAGAACAGCATTTTTTGCAGTGCAGAAACTCAAAATATTTTATTATCTAAACCACATTAATTATTTGACAAAGAAAAAATGTTGTGATAACAAATCATGAGAATAATTTTTACAGTGTTTTATATATTGAAATTTTTGTTACAGTTAGTAAACTGATAATATATTCTTTCCTGACACTCATAAAAATAATATATATACAAATAATGCTGTGTCCATTGTTTTCATTGACCTCTGAATCATATTTAACATTAAAGATCTAAATGATTTTCTAACATTCGGTGTCAACACATATGCACACTGTATGTATATTTCTGTCAGCACAACTGCTACAGTAGCACTGATG
Source organism: Megalobrama amblycephala (assembly GCF_018812025.1). Classification (NCBI taxonomy): domain Eukaryota; kingdom Metazoa; phylum Chordata; class Actinopteri; order Cypriniformes; family Xenocyprididae; genus Megalobrama; species Megalobrama amblycephala. Next base: position 3,523,748 of record NC_063056.1, read on the forward strand.
CATTTTAATGTTCGTTTTGATAAGTCTGGCCATTTCACCCTCACTGAATGCTGCTGACAGACTGCCGTCCAATCCTGTCTTGCTCTTATAAGTGGCCAATAGAAAACATTAAAACAGTCTGACTGCCAAAAACTCCTGACTCCACATGCCACGGCACAAGGTTAACAGAGCTTATATTTACTTGAATAGTGTGGGTGTGTGATCTGCACAGCTACACAGAGCAGCACTGAGCTTATCAGTCACTCAAAGAACACACATCTCATTAGTATTCAAAGGTGTTCTAGGTAAAGTGAGGATCTAGCACATTTTCATTTGTTTGGATAGGCACTTAAATGTACAACACAAGCACGCTGAGAGCATTTAAAAACTGCACCTTTAAAGAAGTGTTTATGAATTATTTGAGGTTCATAAAATATTTAATTCAATTCACATTTATTTGTATAGCGCTTTTAACAATACATCTGTTATCAGAGGTGACTGTGTTCAAGTAATGTCCATATTTCAGAAATGTACAGTTCTAAAATAATACAGTTAGCTAACATCATGTATTCATTCAGGCAGAAACAACGAGCACAAGATATTCATTTGAAATTGATTAAGTATGTTAAATAATACTTTCAGTCTGTCCTGTGTGATTTCTAGATAGATGGATAGATACTTTACTTGAGTGATGACGGGTTATATTGAACTTCATATATTGAAATTCATGTAGGTTGGTATTAACAATATTTAATGCAGTTAATTAAATACACTGCATATAAATGCTTATCTTGCTTAGTATTTTTGTCTTGTTTCCAGTCCAAATATCTAAAAAAAATCTCCACTCAAGATGCATTTATATATAAATAAAATGTCTTGTTTTCTGGAAAATAAAATCAAAAGTGACAAACAAAATTATCTGCCATTGGACTAAGGAAAAATAACCTTAATTCAAACGGAAACAGGATTATTTTTTCGTAACCCATTGGTTTAAGCAAAAAACACAGTTAATTTTGTTTTCCAGAAAACAAGACATAATATATTATGCAATTTTTCATTTTACAAAATCCAGATGCTTTTACTAGATAAATAAAATGACATGATATTTTTTTCTTGTTTTCTGAAAAAAAAAATCAAAATGAAGTAAAGTTACATTATACATAAAACAAACAAAATTATCTGCCATTGGAGTAAGAAAAATAACCTTAATTCAAACGGAAACAAGATTATTTTTCGTAACCCATTGGTAGATAATTTTGCTTGGTTTAAGCAAAAACACACTTATTTTTGATTTTGTTTTCCACAAAACAAGACATAATATATTATACCATTTTACATTTTACAAAATAATTTTAGTAGAGAGAAAGTTGCATTATACATAAAACAATCAAAATTATCTGCCAATGGGGTAAGAAAAATCCTTTTGTTTCTGTTCACCTTTTTCTCCACCAAACAGTTTGTGAGAGTAGTTTTATGAGGTTTTGTCATACTAACCTGCCTCAAATGAAGAAACTTTGGCTGAATTTGTGCTGCTCTATATTTGATTCTCTGTTTGTTGACTTGAATTCTACACCAGGCATCATCCTGCAAACGAGAGTGTGCTCTGAGATCTTCTATTCATGCATTTTCTCACCTTCTGGGTTTTTTATTTTTATTTTATTTATTTATTATTTATTTTATTTTTTTGACTTACGCATCAACTCGCTGTATCTATTCCATACCTCTCGCCTCTATTTCACCTATCAGGTCACGGGGCCTCCGTTCTACCAGCGGTGCGCTGAAATATTCAAAGGCGCTGCACCCTTGGCCCTGCCTGTTAATACTGGATCTGTTCTGCCCAGTGCAGGAGGAGGAGGCTGATGATGAAGGTGCCCTCGGGGAAAGAAAAGAATCTGTTTATCCAGCGAGAGGAGCTGTTTGCTGACATGCAGAGCCCTCTTCTGGTGGGTTTGCAACGCTGCCACGTTTGAATACAGGTTCACACTCTATTTTTTGCAACAATTTCTACCATCTCCAGACAGACGTTGGAGATGGTAAAATATTTCTTTTGTCAGAGGGCAAAATCAGCAGTCTTGGATCACTTACTCTGACATGCTCACCGACGGCTAATTGATTGGCTTTGTAATGAATCCGTGCCTCAGACGGATTTCTGGCAGTGTCCGAAATTTTGGGTTGCAATCCTGCAGCGTGACTGCTAATGAAGAACCAATAAGAGCACAGCTATTGATGAAGTGTGTGTGTGTGCGAGAGAGAGAGAGGGAGTTAAAGCGCTGAGCTTGTTTGATACACAACATCATTTTTTTCCACATTCCCTTCACTATCGTGCTGCCGATATTGGTGCAAGGGCTTGCTTGAGTTTGTGTGACACCATTTTAATTTTCTGTATCAATGAGGATGTCAGAACATGACACGGATTGATAACGTTAATCTTCCTTTCAATGCTGTAAATCATGAGCAAAGTCACAGGGTCAGAACTTGGAATTTATTTTCAGGGGCATTTTTTACTTTTTTAAGGACAGTTTGTTTGATTTGATGATTGCCTTAGTAAATATATGGATAATCCAGACAAAGATGTTTGACGCATACGAACGATGAAATAACACTAAACACCAGGAACCATACGTAGAAACACCAGCATGAAACTTCAACCCAAGACGATGATCAGACGATAGTCTCGCATAGCCAGAGCTTCAGACTTTCATTCGCAGCTTTCATTGGCCAAGAGGACGTTTGACTGACATGTAATGCAACCAATCACAGTTTGTTTTGTTCCGCGTCATGTTTAGAGGCCTGAAAATGTAAAGTCGATGTCCCTACAATAACAGACCAGCATGTATCTAATAAATAATTCATTTAAAGGTGCCCTAGATTATGTTTTTAAAAGATGTAATATAAGTCTAAGGTGTCCCCTGAATGTGTCTGTGAAGTTTCAGCTCAAAATACCCCATAGATTTTTTTTTCATTAATTTTTTTAACTGCCTATTTTGGGGCATCATTATAAACGCGCCGATTTATGCTGCGGCCCCTTTAAATCCCGCGCTCTCCGCCCACAGAGCTCGCGCTTGCCTTTAACAGTGCCTTAACAAAGTTCACACAGCTAATATAACCCTCAAAATGGATCTTTACAAAGTGTTCATCATTCATGCGGCATGCATGCGTCGGATTATGTGAGTATTGTATACTGTTATATTGTTTACATTGATTGTGAATGAGTTTGAGGCTGTGCTGCATGGCTAACGGCTAATGCTACACTGTTGGAGAGATTTATAAAGAATGAAGTTTTGTTTATGCATTATACAGACTGCAAGTGTTTAAAAATGAAAATAGCGACGGATCTTGTCTCCGTGAATACAGTAAGAAACGATGGTAACTTTAACCACATTTAACAGTACATTAGCAACATGCTAACGAAACATTTAGAAAGACAATTTACAAATATCACTAAAAATATCATGATATCATGGATCATGTCAGTTATTATCACTCCATCTGCCATTTTTCGCTGTTGTTCTTGCTTGCTTACCTAGTCTGATGATTCAGCTGTGCACAGATCCAGACGTTAATACTGGCTGCCCTTGTGTAATGCCTTTCATAATGATAATGTTGGGAACGTGGGCTGGCATATGCATATATTGGGGGCGTACACCCCGACTGTTACGTAACAGTCGGTGTTATGTTGAGATTCGCCTGTTCTTCGGAGGTCTTCTAAACAAATGAGATTTATATAAGAAGGAGGAAACAATGGAGTTTGAGACTCACTGTATGTCATTTCCATGTACTGAACTCTTGTTATTTAACTATGCCAAGATAAATTCAATTTTTCATTCGAGTGCACCTTTAAGAACGTTGTTTAAGTTTACTGCAACAATGGAGCTGCAAACTTCACATACTTTTGAAAATCCAGTGTTTAGTTAATCCTGGAAAGCGTTTGTTGATACAGTTGTAAACACGACAGCGTTCTTCTTCCATGAGGGGGTTTGGCATCACGACATTTGTTTCCAGGCGGACTGTTAAAGAACGTGACACACACATCTCCCGGACATCCTGTAGAATTCAACCAACCATACGCATCAGATGTTCAGCCAACGGTCCGTGTGCTCTCGCATAAACTCCCGTTATAATCACTGAAGCTGTCTACACTGCGAAATAAATCTCTCACCTTATCTTCCACACATTTGTTCATTATGGTGGCATTTTTTTCCCCAAGCCCCCATTAATTTCCAACCCTGCTAAGATGCATTCCATACTCTGACAGACATTTCTTTTAGATGCATAAATCGTAATGGACAAAAAAAAAAAAAAAAACATTAGCACAGTGTGTCCCCGGCGGAAGTCAGATGAGGTCCACTGGATTCATAGATTTCCATTGCACAGGCCTCCAGGCCAAAATGAGACACTAATGGCCTCCGGCTCACGCACCAGTCAACCTTGTCTTGGTAATGATTATTATCCCAAACCAGTGGGCAATCAATGGATGAACAAGATGTTCCCTACGGATACAACCTTTTTGGCATATACTACACAATGGGGTGGAAATTAACACAGATGTAAGTACATCTCAACATCAGTACAAATTCACTGCAAAACACCATTTTATTAATCATTGTTTTTTATACGTTTTGTGAAATGACAAACACTTTAATGTTCCTGTAGCTCAACTGGTATAAAGCATTGCCCCAGCAATAAAAGAATAAAAGCATCTGCCAAATGCATAAATGCAGATGGAAATAATTTCCACCATTTTCAAAGCGGCAACAGGGACTTCCTGTTATATGCTATTCTTTCTCTTACTCTGCTTGCTTGAGAATTACATCATGAGTTTTCAGATGCACAGACGGGCTTTATTTTCATTTCCAGGAAATACAGAGTGCGTTCTCCCTCTAAAGAAGCGACAGCTCGCTTAAAGATGTTTTATGGGTGGCTGGTATGGCGCTATGCATTTGGCATCAAAATAAATACCTCAGAGAAACGCTTCGTGCATTCGGAGGAGTGTGCTGTTTTAGAACTAGCGCTCAGAATGGGAAACAGTGATCTATCGACGCTTGTTGTGCCTTTGCAGCCTCCTTGGCTTCAAGGCGAGAGTTCTTCACAGGCGTCTGTTGAAGCAATAACATCAACCACGCAGAGTCAGGGAACTGTGCTGGAGTCACTCAGGGAATCGCCTGTTTGGGGGATAATAAGGTTATGAGTGACAGGCTTGCTGAGGAGAAGTCTAAAGTACGAAACGGCTCCATACGGTTCTTTAACTCTTTGGGTCTGCCTTTGCCCTCTAGAGAGTGATGGATAAAGCGAACACACACACCCCTGGCACTGGGTTCATTTTTAAAGTGCACCACTCGGTGGTTTGATTACCCTAGTGGTGAAAAAAACAACATCCCAGCCGGTATGCTCTGAAACTATATCAGAAAAAAAATGCCATAGCCATTGATAAATAGCTATATTTTCTGCAAAATGGATCTGAAAATACAACCTGTCCAGCTCATTCAGTAAAACAGTTAATTTTGTGTGGTTAAGGTTGAGTAGCAGAGTAAAAAAAGTTGTGATTTTTATAGAGAAAAAAAAAAACTGTTAATTGATTAACTTCAATTCATCTTACCATAGGTGAAAACATGTAAATGGTTTAACTTTACATCCCTACCAAAATATATATGAAATACATTTACTTTATGCTAAGTATACTACAAATACATTTACATATTTATGTACTTATTATAAATACCCTGCAGTTGTACTTTTGGTATACAAAATTGATATACTTTAAATTGGAACAACTTATTTTGTACTTAATGCACTTTAGTTATCCTGAAGTAGTGCTGAGGTCCATCTAAAGATATATTTAAGTATATTTGATTGTACTAAAGTGGAACTATTGCAAGTATACTTTAGGTACACTAAATGTATTGCATTTAAAGACTGATATTATACAGTGATCATAATATCTTTACTAATAGTGATATTAAAGCACATTTTAGGTTTAAAGGGATAGTTCACCCTAAAATGAAAATTATCCCATGATTTACTCACCCTCAAGCCATCCTAGGTGTATATAACTATCTTCTTTCAGACGAACACAAACAGAGTTATATTAAAAAATATCCTGGCTCTTCCAAGCTTTATAATGATAGTGAATGGTACCTTTTTTTAAAAGGTACATAAAATTATAAAATTTAATTTATCTTGGCATAGTTGAATAACAAGAGTTCAGTACATGGAAATGACATACAGTGATTCTCAGACTCCATTGTTTCCTCCTCCTTATATACAGTAAATCTCATTTGTTTAAAAGACCTCCGAAGAACAGGCGAATCTCAACATAACACCAACTGTTACGTAACAGTCGGGATCATTAATATGTACGCCCCCAATATTTGCATATGCCAGCTCATGATCAAGGCATTACACAAGGGCAGCCAGTATTAACGTCTGGATCTGTGCACAGCTGAATCATCAGACTAGGTAAGCAAGCAAGAACAACAGTGAAAAATGGCAGATGGAGCAATAATAACTGACATGATCCATGATATCATGATATTATTAGTGATATTTGTAAATTGTCTTTCTAAATGTTTCGTTAGCATATTGCTAATGTACTGTTAAATGTGGTAAAAGTTACCATCGTTTCTTACTGTATTCGTGGAGACAAGAGCCATCGCTATTTTCATTATTAAACACTTGCAGTCTGTATAATTTATAAACACATCTTCATTCTTTATAAATCTCTCCAACAGTGTGTGATGTTAGCTTTAGCCACGGAGCACTATCAAACTCATTCAGAATCAAATGTAAACATCCAAATAAATACCATACTTACGTGATTAGACATGTTGCATGACGAACACTTTGTAAAGATCCATTTTGAGGGTTATATTAGCTGTGTGAACTTTGTTTATGCAATGATAGAGTCGAGAGCTCGGGAGGGGGCGGAGAGCGTGAGCAATTAAAGGGGCCGCAGCCTGAATCGGCGCATTTCTAATGATGCCCCAAAATAGGCAAAAAAATCTATGGGGTATTTTGAGCTGAAACTTCACAGACACATTCAGGGGACACCTTAGACTTATATTACATCTTATAAAAAAACATTTGATGGCACCTTTAAGATAAAAATTTTGGTAGTTCAAGTACATTGTGCCAAATTCTCTATTTTTAGTTTTGTTTTATTTGTTTTGAATGAATCCCTCCATGGCACACTGGAGATGTCTTTGGCAACTGTAGATAATAATAACCAGATATAATGCATGATTTATCCAGATTTTACTTTCAGATTTTACTTTTGGGATACTATTTCTACAGAATTACCAACCTGATCCCATGGGAAAACGTAACAAAGTGGTGATTTCATACAAAATTAATTTGATCTGAATCATGCAAAAAAGTACCATTACTAGAAAAAAAGTCTCATTGTCATGCATTGAGACAATGTAAAATGATTGGAATCTTATTTATTTATTAATTTATTTTTTGAATGCTGTTAATGTTTTTTTCCTTATTACACAAAACCACAGTCTAGCACTTAATAGTATTTTACAATACAATACGAAAAAAAAAAAACACTGCCATTATTTAATGTAATTGGCATTTTACAGTTCCAGAAATATAGAAATGAATACCTGAAATAAAGTCATGCTTTAAATGAGTTCTGCTATTATGACTGTATACTGTATATGATTGTGCTTCATTATTTAAAAAAAAAAAATCATTATTTCTGTCAGTTGGTGGCATGGTGCACAAAAGCAAAAGGAAAGATACTAGAAAGTTTTACCCGCTGACATATTTCTATTGGTTTACTCTTTCAAGTCATATCTCGCCCACCGCTAACTGCTAACCAGCATGTACAGCCACTGCGAGCACCTGTGTGAATTCTTGATTGCCAGTGTTTTTGGATGATGGCGTCCTAGAGGGGCTCACAGTCTGACTGAGAAACAGCCTCCGGTGGGGTCAGCCGGGTCAGAGAGCTGATGGAAACAGAGCAGAATGTCAAACTGAAGAGAAAACACAAGAACCTACAGTCTCCTGACACCCTGAAAACTTCGCACTTTTTCCAAAGCAAAGATGTTTTTCTTCACCTCTGTCAGGCAATTTCAAAAATCGCATGATAAACTTGGATTGCATTAGCTGTTTAAATTGCTGCCGCACTGGGATAATAGTGTGGCGGGTTACAGTCGGGACGAGTCTGTGGTCAAAGAGGGGGTTTTAAAATAATCAACACAAAGCATGCCCTTGGCACTAACCTTCGTTAATGATGTGGTTCATTTGAGTCCTCTGAACGAAAGGCTCTTGGCCGAGGGAGAGACTGTGAATCCCTGACTAAGAGCGAGCGAGTGAGATGGCTCTTATCAGCCGAGCCGCTCAGGATTGGTTCCTCTTTACTCTCCACACTTAGCCAAGGGCGTTGAACTACACCGCACTGCATTAGAATCAGGTGATAGGAGGGGCTCTCTCCGGTTCAAGCGTCGTTCCCCACAATATACGCTGCTGGAACGGCTTTGTTTCATCTTTTGAAATATTTAATCATGTTGGTCATAATTAATGCTGAACAATTGCTGTAGTACGAGGCTCTTTTACTATGTAAACGAAATTTGCTTTAACCAGAACAAGCTTATGAATTTGCTGAACCTGCAGACATACAGTCATTCTCATGTTTAACAACTAAGAGGCTTGCAATACCTGGAGAGAACTGTCTGTTGGCATTCCCACATGGGTTCACATCCTATTTAATGTACGTTCATATATAGTGTACCAGGAGGAGGCTGAAGGCACACCTTGAGAAAATTGTGCTTCTCACTACTCCCACAGTGTATGATTGCAGAAAAAAAATGCATTGTATTGAACATTTATGGAGCAATAGATTTTGTGTGAAAATAAATCATAAAAGTGGTTTATTTTGTTTAAAAATCATATATATATATATGAGGTGGTGAGGGGGCCTTTTACCCCACAGACACACGGGGCAAAAGACACAAATTATTTATACAAATACTTTAGATTTTGTTTAATAATGTCTAAGTTAAAGGAGTAGTCCACTTTTAAATACACTTTTCCTGATAATTTACTCACCCCCGTGTCATCCAAGATGTTCATGTCTTTCTTTCATCAGTCGAAAAGAAATGAAGGTTTTTGATGAAAACATTCCAGGATTATTCTCCTTATAGTGTATTTCAATGGCTACCAACAGATTGAAGGTCCATATTACAGTTTCAGGGCTTTAAACAATACCAGATGAGTAATGAGGGTCTTATCTAGCGAAACGATCGGTCATTTTCGAAAAAAATACAACCGTTTATGCTTTATAAACAAAATATCGCCTTGAACGTACTTTCCGCTTCCGCATTCTTCATAACGCTTACGCTGAATGTTCTACGCAACTTACGGAAAAAAACGAAACTGGTGCCGCGTTCGTTCCGTAAGTAGAATAGGGAAGGCGTAGAACATTCAGCGTAAGCGTTATGAAGAATGCGGAAGCGGAAAGTACGTTCAAGGCGATATTTTGTTTATAAAGCATAAACGGTTGTATTTTTTTTCGAAAATGACCGATCGTTTCGCTAGATAAGACCCTTATTACTCATCTGGTATCGTTTAAAGCCCTTGAAGCTGCACTGAAACTGTAATTTTGACCTTCAATCTGTTGGTAGCCATTGAAATACACTATAAGGAGAATAATCCTGGAATGTTTTCCTCAAAAACCTTCATTTCTTTTCAACTGACGAAAGAAAGACATGAACATCTTGGATGACATGGGGGTGAGTAAATTTATCAGGAAAAGTGTAGTTAAAAGTGGACTTATCCTTTAATATCACTTTAGCAAAGTTTGTACTATTTTCGGTTTATTTTAATAAATATAAGGATTAATTTGTGTTCAATAAATATACTGTCATCAAAATATGTTCATTTAAAAAATATATTTTAAAAGTACAGAAACAAAATTATTTTAAAAGGTAAAGGTTCTGAAAGCATTGAAGGAAATCCCATAATAATTTAATATAGAGTTACAGCAGTAAAAATAATTGATATTTTATTATATGATATTGTAATACTGTGGGTGTTCTCGGGGCTTAAATATATATATATAGGATAACTGAATAAACAAATAAAACCCTCGGACACTGACGAGATCTTCTTTTTGTCTCTTCTTTATTCCTTTTTTTTTTCTTCCGCCCCTCTCCCTCTATATCCCCTGTCACAATAAAAGTCATCACAACAACATCCACTTTAACACTGAATAGAAACTGCTGAATGAAATATTCAAACATAACATCAGCTTAACAACGTGTTAAACTTTTAACTCTTACACTACTTCCCCTTTATGAAAAGAAATGTCCTCGTTTCCTGAAATACAAAACAATATATCTGTAACAAAATATGATTTTTAGACATTTCCAATTTCAAACAAAAGGATTTCAGGTACAGAAAAACTAATCAAAATTTGAATATGAAACATTTACAAAAATACAAATAACATTTTGAATGTGACAGGGTTTTTTTCTTTTTGCTTTTTTTTTTTAACTCTTTGTTTTTTTTTTCCCAATACTCCAACTCTGATTTCAATCATACAATCACACAATCCTATACTCAGGAATGTACTAGTATATGAACAAGAACATGGAGATGGTATTACACTACCCTATACCGTAATGGAGGACGCACAGAACGTCCTGACCTTGTTCTCATGCCAGTTGCTGGCTGTTCTGTAGGGAGTTCTACATGGGATTCAACTTCAGAACCCTCAGAAAGTTCAACCTGAACCTGAACCTGAACAGGTTCTTGAATCTGTTGAGTTGGTTTTACAGACTTGGGTACAGCAGAGTCATGAAACACATAAGGTCTGGAGCCTGATAGTGCTGTAAGGGGGGGGCATCCCCTTTGAGGGGGTGTCAGAACTGGGCGTGGATCAGGTGACCACGCAGAGCGGTAAGGTTTCAGCCGATTATAGTGAATCACTTTAGGCTTTGATCTAGAATCAAGCAGGTCTTTCACTTTATAAGTTACTCCAATGTCACCTGCCGATGAATCCAATCTGCTCAAGACCTTGTATGGACCAGTCCATTTCGGAGAGAGTTTGTGTCTTGACATAGATGGAAGGTCAACCCATACAAGATCATTAGGTTGATAAGCCACATGTCGGATATGACGGTCATAGTACTGCTTTTGCTGTGCTCCAGCTGACTGGATGTTGTCTGCAACAGTGGTAAAAGCAGCACGTAGTCGTCCCAGCATAGAATGCGCATATTCCGTTGGGGTTCCGGGGGTAGCCCTGGAAGTTGCTGGGGGTACACCAAGGAGAAAATCAGCAGGTAGGCGAGCTTCTCTGCCATGTGCCAAGAAGAATGGTGTATGCTTGGTTGAGGAATGAACACTTGTATTGTAAGCAAATTCAACCTGCTTTAAGTGGTCATCCCATTCCCCACCTTTGGTATAAAGATATTTTGCAAGCTGATCTTTTATGGATCTATTGGCACGTTCTACCATACCGTCCGACATGGCATGATATGGGGATGTCCGTGTTTTACGAATCCCAAGCAGGGAACATAGTTCTTTCACCAAATCAGAATCAAACTGTCGACCTTGGTCAGTGTGCAAACTCTGGGGCACACCATGTTGTCTCACATAGTCTTCAAACAAACACTTGGCGACAGTCGTAGCACGTTGATCAGAAACTGCATAGAGGTTGAGGTATTTGGTGAAGTAGTCCATTACTACAAGAACATACCGATTCCCTCTCTGTGTAATGGGCAACTCTGTTAAATCAGCAGCAACTTTTTCAAAAGGCATATTTGTGACTATATTTTGCATTGGGGCCTGCTGGTGAGGTGTTTGTGGTCTCCTTGATTCACAAGCTTGACACTGGGCGCACCAATGTGTAATGTCCCTCGACATACAGGGCCAGTAGCATCTCACTAGAGCACGTTGCAGTGTCTTTTGTGCACTAAAATGTCCAGAGAGTGAATGACCATGTAAAGTCTCAAACACGTTACGCTGTAGTGCAGGCGGAACTACAACCTGCAGAATCTGTTCACCTGGTGGAGGTCTGACTCTACGACAAAGGACAGAATCCACAAAGGTAAGCCTTGGGAACTCTTTCCAGAAATGTCTGAATTTGTTAGCAGTACCTTTGAGCGTTGCATATGGAGGTCTCTTCTTATTTAACACCCATTCAGAAACAACACTCAAAACGGGGTCAGCCTTCTGAGCATGTAGTATATCTCCACTATCCATACCCAGGCAAATGCTGCTGGAAAAGGTAGAGGGAGCAGAATTTGAAGGCTCAAACCCAGAGCCTGCACCAGAAGAAACAGGTTGTGCAGTAGTAGGATATGATTCGGCTTTCTCAGTCTGCGTCGAAGCAGTAACAAGATTTACAGGCTTGATCTCCAAATCATTGGAAATGTTGTTCTCGCTGTCAGGTCGACGAGACATGGCATCAGCATTTGCGTGTTTATGACCATGTCGGTACTCAATGGTCCAGTCATAGAGGTCAATCTCCAGAGCCCACCGTGCTCTGCGACCCGTTGGATCACCATCCAAAACCATTCGCCTCAGACTAAGCAAGGGCTTGTGATCAGTAATGATTCGAAAAGAATGACCCATGAGATATTGACGAAAGTGACGAATGGACCAAACAATAGCCCACAACTCCCTGTCATATGTTGACCATCGTTTTTCAGTAGGGGTCAGAATGTGACTGCCATAAGCGATGACACTTTCTTTGTTGTCAACATTCATCTGGGACAGAACACATCCGATAGCCGTGTTGGAAGCATCAGTGAAGAGCAAAAATTCCTTCGAAAAGTCTGGGTAGCAAAGAACTGGAGCATTGGTAAGTGCATGTCTCAAAGAATTAAAAGCTTCCTGTTCTACCTCAGTCCAAACAAACAACTTCCCTTTCTGTGTTAGAGCATGCAGTGGCTGTGAAATTTGAGCAAAGCAGCAAATGAAACGCCTGTAATATGAACACAGGCCTAAGAAGGCTCGAACTTCTGTAGGATTTCCAGGAGTAGGCCATTCCTTAACCTTCTGAATGTTTTTCTCATCAGGCTGAAGACCAGCAGAAGACACAACATGGCCCAGAAATGTCACTTGCTGTTGGGCAAAAGAACATTTAGTTGGTTTTAGCTTCAAGTTTGCTGCTCTCAAACGCTGGAAGACCTCCCTCAGATGTTGAATGTGCTCCGAAAAATTCTTGCTGTAGACAATGATATCGTCTAAATACACAAGACATGTTTTCCAGGAGAGACCCTGCAACACTAACTGCATCAAATGTTGAAAGGTGGGCGGAGCATTGACAAGGCCCATTGGCATCACTGTAAACTGATATAAAGAACGACCAGTAGTAAAGGCTGTTTTTGGTTTGTCAGCCTCGTGAAGCTGCACTTGCCAATATCCGGATGAAAGATCCATGGTACTGAATATAGAAGAGCCTTTAAGTGCATCCAAGGTGTCATCTGTTCTGGGTAAAGGATGGGCATCCTTAATGGTGACAGAATTAAGGCCCCTATAATCTACGCAAAAGCGCCAAGTGCCATCTTTTTTCCTCACCATAACGACAGGTGCAGCCCAAGGGCTATGACTGACTTCTACAATACCTTTTGCCAACATGTCATCCACCTGTGACTGAATCACCTGTTGCATCTGAGGAGAAGTACGATAGGCTCGTTTTTGAATGGGAGTTGGATTGTCAGTATTGATTTTGTGCGTGACTATATTCGTTCTACCAAAATCTGTAGGGCTCTGACTAAACACGTCACAATACTCATGCAACAGTGAGTGTAGTTCTTTCACCTGAGTGTCAGACAGATTTCTGCTTTGAATCTCAAACGGAAGAGGTGGCACCTGTGTAGAAGGGGTGGACACATTACATACAGAGTCTGAGTGCTGAACAACATCATCTTGGTTTACAGGAGTGAACTCCCCCAGTTGCATACCTGGTTGCAGTACAAAAGGGCTGTTTGTTGGATTCATGACCCGCACTACAGTTTGACCATTTTCAGCTAATGTAAGTGTGCGTGCAACTGCAATGCCATCCAACTTAGATGGATATGGCTCAAGCAACCCACTGTAACCATCTGCTAAACCTGCATTAACAGCAAATGGGATAAGTTGAGCTGTACAGTGCATCTCACATTGAGGAGGAATGGTAGTAATCACAGTAATTTGCGCTGTGCAATGTACAGGAGCAAGTTGCGATGTGCTTAACAATGGTAAAGTCTGATCATAAAGGCAAAATAGTCCATTACCAACATTTAAGATTACCTGGTGCTTCTGGAGAAAATCCCAACCAAGTATGATACCCTGACTCACATTTCTGATGACCTGCATGTCATGTTGTAATGTCAGTGTACCTAATCTCAGGTTAACAGTCACAGTTCCCAGAGTATCTAGATTCTGACCAGTTACAGACTTTGACAGAATGAAATTAGTCTTTAACGGTCTTTTGCACAATGAAGGAATTGCCATACGGGTAGTTTCATTAATGAATGAAATGCTAGAACCAGTGTCTATCATAATGTGCATGTCAGTACCTTCAACAATGCCACGGATGTGTGCTGTACAAGTGTCCTCCATGTCTGTAGTAGAACAGTGTTCAGTCTCTGGACGGCTGAAGTCTGTGATTGTCATCTGTACCGTGTCTTTTGGGGCTGGTGGTGAAACAGCTGATGTGTGCCCCGCCGCATCAGCTAGTGGAAGTTTCCCTGATGACGACTGTGATGATCTGGGTAGACGCCACGTGAACCACTCCGAAAATCCGGGCTGTGCTGCTGAGGTCTGTAATGGTGGTCTTTGTACTCCTCAAAGGTGACACGCTTGTGATGAGGGCTTGGACTGCGTCGTTGAAATGACGGGCTGTTGTAAGACATGGTGTCATTCCGTTGTCCCTGCCTGTCGTCCTCATAGTAGTCAGTGCAGACTGCAGTGGAGTATTTTGGTGAATAGCAATCCTGGAACCTCTCCCTACGTTGAGGCGAAAAATTCACTCTGTCATTAAGCTGGTACGTGTCGTCCCGTCGTCTGCAAAGGTCTCTGCGACGGCTGGGAGATCTTCTGTAGCCGTCAGGTGAAGGAGAACGAGCATCTGAGTGTCTGGTTGGTGAATGTCCATATGGTGCATTCCATGCCCTAGCATACGTTGTTGGACTGCGCCGATGTGGTGATGGAGTTTGGCGCGATCGGCTGCGTTGATCATGCAACTGCAATTTCAATGCTGATACATCCTTACTTAAGTCTTTAACAGTGTTAGTTAGATCAACAACTGCTTGCTTCAGAAAAAAGGTGTCTGTATCAGAAATAACATTCACTGTCTGTGCTGTTGAACTGTCTCTCACCGCAGACGAAACCGGCTGTACCAATCTGGCGGCTTGGCGTGCCCGTTCAGCTTGAGTAGCGACTTGGAAGGCATCTTTGAATGTTTTCACGCCCCTCTCGTGGCACTTAATCTGGAGATCTTGATCTAAACCAGCCAGAAATCTGGATAATCTCATGTATTCAGAAGCGTTCTGTTCAAAATCTGGAAAAGCTTCTTTGACCAGTCTACATATGTCTGCTGCATACACTTCCATTGGTTCATTAGGCAATTTGTGGCGTGAATTTGGAAATGTTTGAAAAGACGCAATTACATCCTTCTGACCAAAAGCATCTTGCAACTGTTTTTTCGCCGCAGCAAAAGAGTGCTGAATTTCGGATGGAAAATTGTCCCAAACAATGAACAGTTCAGGTGGCAATCTAGTAGGCAGCTCTGCTGCTAACACTGCATCCAAATCAACACCACTATCTTTATAACGAGCCTCTTGAATTACCTCATAACGACGGGCCCACAGCTGAAAAGACTCAGAGCCATCGTTGCGAAATGGCGGAGGTAAAGGAATGTCTTTTGGGGTGGGTTGTGCGCGACGCGTCCGCGAGATATGAGCACTGCTCTCCCGCGGCGCTTGTGCTTCCTCGTCAGACATCGCTGAAGTTTATTCACGGCACAACGACATTCACAGCAGCCCGCTAAAATCACACTACTGCACAGACTGCGTTTGCACGAGTCTTTGGCGAGAAAAAAAAAGTATTTATAAAAAAAAAGAAACTTGAATATCCGACGAAAAACACCACTGCCACCAGTGTAATACTGTGGGTGTTCTCGGGGCTTAAATATATATATATAGGATAACTGAATAAACAAATAAAACCCTCGGACACTGACGAGATCTTCTTTTTGTCTCTTCTTTATTCCTTAACTTCCCTTTTTTTTTTCTTCCGCCCCTCTCCCTCTATATCCCCTGTCACAATAAAAGTCATCACAACAACATCCACTTTAACACTGAATAGAAACTGCTGAATGAAATATTCAAACATAACATCAGCTTAACAACGTGTTAAACTTTTAACTCTTACAATATGATTAATATCATATTTTTAAATATGATGGTTTCATTATTAATATGGTGATTGTCTCTAAGGTGGATATTTACCAGCTGAAATGGGGCGCTTTTTACCGCAAATACCATACTTTTACATATTCTTCTGTTATTAAAAAACTGTTGAAAATCATTAAGAAGTCCTTTGTCTCAAAATATATTAATTTGCTACTTAAATCTACAACATTTTTAAAAACATTAAATATTAGATCAAATTTGCACAGAATCAACTTTGTACTGTTATCCGCATTCGTGCCAGGATCAGCCAAATTTCCAGATGTTTTGGAAAGAGCTGAGTTTTTGTGCCATCTAGTGGTTTAGAGGAAAATAAAATCAAATACATCTTTTACCCTGGTGTGCCTTTTTGCACTCCACTACCAGTCAAAACTACTGTATAGTGGCCAAAAATTTACATCTTCAGCCTTTATTCAAATGTTATAAAAAATGTTTTAAAGATTTTGTAAGCATATTGCGTAGTTGTGCTTGGAGTTGTGCTCAATTGTTATATTTCTGATAATACCGCAATGAAATAACCCTAATGTCAAAGACTGCATTTCCCATCATCCTCCCTGGCTCTTAACCACACACACCTGGAGCTCATCTAGCCCTCATCAGCAGCACTATATAGAGCACAAACCAGTGGTGGACAGTAACGAAGTATTTTTACGAAGTACATTTTTCAAATATCTGTTCTTTACTCAAGCATTTTTTATTTTGAGCAACTTTTACTTTTGCTTCATTACATTCCAAAGCATAAAATCATACTTTTTACTCCAATACATTTCATAAAACATATCGTTACTCCTTATTTTAAAATAAAGAAATCGTCACATGCTCAGAGACACAAAAGCGGTGTCCGATTCGTGCACAAACTGATTCTTTTCAATCATCCTGTTAAATCACGTCAACAATTCATTCACGAATTGGACTGATCATATTGCAGCTGTTCTTGAGTCAACAAATCAATGATTCAATGATCCGTTAAGAGTGATTTACAAGTCTGACTGAAAATTAGCTAAGAACTGAGGATCCTCTGAGTGTGTGCGTGACTGGTGGTGAAAAGTAAGTCGGCCTACTAATGTTGAATTTTAGGATGAATTATTGTAACTGAAAATCATATTTAGGTCAGTTGTTTTTGAACTAAATCTGCTGTAAAGGGCGATCTGTTTAAGCCCACTCAATGCGTCTACAGATCGCAATCTCGATTCAATCAGATCAAATCACATTTTTAAAACTAACTTGGTGCTTCAAATAACGGTTGTATCGATTACATCGTTACGGCTCTAGGAGGCGCCAAAGTGACTGTTAAAATGTATTTGACATTGAATGATTCATTCAAAAGATTTGTTCAAAAACATTGATTCATCCAGTAATTAAACAAGTGAAGTAGTTATGAGTGAGTCATTAAATCATTCATTCAAACCTATTTTTAAAATTAATTAATTAAATATTTTTAAATAGACTGCAGCAATTAATATTTTGTCCTCTAGTAATTAATTATACGCAATTGTGTTTAGTTGTCTGTTCAGAATCATGGGATAATCATTCTATTTGAAAGAAACAAATAAAAATCTTGACTCTCATTTTATCCAGAATCGTGCGACTCTAACACAAATTAAAATAGCACATGCCCTTCATCTTCCTAGCTGCTGCAGCAATTTTTTTAAATGTTATATATTTAGCCCTATATGTTTCCTCTGTTTTTATATTGTTTGTCAACACACATTACATATTATGTATCTGCATCCACTAATCTTCCATCCATACTGACTAGTGCTGGCTATTTGACAATTAATAATCATTCATAATTATATAAAATATATAATATACAATTAAATTATATAAGTTGCCTATTTAAAATGACAAAATAAACATTCATCAATCAGTACTTTTTTATTTAAGTACATTAAAATTCAAGTACTTTTGTACTTTCACTCAAGTAAAATTGAAAAGGAGCACTAAATACTTTCATTTGAGTCATATTTTATGATATGTATCTGTACTTTTACTCAAGTTCTTGATTTGTGTACTTCGTCCACCACTGGCACAAACACGCAGTCAGTAACTATGTTTCCATCCAAAGTTGTGAATTTAAAGCTGCAGTCCGCAACTTTTTTTGTGTTAAAAATTTACAAAAATTATATAATGAGAATATACAACATGAATCCATTTTCCAAACCGTGTTTTTGTCTTATCCTGAATCATTATAGTACACTTATAATAAGTGTTTATATTCGGACTATTTCAGACCAGACTGGTAGGACCCGCCGCAGAGTATCACAGTAACCGCGTGACTCGCCACAGACATACACAGAGAAAAGTAGCTCCGGCTAGAATGTTCCTCCGCAAGACGCGTGCAGTTCTGTTTATTAACCGCTAGAGGGACAAAAATCACGGACAGCAGCTTTAACTTATGTGCAAAATTTGAATATCGCATAAAACATTTGCGAATAAAGCACCGTTTCCATTCATTGAGGTGAAGAGAACAAAATCATCACTTCCTGATGGCGCTAAATATCACTAAGAAAAACGGAAGTTGCTGCAGTAAGAGAAGCCACTGTGTAGGCTATAATAATTTTTGTATACATTACCTGCGCCTCTGAGCGTGCAGACGAAACGCAATAAGGTATATAGAGGTAGATGCCTGCTGTTTGGGAACACAGTCATGTAAGAAAGTTCTGGGATGTAATTATACTGAACCACTTTGAGCTTTTTTTCTGTCAGCTTTTTGCTGTTCTATGCAAAAACCTTTTTCTTTTTTTCCAAATAAATATATTAGTTTAGTGATTTCTTTTGTTTTTTTTATATATATATATATATATATATAATATATTATATTCCTCATATTTTGACAGTTTACTCAAACTTTTAAGGTCATTAAATAGATTATTTTATGTATATTAAATAGTATTTTTTTTTTTACATGTATCACTGTTTCCCCATAAATATTGTGCAGCACAACTGTTGTAAACATATTAGATTGATTTCTGAAGGATCATGTGACACTGAAGACTAATGATGCTGAAAATACAGCTTTGATCACAGGAATAAATGACATTTTACAATATGCAATAATATTTTACAATACAATACAGTATTTTTGATTAAATAAATGCGGCCTTTGTGAGCAGAAGAGACTTAAGGACATTACAAAAGCTTACAGACAAAGAAATAACCATATCCCGTGGAAGGCAGCAGAAAAGAGAGATCTGCTAGTGAGGTGATGGTTAAACTCAAAATCAAGAATTGTAGAGATGAAAGTAACAAAGCATTGTACTGCAGTCATACGCCATCAAATGACATGCACTTACCCGGACAAAATGGCCCTTTTCTTACCCTTGTTCTGCTGTCAAACAAAAGCTAGACTCTGAAGAAAATGGCCATCATCCTCATTTTGCCTTCTGCCTCTCCTTTCACAAAACCTCCCCAATATGCCTCATTTAACTAACTGCCTGGTACTAAAAATACATACACACACACATCTTGCGCTTTTGTATTTTTTCATTCTCTGTCTCTTTTTCATTTAATATTTGGGAGATGGAGAGTTGTGTGTGCAGAGGTTTCTTAGCAGCATTAATAGGACTATTAGCTATATATCATCCCTACTTGTATGTGATTTTCCATCATTTTCAGTTGGAATTGCCGATGGGCAGTCATGCAGAAATGCAATACTATAGACAAAAAAGGGGTCTGTAGTGAGTATACTGTGATTTTTCATTTTTTCCCCTCCCAGAGCGACACCCCATAAGCACCACCACTCACTAAATGCATAGAATGCATCTGATCTAGGCTTCATGTAATTGAGAGCATTCTGAAACAATGCTTATGTGTGTGTTATCAACATGACAATTTATTATAAGCAACACAAGACTTTAACAGCCAATGGCATCTACAGCTGGAGAGACTGGACTGATTTTCTACTATTTACTATTCAGTCTGTCATCATAGTTATGCGTTTCGATTCACAAGCTTGCAATTAGATTCCATATCAGTTATTTTGGATATAGGCCTACTGTATATCAGGTACAGCAGGCTACATGGCAAATTTTACTAATGCTGTATAATATACATGGGAATCAGTTGGTCCTACATTAATATTGAAGGTTAAAATTAACCAATTTGTATACAAACTTAAATTACACTAAAGGAAATTTTTATAATAATAAAGTTATAATAGGCCTACTAACTTTAAAATAATTTCTACTCCAATTAGTTTTTTTAAATATAAACATTGAAATGGTGGCTGTCAACTTGATGGATTCATTCAAACATGCATTATATAGGCTATTGAAGAACATTAAAAATTATAATTAATATGTAATATGGTGCATAGCCTATATTTAGCTAAATGCTCCTCTCTAGAGTTAAGTTTTCTAGCTGACTAACGAGTTTATGCTCACTGAATATGTTTGTTTGATTACTAGCTTTTTTAACACAGAGTAAGCGATTACACAAGACATGATATGGATTTCGTTAAGTTGTACTGTATCTTTTAACATACCTTTAGTTGTTCATTCATGTTTATTTCACGCTATAACTGGTATTAAAGCGGTGGAGAGGATCAATTCATGTGCGCGTCAGGCTGCCGCTTCTCTAGAACTGAAGCTACAGCGATCTGTCACGGCGCATTAAAGAGCACCAGATCCGTATCCTCGCGCTTTTTTAAGTGGATATACGGAAATCCTTGACCTTACCTAGTGGGTATAATGCATATACCTGCGTATCACGTAGACTACATAACTGGGGGGATCCCCCTAGGTAGAAATCGTGGGGCCCCCTGAGGCCTTAAATACACATATAGACAGTAAAACTTTAACACCTTAAAATGAATAACATTTCTGTAATCGTTTAACCATTACTTATTATGGGTTCAAGTGCGTAGCGCTGAAACCCTATTGTAATTGTTAAAATTTCCAAGGATCAACATTCTCCCCTAAAAGTGATCAGGCAGACCAAACCCTAAGACGTAGAGCCTTAAAACTTTGAGGGCTGGTAGTACTCACATTGTCACCAAGGCTCGCCCTGATCAGCCTGATGGGGGCGCTACAGCAGTGAAAAGTATGGCTCATAACTCCTAAACCGTTAGGTGTAGGCTCAAGTGTCTTATATCATTGGAATCCTTGGCTCAAGAAGGACAAAATGCTTTGTTGCCCTGTGAAAGTTTCTGGTAGTTTGGATCTTTTGCAAACTAGTCCTAGGTTTTTGGCCTGATTGGAATCAAACCAGTGCAGAAATGTTCTCTGGAGTCTGATTGTCAATAATTATCAAAAAATTTAAATTTCGATTCACGGTCCCTAAGAGACGCCAAAACATTTGAAGTGGGTGGAGCCACTTTTACTAAAATGGCTATAACTCATGAACGGAATGAGATATTTTCGACAAACTCTGCACAACTATGTAAGAGCTCATCCTGTGGTCGCAAGAAAAAGGACGTGGCGACTGGTCATTTGGTGGCACTATAACATGAAAAAAAACTAAAAATGGCTATAACTACGCAACCTTAAGTCTGATTGACTTGAAAATTGGCATGCAGTGTCTTTGTCCAAGGTGCCAAGACAGCCTTTGAGGACATTCGTGTATCTTGAAAAACATGGTCGTCTGCGGACAATGAAATTTGATCAGTTATCAGACAAGATTAACGGAGGCTGATCGGGGCGAAAGTTGCTGGGCCTGTTTGACTCAGGGCCCTAGAGACCTGTGAGTAATTTAAAAGAAAATTGCCACCGGGGGGCGCCTTCATAATTTTCACATGTGTATAGGATTGTATATCACACGATGTTTCCCACACACCCATGACATTCATACCACATGGTAGAACTCCTCATTCTGAGCAACTTTGTCAACCGCTGTCAATCAAATCGTTCATTGAATATTGGAGATTATTTAAAAAAACCTGCTTTTGAGAACTAATCCTAGGTTTTTGGCTCAACCTCGATAACTGTTAAAAAGCTTTAAAAGCCATATATTTCCTATGGTCTTTTCCATCTATGATCAAGATGGTTACAAGCTTGCTAATTAAAAATTTTGCACATGTTTAAAGGCTTTAAAGCGCTTGAACCCTGATAATTGCTGCTTGCAGCTATATATATTTATTTTGTTTGCTGTTATAAGTCTCAATATGCAGCAACTCCAAAATACACCAAAAACAAAATACACCAAAAACACAAAATGAACGATCATAAAAGTAATCCATTTTATTCACACACTGTAATCCAGATCTTCTGAATAACAGAATAGATTGGGATAAGATTTTCAGCGACTTACATTCTGCTCTACCGCCAGAGAGGACTAGATATACAGTCATCATTCACTACTTTGCATTATTATTTGTTGCTAAAATTAAAAAAAAAAATGTTTAATGCAGTAACCCAGAATTCCCTTCATTTTTCATAGGGCTGCAGCACAACTATAGCAGAAAGCACAATGTTATGAAGAAGTCTCTTTAGTGGACATCAGCTCAGTCAGTTATGAGGTTTCATGACGTAGACAACGAGGCAGCATACTAGGTTTAGGAACAGATAACAATCAAACACACTTTATGTCAGCAGTGCTCTCATTCATGCAGGAATGAAAACAGCAGCTCACTTTATCACCCAATTAACTCAATGAAACAAAGGACATACCTGCAAAAGATCACATGATTTCCTTGAATTGGATTTAAGACTGCAATAGCAGTACAATGGTTTAAATTATTCAAAAGAATGTATGAAATGTGTACTGGGTTTGTACATTGCTTAGGGGATGAGAGGAAGATACAAAACGATTGGCTCGGCTCAGCCAAGCCTAAATGTCATAAAAGACAGACGCATTTCTCATCCCTCTCTGACCAGAACGGCCTTCAGAGAGTTTCTAGTAAACATGCACGCTTCTTATAGATGTTAATAGTTGTTTACTGTCAGAACGACACAACGTCTGAGTGCCACAGAGTCAAGTTACAGCAATTTACAGAGTCTAGACAAGAGGCCTTACAATTGTGGTGTTGAAATCATTCTCAGGTCTCAAGACTCAAGCAAACTAATTTAGTCTCAGACACAGTTTTAATGGGCAAAACATTTTGCAATCCTTGTATTCAGTAAACTGATGCACTCTTTGACATTTCAAATAAGGTGACAGAAAAACATGTTCTCTTTTTTGAGGATGTCAGAAATCCGAGAGTTTAAAGGTGAGGGATTCACATCCGTTTCACTGATTTATACTGCTTCAATTACTACACCTGTATGAGTCAAAAATGAATTATCTCTTTGAGAAAAATGGAGCAACTACAATCAGTCCTCCAACAATAATCACAATGTTCGGGCCATTTTCCTTCTCAGCCCATCCATCATAGTTTGGGGCTGTGCAGACAGACGCCTTACAGCTAAAGCGGTTGGAATAAGACATCGCGCTATAGCTGGAGGCTTCTCCTGATGTCACATCTGATGAAATATTAATCTGCAGTTTGTAGCTAATGATACAGCACTGTGAAGCATGAGGACTGGAATGAGTTAGTCGGGCGATGCTGGCTCTCTCGTCTGTGGCTTAAGAGGATAACCTAAAGCACTAATGAGCTTTAAATCTACATCTCACAAAGTGGCTGAAAAACACTGAAAATTAAATCTCAACATCCCCGAGCCCCACAGATACTTGCCCTGTAGACCTATTAAACGTTAGCCAATTATAGAGAAATGTTTTATGGGTACTTTCCGTCTTTTTTCAGTCCATGTATCATAGTGCTTTCTACACATGTGTCCGAATAAGATTACTCTATTGCAAACAGGGCTGTCAGTCAATTAAAACTTTGGTCACACTTTAGATTAGGGTTCAATTCTCACTATTAACTACGACTTTTCCCTCAGTAAACTCCTAATTACTGCTTATTAATAGTTAGTAAGGTCGTTGTTAAGTTCAGGTATTGGGTAGGATTATAGGATGTAGAATATGATCATGCAGAATAAGGCATTCATATGTGCTTGATAAGTACTAATAAACAGTCAATATCCTAGTAATATGAGTGCTAATAAGCAACTAGTTAATAGTAAGAATTGGACCCTAAACTTAAGTGTTACCGAAAACTTTTTTGTTGAATTCATTACACACACTGATCAGGCATAACATTATGATCTCTGACAGGTGAAGTGAATAACACTGATCATCTCTTCATCACGGCACCTGTTAGTGGGTGGATATATTAGGTAGCAAGTGAACACTTTGTCCTTGAATTTGGTGTGTTAGAAATAGAAAAAAATGGATTTGAGTGACAAGGGCCAAATTGTGATGGCTAGACGACTGGGTCAGAGCATCTCCAAAACTGCTGCTCTTGTGGGGTGTTCCCGGTCTGCAGTGGTCAGTATCTATCAAAAGTGCTCCAAGGAAGGAACAGTGGTGAACCGGCGACAGGCTCATGGGCGGCCAAGATCATTGATGCACGTGGAGATTGAAGGCTAGCCCGTGTTGTCCGATCCAACAGAGGAACAAGTTAATGCTGGTTCTGATAGAAAGGTGTCAGAATACACAGTTTGTTGCTTATGGAGCTGCATAGCTGCTGACCAGGGTGCCCATGCTGACCCCTGTCCACCGCTGAAAGAGCCAACAGTGGACACGTGAGCATCAGAACTGGACCACGGAGCAATGGAAGAAGGTGTCCTGGTCTGATAAATCACGTTTTCTTTTACATCACGTGGATGGCCGGGTGCGTGTGCGTCTCTTACCTGGGGAACACATGGCACCAGGATGCATTATGGGAAGAAGGCAAGCCGATGGAGGCAGTGTGATGCTTTGGGCAGTCAATGAAGAAAATTCAGTGACATTACATGAACACATTTGACAGACTGTAATGATGCATTTCCACAATTATCAACATTTTAAATCTGCACTCAAAAAAAAAAAAAAAAATAGTAATAATAAGTGGCTTTGTAAATATCACAATAATAAATATGCTACCTTAAGTTGTACATACCAAAATAAATGACTAAAAATTTATTTATTTATTTTTCTCTCTCTCTCTAAAATTTACATAAAGGTGTTTTCTATTGTGAATAAAATTTAAGTTTATGAGATTTGTAAATTATTGCATTCCTTTTTTATTCACAATTTGTACAGTGTCCCAACTTTTTTGGAATCGGGTTTATATATATATATATATATATATATATATATAGAGAGAGAGAGAGAGAGAGAGAGAGTCCTTAACATAGTCCATAACGTGCATAGTGTTCATAATGGGGATGTTACTTTTCTACTTTTCCTATGCAATGCTGTTAGCCAGTCATAGCAGTGACCATTTACTGAAGTCTGAACGGAGACACAACATTAAATGGTCAAATTGAGGGTGAATTTTTTTTTTTTTTTTTTTTTTTTTGATGCAGAGAAACGAACCTCAAGAAAATATCATATTAAAATGACAAAGTCCTGTCATGACCCCTTTATTTCACTTTCTTCGTCTGTGAGAATGGCATCATCATCCCTGACAAGACATCCAGTAACCCATTCACAGGCATAATTGAACTCAGCCTTTTTGTATTCCTGCAGTGATTTATAAAATCACTATTGTCTCTTTCCAGCCTGCAGATCGGAGGTTAATACAGTCTAATAGCAGAAGCAGAGAAAACTATTCACCTCTGAGAATAGCCGGTAAATTACCGTAATAAGAGAAAGTCTCTCCAAGAACAGTGAAAAATGAACAGAACATCAAAAATGATAGAATATTTTTTTACATGTATGAATGTTACATGAGAATGTAATTTGACTGACAGGTAAGTTACATCAACAGACGAAATTCTGAAAGCTCATTACTACATGAGAAATGTGATTTGGTAATTTAAACCTGTAAAAACCTCAGCTCAGCCTCAGGTGACATCATATAAAATCCACTGAAATATTAAATCTAATTTGAAGAGAGATCATTTGTTGACAATAACATATTAAGTGCTTGTATTTTGCTTTCAGGTGAACACTGTGTACAGAAAATATTTGATCAGTTAATTAACAGTGTAATGAGGTTTGGCAATGTAATCTGCTCATTTGGAATATGTTTAGCCTGACATCTAATAGAATGCATGAGCTTGCAGAATATTTCGAGATGATATGTTTATTATATTAACATTTCAATATTTAATGTCATGTCTAATCTATATATATATATAGTATATATATATATATATATATATATATCAGTTCTTTCTGGTTTTCGAATCTGATTGGCAGAGAGCAGTAAGATATTCACCCAGGTGAAAAAAAAATATATATTTTACATTTCTATAATATACTTAAAGTGCTCTATTTTTGTGCACTAATTTTGTACATAGAAATGTATTTAGATACCACTTATAGTACATTTGAACCCATAGTGTACTAGTGGTAGCTAAATATATTTTTTTTAAAATACAGAGATAGTATATTAAAAGCACATTTTAGTACAAAATTAGTGCGCGAAAATAGAGCACTTTAAGTACATTATAGAAGTGTACTTTTTTTTCACCTGGGCATCCAGTATCATCATTGGTACCATTTCACTATTTGTATCACTCCACTTGCGGCGACTGTCATGGCGGTCTAGCAAATCCACAATGTTTTTTATAAATACTACTGTTGTTGTCATGAAATGTAGTTTAAAGAGTTTTTTGAAAATGTAGTCATTTAGACCTCAAATATGTGACTCATATATAAACATAACACCTATTTTACTATTTATTTTGACGTTTTCGCAGATCCAGGCCGTCAGCAGCCATTCAGCACTCGTGTACCCACAGAGAACAGCTTCATCTTGGCCAGTCCTTCAGGTATTTGCCGCTGGCTCTTATGTAGATAGTGGTTAAAAATATAATTAATTTGGGGTATATCTTATATCTTATAAATATATCTTATTAATCTAATACTTGTTCCAGAGCAAAACAATTTGGGTTAAGTGGGAAATTCAATTTCATAACTTTATATTAAGGCTATAAACTTAAATCCTGTACTAGAGCGCTGCTTTTGAATGTTGGACTGAATTGCTTGTGTTTTTGTTTTTATTGTTTGCTTGTGTTTGTCTTTTATAATGGCTATTGTTTTTAATTTAAATATTGTTGTTCATTAAATATTATTTTATATAAATAATATGCTGTATTTGGTATTGAGAAAAGGTCCGTCAATAGTATCTGTGAAAATTACTTTATTATGCCATTAGATGGTGGCAAAGACTCTCTTTATGAGGGAATCAGAACAAGGAAGTTGTTTTTGCGCTGTGGGAAATCCCCTTTAAACGGACAAAGATATCGCTTTTCTTACTGGACATTCAAACTGATTTTTTATAATGGATATAATACATCGACCTGAAGAATGAATGCTATATCAGATGCCGGTAATACACTTGTTTAGTCGATCTCTCTCATAATACCATAATGCTCTACTCAACATAATACTATAAGCTTCGATTAAGCGGCTCAACTTTCCTTCATTGCTAGCTCTAAAATGATGTTTTAGAATTAGTTACGGATCTTGGGATCAACTGTTAAAATGTCAACTTGAGATTTGAATCCGTGGCGGAAGGAAGTAGTTCCTCACAAAAGAGGGTTTTAAAGACACTCTGTTGTTATTCTTATTTATTTACACGCTTGTGCCGTCGAACTGTTGTATAAACGCAGTATCACACAAGTAGCCGTGTATTATCGCTCTATATTAGCACGTTGTAATTACGGCCGAATCACAGCCGTGCTGTGATATAATGGATTATATTCACTTGAATATAATATATTGAACATATTCATTTATTCACGAAAACGTAAGAAAACTTATAGGACTTACTGACATATAGTATTTGAATTTGGTGTCCTGGTTCAAGAGAATCCTGCATTATGCACCTCTAAACCAAAAACCAGCACACTTAATGACATAAAAGTCCTCGGGACAGCAGCTCCCTCTCATAAAGACCCGCCTCATCTCTCAATCATCTCCTCAGCTCTTTTCTAGAGTGTTTCCTCTGACCACTGGCGGCAGAAATGGAGTCCCGTGTCAAACTGGCATGAAGTCTGATCCAGTCAGCGCTGAAAGAGGAAACAGATGGAGGCAGCAGCACGTCAGCTTGGAGCACAACTCCTTCCCAGAATTCAGCTGCCCCGGCCATGAGAGGCCAGCTGCATGGAAGCCCATGCAATTCTATCAAAGCTTTTTTATTCAAGCACTTATTGTTTGGCATTCATTAGCACCCTGTGTAAAAGTAAAATGCTTCCCCTGATATGCATATTGCGCATTCTGGGAAGTTTTTGGAACCAGTTAGTGTTTTTACAAGTCAATTGCCAATAATATTATGACATTTTACAAAAAATTTAATCACACTTTTCACAAACTTTATCCATATACACCAAAAATGAATGCATACTGGGGCTTTTGAGCTCCAATCATGACGAATGAAATAATAACAGTATCTGAAGAGACAACTTCTATGCTATATTATACGTGTTCTGAAGGCATACTGAAAGTTTTGTGTGAGGAACAGAACAGCATGTGGTATTTCAGAAACTGCTGATGTACATGGGATTTTCACACACAACCATCTCTAGGGTTTACAGAGAATGGTCCGACAAAGAGAAAATATCCATTGAGCGGCAGTTCTGTGGAGGCTGTACTT
Organism: Megalobrama amblycephala; assembly: GCF_018812025.1. Lineage (NCBI taxonomy): Eukaryota > Metazoa > Chordata > Actinopteri > Cypriniformes > Xenocyprididae > Megalobrama > Megalobrama amblycephala. Next base: position 3,552,701 of record NC_063056.1, read on the forward strand.
CAAAAAAAACAACGACCCTATAGGTTGATTTTCATGCACCTTATTACGACATATATTTATGTTTTAAAGTCATGCGCCCTCTAGCCTCTAGTGTCGTGTTACGTCTGTCGTCATGAAATGACGTGTGAATGTCGTTACCAATCAAAATGCGTGTTCATTTAAATGCAATATGTGGAGCTTTTACACCATTTCTCCTATTTCCAACTAACAACTACACCCACCCTACCCCTAAACCTACCCTTTATGAGCACATGCATTCCCTGGGATCAAACCCACGATCGCATGATCGCATGATCACATGATTGCATATTGTTACGCAATATGCAATGCTCTGCCAATTTACGGTAGCTCTCAAATCAACTAATGTTTGGTAACAAAAAATGCAAAATTCAATGATGTCACTGTTTTGATGTCACTAGGTGCCATCTTTGATTTGAGAGCTATGATGGAAGGCTATCAGTGAGTAACAACTAACATTTCAGTCTGTTTCTGTTCATGTTTTATAAGCATGCATGTGAGAAATAAGATTGGGCGAGAACAAGAGAGATGCAGGTGGGGGTGATAAATGACAGCAGAATTGAGCTATCCGATTAAATTATAATACTTAAATGAGTGAACAGAGGCAATCACAAAGTATTTCAAATGTACTCAATCACATTTAGGTAACATACAAAGAGCTGAGATTGATTGCCCCTGCTAAGATTAATAACCCCCTTCCAACTCAAACACCCTCATCCCCCTTAACCCGATCACCTTTACTGTCATCAGTGTGTTATAAAACTGAGATCAGCGCTTCTGCCACATTAACACGCTCTCCCATTTCAACATGCATCACCTTCCAGGTTTGATCAAAATCACCGTGGAAACATTAAAAATGCACAACATTTATATCTGTCTAACCAATGACCTTTTCAGCATCCATTCACTTCATTTTCACAATCAGACAAAAGCAGATGTATTTAATATTTACCAGGGATGCTGTTAATTGTGACAGAAATCAGCCAGCATTTTCATTCCACAGTGTTGTTTTGTTTGGATGCATGAGTCGTGCTTGAGGTGTGTTAATTCATGCCGTTTTAATCTGGTTCAAATTGTAATAATGTCGGACAAAGCAAACTGAAAAGTCCTAATTAAAATGAAAATGTACTCAGACTATTGATGAGCCGGTTCCACTATCTCTGTCTTCACCTGCTTGCTGCTCGACTATCGTTTCATTCTACAATGAGGAATCAGCTGAAAACCATTGTGTTGTTCTTCTGTTTGTGCAACAAGCACACTTCATGAATATAAATCTTAATTAATTCCTTAAACATTTTTTTTTTTTCTTTCAATAACGTGTGTTGTTTTAAAGATAACTGTATGCGCAGTTGTCACTTTTTAGCATCTTGGCAGCACTTGTTCGAATGCATTGCAAATAAGTAGTGTTTGCAAAATGGTGTTGGCGTCACATTGCTTGAAACTTGTAGCAGCAAAAAAATGTTAAAAAAAAGTGAAGCTAGAGCGCTTGACATTCTCAATGAACACTGTAACCACAACATGGCCAAGACTGAACCAAACATGGCATTTGCTGTATTGTACATGTCAAGCAAGCTTGTTGGAGCTTCCCTTTATGATATTCAATGTGATTTCATCAATGTTTATATGTGAATAAAAGCCTAAATTACATCTGTCCATCATATAAAGTTATTGTTTCTCTTCAGAAGACTTGGATTAAACCGCTTGATTACTTTAAGGCACTAGCTATTTGTGTTACACTTATTTAACAGTATGTGCACTTACAGTGTTACCTAAGAAAGTAATATAAGGTAACTATGGGGTTAAGATTAGGCTTAGAGATATGTTCAGGGTTAGTACTTAGTTATAACCCAGTTATTACAATTTCTAGTATGTATGGTTACACTTTATCTTAAGGTGATGTAGTTACATTGTAATTACTAAAATAAGTACTAATAATAATTAACTACACATACTTATTATAGAGTTACGGTTGGGGTTTGGTTTATGGTTAGTTACTTGTAATTGTCCATAATTTACTCCTATTACTATAGTAAGTACATGTGTAACTACGTCCCCTTAAAATAAAGTGTTACTGTAGGTACAAACACGATTCCAAAAAAGTTGGGACACTGTACAAATTGTGAATAAAAAAGGAATGCAATAATTTACAAATGTCATAAACTTATATTTTATTCACAATAGAATATAGATAACATATCAAATGTTGAAAGTGAGACATTTTGAAATGTCATGCCAAATATTGGCTCATTTTGGACTTCATGAGAGCTACACTTTCCAAAAAAGTTGGGACAGGTAGCAATAAGAGGCTGGAAAAGTTAAATGTACAAATAAGGAACAGATGGAGGACCAATTTGCAACTTATTAGGTCAATTGGCAACATGATTGGGTTTAAAAAGAGTGACAGTGTCTCTCAGAAGTCAAGACGGGCAGAGGATCACCAATTCCCCCAATGCTGCAGCGAAAAATAGTGGAGCAATATCAGAAAGGAGTTTCTCAGAGAAAAATTGCAAAGAGTTTGAAGTTATCATCATCTACAGTGCATAATATCATCCAAAGATTCAGAGAATCTGGAACAATCTCTGTGCGTAAGGGTCAAGGCCGGAAAACCATACTGGATGCCCGTGATCTTCGGGCCCTTAGACGGCACTGCATCACATACAGGAATGCTACTGTAATGGAAATCACAACATGGGCTCAGGAATACTTCCAGAAAACATTGTCGGTGAACACAATCCACCGTGCCATTCACCGTTGCCGGCTAAAACTCTATAGGTCAAAAAAGAAGCCATATCGAAACATGATCCAGAAGCGCAGGCGTTTTCTCTGGGCCAAGGCTAATTTAAAATGGACTGTGGCAAAGTGGAAAACTGTTCTGTGGACAGACGAATCAAAATTTGAAGTTCTTTTTGGAAAACTGGGACGCCATGTCATCCGGACTAAAGAGGACAAGGACAACCCAAGTTGTTATCAGCGCTCAGTTCAGAAGCCTGTATCTCTGATGGTATGGGGTTGCATGAGTGCGTGTGACATGGGTAGATTACACATCTGGAAAGGCACCATCAATGCTGAAAGGTATATCCAAGTTCTAGAACAACATATGCTCCCATTCAGACGTCGTCTCTTTCAGGGAAGACCTTGCATTTTCCAACATGACAATGCCAGACCACATACTGCATCAATTACAACATCATGGCTGCATAGATGAAGGATCCGGGTACTGAAATGGCCAGCCTGCAGTCCAGATCTTTCACACATAGAAAACATTTGGCGCATCATAAAGAGGAAGATGCGACAAAGAAGACCTAAGACGGCTTGAGCAACTAGAAGCCTGTATCAGACAAGAATGGGACAACATTCCTATTCCTAAACTTGAGCAACTTGTCTCCTCAGTCCCCAGATGTTTGCAGACTGTTTGAACTTATTTTTCCCTTAAAATTATAAATTTTCTCAGTTTAAACATTTGATATGTCATCTATGTTGTATTCTGAATAAAATATTGAAATTTGAAACTTCCACATCATTGCATTCTGTTTCTATTCACAATTTGTACAGTGTCCCAACTTTTTTGGAATCGGGTTTGTACATGCAGAACCGGACTGTAAAATAAAGTGCAGAAGCTATTTGCACTAAGTGAAAATAGCAGTATTTACAGTTGTTAGATACTATTTATACTTACAGTGGTAGTGTTAGATACTATTGTATCTCAGTGTATTGTAGGACATTATGAAAAAGTAGTATGCAATAATAACTTATTCAGTGCATATGTTTATATTTATTAAAATCATAGATGGATGCTTATTGGGACATTACTTGTCCATCCCCTACACCAACCCCTAACTCTACCTGATAAATACTTTATTCACACTATTAGGCACTTTATTTTTATTAATTTTTTCTTTAAAATAAAAATGCCTCTCCGAGCTGATATGCAATGGGAAAAGGGAGAAGCTTTTGTGACAGTCACATTAAAAGCTAATTCCACCCGTCTTACTCTCCACAACACCAATCCTGTTATCAGACAGGTTTCTTTTGTAATTTTGTCTGGCTCAGTCACTTGGATTAAATTGCTTACCTTTAAGGCACTAGCTATTTTCACTAAGTCTAAGTAGTTGTTAGGTGCTATTTATACTTAGAGTGAATAGTGGCAGATAATAAGTGCCTCTCAAAGCTGAAATGCGATAGGAAAATGGAGAAGAATGAGTTTGGTTTCAAACTCGGGTCAATCGCATGAAAAGCTAATGCCACCCATCTTACTCTCCACACCACTGATCCTGTTATCAGACAGGTTTCTCTTGTAATTTTGTCCGGCTCAATCACACAATGGTAGGCAGAGTTAGTGTAAATATCCTCTGCCAACAATGCAGCCAGTTTTAAAATTTTTTCAAAACATGCTGGAACATGCTGAAACTATCCCCATAGACACTTACCTATTCCTAATTACAGCCGACTTAACTACGACGTGACCAGACAATTTTTATTTGCACTTGGTATAAATAGACACTGAATATTTTAACTAGTGAGAGTGTAAACTGTGTGTTTTAAAGGAGTTACAGATCCAAAGGTGCCCACAGCTGAACAAACACTCAAGTGTATACTCTCATATTTCTTGTTCATTTCTCCTTGTAAAGACACTTGGTACCTACTTATTCTCTCTGTCTCTCTCTCTCTTTCCTTTTCTTCTCCATGCCATAATAACCTCCATAATCCACTCTGTTGTTTCTAATTTATTATTCCTCATCGATTTTCATCACGGCTTTCACAACCCCCCATGAATCACCCAGAGCTCTTCCACTCACACACGCTGGCAAATGTTACACGGCTCAATCGATTTACTGCCCTGAGCATTGCAGAGTCTTGGCTCTCACTGTTTTCGGCGGTACAGTAACACACTCCATAGCAAACACTTAATTCTACACGCGGCGTGTGAAATAAAAGCTATTTTTCCTATTATAAAAATCTCTGAGTTACATCTACGGATGTCGGTTTAATAAATGGCACATTTAATGCGATGTGAAACTGTGAAGTTTACATCCACAAACTTCATCTAAGAAACGACCACAAGTTGCGGATACTTTGGAAAGTTAAGACTCTGCTTCAAACGACGTAAAAAGTGATAGTGGATGTTTGCATAATCAATGCATGTAAAAAAGGAAGAGGCTGCTTTTACCTCTTGGAAGACTTTGCCCTTTTTCGGTTTTCATTCTTTACTATGAGAATTATAAATCAAATCTAGACACCCTTTCCTGTCTTTCATCATTAAGATAAGCTGATTATTACTGGATAATTGTGAGACCTCTATATGGAGATGTTACGGAGCAGTTGCGTCAGCCAAAATTGGTCATTTGTAAGTGTCTGTCAGGCTAGTTTCAGCATGTGGAATCGGCATAGGGCGTCGATGAGAGTGAACTCTGATTGGCTGTTCAGTTTAGCAAACGAATCAGTGCATGAGAATAAAAGCGAAAGTGATGAAAGCGATCAAAGTCATAGACAGAAGGCTAATTGTACGCCATATTACCTGAGCATTCCAGTGCGCAAATATGAGCCGCCTGGAAAGAAGAAAGTGATCACTGATATTCAAAATGGTAAGTAAGCACTGCTTTGTTTACGGTTTGTATATCTTCAGTTCTTGTTTTGGTTTCCCTTTTTGAATGACGAATATAGACTATTGATACCTGCTGATCTAGACAGACAAAACGAGGGTGATAAAATAATGATAGAATTTTTATTTTTGAGTTGTTGCTGTTTTTACCACAACACAACTCGGAATATAATATACAATGCCAATTTTCAGTCGATGGGCCACAAGAGAAGCGATGTACTGTAAGTCTTCACTGCTTTACTAGCGATAAGAGGAGAAAAGAATGGGAAGTTGTGAAGAATGTGGACAGATAAAACGTCCTAAAGATCCTCGTCTTTAGCCACTTTTCCACCGTTGGGCCGAACGGTTCTTAGAATGGTAAGGAACGGTTCCAGTTGTGTTTCCACTGGAGCCTAGTACGGCACGGCACGATTACAAACTGGAATTCGGAATTCTCTTAATCATGTTGGTAGAATCTGTGACGTGACGTCAACACACAGCATTTGTCAATTGTGTGTTGTGTGGCTACCATTGATCGAAAATTACAACCAAAAGCTGCACAATGTGTCATCGTATATTATATTTCTAGCTGTGTTGTGGTAAAAAAAAGCAACGGGGCAGTGTCAGTAGCTCACCGAATACAACCATTCAACGTCATTGACACACTGTGCATCTAAACAAAACGGCGCCCCCCCTATTGTCCAAAATATGTCATGGATTTTTTAAATAACGTAAATCTTTCATGGGTTTTGTACTACATACACTACCAGTCGAAAGTTTGGAAACATTACTATTTTTAATGTTTTTGAACAAAGTCTCTTATGCTCATTAAGGCTGCATTTATTTCATAATGAATACAGAAAAAACAATAATATTGTGAAATATTATTACAATTTACAATTATGGTTTTCTATTTTAGTATACTTTAAAATATAATTTATTCCTGTGATCAAAGCTGAATTTTCAGCATCATTACTCCAGTCTTCAGTGTCACATGATCCTTCAGAAATCATTCTAATATGATGATTTATTATCAATGTTGGAAACCGTTGTGCTGCTTAATATTATTTTATAACCTGTGATACTTTTTCAGGATTCTTTGATGAATAAAAAGTTAAAAAATATCAGCATTTATTTAAAATAGAAATCTTTTGTAACAATATACACTACCGTCCAGAAGTTTGAGGTCACTTTCAAGGTCCAGAAAGGTAGGAAATACATAATTAAAGTACTCGTTAAACCCACATTTTCTCAAGTGAAAATGAAATTTCGGTAACACTTTATTTTAGGGTCTTTTAACTAGTTTTAACTTATTAGAATGTATATTACTAGAATATTGTCTGTTTATTAGTACTTATTAAGCACATATTAATGCCTTATTCTGCATGACCTTTTTCTACATTCTTAAACCTACCCAATGCCTAAACTTAACAACTACCTTACTAACTATTAATAAACAGTAAATTAGGAGTTTATTGAGGGAAAAATCATAGTTAATAGTTTATATGTGCTCTCTATACTAAAGTGTTACTAAAAATTCTGTCATTTATTACTCACCCTTATGCCGTTCCACATCCGTTAGACCTCAGTTCATCTTCAGAACACAAATGAAGATATTTTTAATGAAATCCGAGACATTTCTGTCCCTCCACAGAGATCCAACGCAACTACCATTTTCAAGCCCCAGAAAGGCAGGAAAGATATCATCAAAGTAATCCATGTGACACCATTGGTTTAACCTCAGTTTTATAAAGTGATGCAAGTGCTTTCTTTGCACAACCACAATATCTTTCCTGCCTTTCTGGGGCTTGAAAGTGGTAGTTGCGTTGGATCTCTGTGGAGGGACAGAAATATCTCGGATTTCACTAAAAATATCTTCATTTGTGTTCTGAAGATGAACAAAGGTCTTACGGATGTGGAACGATATGAGGGTGAGTAATTAATGACAGAAATTTCATTTTTAGGTAAACTAACCCTTAAAGACATGGTCACTAATGACTTAAACACCTTCTGTTGTGATGTAAGTGGCCTACAGCCAGAACGTTGAAAGGATTGACAGCCTTTTAAAAAAACAGCAATTTGAAAACAAAGAATTCTCATTACCAGATCAAACAAGGGTAATTGTCTTAATTAAGAATTTGTAAGATAAGCAGCTACACAGCAAAGCCTCACTAAACATATTGAATATTTCCAAGACTAGGCTACCTTAACGACCCAAAATTCATGGGGGAAGTACAATGGCTCAGGGACTTTTCACAACATCTAGCAGCCAAGAGCAACAGCGATGAGATATCTCCATGCCAATAATCAGCGTGCATGTTAATTTATTTCTCACGGCCACTCAGAAAGCGCACAGTGATATGCTATCGATATTTACTGCAAGAGTTAGATGGACACGTGCGGAACGGCCGGCGGCGGAGCAGCACGAGTATCTGCGGTCGAGTCACGCTCAGTGGATTAGCGACTGCCTTAACTCTGATGGAGTTGGCTGTGTCAACAAGGCAAGTATCTTGTAAGGCGTCGACTAAATCAATGCACTCTCACTTGCAGGGACGCTTTAGAGGTTATGCAAATGAACAAGGCTGGAATGTGACATTTTGAAAGCCCAGGATGGATAACCCCCATTAGCAGAGGCTTTGTCACATCTTAAAAGGTACTTTCCCCTCCCATGATGGAGGTTTACTTTACACCTCTTTTTTCTTCAATGATTTGTGGAGGACGAGGTGGGAAAGGTTGTGAATAAAACAAATGGCGCTCTCCTTGGCAGGGATCTCCTCAGAAATGTGGTGGAAACTGTATAGCTGACAGGCTTAATACTATAAAAAAAAAAAAAGCATATTTGCTCCATGGACAAGCACACAGTGCCTGTCTAATTGAAAGATGTATAGTGCAAACGAGGGAGAGAAAATCGACAAGTGGTTATCATATGTTGAATTTAATGCCACTTTAGATGATTAACACACTCGGCATTCTTGCATTTCACTACTGTTGTACCTTCAGAGTGTAGTGTGCATGATTCAAGTAAATATGTGTATCTACGATATATTGCTGACTGAGCCACACAGCTTTTAACAAGAGATGCAACTTTGTTACAGCGCACTGATGAAGCTGCAATCTTCCAGAGAATTGTTTGTCCAAGGGATGCACAATATATTGGTTGACATATAAGTATAATGTGATATGAATGTGATAAAATAAAGTTATGTTTGCAGTCATTTGAGGAACATTGAGATCTGGACTTTTAAGTAAGGCTTATTTTGTAATCACACAAAATGCAATTTGATATCTAATATGACATAATATGGATATCAACCTAAAATATAAATCAGTTATCAATGCTGGATAAAATTATTTTTTGTTTTAAGCTGTTTATTTATGTTTTGCTTCAGTGTGCCGGTAGGTCATATCAATTGTACAATTAGTAGTGTCCAAAAGTGACGTCCGGAGGGGATATTTGTTTTTAATGACCCTACAAATTCAATTTAACCATCAAAATATGTGTAAAATATGTTATATTTAAAAAAAAAATAAATAAATAAATAAAAAAAGAGGAAAGAACAAAACACTAAACTTGGTAATGATATTTATCTGACAACATTATTTGGCAAAAAAGTCAAACTACAGCAACAGGTTTTATTTTACTACTATTTATTTTACTATGTGTATAATAATTATACAGACACATACATGTATATATTTAAGAAATATATGCATGTTTAAATAAATATATATATTTATATATATGTTATATTACATATAAATATAAATATATATAAATCTAAATTTTTTCTTAAATATATACATGTATGTGTCTGTATTTATAAATACATAATTATTATACACAGAACACACACATATATTACATAAACACAGACTTTTATTTTGCAAGTGATTAATTGTTGCACATCCCTAGCGTCTCTGTCAAGTCAAAGTTGTCGCAAAGCTCTCACCATCTTGAAAACACCTCGCCGATATTAATCCTCGTTTTATTTCTCCTTTTGTCCCAAAGTTTGCTTATCATGGTCCATAATGTTTAAACGAAACAACAACAGCATGCTGTTACATTACGCAGCTGTCCGCGTCTGTTGCCATGGTTACTATGCAGTACAAGGAAACCAGGGATAACGCAGATACAACGTCATTGACAGGCGACAAGTGACAAGGGAGGGACGGGCACTATTTAATTTTTGTGAATTTCTCTGAATTGACTAATTCTTGGAAACATTTTGGATAATGTAAGTACACAGCTGAACGAAATATATAACACTGTGCAAGTGGATTTTGGAAATTTTAATATAAAAATCTTACGTTTTATGCCTTTAATGACATAATGTTCATTTTTGGGTGAACTAACCCTTTAAGGTCATTTGGCTTTTTGCTGTGAAATCTTTACTGATTTTTATCAAGTAAACGTAAGAATAAATTTCATATCGTTAGTAATAGCCTATCTCTGGATGAACACTTACTGGACTGAAGCAACTGAGGTTTATTTGATTATCCGTTAAAATAATATGATCATCAGGCTTTTGAGGAAGGTTAATTTGTTCATCAATCATCAATCATCATTGTATTGCATTATATGTTTTAAAACTACAGAACTTTGATTATTAAACTAAGCAATTAAATATCATCTTACTAAGACATATTATTGGCAGATATAGAATGACGACTGATATATATATATATATATATATATATATATATATATATATATATATATATATATATATATATATATATATATATCACATTAGTTTACATGACAAGCATGAGAATATAATTTTTGGCCATAAATATCAGCATCTGCACCAAAAATTGCTTATTTTTGCTCAGTTTTGGCCCCTGATTTTAATATTATTATTATTATTAGATCCATATGCTCACTATATCACACTATATGAGCCATAAAAGCCCAATTAAATATGATACTCGCAATTTGTTTTTTTTAAAGGGTCAATAAGGGGTCTAAAGGGTCAATAAACCGTTCCAATAATAATAATAATAACGATTTTTTTTTCTGACCATTATTTCATATGCCAGGCTTTTAAAATGTTGATTTGATTTAGTTAACAGAAATTTAAAAAACAATTGCAGAAAAACGAATAAAGTCACAGGCACATGAGCATCAGCCCTCACGTTACAGAGTGTAATTCTCTTTAATAACTCATCCCACTCATAATTATGACTGACGCTTCAAAAATCACAATCACAAATGTGCTCTATGATTATTATTTTTGTCATATCCCATAAGTGCTTTGGCAGCAGCGATAATTAGATTTGATTCATATGCACATATTCATGTTCATTTACATACTTCCTTAATTGCTTGATGGATGATCTGGTTCTTACAAAGCCAAAATGGCTGGATCTGTTATGATAGACACTAGTTCATTAAAATGGTCACTGCTTATCTGGTTTATTCTTTATTCTAGCTTTTTAAGATAAATATCTGTCATCATTTACTCACTCTCATGTAAATTTAAATCTGAATGACTTTATTTGTCCTGCAAAAGTTGCAAACGTTGTTGGAAAATGCTAATGCTGGTGTGTGTGTGTGTGTGTGCGTGTGTGTGTGTGTGTGTGTGTGTGTGTGTGTGTGTGTGTTTTTGTGACATATCAGCACACAAATTTGTATAATGACATGGGTATGACATAGGTATTACAAGGAGAGGATGACTTATGAGGACATTACCCATGTCCCCATTTTTCAATTTAAATCATATTGAATGAGTTTTTTTGAGAAAGTAAAAATTTTTCTGTGAAAAAGTTTCCTGTGATGGGTAGGTTTAGGTGTAGGGGTAGTGTAGGGCGATAGAAAATACAGTTTGTACAGTATAAAAAACATTATGCCTATGGAATGTCCCCACAATTCACAAAAACAAACGTGTGTGTGTGTATATATATATATATATATATATATATATATATATATATATATATATATATATAGAGAGAGAGAGAGAGAGAGAGAGAGAGAGAGAGGCAACGAAAGTCAATGGAGTCCAATGTTGTTTTGGACCTCCACTTTGTTCGAAATATCTTCTTTTGTGTTTGACAGAAGGTATGTATAGTCATCTGCAACCGATGAGGGTTAAAAACTCAAAAGCAAAACACAGGAAGAATTTCAGCCAGGAAATTAACCAACATTGACACTAACAGCTCTGAATATGTGGGGTGGGGGGACATAGGGGAACCCAGTTTAAGGAGTTTGAACCAGAGGCTGTCACAACAGCCCTTATCAGACTTCTGTAATTATTCATCGAAGCGCAGACATCCAGTCTTTTATTTTGGGGGATAGAACCTCATCACAGACCACCCGAAGACACAGACCAAAGGCACAACACCAGAAAAGAGGCCGAAAAACGGCATCAGACATGAAACACACATCTCCAGTTGGCAGCCATCACATGAAAACGGGATGATTTAGCTAATCCTACCAGGCCTTAAATGATAAGAATAATAAGGCTTATGGGTCACCGTGAGCTCTGACTGAGCAGTGGGTTTGTGGAACATGAGAAATGAGTGATGCTCCTATAGATTTGAATCGCTTTAATTTTACACTTTGAAGGATCAGACAGCATTTAAAATGTTGCTTGCTGTTTGTTGTTCGTGTCAGTGTATGTTGAGGACGGCTCAGTCTCGAGGGAGTATCCATGCACTACCAAAGCATTGTTGTGGCCATTTTTAACCAGTTTCAAAAGATTTGAAAGATCACAACTGACTAGCCAATTGGTTTGGAAAAGACATTTGTCTAGATTTTTTTTTGTACATTTTCTTTTGTTAGTGTTGATATTTTAGCGATGGTACTTTAGCATGCTGTTTGACAGTTTGCACTGAAAAAAAAAAAAAGTGTAGGGGAAAATGTATCCTCTTTAAATCTGCTGCTACATCCAGCCACATTCAGATATACATCTTTTTAATATTTACAGTTAAGATTAGGGTTGGGAATTGTAAGAAATTTTCCGGTTACGGTTCTGCCTAATGATTCCAGTTCCGATTCCGGCTCCATTAAATGTATTAATGGTGTCGTAGAACGTGTTTTCAAAAGCTGTAATATAAGTCTAAGGTGTCCCCTGAATGTGTCTGTGAAGTTTCAGCTCAAAATACCCCATAGATTTTTTTTTATTATTCATTTTTTTAACTGCCTATTTTGGGGCATTATTAACTATGCACCAATTCATGCTGTGGCCCCATTAAATTCTCGCGCTTGCCTTAAACAGCATAAACAAAGTTCACACAGCTAATATAACCCTCAAAATGGATCTTTACAAAGTGTTCGTCATGCAACATGTCTAATCGCGTAAGTATGGTATTTATTTGGATGTTTACATTTGATTCTGAATGAGTTTGATAGTGCTCCATGGCTAAAGCTAACATCACACACTGTTGGAGAGATTTATAAAGAATGAAGTTGTGTTTATGAATTATACAGACTGCAAGTGTTTAAAAAATGAAAATAACGACAGTCTTGTCTCCGTGAATACAGTAATAAACGATGGTAACTTTAACCACATTTAACAGTACATTAGCAACATGCTAATGAAACATTTAGAAAGACAATTTACAAATATCACTGAAAATATCATGATATCATGGATCATGTCAGTTATTATTGCTCCATCTGCCATTTTTCACTATTGTTCTTGCTTGCTTACCTAGTCTGATGATTCAGCTGTGCACAGATCCAGACTGGCTGCCCTTGTGTAATGCCTCGATCATGGGCTGGCATATGCAAATATTGGGGGCGTACATATTAATGATCCCGACTGTTTCGTAACAGTTGGTGTTATGTTGAGATTCGCCTGTTCTTCAGAGGTCTTTTAAACAATTGAGATTAATATAAGAAGGAGGAAACAATGGAGTTTGAGACTCACTGTATGTCATTTCCATGTACTGAACTCTTGTTATTCAACTATGCCAAGATAAATTCAATTTTTAATTCTAGGGCACTTTTAAACAACTAATAAAAATTGTAAGGGGAAAAATGCACAATACTCAACTCAAACAGTGCTTTTTTTGTTTATTATACTTGTAAAATGAGTTTAACAGACTGTTAATCTCAACAAATTTGCTAACGCTTTACAGTAAGGTTCATTAGTTAAAGGATTAGTTCACTTCCATATGAAAATTTCCTGATAATTTAATCACCCTCATGTCATCCAAGATGTTTATGTCTTCCTTTCTTCAGTCAAAAAGAAGTTAAGGTTTTTGATGAAAACATTCCTCTATTTTTCTCAATAAAGTGGACTTCACTGGACTCCAAACGGTTGAAGGTCAAAATTACAGTTTCAGTGCAGCTTCAAAGCGTTCTACACAATCTCAGGCAAGGAATAAGTGTCTTATCTGATCTGCAGGCTCATGAGAAAATCCTTGATGGTTTGGTCCGCTGGCGTGGAAGTTTTAATCAACATCTTCTGCGATATTTGCACTGTTAATTTGACTCTTTTGTGGTCGCTGCAGTAGTGCATATTATATTTGTTATATTATAGAGCCTGAATGTTAATGTGCAGTTTAATACGTTGCTAACAAATTTTATTAAAGTATTTATTATGTATTTCAATTTCTTTCACTCATCTCAGTAAAGCAGTGTAGTTTGGGAATAGCCAATATGGCAATTTAATAATGTAAGTTATGTGTAACATAGTAAACGAAATGCCCCTCGATCTGCCCCATTAATTCACACAGAGACACACAGAACATGCAGGATTCGTATTTAAACAGTCTTTTTGCAGTTTTAAAATTTCACAGACACTAGCCTATATCACGATAAGAATAAAGAAACTTACCATTCACAATCATTGGCTTGATCAGTTGATCCTCAAAATGAAAGTCGTGCTCTTCCTCTGAGGTAAATACTTCCAGAATTATTCCTCACTGTGTCTCAAAACAATGTACATGAATCTGACTAAGCTTGATGCATTTTTCCGAGCTGATGCGGGCGTTCACTCTCTGTTGCATGTATCATCTCAGAATTTTCGTCTGAATAGCCGTGCTCTCTGTGGGCATGGCCGCATTAGCGGATAATGAGATGACTCGCGAAGGACTGACATCTCTCTCTTTTCAAACAGATTACATAAACAGAGAATATTTATTTTTGATTTGACTAACATGATTTAAAACCTGACATTTCAACATTTCTTTAGATATGTTTCATGTTTGTGTGATTAGTATTCACTAAGTTACAGTTCATTTTCTGAGAACTATCAGATTGGACTTCATTGAGAAAGATAATGCAGCTCGCGCATCATGTTAAAGTATGTGTTCTGAGTTTGTCATCATGGGCCTTCATCCTGGGTCCTCGCTCCATCTCCTCTGTTGTGGTTCCCTCTGTCAGCCCCCAGCTAATTTATGTACCTATAGTGCTACCAAATGGAATAGCAAAGAAATATGGGTGATTTTTTTTTTTTTTTTTTTTTTTTCCAGACATGTTTCCTGAACACTGGTTGAATCTGCCATTGGTTGGACCTGTTGGGCTGGTCAGATGCTTCAACAAACAGCAGAATAACTGTAAAGTCCCAAAGCACTCCAAAAAAGGTCACTCCAAAGAAAGGTATTCTCTATATCAGTGTCACTGTTTCTGAAGTCTCTGAAACATCATAGTCTTGAGTTTTCTTCTGTGAACGAACACGTCACAGTACTCCTCATTTAAATAAATCCCACCCAAGGCATACGCTAATTAAAGGGATGGGGTCTGGTTGAGTTAGTAGTGTGTTTTAAACTGATCTATATAAATGACTGGATTGCTCATTGCATTCTAAGCTGGTGAAGCCACCAGAAATGTTTCAGCAGCCATATTGCTATTCCCAACTCTCAGAGGGCATCATTAACTTACAGCCAAAACCTTGACCTAAAATAACCCCATCAGTGGGACAGGATTATATACATATATATATATATATATATATATATATATATATATATATATATATATATATATATATATATATATTAGTATAGCAGTATTGTATTAAACAAACTGAATAACAAAGAACTCAGACTAGGCATAACATGAGGAATGTAACAAAACACAGGGCTTAAAAATACAGTACAAACCAATCAATGCAACAGAGGTGCAACTGATAATCAAACAATGAACAACCAAATAAAAATAACTGAACTAAAACGTGCAAAACACACCCACAAACAGAAACAAACCATTAATACCTGCGACACATATATCTGGGTTTATTAGCAGAAATTGATTGGAAAATGCAATAAATATTGCAAGATGTACAAGCCCCTAATACTATATTGTACTATACTGTAATATAATCCAAGATTTGTCCATGCATCATCTGGCTCGGAGTGACAGTATAAATGTTTGGAAATAAACGTCTTTAAATCCATACGCGGTCTGTGTTATTACTCTGAATAAGTTGTTGTCACAGACACGTCAGGCTCCACCATGCACCAATCCCAATGCACGCAATCACCGGAATACTAATCACCGCCACCTGCACATCATTATCACTCCCATCAACACCAGCATAAAGAGCACTCACACCCAGCACTCAATGTCCGGTCTTGTTTTGCTATACTTACATGTATGCTTACCTCAGTGACTCCCTGCTTGCTACTTACCTGTCTCCTGTGCTTCCTGATCTCCCAGTGTGTTCCTCATCTCCGTGTGAGTGCTCCTACGTCTCCTACGTTCTCCAGCCCCAGCGATATCAAAGACTCTTCAACCTGCAATCACAAAAGGACTGTAACTATCACCATTCATCTCTATCATCCTCGTATTCACTCCTGCACTGCTATATCTGCTCACTGGTTTCAATAAAGACTACTTGCCTGTTTTACATCTGTCCGACCCCTCTGTATCATAACAGTTGTGAAGTGTGTATAGTATTTTCTGATGTCTTTTTGTTGATCAACATCCACTTCACACTCTTTGAGATCTTGGAGTTCAGCTCCAATTCTATGGCTTTTTACTAGCATAACAATTTGCATATGAATTAAGTGTTATTTGATTGTTGAGCTAATTATTCATTTAACCAATGTTAAAGTCATTATCTTTACTGCTTCGAAATACATGCTGTTAATGAAAACACTGCTGAATCATTTTACAGTTACTGCACAAATAAAAACAATATTATATGGCACAACATAATTAAATAATTACAGTGAATAACTGTACATAACACATTAAGTTGTATGCGCATGCCTTACAAAAGAAATCTTTATTCAGATTTCAGAAGCAGCATTGTGACATTTGTTAGTCTGGCTATCACCAGACCAAGCTTAATTTAAAATTGAACATTGGTCTGGAGAGTCTGTATGGATTTTCTGCTGCACAAGAGGCGTGATCAACGAGCATTAGTCACGCAATTGGATAGTCCTTCAACCAATCAGATCAACTATCCGGGTGACGTACTTTGCAGAGCGATGCTAAAACTCCAGGCAGGTTTACCGTGTATCTCAATCAGCTCCCTAGTTCAGTAGTCAGGGCACTGATCAGGGAATCAGCCACATTCACTTTCATGATATACTGATTCACGACCTAGGGAACTAGGGAGCGGATTGAGACGCAGGATTAGTTTGTAGCATTGCTCAGCGGTTTGCAGGAGCAGCAATGGCATCGAGCGATTTTTGCAGGTTGTACAAAAAACATGAAAGTGAGTGATATTTACACCCAGTCGAGCGATTTGTTTGCTAACTAAAGAAGTCATTCAGCATCGTCGAGAGTTTAAAAGGCGACTCTGATATAGTTACTGTTCTGGTTCAGTGTAAATGAACGTGGAATTTAGCCGCCCTAAACTACGTCACTGTCATGACAACCAAAAAGAATTCCAGTCAGCTCAGGCGGCGCGAGATTCAAGAAGAAGGGAGACGAAACATATAGAGCAAATAATAAAAATATTGTCTACCAACAAGGGGCATTGAAGTAAAAGAGTCCTGTACTCACATCGTGAAGCAAACCACCAAAATAACAGCAGAGAATCATCGTGTGTCATTAATTGCTGTTTGTAATCTTCCTATGAAGAGACTGTCGGATCAACGCTCTGCTACATTTCTCTCAGATAAGGTAAATGCTTAACTCAATCGGCGTCACTGTGATTGTGCATTGTTATTTTGGAGTGACGGGTAGATCAGATAGAGTTTGAAAACTGCTTGCCGTTGCTTCTCTATTGTCATCGTGTTATACCCGCCAATAGCGAGCAAGGTGGATAAGCCAGTCTGTGATTGGCTCCCGCAAAAGTGTAACGGAAGCAATAGAAATGAATGCACGGGTTTCCAGACTGAGTTGCCGAGCGAAATCAAATCGCCGGCAGATCAGGCTGGGTTTACCCAGACTAGACATTTGTAATATAAAATATAAAAATCAAGATGAATGTAACTTAATAAGCAGGAGAAAATTCCTGACTTTTTATGACGTCATAAACAATACAGTCATTTATATAGATCAGTGGTTGAAACTGGTGGTTATGGTAAGGGGTGGGACATTTCCCAAACACACTCAAACTGCTTGACCAATCACAACATGCTGATCCAGATGACCAATCAGAGCACATTGTGCTTTTCAGAAGGAGGAGCTTCATAGAGACAGGAACTAAACAGGGGTGCGTTTCCTGAAAGCATCGTTAGCCAACTATCCCAGTTGAACTCTATTGGTAACAACGGAACTTGCGACCATAGTTAGTTTTGGGAAACGCACCCCAGGGCTTTACTGACAGACTGGGAAGAGAGGAGCTGTAACAATGGAGAATATGGGAAAAATTATGTGTTTTTGTGTTTTACTCTTCTAGTAAAGCTCAAAAAAACAAAATAACGATTTGAAAAAGAGCATAATAGGTCCTTTCAAATAAATGAATTCATTTTATCACAAAAAAGCTTTAGTTCATAACATATGCTGCGTTTGTCGTGGGTTCTTTTGTTAAGCTTTGTTTGTATTTGAAACATTATTGTAGATTTTAGAAAAACCTGAAAGGGTTCAAAGCAGTGACAATCTTCTTTAGATGTCTTTGCCCTTTTAATCTCTGAAGAAGCTGAAGTCTACCAAGCAATTTCATGTCCAACAATTCAAGTGTTATCTCTTTTTGATATGTGGTCTGTGCTCAAAGACTCAAATTGCAGGACTCTTCAAAGGAGGAGATCTTCTTGAAACCCTTGTCAAGATTTGACAGTCTGACAGACATGATCTGAAGACCTGATTCTGATTTAATTTCTCACCCTGATTCTTATTAAGCACTTTTTTTTATGAGCAGCCATTCTTTTATTAAAATCCTCACCCTTCTCAAATGGCTGATACGGTGGCAACAGATGTCTGTGACTTACCTTCATAGCTGAGTGCGCCCCATCGCTGAACGACTTAAGAATGAATAACAAGCTATTTAAATCATTTGGCCACATGATGTTCAATTAGGTTTTCATGAGCTTTGGAATGAGAACAAGCTCTAAGGCAGACATAATTCATATAAATCTATCACACACCTTTGCTTAAATGATTAAAACTGAGAGGCATTTTAATGGAGGTAATTCAGTGTAAGCTTCATGCTTCAGCGCTTCGGAGACGAGATATCCTTCAGAAATACCTGATAGCTCCATATCCAATGCTTCTGATAAAAAAGCTGGATGATACTTCCCTCATTTTCAAGCTTAAGAATTACAAGTTTGATATTTATGTGACTGATTGAAATTAATCACACACTTTGACCAGGATAGTCCCATAAGGGGATTGCTGCTGTAGCTGCACTAAGAAAACACCACTCACTCACAAAAGATTTCTATTTCAAATAAGTGCTGTTCATATGAACTTTATATTCAATAAAGAGTGGCTGTTAAGTGAACTGCAGTCTGCTCGCACACGTAACGCACAGGAGATTCAAGGCCCAGATATATGTTTTTGTTCTTTGCTTTTAAGTAAAAAGAAGTTGGAAGTACCTTTGCACCATCCTGATGCCATCCACGCTGCTGAGAGCAACGTTTAGATGAATATGGAAATATTTGTTATGCTTTCCTGAAAAACAAATTAAACAAAAAATATGACAGCGGTGAGAAAACAGCAGTTCAGAAGTATCTGATCATAGCAATTTTAGCATTATCTTTTGCCATTATCCTGAACATTGTATAAGCATTCATTTCATGTGTCATAGAATGGAAGAGAGCGTGCAACCGTCACATCCTTTAGATTTTCCCAGGAAGTCCTTCACATAAAAATCAGTCTACAGGCTTCAATAGATAACCTAAGAAGTTGGGGAAGATCTCGTTTTTTTAAGTTTTGTTACAAGCTGTTCACACATTGGCAATTAAAAAAATCGATTAATATATCAAAATTCTCTTTCTCTCTACCCTTTAAATGCTATGTTTACAGTTATGGTTTAACAATCGTGACAACCTACAGCAACAGAGCATAGACGCCACAGCAAATTATGTAAAACTAATTAAAGTCCCTGTAAAGTCATTTTAAAGTATGTGTTCTGAGTTTGTCACACCGCAGAAAAAATGTGTTATTAACCACCCAGCCAAATCTGAATGATTAAAAATATCTGCAAGTAAATTAAATAAGTTATCAAAATCTCGAAAAAATAGTCAGTGCTCTCTGCTCTCAAACGCTGGGGGCGTGTCCGCTGTCTGCGCTGAAACCACGCCCACTCGCGAGAGCTGCCGTCTCAATAATGAGTCAAACATACTGATGCATATAAAAAGAATCATTTAGAGGGTTGCAAATTTTAGTAGAGTTACTGTGGACTACCTACTAATCATAACATAAGCAAACTCGGCAACTTACACTCATTGGTGGGCACGTACTGCCGACTGTTGTCGAGTCGACAAATGACGGTGCCGCGAGACGGGAGGATGAAGGCCGGGACGGGAGAGCCTCTGTCCGGCTCCATATATCATCGGTTATCGGTGAGACGGTAGGAAGGCCGAGGCGGGAGGGGGGCCGAGGTCTGTTCAGTCACATTCACCAAAAACAGCGGAATATCTGTGAATCCCAGCTGTCTGATGAAAGTTTGTAAAATTATCCGGTGTAGAACGATCACTTTAGAATCCTTCATATCATCGTTTTAGGAAATTTAAATAAGGAGACCGAGCATATTGTATATTATAACAACCATGTAATATGCATTTGCGTGATGAAGGCATTACTAGCTAAATGTGCAAAGGGCTGTATAACTGTAATGACACTCAAGATTGAGCGAGTGAACCGCTGTAGAGTAAAGCCGCGGTCACACTAGACTTTGAACGTGCAAAAATTTTTCGGATGCTGTAACGGTCGTGGTATGACGTCACGGTCTACAGCGTCTTTTTTATAAACATGAATTCAACACATAATTTAAAGTAATACATTTAAAATGTAAAAATATAGAACCTACTCGACTTTACTGCAAAAATATAATTCTTTTCATTCAGCCAAGAGGTAATGCCGTGACGAATCGATCTTCTACTGGTCGCACGTCTTCACGTGATGCGAATTCGCAGGTCAGAGTTCACCAAACTTGAACTTTGGAACGCAGCGAAATGCGAAATTTTTCGCACGAGCTTGCGTTTCCGGTCTGGCGCATTCGCATGCGTTTGAATGGAAGTCAATGGAACGAAAAGTGCAGTGTGACCGCACCTTAAAGGGTCATGAAACCCTAAACCAAAATTTCTGAGATTTTAACAGAGGTATGTGTGTTGAACACCATTGAAGACAATGTTAGCATCTGTTAGATTTAATAGTAGGGGGGAAATGGTTAAATTTTAGTTTTAGTACGCTATTTTCGTCTTCCGGGTTTAAAATCTTCATCCTGTCCACGTCACAGGCTGTGATGTGGCAGAGAACGATAGTGCTTTGATGACTCATCGGTGTTTCATAATTATTAACGAGACTGAGTTTTTTATCCAATGATAAGACACTCTCTTAATTATTCATGACACCACGTGGATCTTTCCAATGACGAGGACGGTTAACGGCACTAAACAGCGAGAGAGACTGACTGACTGACGGTGCATGTCCGTTGGCGCGGAGCGAGCGGGTAAGCGCGAGTGTTTTCGGTTCATTCCTATGGAAGTTGAGCCGCGCGTAAGTTAAATGTGACGCTCAACTTCCATAGGAATGAATCTAAAAATGCTCTGGTCGCTTGCTCTGCTCCAGTCGACACGCAGCCTGACTGACTGAGCGTGTTGCAGGTTCGGCGCGTAGATCTATGCTATGTACGCAAGGTTTTTTTTTAAGCGTTATTTTTTTTTTCAAATATATGCATGTATAGTGTGTATATAAACAACTATATATTTTATAATGACTGTAATTACACATGTACATTAATATGTTTTAAATAGAATTACGATTACTGTAGGATATATGTAGCAGGGCATTCAGTAACTCTTGAAAAGACAAAAATAAAGTGTCAGTGTATTTCATTAGATTTTAACTTTTCCAGTTTTTTAAAAAATTGTAGTATTTCCTCACGTTTTACCACTGATTTTTAGTGACAGTCGATATGCATGGGCTACTGGCGATGAGAGTTTCCCCCCTCCCCTCTCCTCTCCCCTCCTCTCTCCTCTCACAGCCACCACGCCCATTTAAGTTGCATTTTTCAAAAAGATTGTGAGCTAGACTTGAGCTGAAAGAGGGGGGTTTCATGACCCTTTAAGAGGCGGCGCCACGCTCGGTGCGTCATCGACAGTTATATAGTGTTAGGGGAGGGGCTATGCTCGGGGGTCCAAGTGCGTCATCAGACCCCCGTTTTAGCTCCGCCCAAAAAATCCTGAGCAGAGACTTGGTGAAAAACGGTTTAACGCTCTGACTTCACAATTAAGCATTACACAATTCACAGTCTTTGTAATGTGTTTCAGCAATACATTTGTAACATTTATAAAGTGTTTAGAAAGAATTCTCAGAATTGACTTTACAAGGACTATAAGCAAAACTTTTATGTTACACTTCAAATGACAAGGGAATTGATTTTAAAGTGCCCCTGTTATGCTATTTTAAAGGTTCCTAATTTTGTTTTGGAGGTCTCCTATAACAGGTTTACATGCATCAAAGATCAAAAAACACTTTCATTTTCTCATAATATTCATTGCACATCACCAAATTTTTCAATGTTTCTCAAACAACTTGATGGATGAATGAGTGTTTCTCAATCCCTCCTTTCCGAAAGCCTGCTCTGCTCTGATTGGCCATTACCATAACTGATTCAGGATTGTACACACTGCAAAGACAGTAACAATGGCGTTGATTTTACTGTATCAATCTGAGAGAAAGTCCGATGATGAAACATTGGAAGAAAGTTATTCAATCCAAACCTCCATTGCATGGACGACTTGAGCAGGTCATTTCTCCAGAAGAGGATTAGGGCCAAGCAATAATAAAAAAAATAAAACCATCTCAAGATTAAAGTTGTTAAATTTCGAGAAAAAACTCGTTAAATTTCGAGAAAAAGGTTGAGATAAAATGTTGAGAATAAACTCGTTAATTAAATTCGTTAATTTAATGACTTTATTCCCAACATTTGATCTCGACTTTTTTCTTGAAATTTAACATGTTTTTTTCCCGTAATTTAATGAGTTTATACTCAATATTTTATCTCGACTTTTTTCTCGAAATTTAACGAGTTTTTTTCTCGAAATTTAACAACTTTAATCTCGAGATGGTTTTATTTTTTTATTATTGCTTGACCCTAATCCTCTTCCGTACTACTCAGTTTGAGGTACAATATGAGATGCAACTATAATTTCCAACACGATCACAGAGAATGCGTATCAATAGTATGCATGTGTAATCTCGTAGAATATATACGCTAAAATGAGTTTTGGCGTGCATATGATACGCAGTTTTTCGTGCGCACTTTATGGCATCTATATAACACGTAGGATTAGTGGTGTGGGCTTTGTGCGTATAATGAAGTTCGTATCATATGCACACGAAAAACTCATTTTGGCATATACATTCCACGAAATTACACACTTTCGTGTGATCGGGCTCATAATTCCTCACCATCAGCATTAAAGGTGCCCTTGATTCAAAAATTGAATTTACCTTGGCATTGTTAAATAACAAGAGTTCAGTACATGGAAATGACATACAGTGAGTCTCAACCCCCATTGTTTCCTCCTTATATAAATCTCATTTGTTTCAATGACCTCCGAAGAACAGGTGAATCTCAACATAACACCGACTGTTACGTAACAGTCAGGATCATTAATATGTACGCCCCCAATATTTGCATATGCCAGCCAATGATGTTCCCAACATTATAAAAGGCATTAGACAAGGGCAGCCAGTTAACGTCTGGAGCTGCACACAGCCGAATCATCAGACTAGGTAATGTTAAGCAAGAACAACAGCGAAAAATGGCAGATGGAGCAATAATAACTGACATGATCCATGATAGCATGATATTTTTACTGATATTTGTAAATTGTCTTTCTAAAAGTTTCGTTAGCATGTTGCTAATGTACTGTTAAATGAGGTTAAAGTTACCATCGGTTATTACTGTATTCACGGAGACAAGAGCCGTCGCTATTTTCATTTTTTAAACACTTGCAGTCTGTATAATTCATAAACACAACTTTATTCTTTATAAATCTCTCCAACAGTGTAGCAATAGCCATTAGCCACGGAGGACAGCCTCAAATTCACTCAGAATAAAACTTTAACATCCAAATAAATACTTTACTCACATAATTCGAAGCATGCATGCAGCATGCATGACGAACATCTTGTAAAGATCCATTTGAGGGTTATATTAGCTGTGTGAACTTTGTAAATGTGCTGTAATATAGTCGAGAGCTCATGTGGCAGGGAGCACGCGATTTAAGGGGGCGGCGCCGAGTGTAAATCAGTGCATTGTTAATGATGCCCCAAAATAGGCAGTTAAAAAAATTAATTTAAAAAAAATCTATGGGGTATTTTGAGCTGAAACTTCACAGACACATTCAGGGGACACCTTAGACTTATATTACATCTTGTGAAAGAACGTTCTTGGGCACCTTTAACAAGTGTATGTCCATCAACAAACCGATGTGTATACTGTATTTCTAGTTTATTGCAGTGCACGTGTGGGAACTGTATCATTAGTCAATATCAGCGCAGACGTTAGTGCTCAACTGAACATTAAAGTTTGTGAAACAAATCTTGCTCTTTATCATAAGAACGACAGACAATCTGCATTAATGGACACATTTTTAGGGAACAGTGGTCCACAGCTGATTTGCAGAAGTATTTCAGTAAGACAGTGATAACTGGAGACCTAGCACAATATAAAACACATAACTACGTTTGAACACAGTAGAAAATATATACATCAATAATCAATCATACTTGCAGGCTGTGATTCTGGGGAGCAAGTTGGTCCAAATAAAGTGGCTATTGTCCTATCTTTTTGTAAATCACATTTAGAGCAATCTCGAAAATGTTATTCTGCTGTCGTATCGCTGTGGTAATTTTAACCACTGACTCTTCACATCCTCATCCCTTCTTTCTTTCTTTCTTTTGAGAGACAATAACTTGATTTATCATGCACTTTCAGCTTCACAACTTTGCAGATCGTTTACATTCACAGACAGCTACATTACACATTGCATGAAAGGTAATTTTCGAAAAGGCATAATAGGGGCACTTTAAATGTTAATATCAATAAGCAAATCCCCACACTCACTCTCTCAAATGGCTGACAACCTTTTTTTCTAGTACGGTTTCATTCACACAGCTCAGGTTTCCTGAAAATCACTTTGGATATAAATACATAACGAAGCACTCTAAAACAGGACTGTGTTGCTGTATGAAAACATGTGCCTAACCCAAGTTCTGCTACAGAGAGGAATACCAAACTTCTGATCATCACTGAAATGCATTATGGGATCTCTGCTCGGCAGCCATGTGTGTAAATGCCTGTTTATCATATAAAATCAACCCAAAATAAATCTGTTTATTTCGTTGGAGGATGCATGGTAGAGCTCAGATTTCCCCGCCCCCCCTTCTTGAACAGAATGAACAGAAACAAGTGTGCCAGCTCCCACAGTAATTCAAGAGTTTCTTTTGTTCTTGCTGTTGTTTTGAGTGCAGGCATGAAAAGTCAGTGACTAAATAAACCCAGCCTCTTTCCCCAAACCCCCTCGACAAACTCAGCACTCCCTCCAAAGCAATAGATCATTACCTGTCGTCTATTTTCAGTGTCTTGCACCTTGGAGTCCCGCTGTAATTTGAATTGCAAGTGACAAAGTTGCGCTCCAGGCTGTCAGGAGATCCCCTCCAGTGTTTATTAACTTTGTGAATTGAATAATTACCCGGGGTCAACACATAATTGAGTCGACCTCATAAAATCACAGGAGGGACAGTTCTGATGTGCCAATCTAATGTGTTCTCCTCCTGTGGCCACATGTGACCCCGGACTCCCCATCTGCCGGACAGACGCTTCATTATGTCAACCTCATTATAAAGCCTGAAATAATAGGACCTGGCAACTAGAAATGTTTACTGTATGGGCAAGGTTACACACCATGGTCACAAAGTCAGAAAGCTGTAAGAAAGATTTATGTGAAGAAAAAAAAAACTAAAACAAGTGTAGAGAAATCAAGAAATCTGCAAAGTTTTTCAAAAACTTGTCAGTACTAAAGCATAGACATCAAGTTGCTGCCAAAATATGTCCAACAGATTTCATTTTAATGGGTGTGTATGACCTTATTGAATCATTATTGGTTTAAAATCTTAAAGAAATTAGTTTTTTACTAGTCAGCATCTATTTGCACTTCACTGTATAGTAGTATATTATAAAACAGTATGCAATAACATATTCAGGGCGTATGATATTAAAATCATAATTAGATGCTGACTTATTGGGACATTACTTGTCCCTCCCCTACAATACCCGATAAACACTTTATTCACACTATTAAATGCACTTTATTTCCACTTCTCAAATATTTTCATAATTATTATTTGAAATAAACACCTCCCTGATATGATATTTAATGGGAAAAGGGAGAAAAAAGAGCTTGGAAAAAGGTGGATTCAAACTCATTCGGTCACGTTAAAAGATAATCTTACTCTCCACAGCACTGATCCTGTTACCAGATCCTGTTTGATTTTGTGTTTATTAATTATATGTATTAGTTGACTTATTTGTAGCTCTATTTACTCCAATATTAGATGATGCATTTTATACAGATTTGAGACATGAAAAGGTCATTTTGTGAAGGCAGAAATAGTTAATTCTGTCTGAGACGTAGCTTTATCACTGCAAACCTAATCACAGTTCTCTATATTTACTGTTCTCTAAGCTCATTTTCATGTTTTAACCTCATTGCAGCAGATGCAATTACAAGAACCAATGCATAAATGAAATTAAACCTGAAGCAAGCAATGCGTCAAGGTTTTGCTTATTTTCACGGTCCAGTCACAGTAGCCCCTGCACCTTTCTCTGTGTTCTGACAGACTGGTTGTTTCTTTTTCTTTTGCAAGCAACATATAAATAGCAAATATTTCATCAAATTATAGTATGTTTTACAACTCATGCCTAAAAGCATGAAATACATTTTCCCTGTATCATTACAGCTTGTAATAGTCACTATAGTGAAAAGACACTGATTGTGGGCATGTGAATGCACAACATGCATGATTTTGCATTTGCTAATTGTTTACTGCAAGGTCAACACAGTTAAAAAAAAAAAAAGAACAAAATAAAAATCTAGACATAATAACCACTTAATCTCAAAATGAGTTCTTTGAAGAACAAGAACAAAGAAACACACTGTACACAGAACAAGTGGCAGGTCTATTAGATTGGAAGACTTAATGCACAGATCTATTTTGACATACAGTATCATATATTTTTGTCCTGTTTGTTGCTGTACATATCATTGCAAATCAGTGCATTTTCAGTTTCAATCTCACATTTAAATATGGTTGTCAATCTAGAAACTTTGCAGTGTGTAGCTAGTAGCATGAAAAATACAATTGTTTAAATTGTGGATGAGTTATAAACAGAAAGCCAGCAAAGAGCACTGTGTTTTTGTCAGTTTTTTATATTGCTATTTTTAGGTTCAATTTATTTTCATTTCAGTTTTAGTTTAGTGTTTGTTTATTTCCAGTTAATAATTTTAGTGCTTTAACTTAAACTAAATGAAAATTAGAAATGTTGCCTTAGCGTTTAAGTTTTTCATCTAATTTTTTATTATTATTTCCGCTTTAATAGTTTTAGTTAATTATGCTAACCCTGTGCAGAACACAATAAGTGAGAACAGAAACTCCAGCATTTTGAGCGGTATTGAGTGGAACTTGAACACTACTGATTGGTCATTGCGTTCATGCACTCACTAGACTTGTCTGTGATTGGCTACAATTTTTAATGCTGCAAAAACGTAAATACACACTTTTTAAACCAGCCGTCTATCAGTTGTCATAGTCATTGGGCGAAAAGGGGAGGGCAGTTGGTTTACTGTCTTTATAAGTGAAACTTTTAACATTATCACAACACATGATATTCCGTAATATTATATTGTCAGCAGAATTATTGCCAATATTTAATGCATCACCCAGCCCTAGCATGAATATTCTTTAAACATCTCCGTTTCTGTTTCACGGATGAAAATAAGGCACTTAGGTTTGGAACAACATGAGAAACGGTTTTCATTTTTGGGTGAATTAGACATTATTAGCTGGTATAAGGCCCTTGTAGACATGGCTGTTTGCTCTGTGGCTTCAAGAAGAAATGCAGAACTCAGATTCTTGTTGGCTTTGTTGCCGCCTTTGTTTGTTTAGCTCAGAGCCCTATGACTGTCAGGAACAGAAGCACAAAGACAAAAAAAAAACTAAAAAAGAAGAAAACATGTTGTCATCTCTGTAACAAGCTGGGCCATGGGGGCAGGACGTAAACAGCACACAGCGTGAGGACCCGGCCTCAAATTCAACAGACCAGCCTAGGCCAGGTAGGGGATCTGACTTTATAGCTCGGTTTATTTTAGCTTTCTGATGCAGGACGTTTAAGAAGGAGGGAAACCAATGAGTCTCGACAGACACATACTGAATAAAATAAATAATTGTATCCACCTTACTTCTAAAGTAAGAGCATTTTAAACTTGAATGTGCAAGGCTTCTGGTTTCAGCGCTTCCAGTTATTTTAGCTGTACCGTTGCTGCTTAAAGGTGCCCAAGAATGCTTTTTCACAAGATGTAATATAAGTCTAAGGTGTCTCCTGAATGTGTCTGTGAAGTTTCAGCTCAAAATACCCCATAGATTTTTTTTTATTAATTTTTTTAACTGCCTATTTTGGGGCATCATTAACAATGCACTGATTTAGGCAGCGCCGCCCCTTTAATTCGCGTGCTCCCTGCCACATGAGCTGTTGACTATATATACATCGCATAAAGTTCACACAGCTAATATAACCCTCAAATGGATCTTTACAAGATGTTCGTCATGCATGCTGTATGCATGCTTCGAATTATGTGAGTAAAGTATTTATTTGGATGTTAACGTTTTATTCTGAGTGAATTTGAGGCTGTCCTCCATGGCTAACGGCTAATGCTACACTGTTGGAGAGATTTATAAAGAATGAAGTTGTGTTTATGAATTATACAGACTGCAAGTGTTTAAAAATGAAAATAGCGACGGCTCTTGTCTCCGTGAATACAGTAATAACCGATGGTAACTTTAACCACATTTAACAGTACATTAGCAACATGCTAACGAAACATTTAGAAAGATAATTTACAAATATCACTAAAAATATCATGGTATCATGTCAGTTATTATCGCTCCATCTGCCATTTTTTGCTATTGTTCTTGCTTGCTTACCTAGTCTGATGATTCACCTGTGCACAGATCCAGACATTAACTGGCTGCCCTTGTCTAATGCCTTTTATAATGTTGGGAACATGGGCTGGCATATGCAAATATTGGGGGCGTACATATTAATGATCTCGACTGTTACGTAACAGTTGGTGTTATGTTGAGATTCGCCTGTTCTTCGGAGGTCGTTTAAACAAATGAGATTTATATAAGAAGGAGGAAACAATGGAGTTTGAGACTCAATGTATGTCTTTTCCATGTACTGAACTCTTGTTATTTAACTATGCTGAGGTAAATTCAATTTTTGAATCTAGGGCACCTTTAATGTAACAAACTGGTATTTCTGTCAAGATCACTATCGTCAAAGATGACTGGCCGTTAGCATACAGTTTGGATTGGCGGTATGGTTCTGTTTTAGGCAAAAACTCCCTGCCCATCCATGCAGCCTAGCGTGGATAAGAGCAGGGACAGCAGCGATAACCCCCCTTAGGGTAAAAAGAACAGAACCAAGTATTGCAATATCATTCATTTTCTTAATGACAATAATTAATGTAACAACATAATTGAAGAATGAGTTTGATCAAAAGAAATATCAGAAGGGCAAGTCCTGACTGGACAAAGGAGGAGCTGGGGACGGAGGAGGGTAATTAGCTCATGAGCAATGCGATAAAGCTGCTAATAATAATGAATGGACCATATAAATACGAATGTGGTGATAGACGTCATATTCCTATAGGTCAGTGTGAATCAGCTGAATGTCAGCTAATGCGAGCTTGACTAACGTGACCTGCCAGAACTAAAGCTATACGCTTGATTTGTTGTCATATTATTTTACTCTATTATTGAAATCATATGTAACAAAAACAGTTGTATCATTTACTACACTTTGTTATTCTTCTAGTTATTCACCTACAGAGGCTAGTGAATCTAAGGCCCTGTTTACACCTGGTATTAAAGGATTGGTTCACCCAAAAATAAATTTCTGTCATTAATTACTCACCTTCGTGCCATTCCACACCCGTAAAACTTTCGTTTTACAACTATATTTTTGATCATATTTTTGATGAAATCTGAGAGTTTTTTTTTTACCTCCCATAGAACGAAATTACCTCATTCAAGGTCCAGAAAAGTAGTAAAAACATTATTAAAATAGTCTATGTGACTACAGTGGTTCAACCTTAATGTTATGAAGCGATGAGAATATTTTTTGTGCGCAAAAACAAAACAAAAACAACGGCTTTATTCAATGAATTTTTCGCTGGCTCAGTATTGGTTGATGCTGTTCACATGAGCAGTATGATGCATGCGTGTGATGCTGACGCAGGAGCCGGCCAATAATGAGCTGGCATTCTGACATAGAAGCTCTGCAATGTGTCTTCAATGTAAACTGTATAAGAGTCTGACAGGGTAGAGAGGAAATTGTTGAATAAAGTCGTTATTTTTGTTTTGTGTTTGTGCACAAAATGTATTCTCGTCACTTCATAACATTAAGGTTGTACCACTGTAGTCACATAGACTATTTTAATAATGATTTTACTACTTTTCTAGATCTTGAATGTGGCCATTTCATTGCTTTCTATGGGAGATAAAGAAAAAAAATATCTTAATTTGTGTTCTGAAGATGAACGAAGGTCTTACAGATGTGGAACAACCCAAGGGTGAGTATTTAATGACAGAATTTTTTTTTTTTTTTTTTTTTTTGGTAAACTAACCCTTTATGATGCGTTTTGGTCAACTGGATCACCCATTTGCATCTTGTGTTTTAATCCGTCTCTTTTGTATACTTTCTACATGCACTTCTGTCCTGATTTCTTCAAGGGGAGGTTCTATGGAGGTTCTGTTTGAGGGGAGGTTTTTTCAGATCTTTTGATGTAATGAGCACAATTTACATATGAATGCACCCGAACACGATGGAAAAACATATGGAGAGCATCAGCTTTCTTTTCTGCTCTGACAGCCAGAAGACCAGCTGAACTTGGTGAGTGTGTGTTAGTAATCAGGAATTGGTGAGAGAACATTGTGCTTGGTACGTTTTTTTGTCTTCAAACCAAACTTGGGTCTTAAACTAAGTTTAAATCCAGTCTGCCTAGCGTGTTTCCATAATGTTTATGGATTAGACAGACAACATGAGCATTTCCACTACAAAAACAATCCGGTCGAATGCATTTTCAACTACTTCTGGAAGTGGTCAAAAGTTGACAAGCTCAAAACATTTTAGACCTCGTTTGCACCTGTTTTTAACACCGTCCACTTGTGATCCAATCGACCAAAACGCATATTAATACCAGGTGTAAACAGGGCCTAAAGTCTCCCAACGGTTCAAAACCGTGAACTATTCCCAACTAGCCCAATGCAGGTTCCCCTTTATGATTAAATAAGAAACTATAAATATGCAGGAAATATTTTCTTCTTTTCTAACTGCCATAGAATAGAATAATTGGACCTCTAAAACAGGAGGAACAGAAAACAGGAAAGATAATCCCAACATTTATATAGTGTGTCCATAAATCCGGTTGTGTGTTGACCCATTCCATTAGTCAACACACCTCTACACCTTCTGCAATTCATCAGGCTAATGTTTGAGCAAGCTCATCCTATTCCCTGCGCAAACAACCGGCACTACGGCCCTCGAGAACCTCGACAAGGGAGTCAATTGCTCCTTTCTATTGCTTTATGTTCATTTTTAAGCATTTCCTGAGGGACAACGGCTGCCGTGTCAGTTCTCAAGGTAATGAGGGTTGATCTCTACCTGAAGAAGTGGTGCCTCGTGTCATGTCACAGTCCCCGTCCTCCCCCGGGTCTCTACGGCTCTAAATAATCAGAGCGGGAGACACACGTTTGCATTATGTCACCCGAGACACGTCGCTCTCTGCGGCTGGAGAGCAAGTGTTGTCTATAATCATGTTTTTCCACAGTGTGCAGAGTCGTGGGCAGGGGCACATGTCCACCCAACAGCCCTGCATATTCTGACAGGTTTTGACAGCACATTACAATTGAGATTGTATGGAAGGTGTGTCTATGTGTGTGTAACCTTTCGCCGCTCTTCTCTGTTATGACAGCAGGGCCTGCTCTTAAACCGCTGCGGTAATAAGATTGACAGGAAGAGGGAAAAACAGAGATGTGAATGGAGGAGAGGCAAGAGAAGCAGAATATTTTGAGATGTTGCATGTGGATAACTGACATTATTGATTTATAGAATTAATTTCTACAGCAGAGATCTGCCCACCTACTGGTTATCAGCGCCTCACCACTACAATTTATAAAATTAAGTTGCCGCTTCTGTATCTACACAGCCTGAGCAACATGACGTAACAACACTGTATCACTTCTACTGTAATCAAAGAAACTGTCTACACTGCAAATGCTTACAACAGTAGTGGGTAATGCTTTATTGTAAGGTGATGTAGTTACACATTACTAACTAGATTAACAACCTTAAATTGTTCATAATTACAAGCAACTAACCCTATCTGTAACTCTATAGTAAGTACATGTAGTTAATTAATATTAATCAGTACTTAAGTAAGTACAATGTAACTACATCACCTTGAAATAACTTGTAACTCAGTACAAGTGGCATTATATTTAACATGTTAACCTGTACCTCACTTTATTTTTTACTGGCACTTTTCTATTCACACTGTTTTAATCCCTCATTTCTTTGATCGGACCTCTCACTTACCCTTCTTTGTTTTTGCCCTTAAAACATTCAAATGATGTTACGTGGACTTACTTTTTCAAAATTGGTCATAAAACAATTGCTCTTAGCAACAGGGATAGCTAGTATGTTTGCTTAGCATAACATCAAACATGACAATTCATGAGATTAATATCATGTTTTGCTCCAAAATCTAAATGACTGACCAAAACTATATAGCCTATATATATGTCAGTCGTGTTTGAAATAAGTTCTGCGGTCCATGTTGCCTTTTCACACAGAAAAATGTATTAGGCTATGTTATAAAATTCTATACAGGGTATGTCGATTAGCGTTGCATTATAGATATACATTATTCTTACAAAAATACTCAAGATGGCTTGAAGAACGCAGATAAACACAGATATATCATCTCAATCAAGTTTATTGTCTTCATGTTTCATCAGTCAAAAATCAGCATTTTATTCCGCTGTAGAGACATCTGATGTCCATATAAGGGATTTCCTGGAACGTCATAAGTTTAATACTTTTATGAATCTCACTTGTGGAAATCACTTTTGGAGGTTATAAGTCTTTATTAATCGATAATCTGCCCCTGTACTGAAAACTTTCTGTGAAAATGTATAAAGGTTGTTGCTGTTTTACTGCCACTAGTGTTCATTTCAGCTGGCCCTTGGTTGCATATGCCAGAAGGAAGAGCTGCTCCTCCACTGAATAGTTCGTAAGATACAAACATAAACATATGCCTCATAAAAGGGCTGCGGATATATGCAAGGTATTTTTGAATCCGACTGAGAAGATTCAAGCGTTTACATGCTTTTTTCTATTGATCAGATTATTTCAGGTCTACACCACTCCTCTCAGTCATTTGGCCATCAATCTCATCATTAACACATTATTTGAGTGGCATTTATCAGACCACTGTAATCCTAAAACCACATCCAAAGACTATGAGAACTACCAAGACCATCCCTCACTTTACAGATGAATTATAGAGAATGTGTGTTGTGCATTTGAAATATATTAGATATTTTCTTGGAAAGACAGCTCGTCCCGTTATAGAAAGACTCTAAAAGCAGCCAGGGCCGAGCATCTCCGCAAACTCATAGAAAATAACCAAAACAATCCAAGGTTCTTGTTTAGTACAGTGGCTAGATTAACAAATAAACAGACATCACCAGAACAAAACATTTAATTGCAGTTTAGTAGTGATGACTTTATGAATTTCTTTACTGAGAAAATCAAAAGTATCAGAAATACAATTGTAAATGTACAACCTTTGACAGAGTTTTGTGATTCAGCCTCAATTATCGCCCCTCAAGAACAGTTGCAGTGCTTTACAACTATAGGACAGGAAGCGCTAAATAAACTTATCACTGTGTCTAAACCAACAACATGTTTATTAGATCCAATACCCACTAAACTACTGAAAGAGCTGTTACCTGTAGCAGAAGAGCCTCTTCTCAATATTATCAACTCGTCTTTATCTCTAGGTCACGTCCCAACACCGTTCAAGCTAGCAGTTATTAAACCTCTCATTAAGAAACCACAATTAAATCCAAGTGTATTGGCAAATTACAGACCCATCTCAAATCTTCCATTTATGTCTAAAATACTAGAAAAAGTGGTGTCGGTCCAATTATGCTCCTTCTTGCAAAAAAACGCTATCTATGAAAAATTTCAGTCAGGATTCAGATCTCATCATAGCACAGAAACTGCACTCGTTAAAATTACAAACGACTTACTTCTAGCTTCTGACCAAGGCTGTGTCTCAATACTAGTGTTACTTGATCTCAGTGCTGCGTTCGACATAAAATACTCCTAGATTGACTAAAAAATTACACTGGTATACAAGGCCAGGCTTTACGGTGGTTTAGGTCGTACCTATCAGACCGTCACAATTTTGTTTATATAAACGGGGAAAAATCTAAGATCACGATAGTAAACTATGGAGTGCCGCAAGGATCTGTGTTAGGCCCTCTGCTATTTTCAATCTACATGCTGCCACTCGGCAATATTATAAGAAAACATGGAATTAGTTTCCACTGCTATGCCGATGATACTCAGTTATATATTTCAACACAACCAGATGAAATCTCTAAATTATCCAATCTGACAGAGTGTGTAAAAGAAGTAAAACATTGGATGACTAAATTTTCTTCTATTGATTATATTGCATTATAATGTACATTATATCTTTCTAATGCATTATACACAAAAGTAAAGTGTAACCAAAATCTGTAAAATAAATGTATACTTATATGTGATATCAGCAGATTATTTATTTTGTATAACTGTGAAAATATTGGGTGAGGGTTATACTGAAAATGTAACTCCAAACTGTCACAATTAGCTTCTGTTTTCATGGACTTTTAGTTTGCATTTCATTAGTTCCTGTGTTCCTTTGTTTGATTTTCCTGCCTGTCCTTTATTTCTATGGTTACTGATGATTATTAGTTTGTTTGGTTCTGCTGTGTTTAATTAATTAGCTTGTTTGGATGTGTAC
Organism: Megalobrama amblycephala; assembly: GCF_018812025.1. Classification (NCBI taxonomy): domain Eukaryota; kingdom Metazoa; phylum Chordata; class Actinopteri; order Cypriniformes; family Xenocyprididae; genus Megalobrama; species Megalobrama amblycephala. The sequence goes on from NC_063056.1 coordinate 3,588,177, forward strand.
TTAAGTTCCTCCTTTTTTCTGTTCAGTATCCAGTCTACATTTACGTTACATGTATTTGAAGCTACTCTCTTGATAGTTTATTTTCCCTGTGGACTCTTCTTCATCTGCCTGTCTTCAGTCTGTGCTACAGCCTTGAAACACAAACCTAATATCATTCATTTCAATATTTAAATTAATTGGCCTTGTTAATTTAACATTTCAGTGTATTGCTAGCATACAAAGAGAACATGAATATGTAAATCAAATGAGTTCATGAAATCAATTCAGTGAAATTAACCATCAGTCATAAAAATTTGCTAAGCTCTATAATGAGCCTTGTTCTCCGTGTCTGATATTCATGATTGATTGATTCTTGTTCCTCAAAAAAGGGCCTACAACGATCCGCACAGACAGTCATAATTTCTGTGAATTTCAAGGTCAAAGTACAGACCGAAAACCAGCGTGAGATGTCACCCTAAGAAATTACGTGGCAGTCATGCGCAAAATTGCTTACACAGATCACAGACGTCCACCCATCTGTTGTGGGACGGGCAGGGGATGCTCAGTGACAGAGTTAATAGTTTTTTAGGAGGACACATAGGCCATTTTGGCCGCTTTGTTAATAAAGCATTTACTCGCTGCTCGGTCACAGATAATCCACGTGGTGGGGAGCAGCTCTAATACTCTCATCTGATTGACACCCATCAGAAAGAACAATATGGAAACCTTGATGTGTGAAACAATCATCTGACATATCCTTGTAAAGATTACTGTAATATAGCTTTTATCCAAGGCAGCTTACAAATGAGGAAAAACCATGAACCATGCTTTTTGGAGTTTAACTTTTGCAATCACCATCCTCTCATCTATGCATTTCACGGATGAAAATGTAACATAGGTTTGGAGTATTTAGCATTTCTACTTGGTATTTTGGGCCAACTATTAATTTGCTCCTGCAAAAAAGTAATAATAATAAAAATAACTTTATTTTCTATAGCGCCTTTAAAAGAAGCTTCTCAAAGTACTTCACAGTAAAGAAAAATACATCTAAAATAATAAACAAAATACAAAATAAATCAAACAAAAGAGCACAGGAAGGATTAAAATAAACAAGAACTAGATTATGACAATCAACAATAAGCTAGCTTTAAAAAAAACAAAAAAAAAACAAGTTTTTAAATGCTTTTTAAAAATGCCAAGAGACTGCAATTTCAACTGGAAGTTGGTTCCACAACCTGGGAGCAGATATAGAAAAACCTCTGTCACTCATGGAACTACGAGAACAAAATGCCAAATTTTGCCGTTTTTTTAATTCTTCCCCAACTTAAAATAGCATTAAAACCAAGCATGTATTTTCTAATGCCGTAACTACATGACATCCAATCAAAATACCACATCTTTTGAGGTCAAAACTGACAGCGTCCATTTCCACATAAGCAGCGTTCATATGGGTGTATATGCAGGTGCTCGTCATATAATTAGAATATCATCAAAAAGTTGATTTATTTAGCTAATTCCATTCAAAAAGTGAAACTTGTATATCGTCGCTGCCCGATGAAACTCACGTATGTCCAAAACGGTTACTTTTCAGGAAGTGAAAAAAACACCATATTTCAAAAGCAGTTGAATGTAGCGTTGTCATACTTGGTACGGCATTTTTACATGTAACCATATTCTTGCCAGTGTAATGATATAATCCACATTTGACCAAAATTGAGTTTAAATGGACATACGTGCATATTTTACAGTAACGGTGGTCGATACGCGTTCTTCCGATCATTAATTAGAATGGCCAAGTCGCGTTTCATATTGACAGATGAATACGCTCAGTTTATTAAATAGCCTACATCTTAGTTTATTAAATACGCTTAGTTTATTTAATATTAATTATACATTTATTAAATGTCTCTTGCAAACTATGAAGGGACAATGAATCAATACACTGACATGGTAATGCTAGACAGATACTTTGTTTGCACAGTCCTACCGTAATTTTGTCACTCCTAGACGTACGTCTGGCGTCAGGGGGGAAACGTTTACCTCGATAAAGGAAAGTCATTGTCTCACCAGGCTATGTTTATTTGGCAATGTAACCTCACAGTGTTATTCGGCTATCCAGTGCTGAGCTTCGATGAAACTTCACGAGACCGGCGAGATGCTTCCACAGGGCGGGAGATACGCAGCGTGATTGACAGCTTTGACACCAAATGGATATACGTGAAAATCAGATGACATGATTTCACAACTTTTCATTGGCCATTTAGATATGTGAAGCATACTGTATACGGAAATGAACCTGGACATTCAATCCGTCGAAAAATCTCAAAATCGGCAAAATGGACATACGTGTTTTTCATCGGACAGCGACGATATTATATTCATTCATTACACACAGACATATATATTTCAAATGATTATTTCTTTTAATTTTGATGATTACAGTCTGTGGCACTGCTCAGGTGTTATGAGAGCCCAGGTTGCTCTGATAGTGGCCTTCAGCTCTTCTGCATTGTTGGGTCTGGCATATCGCGTCTTCCTCTTCACAATACCCCATAGATTTTCTATGGAGTTAAGGTCAGGCGAGTTTGCTGGCCAATTAAGAACAGGGATACCATGGTCCTTAAACCAGGTACTGGTAGCTTTGGCACTGTGTGCAGGTGCCAAGTCCTCTTGGAAAATGAAATCTGCATCTCCATAAAGTTGGTCAGCAGCAGGAAGCATGAAGTGCTCTAAAACTTCCTGGTATACGGCTGCGTTGACCTTGGACCTCAGAAAACACAGTGGACCAACACCAGCAGATGACATGGCACCCCAAACCATCACTGACTGTGAAAACTTTACACTGGACTTCAAGCAACGTGGATTGTGTGCCTCTCCTCTCTTCCTCCAGACTCTGGGACCCTGATTTCCAAAGGAAATGCAGAAATTACTTTCATCAGAGAACATAACTTTGGACCACTCAGCAGCAGTCCAGTCCTTTTTGTCTTTAGCCGCTTCTGACGCTGTCCGTTGTTCAAGAGTGGCTCGACACAAGGAATGCGACAGCTGAAACCCATGTCTTGCATACGTCTGTGCGTAGTGGTTCTTGAAGCACTGACTCCAGCTGCAGTCCACTCTTTGTGAATCTCCCCCACATTTTTGAATGGGTTTTGTTTCACAATCCTCTCCAGGGTGCAGTTATCCCTATTGCTTGTACACTTTTTTCTACCACATTAACATTAACACTCTGAGGTCTAAAAACGCGCCGGCGCGTTTTGCAGGTTTTTTTTCACATTGCAGCAAAACAGACTTAAAATACTCTGTCATTTTTTGTCATAGAGACATAAGTAATATATCAATTGAAACTATAGAATATCTCCTTTTATTTGTATACACTCAGAGTAAAAACAAAATGTTGTGCTTTTTGTAAAATAAAGAAAACTAACATGATGCGTGATCTCTCATCTCCCTCTGAACGAAGTCCAATCTGATAGTTCTCAGAAAATGAAGTGTAACTTAGTGAATACTAATCACAAAAAATTCATACTTATGTCTAACAAAACGTTGAAATGTCAGGTTTTAAATCGTGCAAGTCAAATCGAAAACAAACATTCTGTGTTTATGTAATCTGTATGAAAAGAGAGCCATGTCAGAAGTCCGTGATTCAGCTCATTACCCACTAATGCGGCCACACCCACGGAGCCAGCGCTATTCACAGGCAAATTCAGAGACAACACATGCATTCATCATCTCAATCGTGTATTTATTGCCTTGAAAATTGTTTATCTGGATGAAAAAGCCATGGTTAGCGATCTCTGGAAGACATTCAGTAAATTCCTGTTTGTTTTCTTCTATTGATAAGTTTTAAGTGAGTTTTTGTTTCTTTAGCGCCCTCCGGCTGTAGTATGAATTGGTAAACACCATTCATGGAATATCGTCTTCTTCTTAGGTGAATTTGTGGACTAAAATGTACAGAGCGCCCTCCGGCTGCAGTATGAATTGCAAACACCAGCGCTCATAGAGATAACAATGAATATTAAATAAAAAATAACTCCTCTGTATAGAAAATTGACATAAACATATGAGAATCCTATATTTCTCCAAATGTGCATGCTTTTAAACTAAAAGCCTATATTCAGACTCTTTGCATCACAGAAATACATTATATTTTAAAGTATAATATAAAACCATTATTTTATATTGTAATAAAATTTTTCTGTATGTTTCATATACCATGATGAGCTTGAGACATCACAGAAGTTTTTTTTCACAGCCTACCTGACTGAAATGCCTCATTAATATGCAAGTCTTTTCAGGTCATTACTATTCAATTCTTTTGTCTTCACAGGTGAGAATGAGCCATTATTCATGGAGATTCACGCCTCCTCGCATACCGTGTTTCTTGGCAAAAAGTGTCTTACAAAAACTAAATCAGTATATTGTTATAAATGAAAGAGTAGTCAGCATAATTTTTACATAATTTTGAAGCAAAAACTCTAGTCTACAACCTTCAATACCCAAAAGTCTTGTGAACACAGATTTAATATACTTTTATTGGCCTTATATCAGTGACTTAAGTTTTTTGTTTTTTCAGTAACCACGCATAAACGTTATTCCTTCAAAAACACAAACATGTACACACATGTTCCTCACATATTATGGTAGCCTAGTTTGTGCTGAATACAGTGTAATGACACTTGTGTCATTAATATGTTTATGAACAACTGAAAAAAGCACAAATGTCAGGGCATGTCAAAACTTCTCCAGGCCCCAAATCAGCCTCAGACTCCAGAGGGTTAACTAAGATTAATAAATGCTTTAGAAGTATTTTTCATTGTCAGTAAGTGACACAAGGCTTCATTAGTTAGCATGTTAATTCATTAGTGTTACTGAACAATAACAAATAAATCACAATATTTACAATCATTATAGGGCATGCTGTAGTCCAGATGAAAATATAAAAAATTTTAAGTTTGAAAATAAATAGCCTTTTAAGTCTTTAACTATTTTACGGATTAGTTTACTTTCAAATTAAAATTTCCTGATAATTTACTCACCCCCATGTCATCCAAAATGTTCATGTCTTTCTTTCTTCAGTCGTAAAGAAATTAAGGTTTTTGATGAAAACATTCCAGGATTTTTCTCCTTATAGTGGACTTCAATGGCCTCCAGGCGGTAGAAGGTCAAAATTAGTTTCATTGCAGCTTCAAAACATTCTACACAATTCTAGATGAGGAATAAGTGTCATATCTAGAGAAACCATCACTCATTTTCTAAAAAAAAAAAAAAAAAAAAAAAAAATGACATAAGATTTAACAATAACTGCTCATCTTGAACTAGCTCTCTTCTTCTGCTCTATTAGAATTCCGGCAGTGTAGACCCTGCTAAGTGTATTACTGCCCTCCTCAGGTTAAAGTTTGAACTAATTGTTATATACTTGCACTAGCATATTGTATATGTCAATTTAGTTCAAACTTTGACCTGTGGAGGGCAGTAATACACTTAGCAGTGTCTACACTGCTGGAATTCAAATAGAGAAGAAGAAGAGAGTTAGTTCAAGATGAGCATTTATGGTTAAAACGTATCAAATTTTTAATTTTTTTAGAAAATGAGTGATGGTTTCTCTAGATGAGACCCTTATTTCTCGTCTGGGATCACTGTAAACTGTAATTTTGACCTTCAACTGTTTGGGCTCCATTGAAGTCCACTATATGGAGAAAAATCCTGGAATGTTTTCATCTAAAACCTTAATTTCTTTACGACTGAAGAAAGAAAGACATGAACATCTTGGATGACATGGGGGTGGGTAAATTATAAGGAAATTTTAATTTGAAAGTGAACTAATCTTTTACGTATTTGGTGCTGTAATGAATAACATTGTGAATACAAAAAACCTGAATGTCTGTTTGAAGCATTTTAAATCCTGTTAGTGCAGCTGCTTTGTTTACAGGGTTTCTGGGGTAACCACTGCATTTCTGCTGTCCCATCAGCGCCCTCTGTTGTCAGAAAGTGAATGTGCACTTTCATTCAGCGCGTCTCCTTCACTCGTTCCACCACGTGCTTCTCATGCACATTGGGCTTGTTTACATCAGTGCGCGTGCCTCTTTGAAGCAGCATACAGCAGTGTTGAGCATTTTAAACGGTTGATAGGTAAAGTATTCTTAAAATGTATTATAAAAATTCAAATAATTCATAATAAATAAATATTCACTATATTTTTAAGTGCCCACGATAACAATATCGTGCGTATTTATTATCGTGATATATCGTATTACTGAATATTGGCACATGTCTACTTTGTATACAATTTATTTTTATAATACAAATGCATACAACTTTTTGCAAGTGATTTTACATGATATTACATATCATGATATTAAAGTTCATAATATCTTAATATCTTCATGCCTTATAGTCGCATTTAGCACAGCTATGCGATAATATAATTTACAGTTTGTGATAATGCAAGTGATAAATCAGTTGACATTTGCTATATATTATGTATCGCCCTATGCGAGTATAAAGTGTGTATGCGGATAAAGTTGGACATACTTATATATCCAATCTTATGAAAAGAGTTGGGTGATAATATAGTTTTCAGGCACTTGAGATTTGCTATATAGCTTATGAAACATTTATGTAATTTCTCTGACACTTGAAATTTCTTTCCATATAACCATGCAATAATAATGAAGAGAGGCTTGTGTCATTCCATCCAATGCAACAATTGCTGGACCCGCATCTTTGTTTCATGGCACAGAAGCTGAAGGGTGAGGAAGGAGAGCTGGCACCTGGTTTAGGATCGAAAGTAGGGGACTTCACCGCTTTCTATTATTATGGGTAATGTAAGGTGCCAGGCTAATAAAATGTACGAGCTGTCAGCACCAACCAGGAGTCATGGGAACTGTAGCCTAAAGTGCTTTCTAGAAACCTGGCCGAGCTCCAGCTCCGCAGTTGCACTGGATAGATTTCACATTATGTGTGCAAACGGAAGGGCAAGCAGCGAGAAAAAAGAAGGTTGACTTGCTGTTTTTGTGAACTATAGATGATAAAATCCAAAGACGTAGCCCTGTTAAAGAGCAGGTTTGTACCTCAGTTGTAGGGCTACTCGCTGTGGGACTCGCCAGGCAACATGCTGTTTTTTTACATGCTTTTGTTTTGCCGGTGAATGCCTCTCTCTGCAGACAGGACAATTGGTAGGCCGTACAGCTAGAGACAACCACATTTTGGACCTGTTATGCCATCATCCAGGAGGCTTATCATTTCTGACAGATGACAATTTGCTGCACCCCATCCTCAGATACAAAACCCATGATCCAGCGTAATGTGTGGTGAACACCAGGACTGTGAGGAGGTGGACAAATGAAGCTGAGGTGATGTGTCCTGTGAGTGGCTGAAGCAACTTTTATCTGTGCGCCTCCAAACGTCACTCTGGGATGTTTCTATCCTCAGATTCAGTAAAGCCTAGCTTATCTTCAAATATTATGTGATTTGAACATATGTGACCTGTGCTGGCAAAATTAGAAGGAATGCGCACGGGCAAATTACGAGCTACATGCAAAACAAGTCAAAAATGTCGATTTTGGTCGAATTTGAAGTTTTCACACTGGTCACTAGTATACATTGCACTTCAGATGCTGTTGTGTTGGTGTCCCCAAGAGATTCTTAGTCCTTTAAAGCCTGACATATGAAATAATGGACAGATATTTTTTTTTTAGGAACCGTTTATTGAACATGGATATGTAAGTGTTGCTGAACGCTATTTTTGGAAATGCCTGATCTGTAATAAGTAGAATTGTGAAAGTAGTCCATTCAGAGAATGTGTTAAATATCAAGAAGTATATAAATAGTCAGTGTTGCGGGTAACACATTACAACACATAACTCCAGTTATGTAATCAGTAGGGATGTAACGATATCAAAATTCCACGATACAATATTTATTGTGATATTTAAAAAAAAAAAAAAAGAAAAAGAAAAGAAAAAGCCAAATGAACATGTGGAAAAAAAGTGCCATAAGTGTTAAACAATGATTGAACATTACAATGATGTACAAATTAACCATGTCATATCCTGTCCTCTTTTCTTTATCCTCTAATCATAACTGTTGCTTAGAGGTATGGGGTATAGTATGAGATGAGTCAAGTGACCTAAAACTCCCTTATAAAATAAAATAAAATAAAATGAAATAAAAAAATAAAATAAAATAAAATAAAATAAAATAAAATAAAATAAAATAAAATAATTGCACCAGCTGGACCTTGACAAAGGTAACATCTATTATTTTTTTTATTATCTATTATTTGTTAACATCAGTTAATGCACTGTGAAGTAAAATTAACAAACTATGAACAGCTGTATTTTTACATTAACAAACATTAACAAAGATTAAAAAATACACTAACATTCATTCAAAAAGACTTTGTTTCTAAAAGAATGATTCAGTGATAGATACATTTTTAACAGTAATTTGTTGCCACCTAGTGGCATAACAATGCAATCGATACAGTGGTTATTAGAAGCACTTTCAAAAGGTGATTTATTCTATTTTGATCGGTATAGTAGACATTTGCATTTATTCATTTGGTGGACGCTTTTATCCAAACCGACTTACAAGTGAGGAATACAACAAGCGAGTCATCATGAAGAGGCAAAAAACACAAGAAGTGCTCACAATACAAGTTTTAGACAATGCTCAGAGTATCATAAACTACAATAGAGAGGGATTAAAGGTAATGAAAGGATAGGTTTTTTTTAAAGATGAGATTATGTGCTCACGAAAGAGATGAGTTTTCATCAGCGTATCTGAATAATACACTGTTGTACGCTTCTGAGATAATTGGAATATTTGTAACAGAAATGAAAAAACTGTGTGTTTGACAAGATCGTTTATGAAGCTGTTTATCTACACATGACAACTCTCTTTAGATCAACGGCAGCATGAATGCAGATTTGAATGTCACAATTTTATTTTTGCCAAAGGTACAAAGGCGAATCTTTGTCATTTAGGAATTACATCATGTGGGTGACGAAATCGAGAATGCAATCTTTTAAAGATTAATAATCGTGCAGCTTTGATATCTGATGTGAGTAGCGTGAGGGCTTTTCAGTACATTCATTGGTATAATATTCATGAGGTGAGATGTCTCTATTAAAGGATACGCTCCTCGCAACTCACCCACCCATCACACCGCACTGAGAAAAAATTCCCTAGTAATCAGATTACTTTTTTCAAGTAACTTGTAAAGTAACTCAACACTGGTGATATTTCATATAGAGGGCCCAAAACCTTCAAGACTTTTTAAACTTGCTTTCAAGCGGTTTTAAACCAACATTCAAAGTTTGTCTTGACGAACCTTCCTTTTTATATGAAAGTTATATGAACTTCTCTTCATTTTAATTATACTTACTCAAATTTAACCTGCAATTCTGCATTTTGTTACCAACCTTTTGTTACCCTAAACCTTAAATTTACACAAAAGGCCTGTTTCTCTCAGATATTGTTCACAAATCTGTCTAACCCTGTGTCTCAATCAGCTCCCTAGTTCAGTAGTCAGGGCACTGACCAGGGAGTCGGCCATTTTAAGGGCTGTCTCAATCGCAGAATCCTTCCAGGGCACTGAAACGGTCGCTCCCTGAAAAGTCCCACAATGCACCGTGAAAACCAGGGAGCATCGATGCTCACTATGCTCCCTTAACGGAAGTTCTGAAGCGCGAAACTTGAATCACGTGAGCCAACTCACTACACATAACGCTACGCGAAAGATGTTTTTAAAAATACAAACCGTTATTTTATTATATTTCAGCATAAACATAGACAGGTAATGAACATAATCTAGCTAACATTTATAATTTATTCACGGCTGAAATGTTGCACGTATATGTAACAAGCAAATAATTAATCATAATGTACTTTAAATAACATTACAAGTAATGTCAGAAAATATCAGCTCTGTTGTTGTTCATAAATACCAGTAGTGATGTTGTACAATGAGGACGTTGTCACGTCGCCGGAAATAGAGTCATAAGTGTCCCAATGTGTAGTGAACCAGCATCTTTTACTGTCCTTATCAGTGCCCGAATTCGTGTACACGATATACTGATTCACGAGCTCGGGAGCTAGGGAACTGATTGAGACACACCCTAAATCTGTGTTAGTGAGCACTTCTCCTTTGCCGAGATAATCCATCCACCTCACAGGTGTGGCATATCAAGATGCTGATTAGACAGCATGATTATAGAGGGTATGCACGTGACGTCATCGTCGACCGTTACGACTGCGGTCACGTCCACTGAGTGGCAAAAGACCGAGTGGCAGCATTGATTTTCAGCGTGAATGCCGCGAAAAACACACAAAACACTTCCAAAAGTGTTTCCAAGGAAAGAGCTTTGTGATTGACTGAACAAATAGCTTTGACACAAAACCTGAGGTATATATTTAAAAACTGCCAAAAGCTACAGAAAAAAAAGAAGCAAATGGATCACTGCAATTCACAGAAACAGCTGGAGTCCAGCAGAGAAACATGGATTTGCAGTTATCATTTTGTGTCAAATTGTTGGATTTTGAGGTAAAATCATACCGTATATATTGTATTGTTATATATGTTGACAACTGATCAATTAAATATTTTCCATCTTATATTCTGCATAATTTGGTGTTTTTAAATAAACACGGACAAAAATTATACAACTTTTAGGGCTGGACAATATGACGATAGGCTATATATAACATTGATAAGTGATTACTCGGATTTAAACCTTATTTAAACTTATATTCTGCATAATTGGGTGTTTTTAAATAAACAACACTGACAAAAACTATACTATAAAACTATATATGTTTTAGGGCTGGACAATATGACAATATAACATTGATATAAGTGATTACGCGGATTTAAACCTACCTATATTGTAGTTATATAAAATATTCACAGGCAGATTTGCTTTATGTATTTCCCCGGCGTCGAAATCAGGCACATATAAATGTCAGGAAACACGACTCGACCTCGTCACGACACGACAACTTTTAGTGTAATTTGTTTGTTTTACTCGCGTTTTCGCAGTTTCCCCTGTTAAATCCAGTCACGCAGCAGTTCTTTTGCCACTCAGTCCAGCTGAGGGAGTGCGTTTTCGGCGGGAAAGTGACGTCGATGCATACCCTCTATTGCGCAGGTCATTATTGCACGGAGAAAATGGTAGACAGCGTACAGCTCGCTGAGGGCGGAAACTATGGTAATGCAGGACTGTCAGTCAGCGGTCGTGGGCGGGGCATGAGGAATGTGGTGTCACATTCCTCAGAGAATCAAAACAGCTTGTCTAATGAGACTGCTTTGGTTTAATGGGGATTTTTTTTTTTTTTTTTTTTTTTTTTTTAAGGAGATGTTGGATTTTTATCATTGTAGGGTGGTTGTGTTCACCCACTGCCAACACACATTTATATCCAAACACCTTGTAAAAGTGGATTTAGCATAATAAGTGACATTTAATTCAAATTCAGAAAGAGTAGCTCAAAAAGCAATCTCAAATCAGCACATATCCCTGCAGTCAGTGAGAAACAAAAATACTTGATTAATCTTGTTAGGACAAGGCATGTTTGTCTGTCTGTCCAACAGCCATCACACAAATTATGTTATATCATGGGGCTTGTGTGGCTCAGGTGCACATAAACAAGCAGTCTCTTTCTGTGTGGATAGACAACCAATTTTCTTTAAATATCCCTCCTTATGTTTAATTGAAGCACTGAAGCCATCAGCACAATCATTTGTTATTGTTTATAGATCTCAGAATGGAAGGAACATTGAAGAGAGGAATATGCGTTACTTCCCTGCACTCGCAATTTCTATTTCTGTTTGTGCTCCTCCTGCCTGATGTGTCCCGTCTGGAGAAGTCAATCTTCTTCACAAAGGAGGAGCCCTTCCTCCCTAGGGACATCGTTTATTCATGTATCAGATTTATTTTTGCCTCCCCTGCCTCCCAGGATTCACACTGCATTTATTACAGAAGGTAATGAAAATGGAATTTATACAGTAGAGCCCAACATGCGCTGTGAACGGAAACCGCCCTGAGACGCTCGCTGTTACCTCTTTCCCCATTCGCCCTCCCATCTACAGAAAAGGGGGAAAAGTGAACAGCTTCAAAGTTTCACTGAGTAGATGTTTCAGTACAGTGACTCAGAAGCTTTCTTTGGTTCTATAGGCTTTTACCTTATTATATTTAATTTAAGGGCAGGGTAGTGTAGACAGCCTTTACTTTTCTCCAATAGCCTTTTCTATTTCTGTTTCTATTAGAGAAGTCAATCTTCTCCACAAAAAGGCTCTTTTCCTCACTGCTGAACTTTGTTTATTCATGTATCAGTTTTTTTTTTGTCTAGATCTTTAAATACAGTGATTTAGACATTCTCTTTTAGACCTTAGAGAATAGACATCTGAGCTTTCTGAAAAAATTGCTTTCACTTGCATGCGCTTCATTCAGAGCCATTCTTTCATTCTCCGTTTCGCTTTCAGGTTCTCATCATGTTGCAAAATTGTACGTAAAAGCAGTTGCAAACGATTTTAAAAATCAATTTGCGCAAATAATAATGGTTGGAAGGTGCGCAAGTGGGTAATTTTCCTCTCTCTGCTCTCAAATGTGCTTTATAGCAATTATGACTGAACAATATCAGCACTTTATGAGAGGAGCTTCAGCCCAGGCTGATAAACAGCTTTTTTTGAGGCCTCTCTACTTTTTTTTTTTTTTTTCTCCAATTTTATTTGTTGTATTTTACCATTTCAGTGCAAATGTGGTTTTAGTGCAACTGCATGAACGGAACGGCTATGTTTAAAAACAAAGCATAAGATTAGTTGATTAGTAGACTAGTAAGCTAGTAAGAGAGACTATTAGCTGATAATACAAAATCGTTTCTGTTATATTTGCTAAAAATCAAAATATATTTTTAGTCTGACAAATTTTACTCTATCACTGTTGTTCATGATTAACCCTGTAAAGCCTGACATATGAAATGATAATCAACTACAGTATTTAACACTTCTATAAAACTTGAAACAAAAGTGTCTCTAGAAACATTTTATACATTTAACAAGTTCGTTTGCCCATATAATCTTTAGGGTATTAGGTTAGCTAATTTGGCTTGCTGTCCACTGAGGAGGGGCTCAATGAAGCATCTTCAACTCGAGCTCTGATATACCCCCACTTTTTGTAGTCAGTTTGTAGTTTTTCCCCTTCGTTGTCTTCCCCAGGTGTGTCTTCTTATCTTGTTACCTTGTTAAGCTTGTTACCCCGTGTATATATAGCCCTTGTGTTTCCCTTGTTCCTTGTCAGTTGATGTTAGCTCTTTCATGTAGATCAGGGGTGTCCAAACTTGGTTCTGGAGGCCACTGTCCTGCAGAGTTTGGCTCCAACTTGCCTCAACACTCCTGCCTGGAAATTTCTAGTATTGTCCTGTCCAAATGGCTCACCATAGGGTGTCCCATTTGTCATTTAAGCTTAAAGAATGGTGCTCATGAGCGCCCTCTTTGCGGCTGCTATGCACCCTCAATGCACACTTCTGCTGAGCCCGCAAGACTGTGAGCTACGCAGAGGACTTTACCGGCACAAAAGCGGCATTACGTTGTGAAAGTGCGGACTCAGAGGAAGACGGTGAGGGTTTAGGGTGCCATTTGGGACAGGGCCTATGCCTAATAAGAGCTTGATTAGCTGGTTCAGGTTTGTTTAATTGGGGTTGGAGCTAAACTCTGCATGACGGTGGCCCTCCAGGAGCAGGATTGGACAGCCCTGATGTAGATTGTTCCTGTTTCCTGTGCTCTCAGTGTTGCTTTGTTATTGGTTTTTGTTTGTTTGTTCAATAAAACCTCTTGCAAATAAATCAGTTTCTCACCTGCCATCTCTTCAGCTCCCTGCCTCATTACATATTCACATGACACAGCATTTTCTCAATGCTCTTTAAAAATGTAGCTGTTTTTCAGTAGTTTATAGATCCACTTCATCTAGTGCTGTTTGTTTTCTGTGTTCCTCAGTATCTCGATACTTGGTCTGCCCCCTCAAAATAGCCAACTAACTATTAGTCGACTAGAAGAGGCTTGGTCGACCAAGATTTTAATAGTTGGTTAGTCGCAGAAAAAAAAATCCACAGGAAGTGGTGAAGTTACACAGTCTGTGAGGCATAGATCATTAACTGCAGGAAATCCAAACATTTGCCTATCGTTCATCTACCTCGATTATTGTTTATCACTTGAAACATGCAAGTAGTGGCAACTTTACTAATCCGCCGGTGCGATAACTTGCATTTAACTTAAAATACTATGTCATTTTGGTCATACAGATAAGAGTAATGCAAACTGTAAATGGTCCGGTTTTATTTCTGTAAACTCACAAGCAGTCACGCAGTACATAAAATAAATCTGCTCCATTGGAGGCTGCTTTCTTCATCATCCTCTTCCTCCTCGCCGACATCACTCTTCTTCAGTTCCTTGCTGTTTCTATTGTGCTTCCTTTTCCCCCAGGCATGTCTTTAATTTATCACTCCTCCACAGTCTCTCTCCGTCTCCTTGATGGACTTAACTGTTTCAAACAAGCGTTTGTCATTCAGGGGACAAGCCTGTCTGCCCTCACGCTGGAAAGATGGAGACAGGCAGACAGAGAGACAGAGGATAAAAAGGCAGACAGATAAACAGGTATAGGCCAGTGAATCCCATCTGCAGGAAACTCAATGTGCTTATTTCCCCAAACGCACAAAGTCCTTTAGTAGTAATATCTCACAGTGAGAGATAAGCGTTCAAAAGTTCCCTTATGCTGCTCAAAAAAGAGCAAAAGTCTGAATCTGTATTTCAATACTGCCGAGTGAACATTTAAAAAATAACTTTGTAGTGTCGTTGTACGGCTAGAACAGCTTCTGCTATTGAAAGACTAATGTAGAGGAATACATAAGTTCAACAGAATCTTCCAGAATGATGCTGCAGCTTTCGCCCGCTGAACCAAACAATAATTCAAGCATAGCTGAATCAAAGATTTAAAGTTATTTTTGTAAAGAAAAGATTATTGCAGTTGTATAGCCAAGGGTTTGTGTATGAATGTACACTCACAGGATTATGAGAACGATACAGAAATAATGTAAGGTCTTAAAATACGAGAAGTGATATCTGAACTCTAATGGAATTGGCATTTAAAATAAAAACAGAAGATGAAATCAAAAGACAATGCAAGTACTTAAACGCAGATATGAATGCTTTGCAACTGTGTATTTTACATGCTACATACAGTACCAAAAGGGAAATATTTATAATTAATTATGATCAATTAAAAGTACCTGAATCTAGTAACTGATTTTGGAGAAAATTTTTGACAGAATTGGCCTCAGATGTCCAGCCAATAATCGTCTAATGAATGTTTAGTGAGAGAACGTCTATAGCTCATAGTGGGATTTTACTGTCTTGGCCATAGACAATAATATCCTATTACTTTATGAGAGCGTGCAGCAACAGTTGACATGATTAGGGTTATAGACCAGTTTATGAGCATAAACTACAAACAACATCAGGTGCAATAAAAACAAGACTTCATTAACTAGATTAAACATCTGAACTATTCTGCACTTACCTGTGCGAGAATGGGAGTCCTGATGCAGTTTGTTGAGTCTCCAGTTGATCTTTGCTGGAAGTTGTATTGATGAGAGAGAGAACTGATTTGCTACAGGTTTATGATAAATGATGTTTTATTAAAGTTCAGGAGGAGCACATTCAGATAATCTACCCAATCAAATTGAACTCTTCCTATTCGATGACGAGTCCATTCTCTCTCTCTCTCTCTCAATCCTCCACCGCAATATGCCGGCCCAAGGAGCGTACTCTCTTTGCCTGATAACTCCGCCGAGCCCCCAGCTTCATCACGTGGACGTTGGCTTGTCCGATCTGCTCCCCATACCCCAAGACGGCAAGACATTTCCATCCTCCTCAGCATCCTTCTATGCTCTCACCCTTCCAACAATCCCTGCCATAAAGAACAATCTAAAATCAAGCTCTAATCAACTCATATGTACAGTTTTCCCAAAGGATGAATAAAAACCAACTATATAATCTATACATCTCCTTGCAGTCAGTCAACCCTCCTAAATCCACTCCAGCCTCCAGTAGAGCCAGTTGAGCGAGCAAGGCCGGTAGGGCACCGAACTCACGTCCCACAACTACACCATCTCCCTCAAGACCACGTCCTTTTCCAGTGGCAGGCCTCGGCAGTAGGCCTTCAGCACACCTGGGCCGCGCCCCTGTAGTGAACAGGCACCAGAGCTTCACAACAGACATCCTTAATACAAAAGAGTGTGATCAACGACAACTAAACGACTATTGTAATCAGGACTGCCAAAGGTGGAGAGCAGGAAAGATGACATCAACGGCCCATTGCTCACAGGCTAATCTCATTACGAGTTGCCTTTGTTCACCTCAGCCCTCCATGTCTGAGTTCAAGGTGTAAATGGCCATGGACTCCAAGGGCTACCAAACCGGTTCTGGCTAGACCACAGCAAAAACCATGAAATGCTCCAAAAGAAAGACAATTTCTGTACATATTGGCTTGAAACCACCAAAAATGGACAGGAATACTGTAAGGATATGTCCTATGCGTATATTTACTCATCCAGGAAACTGCGCACACACAGTGGAAACTGCACCTGGAATAAAAGCCAATGGAATTGCACCCACTGAGACGGAAATGTTATACCTCAACCAATTCACATCAAGTTTGGACTCTACGAGTTCAGAACACTGCCACAAGGACTTTGAGAAAGGTTTGGAAAAGAAGTAAAGCATTTCCAAGGTCCTAAAGACATTGTTTTATTTAACCCTATTTTGGACAATGCAACAAGTTCCACAGGATGAAAGGTGGGCATGATGGGGCGGGCGGACAACTGGAATGCTACAACCCAATCACATCTCCACATGACTCCTTCATAGACTGCTAATTACCCATTCATTGTTTCGTCCAGTCCGTTGCTCTTCTACTTGACATTCATTTTGTTAACGTCCATTTGTGTCGTAGTTTGTATTTTCTGTTTGATTATTGATTCAATTTTCTTAGTAGTATTTTGTGAGTGTGATATTTTACTCTTGTATATCTTTTTGTTAATAAATTCATTTTTATTGCAAACTATGTCATTCTTGTGTTGATAATCAGAGGCTCTACAAGCTCGCCCGAATCTTACTAAATCCTTCAGATTGGTCAGATGATAAACTTCCTCCATTTTATAAAATTCTAATTCAGTCAACAATCTTCTTTACTGTCAAAGTGAGAGTCCTTGGCTGGTGCCCCAAAATATTGGAAGGAATCATCTGACTGATATTAATATCAATATTTAAGACCATAAATAACTACATTTGTGGTGCCTTCGTGTGAGGCTAATCCAAAAACACTACACACCATATCCTGCTGCTGCCAGGCCTCACTCTCCTGCACCACAGCTTTTCCTTCACTGCGCTTCACAGTGCGATGCCCGCCTCCCCTGACTTCTGCCTTCCCTCAACCTCCAAATTGCTGCCTTTTCCTTCAGCTAATCTTCCTGTCTCTAACCCTCTCCCCATCCATGGCCTCCAGCTTCAGGAACAGATGCTAGCATGAGGTTGCCTCTTCTAGTGACACAGGCCCATACGTAATATTTTCCTCCTCAGTTTCCCTCTTTCACTACTCTCCATGTTCCTCCTCTGTTCCCAGTACCGCAGCCCCGGTCCCTATCACTCCTAACACTCTCCTCCAAACTTAATCTCCATTTGCCCGTCCCACCAAATGCCATCACTTTGGAACTGCCGCCCAGATTCTTGCAGAAATTCAGGCTGCTTGCTCCAGAGGCGGATCCAACCCCAAATCCAGTACATCATTATTCAGTTAATTTTTAATTTAGAGTTTCAAAATGTGCAGTGTTGGGGGTCCTCCAAGACCAGGATTGAGAAACACTGATGTAAAGGATTAAAAGTGTTTATTTGTTTAAATGTGAATAAAGGGATATTGTAACTCTCTCTAAATAACTCTTTCTTTGAGTTGTAAAACAAAATGTTTATGATTTGTCCCTGGTGCTATGGCCTTGTTCTGCATCTGGACAATTTGGGGTGATTACACAGGTTCCCTGATACTGTACATAGGCTACATTCATACTAGACGACTTTGTGCTCAATTCTGATTCAATGCTCAGATCAGATTTTTCACATTATTTTTTTTAATTGAAGTTCCAAACGTAGGTTCGGGAGGAGCCTAAACATTCAGTCCTGTCAATCATCATTACGTGCATACTATATAAGCTGCAAACACAGCGTCATCCCATTGACAAATTTTTCCAGCATTCGGCTCCACCCTATTCCGTGAAATATGTCCCAACCCGATGAAGTACAGCTCTTTACCTCGGACGAGGAATTTTCCTGCGATGCAGCATCTTTCAATGTTGTAGAACCGACCCCAGGATCATCCTACTCCGGCTCCAATTCTGGACAAAACAATGGGAATCGAGGTCGTCCTTCTCTACGTCCTCCAGAAAATTCACCAAGGCGCCACCATGGAACTCGCTCTTCTCCACCACCCAAAAGGGCCGCCGTAATTTCTGACGTGTAATTCTAAACAGACAAAAATAACTGAACGATTAACTATCCATTATTGCGACTTATCATTGTCATTCGGCCGCGGCAATTTCTACACTTATCATAAGTTATTCTCTGCAAAATGCACACTGAGAGTCGCACATTGGAATCAATGCCCATATTGGGGAGACCTGGACTTTGAACTTTGAAACAAAGTTTTCCTGGGCTGCCGCAATATTTCATGTGCCATCTGTAGGTCCCTAGATCATCAGTCCCACTCTTGCCCTCAAATCCAAAACTCCCCAAATCCTCAGCCAACCTCCGCTGATGTTAAATCCACCTCATACATGCCACAGTCCAGACATGATCGCCCTTTCTAGAAAACAAAAAGCACGCTTGTAATTCCTGTCTGTCCTGTGTACAAATCCTAAGCAAAAGACAATAAAGATTTAAAAAAATACCTCTCTTTTCTTGTTAATGTCCCTCTATTAGTGCACAAGCTAAAAACCACCCTGACAAGCAATTAATTCACTACCTTCTTTCTGGTTTACAACAAGGTTTTGATCCAGGGTTAGAAAGCCTATCAGATGCAACTTTTGTTTATAATAATTTACTAGTTATGCTGCTTGATATTGCAAACTGTTTTTTTCTTATCATATTATTTTAATGTATTGTCTTAATTAGAAACACGCTGGTTTGTAGCGCAAACAGTTTTAGAGTTTACTGCACTTTGATATTCTTCACGTTATTTCCCTATAGCAGGTAATAAATCGGAAGTTTCACAGAAAACACCTTACTTCCACGTTGAAAAATAAGGTGGATTGGGAAAACTGACCATAATCAGTGAATGGGTTTCCATCGATATGTGAAGCAAATCTTTTCAAAGTTCGCAAAAAAAAAGTGAATTATGTGAGTTTCCATCAAGTTGTTTGAACGGATGATGGTGGTATTGGTCATAGGCACCATTGAGCACCCACGGAAAAAACACAAGATATTCTCTGTTCATTTTATCAAAAAAGAAAAAAAGAAAAGCAAGCATACTGTATGCGTGATTTGGCATTACAGAAAATTACAGCGCTCCCTTTATAATCATTAAAAAGCTGTCCCTCATCTTAGTTCATTGCAATCTCACAAAGTTCTGTTATAATAAACGAAGCTGACTGCAGAATGATTTTTTTACTTACATAATGTCTACACTGTATTTATTTTATTATAATGAGAGGATTTTGCAAGCATGGAGGAATCAAAATCCACTCGCTGCTCAAAACACTGGTGTTTTTTGTTCAGCGCTCACTTAAACACCACTGATTGGCCATTGAGTTCAAGAAATCAACAGATATCTTTGTGATCACGCTAATCGCATATATTTGCAGTCCATGTTTTCTCTTCGCAAGATGCAAAAAACTTTGTGTACACTCTAAAAAATGCTGGGTTAAAAACACCCAAGTTGGGTTGAAAATGGACAAACCCAGCAATTGGGTTGTTTTAACCCAGCGGTAGGGTTAAATGTTTGTCCAACCTGCTGGGTAGTTTTATTTAACTCAACTATTGTTTAAAAATTACTGTATTGCTTAATTAAAATTAACCCAAAGTATGTTGGAAATTAACATTTATTAATGTTCAATGAATAATTATTAAACAATAAACATTTATTAAATTGCTTATTAATAAATTTATATTAATAAATTATTAAACTATTAAATTTATATTAATAAAATATTAAAGCTTATTAATAAACATTCACCTTTTGTCTATTATTGTTGCCTCTAATTGCATCTGGTTTTTAATTTCCCAACTATTTTGGGTTCATTTTAAGCTAGCCATATAGCAATTTTTAAACAATAGTTGGTTTAAATAAAACTACCCAGCAGGTTGGGCAAACATTTAACCCAACTGCTGGGTTTGTCCATTTTCAACCCAACTTGGGTTGTTTTTAACCCAGCATTTTTTAGAGTGTAATGAAATCATCAGCCACACAATCGCACGGAAAGACACGACATAAATCAGCGCGTATGGTATTGGTAACCTAGTAACCAACAGTAAACAAACCACCATCAGCGGAAACAGACGAATAGTTATGTGGGTTTAACGTTCACTATGTTTATTCAGCAAATGCATTTCCATCTCCTATTATTTGCATTAACTCTTTTTCGCACAAGTCAAAAACCACTTCAAGCAAGCACTAAAACTTTTTTTGCGAATTAAGGTTTTTTTTCCCCTAAATTTATTGTTTCTATTACTCGTTTCTGGTGCGATACTTCAAAATGTGCATAAAAGTAGGGTGATGGAAACATAGATGTCACAGACACGTCAGGCTCCACCATGCACCAATCACAACGCTCCCAATCACCGGAATACTAATCACCGTCACCTGCACATCATTATCCCCTTCATCACCACCAGTATATAGAGCACTCACACCCTGCACTCACTGTCCGGTCTCGTTGAGCTATACTTACCCATATGCTTACCTCAAGGACTCCCTCGCTCGATACTTACCTGTCTCCTGTGCAACCCAATCTCCCAGTGTGTTCCTCGTCTGTGTGTGAGTGCTCCTACGTCTCCTACATTCTCCAGCTTCATCCAGTTCCAAGACTCCATCATCTGCAATCATAAAAGGACTGTAACTATCATCAGACATTACCACTGTTCATCTGCTCTACCCTGCTTTCCATATCTGCTCACTGGTTACTCAATAAAGTCTACTTTTGTACATCTGTGTCCGACCCCTCTGTGTCATAACAATAGATAGTTTCACTAATGCGTAGTGCCCTCTACAACAATGCCAAGAATGTAATGCACCTTTGTGAAAATTATGTCAGGTAGGTAATAACAGGCAGTTACTTATAAAAAATTGCAATTAAAATTTATAATGTAGGTTTGCTACAATTTAACTCAAAAATCATAGTGCAATTATTTTATTATATATTGTTTTGGTCATTATTTGGTCACAATTATATGTAGTTTAAAAAAAAATGTTTTAAAAACTTAACATTAACATTGTTGTGTTTACAGAACTCATTCAGTAACTAACATCAACAAGTTATTATGAAAGTGATCCTGTTGACCCCCAGACTCCCCAGTGTTTCCCACCACCAACATTACACATTTTCCAACTCTTCCTAATCCAGGGGTAGGCAAGTTTGGTCCTAGAGAGCCGCTGTCCTGCAGAGTTTAGCTCCAACCCTGAAAAAACCTTCAGTAATCCTGAAGAGCTTGATTAGCTTGTTCAGGTGTGTTTGATTAAGGTTGGAGCTAAACTCAGCAGGACAGCGGCTCTCTAGGACCGAACTTGCCCTGTCCTAATCAAACACCTGAATCAACTCATCAGCTCCTTATGTACAGACTCCAATGTTGACTTCATGTACAAATTATTGGAAATTCCTTACTAGTTTCCTAGTTAAAAATTGGAAGTGAACGCCCTCTCGAGTCGTAGCTCTGGGATAATGCTGCCTTCACGTGCCATCGGAAATTTGATAATTCCCACTTCTGAAGTCATTATTACGAGCTCATTGAAAACGTGAGGGCGTTCACGTGCAAATTTTACCTAGGAAACTCGTATTTATGATAATTCCGATAGCATGTGAAGGCAGCATAATTTTGATAAAAGTTCCCAAGTTGGGCAGGCCATAAACTTTAAATATGGTGGAGAGGACAATGATTGCTGCGGTGACTGATATTCTTTTTCTTTTTTTCACAACAGCTACATAGTCTCGTCTTTTCTTTAAAATATGCATATTGTATGAATAATCATTTGAAGTGTACAGTGAAAATAGCTTTAATAGAATTTTCCCAATAAATAGGCAAGAATAAACCTCCATGATTCCTGTTCTTTCCGGCAACAATGCACCTGAATGCGACAAGCTCATAATCACAACACAATCACAATTTTTTAATAACACATGAAGGAACCGCAAGACCAGAAATATAATGGTCAGATAAGGGAGTCACTAAAATTGTGCACTGTTGGTGTGCGTTCAGGAACAGGGTTGGGGAAACTCTACCATTAGAAGTAACATAACGCCTAAAATGATGAGAAAGCATAACTGAATACTAGCACTATTTTTAGCCTCCTGTTTACTCAAGTTCCACTCATAACAATTTATAAAAATGATCTCAAAGAGAGCCAGAAACCAGAGGACGAGTCAAGCAGCTCAGTTTTACTAGGTAATGAATGTTCAATGCACTTGGCTAGCCACTGTAAATGCCACTGCTGTAACTAAGCACTGCTCAAGATTAAATCTGTATGACTGCTTTCCTTTTCAGCATGTTAATTAAATCAGATGAGCTTCCTAATTATTCTAATTGATAAATTACAACTTGATTATGTCATATTACAGCCACGTAAATTCAAAACACTCATTTGCTTGACGAATGCAGCGCTGGCTTGTGTGAATTAAAGCGAGACAGCTTCAGCTCACATCCCCCACAAAGGGAAATTCACGGAGGTTGTTCATTTATTTGCTGCTCCAGAGCTGTCGTTCTAAGTTCTCGCATGATTCGTCTCTCTTAATCACCGCAAATCCAGTGAATTAGAGATAATTCAATTTCATCAGAGCAACTAATCAGGGAATAGGGGTCCGCACCATATAAAGCACACACACTGTGATTATACCCAAATATATTATCTAGCGCTTCTCTATGTAATTATGTACGACAGGGGACAACTATCAAGGGGCCGACAGAATTGAGTCTCCCACTTGTTTCACATATGACAAACTAGTGGAACGGAAACGTAACAGAATGTACCTGAGGTATCGAGAGAGTTATTGTTCTCTCGGTTGAATCATATTATTACGCTCTACGTGTTGCCATTCATCAGTAATCATGTACTCGGATTTGCGATTCTTTACATGTGAATGAGGTTCTGTCACAATGCTAAAAAGATCACACATTCACATTTGTAGGCCAGTCGGAAAGAAGACAAACGACAACGCCGTCTTTTTAATATGACAGCCTATACACATCTCTATACTGTAACATAAACGTGTTGGATTTGCATGATTTAGTCATATACATCGGTTCCACATGAATCAAATAAAAGATTTGATTCATGTAACATAAACATCATGGAATGAAGTCATTTTTTTAGTGGCACAAGTCTCAAAGTAATTTTTTATTCCCTGACTGGATTTAATTCATTTAATTCATGTATTATGTGCCATTTCACTGATTTATTTTAGCCAGGTAACAAACTGTTAGTGATAAATATAGAATAAACCTCTTTATGCATCATCCTCAGACTAAGCAAAAGCTCCATCTTCACCATAAAGGTAACCCAGTGTACTTGAAACAGTTCTAAATCCATTCTTCATGCAGAAGGAACTGGATGAAATATTTGAATGCTACCGATCCACAATCTGATTTCTGACTTGTGATGCAGCCTGAATCATAATCACACTGTGTTCGTTTGTTGGCCAGAGGAGGACTGGTCCCCTGACTGAGTCTGGTTTCTCCCAAGGTTTTTTTCTCCATTCCTTCACCTGTTGGCCTCTGGCTTGCTTAGTTGAGGACATTTAAAATTCAACAATATTATTGCACTGACACTATCGGATAAGAACTGAACTGAGCTGTATAGATTTATAGATTAAATGAACTAAACAGAATCACTGAATCACTTTACAGCTGAACTGAATCAACGCTGAACTGACTTCAGCTGAACAATGATACTATGTTTGTTTTTTTTTAGAGCTGCTGAAGAGCCAAAATAAACTAAATGAAATTGAATCATTTTCCTGTTGTCACTGTAAAACTGCTTCGAAACAATCTGCATTGTAGTAAGTGCTATTTAATTAAAACTCAACTAAATCCCAACATAATTGGACATTAAACATTATAAAGTCTCCCCCTTTCTCATCTTGCTCAAAAACACATGAAATAATACATAATTTTGACATTTTTACTCATTAAAACCATTGTAAAGCATGTAGGGAACTATAGTTTCAGTAATGTCAAGAGTAATAATAATTTGGATACTAGATTGCAAATTTTAGAGAACTACATTATTTAAAAAACAAAGAAATCAAGTTTAAAATGAAAACAGTTTTTAGTCGTAAATAATATGATTGAGTAAATCAGACAATCTGTGTTTTCCTGTTTTTCCAGTGAATTCTCATTTGTCTTTTATTTCTTTCAAGGAATTACATGTTTTTTGTTTTTGTTTTTTTTGTTTTTTTTATTATTATTACATATTATATAGGATTTGAGTCAAAGTACCTAAGAAATCTCTCACAGTAGCCCATATTTAACACATTTTACATTTTGCTTTAGATTTTTAGAAATGCTGCTGAAATTACTGTCATTTTCAAATTTTTAAAAAGGCAGTTATCAAGAGCAAGTGACTTTTTTCCCCCACATCAGATCTTGTGCTGTTGTTATGCTTCATTGTTCATTAATAATTTAACCCTTATGTGTTGTTGGGGATGTTTTCATCCACTATGGGGTGATTTTGAGTCTTAATTTGGCCACAACGTTCTCTGTGTTTCAGCAAATGGAATGCTTTTTGGTGACAAATCTTATTTTGATACATATTTTGAGAAAATGCTTTGAAAACATCCACTAAATTAAACTGCTGTAAAAATGTATCAGATATTTTTTTTTTTTTTTTTATAATTTTTTGAACTAATTGTTAAATACCAGCATATTGCATATAAAGATTAGTTCAAACTTTGACCTGTGGAGGGCAGTGATACACTTAGCAGCGTCTACACTGCCGGAATTCTAATAGAGAAGAAGAAGAGAGCTAGTTCAAGATGAGCATTTATGATTAAAGCTTATATAATTTTCAATTCTTTTCAGAAAATGAGCAATGGTTTCACTAGATAAGACCCTTATTTCTCATCTGGGATTGTGTAGAACAATTTGAAGCTGCAGTGAATCTAATTTTGACCTTCAACTGTTTGGTGCCCATTGAAGTCTACTATATGGAAAAAAATCCTGGAATGTTTTCATCAAAAACCTTAATTTCTTTTCGACTGAAGAAAGAAAGACATGGACATCTTGGATGACATGGGGGTGAGTAAATTATCAGGAAAAGTTTATTTAAAAGTGGACTAATCCTTTAATGGTGCCACCTGGTGATCAACTGTAAAAATGACAAATTTTAACTCTTCCCAACAGGGAAAACCACCATTAATCAAGAATGCATGATTATATGGTGTCATGGCTTTGTGGTGCTTTAGTAACATTTATGCGTTCAGCAGATGATGGTTTTATTCAGACTGACTTAGTACATTGCATTGAAGGTTCATACTGTTTATTAGTTCATGTATTTCCTGGGATTTTCATCCAGGATTACTAGCATGCCATGCTCTACTGTTTAAACTACAGGAATGCAACATTTACTGTGCAATAGGCAGAACATTTTGCTCAAAAACATTTAATCTACTTCTTATCCCTTATGTTATATGTTCCCTATATGTTCCCCATGTCTTGGTTGGACTTTTATGGTACTTCCTGTCTTTAGTGCCATGTTTGTAGTTCTTTGTAGTCTTCTTGTTGATTAGTCTCATTGTTTCCAGGTGTGTCCTGTTAGCTATTAGCTCCCTGTGTTTTAAAAGTGTTTCATAAATGTGACATTCTGGTTGTGTTTCCCAAATTAGGCCAATTTTCTTCCTATTTTAATGATAATATTCGAGCTTTTTTCATGACTGTTAAGTTTGGAAAATTTAAATTGACCCAGCATCACTGATGGAGTGTTTCCTTTATGCTTTGAGCACTGCTGAAGCATAACTATACCTCCCGTGTGAGCAACATCAACCACTACATGTCTGGGGTCTTTTTGTTGTGCCTTCAGACCGAATGTCTAAATGGATCTCAATTTTTTCTTCCTGGATAAGATCTCTGGAGCCCTTATATATTTATAACTTCCAGACTTTTATATTTTATAGAAGCATGATAGCGGGTGAAAACAGAGTGTGTATTTCCTGCAGATTTCATGACATACTATTGCTGGTTTTGATTTGTAATCTCATATTTCTGCATGAAGCATTATATAATGGAACTAATAAGATGATATATACTTGGGGAATGGAACATAACAGTGGTACGGAATGAGTAGTTAGAGACAGAAAATGTACTTAATTTTTCGAATTAAAAGCATTAAATATAGCTGCAAGCAACGATGACGGGCCCAAGCCCAGTGGCACCGCCAACCCGGTGGCTTCAGGGCAACTGTGCATGGCGGGCAAAAGGCATTTAAAATGGGTAAACATAAAAGGACTATGTCAAAGTCATTTGAATACACCACATTTACTGCAGCAGTTGGTGCCCAAATGATCACAAACCACAACAGCCAAATCCATGAGATTGTTTAAATTTAGATGAATTTCATGTCGCAGAATATCATCCTAATCTGCCATGTCTATGGTTTTCTCAGACAACCACTACAAAAGTCCAGAGCAATTTACACACTGTTATTTGCACAAATTCAACAGTGCTCTGTAATCCAGTTGGCCCTATTTATTTAATTATTTATTTTTTCCATCATATACCACACATATTGAAATTAAATGAAAGCATGCTTTTGGTGCATAAGATTGGTGCACAAACGATAACTCATGGAGGTCAAAAAACACATGAACTGAAGAGTGAGGATAATACAACACCAGCAATCACAGACATTCGCATTAAAGAATTAGTTCACCCAAAAATGAAAATATTATCATTAATTACTCACCCTCATGCCATTCTAGACCTGTAAGACCTTTGTTCATTTTTGGAACAGATGATGCAGGCCATTTTTGATTTAGTCTTAGTCTTTATCTTCAGACAAAAATGCTCCTTAGTCTTAGTCACATTTTAGTCATTTTAGTCTTTCATATTTTAGTCTAGTTTTAGTCGACGAAAAGTCATCACATTTTTGTCAAGTCTTAGTCATTACTTTTAGTCAAACTACAGTTACATTTATTTTGATAGCTATTTTATATTTAGACTAGTCTTTAGACAAAATATTCATTATAAGTTTTCTCTTTAGACCAATTAATTCAAGTTATACTTTTCCATTAAGGGACAATATTTTGTTCCTTTATAAATACCTTTGTAAAATAAATAATGCCTTAATTTAAAAAAAAAAAAAAAGTTACCGCCAGTAGGTGGCGGTAAGTCACTGTTCTTATGAGTGAATCATCGAGTCATTCATTCATTCAGTATCAAAGCTAGCGGCTGTATTTATGAATGGATCATTGAATCATTGACGTTCAAAAGCCGCAGATTTGTTCTCTGCTGTGGCTTTCATTGCAAAATAGAGCAAAAATACTTACAATACTGACAATACAGTAGGCTATTTACTAATCACTTAATATCACTCTTTTGTTTGTTGAACTGTTGCATAAAATCAATATTATATATTATATATTATATTCTGGCAATAGTGCTGGTATAATATGATCAACATTAAAAACAGTAAATCACAGAAGGGTATGTTTTTGTATCGAAGAGCCGTAGATTATTAGATCGTAGATTGAATCTTAAATCTACATGCAGTCTGTGTCTATTGTTCTTCATGCTAGTAAGTGCTAAATCCCCACTTTCACAAAGGTAACGTTATTGCCGAGAAAAGCACTAATGTAGCGCGATGCTGGCTTGTGTGGGTGCAGTCAGTTTTGACCGCAAAAGATGAGGTAATTTGATTGAATGTCATGTATATACGACATTTTACCTGCTAGAAATACATGTTCAGTTTTCATGTCATTTTAATGTGGAGTAGAATAAAATGAACGGCACTTTTCGCGTCAGTTTGAGAACCACTGCTGGATATCAGTCTGCACTTTGGTCCCAGATTTAGTCAGTAAACGAGCAGCGCAATATAGACACTTTAATTTAAGTAGAAATCTCAAATGAAGAGCGATGAACTCCAGCTTGTCTGTTTTCAGATCATCCGCGCTTCAGTGTAGAGACGGCTCGTGGTTGCCAGATAGCAATGATTAAGTAAAACATGTTCTTTAACATAGAACATGCAACGTCAACTGGCGGCCCGCGGGCCAAATCCGGCCCGCCAAAGATTTCCATCCGGCCCCCAGAATAATACTGAAATCAGGAATAGCCTTGTAAGAGGAAAAAGTTTTGGGCTTGTCCGAATTCCATTTTTTGATGAACATCGACTATTCGAAGCTTCGGAGAGAGGGGCTGGACATATTTTTCTCTCTAATAAAGACAGGAATATGTGTCTGTATGTCCGTTTGCATTTATATTATTTCGAGAACCGTTCATCCAATCGACTTCACAAGGGAATGCAGTGTCGCATTTGGTGCAATATAGATGGAGACGCGACACATTCAGAATGAATAAACTTTTAGTAAATTACAGTCAGAGCAGCGCGAGCGGGAAGCGGCGCACCTCACGCGGGCAGGGCTTATGCTCCGAGAACGGACACTGCACTAGTGATATAAAACGCACACACAGGTCTGTTAAATTAAGCAATACTTTTAAGGTAGTCTAATATTTTTCTGACTAACAAATTGGCACAGTAAGGGTAGATTTAAATAAAGAAAAACGAAATTTAAATAAAGAAAAAACGAAATTTAAATAAAGAAAAACGAAATTTAAATAAAGAAAAAACAAAATTTAAATAAAGAAAACGAAATTAAGTTAAATTAAAAACGAGATTAATTTAGATTGATAATAACGGGTAAAATGCTAATACATTTTGTTTCTATTATTGTATTTTCCACAATGTCAAAGCAACAAAACACAAGCACTTCAGACATGCACTTAGGTCCATACAAACTCCACTGTTCTGCGCTCTAGCCAGAGAACACTCCCGTTGCTGGAACCATAGGGCTGGAACACGCGTCGGTTCTATTTCTAGCATGCACGCGTTTTCTGCGTGGCTCGAGCGCGCCTGAGACGCGTGTCTCAGTGTGCAAACTCCAACCTGTTAAATATGGAAGCCGAAATAAAAACGGACACGCCACGCAGCTGAGACGCTCACGCAGCCAGTGTGTCGCCGGCCTTATTCAAGGGGGAATGAGAACCGTTTTTTTATTTTTAAATCTAAAGAAAAAAAAAGCCTTCTGAAAAGTAGCTTGTGCCATAGCCTGCCTTCAGTCAAGAATGACGATAAACGCGTTCTCTCATTGAACATCTTTTATTGTTTCACGTGCTCATTTTTTCACAAATGTCAAAAATTTCCTTGCCTGGGATTTGCGCACAATTGCATGACAGTGATGGACAGCTTGACAGCCTCACGAATATGAAGCCTAAAATATCGCTATCGCCCCCTGGTGGCTTGCTGCAGTACAGGTAATATGTAAAAAATAACATAAATTTGGAATTAGAATTAGTATATCAAATAATAACATATTAGGATACAATTCGAATTTTATTTTATATTACGAGTATCTGGCCCTTACAGTGTCTGCAGTGAAAAATTCTGGCCCTTGGACAAATATAGTTGATGACCCCTGACATAGAAGCTCTGATAGGGGGTTTAAATTATGGAAATCTGGCAACCGTAAGCGTGACCGCTCCTAAAGACAGTCTGTAATGTTTTGTCTCCTTTATTCAACAAAAACAAAAAGTGATTTCAAAAGAGTGATTTTGTTAAAGTGTTTAGTCTTTTAGCCACATTTCAGTCTCGTCTTTTTTCGTCAACGATGTTGCTCGTGTAGTTTTAGTCACGTTATCGTTAAATCACATTGGTGTCGTCTCTCATCGTCTCGTCTTAGTCATGGAAAAAAAGGTCGTCAACGAACATTTTTCGTCATAGTTTTCGTTAACGAAATTAACACTGGTTTGATGAAATCCGATGGCTCAGTGAGGACTCTATTGAGTCTCCTCTCAAGATCCATAAAGGTACTAAAAACATATTTAAAACAGTTCATGTGAGTAAAGTGGTTTAACCTTAATATTATAAAGCGATGATAATACTTTCTGTGCTCCAAAAAAAAAAAAAAAAAAAAAAAAAAGAATTTTCAATAATATCTAGTGATTTCAAAACACTGCATTGAAGCTTCACAAATCTGCCAAATTACTTAATATGGATGTGCAATTGCTCTACAAGGAAGGAAATAAAATCAACTCAAACAGTCAATTATGTATTTGTTAAGAAGCCATCTAATAAGCAAGATAATGTTTCTGCAGATCGTCATAAAATGAAAAATAAACAAGTTGATCAATACTCAGGGATTAGGGATTGAGTTCAATGCTTCTGGACACTCTGCTCACTCTTTTTTCACATAACAAAATAATTTAATCTCAAACCAATATCTCATATACATTTATTTAGTTATCCTCTAAGTCCAAAAGAATGATTATTTCTGTCACAAAAATAATGGAATACATCACTTGTGTGACTGTGCTGGATTTCTTTGAACTGCATTTCAGTAATTTCCTCTTTCTGTCATTTCAATTTAACATCCTATTTGTTGTGGCCAATTCAGATTTCTAAATTCTGGCCAACCCTCACTAATGGACACAAAGATTTGTTCAGATTCTCCAACAGTAGTCTTTGACATATCAAGAATGTTGTAATTATGATCAGGCTAATCATCTGTTTTAACAGCATTAGCGACCACCTCCTCTCATGTCTGGAACTTTCAGGGAAACCCTAATGACGGCCATCTCTATGTGGAGCGTCCGGGTGGTCAATAATAATCATTGAGCATGAGCTTGGAGTCAGTGAAAATGAGCATGCTCTTCTATCAACATCACCTATAACCTACAACGGATACCTTCCCACAATCTTACGTGTGTTTCTGTGTGTGGGAGAAACCGTATTGGATATATTGCTGAGTGAAAAATGATGGAGCGAAAGAAAGCAACAGATAGTAGAGACTGTGTGTGTGGGTGTTAGGAAAGAGGGCTGGGGAGGCATCGGCCCTTGGAGACCTCATTAACTGGTAAGCTTTCACCAGCTGATGCTATCTGCTGTAGCAATTCCCATCCAACCAGGCGTCATACCACAGAGGAGAGCGTAGGCCTTGCCGGGGAGCATTGAGAAGGGGCTGAAGGGTTGGAAGACTGCAGCGATGATGGGCTCCCGAGTTTAGAGAGATCACAGTCCACCTCACATGTGCCTAACTGCACCCTGCTGCCATCTATACCATCGCTTCCTATCTGTACCGGACTGAAATGAAATTTACGCCGACTCTATCACTGAGTGGTGGCACCAAGTTCTTGTCATGAGGAACGCCAGAGTAAAAGCTTATTGGAAAATGCAAATAATTTAGCCATGGGGAACAACTTTCTTGGTACATACTTATAGCAATTAGACTTGAAAAAAAGCTTCTCTTTCTTCAATTTTTCAAATCCGACGGCTCCTCAGCTCTTGTGGCCTTATGGGATGGCAAAGTGTCCACAAGCTTCACATTTCAGAATCTCAGTAGATGCAGTACATCGTTTGGATTAGTGATGTTTGATTCTTGAACAAATTGTTCTTTTGAGCTGGTTCTCAGGAAGTAACCGGTTAAGCCGGTTCACTAATCGAACTGAACCGATCTTTAGTTCCAGGTTGATGACGGAACCGAATGAGCTGGTTTAACCAACTGTCGAAGTTTACCGGACTACCGAGGAGTCTGATGAGTGAGTTGATGATACAATGTAAGCCTGGCTATGTTTATTATGACTACTGTTATTAAATAACATTTTATTAAAACCTGCAAAAACTTTCTGTCAAGAGACGTACAATTTTATTATGGTTTATTGTACATGCATATTATATTTTAAGTTGCTTTAAGTTATTCTTTCTATATACTACATATTCTTGTTTGTGCATCAAATGTGTGTTGTAGTTGCGAATCTTATCCAAGATGTAGGCTACTCAATATTGGTCCGTCGTATCTGACATAAAGGTTCTGCAAATGAAACTGACCACAAACTCCATTAGCTTAAGTGAATGAAAGGCAACAATCAGGTGTTTAGCTGATGTGGGACCCTGGCTGATGTGTTACATGGGAAAAGACATTCAGCTTCGGTTACAAAAATGCAAGTCAAAATTCACAGCATTTAGACCTTCAAAGATTAAACAGGTCATGAACACATCAAAGGGAAAGAGGTATTGCGATGCAGTTCACTACAATGGTTAAACGTGCATAAAACAATTATAATTCATAAAAACATGTAACTAATAAATCAGCACCACAGCAGACCATAGGGATCAAGGGCTTAGGGCAGGGGTTCCCAAACAACTTCCTGGAGCCTCCCCAACACTGCACATTTTGCATGTCTCCTTTGTCTGACATACCTATTTCAGGTCTTGGAGTCTCGACTAATGAGCTGTTGATCTGAATCAGGTGTGTTTGATTAAGGAGTCATGGAAAGTGTTGTGGAGGCTCCAGGGAACCCCTGGCTTAGGGTGTTTCATTTAAAGCCATTACATGGGTTCTGCCTGTAGTGAGCACTCGTGCAACGCAGCCTAGAAACTCCTAGTCAGGTACGTTTGAAGTAAACTCTGCAGGAAGTTGGCCCTCCAGGAGCAAGATTAGACACCCCTGTCTTACACCCCTGATCTACTGCTTCTAGCTTACTGTAGAACAGGATAGGTCAGGCAATTACAATCAAGATCATGGACCTTCACAGAGTCGAAAGGAAGATGAGTTTCTTAACAGTAGCCAGGAGATTGGTGTTTTGGGCTGTGCTCTGGCTGGGTTATGAAACTCATCAATATGATTCCTGCTGTGTTAGCATCTTTAAACCCACTCCAGCACTTCACATCATCACAGAACACTTAATTAAAACAAGAGATTAAATGTTAAACTCTCATAATGGTCTTGTCTTAACTATGCAGGAAGGTGATATTAACAGAAAAGGGACTGTTTGATGTATGTAAATGAAAAGTGTAACATGAATTTTCATGCTGATTTATGCTGGTCTAGCTGCTGGACCTGCACACCCTGCTCACCAACACTTTTATTTAGCTTGGTAATTCTCAGGAAATTGGGTCAGTTGTGCATGAAAGCTTTCATATTATTTCAAAATGTCACTGCTGAAAACAGCTGAAGATTAGTTATACCACCATAGACATTGTAGGATCAGGCCTGACTCATGGACACAAAGATATAAAAACAGTTATTCAGATTCTCCAACAGTACACTTTGACTTGGCAAGAATGCTTGAAACATTTTGCTCAACTAGTGTTGGGGAAAGTTACTTTTAAAAGTAATTACAATATTGCGTTACTCCCTAAAGAAGTTACTAATTGCATTACTTAGTTACTTTTTATGTGTTACATTACTTTTGCATTACTTCTTCTCACCTGGGCTGGGCTTGCTGGTTTGATTTTTAGTAACAAATAAAGTTCTATTTTTGGCAAATGTAAAGGCCCTTTCACACCAAAAGTGAAATGAATAAGCCCTCTGCTGGATTGCAGAAGAATGGGACACAGGAGAAGAAAGTTCCACAATCTTATTTTGGCAATAAAAACAACAACAACAAATAAATAAATAAATAAATGTGCTTATTTTTTTCTTATTAGTATGCTTTAAGGTCGAAAGCGAAGACATTGGGTTAAAAAAGTGAGATTAAATACATAAAGTGTATTTGTGTAATTATATTTAATTAATTTTTACAGGTTTGCATAATATTCTGAGTTTGCATTTCACTGTTTGGATTCATTTTTAGGAATACTGGACCCACTTTATATTAAGTGGCCTTAACTACTATGTACTTACATATAAATTAATCATTTGATACAATGCACTTATTGTGTACATCCATGTTTTTACATTGTACTTATATTTTAAAAACACCTGCATGTAATTACATCTGTAATTAATTTCTGTAATTACATTTATAATTACACTGTTGACCCATCCCTTAACCCTTACCCCTACCCTTAAACCTATCCATACCACCAAACCTGTCCCTATCCTTACCCGTATCCACCTCAATAGCTGCAAATGTGTTTTGCAATTCAATATGAATCCAATAAGTACATTGTACTTATTTTTTGATGTAAGTACATAGTAGTTAAGGCCACTTAATATAAAGTGGGACCGGAATATTGAATCTGAGTAAGTGAGATGAGTAAATGTTCACTACAATAATCATCATGTTCACACACAACACCTCTGCACTTACTCACGATTCTCTCCCAATGGGGACAGGAGAACTGTCAGTCAATACATGGGAAAACAAAGTAATGTTAACTTATGTTAATTATTTGTAAAAGTAACTCAGATATTTTATTGTAAATATAAAAGTGATGCGTTACTTTACTCATTACTTGAAAAAGTAATCTGATTTTGTAACTTGCATTACTTGTAATGCATTACCCCCAAAACTGCAAATACAGTAAAGGGTTTCCAGTGATTGACTACCACATACGCCCAAAAGCCTCAGTGTAAGTTTTGAATTCATATTATAATGTGAAGGGAATTCTATTAGTATCACTTAATTTCATCTTTGAGGTTGAATGTTATGGGTTTGAAGGTCAGTGCAAAAATGGATAGCTATGGCCTTAACTAGCGAATATCTTGCCTGGCAAGGCCAGACTGATAGACCCTCTCCAAGATATATCAGTCTGGTCAGTCCGCCCTCTGTCGCGATTCGAGTCAAACCGTACCGTGCAATCAGATTCGTTTATTTCAGTGACGCAAACAGCGTCACTCTAGTGCGGCGAAAGTCCCTTCAATATCAACAAAGATTGCACACGGGAGACCCGAGAGTTTGTTCTATTCAGCCGTGAATTCAGTTTAATTATTTACTTTTCGCTGTTGACTCTCTTGTCGCTTTGCTAACGTCATATTCGCCCTTCTCTGATTGGTTTACTCCGCTTCCTGTTTGCTCGGATTTGCTCCGCCCTAGAAATCGAATTGATTCAATGGCCGACCAGACTCATCCGCTGGTACAGTGGTGAGGCTGGATTTTCCAGGCAAGCGAATATCATCCCTCTACAACAGTGGTTCTCAACCTTTTTGACTCCATTACCCAGAACAATATTCAAAATTTAGTAAATTCCAGAAGTTTTAAGAGTGGAATGCTCTCCAGGGTTCGACTTGTTTTAACTAACAAATTTGCATTGAAAATACAATCCCTTAAATATGTTGTATGAAAGATTACCATTATGGTGAGTGGAATATAGTGGAATAGCATAGCCTAGTGGAATAGAGAGTGCAGGGATAAACCCATTTTTTTTTTTTTTTTTTTAAAGCACATGCTCTGTGCAAAGATTAGAATTCAGTTTAAATCAAATCTACGTAATTTGCATGCAATTTGGCTGATATCAATGTTATAGACCTTTTAAACTAATCAGAGTTAAGTTTATCAAATAATGTGACACTCAGGTCAACATTGTGTTAAGTGCTGTAGTCAAGGGCTCACAAATGGCACGATTTCCTAAAAATGACCATTTCCACAGAACATCGCAGGAAATCATTTGGGGTAAATAAAGCTTACCCTCTCAGTATCAAGTGCGTTCAAACAAACCAATTACCCCAATGATAATATGCTTATTGCCACTGACCTAGACTCGAACGCCAACCCATCAAGAGCATCATGTTTTTGAAATAAAGCCAGAATCAGTGTGCTTGCTTCCTCCTCCACATCCTCCAGGCTTCCCTGCATGCCTCTTATACGATTACACAAGGAGTATGTGCCGTACGGCGCGCTTCTCCTGTCTGAATCAGACGAGCGGTTTTGGCCTTGGGTGCTAGTCATACACACCATAATCCTTGAGGATTAAGAGGAGCCTCTTCAGCATTTGATTGTGTGACATTAAAAATAGAAAGCTTGAGCAAACATGGGCCGTAAACAAAGCTCTCCAATCGCCACTTCACAAAAAACAAACAAGGTTTCACTTCAGCTGTGGGCGTAACGAAGGGAACACTTGCGCAGATACCCTAAAAAGTGCTTGTGCGGAGCCGGAAGTTACAAAGAGATAAATGAAAATGTATGAATAATCATTTCGGATTGTTATGGTCATTGTTTTAACAGCAGATTGGTATCATTTAACCTCACGTTCTTGTGCTTACAAGTAGCTGTTATCACGTTACGCAAAAGACTATTCCAAAGCAGATAGAATGATGTAAGCATCAACTTTATCACGAGATAAGGTGGACCACAATGATAATATTGTGAAACATGCCCTGTAGGTTCTTGAGAGTGGATCGATTTGAACACTCATGTCTACGTAAAGCAATCCCTCAGCCAAACTGAATTTGCTCAATTTAGTGTCGATTAGAATACAGTGCCACTGAATTAACATGAAACTATGAGATATGCAATCATATGAGATTTGATTGTGATTTCACATAATTTTTTCTGCTGTAAAAATGACAGACTAGATGTTTGTCTCTATATGAACAGTAGCTACTCTCTGTTTTTTTTTCCCCAGTACATGCATTTTACACTTTAAGATTGATTAAGATCCCCTAAGAGTAAAAAACATAAGGTTTCAGAAAAAAAGAAGAGAAGCAAAAAATATCTGTTTGAGGGCTGTACACTCCCTTTAGATTGCTCTTCACCAGACATCAGCACAAACCGAAGAAGAAATCAAGGTCAGCAGAGATACCTGCACCTAAATTAATCATGAGAGGAGTCATCACTGGATAGCCTCGAAT
This sequence comes from Megalobrama amblycephala, assembly GCF_018812025.1. Taxonomy (NCBI): domain Eukaryota; kingdom Metazoa; phylum Chordata; class Actinopteri; order Cypriniformes; family Xenocyprididae; genus Megalobrama; species Megalobrama amblycephala. The sequence continues at coordinate 3,625,179 of NC_063056.1, forward strand.
ATCTTTCTGCGTCATTGAGCAAAAGAAGTGCAAGCACTGCCGTACTATAACGAATTAAGGTCAGATCATAAAGGTAAAATCCATATTTGCTGAAACAGCCTCACGTCAACCCGAAGTATAACTTTCTGTTTGCCAGAAACTATTATTAATAGTGTTTTTTTGCACCATTATCAGTGTAGATTTCAGGGTTCTGCACAATTTGAAATTAAAAATGCCTTAAATTTCAGTTCAATTCATGAATTTGAAATGAGATTGCAAACGGGATGCAGAATTGCAGTTCAAAATTGAATGCAAGTAAAATTATGATGAATTGAAACTCAAAGCAATTCAACAATTTTGACTAAGATAAAATGTTTGTCAATACAAACTTTAAAGTTTTGAAAAAAAAAAAAAAAAGCAGAGACAGACTGAGAGAATGATTCGATTCAAATTCCAACTCACGAAAGCCAACTCTTTGAATCTAAACTTTGCATGGCCCTGGTAGTCATGGATGATTACAAAATTATCTAAACCAGGGGTGCCCAAAGTTCAGCTCCAACCCTGATCAAACCACTGACCAGTTAATGAAGTGCTGTGTTTGAAAATGCCCCCATACCCTCATTCACTATATCCGACATTAGTCCATTAATATAGTCCACTTGAAGGAGTGAATGAAAACTAGTGAGTGAATTCGGACACTGAGTCAGAACGGCTGCCGCTTTTGCATAGATTGTGCTTGCTGTTTAATAATCATTTGATACTTAGCAAACTGGCAGCTCCAGTAGTAATGAAAAGATTTATCTTGAAACCTGTCATGAAAACTAGCATGTATTAACCTTAATTAAACAATTTAATAATCAATTAAAATTAATTTATGTATGATATTACACTGTAGCCACATTGGGAAGTGGATGGACTGATGATTAAGCTGCGGACGCCATCTTCTGGCCAGACACGAGAATTCATTCGATGCGCGGCGTGACTCTTACATTGCATTATGGGTATTCTCTTAATGCTGAGCGTACATTGGTTGTACATTTATTATTGTGGTGCATTGTGGGATTGAATGAGTGCACTCAATAACGTCCACTATGGGTTTCGGACAGCACTAGAAATGGCCGTCCCCTCAAATAGTGCCCTATTTAAGGGTATAGGGGGTGATTTTGGACACAGCCAAGATCTTCAGGAGCGTTACAGACAGGTGTGTTTGATCAGAGTTGGATCTGAATTCTGCAGGTAGGTAGATTGGGCACCCCGATCTAAACCACAACACAATATATAGTACGCTGTAAAAAAAAAAAAAAAAAAAAACAGATAATGTACTGGCAGAAATTTACCAGGACATTATCCAGTAATTTTACGGACATTTCCGGAAACCCTAAAACACAACGCAATGAAGTTCAAAATGCAAAATACAGGTAAAACACCTGTAAAAAATAAATACAGAAAATTCCATCAAAGTAATACAGTACATTGTGCCTTGCTTTTACAGATTTTTTAATAGTGTATTTTAGAGACATATTTACGGTGGCCCAGTAGTGCACAACACAACGAAATTAAAAAAGCAAACATAAGTTCACAACACAACGAAATCGAGCCACAACACAACGGAAATGCTCCCGACCACTAGGGGGCTCTCAGAGCTCATTAATATTAGTATTCCTTGCCAATGTTCTATAAAGTCGACAGTCTTACAAAGATATCAATACCATGATTAGTTTTAAGTATGTAAACGTTGTATATCGACATGAAATATTAATTCAAAATCACTTGAGTGCACAATAGCTTCATATTTATACCTGTGAATGATTTGACGCGATACCACAGATGAAGGGAACGTCTGACAATTCCACCAAGTGGTTAAAACGTATAATTTGTATTCATTACAATTACTTTGTTTAACATTTAAAAACAGACATGTTCAAATTCCAAAGCTTGTTACTTCCTGTTGGTTAGACTGTCAAGCTTTGTAATTTGAACATGTTAAAAGTAATTTTAATGAATACAAATTATACGTTTTAACCACTTGGTGGAATTGTCAGACGTTCCCTTCATCATTGGCGCGGTAGTGCGTCAAATCATTCAATAAATGATCAAATCAGTATAAATATCAAGCTATTGTGCACTCAAGTGATTTTGAATTAATATTTCATGTCGATATACAGGATACTGTTGAAACTAATCATGGTATTCATATCACTGCTGACTCTATAAAACATTGGCAAGGAATACTAACAATGCCGAGCTCTGAGAGCCCACTAGTGGTCGGGAGCATTTGCGTTGTGTTGTGGCTTTATTCCGTTGTGTTGTGGCTCGATTTCGTTGTGTTGTGAACTTATGATTGCTTTTTTAATTTCGTTGTGTTGTACACTACTGGGCCACCGTACATATTAGGGCTCAAGAGCCAAAAACAAATATTTAGCTTCTCTAAAAGAGATTTTAGTGAGTCATGTTCCTAAATTAACAGCATTGTCTGTCCTGTAACAACATTCCTAAAGTCAGTGTTTGTTAACTGGCCATTTAGAATGTCTACAAGCCAAAACAAAAATACAAGAAATAAACCAGATTATCATTATTAAGTGCCCCTATTATATTTTTGGGATATTACCTTTGATGTAGTGTGTAATAGAGCTGTTTGTGAATGTAAAAGGTCTACAAAAATTCAAAGATCAAAGTGCAGATAAATGGTACTAAAGGTACTAAAGTTATATTTAAAACAGTTCATGTGACTACAGTGGCTCAACCTTAATGTTATGAAGTGACAAGAATATTTTTTGTGCGCCAAAAAAAACAAAATAACGACTTTATTCAACAATATCTAGTGATGGGTGATTTCAAAACACTGCTTCATGAAGCTTCGAAGCTTTACGAATCTCATGTTTTGAATCAGTGCTTCGGAGTGTCAAAAGCATGTGATTTCAGCACACGAGGCTTCGTTACATCATAAGACTTTCGAAACATTTCAGTGGTTCATGTGGCTTTGGCAGTTTGATACACGCTCTGAACCACTGATTCAAAACAAAAGATTCGTAAAGCTTCGAAGCTTCATGAAGCAGTGTTTTGAAATCACCCATCACTAGATATTGTTGAATAAAGTCATTATTTTGTTTTTTTTGGTGCACAAAAAGTATTCTCATCGCTTTATAACATTACGGTTGAACTACTGTAGTCACATGAACTGTTTTGTCTTTGGTAGCTTTCTGGGTGTTTGAAAGTGTTAATTATCTTGCTGGCTATGGAGGCCTCACGGAGCCATCGGATTTCAACAAAAATATCTTAATTTGTGTTCTGAAGATGAATGAAGGTCTTACGGGTGTGGAACGACATGAGAGTGAGTAATAAATGACAGAATTTTCATTTTTGGGTGAACTAACCCTTTAACATCAGGTTTAAGACAATAGTAAATCACCATGCATGATTCATTTAAATATTCTCTTCCCAGACTCTTGCGTCTGAAAGGGAAACTCCTACAAATGCTTATGTAATAATGTCAGCCACAAAAATAACCATGTCCATGCCTTTTCAGTGCTAATTTTTTACTGCGTGTCTTTAGTAAATCCTGACAATAGTTTTTTAGCGCCAGAAGATTGCCTGCGTTGACGCAAACTGTTAGTAAATCTTTATATCCCAAAAGAAAGAAGCGATTCTGAACTGCCTGAAAATAGTAATTCCAGTCTCACTTCCTGCTTGAACCTATGTAAGTTTGGAACAAATTCGCATAATTCCAGCCCTGGTCTTCATTGTTCTGCCAGTGAACAATGTCTACTTTGCACCACCCTCAAACACTGTAGCTGTAGCTGAGACTGGCAGCTGAAAACAGCGTCTTCTCAACATAAACACGAACCAAACTCTTCCAAAGCAAATCCACTTTGATGAGATTGATACGGTAAATCTGACACCATTGTTACTTCTAATAGCTAATACTATTTTGTTTGCTGTAACAACATGAATTAACACAAGCTGATATTGTGTAGTTCAACAGAAACAATGAGTGAGAGACCAGCATTGTGCAGCAGGACAATAGCTTTCTCCAACCTGTGTGTCGTCAGTGTACGTAAGTGAGCAAGTCTCTAACAAGAGGCCTCCTTTCAAGTGCCTTCAAAGGCTGACCCTCTCTGATAACGGCCACGTTATGTTCTCACCCAACCAATTACACTGAATAACAAAAAGCGTAAGCAATATATACACCTTCTGAAGACTTGTCCATCAATTTAAGCTGAGCACACTGAATGCGTTTCAGATACTAGCGTCATCGGGAATAACACAAAACGATTCTCTTTTTTTCTGAGTGAGTGGTCTAATTCAATAGTCCAGGCTTTTCAAACTCCTGGAAATTTGTTTATCATTGATTCATCATCCACCTTCCCTGCTGTGATCCAGATTTCTTTATTGATTCGGATGCAGGGTGCGCAGTCTAGCAGCACTGTATTCTTTTACTCCAGTCATTAGACATCGATCTGGCCAAACTTTTCATTTTCCAGTCAGATGAATTCAGCAGGGCGGAGAGCCGCCTTTCATCCCCAGAGTATCAAAGGAGCTCTAATTTTCAGAGACATGCTGCAACAAGCTGTGCGTTTAGATGCAATTAAACGATTCAGCTTTCATAATCTCAAAATCGATAAGTCATATAATGCAAACCAAGCGTTGACTCCCTGTTTTGGATTGAATATTAGGGTGAAAAACTCAAATGAATCTCTTGAAACTGTTATTAACATCACAACCTGTGACATGCGCCTGTCAACACTATTCATTGTTTTTTTGACAGTCTGTCAAAAAACTGCCACATATTCTAGTTTCTAAATGTATAAATAGCTAACTGCTACAACTTTCAAAGCTTTTGTTGTTAAAAAAAAAATGAATGGATGAATGAATACAGAGGGGGTAAACAGTCAACTCTCTGTTTCTGTAAACAGAAATTCTCTTTAGTGTTTAAGTATTGAACTCATAAGGCAGATGGGTAAAAAATTAAGGTTGGCAACTCGAACATGATGCACAAACCCTCTGAAAGTAAAGGTAACTCTTGGACAAGATGTCCACAGTGAAAAGGTGCAAGGATGTCATATTTTTGTTCTTCTTATTGTGCCATTTGCTGTGATTTTTTTTGCTAGTTTCAGCCCGACACAGTTATCATTTTCACGTCCAGCGCCACGTTGTTTAAATAGCAAATGCACTCACGCCCATCTGTTCACCCATGGGCGTGCTGGTCTGAAAACGAGGTGTGTTCAGGTGCATTGTTGGCGTGTTGCTATTTTGAGGCAACTGAAAACGACTGCGCCATTGACTAACAAAAACCTGGTCTAAAGTCAATGGCGCAGTATTTTTTTTGTTATTTAAAGGGTGCATTAGTAATATGCGCCTATAGGCAGGTGCACAATGATTATTACACACATACACATACAGGGACTCAAAGCAGCACACAAACATGCCAAATATTAAAAATAAAAGGATTACAATGTGAAAGATTATTATTGTGTACTTAAAGATAAAAATGCCTACATGTCATAATGGATAGTCATTGCATGTATCAGAATTACCTATTTGCAGTAATGACGAATGAAATTGGCTAATTATTTGACCAATTGATGCAATACACGCATGTATTTAAACTGACTCGTCAGGTTGAGAGTATCTATATTCCGCCATGTAAATAGCGACTCCACCATTGCGCGAGCACACCTGACTTTTAAAGGGAATGGAAGATGACACTCTGATGGCACGCCAACCATTTTTTCCATTGTTAAATTAGCAAAAGTGGATTCGGACATGCCCTAAGTGCACCTATGCCATGCGCTTCAGACCATGTGCTAAGATCTTTAAAATAGGGCCCTTAGTCTTAAATTCGGCATGAAACGCAAGTTGCAATAGTTTTTTCTTCCCTATTGTGTTATATATATATATATATATATATATATATATATATATATATATATATATATATATATATATATATGAGTGAAAGCTTCTGGAACAAGAACAAGGGTGGGGCTTCATTTTGTCCATGAGGAACTGATTGGATGGTTGTGGTTTGCTATTGGTGGATCTCATGTGAGTGACAGGTTGCCCCGCCCTCGTCATCAGAGAAGAGAAGAGATGCTGCTGCAAGAGGGAAGGGAAGTTATTCTGATTCAAGATTATGAAGAACATGAAGTTAAAAATATGATGTGCACGGATAAATCATTTATAATAAACACTGCAATATTCAACAAACAATATTTACACTGCAATATTTCGTGGTGAAATCATATATATATATATATATATATATATATATATAATATGTTTTGCATTAAATTTCTATATATATAAAATCAACAGCTTTAACAGGATAGTTTTAAATTTCACCATCATTTTTAATTGGATTTGATATCATTCACAATGCCTCATGGGATTGTACTGTTTTGTTTGAAATGTTGTGATTCTCCTCATAGCAGGTTGACTTTGTTCATTATAATGCTTTAACAAAGACTTTAAAACCCCTATGGGAAAAATGAATAGAAAAAATCTTTCGGAACCAACACCACTGAAAAAGTGGGCGGACACTGATGCACTAAACCTCTGAGTTTCATTTGAGGGTTTTAATCATCATATATTTGAGCTTTAACATTGCCATGTTTATAATGGTGACCTTGTGTCAGTCATCTCACGTGATCGGTCAGAAAAACGCTTGCTGTAGTCGCTGTAGAGCACGGTCTTACTCAACCTTGATTACCGCTAGTGGTATTACTACAGCACAGTTTTATTTCAAAGTACTTCTAGTTTCAAGGTCTACAGGCTACAGCCAATATTCTGTAGCACACGTATTGATTTTGTGCCAGCGCAGAGTTTGATTTTTACACTTTGATCCTGTGTGAACCACCATCACGAGTAAAGCAGAAGAGCCAATAGAGTACCAATGAGGGTTAGTCTGCGTCAATTCAACATATCGTGGTTTAACCTTATTGACTTTGTCATTGTCTTTCAGTGCATCTTGTGTAGTAAGTCCTGTGTATTATAATGCCTATATGATTTGTCTGAGAGAGTACTAACATTCATACCTAAATAATTTATTATTGTTTCTGTTTGTAGTTGTTTTGTGTGCCTCTGGAAGCCTCCACCAGCTGGATCCTGTAATGATTAGTCTAAACATATCCCCATACGAGTTCTCAACCCTGTTAAAGAAGTCTATTGTAAGATATATACGTAAAAGGGACTTAGGCAAGCCAATCCTCCAGCTGAGATGATACTGCATCAGAGATATTCCTTCACTCATTTATTCACAGACTCACATTCTGTTCTTCAGCTTGTCTCCATGCTGACTGCATCCCTCGGTGTGAATTAGTAATGCTGTTTTTCTCACTTATTTCACTGTAGAGATGCATTTGTGAATTGCTAGAAGTCTCTTTCATGAGGACCCTTTTACAATGAAAGTAATGCTATCAGTTTCCAGGTTCATTTTAATGGCATGGATGTGGTCTGTACTGTACGCGAGTACTAACTTCTAAACAGTAGCTTTACACAGTCGCTGGGTTTGTCCATGTTCAACCCAACTTGGGTTGTTTTTAACCCAGCATTTATTTTTAGACGCTTCAACAATATTTGAAGCGTCTAAATTGGTAAAACTCTTTGTTTATAAGAGTCTTCTAAATGAATAAGTGTAAATGAACAAATGCTGTTTTAGTTGACTAAATTATGTCTTGTTTTCCATGGTGTGGAGGTTAAAATTGAGGATACTGGGAATTCAGGGTGGTGCAGAGTGTCTGACATGTGATCTGGTCAGTCTCAGTGTGGCAGATAAGGTTTAATTAATTCCTTCTCCATTGGTTCTGCTAGCAGTCTCATTTTGCCTGCTGAATATGACATTGTAAATTAGAAAAATGTAGATGTGCACATGCTGCTTTTTGACTGCCTTTACTTTCTTTCCCATCTGTTTAGTACAAAGCCATGACATTTCCAACTATAATTAATTTCTGTACTTACATCTATAATTACACTGTTGACCTTCCCTAACACCTTAACTCACCTTTAAATCTACTCATACCTGTCCTTAAACTTACCCATATCCCACCTCAATATATTAAATAATTCCCGCCAAAGGCATACCCAGAATAAAGGAGCGGGGCCTGGTTGAGTTAGTTAATAGTGGCCCTGTCCCAAATGGCACACTTCATGTGGACTTTCGGTCTCGTGGACTTAAATTGCGCGTGGTCGCCGAGTCTACGAGTCCGTAGGCCAGGGTTCCCCAAACTTGTTCCTGGAGGGCCGGTGTCCTGCAGAGTTTAGCTCCAACTTGCATCAGCACGCCTTCCTGGAAGTTTCTAGTATGCTTAGTAGGACCTTAATTAGCTGCTTCAGGTGTGTATGATTAGGGTTGGAGCTAAACTCTGCAGAGACACCGGCCCTTCAGGAGCAGGAATGGTGACCCCTGCCGTAGGCCGTCCCATTCAGCATTTTAACGCTCTGAAGTGTGCTCAGCAGCGCCCCCTTTGTAGCCTTGAAGCGGTCTTCCGTGAAGCCCGCATAGATGCAGGCTCTGCACACTTTAACTACCCAGGATTCCTTGCGAAATGCCAATCAGACAACGGATGGAAGGAGATTTCGCTCAAGAGCAATTGATGAAGAAAATATTTAAGTGTAGGTATCATTACGGTTTTTATGACCTAGGTGTACATTTTACCAGTTGTTACCTACAGTTTATACAAACATTATGGTCATCGACCAGTGGTTGATATCTCAAACATAATAATAGCGCGTTGAATAATACGATCGCATTATGATTCATTAAATAAATAGAACCGAATGTCAGGACTTTACTGAGTCATATGTAAACCTAGTATTTATATTTAAACCTGTAAATTCATCTGAAACTCACACACACGTTTTTTATGTGTTAAAATTGCAATCTTAGTTTAAATGGAACATTATGTATCATTACAACTGTATACATTATTTAAATAAGCATGTATATATTGTCTAATGCCCAGGTGGCATAAGCAAAAGCAGGCTGTGTATTTGACATGGAGATAATATTTTGCAAAAGAAAAGAAACCTGTTCTTGATGCTAAATATTATCCCCGAACCTGCAGCTCCTGTCAAAAAACAACCAGACTGTTATTTCCGGCGTGACGATCGAGTCTGTCCCAAAAATACCTCTCAATGCGCCCTCGTGGACTCGCGCCAAGGACCCTATAGGTCTGCATTACATGACGTCACCAAAGTGTGGACTCTGAGGAAGTCCACAAGTCCGGAGTGTGTCATTTGGGACAGGGCCAGTGTGTTGAAATTCACGGTTATGGTAAGTAGTGGGACATTTCCCAAACACTTGACCAATCACAACACACTGCTCCAGCCGACCAATCAGAGATTTTGTTAACTGTGCTTTTCAGAAGGAGGGGTTTCACAGAGACAGGAACTAAACAGGGGTGCGTTTCCCAAAGCGAACTATGGTCACAAGTTCTGTCGTTACCAATACACTTCAATGGGACTTACGACCATAGTTGGCTAACGATGCTTTTGGGAAACACACCTCAGAGCGTTACTGACAGACTGTGAAGAGAGGAGCTGCAACAATGGAGAATAAAATAATGAACATTCAAGCATGAAAATCTGTTCTAGTAGAGCCCAAAAACAACATCAAGACTTTGAGAAGGGCGTAATAGGTTCTCTTTAAAATCCATTCGGATCAGAGCTGGAATCTAGACAGGGTGGCAAAATTGAGGGAAAAAATTGTCAAATTGTAATTCCATACTTAAATCTTATTTCATATTTTGATGACTTTACTATTATATGTGTAAAGTTCTAATAATAAAGAATGAGTAATGGTTTTGAATGGTATAGTGTATGTTTTGTACGGCAAAGGAATTGTGAGATTGTGCTTGTGATAACATTTATAAAATGTGAGATGTTAAAATACGTAGGCTATTTTAGATGCACTTCAGACAGAGACATTAATGAATGTATTAGGACTGCATTTGTTTGAAGATTGTTAATTTTCTGCTTCTGCTTGTATTATTCTCATTTGTCACGTACTTTTGTGCTAAAAGAATGTTGAAGGTTTGTTTTGCACAATATCAATTAATGATGTGATGGTCTGGTCATAAACATACTTTACAAATCCAATCTGGGCTTTGTGTAATATTAGGTTACACTTGATTTTGATGCTCCACTTTATACATTCTACTAATTGTAAGTAACTTTGCAACTGCATGTCAAATTACTAACTCAAACCCTATCCTAACAGCCTACTAATACTCTAATGACTGCTACTTGACATGTAGTTCCAAAATTACATATAGTTATGTCTAAAGTGGGTCATCAAAATAAAGTGTTACCTTATATTATAGCCCTTTTATAAAAAGTAGTTTTTTTCAAAATTAAGCCAGGAAGAAAACATCCTTTGACTGCAAGAACTTCTTTTTGACAGGAATTGTACTGTAGTTGCATATGAAGTCAAGAACAATCACTCACTTTGAATGTTGGTCATAAATAAATGAAGGTTTTGTGGTTTGGGGTCCATACATGTGATAAGCTATGCTCTTCTATCATGTGCAGTAGAAAGGAGACACAGAAACAGATCTACTCACAAAGCAATTCATTCAGCCCATATGTTGCACATTGCACAAATTATCTTACTGAAACATCGTTGTCGTTCAGCAACATTATTAGCTTCCATGCGCTCAAACAAAGGTCAATAAAAATAGGGCTCAACGTACTGTGTTATAATGAAGGAATTTTCCATATTGGTTTTTTTCTTTTTCTTTTTCTTTCTTTTTTTTTTTTTTTTTTTTCTTTTTTTGAATTACACATTGCATTGTGTAGTGTTTTAGGGTTAAAGAAGAAAGAATAATGGCCTGGCAGAAAATTACTGTTTACTTCTGTTTTTCTACGGATTTGTTTCTTACAGTGAAATTAATAAATATATTACATTTCCTGAAGCCTGTACAATAATATCATACGGTACATACAAGTAGTTTTAAATGAAAATGTTTCAATATGTCTGACCCTTGAAGTAAAATTATTTTTTAAATAGTCTAATAACTTTAAGATATTTATATATAAATTATAATTTATATTTGGTCTTGGTGGACTGGAGAGTGACCTTGAGTTCTGAATGTTACTTTTACTGTAGTACATATAATTATAATTATAACAATTATTGTCTAAGAAAAAATATATTGATTAATTATGTTATGCTCTTTATAATAAAAATCGTTTTACTTTGCATTAATGTTATTGTGGAATTAAAAGCATTAAATGTTTTCTTTGGGAAAATAAATATTTTTGATTCAAATGAAATCAAAATGTAAGGCCTGAACCAAACCATAAATATAATTTAAGAAAAATTAACAAATTTTGATGTAACTAATTACAGTATTTTTTTTAAAAAAATTGGTCCCTATTTATTTTTTTTTCTGTGTATATCACTTTTAAAGACTTAAAAGGTGAATTGTGTGATGTCTGTGCATCAATGCAAAAATAACAACTGTTTTCAAACGTAGACAAATTTCCTGAACTATCCTCATACTGTCATTGGTCACACAATAACATGGCCCCTCCCTACACTCACACCATTGGTTGAGTCGGAGCTGCTGTGTCGGGCTGGTTGCTCAAACAAAGTTAAAAGTGCCATAGAGTCAAGTGTTTGGGAAAATAACCATGTATGGATGACTTATGAGCTAGAAAGCATTTTGACATGGAAATATTACAATTAAGTTTAAGATCTTGTCATGATTATGAAGAAAAAAATGAGCTCAGGCAATTCTACTGTATACAAATATAATCCAGTGCTCAACAAGTCAGCTAGGACTACAGTCTCTCTCTCTCTGTTCTCTGTCTGTAAGCATGACCGCCAGCATGCCCAGGTGATGAATGGGCAGAACTGGATAAAGTACACAGTAATAACCTCCAGGCAACCTGCAGCACAACGAGGCATGGGACCACAGATTTATCATTCAATTGTCTGAGGATTTTATCAACTAGGCCTTCCATTGCACCTTTGATTTATTTTACAATTTATTATTTTTGATCTGAGTGTGTGTGCGGCCAGTGTCACGGCTCCTCTGTGAATAACAGGTTAAAATAAACCATGCAAACACAAAAACAGACCATCTTCTCTACGCCTGGGGGAAAGACAACTATCTCTGAAAAGAATTGTTAATAAAAAATAAAAATGCCTGCATCTAACTCAAGCTGCAGGACACAATGCAGCAAATTGATTTGCTCTTGTTTTAACATCTCAACCAACCTGATACAGCAACATTGACTCAACCAAAGGCGTGAGTTTAAACTCAACCAGGCCCTGCCTCTTTATTTTGTGACGTGTTTGATTTTTTTTTTTTTTTTTTTTTTTGCGCACTGATACAGAGAATAACTCCCTTTGGAGGGATTTTGTGCTTTGTAACTTTGCAGACCTTTTTCATGCTCAAACAGCAACATTATACAGCCTAATATAAATTAAACCTCAATAACTTTTTGAACACATACTCTTGAACACATACTAGACTTATGTAGTCTTGCTTAGCTATATTTGACTATTGGCAAAAAGTCTAGTCCATTTGGCAGCTAATTCTAGCCAAGAACTGCTGACTTCTATGAAATCTGGGCTGTGTCCGAAATCACATACAGTACTTTCCTACTATATAGTAGGTGAAAAACAGTATGTGACAAAAAGAGTTATCCTAAAAGAGTAGATAAAAAAGTACCTGGATGCCTTGCTACTTCTGGTGAGATTCTACCATGGACACATTACTATCCCATGAGGCCACAGGAGAGGGTTTGTAAATGGCAGTAAAGCGATGGAACTGATGCTGGTAGGTAACATGATAATGACAACATTGTGAAAATAGTACATCCGGATTAAATTCATACTAGGGGGAGGAAGGATGTGGCTTTGCGAGAGTCTTGAGATGCAGAAGAGACATTATCAAACATTGAAGGGGGATACATTAGAGCATCTATCTAGATCATTCCATCCACCATTAAGGAACATCATTCCAGACACCAGCCAAAACCCAATACACACCACACACAGACACACACAAACACGCATGAAGATTGTATGTACAAAATATGACTGTGCCAAAGTGTACCCGTCGTTGTATGTCAAGTTGCATTTACGTATCCCTAGTGTATAAGTTTAGCCATGACTGTAGTTGTGTTAGTTTTTATTCTAAATGATAAAATTCGAGTATAAACTGTATCTTCCCTTTTATGTTTTTGCCACCTGACAAGTTTGGTTTCTTTATAAAGCTCTCTTTATGCCTTATTTGACAATGTATGTCACATTACTGTAAAATGCATTGTTACAAAAAATACACTCCGATCTGACACTTCATAATTCATGCAAATGAAGTCATAAATGGAGAAAAAGAAAAGGTTTGCCCACCAAGATTGCACCCCTATCATTGGCTGTTTCACCCAAGGAGGCGTGTTGGCTTGTTTTTCCATAAAAGACAACCACACGCATTTTTCCTTTGTCTCTCGTCTCTCGTTTGTCTCAATTGTTCCTTGCCATCTCGTGCACTTCTCTCCCGGACGTCTCAGGCGACCGCGCTTCCATCACATGCTCATCTTTTTGGGAAGACCATCTCCGGCGAAACAAACTTTCAAGTCCTCAGTTCAAATCTTCCCGTTGAAACGGAAGAAACCAACAAACTGCAGCCGCACTGAACTGAAACTCAGCTCGCAAACTCATGCAAGTAGCCTACCACTTCTCTCTATCTTAGATGCGATAAGACATACGACCTAACCAAGTGATACTGATTCTTTGCTGGCTCTCAAGGACTGTTTTGCTAGAAGAGGGACATATGGATCGCCAAGGATGAGGTGGCTGGTAATGGCACAGTGAAAGTGGGTAGAGGGGAACAGCAGGAGGATGAAGAGGAGGTGCAAGGCAAGAAGAGAAAAGGGATGGAGGAGGACCCCAGAGAAAGGACGGAGTACGGAGAAGGCAAGGAGACCCAAGTGAAACAGCATGACTGAACCTGTTTGAGAGGCAGGAGCACAACAATGATAAATATAAGAATTGGACCCTCCGGCCAAGGCGACCAATATTGGTGCTTGGAGACTCTAATATGGGCAGATTACCAGCAGTGGAAGACAAAAGAGTATAGGTGGTGTGCTACCCAGGGGCAGAACTGGCGCACGTTTGCAATCTCCTAGGGAACTGGAACCCAACAAGTGCAGAGGTAACAACGGTACTGCTATCCTTTGGAATCAATAACAGGGGCTGAAGAGGGTCCTGGGGGCAGCCGAGCAGACCTTCCCAAACGCACAGGTCTGTATCCCTCATTTTAACTGGCTTTTGCTCAGAGGAGAAAGGATGCTTCTGAGAGACCTTAATGGACATATCAACAGCATGAGGAAGGCGATAGAGAATCTCTCGTATGGGCAGTTCCATATGGAATCCCTCTGGATCCAGGAGACTGGAAAGGCGATTTGGCAACATTGGGCCAGTTATTTAAACTGCTGGGCACCCTGTTAACCAAAGTCTTGGTACAGTGATTAACCTCTCCCAAAGAAAGTTAATTAAAGAGGAGATGTCGGTACTACAGAGAGGTTTGTTGTTTATTCCTAAGGGGAGGGGAATGAGTGGGGGTCACTGGAATGTGATGTGGAAGCCAGTCTTGCGGCTTATCACAGGCAGCTCAAGTTGGTGGTTTTCTTTGAGGGGGAGAAAGGGGGGCTAGGGGACCATTTACCACCAGTTCAGGGTGGGAGCCAAAGAGGAGCCAGGTATCAGAACTGGTCTAGAAGATAGTGGAAGAAGATGAGAGGGTAGTTAAAGGGGTTAGGGAGGTGGAACTTGTCTAGAGGGGTATGGGATGCGTTGAGACTGATGAGGAGGGACAATACTATCGTCATTAAGCCAGCCAACAAGGGCAGTATGGTGGTGGATAGCGAACAATTTATTAGGGAAGCCATGCGGCAGCTACAGGATAGGGATTTTTACAGACCATTAGAACAGTCTATATATGTGGAGTCTGTGGGTATCGAGAAAGAATTGGCATTACTGCAGCTTCAGGGGGTATTTTAAAGAAAAAATCGGTATTTAAAAAAACAGGCTCAGTGTGTGAGGGGGCAGGACACTCCAAGAATCAGGAGATTCTATGTGTTGCCTAAGGTCCACAAGGAGAGAGTCACATGGCCGTTTGCTGATATTCCTCCAGGTAGGCCAATCGTGTTGGATTGTGGGAGTGAAAGCTATGGAGTGGCGGAGCTTATCAATATTTACCTCAACCCAATCTCCATCAGACATGTGAATCACCTGAAGGACACATACCACTTCCTCCAGAAGGTATGTGAGGTCAGGATTAGTAAGGGAACCAGACTTTTCCATGGACATAGAAAGCCTTTTCACCAACACTAAAACAGACTGGGGCTTGGAAGCAGTAAAGAGATGCTTTGAAATACACCCAGACTGAGAGGGTACAGAGGGGGAATTCAAAGAGTTTGTGAACACTTTGAATCAGCATCACCCTTCCATTAAGGTTAAATGGGAGTTGAAACAGGACACCACTGACATCCTAGACACAACCACATATAAGTATGAGGAGATGGGGAGACTGGATGTGAGGGTGTTTATTAAGAACATTGATTCACATGCCCTGCTGCACAAAGGGAGCCATCACGATTCACATGTTTTTAAGGGGATAGTGAAGGCACAGCTTCTGCAGTTAGGAGGATGTGTACGAGATAGAAGGACAGAATCTTGTTGGTCAGGAATATTTTCAGGGCCTTTAGGTGCAGGGGCTACTCCCATCAATTTCTAAGGGGGGATGGCTAAAGAGTAAAGAGGGAGTGGTGGAGAAGGAGAACCGGCCCTGCGGAAAAAGTTACTGCCATTTGCAGTTGCGTTTTCTGGAACAGCCAAGAGGTTAGCCATGGGGATCAAAAGGAATTTTGAGAAATGGTAGTTTTGTTGGTGGAGAGATATAGAATGGCACCAGCCTTCAAAAAAGACAAGAACCTAAAGGACATTCTGGTCCACAGTAGACTGGGACCAGTTAATCAAAGAAAACCTGTTAGGACCCAAGAAACAATCGTGAGGGGGACGGGCAGGGGTGTACCGAATCACACAGCAAGAATTGTTTACCTGATAAGGTGCACCTTGTGTGGGAAAAGGTACTTGGGAGAGACTAAGAACAGCATCCTAATGAGGATGTCAGCTCATAGATATGCATTAAAGAAAGGGGCTACAGGACAAAGAACACAATGGGCCACATTTTGGAAAACACGGTATCCCGCACATCAGGGTGTAGACTGGAACATGACCCAAACTGGGAGAAGAGATTCTGGATCAGGAAGCTTGATACAGTGTTGCCAAATGGATTAAATGAGAGAATATATTAAAGAAAGTTGATTTAAAAAAATAAAAAAATGTTTGAAAAGCAATTTTGAGTGTGCAAGGTTATTGACCAAGATTCAAATATGAATATGAATATCATAGTAAATATTTATTTTGTGTTATTAGTCCATGTATCAGCTGTTTACATTGATATTTCTTGAACGAACAGGGAGATTTTCATTTCCCAGTTCTAATGAGCGCTGCTGGTCCCTGTGCTTCACAGCGCTGCTCTCTGGAGTCATGAGCTGCATCCACAGCCTGCCAGATTCTTGCTGCGGTGTTAATGTGCTGCTCGGTGTCACGTTCAGTCAGCAGGAAGTGCTGGCTCTTGCCGTAGCAGCAACAGGAACAGGCTCCTCAGACCCAGCGTGTGGCTTTCTCTTAGAGGTTTGAAAGCATTTCTCCCTCCCTCTCCTGTAGATCTGTGAGAGCCAGCGGGGCCCTGGCATTGACCCCTATAAATGGACAGGTGCTTGGTATTGAAAAATGATGGTCTTTCTTCGCCATATTGGAGTGTCACAAATAAACATGTTTCAGCAGTGCTGCATCCATGGAAACGTTTTGCCATGATGACACTTAAACTGTAAAATGACCATCAAGAAATAAGCATATCCACTTTACATGGAGATTCACAGAGAACAGCACAGCTTTCAGTGTGCACACAATGGGGTCCAAGACTTTTTTTTTTCATTTAAACATAAAACATCATTTAGGATTTTGAAAAATGAATGGGTTACACTTTATTTCGATGGTCCACTTTAGACATTCTACTACCTATAAGTAACATAGTTATAAGTAACTACAGCGGTCATTAGAGTATTAGTAGACTGTTAGGTTAGGGTTCGGGTTAGTAGAATAAGTGAACTATTAAAACTATTAATAATATTAAAAATATAGCGTTACCAAGCTCTGGCATAAAATGAAAAATAAACAATATTCAGTATTTCTAGGTCACAATCAAATGTAAGCAAATTTGTTCTTACCTCCTCTGAGCAAAAGGTCAGATTTTTTTGCTTCCACTGAAGCACATGATCTCTCTCTCTCTGGAACATTCTCAGATCATGCTGGGTTAACATGGATCATCAGGTTTTGTCCATGCCAACTCAAGTGCTGCTGTCATAAAAACAAAAGGGAAACATGCCAAAAATTATGGCGCTCTGACATTACATCTTTTATTAAACTTTTCATGCAAAGAGTTCATTTAAAAAGTAACAAATCAGTAACAAAAAGGATTTATTTACAATGATAAATAAGTGACTGTAGATAATCTCTTAAATGTGAATCTTATTTGAACTTATTCGCTCGTCTAGGCTCAAAGCTGCTCACTAGGAACATTTTTTGTTCAGCAGAAGCTTTGGTTTTAATGAGCTTTGTGTCGGGGTCCTGATCACCCTGTCAAGGTTTATTTTGCAATAAAAAAATGACTGGATGTACATTATCCTTTACTTACGTCAAATAAGGTTATATGAATATTCATTTATTTCATTTACTCAAAATACACCCCAAAAACATTAAAAGCACAACTGTAGCATGTGTACTTGTGTAACATCCTATTTCTATATGATTTAATATCTTTTGACTCTTTTGACTGGATATCTGCAAATATCATAATATGGTTAAAAACATAACCACAACAAGATAATCACAATATCATTTAATTTTTTGGCCAAAGATTGCAGACTTTCTTAGGTCTGATTTTGAAAACAGAAGCATTTTTTGGACCTCACTTTATACCCTTTTTTCCCCTGTTATTAGCTTCACTTTATGTGGCAATGCAGAGTCATGACGTGACCAGTAACACGTCTCAGTGGCGTAAAATCCACAGATCTTCAAATAACACCTGATTTGTTGGTCTGGTTCATTACAAACCTGTAATGTAGCAATTTGCTTCCTTTGGAAACATAACCGCAATATTACGAGGCAGCGTGTAAGTGTCAGAATGAATGACTTAAGCGTGCCAAAGTTCTTTTGAAGTTGAGGAAGTGCAGGGGTAGAGGAAGTTCTTCAATGCTCTGTTGAAGTGGGAGGAAGTTTCATTTAATTGGATTTTGATGCTGCCTGTTGTCATGGCACCCAGATTCTGTCATTTCATATAAGGTCTTTTTTCATCGGATGGGGAAGAGATCTCAGGCAAAAGGAAATGAGCTTCCTGGAGGAGCAGTATGCAATAGAGCAGCCACATTGATTGGGGGAAATGAATGTGTTTGGGCTCTCAACACAATAAGTCCGAGCGGCACATGCTGAAGTGGCCACGGATACTCTCTGCCCAACAGCAAATGAATTAAGATGGGAAATAGAAGCGGCTTCATATAAGCATAAAAATAAGGAGATCTTTAACCGCCTGGTGCGCTCCATTGCCTTTCTTTGAATTCTAATAAAAGTATCCAGTCGAGCACTCCTCGAAGTGTACTAATAAAATGGCAGTGCATTACTGCAATGTATTTTCCAAGATTTTACTGACTTGTTGTCGGTATTTTTCATTAGGATGCTGCTGAACAATGATAGATGATTTGTGAGATTCAAGACCTTTTCATCAGAACTGAGATTGAACTTTAACTTCAATTAAAGAAGCCAGAAGCACAACTGCTTTCAATATTGATAATAATCAGAATTTTTTCTTGAGCAACAAATCAGTATATTAGAATGATTTCTGAAGGATTATGTGACAGTGAAGATTCTGAATGCTGAAAATTATTAAACAAATAAATAACAACAGGTGAAGGTAATCCAATCAGAAGGGTGTGTTCACACTTGGCAGGTTTGGTTCAATTAAAACAAACTCTGGTGCGATTGCTCTGTTACTGCGGTTCATTTGATTAGTGTGAACGCTGCCATCTGAATCCTGGTGCGCACCAAACTATCGGACCGAGATGCCTGAGGGTGCATTCACACTTGTAATTCAGTTTGTTAGGTTTGTTTGGTCCAGAATAAAAAAGAAAAAAACTTTTAGCCCTGGTCTGATTAGCATTCAGATTGGAAGGCCTAAAGGCACAGGGATACATTCACAACCTGATTGGTCGGATTTTATGACGTATTGCCTATTTTGAGACGATTTTGAAACTTACTGAACATCCAAAACAATGCTGTGTGCTGAGGTAAACGTGCTCGTTGTGTGTGCGTAGCCTGCATATGATGGTATTTTGACCAGCTGGGAACTTGTGAAGAGCTTATAAAATGTGTAAAGGAGTCAAAACAGTGGTCCCTCTGTCACAAACACAAACGATCTGCTGTGAGGAGACACGCCTCTGATGCCTGTGATGGGCAAACTCACGACTATGACGAGAAAAACCGATATGCGTGAGGATTCTGACATTTTTAGGGTCTCATCCTGTTTTTGGTTCGTGTTGCGTTCATCATTTGAACCGCACCAGAGTTCATTTGGAATCGGACCGAGACCCATCTTTTCAGCGGTCTCGGTCTGCTTGTTTGGTGTGCACCAGGGTTCGGATGGCAGCGTTCACATATGTTCAAATGAACCGCACTAACAGAGCAATCGCACCAGGGTTCGTTTTAATCGAACCAACATGCCAAGTGTGAACACAACCTAGAACAAACTTCCAAATGAACTCTGGTCCGGTTCAACAGAAATATGAACATATGAAATATGACTCCTTTACACATTTTATAAACTCTTTGTGAGTTCTCAGCTGGTCAAAATGCCATCATACTTACACACATATAACGAGTGCATTTAGCTCAGCACACAGCATTGTTTTGGATGTTCATTAAGTTGTGTCACAAAATATTTTTTTATTTTTTGTATCGTCAGGTTCGGTTTTAAAAATGACTGTGTGAATGCTAAGCGAACCAGGGTTAAATATATTTAAATTGTAATTGGGTTCAATTATATTTTGTTTTTCTTTTTTTTTTTTTTTTTTTTTTTTTGGGGGGGGTCCAAACCAAGAGAATCAAACTACAAGTGTAAACACATAAGAGATTACATAAGAGACTTCTTTTAAAATAAATTGTAAAAAATCTTACCGATTCCAAACCTTTGAACACTAGTGCATAATAAAATTTATTACACGGCTCTCTGAAATGCTTGATTCTGATTGGTCAGTTGCATCATTCCGAAGTCATTCATTTTCAAATAATGACCGTCGTCAATTGCAGTGCTGCATAATGATGCTTATCCATTTCTTTCAC
This sequence comes from Megalobrama amblycephala, assembly GCF_018812025.1. NCBI lineage: Eukaryota > Metazoa > Chordata > Actinopteri > Cypriniformes > Xenocyprididae > Megalobrama > Megalobrama amblycephala. The sequence continues at coordinate 3,645,625 of NC_063056.1, forward strand.
ATCTCATATCGCACCACGGATTAAAGGATTAGTTCACTTCTGAATTAAAATTTCCTGATAATTTACTCACCCTCATGTCATCTAAGATGTTTATGTCGCTCTTTCTTCAGTGGAAAAGAAATGAAGGTTTTTGAGGAAAACATTTCTAGGATTTTTCTTTTTTGTAAAACCGTTTAGTCTTTGCACATTCGCTTTGTAGACACTGGATCGGTACTTCCGCCTACGTCACGCGAGACCTTTCCAACGTGTTTACATAATGCATGGCGGATCGCAGAGCAGTGCAAGATGAGCATTTGTGGTTAAAAAGTATATACATTTTTTTTAGTTTTTTAGAAAACGACTGATGGTTTCTCTAGATAAGACTCTTATTCCTCGTCTGGGATCTTTTATTTTCGACTGAAGAAAGAGCGACATAAACATCTTGGATGATATAGAGGTGAGTAAATTATCAGGACATTTATATTCTGAAGTGAACTAATCCTTTAATTTGTATTCCTACTGTTTTATTGTTGGAATGTTCATCTTGTTGGTATAACAATTGTTTTGTACAATGTAATGGATTATAAGATGATAAACAGATACATTTTTAAAATATTCATCTCAAATCAATATTTTATGTCCTTGTCATTATTTATATGGTGAAAAGGTAATAAGTGATACGACTGTACATCATCTTTTAAATGTTAATCTTATTTGAACTTGTTCGCTCATCTAGGCTCAAAGCTTCTCACTAGAATCTTTTTCAGTTTTGTTTTAAAGGTGCTAAAGAGAATCTTTTTGTCGACTGAGAAACCAAAGATTGTTAGTGAGTTTTTGAAAGGAGCGCATGCGTAAGAACAACCCCCCTCCTTCACAGCTCATTTCGAGGGAACGCCTCCCAAAACTCGTGCACGAGTATTGGAACACGAGTGTTTACCACCGGCATTCGCTGTGTCGTGTTAGTGGATTCATTATGTCGGACTCACCGCAGGTAACTCATAATCTGCAGTTGTTACTCCTGACTCCTGACAAAAACATTGCATGCAGCGCCTGTGGAGTGTGGAAAGTTACTGGAGAGCTCAGCCGCGCACGTCGCTCACAAGGAACGTCATGACAGTGATTGACAAGCCAGAGGGCCAATCGTTTACGCGATGATGATTCCACATTTACTCAAAATACACCAAAAAAAACATTAAATGCATTAAACTAGCATCCTAATAAATTCTTGTGAAAACTGACTTGCCAAGGCGACAATCTGGACACACCAGCTAATGTTGCCGTTTTAATCCTTCTTAACCCTTCAAGCAAAACCAGGTAGCCAGACGCAAGCCTGTTTCCATGTTTATTCAAGCTCACAACAATTTAATCCCAAATCATCTTTGCTTTATCAGCATGGCAACTTCATATAGCTAATCATTTCCACTATGTTTGGCTAATTACAACTCATACAAGGCCATCTAGCATAACAGTTTGTTAATTAGGTGGGTGATATTCCAGGAATATTAACAGGGATACACAGAGAGATTAACTGTCAGTCATTTCCGAATTAAACAAACGTCTTTGGCTGCAGATGAATGTAAACACAGCTATCGACACTGGCAGGACAGTATGCATTTCTATCCCCTTACCTCGGCTAAGCTCTCTACTTATGAGGAGTTATGAGGCTGACTGCTCTGGCAGGCAGGCAATAAAACACCACCGCCCTCACTTATGTAGCGGCACCACGGAGCACCACTGCCCTTACTAATGTACGCCGGTGTGTGTGTGTGTGAGGAAATAATGCATGTCAGAGACAGTTGAATATCAAGCCACAAAGAAAATAAACAGATACTTCCAGGGAATAAGTGTTTGAAATCTAAAGTGTAGCATTAGAATGAAGGTGGATCGTGGTCACGGGCTGGTAGGAGCCGTCACTGAAAATCATTGTGCTTTGTCCTTGATGTTATTTCTGTGAGAACAGAACTCTTCGTTGTTAAAAACTAAACAAAAAAAACAAAAAACTGGAGCATCTAAATTTAGAATCGAGATGTTGGGGTTGATCACCCACCGCCAAACACAGAGGATTGCATTCAGAAGAAGAGATAGCAGTGTGCCAAGGAAAAATTGATTTGCTCTGCTTCTGGTGACAAAATCACTTTAATATCTGGAATGGATACAAATTTGGGGCTTTTTTCAGGTTTGGAGGCTAAAATGAAGATTTATTTGCAATAAGTAAGAAAACATTCAGAAGCCATTATATCTCAGCAAAAAACAGCATGCATAGGAAAGAAAAACATCTTTAATACATGTTTCTCATAGACAGCAGTGAGACTAAATAATGCTTTCCTCATTCTGATTATGGCTCTCATATTATATGTCAACTATTGTCTCATTTTTTATTCCTCCCAATGTATTTTGAAAGCATCTGTGTACTCTGACATATTTAAACAGGAGTTAAATGGGATGTTTAACAAGAAAACAAAGTAGGGCGATATGGATTGACTGGATCATGAAAAGTGGGCATTATACTATGCAGTCTGGAGTTAAAAAGAAATGCCATTTCAGAGGCAACAAGTTTGATAGGGCTGTACAATTAATAGAAATAAAATCGTGATACGGCTTTGTGATTGTTATAGAACTGCTTGGAGATGCAAACGCAGTATTTATTTATTATGGGTGATCCAAAAACATAATCCAGAGAGGCAAGAGGTCATACACACGGACAATCAATCCAAACATATAACACAGTCCAAGAAACACAGGCAAAGAGTAAATCAGAATGGGCAGAAAATCAAAACCATGAACACGGGAAACCAGGATAGCGCTCAGAAATGCAGTAAGACAAATACAAGACTTCGCAAGGACTGTCAGAAAACACAGGGCTTATAAAGACAAACACTAACAAGTAAATCACACAGAGGTGGAAGTGATCAGCTCATAATGAGTCCAGACAATGGGTTTTGTATTACAGGACACAATAACAATGAACAAGAGGGGAGTGGCCTCTGGTGAACATCCAGGGCACACCAGCTGGTGATCGTGACAGTGATAGTATCAAATCGCAAAGGCCGTGATTTAAAGGGTTAGTTCACCCAAAAATGAAATTTCTGTCATTTATTACTCACCCTCATGCCGTTCCACACCTGTAAGACCTTCGTTAATTTTCGGAACACAAATTAAGATATTTTAGTTGAAATCCGATGGCTCAGTGAGGCCTGCATAGCCAACAAAGACACTTCCTCTCTCAAGATCCATAAAGGTACTAAAAACATATTTAAATCGGTTCATGTGAGTACAGTGGTTCAATATTAATATTATAAAGCGACAAGAATATTTTTGGAGTGCCAAAAAACAAAATAATGACTTATTTAATGATGGCCGATTTCAAAACACTGCTTCATGAAGCATCGGAGCGTTATGAATCAGCGTATCGAATCATGATTCAGATCGCGTGTCAAACTGCCAATGGCTGAAATCACGTGACTTTGGCGCTCCGAACAGCAGATTCGATACATTGATTCATTTGTGCTCTGATGCTTCCTGAAGCAGTGTTTTGAAATCGGCCATCACTAAATAAGTCGTTATTTAGTTTTTTTTGGCGCTCGAAAAATATTCTCATCGCTTTATAATATTAATATTGAACCACTGTACTCACATGAACTGATTTAAATATGTTTTTAGTACCTTTATGGATCTTGAGAGAGGAAATGTCATTGCTGGCTATGCAGGCCTCACTGAGCCATCGGATTTCAACTAAAGTATCTTAATTTGTGTTCCAAAGATGAACGAAGGTCTTACGGGTGTGGAACGGCATGAGGGTGAGTAATAAATGACAGAAATTTCATTTTTGGGTGAACTAACCCTTTAATTAAATAAATATGCTGTTTTTTTAGTGTGTTTTAGAGCGGAGTGCGACACTGTGTTCATTTACATTCTGTTTTCAGGGTTTTCCAGCTGTTGTTGACAAAAGAGAAGCTTCAAGGGCTCCTTGTGGTTTTCCACTAAAATAAATGCTTGATAGTTTAAAAATTATTATTGCAACTTTATAGTCATACTGTAAAATAAAATTATTATTATTATTATAGTATTTTTTACTTAATTATTAATATTTTACAGTGAAATGTTACAATAGTAATATTACTTATTTTATGTCAATAAATTTATTTAGCAATAATGACAATCATATAATAATCATATTTATATTTTTTTTAATTATTAATTATATATGTATACTATAATTAATAATAATAATAATAATAATAATTATTATTATTATTATTATTAACATTTTAATTGCAATTATAATTACAATTTTTATCAGAAAAAAATAGATTATTAAGATTATGTTTTTTGTTTTTATTAACTGAATAATACAATACAATCATAAACAATCAGACCAAGGACATTTATATAAAAAGTAAATCTAATTAATTTCATGTTGACTTTAAATGAAATATTATGTCCGATAATTCTCCTGAGCTTTGAACCCTAAACATTACAATTTTCTCTGGGTAACAATATATGCATCCAAATTTACACAGACATTTACTTGCACCTCTGATCCGTGTTTTCAAGATCATTTTATAGACAGAAGAGTCATTTTAGACGCTCCAGCTCAAAGTAAGTGACAGCTCACACTATCAGTGTTGTGTTTCATCACCAGTGTGTCAGACAAACGATTTGCAGAGATCAAAATTCCTTTGTGCTGTTCGGGGAAATGTGAGACGGAGATTATCCCTGACACTGGTGTGTAAAGATGAGTATCTCCAGCAAGACACAGGCAAGAGTTTTAGTCAATGTGCAAAATTCAAATGTCTGTGTGTGACATATCATACTGTGTGTCAATCTAAAACTGTCAATGTAACGTATTCCCAATGGAGACGAACTTTGATTTCGAGCGGGTAGAGGCAGGGTTATCATCGCTAACATTTGTGTTACTTGAAACAAAACAAATGTTTTTTTAAAAAGTTTTCATTTTTGTTTAGTTTATCTTGAAGTACTAACTAAATAAATATATAAATTAATAGACATACAATAAATAAAATAAAAATGCCAAAATAAAAAAAATAAAGTGAAAACAGAAATTTAAAAAATAAAATTCAAATTCAAAATACTAACAAAACTGTAATTATTAAAGAAAAAAAAAAAATGAAACGGCAAGAAAAATTATATGTCAATGCTTTTGCGTTCTCTCACAAAGGTTTTGTGTTCCAGTGAGAAACAGAACAGAGCAAACACAAATACACTGAAATATATTTCTTCCTCCCATCTCATATTTTTACCATCACCATATCCCTTTAGGGGCTCAGTATATAACAGAATATGAATGATACTGAAATAACACTGGGTGGAGGTGAGTTGCAAAAATGATGACTGTTTTCAAACAGGTTTTCCTCTCAAACACCCCAGCGCCCCAATTCGATATGTTGGGCTGGCTGTCATTTTCCTCTGGCGGTTATACAAACGTAGCTGTACTTCTAAGTATCTTAAAATGTCACAGGGCTCTGAAAGCATTAAAATGCTCTTTTGCTCAGGATAGTCTCTATTCTGGGACTGTTCACGTTCTTGTGATGACATCCGCCAATCAGCATGCGTTCATGATTCAGATTGACTCAAACCGCATGCTCAGAACTGAATTTCGAGGTGAATTAAAGGTGGTGTCGCCAAACCGAATTGCAAAAAGTAAATTTACAAGTGACATTTAACAGGTCACAAATATTTCATGGGTTTTGGAGACAGCAGAACGGCTATCGAAACGTGATGGGAGAGCTAACGGACAACTTTCTCCAAGAACTATGGACACTCAAACAAACAGAAAAGGGATACAGTAGGAGAACGTATCTCAGTATTTAAAATATTACATGCTTCTCCTTCAAGTAACCCAAGGTCAACACGTGAACCCCAAAGAGTGTCGGGACACAAGAAAAAGTCAAGAAGGAAACTGTGAAAGTGAAACAGCTCTGAAAAGTTGATGCCATTGGTGGCCGAGAGCCCATTTATCTTTAATGTCTGGGTTGGGGCTGACAGTGTGAACAGAAGAGGGAGCGCAGATTCGCCGGGTTGAGCAGCGTTTGAGTGAAGGGAGTGAGCCGTTGCCGAATATAGGGGAATTTTGAAAGATTGATGAGCAGAGGAAGATGATGGTTGGGTTAGCAGTCTGAAAAATTGGACTAATCCATCCAAGCTTCCTCAACGGATCAGATCAGTGGCGTCTCCTCACCAACTTCCCATCACAGCATGCTGTCCTGTTAAAATAGCTCGCTCTCTGGAGGTTTGTGCATGTAAAGCTCTGCTCGGCGCAGACTTCTGAGCTTTCGACTTCCCTTCGTGCTCTAAAACTGCAAACAGCTTTGTTTTAAAGCCGCTCCTGTCTTTTTCTTTTCTCTCTCTTTGTTTTGCTCTCTCTGTAATTCATATCTACACACACATACACAACAACTTCCCCTCCTGTTATCGTCATGTGGCCTGGTCAGGAGTGTAATTCTGGGCCCAGAGTGCCCCCTGCTGGCGAGGAGCGGGACAGCGCACTCCACGCTCCACTGCTGTGAGAGAAACCATGCATGAAATCACTCTGGCACCAGGCCTGCCAACCTCAGCCAACGGCCCTCTTCCTGAGCGCCATCTGTAGCCTCCAAGGGATGAGAACTGGACGGCTGGTCTGACTGGGTTCTGTATCCACAAACAGAGCCCTAAACCTGAGGGATGTGACCACACAGGGCACGGCTCAAAGACTCATGCTCCGCATGCGTGGACATGCCCTTTCAGGTTGCACATTTCACATCTGCATTCCAGAAAAAAAGTGTTCCTTTACAGAGAGATGAATGACCTCAATGAAATCTATAGGTCAGTAAAAATATGGCAGTATATATCTGTTTCAGCTAAGATAAAAGCTTGCAGTAAAGCAATAAGCATCACAGTGATGTTACCCAGTGTTATTTTAGTAAATGATATACTATTATAGAATTTAGTTTTCTTAATAGTGAAAAAATAATAAAGACATTTATTTTAACACTTTTAAAAATAAAGGTTCTTTATTATACTTGTGGTTCATGCTAGACCTACTGTAAATGAAAAGACATGAAATAGTTCTTATCAATAAATGTTTATTAATTAATAGCCTAATGCAACAATTACATAAGTAAACTCTCAAAACATTATAATTATGACATTACATATTTTACTGTTCATGTGACGGCCAAATAAATAGCTGCACGCAACATTTTGATCCTAACATTTGCGTTGTATATGCAAACTGTGCATGGCTGCATGCATACAGTAATTTAATAATAACTTATAATAATAAGTTTAATATTTACCAAGTTTTCAACAGTAATTACAAGAATGAATAGCATCTTACTTCAACCGGCTTTAAAGTTTATAGACTAACACAAGTCATCGCGCTATCGTCCTCTCGCCACACGCAGTCTTTGGTCGAGCTCATGGATCGCTAGACTGGGTAAACCCAGCCTGATCTGCCGGCGATTTGATTTCGCCCGGCAACTCAGTCTGGAAACCCGTACATTCATTTCTACTGCTTGTGTTACACTTTTGCGGGAACCAATCACAGACTGGCTTATCCACCTTGCGGGTATTGGCGGGTATAACGCGATGACAATAGAGAAGCGACGGCAAGCACGACCTTCAATCCAATTCCTTTTAACCTCTTGACGATGCTGAATGACTTCTTTAGTTTGGCAAACAAATCGCTCGAGTGGGTGTAAATATCACTCACTTTCATGTTTGTTTTTTTTGCACAACCTGCGAAAATCGCTCGATGCCATTGCTGCTTCTGCAAACCGATGATCAATGCTACAAACCAATACAAACTAAACCTGTCTGGAGTTTTCGCATCACTCTGTAAAGTACGTCACCCGGATCGTTGATCTGATTGGTTGAAGGACTATCCAATTGCGTGAATAATGCTCGTTGATCACGCCTCTTGTGCAGTAGGAAATACATACAGACTCCCCAGACCAATGTTCAATTTTAAATTGAGCTTGGTCTGGTGATAGCCAAACAAATGGATCGCTGGTTTGCATTTAGAAATACAAGCGCATCGAGAGATCAGTAGTGAGGGAGGCGTTCTTGCCTTTCATTTCAGATGCAGTGTCCACGTTTAGAGAGTCGTATTTGTTTACAGAATTCACCAATGCTCGTTTGCTTTGTGGTGTCTCACTAACATTTGCCTTTGTTGTTGGATGTTTCAATCATAGGTAGTTGTGCATAGCTGTCATACTACTGTTGTATTTTAAAGTAGTCTAACAGAGTTGGCAAATTATGATATTTTTATCATCCTTGATGATTTTGTCATCTGATGCGTGGTGTCTGTGTGTCATTTTGAATTCATTTATGGTTGATGCACGCTTAAGTAGTCGATTGTTTCCGACAGCGCCGACTAGTGCTTGAAGTAGTCGATCTCTTGACTACTCGATTAGTCAATGCAAGCCCTACTTCACACTAACAAAAAAATGGTTCTTTTAAGAACTGTTGGTAACACTTTATTTTGATGTTCCACTTTAGACATTCTGTTGACTATAAGGTCCTGTTTACACCTGGTTTTAAGATGCGTTTAGGTTGATCGGATCACTAGTGGACAACACTAAATACAGGTGTAAACAGGGTGTAAAACGCTCGGAGCTTCTCTACTTTCAACCACTTCCACTGGTAGTTGCTCAGGTGGACAAATTTGTTTGAACAGCTACTAAAGACCGCCTACTGACCTAACGTGTGAACATTATTTGAAGTGCGCTAGCCTGACGGAATTTAAATTTTGTTGGCTGAAGACCCAAGTTTGGTTTGGAGACAAAAAAAATTACCAAGAACAATGTTCTCTCACCATTACTGATTTCTCACAGCGTTCGGCTGGTCTTGCGGCTGTTAGAGCAGAAACAAAATCTGCTGCTCTCCGTATGTTTTTCCGTTATCTCTGAAGACGTTCATATGTAAAATGTGTGAGATTATTTTGACCATTAGATGGAAAGATCTGGGAGTTAGCTGACATGTTGATGCAACATTGCGTATACTCCACAGAATGCCTAAAGGGGACCATCTAAATCAAGTGTGACTGAACTGTTCTCTGAAAGGTTCTTTGGGAAACCAAAAATGGTTCTTCTGTTACATCACTAAAACCCTCTTTTGGAGCCTCTATTTTTCAGAGTGTACCCTACAAAAGCAGAAAGCAGTAACAACACATTCTGTTACAAATGAGTGAAATCTGCTCTCGGTCCGTTCACACCAAGGACGATTACTATAAAGATAACGATAAAGATATAGTTATAAATGTAAAAGCAGAGTTCACACCACAGCTATAATGATAACGATATAGAGAAACAATATCGTTGGGATCACTTTCAGAATGACTTTTTTCCAACTTTTGAATGATAAAACACTGACAGCCAATCAGAATCCATTCTAATTTAAGGGCTCACACATTTAAAATGGCAGACAACACTGCGGAGAAGTTAATCACTGAGGTCCAGAAAAAGCCACCACTGTTTGACAAGTCAACCTCCTTTTCAAGGATACTGTAAAGAAAATGGATATATGGAAAACAATCGGTCATAAATGGTGAGAAGTATTAACGATATATGTCAGGCTAGCAAACAGTGTAAATAAAATGACCTCAGGTATCCAGCGCTAGTTTCGACAACATTGTCTTGCTTCCTTTGAAGTTGCAGTGAAAAAGACTAGGTGTTGTTTTTATTCCACTATATTGACTTCATCAGCTAAATTCACTGTTAGATTAGATTGATTACACTAGCTATTCACTCGAAACAGAGCATGCTGAGGACATCTGCTGGTTAAAGCTGTGTAAATGCAACAAGAACAGAAAACACATGTTGCTCAGAAACAGCAGCGCGTGAGTTTAGAGTAAACAGACCGTTATCGTTCGTTGGTGTGGACGCAAATATAGTTATCATTACAGTTATAGTTCTCGCTCTTGGTGTGAACGGGCCTTTAGACTGAAATCTGTCCCGTAAAACTCGGTCATCATTCATTTACCCTCATATTGTTGCAAATGAAAGTGAATGGGTTCATGGCAGCTCTCAATTCAACACAAGGATTGGCATTCACTGTATGAAAACAAAAGCATTCTGCAAAATATGGATTAGAACGACATAAGGGTTAATCATGAGTCATGACATATGAATTTTTAGGTGAACTATTCCTTTAGAGTGTAATAACTTTCGTAAAGTCCACAGAAAAGGCTACAGGTGTAATAAAAGACTGATTTAGTTTTTAGTTTTTTTTTTTTACATTTCTCAGCTGATCTTTTGCATGTGCAGAAGTCTTGTGTAGCAAAAATGTGTTGTTGTTGTTGAAAGGGACTGCACACCATAAATCTCGAATAAGTTTACCTCTGCCCTGTGTCAAAGTTATTTTCCAATCTCATCTTTAAGACGCACCGTTCATAGTTTTTGTTTTTCTGTGACTCGTATGGTTATTCTCTGGTGTATCTACTTTGGTTGCTATAGTAATAACGTAGGCGTCAACACGCTGACCCAGTTCCTGTCACTTTCTTCTATCTACTACAACAGTGAGTGCAGAAAGCTAGCAGTATGGAGAGAGGTGACAGAAAACAAGACATCTCTACACTGTTTATCAACACTGAGGCATAAAGTTGCTGTGCTGAAAAATCATGCAACATTCTGAACGATGGGGAAAAAACACTGTTCAGACTGAAGCATATCTCAAAAAAATCTAATATGAATCTGATTTCAAATGCACCTAAAAATTTGATTTGGTAAAATTCCTAAGAGTCCAAAATGTTTTTCCTTTGCTCGAGCGACATAAAATAATCATATTCGAATCAACCAGGGAGTCGAGCTTTGGCTGGTATTATATGCTGTATTTAAACCAAAAAGCCTTTTTTTCCCTATCGACGGGCAGTCAAAAGTAGCATATACACAAAAAAGCTAAAATAAATTCAAGCAACTTATAAAAAAATGTCAGTATTGAAGATGTTTCTGTTAGCCATGCTAGATTTCACCATTAACAGCCATATTTGTTAGCAACATATAAATCACAAATACTTCATATTTTTCATGTTTGTACAAAAATTCTTTTTTTCTTTGGACGTTTTCTGCCACAGTCTCCAGTGCGTGAAATGGTTAGTGAAGGGTTTGTGTTCTGAAGGTGCCATCAGCATTGTCATGTTATAATTTTCTTGTGGCTCGCTTTGAGTAAACATTGCATAATTCAAACTGTACACTTTCAGAGGGTTTCGTACCAGCTGAGAAACTGTCACAGAGATCAATGGGAATTTAAATGTATATAGGTCTCTCTCTGATTGGATGAGCCGTTGTAAAATTACATTAAAACACACAACTTAATGCTGCTACATTGGCAACAGCTGAGCGAATGTGAAATTAATAATAAATGTAACTATTTATCGCACACTGGTGTCATTTATCATATTGCTGTCTCTGCTGTTTTATAAAAGCAATAATCCACTCGATGACACTGATTTTACCATGGGTAAGGGGTGTTTTTAGGCACAATCCAAAACAGAGTCTCTCATGACTTATTTCATCACATTCTGCAGGCATCAGAATGAAGAAACAGATCGCTGTGGCCAACGAATGTTAGAAAATATTTTTGGAACCAAAATTGTACTAGCTGGCAAGAACATAAATTCTGTATCATTGGCAGGAGTGGGCATAAATGACTAAGACTTAATGCGCCTCAGCTTCCTGTTAAAGGAAAAGACTCCAGGGAGATCCTCCAGTAAGAATTTACATTTTAAAATGATTTTATGCCGTGTCTACACAAAACACCGCTCATCCCGTGGTTTGTTTACCATCGGCACAGGCCAGAGCCAAAATTGATTTATCTATGCTTGAGAGTGTGAATACAACAAATAAAATTAAACTTTTTTTTTTTTTTTTTTTATCATTATTTCACTAAAATCTCATTATATGAACTAAACTAATTTATTAATATTCATTATGTAAAGTAAACTAATATCTCATGTTTTGCAGCATTAAAAAGTCCCAAGGTTGAAAATTATTCCTTGTCAAGCACCAAGAGCAAGAAAAATCTTTGGCAAGTGAATAAAGTTACTACAGTGGCCAATTTACCTGAAGTTTATCTATAAGGATTTTTTTTTTCAAGCAGCTCTACTCCCTCTACCTCATTTAAATTGTTTGCGGGAATGCCAGTCTCTTCTACAGAAACTCTTTACTCTGGTGGCTGATTTCTCTCTCTCTCTCTCTCTCTCTCTCTCTCTCTCTCTCTGTCAGCTTGTGGTATCCTGGTGTGGCGACGGTAAGCTTTGGCCTTCGGCCATGGCGCACATAAAAGCACATTTCTAACTAGTAAAGCCTTAGCCAAATCCTGCTCAGGCATGGTTGTTAGAAAATGCAGAATACATTTTAAAGGAACATTCCTCTTTTAGTACTGTAATGTTTTTGGTCCAAGTGACAATGATGAAGAGTCCAAAAGGTTCAAAACATTTATTAAATAAAACAAACTCAATCCACACGAAGAAAGGCATTGAAACAACAATACCGGACACTTGAATAGAGCACAAAGAGGAACTTAGGCTACGTTTACACGTGGGCGGCTATTTTCATAAACGGACATTTCAACCTCTCTTGTTTCAAAAATAACATTGTGCACACATGTCAGTTTTCAGAAAAGTGTTCATTTACACGTACCCGGGTATATATGCCGTCAAGAGCATGCCAAACCTGTAGGTGGCAGTGTAACGAGAAGCTCAAGCCCACGTAAGCCAATCAGAATCCAGAAAAATGCAACGAATCTAGTGCAATTAGTCCAGAAAATTGCAACGAATCTGCTACTCTGAACGCTTCCATGATCACATGTAAACATAGGTTGCACTTTTGACGTAGGTGCGAGCTCTGGCGCATACTGTGACGTTGGCTGCCTAAACACCCGTTTGTCTCAGTTTACATACAAATGTGCAAACGAAGATTTTCAAAATCTCCACTCTGGCCGGAGTTTTTATAAAGACTCGTTTTCAGAGGCGAATTCTCCGTTTGCATGTAAACGAAGGGAAATGTCTCCGTTTTTCAAAATAACCATGTACATGTAAACGGGGCCTTAAAGGTGACCTAGATTATGTTTTTAAAAGATGTAATATAAGTCTAAGGTGTCCCCTGAATGTGACTGTGAAGTTTCAGCTCAAAATACCCCATAGATTTTTTTTTATTAATTTTTTTAACTGCCTATTTTGGGGCATCATTATAAACGCGCCGATTTTATGCTGCTTAGAAAGACAGTTTACAAATATCACTAAAAATATCATGATATCATGGATCATGTCAGTTATTATTGCTCCATCTGCCATTTTTCGCTATTGTTCTTGCTTGCTTACCTAGTCTGATAATTTGGTTGTGCACATCCAGATGTTAATACTGGCTGCCCTTGTCTAATGCCTTTTATAATGTTGGAAACGTGGGCTGGCATATGCAAATATTGGGGGCGTACATATTAATGATCCCAACTGTTACGTAACAGTCGGTGTTATGTTGAGATTCGCCTGTTCTTCGGAGGTCTTTTAAACAAATGAGATTTATATAAGAAGGAGGAAACAATGGAGTTTGAGACTCACTGTATGTCATTTCCATGCACTGAACTCTTGTTATTTAACTATGCCAAGATAAATTAAATTTTTCATTCGAGGGCACCTTTAAATACGCAGTGATAATGACAAAATAACGAACAGGTGTGATGATTGAATGAGTGTCTATGACAGCTAATGACTGGCGGGAAACTAGGAACAAAGGAAACACAGGAAACATGTAATAGGAATACAAACTAAAAGTCCATGAAAATGGACTAAACACAGAGATCGTGCAAGTAAGCGCCTTGAAACGCACAGCATTATTCACCGTGTTGACATGTTCCACTGAAACAGGAAGACAGGGCGGGACATATCGATCAGCCCCTCCCCTTTTTTAAACAGCCAGTAGGGTTTTGTTTATATCACAGCTCAGCCAGGGCTGTGACATAATCTCTGTGATATAATTTCTACCCGTTTCTCCTCCTAATCTCCTCCATATCACTTTAAGGCCACATTTACACTGGACAGGACACCAATTTGGTGACTATATCCGTTTTTTTTTGTTGTTGTTTTTTGTTTTTTGATGACCCGCTTACATCATCTTTTAAAAGTGACCCGTATCCAACATTTTCATTTACATTATACACTGGCGAAACAGCCCAAGACATTCTGACCCGGTAAAGGAAGTAAAATGGCGCGATATGCAATGGACTCAATGGATACAGACGAAATGATTATACGTTTTGCTTTCTGCACTATCTTTAAAGGTCAGCAAAACATTACTCTCGTAAGGCGGAGAAAAAAGAGAAGAGCCATTAGTGTCATGTGATCGCAGTTCGTGTCCACCTGAGTTGACGTCATTCGCCTCCGTCTCATTTTCAATGACGTACGACTCGCATTTACTGGGGAATATCCGATTTGACCGCTTACATGGCAGACGTACACGTACAACTGTGAAATTCAGTAGACACACAAAACAGCCCAATACCTACAAAAAAGCCCCAGGTGAAAAATCTGTAAACCCAACAGGAAGTGAGATATTTTGTGTTTTCTCTGCAAAATTTTTGCAGTTTTTGCCATTTACACACATTCTACTTTAACAAACTCCTCCTAGAGTTTTAAACAGATCAACATCATATTTGGTCAGTCTAATCTGAAGGCCTTTGCGACATTAAATTGTGAAGATCTTGAGTTTTCGCTGAAGGGCGTGTCCGTGGCGGCCTGACAAATTTCGATGTTTCGCCATGAAAAAGGAAGTTGTTGCATACAATGTCGGATCTGCCCCAAACTTCACATGTGTGATAAGAGTCCTGGCCTGAAGACATCTACATGCCAATATTCAGTTACAGTCATAGCGCCACCTGTGGGTAACAGGAAATGACACGGTGCGAGGGTCCTTTCATCGCTGCTTGCAGCTTTATTTATTTATTTTTTTATTATTTGATTTTTACAAAAAGTAAGCTTTGTATACTGGATTGGGGGCAGATCTGAATGCAATTGCATTGACTACAGCCCAGCCTCGCATGTCAGGTGAGTCATATCACAGGAAGAGCAAGTCATGACATTTTGATTGCTGTTAGGAGAAATAATAAATGCATGGATGAATCATTCACATTAAGACCACATGCATTAAGAAAGTAATAGGGTCCATTTTGATTTAATGCCAATTTAAAAATACTGTTTCAATAGCATAGCCACAAGAAAAACATGATTTTATTGTGGAAAAAACACATTTAACCTTTTCTAGGTAATAAGCTATTTCCAATTTTACAACTTTGTTGTCATGACAACATAACTCCATAAACTGTAAACCCTAAAAAACTGTTTTAATCAAAACAAGTTTACAGCTCAAATGACTCACAACTTTAAACAGAAGAATTTAAGAATTTAAACTTTTTTGTAAAAATTTAAGCATCTGATTTTACATTTATTTGCATTGTAGACGCCTTTGTTATGTGTAGGTGTAGTAGAGACGAGGTATATACGGAAATCCACAATATAAGGGTATTTAATCAACGAAGGAGCAAGAAACACAACTATACACATTTAGAATAACACTAAGAACGGACAGGGAGTGCTAGGAGTGAGTCCAACTTAAAGGGAGTGCTAATGACAATAAACAGGTGCAGGGAATCCAGGAGAAGCGGGAAGGCAGATGAGGGAAGTGAGTTCAGGTGTGCAAACAAGGAGGATCATGGGAACTGGAGTCCAGGACAGGCGTGGTGTAACAGCCTTACAGTAACCTCAATTTTTTGCTCTTTTTTTTTAAAGGGAACCCCAGGTATTAAGACTTGTATGGCTTAATATAACGTAAATGATGTCTCTTACTGAAATATGTAGTAGAGAACCCATGAATGATTTATGCTATTTAAAACACATTACATATTTTGGACAATGGGGGGCGGCACCATTTTGTTTAGGTGCTCAGTGCGTTCTACAAATGGTTGCACTCGGTGCACTGCCCTGTTGTTATTTTTACCGCAACACAACTCGAAATAAATTATATGATGCAAATTTCCAGTCGATGGGCCACAAGAGAAGAGATGTAAGTCTTTACTGCTTTATAGCGATAAGAGAAGAAAAGAATGGGAAGTTGTGCAGAATGTGGACGAATAAAACTTCCTAACTGTGTCTTTGTTCTCTTCACTTTAGCCCTGATGACTTTGAGGCTTTTCATCTGTGTGTTTTGGTGCAACGCTAATCTAGTAAAGCATAACGTTACAGTCTTAATATCCGCGGGGTTCCTTTTAAAACACGATCAGCCTTTTTAGTTTGAGCCAGAGCGTAAAATTAGTGAGGATGAAAACATCGAAGACGTGCAATGTCTCTGTGGCTATTCAAACTACTGTTGTATGATTGATGTGTAAAAATGGTCTGATCACCTGAATGCATTACACAGTTAATCATGCTGAGATGATGCTGCTGTTTTATGTGACACAGATATCTCATGCATCACAGCGTACACGAGCTTTGAGGCGGTCTTTCTCCAATGAGATGTGTTATAGGCTTACCTTCGTCAGTCTCCACGACAGGCGTGGCATTTGCGTAAAGCATACAGTTGGCGATAGATATAAGTGTAAAGTCGCGGTCACACTAGACTTTGAACGTGCAAAATTTCTTCGGATGCTGTAACGGTCGTGATATGACGTCACGGTCTACAACGTCTTTTTTATAAACATGAATTCAACACATAACTTAAAGCAATACATTAATTGCAAAATCCAATCAATAACCAAAGCACAGAACCATGTCCCGCCCTGCACAAGCATTCAACCAAGCCAGCCAGGTACACATACAGTGCATATAAAAGTCTACACACTCCTGTTAAAACTAATCATCAAGCTCATGTGAAATAGTGCACACCTGACTTCACCTGAAGTGACTCTGGTTAACTCCAAATAAATATCAGCTGTTTTCATAAGATTTTTCTGACATCTTTTTGGTTGCTGCTACTAGAAGAGCCATGAAGCATCAACTGGATCTCATTGTTAATAGGTATTGCTGAGGGCTACAAAATCATTTCCAAGGCATTAGATATAGCATGGAACACAGTGAAGATAGTCATCAACAAGTGGAGAAAGTATAGCACACAGTGACTTTATCAAGAACATGGTGTCCCCCCAAAATTGATGAGAAGACAAATAGAAAATTGGCTGTCTGGAGGCCGACAGCGACATTAACAGAGCTGTGGCTCTTTCTGGAAAGGACTGGTTGATTCTACATGTGACGAACCATCTCCAGTATTCTCCATCTGTCTGGGCTGTGAGACACAAGCCGTTTCTGAACTAAACAAAACATCTAAACCCGGCTAAACTTTACAAAAAAAAAAAAAAAAAAAAAAAAACATATCCAGTCTCCCAAAACCATGTGGAAAAAACTGTTATGGTCTGATGAGATCAAGATTGAAATTTTGGCCAAATTTTTAAAAGGTATGTTTGGCACATCAGCAGAAGAACAGCATACCCACAGTGAAACATGGCAGCATCACACGTTCGGCTGCTGTTCTTCAGGGCTTCAGTGAATCATGAGTATCTCCAAGTAGCAGTCGATTTTAGCACAGAACCTTCTGGCCTCTGCTAGAAAGCTGAAAATGAGGAGAACTTTCACCTTTCAGCATGACAATGATCTGAAACACACATGTAAATCAACAAAAGAATGACTTCTGCAAAGAAAGATGAATGTTTTGGAATGAACCAGCCAGAGTCCAGACCTGAATCCTAAAGAAGAGAGACAAGCACAGGAGACGCCCTCACAATTTAACACATCTGGAACGTGTTTAAAAAGAAGAGTGGGAAAATATTCCAAAGTCAAGATGACAGACTCCTGTCCAAACAGACTGAGTGCTGTAATGAAATCAATGAATGCAGCTAAGTATTAGTTCAGGGGTGAACACTTATGCAATTAGTTATTACAAGTATTTTATTTATTTATTTATTTTCTGAAATGTGTCACATTGGTTTTCAGCAGCATTACACAGGTTTTAATTTTTACATTAAATGTGCAAAAGTTCTGATATGATTTATTTTTGTTTCATTTTTACCAACTGTTTTAAAGGATTAGTTCACTTGAGAATGAATATTTCCTGATAATTTACTCACCCCCATGTCATCCAAGATGTTTATGTGTTTCTTTCTTCAGTCGAAAAGAAATGAAGGTTTTTGAGGAAATCATTCCAGGATTTTTCTCCATATAGTGGACTTCACTGGGGTTCAACGAGTTGAAGGTCCAAGTTTCAGTGCAGCTTCAAAGTGCTCTACATGATCCCAGACGAGGAATAAGAGTCTTATAGCGAAATGATCTGTCATTTTCTTAAAAAAAAATAAAAAATGTATATACTTTTTAACCACAAATGCTCGTCTTGCACTGCTCTGAGATGCGCCACACATTACATAATCATGTTGGAAAGGTCACGCATGACGTAGATGGTGTTTACAAAGCGAACATGCAAATACTAAGTTAAACGGCCTTTACCAAAAAAAAAAAAAAAAAAAAAAAAAAGGATAAAACAACGATGTTGGACGATTTTGAAGTTGGAGGAGAGAATGAGATGGAGTTTTTTGCACTACCGCGATACTTTTGCCTATGTCACATTTGACCTTTCAACGTAATGCATGGCGCATTGCAGAGCAGTGCAAGACGAGCATTTGTGGTTAAAAAGTATATGCATTTTTATTTTTTTATTTTTGGTTTCTCTAGATAAGACTCTTATTACTCATCTGGGATCATGTAGAGCTCTTTGAAGCTGCAATGAAACTGTAATTTTGACCTTCAACCCGTTGAACTCCAGTGAAGTCCACTATATGGAGAAAAATCCTGGAATGATTTCCTCAAAAACCTTAATTTCTTTTCCACTGAAGAAAGAAAGACAAACATCTTAGATGACATATGGGTGAGTAAATTATCAGGAAATTTTCATTCAGAAGTGAACTAATCCTTTAACCAGGGTGTGTAGACTATTTTATCCACTGTAACAAGTCAGTCGATTAGCATTACAGCGAAGCTGGTCCTGGCAAACATGGCTCGCGTACACACGATTAACATGGATCTTTGCAGAAGCAGCAGTAACCGTCTTAGGGGGTTACATCTGCATTATTGGGTTGAGTTTTGTGTTCAGGCAGCTTTGTTGGTGGGATCTTTTGTATGTCTATTTGCGCAGCCACAACAGCATGTCTCTGTGTAAGTACTTAGCAGCAAATCTTCAGACTTACTTTGCATTAGCAGTGTAAGCTGATCCAGTCCACCATGACCAAACCTACTAACATGATACATTTTAATTACGTGAGTTGCCATGACTAAAACTGAATTTGGTAACACTTTACTTGAAGGGGTGTGCATAAGACTGACGTGACACCTTCATAATCATGACATGACACGTGTCATGAATATGAAGGAGGTTTTATGCATGTTTATGACAACTGTCATTAAATGTCATTCGCAGTTTATGTCATTATGTCATTTTTAATGCAAAGATGACATTGTTTGAGATGTCTTTGTTACGACAACTTGACATAAACCAACACATCATAACCTGTCAGTGTCTTTGTCATGACAACTTGACATTAGCAAAACATCATAACCTGTCATAAACATGACATAACCGATTAATTATCAAACTTAAAAAAACTACTTAGCTTTATGGGTTAACATTACATTACATCATTTTGGTAACACTTCAGTATAGGGAACACATATATAAACGATTAACTATGACTTTTCCCTCAATAAACTCTTAATTTACTGCTTATTATAGTTAATTGTTAAGTTTAGGTATTGGGTAGGATTAAGAATGTAGAATAAGATCATGCAGAATAAGGCATTAATATGTGCTTAATAAGTACTAATAAACAGCCAATATTTTAGCCATATGAATGCTAATAGTAATAAGCAACTAGTTAAAAGACCCTAAAATAAAGTGTTACCATTATTTTATAACAGTGTCATCTTTTTAACGAAATTTGAAATTGTCTAGTATCTGACCTTCTGTTGGAGGAAACTTAAAAAAAAAAAAAAAAAAAAAATAAAAAAAAAACATGAAATGAAAAATAGTCATGGCGCTATTATAAAATTATTTGTCAGAGTATTGTCACTTAATGACATTTTAATGACAAGTTCAATTTGTACCACTGTACTTGAGCTCAAGATACATATTTATGACACTATTATAATGGCCTCATGTCAAAACCAACCACATGACAGTTTAATGTAATGTTAACCCATAAAGCTAAATGATGTCAAGTTGTCATGACAAAGACACTGACAGGTTATGATGTGTTGGTTTATGTCAAGTTGTCATAACTCGGACATCTCAAACAATGTCATCTTTGCATTAAAAATGACATAATTGAGCGAATGACACTTTAACGGACAGTTGTCATAAACATTCATAAAACCTCCTTCATATTCATGACACGTGTCATGTCATGATTATGAAGGTGTCATGTCAGTCTTATGCACACCCCTTCAAGTAAAGTGTTACCCTGAATTTTTACCAAAGAATATACAAAATACTTTGGCTGGTATAAAAATCTTTGGTAACACTTTATAATAACTGCACACTATGAAGCATTAGTTAAGCATTAGTTAATAGTTATTTCATCACTTATAAAGCATTAATAGACATTAGTAAGTAGTTTATAAATACAGCTATAATTGCTTTGTTCTTGATTTATAAGCATATCTATAATGTGTTTAATAATTGTATTTTCATACTTTATTAATAATCAATTTATCATTTCTAAATTAAGTATTACATTATTTACAAACCAGTTATTTAGGAGTTGTCAGTAGTTCATTTAGTAAGTGTAAGTAAATGATTAATAAACTATTTAAACATTCATTTATACATCTTATTATTTAGACACATAGTAATAGTTACTTAGTGTGTTAGTAAATGTTTTATTAACACATATTCCTACTGCAATTCATGATTAATTCAGGTAGTTATAAAACATTTAGAAGTGGTCAGTTAACTATTTTTGTGAGCTCATCTAAAGTGAGGACTATTTATGCTTTATAAAGCTTTTATAAATGAGATTTAAAGGTTCAGTGATCTTCTGCACTGCTGTTCTCTAATGTTTTAAAGTTAGTACTGAGGTAGTTTTGACACTAGGAATATGTTAATAAAGCGTTTATTAACACACTGACTAATACTATATGTCTAAATAATAAGATGCATAAATGTACATTTAAATATTTTATACACTTCCAAAATGAGCTTATGAACCACTGACAACTTTTAAATTACTGGTTTGTGAATAATGTAATACATAATTTAGAAATGATAAATTGATCATTAATAAAGTATGAAAATACAATTATTAAACTCATTATAGATATCCTTTTAAATCAAGAACAAAGCATTTATAGCTGTATTTATAAATGGCTTACTAATGTCTATTAATGTTTTATAAATGATGAATTAACTATTTACTAATGCTTAACTAATGCTTCATAGCGTGAGTTATTCTAAAGTGTTACCAAATCTTTAATGCTGGTATGTTTTCTCATTTCACCAACTTTTGGCAGCGGTAGCAAAAAGCTCACGCGAGACTCTGCCTGTGTTATGAACTGCAGCACTGTAACCGGCACACGTAGAAAAGGCTTGATGCAATTTACATTCAGTTGTTTAATATGATCCATTATGGTGGAGTAGATGAGAAAGACCTGTCTGACCTTTTGAGAAAGGAAACGTAAAGCCATAAAATATTACTGATGAGGTTCCAGTGATTAGCAGTAATTGTTGCAGTTTGTCATGAACTGCCAGATGCAACAGACAGAATAACACAGAAACAGATTTACAGCTGGCAAAACCTGTGAAGCAAGAATCACAGATGCAATGACAAGAATTAATCTATTTATCATCTAAAAAACCTCCTAACAAAGCCCAGTCCTGCTGGAACCATTAATTGAAGCTAAATTCAGGCAAAATGTTATCCACGATACTGAAATAAGCTTGCAGGATATGTGACAGACGACCAACTGTCAAAGTCACAACCCTGATAAATCAGTGCATTCAAAAACCAATCCATCTGTGTCATTTCCACAACATCAATGTGATCAGGTCACTGTCACCAGACTTTTCATCACAATTAAATGTCATCACAGTGTCACACACATTACGTTTGTCTATTTATAGTTCCCTTTGTTCTTTGTGAAGTCTTGTCTTTGGTCGCCATTGCATTTCTCTGTGTTTATTGTTCTTCTTCATTCTGATAATTGCTGTTGTGTTTGTTTTATGTCTGCAGACCTCGTCACATTACAATATGAGAATTACTCTAAATTATCAAGAACAATATGATGATAATTTAACCGTGATAATATAGATGTGTCAAATCGCAATCTACACTCTTGCAAATAAAGATTCCAAAAGGGCTTTTTTCACAGAGATGCCATAGAAGAACCTTTCAGTGAACAGTTCTTAAAAGAACCATATAGAATATTTATTAATCTGAAGATCCTGTTTTTATGATAAAGAACCTTTTTGTGCAATAGAAAGATTCCATGGATGTTATAGGCTCTGAATGGAGTAATCGATGCCAAAAAAGAACTTTTATTTTTAACAGTGTAAAAGGTACTACAGTGAAACAGTGTTTTAGATTGCAATTTGACTAGCAGAATCTTTGAGCTGCTCTTTGGCCTAAAGCAAATGAATTATACCATCAATCAAGGACATAAAATCACTATAAAGCCACAAAACTACTGCAAAGTTTCAGGAGTGACAACTGCATTTAAGTGAAAATGTACTGAGTATGTCAGGGTAAGCATATAGTGCACGTGACGTCAGATTCAGACAGATTTTGTGCACTCTATGTTCAGCTCAAGTATGCACCTTGGATTATGTGGCACCAATCATTTGGTCCACAAGTTGGCAGCACTGGCCCAGGCTGTTATTTCAGAATATGGCACAACAAACAAAAGGGAAGAGGACAAAAAAAAAAAAAATACTCACAACTCTAGTTTAAACTAGTACAACAATTTTTTTTTATCGGTCATAACTTCTGAAATAGCGTAGACACTGGACAAGGATGAATACAGTATGTGCTTTATGAGTACTAATACATATCCAATATACTAATATGGAAGCTAATAAGCAACTAGTTAATAGTAAGAAATGAACTCTAAAATAAAGTGGGTAACACGTTATAATAACTGCACACTATGAATCATTAGTTAAGCATTAGTAAATAGCTAATTCATCATTTATAAAGCATTAGTAAGTTTATAAATACAGCTTGTAAATGCACCTTGTTCTTTATTTATAATAATTGTATTTTCATACTTTATTAGGGATTAATTTATAATTTCTAAATTATTACATTATTTACAAACCAGTTATTTAAGAGTTGTCAGCTGTTCATAAGATCATTTAGAAAGTTCAAGTAAATTATTACTACCAATTTAAACATACGTTTATACATATTATTTATACATATAGTAAGAGTTACTCAGTGTTAATAAATGCTTTATTAACACATTCCTACTGTAATTCATGATTAATTCAGAGCTCATCTAGTGTGGACTATTTATGCCTCTTAAAGCTTTTTACAAAGAAGATTTAAAGACTCAGTTATCTTCTGAACAGAAAAACGAAACAATCACAACACAGAGTAATACAGAACATAGAAATATTTATTTATTTCAAGATGCAAAAAATTAAACTGTATAACTGTAGACTTGATTTAACATGAAAATAAACCTCTGCAATGTCATAGAAAAATAAAAAAGGAACTAAACAAGCAACAAAATGAACAAAAAGCAACACAATAAGAAAGTGAATACAAGTAAAAAAAAAATGTAAGCAACAAAATGCATGAAAAAGAACAAAATAAGCAGACAAAAAGTGAATATAAATAAAAAATAAGCAACAAAATGAACATATGCCAAAAAAATAAAACTAACAAAAAGCAACAAAATAAAGTAAATAAGCAAAATATTTTGGTATATTAAGAAGGGTTTCTTGTTTCAGTTTCATGGCTGAGTGAAAATTCAGTGCAAACAGTGAGTCACAAATATATAGAAGTGCCAAAATTCCACATAAAATCCAAATAAATTCTACATTTCAAACTGAAGACTCAAAATTAGCTGAGCTAGAACAACAAATATACTCAATAAATGATCAAACAATATATGAAATGTACATTTTATATAAATTCTTGCCATCTCAGTGCTCTTACACTAATTACAGTGACTGAACATGACCACTTGTGCTTTCTTGAAATGTCATGATCAATCTGCCAAATGCACCGTGTTTCTTTGCCAGCTCGTTCCACTCAATCTCTGCAGGTGCTCAGAAAGCAAACTCTCCGTCCGTTTTTATTTGTTGTATTTTGTCACTCTTGTAATCCAGTGTTGGCACTGGTAATTTTTATTCAGCAATGTTTACACTTTACAGAAATGTATTTTTATATCAGATTGCAAAGGCTTAGTTTCATTTTGCTGCAGTTATTTTCTGGAGGTGCACATGCAGGAATTTCTATTTTCTATGACATTGCAGAGGTTTATTTTTCATGTTTTATCAAGTGTACAGTTATACAGTTTCATTTTTTGCACCTTGAAATATATATTTTTATGTTCTGTATCACTCTGTGTTGTGTTTGTTACCTTTTCTGTTTAGAAGATAACTGAGTTGTCACGTAACTCACAGAGACGAGAAGGTAAGATCCATGTGCAGCTTTTAATGTGGAAATACAGAAACGTAATCCACGAACAGGCAAGGGTCAAAATCCACAGAAACAGTCCATACAAAAAACAAGAAAAACACAAAGAAAACCAAAACGGAGAAACCAGTAACATCCATGAAAACACCATAACAAAAGCAGAAACAAACCAGGTATAAATAGACAGACACTAATGATGAAACACAAAACAGCTGGGTGCAATGAATGGGATAATGAGTCCGGGAAGTGGGTTATGGGAATTGAAGTCCAAGTGAGGTGAATAATAGTCCGTGTTGGAGTGCCCTCTGGTGGCGAAATAGGGCACTCCGACTGGTGATCATGACATGAGTAAAAGCTTTATAAGGCATAAATAGTCCTCTCTTTAGATGAACTGACAAAAATAGTTAACTGACAACTACTAAATGTTTTTTTTAACTTCCTGAATTAATCATCAATTACAGTAGGAATATGTGTTAATAAAGCATTTATTAACACACTGAGTAACTATTACTATATGTCTAAATAATAAGATGTATAAATGTACATTTAAATAGTTTATTAATCACTTTCTAAATGATCTTATGAACCACTGAACACCTAAATAACTGGTTTTTAAATAATGAAATAATTTACTTTTATTGTTTAAAATAATATTTACAATATTATTGTGTGAGATGTGCTTTCTGCATCACTGCAATATTGATGGTGGACTTTTTGCCAAAAAAAATTTTTATTTATTTTTTTGGCAGAAATTCACTGAAATTCATGCCTTGGACTTCTAAGGATCACGCCTTCAGAAGACTTGCAATACAACTCTCATTTGTGTTCCACGGAAGAAGAAAAAATCATATGGATTTGGAACAACATGCATGTGTGTAAATGATGGCAGAACTTATGCAGAAATCATTTCCATTAAGTCACGTGGACTTATCAGAGCTCTTCGCGTTTGCCAGCCTTTAGTACTCTTGATGATTTTTCAGCCCTGAATAATTAGCCACACAATATTCGCAGCCAGGAAGAGCAGGTGGGCGGTAACACCATCATTATGCGCATTTACTCTCAACTCTACTCTTAACGGCAGTAGCAGAAGAGGTTAAATGAAGCTTTGCCCTGTTCATATGTGTCTCCACACATTTGTATTTTCTATTGATTTACGAGTTGGGTCAGAGAGTGCTGCATTGGTATTAATGTATTCCAGCACTTCTTCAGCGTGTTGGGTGCCCACCGTCCACGAGGATTTAACTGGGTCAAAGCCAGACCCCCATCGCCCCCCAAGGCCACGTTTCACAGAGCTCTTCATTTAGACTGAGTTTCAAAGCAGCACTGGTACCAAAGTTCAAGTTCACACTAGCCAGTGAAAAGCATGCGCTATTTCCTGCATGCAGTAGCTCTCATTCGACACTCATAACCATTCAGACAAAGGGCAGACGCTTTTCAAATACATATAATTTTGTGGAAATGCGTGAAAATCCCATGCTTCATAGTGAGTGTCAATTATATACTGGAGGCCCAAAGTTTGCGCAGCATACGGTATACAGCCTTTTCACCTTTAGAAGAAAAGAAAATATTTGCAATGTGATGGCTAAAACAATTATTATTCAGACCACAGGGATGCATGAATTATGATATGTGCCTTGTATTGATTTCACGCCTGACAGACCACCACCTTTAACCAGCGAGAAGCTTGCAGTTTTCAGGAGCAGATGATCTATCAAAGCAATAATAGAGTAATTCTCCTTTTTAATTGGACAATGTTAGACTGGCGCGTTAGTCTCGCCGCTCAAATGCCCTTTTTGGTGTAATCTGTAATTGAAACATTGCATTGCCACACAGACACAGCCAGGTAAGAGACGGAGCCTCGTTCAACTTGCAAAGCTGCTTTAATCACAGTGAGCTTGTCTGCCCATCATAAATGGTCATTTTTTTGTTAGTGGGGTTTGCAAGAATCACCTTTGCTCACATTTGTGGGACTTAAACAAACCAACCTTGCAACACCTCAGCACGTACCAATAGCAACCACCTATAACGCCATAGAAAGCATACTGCAACACGCTATCCAGACGCTATCCTTTGTAGCCAAGTGGATTTTGAATACGACTCTGTCGGACACTTTACTTTACTTAAAGCCTTTATGCTTTATAAAGGTATCCATAATGTACATTATAATGCATTATATCTTTTCTTAAATAATTGTAACCAAAGTTTATATGCATTATAATATTTGCAGATTTCTTGTTACATCTGAAATTGGTTGTTTGTCATGTGTTTTAGTGCATTATACTTTGTAAAGGCATAATAGAAGTATTATAATGTATTAAAACTGTGGATATAATTATCCATGACACCATACAATGCATTATAAGGTGCATTACAAGGCATAATTAATGCAGTAAAATACTTTTATAATGCATAAAGGCTTTAGGTAAAGTGTTACCAAATAGGTAAAAATAATGAATAATAAAATATTCAAAAAAAAAAAAAATCAAAATCAAAAAATTATTTTGATATTATCACCGTTTCTTCAATCTAAAGATTGATCAGAAAAGTCTACATTTTTATGTTTCTCTTTGGGTTTATGCAAATAAAAGTACCAGGTGCACAGGAAGATTGGTTTGGGGGTGTTGAACGGGGGTGGGGGTGGTTTAAATGGTGTATATAAATAAATAATATACACTTTGGGATGTGCTGGAGGAGACTTTACAGAGTGATCACCTCTTGCATTGTCAATACAAAATCTTGACCAAAAATAAATGCAGATCTTGATGGAAATATCATCATAACATTTATTTCCATCATGAGGTGCATACATTTTTGGACTATTGAGGTATCTTTGCAGGCAATAAATGAGTCTGCACGGGCGACAGGAAATAAACCATAATGAATAAATAAACACTTTTGCCTACCTTACAGACTTGCACTTGAGTCAACTTCTTATTTATTTAATTATTCTATAATGTATCAATATCACAACTTATTTTGAATAATTCAGATTATTTTAATACATTTTTCAAGAAACTACTGTTTCAGTTTTTCTATACTTCAAAATGTCTCAGGTTACGTATGTAACTATGGTTCCCTGAGAGGGAACGAGACGCTGCGTTAAAGCGCTGTGGGAACGCCTATGTGTGATTGCATCGTGAAGCACAAACTATGAAGCACACCTGAACCAAACAGTGTTAGCTACTGATAGGCTAAGGCAAGTCGGTCACAGGCATGCTGGGAGTATGGCAAAGCAACACATCGTCTCATTCCCTCTCAGGGAACCATGGTTACATAACTAACCTGAGATGTTCCCTTTCAAGGGAACTTGCACTGCGTCAAAGTGCTGTGGAAACGCAATACCCACACCGCCATAGTACAAAGTGTCTGTCTGTGTGAAACCAGAGCACACTAGGACAAGAGCACCCCGTGACGTCCAGAAAAGAGGTTCTCTGAGCTGGAGATAATACACTCTTTTTGGCATTTAGCCTCAACCCCAACATCCTCATGTGGGCGAGAACAGCATCTCGATGCTGAACCACCAACTCTCTCAACTGAGCCAGAATCAGCCAGTCGTCTATGTCAGTGGTTCCCAACATTTTCTTTTAGGGGCCGTTCACATATTGTGTCTTTTACGCAGTCAGTTATTTCAAATGTAGCCGCGCGGCAGGCACGCTCATAATGGAAGCGACGTGGTCGTGACACGCATGCAGTGTGTTTTCTAGGCTGAAAGATGAAAACTTCTCAACTTTTCAGAATGCCGCAAGCGCACCGCAGGTCATGTGATAAGAACCAACCAATCAGATTTGGCCTTTCGGTAACAAAACATCGAAATCTCAGCCAAACAGCTGATCATAGCTGTACAGGGTGGTTTTTATAGCTCATCTCCATAAATATATCTAGTAGTAAAGCTAATGCAAGGGCTAGAAATCAATTTATACTTTGCTGAAACTTCCTACTCCTCGTGGAGAGCGCAGTTCATGGATGCATAGCAAACGCCACGGGAGCGCAAGTGCTATGGAAAGAAGAAGAAAGCAGTGCGGACACGCTTTCCACTCGTTTTTAGACGTGATATGCGAACGGCCCCTAATCTTACTTCAGTATGACGCCTATTAAAGTAGTGTTTATATAAGTGCAGCGCTGGTGCTGCTTTGTTTACAGAGGTAACCAAGGAAACTCTACACTGCAAAAATGCTTTTCTTATTTAGTATTTTGTCTTGTTTATTCTAAATATTTAAGAATTCTTAAATCAAGATGTTTTTACTAGATAAGTAAAATGACATAAGAAATTTTTTGTCTTGTTTTCTGGAAAATAAAATCAAAATCTTTTGCTTAAAACAAGCAAAATTATCTGCCAATGGGGTAAGAAAAATAATCTTGTTTCTGTTTGAAATCTTGTTTCTTAATGTCACGATGTTTGAATAATTCAATGTATGGGGACTAAACACACAATATGAAACTGGCATTTACTGTACATTCAGTTAATCATTAATTACTATTGTGTCCATTCTTAACTAATGCATAATTGTGAACAAGTAAATCATTAATTACTAGTTTATTTATGCTTAACTAATGCATAATTCTGACACTTACAATGTAAAGTTAATCATTAATTACTAGTGTGTTCATTCTTAACTAATGCTTAATTGTGAACAAGTTAATCATTAATTAATGCTTAACTAATGCATTATTCTGGACCCTTAAAATAAAGTGTTTCCCAGATTTCTTGTTACATCTGAAATTGGTTGTTTGTCATGTGTTTTAATGTGTTATACTTTGTAAAGGCATAATAGAAGTATTATAATGTATTAAAACTGTGGATATAATTATTCATGACACCATACAATGCATTATAAGGTGCATTACAAGGCATAATTAATGCATTAAAATACTTTTATAATGCATAAAGGCTTTAGGTAAAGTGTTACCAAATAGGTAAAGATAATGCATAATAAAATATTCAAAAAATTAAAATAAAAAAATTATATTTTGATATTATCACTGTTTCTTCAATCTAAAGACTGATCAGAAAAGTCTACATTTTTATGTTTCTCTTTTCTTTTTTAGTATTTTGTCATGTTTATTCAAAATATTTAAGGATTCTTAAATCAAGATGTTTTTACTAGATAAGTAAAATGACATAAGACATTTTTTGTCTTGTTTTCTGGAAAATAAAATCAAAAAGTTTTGCAACAAGCAAAATTATCTGCCAATGGGGTAAGAAAAATAATCTTGTTTCTGTTACTGTCACGATGTTTGAATAATTCAATGTATGGGGACTGAACACACAATATGAAACTGGCTTCCTCCACGATCTTGACACCTCAGTACGGAGGTATCAAGATACCGTTTCTCGGCCGGCCAGTTAATGTTCAATCTGACTATGGCGTGAGTCACAACCTCTAATAACTCCTCATAAGCCTGAGTGTGAGGTGGCAAATCCTGACCATCACCAGGATCGATACTAACAACATCCAACTCCTCAGAGCTTGTTGTACCTTGCTAAAGACACAGAAGCTGACACTAGGTGCATTTACATGGAGCATTGTAATTGGTTTAAATGTCCAATCTGAATGAAAATGCTCCATATAAACTCCTCAATTGGTATAAAAATGCCCAAACTGAATGAAATTGTAATTGGATTGAGAGGGGTGGGATAAACCTTTCTATAAATTAAAAACTCTGTCATGTAAACGCATTAAACCGAGTACTTTGCGTCTACGTCATCATGTCAAGAGGTCAGGGGTCATCAGAATGCACAATGGCAGCAGCAAAATCAAACTGGAGTAAAACTGAAACAACACATTTATTAAATACACTGAAGGAACTCAGTGAATCATTACTACGGACCAAAAAAGACAAAAAGAAACCAAATATGTTTTATATGTAATATGGATTATTTTCTCATCCTATTTTTTTTGAGGAGGCGCTGCCTCCCTTGCCTCCTTGGAGGAAGCGCCCCTGATGTAAATGTGACCTCTGTTTGGTTCAGGTGTGCTTTATAGTTTCCTGGTCATAACGTCACCCGCCTATGATGTTTCATCACGCCATTGGACTGATTTCACATGTGCTTCATGACGCAATCACGCAGAGGCGTTCCCACAGCGTTTCGACGCAGCGCGAGTTCCCTTGTAAGGGAATTAAGTTTAATTTAATGTGTTACTTGCTGTTCTTTGTAGTTTTTTGTGAAATTTACAAGTAAATTTATTTTTACTGTATTACCTGAATTACAAATATGAAAGATTCGTGTCGGCGCTGAATTTAAAACCTGTGAATTAACCATACGTGCAGTTAACCTTTTTAAGCTTTTGTTCTGGTGATCAAAAAATACATCCAACTCAATTCTTCAATTTCTAATGAAAGTGTTTGTGCTCAAAACCACCTCTGTTGAAAAGAGAGATGAGAAATGATGTTCTTTTCCACGCAAAAAGAAAACGACTCCACGTGAAGTGCAAATGTTTAGGCTGCTCTTTGATCCGCTTGAAACGACTGCCATTTAAGAGACATCAATAAATGACGATGACAAATAAGACATGCACATAAAAAGGTGGCGGATGATTGCGATGCTTGCCGAGAGACGCTAATGTTACGTAGCTTCAACATGCTCTGTACATCAAAAGAGAGGAAGCTACGCTGGATATTGAATTCAGAGGCCTGATAAATTGAAAGAATTACAGCCCTCTTGGTAGTTTAGGCTGTTTTCTTAACTGAGTAGTCTTCAGAATCAATAAATTACTTTAGGTGAACACAGTAATGTGATGTTGCCCGAAGCCACGCACATTATATAGCAGAAAATGAGATATGCTCCAACTCTTTCCATTCCTTTATTTCATCTGTTCTTTTAGCATCTGAATTGAGGAAGAGTTGTCACTTCTAATGACTGTCAATAAATGTTATCTTTCTCTACAAAGACCACACACAGCATTCATCCATCTCAGCAGACTGCTACTGGCAATTTAATTGTAAACCTTTCCTATTGTTCTGTCCTAGTCCAAATGCATGCTGGGAATAGAGGAGAGATGCGTGGTAATGGCTTCTCATCATTCATGTATATGAACTGCTTATGGAGGTTCTGTACAATATCAGGTTGTTGTTATAGCCAAAACACTGCCCTGCTGTTGTAGTCAAATAAGCTAAAAACGTTTCAAGAACTCTGTTATGTTATTCAATAAAAATGTTGTTGTTTTTTTATTCTAAAAAATAGTTATTAACAGTATATTATTATTTTGAATATATTTATGTTCCAAAAAATATGTTTGACACGTGACAGCTAGAGACTGCACAGCCCTTCAACACGCCGCACACACTGATCAGGAATGGTTTGAGGAACATGATGAAGAGTTCAAGGTGTTGATTTGGCCTCCAAATTCCCCAGATGTCAATCCAATTGAGCATCTGTGGGATGTTCCGGACACACAAGTTCCACGGCGGCTCCACCTCACAGCCTACAGGATATTCTGTCGAACTGGTACTTTTAGACTTGAGCACCGCCTTTGATACTGTAGACCAGGGGTGTCAAACTCATTTTAGGTTGAGGGCCGGATTGGAAAAAAATAAACATGTGCTGGCCGAATTAATATAAAAAAAATAAAAAAAAAATAGTTATGCGCTGATAGTTGCATTAATATTAACCATATAAATTAGCAAGAAAACTAGTACACTGCTCCTTAAAACTGCATGTTTTTACAACCAAAAAACTGTTATATTTTTCAAATAATGCTTTTTTAAATATTTTTTTTATTAGTGATGCACCTATTTTTATTTTTCATGGTCAATTCCAATTTTTTTAGAAACAAATTGGCCAATTCTGATACTGGTTGCAAATTTTTTTTTTTTTTTTTTTTTTTTTTTAAAGCAAATTTATTTGTTGTTTATTTGTTCAAAAAATATGTGTAGCTCTTTGATGTTAGAGGCAAACACTGCATTTTTATCACATTCCCAACAAAGTTGTTATGCGCATGAGCAGTTGTTTTTAATTTAAATTATTGTATAATGTCAAGATTAACAGCAAAAACAGCCTGCTGGGTGTGTGTTCTCCTCTTTGTGTCCATATTCAGCATGTGCCTGTGTTAACGTACAACATAAATATTTCCACACAAATTAAATTTTGGGAAATTATTACAAAGCCCGGAATAAAGACTGACCAAAATAAAACTAAAAAAGTTTGGATTTATGACCAGTGCACTACTGTATCTCTATTTTTTTTTTTTATTATTATAATTCAAATCATCCCCCGGGCCGGATAGGACACCTTTGTGGGCCGTATGTTTGACACCCCTGCTGTAGACCAATGTTCTTTTGTCCCACTTAGAACAGGTGGTGGGCATAAGTTGTTTCCAATCTTACAAACAAGAGTTTTTCAGTCAATGTTGGGCAGTTTCACTCTGGTTCTGTCCCTCTGACCTGTGGTGTCCCCCAAGGCTCTATTCTAGCTCCCATAGTATTCTCTCTATATATGCTTTCACTTGATTCTATCTTTGAGAAGTATGGTATAAGTTACCATTGTTATGCAGACGACACTCAAATATATCTTCCTTTGAAACATACGAATGGTTTAGGCCCTGCAGTTGCTTGCATATTAAGCAGGTTCTCATCATTTTTTGGCCCATCGGTGTATATTCTACAAGTACTGAAGAACTACATTACAAAAAGTAAGGTTTTTATGTAATACAAATGTATTACATAAAACCGAGTGTAATATAATTATGCAAACAGTGTTATGAAAACAAATAAACCAGAGCCCCTTTGGCTTTCCATGACGAATGTTTAATCTGCTGTCTGTCTTACAAAAGTCTCAGTAGCAGCTCTTAGTGGTTACTGTATACAATAAATTCCAGTGCTTTCTTCTATTTGCTAATGCAAAGAAAGAAACAACACAGTTTGCCATGTGATGGATGTAAGAAATCATGGAAGTGAGAAATGACCAAGACTATGTCTGAGTCACACTGTAGTAACATGAGCGGCCCTGCCTGAATTTCTGTGAAATCAAACAGTAGTTCCATTGTAAATGATGAATCAGCAAGGCAGTGGCAGTTTGCTCAGGTTAAATGGATTTCATTCTTTTGTTAGGTAGTCTTTTTAAG
Organism: Megalobrama amblycephala; assembly: GCF_018812025.1. Taxonomy (NCBI): domain Eukaryota; kingdom Metazoa; phylum Chordata; class Actinopteri; order Cypriniformes; family Xenocyprididae; genus Megalobrama; species Megalobrama amblycephala. Next base: position 3,679,329 of record NC_063056.1, read on the forward strand.
AAATAATGGGAAAATTTGGTCTTGTGTCAGAATGCAACAAATAATGGTAACATAGTTTGTGCTCTATATATAATTTGAAAACAAAAAAATATATAATATAATATAATATAATATAATATAATATAATATATATATATATATATATATATATATATACATTTATACAACAGTTCTGTCTGGTTCTCGAATCTGATTGGCTGATAGCCATGCGATATTTCAGTGATAACAGCACTCCTACTGCCTTTTCACCGTTTGTATCACTCCGCTTGAAGTGACCGTCATGGCGGCCGATCAAATCAACCGTAATTTTTTACAAATACTACTTATTGTACCACGAACTGTAGTTTTAATAGTTTTTTTAGGCGAGAATGTAGTTGTTTAGACCTGAAATATGTGACTCATATTTAATAACAGCGCCTATTTTACAATTTGTTTTGACGTTTTCGGAGATGCGAGCTCGAGTGCGTCAGCGGCCGTTCAGTGCTTCTGTAACCGCCGAGAACAGCTTCATCTCGTCCAGTGCCTCGGGGATTTGCCGCTGGCTCTTATAGTGGTTAAACATGAGACATAATTCAATTTGAGTACATAGAACGGGCAATCTTTGGTCTTATTAATCTATTATTTGTTCCAGAGCAAGTCGAATTGTGCTATATTAAATTTGATAATAATAAACGTTACGTTACATCCTTATATAGCATATTGGCTACAACTAGACGGGACATATCAGACTCTTCTCCGCTCTTCAAATACGTAAAACATTAAACTTTATAAACATATGGTTTTTTGAGTAAAGAAAACACTTTACAATTTTTTTCAAACATCAGATCTTTATTTACCTTTGCATTGCACAGAGGAGATGTCCAAACTGCGTGCGCACTTCATTCAGAAGGTGAGGCAGATTAATGAGGTTTGATTGACAGTTTGAGGATCCAATGGAGTTAGGAGGTTTTGTCACAAGCTCTTTAAAATCCTTTTCATTCGTTAAATATTTGTAAAACCCACATACCAGCGTAAATGGTGACCTATTTTTTTTTTTTTTAATAACTAGTGCTATTGCTCATATATACAATATCCCAGCCCCACTGGGGTTACACAAGCTATACTCTCTCAGCCATGATTTCTATAACTTTTTGCAATATTTAATGACATCATGTTAATTATTGGCTTAGCATCACAAGATCACAGGATTTGCATTAATTAAATAAACCTGTCATACATTCTCACACACTATGCACAAACTAATGTTATGGGTGAGTTGGTAACATTAATTAGTAAAACCATTAAATGAATAAACTTTGAAACATCGTTTTAACTCTTTATCATTTTTACGTGAAGATCAGGACAACAGCACACATTTTGATCGGTTTGACTGGTCATAAATGGATCATGATTAGCTGATATTGTGCATCTCAAGTTTATGTTTTCCTTTCATTTTTGCAATCACAAAATTGCAAAATCATGGAGAGACTAAAATATGGTCAATGCAACAGACAAACAAAAGCTTTGTCTCCTGAGTTTCATAGATTAGTCAGGTAGTTGTGTAATCGATTATTTCAACCACTAGCTGGCGCTGTCTGAAGCCATTGAGGACACGAGTGTGCATGTAATGAGTCATGCAACCCCTAATTCTGAGCAAGTGATCAATAGAATGTCACCAGATTTTATTGCATTTCTGCTTTATCAGTTTTAGTAATGGTTCTGTAGTGTACTGTAACTGTAACTGAAAACCTGTTGGTTCTACGACACTTGCAATAACAAAAACTTTAATGTTTTTTTTTTTAGACAAAAGCTATTTGGATTGCGAGGCGAACCTCATCCAAAAGTCGACCCTCTTCAAGGTCATCAACTAATTCACAGACTGGCTAGAACAGCTTGCTGCACACAGTAAATGACCCATTTCAACTGGGAATGGAAAACCTACGCTGGCTTTTCTTGCATTGCATGGCTATATTGTCTATGCTGCATAACAGTCTCTACAGTCTGCTGCTCACTGGACTCAGATTCCAATCTATCGATCAAACCAAGTGGACAGACACACCTGAACCCAACAGCAGCTCACAGCAGCTCCACTATCCAATGTTGCTTTCTGCAACGACAATCTCAGTACAGCACGCACTCATGATAACAACATCTCCAATGTCTGTTTCCATGACAACCTATTAGCATCAGCACTGACATACCTGCCCTGCACCTGTTCAGTGTGCACTCGCACATCACACATGATCTGGAGTAAACCTCTTCAGCACATAATATCTGTGTTGAGTCTGCTTTAAGCTGCCATAGTGGTCTCATTTAAATTCTCAATTCATTTTAATATGTGGCCATGTTCAGGGAGGCTGATATGTAAATTAGTATTGATCTAACTAACCAATAAAAGTATAGCACATTCAAATGGTCAATCTGAGAATTTGCATACTTTGCACAGTCTGCTTCACCCTGCAGAAATAGTATGAGTTTGACAGCAGTATGTTATTCTGAACACAGCCCTGCTCAGTGATGAAGCTAGGGTGACCAGATGTCCCTGTTTTCCCAGTTTTTGGTGTCCTGTACCCACAAATGCCCCCACGCCTTCAAAACACACCTCAAATAATGTACGCTGCAAAATCACCTTGTTACCAGAGCAATCATGTAGTGATTATTTTCACCAACAGAGGGGGCTGCAAGGTACACTGATTACTTGGATGGTCGCTGCTTCTTTAAAGTCACCATGAAATCAAATTGGACTTTTTGATTTTTTTTGGAATATTGTAGTTTATTCTAAATGATTTATTGGTGCACATCATTATTGATTTAACTTCATGTGCCTCGTAATCTTGAATCAAAATAACTCCCCCTCCTTTTCGTAGCAACATCTCTTCTCTGATGATGAGGACGGGGCAACCTGTCACACATAAGATATCCACCAATAGCAAACCACAACCATCCAATCAATCCCTCAGAGACAAATTCAAGCCCACCCTACATTTGTTCTTGTTCCAGAAGCCGTTTGACTTGGATATACGTCACAATAGAGGAGAAAAGGCCATCAAAGAGGCACTGTTATGAGTTTCAAGGTAGGCTAGTCACATATCCATGTTAAATTACAGTAATACTGTTTCTAGATGTGCTAAGATGGCCTGAACAGGATTTTCTTTCACGTATAGCTTTAAGCATTCTCAAAAAGTCTTAACAATACATCGCAGTAATTCACACAACTGAACTCTACCAACTAGGTGAAAGTACATGATACAGTATGTTAATAAATGAAAAAAATAATCAAACAATTACACTTGCAACAATTACTTTTGCAGAATGCAAAAAGATTATTTTGTGATCAAAATCAGCCTAAAATGCATAATAAGAGTATTAGGGACAGGAAAGAAAAGCACAAATTTAAAATATTTGTTAAATACAATTTTATTTGTATTTAATAAATAATTTAATAATTTAATAATTGATCTTATATTGATTTTATTTTATTTTTGTTATGTATTTTAGTAGCTATACTTTTGTTTATTTATATATATATATATATATATATATATATATATATATATATATATATATATATAAACAAAAGTATGACTGTATGGTTTTTTGTAATGTATTTTTGGTGCATTGTATTAAAAACCTATTTGACCCACAATTATTATAATAATTATTAATATATATAACCCACAGCAATAAAAAAAAAAGAATATAAAACATATAGTTCCCATCTTTTAATTCAAATACAATAGCAAGTGAGATTTCAATGATATTTCGACCACTGCACTAGGAAATGTCTCCAGTTTCCATTTCAGAAATCTGCTCACTTTAACACAAGCTGTTTAAGAAGCCAGTGGATCACAGTCAACTCAGTATCATATACTTTTACTGCCCTCTTGTGTTCATTATAAAAGAATTCTGTACAGAGGTGATCCCAATGTTTATAAACATCCAAAATGTAATTCATGATCTTTGAGGGGAGTGAATATTAGTGGATTTTCAACACATTTTATTCTATAATAATAAACATATCATATGCAATTAACAGTACACTCAAAAATATATAAATGTAATGGTATTAGATGGACTTTGTGATTTCCAAACATTATTAGAGCGTAGTTAATGTGATGAGCTACACCTGGTTACTCTGGCTCAGAACAGTTAGATCCTTTTGTTTGCAGTGATTTTACATGTTGCATACAAAGTAGTGATACACAGAGTGCGATATAGTGGCTAATTGCTTCAAGGTTACATTGACTTTATCCTTCGAGGCGAATGCTAGAGGTCTGATCTCTCTGGACTCTGGTTGTCATGGTATCTGCGTGCCGGTGGGGGTCAGTGGGGGAACTCATCTCTGTTTGCTGTAGCTCATTGCCCCGCTGTAATATCAGCGCAGGAGACACCTGGGCCCGCTGACACAGGACCTCAGAGTGAGCAGTGGACTGGCAACCCCCAGTGATTGCTTTCTCCAGCGTCCGGACCTCCACTCAGCACACACCATTAACCTGTGGCTCATGGAGCAGGACATATTAGTAACCTCACTCATAAGAACTTCCTCAAGACGCACACACAATAGAGACTGACCCGCGCACTGTCGGTATGGCAATTTAGTGATATCCCTGCATTTGTGGTCAGGGCTGGGCTGAGACAAAAAAATGAGCCCTGGTGTTTTTGGTCCAGGCAGCTCACCAATACGATCCAGAATTGGTCCTGTCGGACACCACCCATATATATATATATATATACACACACACACACACATAGAATGAAGAGAAAAATAACAAACATGACTTAAAGTGGGTCTAGCAGTAGTATTCGGGGAAGAAATACTACAAAAATTAAATAGAGTAATCAAATGAAAAATAACACTGGAAAGACATAATTTTAGTCTAGGACTAGCTTAAGCCTTGTCTGTGAAACCAGGGGAAAAGGTTTTTATATAACCCCTCCTGTTCAAACCGCCTGCTCTAAGCGGGACTCGAACCCTGGTCCGCCGGCATGGGAGCTGGGCGCTCTAACAAGTACGCTAAAGACCTCAGTCATTACCTCTGTAAAGGGTCACTTGAATGACTGACTCGTTCATGAAGACACAACAATAGACTGTAAGAAGGATGGAAAGCACGTCTCTACTTCCTTCCACTGTATAAAATTTAAGCCAAAATATCCCAGAAATGGTCATTGCTGATGACGTCATTTGGAGCCTGAGTCTGCGCAGCAGTGGAGTCACGGTATCAAGGTCCCGTCCACACTTCATAAGGCAAGCACAGCTATCAATCATGATGTCACACCCTGTTTTATAGCATCAAACTAAAACCAAACGTAGTGGAAAAACAGACACTGCACAGATCAGGCATAACATTATGACCACCTTCCTAATATTGTGTTGGCACTCCTATTGCTGCCAAAACAGCCCTGACTCGTCGAGGCATGGACTCCTCTAGACCCCTGAAGGTGTGCTGTGGTATCTGACACCAAGATGTTAGCAGCAGATCCTTCAAGTCCTGTAAGTTCAGCACATCCCACAGATGCTCGATTGGATTGAGATCTGGGGAATTTGGAGGCCAAGTCAACACTTCAAACTCATTGTGCTCCTCAAACCATTCCTAAACCATTTTTGGTCCAGTTCTGATGCTCACGTGTCCACTGTTGGCTCTTTCGGCGGTGGACAGGGGTCAGCATGGACACTCTGACTGGTCTGCGGCTATGCAGCTCCATACGCAACAAACTGTGATGCACTGTGTATTCTGACACCTTTATATCAGAACCAGCATTAACTTCTAGAGCAATTTGAGCTACAGTAGCTCATCTGTTGGATCAGAACACACGGGCCAGCCTTCGCTCCCCACGTGCATCAATGATCTTGGCCGCCCATGACCCTGTCGCCGGTTCACCACTGTTCCTTCCTTGGAGCACTTTTGATAGATACTGACCACTGCAGACCGGGAACACCCCACAAGAGCTGCAGTTTTGGAGATGCTCTGACCCAATCGTCTAGACATCACAGTTTGACTCTTGTCAAACTCGCTCAAATCCTTACGCTTGTCCATTTTTCCTGCTTCTAACACATCAACTTTGAGGACAAAATGTTCACTTGCTGCCTAATATATTCACCCAACAGGTGCCGTGATGAAGAGATAATCAGTGATATTCACTTCACCTGTCAGTGCTCATAATGTTATGCCTGATCGGTATACGTCTGCATGACACCTAAAATGACAGACTTTGGAAAAAAGTTATGTGAAGTATTACATGGAGAGGGCAAGGTTTATGACCTGTACTGCAGCGAGCCACCAGGGGGCGATTGAAATGCATTGGCTTCACTTAGTCACTTGTCACCACCTACTGGCGTAATAATGTAAAATGCACTGAAGTCTCTGAAAAAGCGAGACTGTCCTCGTTGCAGCCTGTAGCACAATGACGTACTGGATTAAGTCCAATACAGAGTGGATGCGTGATTTTTTTTCCCCCCAAAAGCAGTTCAGCACAAATTCAAAAGATTTTATTACTGATGTCAATCACAGTGCCGAGACAGGCAGCATGAAACAGTCTGTTCATATAATTAAAGCCTTCAGTGTTTTTATGTACTACTGACAGTAAAATAAGCCACTATAAACCTATATAAAGACCCAGTCATACAAAGAAACAAATAGCCTTCTTTCATATACAGTGAAACCAACAAATCTTAAAATGTGGTCATACCACCCAAATCTAATTATATTGTATGTTTTATTACCACTTTTATATGCAGTGTCCAAAGTTTTGAAATGACAGTTTTGTAGTACGATTGATGCTCCTGAAATAAAACACAGGAAGTTATGATAAATTGTTTTTTGTAAATATGACATCATCCACATCATATCCAGTCCGTACAAGCGTATGATTCAAAATGTTCCCATGGTCTAGTGTTAAAAAAGCAAACAAAAATTACAATACATTGCAATATTGAATGACAGCTACAAAGCCCTATTATTTTAATTATTTGTATTGGTCTGATAAAGCCAATATTGAAATCATATTAGACCTTTAATTGTATTTTTGTTTAAAACACAAGACATTACAGCTTTATTGGCATTGGCAAACATTTCTGTTTGGTATCTATAATTAACACTATGTTTTCCCAGACAAATGAGGAAATAAAATAAAAACTACGGATGATGAGTAATATTTCCTGGTCTTTATTTAGAAGACATGAGGGAAATCATGAGATAAAAATCATGTCTTAAATGTATTTTGATACCTCTCTCTCTCTGTGTCATAAGTGTAATATTACCCACAGATGCTTTCATAAAAAGAATTATGGGTTGTTGACAGCACATGGCATTTTCTCTGACAAAAATGAATATAATTAGTACTGTCATCATTTAAAATGCAGTAAATGTTTAAAGATTTCTTTGTTTTACATGGACCTGTTGTTATAAAAACTGCTTTGTTATTAGATTTAAAAAAAAAAAATTGAGCCAAATCTCAAAATTGTCCTATGCACTTTTATAAAAGTTTTTTTTAAAAATGTATAAATGAAAAAGAAAAGCATAAAAACCTCAGGCATAAATTTACAACTGTCTATTTTAATAAATAGCAATCTTTTTTTTTTTCATCCATATATTTGTAAAAGCATGGATCTTGATACATTTTGTCACTGAAAACTATGTCCTGCGGTGTGACATCATATCCTGATATTAAATTAGGCAATTCCATGTACAAATTTAATTAGTTGAAGGACCCCATTCAAGATCATGTTACTGAAGCCCCTTGTGAAGCCCGTGACTTGTGCACACGGTTAGTTTCTGTCTCAGAATTGTTCAAATATTTAACTTTTTTGGAACCACTATAAAAGTGTTATGTTTTGTAGTCCTTTGTGACACCCCTAAATTATATTTTTTTTAATTAAAAATGTATGTTAAACGACATAATCATGGAAAATTATGCAAATGTCTCTTGCCAACTGCTAATGACAAGTTAGCTATGAATAGCAAGGCCATTAACTGACTCAAAAAGCTGAAACAACCTACGGTGTCACCTATACTGTCACACAAGAGTAATAACATGTTTATTTTTTTTTTTTTTTTCTGTTCTGCAGAAAATGTGTAGTTATAAAAAGTATAAGTATAAATAAGTATAAAATGTGATACTTAGTTTTTGAGACAGAAAGAATTGAGGGAGAAGGGAGAGGACATTTAATTAATATGGATCCATTCAGAACGTTATTTCTTTCAGAGTTAAATAAAAAATACTTTAATGTAATACCCCTCACTCTCTTTAACGCAACAACTACCATTTCTGACCTTTAGTGTGACATAATGGTGTGACACAAATAAAAGAGCTGCAGATTTGTCTTTTTCTCAATATCTTAAAAGTGCAGTTGAGTATTGCAGTAGAGAAGATATAATCATCACTCATCCAAAGTTTGTCTTGTATTTATTGAAAAAGTCCAACAAGTCATGGGGAAAAAATAATGTTATTCATAACTACTTAATGTTATTCACACTCCACACAGTTATTAACTATGTGTATTTTTCTTCAAAAAATGCATTTTTACTGCCTATTTGTCAACTACCTTTTTGTCATGATAATCATAAAATATGCCTGAAAGGATACTGCACAGCACCAAGATCTACTCATCTGATCCATAGACATAATAAATACATAGGTGCCCTATTGGCTGCTTTGGAACACCGCTGCGATACGTCAACACGTCCACCATATTGGACGCCTACCTTCAGAAGGAATCATCAGCCCTCCATTGTTTTTCACACTAAGTAAGTGGTAGTTATGGTCAAATTAACCAGGCACAGCATCTGCCACCAAGCTAGCATGGCACACACCACAGAGAAGCTTTCTCAAAACCTGACGTACCACAAAACTGGAAATGTACACAAGGGCATTGTCCACAAGGCTACCAAAGCAGGTTGGCAGGTAGCTGCGGTCACACGCAAGTGCAGAAACGTTCACAAAAGGGGATGGAATCTCCTCAGACTCGTCTACTGCTAGAGATGACATTTCAACAGCTGATAGTGACATGATCTCATCCTGTGGTGCCACGTTCCCTGAAGTGCTTGGAGAGACACCGCACACTGCATCAAATTGGTCTGCATGGCTGTCGTCCCAGAAGGAAGCCTCTTCTAAAGATGATGCACAAGAAAGCCCCCAAACAGTTTGCTGAAGACAAGCAGACTAAGTACATGGATTACTGGAACCATGTCCTGTGGTCTGATGAGACCAAGATAAACTTATTTGGTTCAGATGGTGTCAAACGTGTATAGCGGCAACCAGGTGAGGAGTACAAAGACAAGTGTGTCTTGCCTACAGTCAAGCATGGTGGTGGGAGTGTCATGGTCTGGGGCTGCATGAGTGCTGGCGGCACTGGAGAGTTACAGTTCATTGAGGGAACCATGAATGAGCAGAGCATGATCCCCTCCCTTCAGAGACTGGGCCGCAGGGCAGTATTCCAACATAATAATGACCCCAAACACACCTCCAAGATGACCACTGCCTTGCTAAAAAAGCTGAGGGTAAAGGACTGGCCAAGCTTGTCGCCAAGCACGTCTCCAGACCTAAACCCTATTGAGCATCTGTGGGGCATCCTCAAACGGAAGGTGGAGGAGCGCAAGGTCTCTAACATCCACCAGCTCTGTGATGTCATCATGGAGGAGTGGAAGAGGACTCCAGTGGCAACCTGTGAAGCTCTGGTGAACTCCATGATGCCCAAGAGGGTTAAGGCAGTGCTGGAAAATAATGGTGGCCACACAAAATATTGACACTTTGGACCCAATTTGGACATTTTCATTTAGGGGTGTTCTCACTTTTGTGGTCAGTGGCTTAGACATTGATGGCTGTGTGTAGAGTTATTTTGAGGGGACAGCAAATGTACACTGTTATACAAGCTGTACACTCACTACTTTACATTGTAGCAAAGTGTCATTTCTTCAGTGTTGTCACATGAAAAGATGTAATAAAGTATTTACAAAAATGTGAGGGGTGTACTCACTTCTGTGAGATACTGTATGTTATAGCCATTTATATTGCAAAATATTTATTAGGTGGGTAGGGGAATATGTAATTCATTTCTTTGTGAAGGTGTGTGTAGTTTTTACCTGTGTTTAGGTGTTTTTTATAGGCCCATATAACATATAATATAATATCATTTGACAGTGGTAGTGAGTAGCTATGTATGGTTTTACCTGTGGTTATCAAGTCTCACTGTCAGAATATTTTCATTTAAGCCTATAATAATTATAAATAAAATAATTCTTACCAATAAGAGTAAGGACAGTCTGGCAGCTGTCCTTTGCTTTTTTATTTTTTCAGGGAGTACTCTGGTGTTACAACACAGAAGGGACGGAGACAGAGAATCACAGCTATGGATGTTTATTGAAACCAGTATGGTGAAACAGCAGTGCAGGTAAGTGAATAGTGTAGCTATGTGGATACTTGAAGTGCAGATACTGTCCTTTGTTGATTGTAGATGCAATGGGTCTTGGAGATGATGGAGACGGAGATCGCTGGAGACAAGGAACACTCACACACAGGCGGGGAATCACACGAGGAGAACTGGAGACGCTGGAGACTGGTAAGTAGATCGCTTGGAGTCCTTGAGGTAAGCATAAAGGTAAGTCTAGATGCAAACGAGACCGGACGTTGGAGTGATGTGTGTGAGTGTCCTTTGTACTGGCGTTGATGAGGTGCTTGATGAGGTGCAGGTGTCGGTGATCAGTGCTCGGGTGATTGAGTGCGCTGTGATTGGTGGATGGTGGAACCTGACGTGTCTGTGACATCTGGGTTCGGGCCAAAATTCTGAGCTCGGAGCCCTCACCCAGACAGCACACCAAATACTCTATTTAATTATTTGTAAATGTGAACTCGCGAAATAACCTTATCCTGACCTCAACCTTACCTTGTCTGATATTTTAAAAGACTTATGGACCTTTCATTGTGTAATGTATAGTTCTGGTAAGTATAAGGACTCACTTATAAGATTAGAAACGTTAATAAATGAATCAAGAAAAATAAGCAATGCAGGACATGTCACAGCACAGGCTGTTCTTTCACAGACTTCTACCTCTTTATTTAGGGATCAACATAAGTAACTACAGCACCTTCTCCTTGCATGGTAAGTTATTTTACTGTACCTCATGTTTATTCATAATGGTCTGCAGGGGGCTGTTTTATGTTTTTGGTTTGTTGTTGTCACAGACTATAAAATAAGTATAAATACTGTTCGGTTTCTCGCACAAACCGATTGTTTCATGTCTTAGGACATCAATGTGCCGTCATGAGTCGCAGGGTTTTATTTGGATTTGTCTATGAATAATTTTTGACTCTTATAAATTTTTACCATTGACACCCATTATACGACTGACAGACGGCAACAGTTGGAGTTAAAAATCATCAATTTGTGTTCTACTGAAGAAACAAAGTCACCTACATCTTGGATGCCCTGGGGGTACGCAGATAAACATCAAATTTTCATTTTTGGGTGAACTATCCCTTTAAGGACTCCAACGAAGATACTCACCTGTCTCCAGCGTGTTCCCTCGTCTCCTTTGAGTTACTTTGTGTCTGATCTGCTTCTAGTCTGCCAGCGATCCACCATTCCTGCAAATACAAGACAAGTATCAGTTCTACGATCACATCTGTCAACTTATCTCCCTGCTATCAGTCACCTGCACTCTGCCTGCCATTCCTGGTTGTTCAATAAACTTATTAACTATTCCATCTGTGTCTCCGTCCCCTTCTGTACTGTAACAGAAGACCGGACCAACACCGCCGAACAGCCAGGATGAGCACCCCGGATCCCTTCCAGGAACCCGTTGATGTTCTTTGACGAACACTCTCCAGCAATTCCCCGGCATCTGCACCAGCGCACACTTCCACATTGGTGAGAGATTATAGCAATTAAAACAAGGTTCCATGTCTGTAATCGACTATGCTCTCCAGTTTAGAATCCTGGCTGCCTCTAGTGGTTGGAACGAACAAGCTCTCATCATGACATATCGTCAAGGATTTGATCCACGCATGCAGTTGCATCTCGCTGCATACGAGGATTCCGTTGGGCTCGAATGCTTCATACAACTCTCCATCAGGTTCGCCATTTGTATGCAGTCGTGCCTCGAAGAGCACCAGGGCTGGTCGTTCTTCCCATCACCTCTCCGGCCGACCAAAATTCGTCAGCTCCCCAGAACCAGTCAGCGAGCCCATGCAAGTGGAACAATCCCGTTTGTCTCCAGCTGAGCGGCAGAGACGGCTGACCCAGGACCTCTGTTTATATTGTGGTCAAGCTGAGCATTATATCTCTGAATGCCCCACTCGCCCAGCTCATCCCATGGTGAGTGTTATCATTCCTTCAATAAATAAGATGAAACCACTTACCATTGTTGTAAACCTTACTGCTGCTGGTTTATGTCTTCCAGTTAATGTCCTCCTCGATTCTGGGTCAGCCGGGAATTTCATCTCTGGAGCCCTCTGCCGCCAGCTCCAACTTAAAACAACAGCCACGTCGTCGATTTACCAAATCCACTTGGTAACTGGAAGACCATTATGACAAGTGCGCTACAGCATCGGCCCCATTCAACTCCAAGTTGGCATCCTCCACTTAGAAGACATCTATCTGCTGGTTCTGGAGGATTCCACCGCTGACGTGATTTTAGGGCACCCATGGTAGGAGCAGCATAATCCCGTCATCTCGTGGAAGACAGGAGAAATCCTGAAGTGGGGTGACAACTGTTTTATGAACTGTTTGCCTGAGTTTCCTGTCCCAAGGCTACATATGCCCGTCTACTTCCCGTGCTGCTTCAAGCTTCTTTTTTGTGGCGAACAAGGACGGAGGCTTGCGGCCCTGCATCGATTACAGAGCCCTCAACAAAATAACAGTTAAGTTCAGATACCCACTTCCTCTCGTCCCCTCTGCATTGGAACATCTCCAAGGTGCCACTGTGTTCACCAAGTTGGACCTCCGTAGCGCGTATAACCTCATCCAGATACATGAGGGGGACGAATGGAAGACGGCCTTTGTGACCCCTACTGGCCACTATGAGAACCTGGTCATGCCGTATGGACTTGTCAATGCCCCCTCCGTATTCCAGGATTTCATCCACGAGGTGCTCTGGGAGTTCCTGCACAAGTCAGTCCTAATGTACATTGATGACATCTTGACATACTCCCGGAGCTTGGCTGACCATCGCCACCATGTTGTGGAGGTCCTGCAATGCCTGAGGGAGTTCAACCTGTTCCTAAAGGCAGAAAAGTGTACCTTCCACCAATCCTCAGTGCTGTTCTTTGGCTACTACATCGATCGCAGTGGCATCTGGATGGACGAGAGGAAGGTTTCTGCCATGAAGGACTGGCCCATTCCCACATCAGTGAAAGAACTTCAAAGATTTCTCGGATTTGCCAATTTCTGTCGACGTTTCATCCAAGGTTACAGTATCATCACCACTCCCCTCATGGATCTCCTACGCAGTAAGCCCAAGTCTCTGTCCTGGACTCCAGCCGCCACCCACGCCTTTGACACGCTCAAGAATGCCTTCACCACCGCTCCCCTCCTGGTACACCCAGATCCAGACAAGCCTTTCGTTGTGGAAGTTGACGCCTCCACCACTGGAGTGGGAGTGGTCCTTTCCCAGCAGCAGGGGAACCCTAGTAGACTGCACCCATGCGCCTTCTTCTCCCGCAAACTCAACCCGGTGGAAGTGAACTATGACATTGCCTATCACGTTTTATAAATAACGCAAACTAAGGTGACACTTAACATAGAGAAGCATCCTGCTCCAGTTGTGATTGCGAATCAGTTTCTGGTTGATCGACTACTTCAGACATTTCATCGTCGGACTTGGGCTCAAATTTATATGGTAAAATAGATGCCATCTTTTCTGTACAAACATTGTATACAATATCTTGCGAACTAGTAGCTGTCATTCAGTTATGGCATTGGGCATTTCGGTGTGCACAGTAGACCAATAACAAAGGTTTGGGCCATCTGTCCAATCAGAGCAGTGTAGGCTCACGGAAAGAAGGGTTTTAGAGAGACTGATTATTTGAACTGCTTCTAACGAATCGTTTACGAATCATTGAGAACTGAGGTGAAATTAAATGTATATTATGAGGAAACAAAAGTGTTTTTTTTTACCTTGCATGCATGTAAACCTGTTGTAGGAGATTCCCGAAACAATATTAGGAACATTTAAAAAGGCATAATAGGGGTACTTTAAGTCTCCCACAATCTCCAGCGTCAGTCGCTAGAGCGCCTCTTGAGATCAGGAGGTTTACATGCACAGCTCTTATTGGCCTATATCCATTGCACTCACCCCCCTAAACCTCACTCCTATCCGGGTCACGGCACCAATGTAACACCTGTTTGAACTGCCCGCTCTAAGCGGGATTTTGGATTTTAGGATTTTGAACCCGGATCTTCTGGCATGGGAGTCAAGCGGTCTAACAAGGAGGCTAAAGACCGCTCATAAAGACACGGCAACAGACTGTGAAAAGGATGGACAGCGCACCTCTGCTTCCTTCCACTGTATAAAAATGAAGCCAAAATATCCCAGAAATGGTTGTTGCTGATGACGTCGTTTGGAGCCTAAGTCTGCGCAGCAGTGGAGTCACGGTATCAAGGTCCCGTCCACACTTCACAAGGCAAGCACAGCTGTCAATCATGATGTCACACCCCGTTTTTATAGCATCAAATAACTAACTAAACCAAATATAGTGGAAAAATGGACACTGGAATACGTCTGCATGAGACCTAAAATGACAGAAACTTTGAAAAAAAATGCTATTCTGCAGCGAGCCACCAGGGGGTGATCAAAATGCATTGGCTTCACTTAGTCACTTGTCACCACCTACTGGCATAATAATGTAAAATGCACTGAAGTCTCTGAAAAAGCAAGAATGCAGCCTGTAGCGCGATGACATATTGGATTAAATCCAATACAGAGTGGATGCGTGATTTTTTTCCCCAAAAGCAGTTCAGCGCAAATTCAAAAGATTTCATTACTGATTCGCAATCACAGTGCTGATTGCCTATACAACACTACAACAAATACTAAACCTACACTACACCCTAACTTTAACCTGGTTTGGGAAAAAATAACAGTTGTTAGTATGTCATCATGATACAGACTGAAGTGAGGACATCTTGGAAGAAGTCCATTTCACTACATTTTGTAGTAAGATTGATGCTCCTGAAATAAATCCCAGGAAGTTATGATAAATTGTTTTTGTAATCATGACTCATCATCCACATCATATCCAGTCCGTACAAGTGTATGATTCAAAATTTTCTCATGGTCTAGTGTTAAAAAAGCAAACAAAATGGCAATACATTGCAATATCGAATGACAGTACTTAAAAATTGCAATACATTGCATATCCCTTTGTATTGTGATAGTGTCAGTATCGGGAGATAAGTGTGTCGTACCTTTATTATTTTAATTATCTGTATTGGTCTGATTAGGCCAATATTGAAATCATATAATGTTAGACCTTTATTTGTATTTTTTGTTTAAAATAAGACATTACATCATTTATTGGCATTAGCAAACATTTCTGTTGGTATCCATCAGTAACATACTGTACATACCAATACAAATAAACTCTCATTTCCTGGTCTTTATTTAGAAGACATGAGGGAAATCACGAGACAGAAATCTCTTATAAATAAATGTATTTTGATACTCATCTCTCTCTCTCTCTCTCTGTCTGTCATAAGTGTAATATTACCCACCGTTGCTTTCATAAAAAAGCATTATGTCATGATCATAAAATATGACATCAGGCATGTTCATGAAAACACCTCTCATATGATCACATTTCCTTTAGACAAGTTTCACATAAAGAAATTTAAGTTCACCGCCGGTTTTATGAACAAAATTATGCATTTCTTTGAAACAAAAGAAAACTAGGAAAACATGTTAAACTCATTTAAGATCATGAGTTAATTTATTGACTTTTTGATTACCACCCTGTCAGCTGGTTATCTGTATAGGTGATGATATTGTTGATTTGGCTTTAAATGATGCCTAAAACGCAATAATAAAGTAATGAGAATCTGAGAATTGATATTAAAATGCCAATTATAAACATAATAATAATAAAACAAGTAATTCATCCATGACTTATAGCAATTTACAGTAATTATGAAGGAAATGTAATTGTCATGAAAAAATATTAAAATTTCATATATATCATGTGGTATACAGTATGAGGCAATGTGTCTGTCTCTCTCTTAGAGTCAGATTAAACAACAATTATCAATATTTACAGTATTACCAAAGCCTGATCAGCACCAAAAAAGTGAATATTGTGCTAAAACAGAAATACAGGAAATGAAAATGAAAATAATAGACAGGATTAAAAAAAAATTAAATAAGTTTATAAAAAAAATCATATAAATGTGGTAATTTGTCAGTGTAATAAGGCCAGCAGGGTCTCTCTCTCTCTCTCTCTCTCTCTCTCTCTCTCTCTCTCTCTCTCTCTCGCTCAGGAACAGGTCGAGTCACCTGAAACAGGAAGTAGTGGGATGATAAAGGTGTTACATTAAAACACGTCATAAAACAAGATCGGTTCCTCATAACCCTAAGAGACGCGCGCGTTATCGATCACTGGACTCATCATTTGGAGAATATGGTATGTCTGGTCATACTCTGTTATATAAATGGTGTTTATTGACAGCTGAGACAAGTCGGGGTACACTTTGCCATCTTTTCACATGACAGCAAAGCTTCATTATCCTTATTTTCAAACTGCATACGGTTTAAAACTTCCTGTAAACGAAATGCAGCCGGTGTCCAAAACTCCGGAGAGTCCGCGAGGCTGAAGGCGAGCGCGCGACTCAGACAACCGCGCTGTTCAGAAGAACTTTGTCGCGTCGCGTCGCGTCACTGGTACAGTTTAGTATTGTTTGTTAAATGTAGAGTTGACTATTGTTAAATGCACTGTATATTGTCTCTTATTTAATCAGTGAGTCGGGAACTCTTCGCGAAATGTTGTAGAAGTGAGGGATTGTCATTGTATTTCTCTAGTCATTTACTAAAATAGACAGACTTTCACTGCTTGTGCATAAACCCTACATTATCGCTGCTTCAAATGCTTAAAATTTGAATTTTAGTGAATTAGAATTTAGTGAAATCAAATGCAAATTAGTAGAACATTATTAATAAAGAGCAAGGCTACTATTGATCACCTTAA
Source organism: Megalobrama amblycephala (assembly GCF_018812025.1). NCBI lineage: Eukaryota > Metazoa > Chordata > Actinopteri > Cypriniformes > Xenocyprididae > Megalobrama > Megalobrama amblycephala. Next base: position 3,696,477 of record NC_063056.1, read on the forward strand.
TAAACTGATATTGCCTGAGCCTCTCGGACAGTCTGGAGATGGATTTAAAGACATTTTCTGCCTCTTTAAAATGCATATTCCACTGTACACACGGCAGTATGTCCAAGACATATCAAGAAAGACATAAAATGTATATAGAAAGTATATTTAAAATAAAATAGCAAGTCAATGCTGAGTTGATCTGTTTATTTTGCATGCACTGGACCATTCTAAACAAATTATGATTAAAAAAAATCCACTCTATTTTTATTATATATAACCTTGTGTGTGTGTGTGTGTGTGTGTGTGTGTGTGTGTGTGTATATGTATATATATATATATATATATATATATATATATATATATATATATATATTTTTTTTTTTTTTTTTTTTTTTTATTATTATTATTATTATTATTATTGGATAATTTATTTAAATATAGCATGTCTAATTCCCATTTATAGCTTGCGTTTTAAAGACCGTTTATGTGTTGATGTTTCAGCCTTATTCAGGAACAAGAGCAACATGTCAGAGCAGCATATGGACGGCGCAGGAGCTCTTGCACTGAAAAACCCCAAAGCATCACACATCCAACAGACGGCAGGATGCAGTCAAGGTGTTACCACCAATCCACTGGCCTGGGCCAGGACAGAACTGACCACCTTGATCTGCAGATGAAGGTCGACTTCTTCCGTAAGCTGGGTTACTCTCCAGAAGAGGTGAAGGCCGCCCTGAGGAAGCTGGGCTTTGGGACGGACACCAACGCCGTACTAGGGGAGTTGGTCCGTTCAGGGGCGAAGGCCATGCCCTCTTCCAGCTCTGACAGTGATGATGGTGGCTTCAGTTTGCCCCATCGGGGAGGAAGCTCATCTAGGGGACAGGGCTCAACGCTGGAGGACAACGGTGAACCCGAAAGTGACCTGAAACCTATAGTCATTGATGGCAGCAACGTGGCCATGAGGTGAGGACACCGTACTGCTGGCCTTTCACCTGTGTTTTTCTTCTTCTTCTACAAATTTTCAATAGTCTTTCAAAAGAAAGAGAATTATCTTATAGAGCCTGAAATCTCAGCCAGAGTTTTGAGTCTTTGCCAGTTTAACAAGTATCAACAAGTTGCTGTTACAAAGGGAAATTCAGGATATCTGCTCTGTGGTTGTGAATTAACATTTCCCAAATTATTCACGGCTTTCCCTTTGATTTCACATTTTTTAAAATGTCGGTCCAACCCCAGATCTTTGTAACTGTTTAAAAAGCATTTTTAAAAAAGTGACTATCACATCCAAATTATGGCATGCAAATGCATAATTGTTGATAGCTCTTAATTTGTAATTGTTTAATAATTCAGTTCAAAAGTAGTAAGTAGTTTGATTATTATAATATTAGTTACCACTTCCAATACTAAATTGCTCACGTTGCCTTTAGGCATTAAACTTAAACCTACTTCTTCTGAAAAGGTTTTTACTTCCTCTTTGTCCATGCCTCTATGTTCTCTAATATGCAAATAATATGCTCTGTTTTAACCATTTCGCTTTCAGTAAGCTAGGTATTCTCAACATACCTAGCAACATTTTTGGTCATGCTTTTTGCAAAGGTCACAGTTGGGAATTCCTTGAAAGACATTTTTTCCTTGAAATGAAAGAGATTTAATAGTCAATTGCAACACTGTACAGTTACTGTATGTGATGAGCTTATTCATCGATATTTGTTATAACATCATGACGTAATGGAAATTGCTGTTTTGTATGTATTGTTAGATGTAGCATCCCAGTCAAAGCAAACAATTCTGTCATGATTTCGATCGCGGTTTTTCTTTATCAGTTGTACCATAAACATGTCTGAAAGGCATCTTTCATCAACTGCAGTGCGCCTTCCCGTTGTCTTGTAGTATTCTGTTTTGCGGTTATGCAAATCAGCTTGTGTTTAACTTGCTTCTACTTGCATTATTGTCATAAGCAATTGCAATTTCCAGAGCTGAAATTATTAGCGACGGATCAAGCTGCTTAGCCTTCTGAAAACTAACTAACATAAACATCAAAACGTACATAATATTGCTACTTTTTTTATTAAACGGTGGTTTATTAAACAAATTGTGTCTCTCTTTAAATAAATTCACTTATAATTCAAGTCCCTCTGTAGTCAATAATTTTATCCCTTAAAACTCATCTTTGATCACCAAAATTACATATTTAAATGTTTTTTCCTTGATGCCTTAAAATAGCTTGAATGTAACTCTACACCCTTACCTCATTTATTATATTCGGCTCTATGAATATGCTAATTAGCCCCGCCTCCACTCACTTGCACGAGCTCAGAGATCCACTTAGTCAACTTACTGAGGTAAACGCTGCACAATGGTATTGCTTTTTACAACATTGGACACCTAACGGTAATTAATATGATTAGCCTTTGGCTTGACTATGTTATCAAACAGCTATAATGTGTTGCTAATTTTACACAAACCATGTTCCTGTTCGCCATCAGAGTCAGACAGCTGCCTTCTAACAATCAGTATCCTTACAAACACTTTGAACAACTCAGAACGTCAGTGGAGAAAGACATATAGTTCATCATAACATCGTAATATACATCATACACCCTCTATATTGCTACATCTACCCGATTTTTCATATCAACAGAAAAATATACCAGGAACCTTCTTTTGAGACTCCCATGCGCGGTCAGTTAATGATATGCTAAAGCCCGCTGGTACGTTGACATGATTGGTTGCAAGGTAGTTTGTGATGTCATAAACGCCAGCGATTTCAAACCACGGGTTTGAGACGGTCTTTGGTTTACTGCAGTTTTAAACCGAAAATATTCAGCAATGGTGCTGAGTTATGAATTTGCTCATGATTTGTCTTGAAGCATGTTGAAAAACACCAGATAGACATATGAACATTAAAAACTTGATTTTCACCACTGGGGGACTTTAATATTTTCTTAAGGATAAAAGAAATCTATCTCAGCTAATGTAAACTATATACAGGGAGCCCTTTCTTGCACATTACTATAATGTTAAAGGTAACTGTGGACCGTAAATGACTTGCCTGAGGTAAATATAATGCTAGATTTTATTCTCAAGCTGTTTTATTGATGTCTTTCCGCGGTTGAAACACTGGTTGAGAAATGACACGTAAACATATCTATGCATAGATCGTCTGTTCTTCTTCTGTGCTTTTTTTCTATTGTGGCGGTTAGCAAATAGCGTTGCATTACTAAGCGCACCCCCTTCTGGATTGGAGTGTGGATTACCTGTGACTGACTGTATTCGGCATCTGACTGTATGAACCGAACCTAGATAGATATATAGCAATAATCAACAGCAGCAATATATATATATATACACACACACAGGACGTAAAGACATGGGAGACGCTTGTGAAAATGTTTTAACATTAATGTTGACATGGCATGGTGAAACGTGACATCCGTGATGCAAGATGCTAAAAAAGCAGCAACACGTGACCTAACCACCAAGGGCCTCTAACATGTATTCACAGACAAACAGTTTTAGACATGCATATTTAATGATTTACTCATTTGCCAAACTAATGCCATCTCTCTCTCTCTTGTTCTCTTTCAGTCATGGGAACAAGGAAGTGTTTTCATGCCGAGGGATTGAGCTGGCAGTCAACTACTTCCTTGACCGAGGACACAGAAATATCACTGTGTTTGTGCCTTCCTGGAGAAAAGAGCAGCCCAGGCCTGATGTACCTATTTCAGGTAGAGACACTCCCTCAGCACTTTTGGTAAAAAATGAGTCACAGACTGGTTTCTCAGAAAAGCAAAAACACCCATCTGATTACAGACTAAAAGTTTGGGGTCAGTGAGTTTTCAGTCAGTAAGGGGAATGTACTTTCAGACTTTTAGACAATATGTCTTCAATTAAGTTATCTTGAACTAAGTTTATTTATATTATCCACTGGCAATTGTTCTTTTTTTTTTTCTCTTTTTTTTTTAAGCATAAACCTCACTAATTGCTGAAAAAGCAAGAGGAAAAAATACAGAAGTGAACTGAAGCAATAATCAAACAAAATGTATTGGTTTGTTTTAGACAGTTAATGTAAATAATAAATTATACGTATTTTTAACTATTGCAGCATTTTGTAAAATAATAATTTTCTGTTCATTAGTTTGTTGCAAAACAGTCCTTTGTTATATCTGGCACTAGTACAACATGATGACCTTTGTTTTAGGACTAGAAATGTTCATGTGTAGTTTAACAGCCCTTAGTTGTTGATGTATTGATGATAATCTCACTTGTTTGTGTCCCTGGACTGTATCTCTTCTGTTGTGAACGCCCCTGCTTAGATTCCTCAAGTCAATTCAAGCTAGAACAGTAATAACAAAACCAGAATAATAAGGAAGAGTTAAGTTTCCTGCAGGTCTCACTGGGAATTCCCCACCAGGAAGTTCAAGAGATTTCCTTATTGCCCACAGTTTGACTGTGAATTTTTAATCGAGTCTAGTGCTGCAAGCCTCTTTCCTGTTTCACAACCGATAGCCTGTGTTATTTGGGATCATAAAGTTTACCACTTCCCCAAAGCAGCATTTGATATTGTCACTTTTGCTTGATATTAAATGGTAATGTGGGGAAATAGCCATTTGTTTTGAATGTGTAATGTAGAGATTCAGTATCATAGGCAAGACTGGACTCGGACTCAAGTCCATCTCAAGTGTTTTCAACATTTGTACTTGGCCTGGACCTGATCGAACTTATAGAAATGATGGTCTTGAGATGGACTTAAGTCTGTGTCTGGTCTTGTCCGGACATGGGAACTACATCACTGGTCTCCATTCCTAAGCCATTCTTAAAAATTGTCCACAAAGACAATGAAAATTGTAAAAAGTGTGTCTTTATTTCCAGATCAGCATATTTTGGAAGAGCTGGAAAGGAAGAAGTTTCTGGTGTTTACACCTTCACGAAGGATCGGAGGGAAGCGTGTGGTCTGCTATGATGATCGCTTTATTGTCAAGTTAGCTCATGATCTGGATGGCATCATAGTGTCCAATGACACCTATCGTGACCTGCAAAGTGAACGTCCAGAGTGGAAGCGTTGCATTGAGGAGAGATTGCTTATGTACTCCTTTGTTAATGACAAGTATGTTAATTCATCAATCTTCCAATGCTTTTGGTAATACCTCCTCATTCCCATCCATTAGTCTAACCATCATCACTCCATCTTGCACAGGTTCATGCCACCTGATGACCCACTCGGCCGTCATGGTCCCAACTTGGATAATTTCCTTAGGAAAAAAACAACAGCGTCGCTTGACCACAAGCGCCAACTCTGTCCTTATGGTAAGTATTTCACTATCTATCACTAAGAATCCTATAATCCTATTATTAACCACAAACCACTAACTAAAATACATTTCTAGGGCTATCAGGTCAATGTATCAGTTGTGTGCAATTAATTATAGAAAATATAGCCCAATAAAAAAATGGACGTCATTAATCAATGCCCAACGACTCATCCCATATGTTTCATAATAAGGGATTTTCCAGGTAAATATAACAGCCTGTTGGCCAGTGATAATCTTTTGTTCAATGATAAAGAAACAAAACAAACAACATATTGACCTCTAAAACAACTTGTAAAGTCTATTCAGCGCTTTCATCTGCCACAGTAATACAATGTCTTTTGAATTTTTTCAGTTGGAGGGCTTTTCTTAGACCGATTGATGACAATTCAATTGATTAAATTATGCTCTATTATGCTTTTTAAAAGTTCATAATTTTATTTTTGGGGTCTGCTAGAATACATTTACATAATTTAAAAGTTAATCAAACACATTATATTTCTCATACTGTACATTTCTGCAGCACCTATTTTCTCTGCCTGAAGGTCTCTCTTTAAAACCTGGTCTGCTCTGATTGGTCAGCTGGACCAGTCTGTTGTGATTTTTCTTGGATAGATTAACCACCTTATGGTGTGGACTTTGTCCTTTGTAAATTTGCAGATTCTTTACATGCACAAATGGCTATATTTCACACTAAAAGAAAGCTAAATATGCATTTTATGTAATTAATTAATTATATTTTTAATCAATTGACAGCCCTAGTATTTGACCTAACCCTATATCAGAGGTTTTTATTCCAGCTCCTAGAGACCCTCTGTCCTGCAGAGTTTAGCTCTAACTTTATTCAGACACACCTGAATCAAGGTCTTCAGGATTGTTTGAAAATCACAAGCAGGTGTTGGAGCAGGTTGAATATAAGCTTTTCTGGACAGTGGATCTCCAGGAGCAAGACTGAAGACCTCTGTCCTATATATCAACATATAAAAAGTGAATGAATGGAAGATCCAGGGTTCCTCAAATCCGGCCATGGAGGGCCACTGTTCTGCAGAGTTTAACTCAAACTCACCTACCTGTAATTTTCTTGTAATTCTGAAGCCCTTGATTATCTTGCTTAGGTGTCTTTGATTAGGGTTGGAGCTAAACTCTGCAGGGCGGAGGGTGTCCAGGAGCTGGACTGAAGACCTCTGATATAGGGTTAGGTCACATACTAGGGCTGTCAGTTGATCCAGGGTTGGATTTGATCCAGGGTTGGATTTGAAGAACCCTGAAATAGACCTTACAACATATTTGTCTTTTTACTCTTCAGGAAAAAAGTGCACATATGGGATCAAGTGTAAGTTCTACCACCCAGAGCGCACTAACCAGTCACATCGCTCTCTAGCCGATGAGCTTCGAGAGAATGCCAGACTATCTGGTTCTAAAGAGGACAGCAGAATAACTGGTAGAGGCATTTACCCAAGAAATGACCCCGGGTTTGGGTCCAGCTCTCCCTCTTTGGAGCAAGAACTTGAACAGAAGCTCAAATTGGAGGCCGAGAGCTCTGACAGCAGGGATGTCATGCTCAATTACTGGGATGACATTTTGTCCATGAAAAAGTCCTTAAATACAGCCACAGTGGCTGACAGAACCAGTCTGCAAGCGCCATTCTCAACTAACCCTTCGTCCATTTTCAGTTCCGACTCTGGGCTTGGATCCTATGAAATGTTTTCAGAGTCATCCCAGAGCACTGACGACTTGCACAGGATGAGATTGAGTCATCCACAATTATCCGGTATCCCTTCCGCACCTGCAGGTGGCCAGCGCTACCAGTCCAACATGAGTCCTTTCACGAACTTTCAGCCCAACTATAGTGCCTACAGTTCCCTGCCTCTGACCAACCCTGTCCAGAGTTACAGTCTTCCTGCTTATGGTGGCTGGTCATACCCTCTCTACTTGCCACAGGCGAGCAGTTTACCCGAACCTTTACCCTGCCCTAGCTCGCACAGGTCTCCTAATGCCTACGCAAGCCAGCAGCACTCAGCTGTGCCACAGTCCAACGCTTTCCAGGAAGAAAGAGAGGAGGTCAGGAAGAAACTTCATGCAATTTTTAACCCGCATCACGTAAACAAAGTTATGGAAATGTTCCCACAGCTGAAAGATGCACAACAGCTGGCTGCAGAGGTTCTCAAACTCAAGTCCAGGGGAGTGTTCTTCTGATTCTTTGAAACTTTGGAACCACGAAAAAGACAAGGCATGACAAGTCCTGTCGGAGCCAATAACCTCAGGGGCAGTGCTCCAACAGGTAGCGCTTTTGCGCTTTGGGCAACCTGAGTTCGAGTCCCGGCTGTCTTTCACCTTTCCCAATCCTGTCCCCCTTTCTCTCCCATTTCACTTCCTGTCAGTTCTCTATACCAGGGGTGTCCAAACTCGGTCCTGGAGGGCCAGTGTCCTGCAGAGTTTAGCTCCAAATTCCCTCAACATTCCTGCCTGGAAGTTTCTAGTATGCCTAGTAAGACCTTGATTAGCTGGTTCAGGTCTGTTTAATTGGGGTTGATTTTTGGAGCTAAACTCTGTAGGTCAGTGGCCCTCCAGGAGTAGGATTGTACACCCCTGTTCTATACTATCCTATCTCATTAAAGGCAAAAATGCCAAAGAAAAATAATAATAAAGAACAATCTGCCCAGTAAGTAAGTCTCACTCTCAGACAAAAAAATGTGCAAAAATTTATATTTAGGGGTACAAACAGCTTGTCTCTGAGGAAATAACCTTAAAGCAGAGATTTTTCAACCCTGCTCCTGGCCAGGGATCCACTGTGCTTCAAGGCTTAGTTTCAACCAGCTTCAACACATCCTGAAGACCTTGATTTGCTCAGGTGTGTCTGATTAGTGTTGGAACTAAACTCTGCTTGTTACCCCTAAACAATGCTGCATATTTAGCGATTTTTGTCGCTAGAATTAGCAAGTTCCCCGTCCCTTTGAGACTGTTTTTCAAAAGCCTAGCGACAAATCTAGCAACTTCTTGGACAAACCTTTTCTTGATTCTGTGACTTGCCCACTTATTATTATTATTATTATTATTATTATATAAATCGGTGGACTCGCCAGTACGATGTCATCCAGCGACGTTTAGTGACCAGTTATAGCTACTTTCAACTGAAAGCAATTGGCAACATTGCCCCTAAACTCTCATGGTACCCCTAGAAAGTTCATTGTTACTTTAAGGGTACATGTTACTACTCTAACGTACTACTATGCACCATTTAGTGGTAGATAATTATCTTTTCCCTTTGAGGGTACTGCCCCAGTGACAAGCTGTTATACCCCTGAAGGTTCAGTTTTTGCCCATTTTTCTTGACAGTGTAGCTCTGATGTTTTCATCTTTTCTGTGTTTTGGAGGTTTCGGATGTTAAAGTCTCAGAAACCTCAATGACTTATCACATAGTACATGTGGTAACTACGTATGACTACAAAGTCAAATGTGTGTCTAGTTGTTTTTAAAGAGGTTGATGCACATTGCATCAATTGTTGCTCCTAACGTGTAGCAAACTATACCTTGGCTCATAGGCTGCAGATTCAGTTTGGACAGAAGCTGAAATGTAATTTGAGCTTTCTAAATGTAGTTTTATGTAATTACAGTCATTAAGGATCAGCCCTGTTTTCAATGTTCAGAGTAATTTTGTAGTTAGTAAGTCTGCTGCTAATTGTTCATTCAATTCCACTCTACCACAGAATCGCTTTAAATTGTAATAGACGTGCTTCCTTGTCTCCTGCAGACTTTTTCATTGTACTTCTGTGTTTCAGTTATCAGGGATGGGAATCCCCTGATACGTTTTATTACAGTACGTTTTTATGTTTTTATTATGTCAAGCACTACAATTTGACTCTGACGCATTGCAATTTCTGAATCTTGCCACAGTACTGGACATCATATTTAATTGTGCTGTAATGTTACGTGTTTTTTTTTTTTTTTTTTTTTTTTTTTTTTTTTTCAGTCTGGTTCTGTTATGTAATGCTGTGCCTGTGGATTTTGACAATGAATGTACAAAGGATATTTTTCCTGCTATGCAAAATTTACTTTAGTCATCTCAATGTTCTGCTCTGAAACAAGAGAATAGTGAATTCTTTGCACTAATTAGTCATGATTTACATTTATATGTGTCACCCCCAAAATGTCATTTAAATGTGACCAAATTCACATTAAGACACTGTCAGTGAGTATGAGTTTGTCCAGTTTCATGTTTTCTCTTCAGAGGAGACTAAGCAGATTTTTAATTATAGTATCTGTTTGCAAAGATGTTCCATTAGCATGAGCGTTTGTGCATTATGTTGTTGTTATGCTGTTTAATGTTTCATTTCTAAAAACATCATATTCAACTGCTGTAACGTAGTTTGTCACACTTGTAGTTCAAGATGTCCAAGTAGCAACAAGCAACATGTTTATTACCTGCCAGTGCCTTATAATCATTAATGTGAACAGGAAATAAGTTCTCAGTGTTGTATTGGCAAATGTAATGAAAAAAGATGTACTTTCTGCTCCTTGACCCTTAAACATTCATTAAAATAAAATGATAAATGTGTATTTGGCTTTTTTTTTTTTTTTTTGGTGCACATCATCTCACTGCTTTCATACATTGAAATGCTATATTTAAAGGTGAAATTATCAATAATAACAATGACCAATAATAAAATAACAGAAACGCAGTAAGTAGTAACAATTAAATATCCATGTAAGAAAAACTTGAGATGCTTCTGGGAGGGAACTGAACCAAATCATTCTGATGACAGACTTATACCCTGTCCAAATACCCACACTTGCGGTTTTGGCCACTTAGGAAGTAAGTGCGCAAGACTGTCCCATGTCTTAAAAATGCCAAAGTGCAGTGCCCTTAATGCACACTAACCCCACTCTCAAATCTTGAATACCGCTTCGGAGCATAAAAATAGGTGGATGAAAATAGTGATGTGACATTTTAATACATAGTATTTTTCGCTTGTTGATGGTATAATTTAAACCAAAAATATCAATCTGCATGGACTTTTTTTTTTTTTTTTAATCAATATGATGATGTTCACATGTACACTATTTTGGTTTCACAATAACGTGTGTGTTTAAATAATCCTGCAATCTTACAAATTGAGTTTTAAAATAAACAAGTATATACAAATATTTCTAATTGTCTCGTGCTAGCTCCAAAAAAAGTTGTATGTACAATAACTGAAAAAGAATGAACAAGGTGGTTATTAACAGTTATACCACAGACATGAGTATTTCATGTTAACTGTGTATTGACAAGCTGGGAAAGCCCGATGTTGTCACGCAATCAAATGTTTCTGTCAAATAGTTTCTGTTTTTTTATTGTGATTGATGGCAAACCTTTAACAGGTATCTTAAGTATGTACTGGAGCTATACATTTAGTCTATTACTTTTTCACAGCTTTTAATTCAACAAAGTTTTGTGCTGTTTGTTACTTTTTATTATTATATGCTGATATCAAATAATTATCTCTGTTTGCCTGATGTTAAATGACCCACCTGCATATCTGTGGGACAAAACTTTGGCTAATTTGCTTTTACTGATAAAAACTGTTTGCAGTGAGAGATTGTGGAGCACATATGTTGTGACATATGGACAACTTAACATATAATGACTTATTTATATGTAAAGATATACAAAAATGATGTAGAGCAAGACAATTTGTTTGATTTGAATGGTTAATGTATAGTACAGTATATGTCACCATTCAATGTCAAATTTGGCTTTTGGTTTCCTTCCCTCCCTTACTGACCATATATTTATCTACCTACATCTACAAGGAAGAAGGAAGTTCGCAAGTAACAAAAAGTGTATTATGAAAATGCAAAACAGCTCCTTGTAAACCATGTGATCATTGTTTATTTCTTTATCTCAATCCATAGGAATGTGATTTCCTTTTCTTAGTACGAGGAAGTAATGTGACTAAAATATCAAACCAAAAAAGGCAAAAGCCAAAGCAAACACTTTGCACAAGACGTGTTTAACATTATTGCAACTTAAACAAACATTTGATAATAATGCTTGTGTTGTTTATCTTTGAGAAACATGTAGGGTAAACATGTTTGATACATAATGAAATCTTTTAACATCCTCTTAATTTTCATGAAGGTCCAAAGGAATTATCTTTCCTGAAACATCAGAACACATCCTTCAACATACAGGGAAAATCTTGAGATAACTTCATCCTGGAGATCACATATGGGGTTTTTTGAACCTAAACCTGAAATAGTAGAATGCAAATGAGTGGTGGCTGATATTTGCCTTATATGGCTGTTTAAAAGTCAACTTTGTCCCTGTTCAATAGGGTGTTTCTTTCATTTGCATTAGCGGATATTGGCAATAAGTAGACCTGCATGGAATGCATGGCTGCAGAATTCCACAGAATTTGAACTCATTCATTACAGTTCATGAAAATATGTAATATTTTGGTTGATTTGGGCCTTCTCTAAGATACTGATGTGAATGTGCTATTATTTAATTATGTATGTTCAAGTACAGAATTTCCCACACAGTCAGTACAGATTCCAACACAATCTCATGGCAATTTGTAACTATTTATTACATTCTGCAGAATTGGTGACTAATCTTTGTACGACCAGGGGTTGACCTTCATGCTTCATTTTTCTTATAAAATCATCAAGTTTTCATACGAATCACATCGTATGAATTCATTTGAAGTCATTCCCTTTATAAAATACGTTTTTTCATGAGATTGGGTTGGAAGATTCTGTGTTGGTCTGGTAACCGGTCAGAGTAAACCATAAAACATCTGAACAACATTCTTTCCCAAAAGATTTTGCTCTTTAAAGGTGAAGTGTGTCATCTCCTAGCTTAATGAGCAAAGACAGATAGTTAACTTATATGTTTAAATGCCACTTTCAAAACATTTTCTTGTGCAAACAACAGCACAATTTTGGGCTGGGACTTTTTTTGGGAGGGTTTGGGAAAACAGTCATCATTTCACTTGATGACTCTAGTGGCACAGGCATTACACACTTCAGCTTTAAGGTACCATATAAGGTCACAAGTTTGCCATTAAGAAGTTACTGTTCTACTAGTAGAGTTACACTACACACAAGTGAATAGAGTGCTTTAGGGATGATGTATTTTTGTAGGCCAAAACCCACAAATGAGTTGCATTTTAGCACATCCGGTTCCATCGTCCTGAAGTCAATGAGTTTTTTTTAATGGGTTTTTTCGTTAAATGATTGAAATAAGATCTGTGGTGAACACAAGCTCAAGATATTCTCATGTTTTATTCTATGACATGAAATAAATTAATGTAATTTTTTTAAGCTTTTACTTGTCTTGAAAAAGGCGGTTGCTAACAAGTATCTAAATACTACAGATTATTGTCATGAAATGTCATCAGCCGAACAGGTAAACTCATCTCTACTCGCTAGTCACTTTCACAGCCTCGTTGTGTTTATAATCGCACTCTTCCAAACTATTTTAACTCAAGCTTTCATGGAAAATGTTAGACTGAAATAAAAACTGAAAGAGTTGTTGAAGCTCAATGATGGCGACGCGAAGTCTTGTGACCATGGTGTAGTTCATTTTGAGCTTTTGGCCAATTGTATTTATGCTTCAAAATTCAAGTTTTAAGAATAAGAATGATCATGATGAACAAAACATGCGAGTATCACAAACTTTTGTTAGGCACAGAGCTTATTTTTGGCAATAATCCAAAAGCCAATGGAAAGATTTTTTTTTGTCGAGGGATCCAGGGTGGTGCTGGTTTACAGGTTGGCCTACAAAAACCTCATCGCAGCAGTGGATCCATACAGAAAACGTGTCCTTGAGCAGCTGCAGAGTCTTCACTCAAGTGTCCCTGATCTACTCCCAAGCCATCAACAATTTACTGAATACTACAAATGCACCATGTCCAGGGTCACTGAGGAGAAAGAGGAAAATAAAAAGAAATATCAGAAGAAAAGATCAGCATTTCTAAATGGGAGTAATCAGAGAACATCAGGGGGTGCTGTAAGCAATATTTTGAAAGGGGGCGTTGAGGAGTTCTTGTGGGTGGGTTGTTTGTTTTAGTCGAGTTTACGCTGAAGATTCACAACGAGATGAGCTGAAACTTTCCAAAGTTGTTGTCAGAAGTAGCGCAATCGTATGGATTACATCAGAAATAAAACCGGACATCCGTTTATTGTTGGCGAGTAGAATAGTGTCACTGATCATAATGGGTTATGTTTGCTTTTGACACGACTTGTCGCGTCGTTGACGTCTGGTGTAGACAGGGTGTAAAACATGACAGTTTACCCCAAAGCGGCAGACAAGATGGTATATTGTTTACAAAGTAATGCCTCTTTAATTCAGTGTTTGATTCTGTAGCACAAAACATGACATCCAGACATGATATCAAAACTGATATTACTAAACAAACCAGATAAAACACCATGGATGTATACCATTTAAGATAAAACCCTTCAGCATTTTTTTTCCGTTGGAATAAAAAGAGTGCTTTCTGATCTGCTGTTTGTGATAAGCTACCGATGTAAACGTTTAGTGTTCAACAGGTCTTAAATATTCACATGGCGTTTTTGCTCCCTTGTGAAACTAATGATACTGATATTTAACTGTCCAGTCAAATCAAATTTGCTATTTGGCATTTCTTATAAAATCATAAAGTTTTCCTATGAATCACATCATATAAATTCATTTGAAGTCATTCTCAGTGACATGCTATTTTAATGATGTAATAATAATAAAAATAATAATAAAATAATCAAAATTAATATTCAGGGAAGGTGTTGGCCCAAAAAATGTTGAGAACTACGGTTTTAAAAGAAGAAATTAAAATTTGTTTAAATAAAATAAATGTTAACTGAAATAAAATAAAATAAAATAAAATAATAAAAAAGTATTTTATTTCAGCTAGTTGCCAAAGCAACATTTTTTCATTTTCATTTAGTTTAACTTGATGTACTAAAATAACTACATGGACATATCTTAACTAATTAAAAATGACAAAAAACGAAAAACAAAATTACTAAAAAAAAAAAACTATAAAGTTAAAATGGAAATGGTAAATATGAAACTAAAAAACTGATTCAACATGTTATAAAAAAAACTATAATAGTATCTCAATAACACTAAAATAACAGTTTAAAAGGTAAATATATTATCATTCATTAATTTCTGATTCTCTTCAAGGAATATTTAAATTATAGTCTATAAATAATGTTGTCTCCATATTGTAATTACCGTAATTATGAGATTCCGACTTGTAAAAAGCATTCACGACCTCGTAGAACTCAAAATTACAACTTGTAATCTTGGAATTTCCTGAGAACTCTGACTTGTACCACCTGACTGCTGCAGATTCATTTAGATGTTGATGATGTTGTCAAAGAAACACATAATTCCGAGTCCAAGGAAGTGAACAGCTCCAAGTAGAACGTCACTTATGGTAATTACGACTTGGCATGAACACAGAATTACCTAGTCTTTTCATTAGTATAAAAACCAAGTTTCCCATTATCTGAATGGCTGAAGGCCAGAAACATTATCATACCAGTCAAAGTAGCGCTGCCCGTCATAGGTTCCGTCATGTTGTCCATTATCAGCCAATTCCAGTTCTACGCCAAGATGGTAGTCAGGAGAGTTGTGCATGTTGCCCAGGTAGCGTAAGGTACCGGTGCTGATCCTTCCAGAGGGTAACATGATTCGGACCCTGTGTCCAATCTTCAGATCCAGAGGGGAGTGGGGTACAAACACTCGATGAGGTCCCACTCCACTCCTCCAAGACCTTACACTAAAGAAAGAGCACACATATATAGTCTGGAGACAGAGTTAAATGAAAAAAAAACATAATTTCTTTAAAAAAATCTAAATGTAACCATTTACTCTGATATTCATATACAAACAGAACTCTTTAAATGCATTACTGATTGTTACACAACTGTCTGGAATACTTTATTCTGATCTGGAATACATCAATCACTGCATTCCAGAGTTAAATATTTCTGTTTATTACACAGTTCGCTGGAACACTTGATTGTGACAGCAGATTTCAATGACAGGCAAGAAGAGACATGTCAAGATTAAAACACTATAAAGGATACCTGATGTTAGACAGAGCAGAAGTGGCTCTGGAGTCTGATGGGCAGGAGGTTTGACTTTTTTGGTCAACACCATAACTAAACAATTCCATTCCCTTTTGCTGGTGTATCTGTCTGAGACCACCTATGGAAAGTTGGAAGAGATGGTCTAATTTTTCCATTAATTTCAATTCTCCTTATAAAGTGATAGTTCATCCAAAAATTAAATTTCTGTCCAAAACAAAAAACAAAAAACAAAATGGGGCCCATCAACTGTTTGGTTACCTATATTCTTCAAAATATCTTATTTTGTGTTCAGCAGAAGAAATAAATTTATACAGGTTTGAAACAACTTGAGGGTGAGTGAATGATGACAGAATTTCTATTTTTGGGTGAACTATCAACCATGTCCTAACCAGCTGTGACAGTTAAATTTTAGAAATGTCAGGTTACGAATGTAACCATTTTTCCCTGAGAAGGGAACGAGATGCTGCATTGATGACGACATATTGGGGAACACCTCTGCGTGACTGTTGTCTGAAGCACGTATGCAACTAGTCAGACTTCCTACACTGGACATACGTTTTGCCCTCACAGGGCAAAGTAAGTGAAGCCTCTCTTGGTCCTCCAACACATGAGGAGGAGGATGGAAGGCCAGCAAAACTGTAGACCTCAATACATTAGTTGGCACTGTAAGCACATACACCGGTCTCGGGTGGAAAAAGGCTTTGACCCCACCTGGGGCAAACTCCAAGCAGAAGGAGGCAACTGACAGGGCCTGCAAATCTCCTATTCTCTTAAGGGAGGTAATAGCCAACAGGAACACCATTTTGAGCATGAGAAACTTCTCAGAGCTAGATTAAATTGGTTTGAAGGGAGCCAGGTATAGCCCTTCCAGAACCACAGCCAAATCCCAGGACTGGACCCTCTCATGAGCCACAGGCCTCATCCTCAAAGCACCATGCAGGAAACGGATAACCAAGTGGTGTCTCCCTAAAGACCCATTGCTTAGTGGTGCATGGAAGGCAGCTATGGCCGCCATGTAAACCTTAAGTGTGGAGGGGGAAAGACCAGCTGGAAAACAGCCCTGAAGGAACTCCAGCACTGAAGCCACTGAACAGTTAATTGGTATATTATCCTCCCGCCCTGTGATAGGATTTCCCACAGGGGACTGTCGAGGAGGGCTATGAGATCCAAGAACCACCAAGAGTAACCTGACCCCTTCCCGGCGCACTCTCTCTAGAACTCTCTGAAGCAGAGTAATCTGGGGAAATGCATACAGACGCTACGTCTGTATGCATTTCCCCAGATTACTCCAGTCCCTCTGCCATGTCTGTACCATAGCTTCCAGCCCCAGTGGGTGTGTGTGAGGGAGAACCAAAGCAGACTCTCTTGTGACGCAAATAGGTTCACTTCTGCCTCACTGAACCTCCTTCAAATGAACTCCACCGTCTCAGGATGGAGTCTCCATTACCCGGGCCTTAGCCCCAGCCTCGACAGGATGTTTGCACCCACATTTAAATTCTCGGGAATATAGACTGCCCTGAGAGAAACCAGTCTGCCCTGGGATCACAGGAGGATCTGATGTGCCAGTTTGCACAGAGGGCACAACCTCAGACCCCCCTGGTGATTTATGTAAGACCACCGTCTGTCCAGACCAGAACATGATGGCCTCTGAGATCCGGGAGGAAGTACCTCAAAGCTAAAAGTACAGCTAACATCTCTAGGCAATTTATGTGCCAAGAGAGATGAAGCTCTCTCAGCTCATGAGGGAAGCATCTGTCATCACAATTTCCAATGACATGATGCCATTTACGCCAGACCCTTTGACAGGAACCAAAGTTTCTTCCACATGACAAGGGTACAAAGGCATCTGCACGTAACCTTGATCATATGGAATGGGCTGCCCCTTGGGGAAATCCCTTTAGTCTTGAGCCACCACTATAAGTCTCAGTACAGCAGGCCAAAAGGTATGATGTTGGATGCTGCTGCCATGAGGATTAGTAACCTTTGAAATTGTTTCACAGTGACGGCCTGGCCTAGCTTGATTCTGGCAACTGCTGCCAGAATTGACTCCATACGGGCTGGAGACAGATCTGTCTGTATAGTAGTCGAGTCCCATATCACTCCTAAAAAGGCTATCCTCTGGACTGGGTGAGAACAACTCCTGAGACTGTGCTAATATTAGACAATCATCTATGTAATTGAGTACACAGATATCCTGTAGTCTCAGTGGAGCCAGTGCTGCATCCATGCACTTTGTAAAGGAGATAATGTTTGGCCGAATGGAAGAACTCGATACTGGTAGGGTTCGCCCCCAAAAGAGAACCTCAGGAAGTTTCTGTATTGGGGAAGGATGGAGTATGAAAGTATGCATCCTTTAGATCGATCTTAACAAACCAATCCACGGATTTGATTTGACTCACAATTAATAGAATTGTCAACATCTTGAACCTGAATCTCCTCAGAAAATGGTTCAGATGTCATAGATCTATGATGATCCAAACTGGATCCTGTACCCCTTTTCTATTGTACGCAGGACCCAATAAGACATGTTTGGAAGGTGGCCCCAGACCTCTTTGTAGTGCATTAGGGAGACCAGCCTCTCGAGGCTGACCTTGGGTATACTTTGAATACTGTGTTCAGTGTCCTGAATCCCGTGGGGCCATACCGTGAGGAATGCCGCCGACTGTCACTTAGCCTCCTAGAACCTGACCGAGTTGCCGAAGAGTCTGGATGGTGACAGTGGGACATCAAGGAGGAATGTCTTGTCCTTCTCCTTGATGCATGAGAGGTTTAGCCAGAGGTGCCTCTCCATAGCTAGCAACACTGCCATTAGCAGCCGATGGCCTGGGCTGTTTCCTTGGTAGCCCGGAGAGACAGGTCTGTGGCCCTATGCAGTTCTTTAATGGCATAAGGCCTGACCCCCTTGCCCTCATCGAGGTCCCTTAGCAGGTTGGCTTGGTAAGCTTGCATGATGGCCATGGTGTGCAAGCACGCCCCAGCCTGACCTGCTGGGATGTCTAATTCCTCAGAACTAGACAGTTCCAGCATCAAGCTCTCACATGGGGCAGAAGAAGCCGCAGAGCGGGCTTCTGGATCCTGAGCAAGAGAGAGCAGACTCGGGTTGAGAACGGGGCCAAACCCGATGGCTGCTCTCATCAAACACAGCCAGGTGAGAGCGTAGCGTCCTGAGTGGCAGAAGCTTACAGTGCATGCTCCCTCGAGAGCTGCCAGTGCATGCTTCACTCCCAAACAGCTCACACATAACTTGTGTGTGTCCTTACCCAAAACGCATCTAGGGTAGGGAAGCACACACAGCCTGAAGTGTTCACTCATCATCATAATTTTTTTTTTTCTTTTTGGACAAGCACACAATAAATAAGACAATTTCAACAGATAGTGCTTGCTGGAGAGCAGAAGTTAACTCTGCTTTGTGCTGGCTTCCCTTTATAGCTTCTGGGGTTCGCCATCACACACTAGTGGACTAGTTGCACACATGCTTCAGACGACAATCACGCATAGGCGTTCCGCAAAATGTGGTCATTGACACAGCACAAGTTCCCACAAAAGGGAAAGGTTTCCATTTCGTCAATGTCGTGGCTGGAACAACAACATACAAAGTATGACTATATGATTATATTGATTATGTGCATTATTTAATGTTAAAAGAATTTAATGTGAGTTTGAATATCGTATTGCATGACCTTTATGACCGTACTGAATGCGACAATGGATAATTTAAATAATAAATTAAAGGAAACAAGTTCAAACTGTGAACTCAATGTGAGCAAACACGTGTATTCCATGACAAAGACCATTTCAGTCACTCAGTAGGCTGTGTATTTTTAATAATGTGAGTGCAGAGAGGCTCCGCTCACACGCTCTTCTGATTGGCTTAGATTTTTTATTTTGAATTTGTTGGGTCTTAGTCATGTCACATCTGGTGTGGAAAGACTAAAATGCTTGCTTTTCGCTGGAATCTTATCGCATTTCGTCTGGTTGGGACAAGGTGTGTAACACCAGGGCAGTTTTGACATCCAGTCCACGAAAGGAATATGAAACTTACTAAAACATCCATGTTCCTTCTCCTCAGAATAAAGTCCATTCTCCAACCCAGACTCTACAAAGACCTCATTTGCTTCTTCTGAATCGGTGTCTCTGTACAGCAATCCAGACCTTACCAGAATCTCAGAGGTCAACTGAAAAAAAAAATCACATAACATAATTGAAATGAAAGTTAAAAAGGTTAGGTTTCTGTCAGGCGCTTCATTTATATAACCTTTTAGGGATTCTCATCATGGGATAATTTTATGGATTTAGTTTTAATTAGGACTAAATAATTTAGTGTTAATTCACTTTTTATTTTGACTAAATTTTATGAATTAAACAGTTTGTAAACATATTTTATCACTACAATTTGAAATAACCCGTAAAACATGAAAGTATTATGCAATCAATTAAAACAATTATCCTTGTATAAAACCATTTTGGCATAAAGGGTTCTTTAAAATTTAATCAAGAACCCTACAGTTTTATATAGAACCCAACTGCAAAAAAAAAAAAAAAAAAAAAAAAAAGATATTATGTAGTTACATCAAAAAATAAGTACAATGTACTTGTGTACATATTGTATTGCAAAACACTTGTGCTGCTAGTGAGGTGGTATAAGGGTAAGGTTAGGGACAGGCTTGGTGGTAGGTGTAGGTTTAAGGTGTAAGGGAGGTCAAGTGTAATTATAGATGCAATTACAAAAATTAATTACAGATGTAATTACATGCAGGTATTTTTCATGTAAAAACACGTATGTACACAATCCATGCATCGTCTCAAATGATTAAAGGATTAGTTCACTTCAGAATGAAAATTTCCTAATAATTTACTCACCCCCATGTCATCCAAGATGTTTATGTCTTTCTTTCTTCAGTCGAAAAAATTAAGGTTTTTGTTGAAATCATTCCAGGATTTTTCTCCATATAGTGGACTTCACTGGGGTTCAACGGATTGAAGGTCCAAATGTCAGTTTCAGTGCAGCTTCAAAGAGCTCTACATGATCCCAGACAAGGAATAAGAGTCTTATCTAGAGAAACCATCTCTCATTTTCTGAAAAAGAAAAAAATTATATACTTTTTAACCACAAATGCTCATCTTGCTCTGCGAGGCGCCACTCATTACGTAATCATGTTGGAAAGGCCGTTTGACAGTCTTTACACATTTGCTTTGTAAACACTTGCTCTGTGTTTCCGCCTACATCACGCGTGACCTTTCCAACGTGATTATGTAATGTGTGGCGCATCGCAGAGCAGTGCAAGATGAGCATTTGTGGTTAAAAAGTATATACATTTTTATTTTTTTTAGAAAATGACAGATGGTTTTTCTAGATAAGACTCTTATTCCTCGTCTGGGATCATGTAGAGCTCTTTGAAGCTGCACTGAAACTGACATTTGGACCTTCAACCCGTTGGTAACTGTTGAAGTCCACTATATGGAGAAAAATCCTGGAATGATTTCAACAAAAACCTTAATTTCTTTTCGACTGAAGAAAGAAAGACATAAAACATCTTGGATGACATTGGGGTGAGTAAATTACCAGGAAATTTTTAATTCGGAAGTGAACTAATCCTTTAATTAGAAGTTTCCCTTTCAGACACAAAATTTATTGGATGGGAGTATTTACTGCAATCGATGAGCATTGCTAGTTCCAGTTGCCAACCCCATTAATTACCTAAAGAAGCAGTTAAACTCATTATCAAAAAAGCATGCATACTACATTTTGCATTTAAACGATGGGCTAGGCGATCAAAGCAGCAATGCACATGAAGCAAATGTGTCACAGGTGGTTCGTTATAATGGATTT
The DNA here is from genome assembly GCF_018812025.1 of Megalobrama amblycephala. NCBI lineage: Eukaryota > Metazoa > Chordata > Actinopteri > Cypriniformes > Xenocyprididae > Megalobrama > Megalobrama amblycephala. The sequence goes on from NC_063056.1 coordinate 3,717,681, forward strand.
GTGAGCTAGATTCATTTATGAAATATTATTAGACCCATATACCTGGTCTCTCAGATCAAGTTGTCTCTTTTGCAGCTCGATAAACCGCATCTCCCATGATGCTCTCTGATTTGCAATCTCTATCTTCAGTTCCTGAATCTCCCCTTCAGCTGTTAACAGTCTCTTGTACAGGCCGCTTGTGCGCTCACGCTGAACACAGTTTCCTGCTTTGGCCTTCTTCTCAGAGTCTGTCCCTGCGAGATGCTTGACATCTTGGACAACTACAGATTTATGAAAGTATTAATATTTTGATAAATGCAGAACAAACACTTAATAGGATAGTTCACCTAAAAATTAAAAATCTGTTGTTACTTTTCTCACTTATATGTCGTATGAATCCTCTATGGTTTTCTTGTGGAACACAAAAGAAAATATTTTTAAAAATGTCTCAATATACAATAAAAGTCAGTGGGGTCCAGTGTTGTTTTGGATGGACAAAAGCATTCTTCACGATATAATGTTCCACAGAAGAAAGAAAGTCATAGAGCTTTTGTATGACAAGAGGGCCGAGTAATTAATGACAGAATGTTAGTACAAAAGGCCCCTTAATTTGTAGAATAAGGAGTTCTGCAATTTGATTTGTCAGACTACTTTCATACAAAACTAGCCTGCCATCTATTGGACAGGTAAGGGCATAACATTTTTTTTGCATATAAATAATTTAACAATCATTACATTTTACAGATACCACATCCACATGAAATTAAAACATCTTAGTTGAAGTTAAAACATTTACCTTACAATTGCATAACAAAAAAAAAAGGCCATGACTGCTTTTTCCTTGTGATATTAGGATTTACCTGTGGTCAGTTTTGATTGTAGTTTATGGTCAGTATCAGCTGCTCTCTCTGTCCATGGTGCAGATTTTAGAGCACAATACGGGCTGACCTACAGTACATCAAATAACATTTGATTCAATTTGCTAATAATAACTGGAATATATTTGTATAATGTATTAACAAAATAAAATAAAGGGGCGGGGCCTGGTTGAGTTAGTTAGTAGCAAAGACTATAGACAGACAAAGACGGTGCACTCCTATTATAGTCACACTTTATATTACACGTCCTTAACTACTACGTACTTGCATCAAAAAATAAGTACAATACTTCTTGTGTTCATATATTGCAAAATAATTGTGCTACTATTGAGATGAGATCCGAGTAAGTTAGGGACAGGTTTGATGGGTTGGTTAAGTCAAGAGTGCAATTATAGCATAAAGTAGAGCATAAAGTAATTACAGAAATGAATTACAGTTGTAATTACATGCAGGTATTTTTTTTAAATATAAGTACAATGTACAAACATGTTATGTACACAATAAGTGCATTGTATCAAATGATTAACTTAAATGTAGTACATAGTAGTTAAATACACCTAATATAAAGTGGGACCCCTATTACTTATGAATGGGAGAAACTGCAACGCACAATATGGCGGAATACATTCCACCTTCTAAACAAAAGAGAGAATCGCTGATTGGTAAAGTCATTGCATCACTGCAGCTGCTGTTAGAAACTAACTGATGCTGTGTTCCAATTCGCATACTATCCATCCTAAATAGTAATCAAAATTAGTACTGGTGTGTCCCAAATCGTAGTATTTTGAAATGGGTATTCCAAAGATACCCGGATGGTCTACTTTTTCCGGTTAGAATCCAAAGTGCAGATCTGTGCACGTTCCAACGGCAAATATTGCCCACAACCCATTGCGCATTGGACAAACATGAATAAAAAGTGTAAAAAGACAAATAAATAAAAAAACTACAAACATGGCGGGTGTGCCAGAACGACGGTTAAAGGGTTAGTTCACCCAAAAATGAAAATCACGTTATTAATTACTCACCCTCATGGCTCAGTGAGGCCTGCATTGACAGCAAGATAATTAACACTTTCACATGTCCAGAAAGCTACTAAAGACATATTTAAAACAGATCATGTGACTACAGTGGTTCAACCTTAATGGCAAACCAAAGTAATAAGATTACTTTTGGTGCACCAAAAAAAATAACGACTTTTCAACAATATCTAGTAAAGCTTTGAAGCTTCATGAAGCAGTGTTTTGAAATTGCCCATCACTAGATATTGTTGAAAAGTCGTTATTTTGTTATTTTTGGTGCACAAAAATTATTCTCGTCGCTTTATTATATTAAGGTTGAACCACTGTAGTCACATGAACTGATTTAAATATGTCTTTAGTAGCTTTCTGGGCATTTTAAAGTGTAAATTATCTTGCTGGCAATGCAGGCCTCACTGAGCCATCGGATTTCATCAAAAATATCTTAATTTGTGTTCTAAAGATGAACGAAGTTCCTACAGGTGTGGAACGACATGAGGGTGAGTAATAAATGACATTATTTTCATTTTTGGGTGAACTAACCCTTTAAGAAGAGAAGTTTAGATAAAGGGGTTTGAGTGATTAATAATTAGTATCTCGCCAGAAGAAAAGATATTTGTTCAATGCTATCCCCATTATATTTCATCTGCAACAGCATTGTGAACTTTGTAAGGAAACGTTTGGTTATTAACTTTTAAATGCATCATTATGCAAATTGCAAACAAATGAGCAGAGTCCATCCGCATGAAAGACCCATGACTGGCAGATCAACGCACTACAACATTTTATATCTTATGTAATTTTTAAGATTTCAGGATTCCCCCATTCAAGTAAATGGGACTTGGTCTTGGATGCCCAAAATAGCTGCCAGGAGGCTTTGCAAATATGGCCACCGAATGAACAGACTTTTCCTTGAAGGGGACTTTAGTTAGTAGTGTGTTGAAACTGGCGGTAATGGTAAGGGGCAGGACATTTCCCAAACAAGCTCGAATCGCTAGACCAATCATAACACACTGGTTGAGCCAACCAATCAGAGCACATTGAGCTTTTCAAAGCTTCAAGAGGAAATAAATTGAAATTCATGAGAAAATAAATTGAAAAACTTTAACTGAAGAGTACATAATCACCCAGAAAAACCTCCATGTGCACAGCAGGCCCTTGAGAGTCCAGACGACTGCTGACCACAGTACATAAGTAGCCATTTTATGGAGATTTCACATGGTGCTCCATTGCCTGCAATGCAAAAATGAAAATTATTCAACCAATTCTGTATATTAAGTCTGATTCTGGTTTTAAAACAACCAGAGAGGACTGCCAACCACTGTGGCTTTGAGAGAAAGAGGAATCTATTCTGCTATTCGTAAAAACATCAAAGCAGGTAAATACCTTGATATACTGTCTGGTTGAATGATTCAGAGGCTGAATAAAGATCCCTGTTGAACTTCAGTGGATATAAATGTATGTGTTGGTTTGTTTCTCTTCAGCTGGTCTTCCGATGGCATGTTCACAGACCTGTGAACTTGTGCAGACGCGTCGAGCCTAGAGACATAATCCTGTCTAATCTGATTAGTGACGGGGTTACGTGCTCCTCTTGTGTCCCATCATACTAATTTTGGTACCTGATCCTATTTTTCCCAAGTCCATATATCTGTGTATTGCTGCGGGAATTATCAGGCAGCGAACACCCTCAGATTCCTCTAAAACTAGCCCCTGTCTAACAAGATGCTTCTGTTTGAGTGAAATAAGCTTTAAAACCCTAATGAATCCAGTGTTATGAAGGGAACTGCAGCACAGGCCTGTATATTTTCCATCTGTTTCAATCCATGAATATTCAGAGCACCCCTTAAAAGAAAAAAACAAAGATAAACAAACTGCAAGTCTTGGACACTAGTGATTCAATCATTAAAAACAGCAGGTCATTCTAAAATGCTTAATGTGCCCAAATGTACTAAGACTGAATTACAGGTGTGACATCACATGAAGCAAACTGATGCTTATTGTGTCATTTACAGTCTGGGGAAAAAAACATGGATTAATGAGATGTTTATATACATTTTCAACACTATATATATTGGTTCATCACTTAAAGTCTTATTTGTTTTGATTGGCATTGACATACAGACATTTTTAACATTGGCCATTTTTGGGGCCACTAAGTGTTTTGGTCCTGCCACTAGATGGCAGAAGTATCCATTTGATATTCCTGATTTTAAACTAAAAATTATAAAGAGTTCAAATGTCTATAGGATATCCAATATTCTTCATTTCTAAAGTGCAGTCTGTCACAGTTATTGTTAATAAACAAATACATCGGAATTATGAAATTATCATGGATGTATGGACTAAAATATTTTCCAAGCATTCTCATTGACAAATTGCTTCTGTTAAGTAGGACCTTTTTGTAATAATAATAATAATAATAATAAATAGGTAGTTTATAGCATACTTTCCAAAATATGCACTGGTCAAGCTCAGACAGTTAAACTTTACTGGTTATAACTTTGTTATCTACACAATGGCAAGAAACAGTGTAAATAACCACATTTTGGTATTATCAGATTTACTTTTTTTTCTTTTTCTTTTTTTTTTTTTTTTTTTGAGACAATCTATATCACAGCTACATCACAAATCACTACAGAATTCATCAAATCCATATAGTTTGTGCTTTTGTTTTCTGCACAGTTATGTCTCTTCCTTGTGCCTTTTGGCAACGTTCACCTTTTGAATTGAAAATATGTCCATTAGAGCATGCAATTCTTAATGTAGGCTAATTCATACTTATGTATGTAAACAGAGTGAAGGCAAAGAATTAGCTGAAGCATATCAGGCACAAGACAAAATTTACAATACATTTGAGAGTTTATTATTACAGTTCAAACAAAAGTTATTGAAATCGGTAACACTCGGTCTGATTAATTACTGAATTAATGACTATTAACTAACTATGACAAATTATAATTAATTACCAGTTAATTACTAATTACTCAAGTGTTTCCTATAGTCACTCATCAAGAACTACTAGCCATTATATTAATGTGAAAAACAGTTTTGCTCACAGAAAAATCTCAGAAATATTAATATTGTGATAAGTAATTAATTTGGTAATTCTTTATAATTTGTCATGGTTTTAATCTGGTCTTAATGAAGCTAATTGTAACAGTTGTCATAAAGAGTTCATAAACAAAGTCTTTTATTCAGAATAACATACACTCAGGAGATATCATAGACGACGTAGGAAAATGCAAACCAACTAAACTGAAACGAAAACCGACAAGGGACTGAATGAAACGGGGAGTATAAATGCATGATAAACATAATGACTGACAGGTGATGATTATACGTAACTATAGAAACAAATGAGTAGATAATAAAAAAAACAATGAAACTGGAACTAAACAGAACTAAAGGTGCGTCCTCGTGCCGTGTAGTGTCCAACTGAGGAGGGAGGAGGATTTGGGGATGGGCGTGGAGCAGGTGACGGACCAGGAGGAGTCGAAGAACACAAACACCATGGTGGAGACTTCACTGAAGGGCTAGACGGAACCTGAGGACTGGCCGATGGTGGCGGAGCCAGGATGCATGCGGTATCTTGCGGAGCAGAGAGACCGACGGACCAGGATGACATCTCCAGCCTGGAAGCCCAAGGTTGAGCTGTTGGCTTGCGGGACCGAGACGGGGGCTCAGCCGACGGGGCAACAATAGAGGGAGTAAGGTTGACGGCAAAGCCTGAGGGAAGGAGAAGCCCGGTGGAGCCGAAGGGATGAAGAGTCGAGGCGAAGCCAGAGACCCGGAAGTTTGCAGCGGAGGCAGAACGATGACTGAACAAGGCTGATCCAAATGGACGAGGGAGGAGTCCCAGAACTGGCAGACCACAGTGGAGTCAAAGGAGCACAGAGCCAGGGCGGAGCTGACGGGCTGAGAGGAAAAGGTGGAGACAAGGGCCTGGAGGCCTGATGTGGGCTCAAACTCAAGTTGAGCTGGTAGACGGGAGGCCCGAGGCAGAGCCGAAGAGCCACACGGAGCAAGGGGCGGGGGCAGAGCTGAGGAGCAGGACAACACCAGTGGCTCCGATGGATCCAGGGAACTGGATAAAACCAGTGGAGGAGATGGGACCATGAAATCAGTCGAGGATATCGGAGGAGGAATATTTCCCAATGGAACTGGAGCATCCCGATGGCTGGATGGAACCAGCATAGAAGGCGAAGACTCGAGGCTGGATACTCGGGAGGGAACTGGATGCGTGGACCACAGATCTATCAGGCATTGTTCTACTCCTGGCTCTGAAATGGGCTAGGCAGCTTGCTTCGGCTCAGGGAAGACCCAGGCAGCTGGTTCCGGCACGGGCTTCTTCTCTGACTCGCTGACGTTACCCGGAGAGTCGCCATGCTGTATCCTCCACCACCAGTATTCCACCAGCGCTTTGTTCTCGCAGGTGATGAGTCTCCACCAAACTGGTAAGTCCATGATAATAATGGTGGTCTGCTGCACGCACAACGATATAGTCCATAAACAATGTCTTTTATTCAGAATAACAAACACTCAGGATATATCATAGAGGACCAACTAAACTGAAGGTGTACTCACACTAAGCTCTCTGAACCATGCCAGAGCGCATTTTACCTCCAAAGCCCAGTTTGTTTAAGTAGTGCGATCGCTCCGTACTGTGCCCGGGTGCGGTTCATTTAGTCATCCCTGGCGTGCTTAGGGTGTACTCACACTATGCACAGTTGCCTTGAACCGAGCCAGAGCGCGACTGTCCCCCCTCCCCACTCCCCTGCTGGTCTGCACTCACATTGCACTTAACGTTCCAGGTCGGAGCACGCTTACGTCTGTCACAGTTCCCATCAGTTCTGGACTCAATCTCCCATCATCCTCCCTGGCACACACCTGCACTCACTTCCTCATCACCTCTCCTGATCAGCACATCACTCGCACTCAATCACACAGCACTACATAAGCACACCACTCGCCTCACTTAGTTGTCCGGTCTCGTTGATGGTTACATGCAAAAGGACTATTCTATGTTATATTCTATGACCTCCTGTTTCCACTCTAGTGATCTCCTTGTATTCTCCGTGTCCCTGCGTCTGTGTATGTCTACTTGCCTCCAACCTGTGTGTACTCCATCAACGATCATCCAGCCATCCACGATTCCAACATCTGCAAAACAAAGAACTAAGTCAGTATCCAGTTTCCACCAAGTTCATGTCATCTGTTCACTTACCTACATCACTGTCATTCCCCCTGCTGTTTTGTTAAATAACCACCATCTACATTCATCTCTGTGTCTTCCGAGTATCTATCTGTAACAACGTCATATACGATGCAACTTTTTAAATGGAAGAAAACATGAAGAAATAAACTTTCGCTAAGATAATATATGCTATTTCTAATGTATGCCGCACAACGATTTTCAAAAGCAAGTATCAGAGGATTATTACAAAGGCAGCTGACGTTAATGGAGGAATTAGCAGCTTTACTCGCAAACTACAATTCCTGTTCATCAGAATCAGACCCATTATAAACCCAGATACACTCAAATTAATTACATGAATTGAAAAGTGTACTATCAGAGTAGTAATAAAGATGTTTGCCATCATAATGATGATAGTCCACACAAAAGTAGAAGCTGTTTCGTGCTCTGGTGCAGTTAGTGGTCAAACTGCATGCAAACCGCACTCAAGCCCAACTAAACCGCACTCTGGCCCACCTCTTCCAAGCAGGCCAGGGACAGCTAAACAAACTGCGCCAGGGCATGGAATGGAGCGATCACACTTGTGAAAAGAACCGGGCTTTGGGGGTCAAACGTGCTTGGGCACGGTTCAGATCGCCTAGTGTGAGTACATCCTAAGTAGTGTGATCGCTCAGTACTGTGCCCGGGTGCAGTTCGTTTAGCCATCCCTGGCCTGCTTGGAAGAGGTGGGCCAGAGCGCGGTTCGCATGCCATGCCTGAGCACGGAACAGCTACTACTTTTGTGTGCACTACTCTCATCATTATGATGACAAACATCTTTATTACTACTTAGATAGTACACTTTCAAATTAATGTAATTAATTTGAGTGTATTTGGGTTTATAATAAGTCTGATTCTCACCTTATTGATGATCAGGTATTGTAAAGAAAAGTTGCAGTAAAGCCAGTTAAGCTAGAGTAAAGGCCTGTACACACCGGGACAAATATCACACACGATTATCGCCGACGTTTAACGCCTCATGACTAAACAAAGGCCGCCAATGTGAGTGTGCACAACGATGCGAAAAACGGCAGGCGTAAAAGCGTAATTTTTTAAAAAACATTTTTTTTTTGGTTTGACGCACCACGTTAAAAACTGGCAGACCAATGAGAGTGGCACTTTTATTCACGTGCCTGGAGATGCTGAAGTTACAGTAAAACACGACTTGGTAGCACTCAAGCACAAAGCGGTCTTGCCGAGCACACATTGATACCAAGACGATGAAGAGAAAGTAAGTAGAAGAGGAAGACCCCCACAAACTATCCCTACGTCTCAAACAGCTCCCTAGCTTCCTAGGTCATATCAGTATACCATGTAAATGAATGTGGCCGACTCCCTGATCAGTGCCCTGACTAGTGAACTAGGGAGCTGATTGAGACGCATGCTATGAGTGCTCTGCCAGTTCTTGACCACACCAATAGATGTGTATTATTTCTGTATTTTTACTGTTTGCTTTTTTTCTTTTACATTCAAGAAATATAGTTGAGAATGTCTGTTTCATAAATATGTTTATTTTCATGACCTTTCACTTGCACTACTGTCATTGTGACTTATTTGCACTACCATTTCGGGAACACTTTACTTGAAGGGGTGTGCATAAGACTGACATGACACCTTCATAATCATGACATGACTTGTGTCATGAATATGAAGGAGGTTTTATGAATGTTTATGACAACTGTCATTAAGTGTCATTCGCTCAATTATGTCATTTTTAATGCAAAGATGACATTGTTTGAGATGTCCGAGTTATGACAACTTGACATAAACCAACACATCATAACCTGTCAGTGTCTATAAAAATAACAATTTTTTTCAGAAAATGAGCAATGGTTTCACTAGATAAGACCCTTATTTCTCATCTGGGATCGTGTTGAACAATTTGAAGCTGCAGTGAAACTAATTTTGACCTTCAATCGTTTGGTGCCCATTCAAGTCTACTATAAGGAGAAAATTCCTGGAATGTTTTCATCAAAAACTTTAATTTCTTTTCGACTGAAGAAAGAAAGACATGGACATCTTGGATGACATGGGGGTGAGTAAATTATCAGGAAAAGTTTATTTAAAAGTGGACTAATCCTTTAACGCCAGCCTTCGTAATAATCTTCTGATATGTGCAGCACAATCAAGTGAAAATCGCTGCGCAGCATAAATATATTAGGCGGTATTTTAGCGAAAGTGCGTTTCTTCCTGTTTTCTTCCTTACAAAAAGTTGCATCATATATGACATAAGCGTGCTCCGGCCTGGAACGTTAAGTGCAATGTGAGTGCAGGCCAGTGGGGGAGTGGGGAGTGGGAAAATCGCGCTCGGGCTCGGTTCAAGGCAACCGTGCCTAGTGTGAATACACCCTGAAACGAGAACTGACAAGGGACTGAATGAAACGGGGAGTATAAATACAAGACAAACATAATGACTGACAGGTGATGATTATATGTATCTATAGAAACAAACAAGGAGATAACCAGAAACCATAACTAAATGGAGTAGGCAAAAAAGAAACAGAACAGAATAACAAAACAGAAGTCCATAACCCTGATAGTATTCTCATTCAGTAATTACTGATTACCTAATAAAGAACTATCTCAGTCCTAACTTTGCTATTAGTTAATCTTGTTTCCGATAGTGATAATGAATAACTACTCATTACTTTCTGCATAGTTACCTATTAATAACAGACCATTATTCTAAAGTGTTATCTAAAAGTAATGGATGAACCTAAAAAGAAAGGATGAACCTAAATACATTTTTTAGCTTATATATTGTCTTAAACATAATAGAACAATGGGAACTTGAAAATGCAGTACAGATATTCATATGTTCACATCAGTGGACTGGTGTAGGATGACTTGATGAGCCACTCAGTTGTGTTTAATTCAGCATTTCATTGTCACAAATATATTTTCTCCACATTGTGGCATGTTTGTGTAAGAGTTTTTCATCAATCAGTCCAGACACATGTGTTTGTCCATAATAACATAAAAAGCGCGATTCGACTTCTGTTTGAACATATGTTGCATGTCACAATGAAAGGCTCATTTTCCATTCAGCGTGAATTTAAATGTTGATCCTGATTTCAAATGAAATTGGAGCTTATAATCACTGTGACTGATTGTTCTGTGTAAATAGTAGTCTGCTGTGTATTTTTGGATTATCAGACGTGGGATGGGTGGAAAATTGTGGCCTGGTGTAAACAGCGGTGTAATGTTACCATCAAAACAGTGACTCTGGGGAGCGTTTGTCCATCTTAAAGTGATAGTTCACCTTAAAATGAACATTCGGTAACACGTTATTTCGATGGTCCACTTTAGACAAGTTATTTCATCTTTAAAAGGCCTCTTGGGCAGCTATTTCAGTCATTGTATAACTAAAGTCTTTGTTCCAAACCCACATGATTTTCCTTCTTCGGTGGAGCACAAAATATACTTTTTTTTTGTAGAATATACTGGCCACTCTTTTCCATAAAATGAAAATGAATGGACTGTGTTGAATCAAGCAGTAAAAAAAAATCACATTTTACTTATATTTTTGGTCTGTCAGGAAAATATAATGCATGAGACTTGTGCACTTGTAATGATTATTATCTTTTATGGTGCTTCTTTTGTGATTTTGCAGCTTGACAAGCACAGTCTCCATTTAGGAAGTTCTTCAAAAATTCACCTTTTCGGTTCCACAGTTTCGAACGGCTGGTGAATGGATGTGCGTTTATTTATAACGTGACTCATATTAAAGTGCTGTTAGCAGTGGAGCGTTTGACTCTCGGGGGTGTCATTAGTTGCTCTCCGAGCACCTGTCCGCAGAGACACAAGAGGCCATACAGGCTTTTGAATTCAGATGCAGGCGTCTTAATGAGGCATCTTTTCGGGTCATGTCCTCTCATTCACAGTTATGAATTACCTGCATTGTTATATGTGACTGAGCACTTTCATTCAGTTGTCTCCCTGTCATGGCAGTAAATATATATGTTGAGCCTTTTTGTCAGTAGCAGCTGTACCATGATATCAGATACTGTAGGTGTCACATTCATTTGATATGTCAGTCAACCATCATATGCAATGAAACATGACTAATTGTGCAGACATAATTCTTGGCCAGGCTTTCATACAAAGAAATTATGAACACATGCAAAAACAAGAGAGAACCAACAAAATATTAATAACCGATTATGTTGTAGTAAATGTTGTAGTCTATGAAAATGTTAAATAATTTTGTCAGATAAATACTTGAACCAAGTTTTGTTTTTTTTCTTCCCCCATATATATATATATATATATATATATATATATATATATATATATATATATATATATATATATATATATATATATATATATAAAAACAAATATCCATCTGGACATCACTTTTGGATACTACTATACTACATGGTACTTACAAGATATTTCTTTAAAGAATATTATGGTACTACCATTAAAGCACACACACACACACACACACACACACAAAATTAATATAGGGATTTGTAATTTTAAGGATCTATTTTTACCTGATCAAATCCTGATTTAGTCATATTAAGTAGTTGAAATACTTAACAGGATACCTAACAGGAAATGTATAAACCTTGAATGCCATGTTCAGTAAGTCACTCTGGTAATTGAATAAACATAAATTAAACTATTATCCACTGTGATTATACATGCATATTATTTTTTTTTATTTATTTATTTAATGAGCAATGTAATTAATAAAGTTAAATGGAAAGTTATTTGCCTGTTGTCTTAGACATGACCATGTAATTTGATTATAGTTTTACTGCAGTTCAACAACATGCATTTGTCCCGATTGTAGTGCAGTAATTATGAAAATGAGAGCTGCGATGCAAACCTGTCCCCCTGGCTGCCAAATGGAAATGCAAAGCCACATATTTGAGAGCAAAATTTTACAAATGACAGAAACATACTTTAATTCCTCCTGCTCACTATGAATGAAGGGCTTATTTCTGGTCATTTCCTTTTCTTTGAACATTATTTTCTTCTCTTGATCTTTAATGTTTAATGCAATTATTTCTGAGGAATCCTATTAGAATTACTTTTTTAAAATACTTATGTTTACTAGTCTTTGGTCAAGTTTAAGTCTAAATTACATATAGGGTTGGGTAAACTGTGTCATCATTTACTTGCATTGTCCTCTAGTCTAACTAATCTAATCTAACTAATCCATGATCAACTAATCCAGAACAAAGTAATCCACATTCTTCTAGAAAGTCAGTAAAAGAGATCTGGTAACACTTTTAGACATTCTACTGACTATAAGTAACTTTGCAACTAGATGTCAACTAGCAGTCATTAGAGTATTAGTAGATTGTCTGTTTAATATCTGCTAACACTTTATTTTGGACCCCCCAACAGACATTCTACTGACTATATAGTAAGTCACTTTGCCTACGTCAACTTATTCTAAACTGAACCCTAACCTAACAGACTACTAACAGGGCGCCAGACAAAAAAATTAATTAAGGAGCCATTGGCTCCTATAGGGGGGAAAAACAGGCGCCACATAATTTTTTTTTAAGAGCCACACAACAATGAACTTAAATTTTTAAATCATACTTTTCATAATCTCATTTAATTATGTCAGCACAACAAATTATGTGATAGACTACTGGTCACAGAACACACAAATAACATGCAAATTTTAGAGTCATAATGTGTGAATTTGTATGGTCACCAATGGCAACCTCAGCAAAAATATCACTCGCAAATTAATATTTTTAGTTGCAAATGCGACCGTTTTAGGTACAGTCTGGAGCCCTGACTAATACTACAATGGGAGTTATTTAACATGTAGTAGCAAAGTTACTTATGACGTAGGGACGTGAGTTTATGCAAAACTCTCACTATTAATTGAGCAACTGGCACAGTTTACCCAGAAACATGGCCAGTCTTTAGCCAGATAATTGACATGGTTTTATAGATTGGCAATTCACCAACATGTATTATATATTGGATACAATGATACTTTTGCTTTGGCATAAAACTCGTAACTGCCTATAAAAAATAGCATAAAGATTATCAATAAAAACAGGTTCAATGTCAGGTGTCATCACTCCAGTAAACATGCAGAGGACTTTGTTAGATTAGATTTGTGGCTGAATGTTTTGTGTTAGTAGTAGAGTGAAACAGCAGCATGCGACCCAGGGTTGATTCACTAGTGTCTACTTTTTCATCTGTGTTCTCTTGTACACATCTGCTAACCCTTTGTGGTAAGTATCATAGCACTCAATGGGAATGAAAGAGGAATTACATGATCTTTTAGCCTAAATGAACGTAAATATGGAAAGCCTGCATTAAGAAATTGCAATTGTTTTGCCGGTTCCCAGTGCAGTACCTTCAAGCAGCTCCACGACACCATCTGTTACACCAGAAGCAGTTGGTGCTGGTGGTATTATGACTGAAAGAAAAAAAGTTTACCTCAAGGGTCTGAGCTGGGTGAATGTGACGGCAACGTGATCCCCTTTTTCCGGTTCCGCCTTCAACTTGGGACAGGCCGTCTCATCCAAACCACACATCAGTAAACTAGTCTTTATCCAGCTGCAAAGCCACAGTCTGTTGGCTCAGGTGTTATTTTGAGTAGTTCTGTATTTTGGTTAATGTCTCCATAATCCTTGTTATTGGTGGAGTTCAAGTGGCTTGCTTACTAGATACGGCTACATTAAGGCTTTTCAGACTGTGTTTAACCCTGGGTTATTGTTGTTCTAAACCCCTATTTTAACCTCAGGTAAAGGAACGTTTTACACTTATAATTTAAAAGCAGGGTCTGCACCACTTTTTACCCAGGGTTTTGAAACCCTGCTTCGCAGCAGGTTTAGAGCCGCTTTTGTGCTGTTAACCCGCATTGTGGTGCCAAACTTGTGCAGTGTGAAACAATGGATTATTAGAATGTTAAGGCTTGGTGCTTAGCAACCGACAGCCAATCACGTGCCTCATATTCACTGATATAGCTTTGGACAGTCACAGAAACACAGAAATACAGTGGGTACGGAAAGTATTCAGACCCCCTTAAATTTTTCACTCTTTGTTATATTGCAGCCATTTGCTAAAATCATTTAAGTTCATTTTTTTCCCTCATTAATGTACACACAGCACCCCATATTGACAGAAAAACACAGAATTGTTGACATTTTTGTAGATTTATTAAAAAAGAAAAACTGAAATATCACATGGTCCTAAGTATTCAGACCCTTTGCTCAGTATTTAGTAGAAGCACCCTTTTGATCTAATACAGCCATGAGTCTTTTTGGGAAAGATGCAACAAGTTTTCCACACCTGGATTTGGGGATCCTCTGCCATTCCTCCTTGCAGATCCTCTCCAGTTCTGTCAGGTTGGATGGTAAACGTTGGTGGACAGCCATTTTTAGGTCTCTCCAGAGATGCTCAATTGGGTTTAAGTCAGGGCTCTGGCTGGGCCATTCAAGAACAGTCACGGAGTTGTTGTGAAGCCACTCCTTCGTTATTTTAGCTGTGTGCTTAGGGTCATTGTCTTGTTGGAAGGTAAACCTTCGGCCCAGTCTGAGGTCCTGAGCACTCTGGAGAAGGTTTTCGTCCATGATATCCCTGTACTTGGCCGCATTCATCTTTCCCTCAATTGCAACCAGTCGTCCTGTCCCTGCAGCTGAAAAACACCCTAACAGCATGATGCTGCCACCACCATGCTTCACTGTTGGGACTGTATTGGACAGGTGATGAGCAGTGCCTGGTTTTCTCCACACATACCGCTTAGAATTAAGGCCAAAAAGTTCTATCTTGGTCTCATCAGACCAGAGAATCTTATTTCTCACCATCTTGGAGTCCTTCAGGTGTTTTTTAGCAAACTCCATGCGGGCTTTCATGTGTCTTGCACTGAGGAGAGGCTTCCGTCGGGCCACTCTGCCATAAAGCCCCGACTGGTGGAGGGCTGCAGTGATAGTTGACTTTCTACAACTTTCTCCCATCTCCCGACTGCATCTCTGGAGCTCAGCCACAGTGATCTTTGGGTTCTTCTTTACCTTTCTCACCAAGGCCACTGTGCTCTTAGGAACCTTCAGTGCAGCAGACATTTTTTTGTAACCTTGGCAAGATCTGTGCCTTGCCACAATTTTGTCTCTGAGCTCTTCAGGCAGTTCCTTTGACCTCATGATTCTCATTTGCTCTGACATGCACTGTGAGCTGTAAGGTCTTATATAGACAGGTGTGTGGCTTTCCTAATCAAGTCCAATCAGTATAATCAAACACAGCTGGACTCAAATGAAGGTGTAGAACCATCTCAAGGATGATCAGAAGAAATGGACAGCACCTGAGTTAAATATATGAGTGTCACAGCAAAGGGTCTGAATACTTAGGACCATGTGATATTTCAGTTTTTCTTTTTTAATAAATCTGCAAAAATGTCAACAATTCTGTGTTTTTCTGTCAATATGGGGTGCTGTGTGTACATTAATGAGGAAAAAAATGAACTTAAATGATTTTAGCAAATGGCTGCAATATAACAAAGAGTGAAAACTTTAAGGGGGTCTGAATACTTTCTGTACCCACTGTACCTCATATAACCAGTCTTTCCAGCATTCAATGTGAAACATGTGATTTGAAGTGAAGAGACTCATTCTTAGAGTTTCATTCTTACTTTGATAGTCATAAAAGTCCATTCAGATACAACTTGAGTACAATCGACAACTTGGACATGCAATGCTAGAGCCTTAATGTAAACATATCACATACGAAGTTCGTCCAGTCAGTGACACTGACACTTCAAATATGCAAATAACAACATTAACCCAGGGTTTAGGAATGCACAGTGAGAAACGTCAGCATACGAACACCCCGGATAAATTGTTATCCCAGGGTAAATAATGAGCAGTGTGAAACATGAAGCAAGATAATCTGAGGATTACGTTTACCCGGGGTTTATGATGACCCAGGGTTAACTAGTTCAAGTGTGAAAAGCCCTATTCTGTCTACTATTACAGAGAGCTGTTTCTTGACACATTTTGAATCTTGCACAAGGTTAGGATTGTATTAGATTGTCAATGATATCAAGGGGGTCCAGACTAGAGGTCTTCACAGGTACAAAAATTCATACCCGAACCTGAAGTGACCCGCAAATGTGCTACACAGAACCGACCCGGGCTCGACTATTATTTTGAAAGTTGGACCTGGACCCGTGCAGAACCGAGAAATGCCATAAATGTACTACCCGGAAACCAACGCGGACCCGTCTATTATTTGAAAGCTGGACCCGAACCCGGCCGGGAAGACACAGACCTGACTGGACCCGATCGGCACATAGGTCTATTCCACAGCAAATTGCTATTAATAAGTCAATAAACAAGTTGCGAAAATAAAACGTTTTGTCTTACCTAATGTTAGTAGCCTTCTCCCTTGTACCTCACTGTGATGCACTTGCCAAGAAAGTTCCATCCATGTTATTCCTCTCTTGTCAATTGAAATGCTTAATCCACTCATTATTCCAGCTTTAAATGACCACTTGCTGACACACGATGACAAATGCGACTTTGCAGTTTTGAATTTTGCTGTATCTCGAGTCAACTCATATAATAAAATAACTTTGACTGTTTGCCCTTTTGAACTATAATAATGATTGCTTGTTCAGTGACATGGCTGCTGACATTAGCAATACTTTGCGATCATTTCTGTGCTTTATGAGCCGAGTCTGACCAAAAATTTAGATATAACAAGACGGTTCATTCATAATATTATTATAAAAATCAGAGAAAGAAAGTGCGCTCGTAGGAGACTGTTAGCTGGAGCAGCCTGAAACATAAGCTTTTAAATGCATTTTGAGCGTCATAGAAAACATTGATGTGATAGTACATCTCAGATTTTGTGGATGATTTGAAATATGTTATTTAAATATGAGTGTGCAAGGGTGCAAGCAGTTTTTGAGATTTGAAGTTTGTTTGCATTACTGTTGCACACAATAGGAATAGGAAAACTCGATGATCACCGTTCGCTTGCATTAACTCCGCCTGCTCTGCTTCTGATGGCTGGGGTCGCTTGTGTTTTTTTTCATCTTATTTCCCGGCTCATACTTTGCAAGTTACAAAACACACGGACAGCGCTGACTGACTCTCAACATGGCCGGGTGATCTCTGAATTAGATCGGCTCGGGTATACACACAATGTTAAACAGACCCGGGAACCGAAGTAATAGATTGGAACCCGGCCCTGACACGGCTGACCATTTAAAATATAGACCCGAACTCGTACGGGTCCCGGGTCCTCGAGTCTCGGGTACTCTTTATAGACCTCTAGTCCAGACTCTAGTCCTGCTCCTGGAGGGCCACTGACTATCATTTAACTCCAATCCAAATTAAACTCATCTGAATCAACTAATCAAGGTCTTCAGGATTCCCAGAAACTTCCAAGCTATTGTGGTGGATCAGGTTCAAGCTAAACTCTGTAGGACGTTGGCCCTGCAGGAGCAGGATTGGATACCCCTGAAGTAAACTAACTGGTTGGTACTGTTTCACAAGTTCACATGTACATGAAATCAGATATAGTAAATGATGCTTATTTGGCCGGGGGAGGGCTCCAAGCTTGGGATTTGTCCCAAACCCAGAGTACTCCCCCTCCTTGACTGGGATAGGAACCGGCCAAGAGTGAGGCGATGGGGTGATGGAGGGATTGCTGTGAAACTGTCACGGGAGAGAGGTGAGGTGTTGAATTAAACGTAATTTTGTTGTTACTGTGTCTGATGTGAGGGGGCCGATCCAAACACAAGGGAAGTCCTGGCTAAGACAATGGACAAGGTCCTCATGTCCATCTCCATTTCAATCAGGGTTGGAGCTTTATATCATCTTCAATTCAACATCTTTGCAGCTTGGCTGCAGTTTTCTATAGTTTTCCTCAAATAACAATAGGCATCTTCAAAAAAAGGGAATGGGTGTCCTGCCTTCCCCAGGTGATCACAGCGGCGTGATGAAGGCTGTCCCAATTCAAAGGCTCCTTCTAATGTGGCCTAGAAAAGTGTTCTTTGTTTCCCAGACCACAAAGGATAGAACGAGTTGATCTTCCCAACCCAGCCTATCGCCAGATTCATTCCACACCGATGACGATTGTATATATTTTAAGAGGATTAGACTTTTAAATGTAAGTATTGTGTTTCAACTTACTTAAATATCTAATGTAAGAACAATAAACAAAACTTTAAAGCGGTTCAAGTGTTGACTTTACTAATATCTTACTAAGATGTATTTTTATATAGTTTATACTCTTTATTATGTACAGAAATGGATCAAGGTGAACATATTTAGACAGGTTGTGAACACTGTTTTGTTTTCAGACAGTTGAATATAACTTTCAAAGACTCCAGTGCAAATGTTACTGCCACTTGTCAACAGCAGCTGTGACGGACTTTGAAGGATACAGCCTCTGAAGTGGGACACAACTAATGTTCAATTAACAAAAACTGTCTTTTGCTGAATTAAATAGAAAAGGAGTTAAACAAAAACCTTTCCACTGTTCAAATATTAATGAGTTTTCATGAAAGGATTTTTTTTATTCACAGGAGCCTTTCAGAATCACATCACTTACTGTTGCTTGATTCATGTTAATGATGTACTTGACCACAGCACAGCATAATCAAATAATAAACAAAGGCTCCCTCAGAATTCAAACTAATCTTCAAACTGCTTTGAACTTTGTGCAGCTAACATTCAGATTTGGCTCGACAAACTTTCAGTTTCTAGTTGATTGTTGTTTTAACTTAATAGTTGAACATCAGCTTTGCATAGAGACTTTGCCTACCAGTACCATTAGTTCAAGCAACTTGGATATCTTGCTTTCCTGGGCCTTAAATCATACAGGACATTTAGCACTAAAACTTGACTCCCTTCAGGTTCGCCGTCAATTCTGCTTTGACCGTGGATACTAAACCAAACCAAAACATTCGGTTTTAGAGAAATGATTGTGTCTAAACTGTACTGAAAGATGTTATAGTGTTAGGAAATCCCAGAAATCCATGTTTGTCATCTGAGAACCCACAATCCGTCTGTGTCTCAGAGCTGGTGCTGTGCATTTTTGTGATACACCCCACTACAAAGGGGTAATTGTTCGGGGAAAATCTTGATTTCACCTGCTGAAATCACCTTCAAAGTCCGTCTTACATCTTTGTGACAGCCCACAGTTTCCACTCCTCCCAACCTGACCCAAATACAGAGCTCCAGACTTTGTCAAGTATGCAGCGAGTTAATGTTACTGCTGAACAGAGCTGTAAACTGTAATTGTACAAAATAGATGAGATGGGGGTGCATTTCAGTTTCTTTGGTTCAAATGACAAGTGAATGGTAATTTGTGTTTTTTTTTTTTTTTTTTAGTATTGTGAGAACTTTTGGAAAAACTTTGGATAGTTTTTCAGATTTGCCGATGGGGGTTACAATCCATTTGGTTTACTTTTTATTAGGGCTGTCAAGCTATTGTTTTATACCTTAAAATATAAATTTATTTCATACTTTCATTATCTTTCTATGCTTGACTTGGCCAGATATGATATTTGATATTGAATCATGATATTTGTTGTCAAACAAGTATTGCACAGCCGGGACTAGGATATGATTTTTTTTTTTTTTTTTTTTTTCCTTCATTTTGTGTTGGACAATTTAATTTAAATTTCATTTGTACTGTTTTTGCATTTCCATTTATAAGACTTTTTAAAATTAAATGTCATTATTATTTGCAATCATTACTTGTTATTTCAAGCATTTAAACCAGTGTTTTTAATATGATGAGAAACTTTTAACTTGTTATGCATTATATTAACTATTATTTAAATACGTTTTTTATTGTTATTATCATTATCATTATTATTATTATTAATCTAATCATTCTGAGGCAGTGCTTTAAACTGCTAAACAGTTAAGCTGCTAGTCAAGTCAGCTAGTCATTTGAATTCAAATCTGAGCATAACTCATAATATCATAGAGAGCTGAATATATCATTTCAGTAAAAACACAACCCATCATCCTAGTTTAAGCACGCAATCAACAGACCAATCCCATCAGAGTTTCCACTAATTAGGAAACCTTCCCTCTGATGTCACCAGGCTGGAGGAGCAAATAGCAACAGAGAGCAAGAGAGAGGAAGGGGTAGAGGATCATATTGGCACACTTAACTTCATCCACAGCTGTTAACAACTCCAGTCTAATTCGTGCTTTCCCACTGTACAGTGAAGGTAAGCAGTATTTCCCAATATACCGTATGATGTTGTTAATGTGTAAATAGATTTTGGATGCAGCTGTGGGCTGTAGGTTTAGCTGGACCAGGAGATGCTGTTGCGTAGTGAAGGTTGCCATGTTTTCAAACAGGTGATTCCATGAGTCCGGAATTCATCAAGACCCAATGTACTGCATATGACAGATGCTGAATGTTATGTGTGTGTGTGTGTGTGTTTAGTTGAGAAATACTGCTGTGAATGTAGGCTGAGATTTCTTCATTTATTTGTGAGAATGACATCTGTGCAGGCTTGTTTTAATATATGTTGGTAAAATTTTAATTATATATATATATATAGTGATTATTCGAAGTTGGAAATAAAAGATTATTGGTGTACATTCTATTTCAGTCTTTCTACTTCAAAATTCCACGTTTAATTCAGTGCATTACTTGCCGTTTCTTTGTCATTTTTTGTGAAATTCACGAGCAAAACTGTTAGTAAATCCTACACCAATTTTTTTTGTGCATCTAAATGATTTATTTACGTCTTTGCATGAGGGAAAAAGCAATTAGTCAAAGAGCCCACAATATTTGAAATATACAATGTCAGGTTTATTAGTCAACTAGATTAGGAAGCCAGCTATGGAAGAAAAGAAATGCAGATAGATGGTCAATGTCATCCAAAACACGATTTTGCCACTGTATGATAGATATAGAAAGTCATAATTTGGGCGAACCAATGTTTTCATACAAGACGTGGTTTCCAGGGTAGTTTCCTGAAGGGGTTGATCACTGCCTCACGGGGAACGGAGTAACAAGCCGTGCTTTGCACTTACACCCGGGGGATTCACAGAGAACAAACAAGTTGTTAATTGTGTGAGCGGCCTCGTTCAAGGATTGTGATTTCTGTGATGTAACATTGAACGATTGCACCATATAACTACACCAAGATGCTATCTGTGTCAAATTCAAATACATGCACCTGTGGAAACTGAATCAGTGCGCCTCTGTTTCAGCTAAACAATTGACATCTATTAGAAGAAATTGACTCTGATGAAATGCTCCATTGCAGATCAAAGCAGAATATCATGTGCCGAGGTCATGGGAGGTTAAGCATGTTCCGCAACGACAATTATCACGGGCCACGTTTGCATAGCTCTCGGTGAAAATCTATCTCCAACGTCATGGATGCAAACCACCGTCAGTGATTCATTTACAGGCAAAGGGATTTTTCTGATACCGATGCTTGTGTCCTTTTTGTTGGTTGCTGGACTCGTTGAACACACGAAATGAATTGGATTGAATCAGCAAAAAACACCATTATCCATAAACACATCAATGTTCTTGCTGTTTTGCATCACAACTAAATGACAAACATTTTTTCATGCCTTCAGATGCCGTTGGGAGAAATCGGGATAAGCAAGACTCTGTCTTCAAAAACAGGTTTGTTATTATGACATGTAAATTGTGATTGGATTTGTTGTTAATAAATGTCAATAGAAACCAGTACTAATCACATTCTTTATAAAGCTGGGAATTTCTGTGTAAATAGTAAATAATTAGTAGTAATAATTAATAGTAAATAATAAATAGTAAATAATTTTGTTAGAAATTCGTTCTGCTCGTGCTTCTAGTGTGCATGTTTTTCTATGCATTTCTCGGCTGGGCAAGTTACATTTAACCACATGCAAATACAATAAATGCTCTGGGTGTCACAGGTATTTTCTGTCCTTCATCTGTTTGTCCAACAGGCGTCCTGTTTTTTCTAATATTGCAAATGAGTCTGCTCTCTAAAGTGACTTCAGAGGATACTACAACATCTGCTACAACCGAAACATCACCAACTGCAACAGCAGAAACTGTAAGCCAGAGTGTGACAACTCAATCTACGAATCCACAGAGCTCGAGCTCCTCCACTTCTACAGACCAGATGTCAACTATACCCACATCCACATCCACCTCTTACACAACAGCCACTACACACAATAACACACATAGCACTTCCTTTGTCAGTACTACTGTTTCCACAATGAGCATCACTAGCATGAACACAGGTATTCTTTCTTTCCGTCTGCCTATCTATATCTACGTTGTGTATGGTTACAATGTTTAACTTGTTTATTTGTCTATAGTTTCACAGAATGCATCATCAGTAACAGGAAATTACTCTGCGGTGAGTTCTGGGCATGTAATATTTGCATAAGAATGATTAGGTTCCACTTTATATTAAAGTGCCCATATTATGCTATTTTAAACGTTCCTAACTTTGGTTTGGGGTCTCCTACTATAGGTTTACATGCATCCAAGGTAAAAAAAAAACACTTTAATTTTCTCATAATATCTATTGCAGCATCAGCTCTTTTCTCACAATGTCTGAAACGGTTCAATAAAGGATTCAGTCTCTCTAAACCCCTCCTTTCCATGATCCTGCTCTTCTCTGATTGGTCAGATTGTGATTGGTCACATGCACATTAGCATATCTGAATTTCAGCACTTGATACAGAGTGATACGAACAGTAACGATGGTGTCGGTTTGACCGTATCAATCTCATCAATGTGGATTTGCTTTGGCAGCAGAAAACAGCATCTTTTTGACATGAACAACACGAACCAAACTCTTCCAGTCTGAGATAAAACTACAGTGTTTGAGGGCGGGGCAAATTAGACATTGTTTGCTGGCAGCCAATGAAGAGCATAGTCTGGCATTATGCAAATTTGTTATATTGTTACATAGGTTTGAGCAGGAAGTGAGACTGGAATAACTGACGACTCGTTTCAGACAGTTCAGAATCACTTCTTTCTTTTGGGAGACAATAACTCCATTTATCTGCACTTTGATCTTTGAAACTTTGCAGACCTTTTACATTCACAAACAGCTGCTATATTACACACTATATGAAAGGGAATATCCCCGAAAAGCATAATTGGGGCACTTTAAGTGTATTTAACTAATACATTTCAATTAATAATTTGATACAATGCACCTATTGTGTACATACATGTTTTACATTGTGCTTATAAAAAAACCCTGCATGTAATTACATCAATAATTTCACTGTTGACCTTCCCTTACCCATAAAATCGCCCTTAAACCCACACATATAGCACCTAACCTTACCCGTGTCCCAAATCAATAGCAGCACAAGTGTTTTACAATACAATATCAACACATTAAGTACATTGTACCTAACAATTATTATTATTATTATTATTATTGCAAGTGCATAGAAGTTAAATACACCTAATATAAATTGTGAACAATGCTTACAATATAGGACTTGAATTTATTCCTAACTTTATTCCTCCCTAAAAGATATCCTGTCCAGACTTTTGGTGCATGGCAGATAACTGTTACGCCCAGTACATGAATGCGACGGCGTATCCCTGCCTATCCGGCTCTAATACCTGTCAGGTCAGTCCACCATGTGCCAGTTTCAGATGGGATTCTCCAGTGGAAAATAAGTAATGCAAATCATGTGCTCATGAACTCGTAATGATTTAAAGAGTTACATCTTGCTCTGTTGTGCTTCAGATAATGAAACAGAACACAAGTTACTATGTCAGCTGCAGTGCCTCATGTGTGTCCTGTGGGAACATGACTCAAAGTAATTGCTCTTGGAAATGTTGCAGCACAGCCAACTGCCTCAACGAATCTCTGCTTCTCTTGACCAATTCATTTAGCACGACAGGTAACCTCAAACTCTGTCTTATTATCTCAAATATATGTGAGTGGTAACCTTTAAATATTAACTGTTTTATTACTGCCATATTGCCATCAGTAGCTGCAACAACATCCACTACCACTACAACAACCACAAAGCCAACGGTTCCATCAACCCCAGCAAATAATGTAAGAACACTCTCGGCCGTTTGTCACTGTAGGGTACAAATAAACATTTTCTGCCAGTTGATTTCTGACTTTTGTTTGATTTCTTTACTCCCAAAAGGGCAAGAAGTGTCATAGTATCAAGTGTGATGGGACAACATGCTACAAATCCATCAATACCATCATGATGTGTCCAGTTGGTCAGGATTACTGCATGGTAAAAAACAAAAAAAATCTTCATAATTATTTTATAATTTAATGTTTAATATATTTCTTATGTTTAAACACCTTTATCAACTTTTTCTTTATATTAGATTAGATTAAATGTTTTCTCCACCCTCCTGTCTATTAGAGCTAATGGCCATTCACAACAAGGATGATAACTATAGCTATAAATTCTATGAGAATAAACTGAAAAAAAGTGAAACGAACACGCTATTTAAATAGCATTTTCATATATGTCTATTCGAAAATCATGGTTTGAACTCGTTTTGTTCAGTTTGTCGGTCCCACTTTATATTAAGTGGCCTTAACTACTATGTACTTACATTTTAATTAATCATTTGATACAATGCACTTATTGTGTACATCCATGTTTTTACATTGTACTTATATTTTAAAAACACCTGCATGCAATTACATCTGTAATTAATTTCTGTAATTACATTTATAATTACACTGTTGACCCATCCCTTACACCTTACCCCTACCCTTAAACCTACCCATACCACCAAAGCTGTCCCTAACCTTACCCATATCCCACCTCAATAGCAGCAAAAGTGTTTTGCAATTCAATATGAACCCAATAAGTACACTGTACTTATTTTTTTGATGTAAGTACATAGTAGTTAAAGGTGCAGTATGTAATAACTCTGTCCGCTAGAGGTCGCTAGAGGCCTATTCAAAACAAAGGCGTAGCTTGATGACGGCAAGTTTGAGTGTGGAATCTTGGGACATGTGGTCTCCACCTCAACAGACAGTGCAATAGGACTTGGGAAGAAAACATGTTAATGGATGTAGTATGAAGCAGAGCAGGACCGAGTGTTGTGGGAGCTGAGCGAGGAGCTGGAGCGATTGCGCAACACACGCCTCACGAGCAGCAGAACTTTTATTATGCCACAATCGCCGGCGCTGCTTCCGCTTTACCATATGTATCATATGTATTGACAGCACAATTTTTATTGTGAGGTTATGACGTAAAATTATGATAACTACACTGTAGCTGCTACAGTAACTAACAAAATCTATCCAATACTGGATTTCGTAAGTGTCTGAAAAAGACAATTTTCACATGCCACCATTACATATTGCGTCATGCTATATTGCAATACAATACAGCAAATATAGTTT
Organism: Megalobrama amblycephala; assembly: GCF_018812025.1. Classification (NCBI taxonomy): domain Eukaryota; kingdom Metazoa; phylum Chordata; class Actinopteri; order Cypriniformes; family Xenocyprididae; genus Megalobrama; species Megalobrama amblycephala. Next base: position 3,743,124 of record NC_063056.1, read on the forward strand.
GACAGTAAATTATCAAATTAATTGTTTACTGTTTAGTCAGATGATATGAAAACGATTACCACTTGTTCAACAAATATATACACTCATACATAGCAAACGCGAGTTCAACGATTTGCGCAAGTAGATTACATACAAAGTCAATGCAAAGACGCGATCAGACTATGGATCAGACGCGTCCTCGCGCGGGTCTAGAGACGCAATGTCCCGCGTTTGGCGTGTATACCCCATAATACTAATCGTGTTGATCGTTATAATGGCATACGTTTTCTGTAAAGATACGAATCAAAACAACTCATCTGTCGAGTAAAACACAAGCGAGATTGGCATCTCTTTCTAGGTGAAGTTTGTCGCGAAGCTCTCTCCATCTAGAAAATGCAACACCGATATTGATCCTCGCTCTTTCTCTCCTCTTGTCCCAAACTCTTCTTGGGTCATTTGGTTGGCCCGTACGCTTACGTTTACGGGAGCTGTCCTTGTCGACAGAACCAGCGGCAGATGGTAAACAGTAATTATGTTCCATAAATAAGTAACACAATCCACCATAAAACATGCAAGAAGTAAATAAGGAACTGCTTGAAGCAAGCTAGTGGTTTGCTGGACGCTAGACACTACTTCCGCAATTGTCCACGACACTGTTGTCATGTGGTTTCTACGTCAGTAAAGGCGGTAACAAAGGGTAACTGACGTCATTGACAGGCGACTGCACTGCCCCGTGTCACTGTTTAGAATGGGAATTTTCTCATGATTTACAAGTAGTTGAAAACATTAGAGATATTGTTAGTAATCAGCTGGACAAAATATATAACACTAGCCTAGTGGTTTTTGGATATTTTACTGCGAATATCTTACAAATTGTACCTTTAAGGCCAATTAATATAAAGTGGGACCAGTTTGTCTAAAAGGAAATAACACTCCACATTGAAAAAATTAAAAGAAACACTGACTATCAATATGTTTTAGGTTTTATATTAAGTGAAAATGTCTAGGTTACAAATGTAACCCTGGTTCCCTCAGAAGGGGAACAAGACATTGCGTCTTAAAAAGATGCTATGGGGAATGCCTCAGCATGACCGGTGTCTGAAGCATGTGTCAAAACATGACAATAACACTGGCCGGCGACATTCTATGACAGAAGCTTGTTCCCCAGGGTTACATTTGTAACTTAAAAGTTCCCTTTCAAATGGGAACTCACACTGCATCTGAACAAGATGCTATGGGGAACAAATACCCACTCTGCCATGCTGAGTCACCACATCCCATGGTACGCACCAGAGGCTGTCTGTGACATTATTCCCTATGGCCATAGCCCAAGATACCCTAACATACTGTAGGACTATGCAGGGCAGAGAAGAGTCTCAGCCCACAAGCAGCTCAAAGGCTCGGTATTGTATATCATCAATACTTTAAAGGGAATATGGCCATGGATTAAATAACAACCCTGGCCTGTCACTTTCTAGGGACATAGGCGCTTGCAAGCTATCAACACCCGGGTGATGACGGCACAATGACTGGTCAGATAGAGCATACGGCACTCGCATTGAACAAAGTCTAGGAAGCCAGAATGCGTATCCATTGACAAAAACATACATTAGCTTAACACTGTCTGTCTGTTTTATTTATTTCCTACAAACCATATTATAGATGCATATGCGTCAGATATAAGATGAACATCACGACGGACGATTACATCAGGGTGGGAGGTGGGGGATTTAATTCATTAGAATTAATTAAAAACGCTCTCTCTGCTCCGAGCCAGTGGACAAGCACACAGTAACCTAAAATTTGTTTGCCGTTTTTTGCACAATAAAATCTTTACTGCTTCTTTTTCTTGCTAGTACTTTAATTGTGTTCATTTAACTATTAGACTACTGCGTCTATCGGCCCAACCCTACTCCATTGTAGTCTTGAGTTTTCTTCTGGGACAGAGCATGTCACAATGTTCCTCATTTAAATATTCATATGCAGAATAAATGGGCGGGGCCTGGTTGAGTTAGTTAGTAGTGTGTCGTAACTGGCGGTTATGGTAAGGGGTGTGACATTTCCCAAACACGCTCAAAGCACTTGACCAATCACAACACACTGCTCCAGCCAACCAATCAGAGCACATTGCTCTTTTCAGAAGGAGGGGCTTCATAGAGACAGGAAGAGACAGAGAGGTGCTGCAACAATGGAGAATATGGGAAAAATAATGAACATTCAAGCATGAAAACCTGTTCTAGTAGAGCCCAAAAACAACATCAAGACTTTGTATCAAAATAGGTCTGGTTTAAGACAGTAAATAAGGTTAATTTTCATTTCATGTTGACTTTAAACCATCTTCTGTCTTGCTAAATGCTCATGCTCTTGTTTAATCAAAGCAAATCATTGTCTCATTTCCTAGCTAAAAAAGACGACAACTGGCAGTGCAGAGAGCTGGCAGGCAGGTTGCAGTGACGATTGCAGAAAGATGCCAGTTTGTTCAACCTCTGTTACTACCTGCCACTTGGAGTGCTGCAACGCCACTGCGGCTGCCTCATGCCTCAAACTGACTGGTGAAGTGAACATGCCCAGCTCCGCCACCAGGGGTCCTCACTGTCCCGCGCTGCTGATGGCCTCTTTACTGCTCTTCTGGATAGTGAGAGTCTTCACTTGAGTGCAACAGTCACATTTACAGGCAATCCAGGAAAATGCAGTTTTCTTAATAGGAGAGTGTATGTGTGTTCTAAAGCTGTTTGTACTTCTTTTACTGTCAAAAAAGCAAATGAAGGTGTGTGTGTCTCTACAATATCAGTGTGAGAAGCAGAATGTGCGCATGTGTATATACGTATGTGTATAGATGCCAAATAAGCTTTACTGTGGGCATCCGTAGAGAGTTCTGTCAAGTGGGAGCGTGCCTGTTGTTGGACTCTTCATTTCACAGAAATTATCCACCAAGGAATATATTAACACTGAAGCTACAGATATGAGGTTTGCTTCCTCTTACGTACAGATTGCTACTGAGTTTGTGTATCTATGATTAATTCTTGCTCTTTTTTGGCATTAATGTGAGAATGTCCTGACAGAAAATGACCTTTTCCGTTAAGTTTGAGGACATTTCCTTCAACACTAAAGCACAAGGCAATGCGTAATTTCAAAACAATGGTGAAAAATCAAAACAGAAATTTCCCTTATTAACACAATACATTGGGCCCTATTTTTACAAACTTCTCTCAGAGTGTGTTTATGTATAAATTCTGACTGCAGTCAATCATGTACTTTACTGAAGCTTCTTTTTCTTGCTAGTATTTTGTTTGGTGTCCGTTTTTATTTATATTTATCGTGACAACAACCAAATTTCTATACCATATTACTCAAAAATACTCCAAAGAATATCCTTAGAATGCTCAGATAATCCAATTTCTTATATTAATTATATAAAATAACAAACTGATTGTTCAACTAGGCAAATTTCACCCTAAAATACATGCAAAATAATAGTTATGTATGAACCATTTAAAATGAAATATGCACTTTATGCATCTAAACGTAAATTAGACAATGTAAGATATTTATAATGCATTTATAATATCGGACGTATGAAGCCTGTGGGTAAAACCCATACTCATAAACATAAAGCTTTATTTTTACAGAGAAATGTGTTTAAATGTAAGTGTACAGATCTAAACACATAGTCTATGCTTATTTTATTAAATGACATTTGATTTCATAACTTTGAAGGATAACATTACTGTATTGATAATCTAATAAAGGTCATGATAAAGATTTTGACAGCTCTGTTGATTAGGGTTGCAGTGATTAATGATGATATGATAACTAGCTTCACCTTTACGCAAACAATAGATCTTAATAAACTGCTTTTGAAATTAATGAATAAACAATTTTCTTCTCAGCACCCAGTGTAGTGTTTATTTGTACGTTTTCTTGTGCTTTACATTCTCCTGGTGAGATGAGGCCATGTGACACCAATTTCTGTTTAGAACAGAAGTTTAAGTTAACAATAACAACACTAGTTGACACTGTGCAGTACAGTAGTATACTAGTATTCCATACCAAACACAGCAGAAAATTTGCATTCTACAGTATGCAAACTATATAGGCCTACATTTCAGAAATAGTAGAACAAACATGGGCTGTGTCCGAAATCAGCCCCTATACCCTTAAATAGGGCACTATTGAGGGGACAGCCATTTGTAGTGGTGTCAGAAACCATAGTGAACATTATCGAGTTCACTCATTCAATCCCATAATGCACCGCAATAACAAGTGTACAACTGATATATACACTTGTGTTCTTGGCCACTTGAGAGTGTGTGTATGTGACAGGAAGTAAGTGCGCAAGACTGTCCCATGTCTTAAAATTGCCCAAGTGCAGTTCCCTTAATGCACATTAAACCCACACTATCTTGAAAACTGCTTCGGGGCTAAATGTATCCCATCATGCATTATGTTCGGGAGATCCTATTCCCCGAAATTGCGAGATGTTGAGGAAAACAGGACTTGTTGCCTCGTTGCCTTATCCAGCAATGACTTGTAAGGCAGCATTCGTGCACGAAGGCACCTCATGAAACTGATTTCAGACAAACTGAGGCAGTTTAATGGTCTACAGCAAAATAGCGCAAGCTAAACTAAACAAATATGTAAAGGGTTAGTTCACCCAAAAATGTTATGTCATTAATTACTCACCCTCGTGTCGTTCCACACCCGTAAGACCTTCGTTCATCTTCAGAACACAAATTAAGATATTTTTGATGAAATCCGATGGCCCAGTGAGGCCTGCATCGCCAACAATAACACTCCCTTTTTCAATATGTCCAGAAAGGTACTAAAAACTAGGGCTGGGTATTGCCACAATTTTCACAATTCGATATGATTACTATTCACATGCTTTCGATTTGATTTGATTCGATTCAATATCGATTTTGGATGTAGTATTTCAGTTATGGTACATGGCAAATTTTCTAGAGGAAAAAAATCTCTCTACTCTCAAATCTCTCAAAAAACTAATGCTGTAAACTACACATGGGAGTCAGTTGGTACTACTATAATAATACTGAAGGTTAAATTAACTTACTTATATACAAACACTTAAATTACACTCTATTTTTATTATAAATAAAGTTTAGGATTACATAATCATATTTCTACTCCAAATTCGTTTTTTTGTCTTTAAATAAACATTTAAATCGCCGCTGTCATAACTGATTTATTCAAACATGCATTAAATATTGAAGAACATTAAAAATTATAATGAATATGAAACGGTGCATAGCTATATTTATCAGAATGTTGCTTCCTAGAGTTCACTTTTCTAGCTGACTAATGAGTTTATGGTCACTGAATATGTTTTTCTGAGGTAAATGTGACGTTACGTGACATTGTTTTCAAGCTGTTTTATTGACGTCTTTCTGAGGTTGAAACACTGATTGAGCGATTACACGAGACATGATACGGATTTCGGTAAGCTGTACTGTATATTTTAACATACCTTCAGATGTTCATGCATGATGTAACTGGTATTAAAGCGGAAGAGAGGATGTTCACATGCGCTCATGCTGCTGCATCTCTTTAACTGAGGCGCTAAAGCGATCTGTCACGCCACATTAAACAGCGCCAAAACGGTATTTATTTTTTGAATCTCATAATAAGATGGACGTCATTTGAAATCTGAGACTTTGCTTCATATCAAAAGTAACAAAGTACAAAGATTATTGCGATTTATTGGATGGAAGGAGCTAAATATTCTGCTCATTCATCAACTGAAAACAAACTAGACTAACCGATTCTTGGGATTTAAGAATCAATATCGGTTCGTAAAAATGAGAATCGATTAAAATCGAGAAATTTATATTTTTTACCCAGCCCTACTAAAAACATATTTAAATCAGTTCATGTGACTACAGTGGTTCAACTTTAAAATTATAAAGCGACGATAATACTTTTTGTGTGCCAAAAATAACGAAATAGCGACTTTATTGAACAATATCTAGTGTAGGAAGATTTCAAAACACTGCTTCATGAAGCTTCAAAGTTTTACGAATCTTTTGTTTGGAATCAGTGGTTCAGAGTGTCAAAATTATATTATTTCAGTAAACGAGACTTCATTACGTCATAAGTGTTTTGAAACTTCAATAGTTCTCGTGACTTTGGTAGTCTGATACACGCTCTGAACCACTGATTCGAATCAAAAGATTCGTAAAGCTTTGAAGCTTAAAGGGGGGGTGTCACACACAGTTTCAGCCAATCTCATGTTAATCTTGAGTTCCTATAGAGTAGTAGTGCATCCTTCTTATCTCCCGAAAGTCTTTAGTTTAATCGTATTTATAAAAGTCTTTCTGAAAACAGCCGAGCTCCTGGAGGCGTGCCGTGTGAGCGGAGCTAAAGAGTGACGAGCACGTGCAGCTTTTGTGTAGAGATCGGCTGAAAGCTATCAATGGTCAGCTAAACAAATGTATTTAAACACAAATACACCATTGCATTATCCATGGATAACTTTTGAATCACTATAATGAATATAGCGTATGAATGATGAATAATGAATTTATGAATTTACTACGTTTGTGTTGTTTACATTACATGCACTTAGGCAAACACAACTTCCGGGCACCATCTTTCTTTTTCTAGCTCAACTGTCACAGAATGGACGCACAGGATTGTGGGATATCAAAGGCAGCGATGGATACATCTATGCTGCCTTCAAAAATCGATCAGATGAAGGTATCTCAGGAAACAGGAAGTGAAGCTAACATTGGATTCGGACGTGATGCCTTCCTACCTCCTCCGAAGGCAGCATTTTCCAGTTTTCGGATGCAGCCATAAGCTCAACGGCTAGAGAATACCCATAATGCACTGTGAGGGCGGTGCCAAAGCGTTCTTTAGAACTTCCGCATTAATATAAGCCAGCTGGAAAACTTTCCGGTGAGAGTCATGTGCTGGTGTGTTGAGCATCAGTCATGTACTTAGTTTATAAACAGAATATAGTCACTTAAATAGGCATAGCATTAATTTAGTTATTCAAACGTGAGACAGCATAAAAAATAAATAAATAAAGACGTTCCTCAGTGTTCCTCCTCGACAAAATTCAATTCAGTTTTCACACTTTTATGTGAAAAAAAGCTTCATAAATTAAATATTTATTGTGCACTTTAGATTAATTGAATAAAATGTGTGTTTCACAAGTTTGCTGAAATCATTGATCTTGCTCTGACTGACTGACAGCTGCTGTGATCGCTTTCTGTGTCATTCATTCACAAGAAAAGTTATTGTTTTTCATGAGATTTTGTGAGTACTTTATACTTCACATTGACAAAATGTATTTTTAAACTTAGTTATTTTATAATGTTTAATATTTAGTCAAAAACGAAGTGAAAAATGATTAGAGGAAATAGCTAATATATGCGCAAAAAAATTCTACTTTGCCGCCTCCTGCTGGTTAAAGTGGTAATTATTGTCTTTTTTATTTTTAAATAAGTGTTTCCTATCAAATGTTGAATTTCCTACATTTTTAAATGTTCGGTTCGGTTTTACAATGGGGACAGTCTCAGAAGAATGAACAAATTATGTTTGTGGTCATCACATTAAAAATAACATTTGAAGTGCTGTGGAAAAAAATGCGTGTTTGTGTCTAATTACAGACACAGCGTTTTTACACGGTCCGAATAGCTTCGTCTTTATTGCAATCAATAAAACTGGTTTATTGGCAAATTAGGTGTGATAACTGCATTAAAATATGAATACAACATTAAAAAGTCAACCACTGATGTTTTTGTGTCGATGTACAGCGAGTACAGAATGAACAGCTAACAGTTCACCGGAAATGCCCGAGCTGGCTTAACGACAACCAGGAAGTAATCATGAATATAGTCAATTCCCGCGTTTGACCAGAAGATGGCGCCTGCAGCTCAATCATCCATCCGTTTTCCAAACCGCTGGTCCAATGTGGATATGGCGTAATATCATACATGCATAAATTCCTGTTTAATTGATTATTAAATTGTTTAAGTAAGGTTTATTTTCATTGATTCCACGACATGTTCATGATACATCTTTCATTACTTCTGGAGCTGCCAGTTTGCTAAGTTTCAAATTATTATTATTAAACAGCAAGCGAAAGCGGCTCAGTGTCTGAATTCACTCGCTCGTTTTCATTCACTCCTTCAAGTGAACTATACTGGAGTAACGTAGGGAATGAGACACAGCCATGGTGTTCTAAACATAGTTGCTTGGATTCTTTGAGCTAAAGCGCCAACTAGTGCATATATGCCGTAAAAGAGTAGTGGGAGGGATTTGGTCACTCTGCTAAGTTTGATGTCTCTCTGCAGACTCTGACGGCCAGAAGAAAAGTTATACATGTAAAAGAAGAGGAAAATCAGAAGTGTTTCTTGTAATCTTGACTCGGTTCGGTTACAGGAGCTATGATAAACTGATGGTTTGAGCAGGGCTGATCATGGACTCGAGTGCTGCGTGGCGTTAAGGGAGGTTCGGACGGGAAGTTGCAGAGGAAATCATGAAGACAGACAGTAACACTACTAACACACCGTTATCCGGCACACTTTAAACCTCTCTCGGTGTAAAATGATCTTGAATGACACGTCTTGCGCTTGAAGTATCGGCTGAGGACTTGCTGTGAATAATGGACCAGTCCGTGGCAATTCAAGAGACTTTGTCCAAAGGGGAGAACTGCACTATAGTATCCTCTCAGCACTCATCCGACTGCGTTATTGCCTTGCAAACGGGTGTTTCTGGTCAAAATAAAGCCGTGCTTTTGAAATCGACTGCATGTTTTGATACATAGATTGTTGCAAAAACTTAAACATCTAAGGCATGTAGACCAATTAGAAATATCTTTAAATTATAGTCTAATGAATATCACGTAGTCTGTAATTTCTATTTACAGTGTATCTTACTAAGCATAAGTTGTTTTTGCTGTCTTTCTTGAGCATGTCCAGTTTTAATGGAAAAGGGTAATTTCAGTGTGTCATTCCGGACATGTCCGCTAGATGTCGCTAATGTGCAGTAACAAAAAATATCTGTTCTTAGACCGTGAACGTCGGTCTGTCATCAGCCTAATATTAAGATGGGTCGAAAGTAAACGTAAGGAATTGTGTTGTACTAAACATGTAGATATCCTTAGCAGCCGTACACATGCTGTGGAGTGTGTTTCACTGCTGAATGATGTGAAAGAGAGCAAACTGATCGGACTGGTGCAGCAGGACAAGGAACATGCGTGAGTTTGACTTTTAAGAAACCCCCTTCATAACTTTCAGCAGTGAGTCAGTGACATTAAAAGGTTAGTTCACCCAAAAATGAAAATAATGTCATTAATTACTCACCCTCATGCCATTTCACACCCGTATGACCTTCGTTAATCTTCGGAACACAAATTAAGATATTTTAGTTGAAATCCGATGGCTCCGTGAGGCCTCCATAGGGAGCAATGACATTTCCTCTCTCAAGATCCATAAAGGAACTAAAAACATAATTAAATTGGTTCATGTGAGTACAGTGGTTCAATATTAATATTATAAAGCGACGAGAATATTTTTGGTGCGCCAAAAAAAAACAAAATAACGACTTATTTAGTGATGGCCGATTTCAAAACACTGCTTCATGAAGATTCGGAGCACAAATGAATCAGTGAATCGAATCTGCTGTTCGGAGCGCCAAAGTCACGTGATTTCAGCCGTTGGCAGTTTGACGCGCGATCTGAATGATGATTCGATACACTGATTCATTTGTGCTCTGAAGCTTCATGAAGCAGTGTTTTGAAATCGGCAATCACTAAATAAGTCGTTATTTTGTTTTTTTTTGGCGCACCAAAAATATTCTCGTCGCTTTATAATATTAATATTGAACCACTGTACTCACATGAACCAATTTAATTATGTTTTTAGTTCCTTTATGGATCTTGAGAGAGGAAATGTCATTGCTCCCTATGGAGGCCTCACGGAGCCATCGGATTTCAACTAAACTTACGGGTGTGGAACGGCATGAGGGTAAGTAATAAATGACATTATTTTCATTTCTGGGTGAACTAACCCTTTAACATATATTAATACATAATGCATGGTTGAAATTTTGTTGGGGTTTAGTCCATGTATTTGAGACTAACATCTAATAAAGGAAAAACTTAAAATTTACAGTCCCTTCCGAGAAAACAAACAAAAATGTGTGAAAACTCTGATGTTTATTGATATATTATTGAATCGTTATGAACCTTTAACAATAGCATGTAATCTTAGCAATAATAGTATCTTTTTTATGTAATCTTAAGTTGCAATCTTAAAGACAAAATCAGTTTATAAAGATGAGCGTTTGCAGACTCTCAGCTTTATTTTATTTTTTCAGGTTATTCCTATATTCCCATCGACGAATGGCCATCACTGGTGATGATGTCACACTGGATGAAATCATACCCATTTCTTATGACTTTTCAGTTGTTGAAGGTACGACTGAATTACTTAGTCAAATCAACATGCTTTTAGGGTCCATTGTAATGGTTTTCTCTGATATCTCCACAGTTTCATCTCCAGATGAGCTTGCTGTTGTTGGTGGGTATTTATTTTCATCTCTACAGCTTGTGTTTGCTGCTTCACAATATCAGTTACAGTATCTCTGGGCTGGTTTAACAGCTAGTTGATTTGTCACTACAAAGGTGCGGATACTCGAGTACGAGTTACTTTTTTTGAAGAGGAGTTGGAGCTGAAGTTACCTTTCGGATCTCATACCCGTCTGTTCCTCAGCGAAGTCAATCGGGCGTGGAGCGGTAAGACCTGACCCGTCCATTGCTTTATCTCATCGTTTACAAGTGCTTTTTACATTCATTTACATACTTTTTACATACTTTCTCGAGTCTGATTGCCTGAGAGCCTTTTCCAGCCATGCGATACTCTATCAGAATCACCACGGGAACCGTTTCACCATCTGTATCCCTCCGCTTCTCCCAGCGAGTGTCATGGTAGACGAGCTAAACCCATAATCATTTTACAGATACTACTGTTATTGTGTCACAGGAATGTAGTTTTAAGAGGTTTTAGGCGAGAATGTATTTATTTAGACCCCAAATATGCAACATTATATATAAACATAGCGCCTATTTGACAATTAGTTTAGAGGTTTTTGTAGATGTGAGCTCCAAGCCGTCAGCGGCTGTTCAGTGCTTATGTACCCACAGAGAACAGCTTCATCTCGGCCAGTCCTTCGGGAATTTGCCGCTGGCTCTTATGTAGATAGTGTTTAAACATTATGAGGTATAATTCATTTTGGGTATATCAAACAGGCAATCTTTGGTCTTATTAATCTATTACTTGTTCCAGAGCTAATCAGTTTGGCTGAGGGCAAAGTTTCATTATTTTTATTTTTAACTGAAATCCTGTACTATAACTAGCGCTGCTTTTGCATTTTTGACTGAACTGCATTTACTATTTCGTTCCCTGGATTTGTTAAATCGTGAGTGTGATTTACTATTTCGTTCCCTGGATTTGTTCAATCGTGAGCGTGATTTACTATTTTGTTCCCTGGATTTGTTAAATCGTGATTTTCTATTTCGTTCCCTCGATTTGCTAAATCCTGAGCGCAATTTACTATTTCGTTCCCTGGATTTGTTAAATCGTGAGCGTGATTTACTATTTCGTTCCCTGGATTTGTTAAATCGTGAGCGTGATTTACTATTTCGTTCCCTGGATTTGTTAAATCGTGAGCGTGATTTACTATTTCGTTCCCTGGATTTGTTAAATCGTGAGCGTGATTTACTATTTCGTTCCCTCGATTTGCTAAATCGTGAGCGTGATTTACTATTTCGTTCCCTGGATTTGTTAAATCGTGAGCGTGATTTACTATTTCGTTCCCTGGATTTGTTAAATCGTGAGCGTGATTTACTATTTAGTTCCCTGGATTTGCTAAATCGTGAGTGTGATTTACTATTTCGTTCACTCGATTTGTTAAATCGTGAGTGTGATTTACTATTTCGTTCCTTGGATTTGTTAAATCGTGAGCGTGATTTACTATTTCGTTCCCTCGATTTGCTAAATCGTGAGCGTGATTTACTATTTCGTTCCCTGGATTTGTTAAATCGTGAGCGTGATTTACTATTTCGTTCCCTGGATTTGTTAAATCGTGAGCGTGATTTACTATTTCGTTCCCTGGATTTGCTAAATCGTGAGTGTGATTTACTATTTCGTTCACTCGATTTGTTAAATCGTGAGTGTGATTTACTATTTCGTTCCCTGGATTTGTTAAATCGTGAGCGTGATTTACTATTTCGTTCCCTGGATTTGTTAAATCGTGAGCGTGATTAACTATTTCGTTCCCTGGATTTGTTAAATCGTGAGCGTGATTTACTATTTCGTTCCCTGGATTTGTTAAATCGTAAGCGTGATTTACTATTTCGTTCCCTGGATTTGTTAAATCGTGAGCGTGATTTACTATTTAGTTCCCTCGATTTGTTAAATCGTGAGCGTGATTTACTATTTCGTTCCCTGGATTTGCTAAATCGTGAGTGTGATTTACTATTTCGTTCACTCGATTTGTTAAATCATGAGCGTGATTTACTATTTCGTTCCCTCGATTTGTTAAATCGTGAGCGTGATTTACTATTTCGTTCCCTGGATTTGCTAAATCGTGAGTGTGATTTACTATTTCGTTCACTCGATTTGTTAAATCGTGAGTGTGATTTACTATTTCGTTCCCTGGATTTGTTAAATCGTGAGCGTGATTTACTATTTCGTTCCCTGGATTTGTTAAATCGTGAGCGTGATTAACTATTTCGTTCCCTGGATTTGTTAAATTGTGAGCGTGATTTACTATTTCGTTCCCTGGATTTGTTAAATCGTAAGCGTGATTTACTATTTCGTTCCCTGGATTTGTTAAATCGTGAGCGTGATTTACTATTTAGTTCCCTCGATTTGTTAAATCGTGAGCGTGATTTACTATTTCGTTCCCTGGATTTGCTAAATCGTGAGTGTGATTTACTATTTCGTTCACTCGATTTGTTAAATCATGAGCGTGATTTACTATTTCGTTCCCTGGATTTGTTAAATCGTGAGCGTGATTTACTATTTCGTTCCCTCGATTTGTTAAATCGTGAGCGTGATTTAGCCTACTAGTTTTTCCTGCATGTCATGTGCGGGGCTCCGTAAGAAATGGTCGGTTAGTTGACGGTGCGTTCCAAACGGATATATCACCCGCTGAAGGGCACTTCAGAGTGAAAACAGTCATTGCCGCCATATTGAAGTGTCGTTCCAAACCGAAGTGTTCAAAACTGCCTTCAAAGGGCCCTTCGGAATGAAGGATTTCGAAGGGTACAACTGATGGACACTTCAGGCCCCCATGATCCTTTGTACAGGGCAGTTGTTTGACATCACAGAATGAGTACAGGAGGCTCGGAGTTCGATTTTACCTATAAATTTATATATAGTATTTTTCTGTACTACTGTAATATTTATACGAGTGAGATTTGGTGCATTATTATGGTCAAAACGACATTGTACTTCAACAAAAATACTTTACAGCTCCCTTTATCAGTCCATTCAAATGTTTCATGGTGCAATAAAGCAAAAATGAATAAATAAATAAACTAACGTTAAAAAAAAAAAAAATGTGGAGCTTGCACAATCTATTTATCATTCAGAGAGTGTTTTTTTGAGAGTCAACCAGCATACAAAATGTGCGACGAAGGCGCCTGCTTGATTGTCTCGTTAAGAAGATGCAGAAGTGCGTTCCAAAAAAATATTTTTTTTGACCCCTACACCCTTCATCCCTTTGAAGCTCTCACTCCGGAGGGTAAACCCTTTGGAGGGATTAGGGCATAGGGTTGAGCCCTTCCGAATTGAACGCTGGGTCAGATTTCGACTTCAGTGAAAGTTACATTATTACGCCAGTAGATGGCACCAAAGACTGTCTTTATGAGTGAGTGAACTTTTATTATGCCACAGTCGCCGGCGCCGCTTCCGCTATTCCGGTCATGAGTATGAGGTAACACAGCTCAGTTTATCATATTAGATACATTTGAGTGTGTTGAAAATGATGTTATAACGTTACTCTGTGCGTTCACTCGGCGGCTGCTGTGAGACACTGTTACACACTGCAGTAAGATAGATCGATTTTACAATATCATATTAAATTCTGGATGTCTTGTGTTGATAAATGGCATGCAATTCATTTTAAAACGTATTGTATGATGTAGAAAAAAGACTAAACGTGTTGAGCTATATAACAACAATTAGTTTTCTGTCTATGAATATATCAAAACAGTTGTTCCCTTGTCTATTAAAACATGTAAATATTAAAGCGTCTTTGGTGTTTCCATGGTTTCTACAAAATAAAACCGGAAATCGAGGGTAACGCAGGTATGACGCAGTTGACAGGCGACGACTCACACGTCCCGGAGCCTTGGTTAAAATTGCAATTTTCTCACGATTTACAAATAGTTGGAAACATTTGGGATATTGTAAGTACTCAAGTGAACAAAATATATAACACTGGCCTAGTGGATTTTGGATATTTTACTGCAAAAATATTACATATTGCACCTTTAACTGTTAAAAGAACAAAGACAAAGATATCGCTTTTCTCTGCGGACAGTCTAACAGGTTTTTTTTTTTTATAATGGATATAATATGGACATCAAACTGAAGAATGAATGCTAAATCAGATGCAGATAATGCACTAGTTTAGTCAATCTCTCTCTCTCTCTCTCTCTCATAATAACCTAATATCTACATAATACAATAAGCTTCAATGAATTGACTCAGTGTTCCTTCATTACTAGTTCTAAAGTGACGTGTGAGAATTAGTTACAGATCTTGGGCTCAGCTGAGAAACTGTCAACTTGAGATTTGAGTCCGTGGCGGAAGGATGTGGTTATTCACAAAAGAGGGTTTTGAAGACACTCCATTGTTGTTCTCATGTATTTACACACTTGTGCTGTCGAACTGTTGTATAAACACAATATCACACTCATAGCTGCACAATCTCACTCTATGTCATCACAGCTGTGATTCGGCCGTAGGCACCTGAGATCACATTTAAAGGTGCCCTAGAATCAAAAATTGAATTTACCTTGGCATAGTTGAATAACAAGAGTTCAGTACATGGAAATGACATACATTGAATTTCAAACTCCATTGCTTCCTCCTTCTTATGTAAATCTCATTTGTTTAAAAGACCTCCGAAAAACAGGCGAATCTCAACATAACACCGACTGTTACGTAACAGTCGGGATCATTAATATGTACGCCCCCAATATTTGCATATGCCAGCCCATGTTCAAGACATTAGACAAGCCAGTATTAACGTCTGGATCTGTGCACAGCTGAATCATCAGACTAGGTAAGCAAGCAATAACAACAGTGAAAAATGGCAGATGGAGCAATAATAACTGACATGATCCATGATAACATGATATTTTTAGTGATATTTGTAAATTATAAATTGTTTCGTTAGCATGTTGCTAATGTACTGTTAAATGTGGTTAAAGTTACCATCGTTTATTACTGTATTCACGGAGACAAGAGCCGTCGTTATTTTCATTATTAAACACTTGCAGTCTGTGTAATTCATAAACACAACTTCATTCTTTATAAATCTCTCCAACAGTGTGTAATTTTAGCTTTAGCCCCGGAGCACTATCAAACTCATTCAGAATCAAATGTAAACACCCAAATAAATACTATACTCGCAGTATGCATTACGAACATCTTGTAAAGATCCATTTGAGGGTTATATTAGCTGTGTGAACTTTGTTTATGCACTGTATTATAGTCGAGAGCTCGGGGGGCAGGGAGCACGAGATTTAAAGGGGCAGCAGCCTGAATCGGTGCATATTTAATGATTCTATAATAAAAAAAAATCTATGGGGTATTTTGAGCTGAAACTTCACAGACACATTCAGGGGACACCTTAGACTTATATTACATCTTGTGAAAGAACATTCTAGGGCACCTTTAAGATGCAAGAAACTATTTCGCTTTCACATTTAGTAGTCCATCAAATGAAAGGGAATTCACCCTGATGCAGAAGAAAACTAAAAGAAAACCATGACACCATCCATAGCAAACCTGCCAAGCGAGTTGCACCGTGTGTTTTTCCCCTCTCCATTCATACTCATGAAATGCTGAAAGCCATTGACTGTGAAAGTGAACGACAGACGTCAGCTGACCTGTTCTGTCATTCATTCACCTGGTGAAAAGGTACTTTTGGAATCCTTGTGTAAGAAGCGTTTGCACTGAAGCCCAGCCATACAGCCTTCATATACTGGGTATTTCTTTTTAAAATATAGTCTATAAGTTATTCAGACTGAGCTATTCGGACTCATCCAGCGCTCTGAACTCTCAGACAGCAGTCAGATCTGGCACTTACGCGTTAAGGAAGACGTGATTCAGAATGAGAAGGGTGTAGGAGGAGGAGTTTGAATTCAAAAAAAGCAGGTTGCTGCTTTCACTTATGGTTTTTAACATACAGAATAAGCAGCAGATTGCTGTTTGCTCCAGTGATTGTGGATCCACGTTTTTCCAAGTAATTTCATCTGGCGGATCAACCTAAAATCAAGACGATGTAAAGAGGAATTATGTTTCTGCAAAGTGATGTTTAACACACGCTGGACAGACCTTCGTCGCTCGAACAGGGATGGCCAGTATCAGGGGCTCAGCAAATGCACTCATTAACAGGAAGAATATTAGAAATTTACAAGGTAAGACAGTAGATAAACTGTGGTCATATAGAAACCCAGACACCAGCAGTCACTGCCGTGCAAAAGGAAGTCACAACTTGTGTGTTTAGATGTCTCTGTTAGTGTGAAGTAGTGAGAGAACGGCAGCGAGGGAAGGAAGAAATGAGACAGTTCCTCTTTAGCTTTCTCAGAAAACACATAGAAATCAATTATGCTCTTAATTAGCTAATACACCAGACTGATATTATTTAATCTGAAGTATCATTTATTCAATATGATTTAATACTTATCTTTTAAACTTTTAGATGTCTGTGAGCAATATCCGAAGCAAGAGCCAAAGTTCGACTGGCTTACCAAGTACCGCAAGGTGTCAAAAGGAGCCAGATCACTGAGAAAGTCAATCGGAGCGACGAATATCAAGATGAGTCAAATCAAGAAATCAGGTAAGTGTTGCATTTGCTAATTCAGCTGTGCATCACAAGAATAAATTACGTTTTTACAATATATTCATGTAGAAAACAGTTATTTTAAATTGCAATACTATTACTGCATTTTTAATGAGCAGAAGTGAGCAGAAGAAACAGGTCTCAATGAATGCATGTGCATGTACTGTCAAATCCTTGAGAACTTCCTTAGATGCATTTGTTTAAAACAGAAAGCATTGCATTTGTCTTGCATAACACATCAGTAGGTCACAGATGAATGTGTCAGTTTTATAGCTATAGCCACTCAAAGCATACGTGTGCATGTGACGTGACCACAACGTTTATCATGGACCTGTGAGATGTCTCTGCTCTGTGCTAATTGGTGATAGGAAACGGTATATTTGCTTTTAATGTTTACTGTACAGCAGTCTCTATTATCATCCAAACTCTAAAACTCTTAGGGAAGAAACATGCTCGTTGCTTTTGCGATTTGCATGAACATTTTAGTAAACAAACCAGTATGACCACATGCCGCCACTGCGTCACCAGCACTCACTGAAACCAGCAGCTCGTTCGATCATTAATAATCATCTGGATCTCCTGGAGAAATGTCACAGGAAGTCACAGATCATTTTATTAACCCTCAAAAGCCTTATTTTAACATATTTATACACTATTATGGTATTAATCTATTTTTTTTATTATTAGATAATTTAAATTTTAGTTTGTTTTAGTCATTTTGTTATGCAACGTTTACATTTTTTTTAGCTTTATTTCAGTTTTTAATTGGTTTAGTTAACGATAACACTGACCTCAACCACACTTTTCACAATATAATAAAGTGTTTTCAGAATTTATTTGCATTACAGTATTATAGAACTAAAGGAAGATTGCATTAAAGCTAAAATATCAGTGATGATGTTCATGTAAAATATGGTCTTTATGTATATTTTTGTTTGTGTTTCTTTAAGCTTGGCATTAGACTAATGTGCCATTTTATTAAATTAAAATTTAATTAAACATAAATGGCCTAAATAAAAGTAAGACTATTGTTGCTCGCTGGAAAAGTGCAATAATACTAAAACACTGTCGGCTAGTTGAGTCTGATTCTCGATCGGTGGATTCGTGCAGGTGCAAACGAACTTGCAGCGTCATGACGAATCCTACTATGGGAACGCTCTGCTCATGAATAATAATTAAGGAATGTGACGTTAAACCAATAGCTTATTTGATTGGCTGCAAAGCGGACGTTGGTAAATGAGCGCTTGTGAAGACTCATGATTGGACGCTACAGGAAGGTTACGAGGCGACGTCAGTATGACTTAATTAATATTCATGAGCCAAGCCTTTGCCATAGTAGGACTCGCTGCCGAAAGATTCAAATGAGCTCGAGTCGGTCCGTGTGTAACTACAGTCAGAATGCGATAACAGGGAGATGTCTAATGCGACTCAGCTAAATGGTAAGAAAAGTGCTAAATATCAATTTAAACAAAGTAAACGTATAACTACAGATAGCTACATGTGTATAAATCTACGATCGTGTATATTTTCTAGTAATTCGTTTCGACATGTAAATTCTGAGCGGATCTAATGGTTCAGTTCTTCTGGTTTCCACAATGAAGTGTTTTAATCGTGATTGACTCTGGCTGCGTCTCAAAACCTAGTGTGTTGCCTACCTAGAGTCCTAGACAGCACTCTGGGCGTAACGAATCTAACGTTACATCTGGGCCGAAGCGCTCGAATATTCTAACGATAGGAACGCTTTGATGAAGAACTAATAAAACATAAATGTATGAGTTATCCTGTGTTGTGAGCGTGTGTATTGTATGAATGTGATCATCTCATAGTCAGCGTTATTAGCTGTGTATTTATATGCTTGTTTACTTGTATCTTTATTTTATTTTCTTCATTCACATATTGTTTACTTGCTTATTCATCACTTTATTAAGCGGTATGTAGTTGAGCTTAGTGATCTGCTTTGTGACATTTTTAAACTACATATGTGCAAGTATCATTCATAGAGCCCTTATATAGAGAATATACAGAACATTTGCTCCTTTAAAATTCATTTTATTACATCAGAAGAAGTTAAAATTAATGGAAACTCAATTACATAATCTAAAATAAATATTTAAAAGTCTGGGACCACATGGAAAGTCTGATCAGATTTTGATTCAGATTCTGTTTATAAGTCAAATCAAATAGGCCTAAGTGAATTTGTGAATTTTTAGCATTTAAACTCATTTTTACAGGCCGTCACACTTTCTTGTTTCCATTTGAAGTTTAAAATGCTCTTTGTAAAATGTTACATTTAAATTATTCTGATAATTCAAGATAATTCTACACATAGTTCACGTCTTTCAGTAGGTTTACTAACTAGTATTCACATATTTTACAAATGTACTGTGTATATATACTGTACACATAATATTTAAAATAAATAATACATTTTTAATGAACAGATTTGTATTAAATGAGACAAATAAAAAGTCTGAGTGTCTATTTACACTAAGTGCAAACGGCGTCCCTTGTTGGCAAATGCTATTTACACTAATTCAGTGTCTTCAGTGGTGCAGCAGTAGCGTGTGAGGCTCGCAGTCTTGGCTTTTAACGCGATCGACGCAGGTTCGAATCCCCCTCTTGCCGCGCTCACATTTACTTTCAATAAAAATGATCTAAATGATCTTCTAAAAGTGGAAATAAACTGCAAATGAGTGTTTAATGATATTAAAAATGTTTATTGGGTAGGGTTAGGGGAAGATGTAGGCAGGTTTTTTGTTCTCGCAATAAGGCAGCACCCATTTAATAATTTTAAATAAATATATCATTTACACTCTGATATTATTGCACCCTGTTAATGTACAAAAATAATGAAGTGCAAATAGTATCTGCCAATATAAAGTATAGATAGCATCTAATTACTATTTACTCTTATTGCAAAGAACTGATAATTTAACATGGTGTAAATGGAATCTGTCGCTATTTTCACCTAGTGTAAATAGTATATCGCTAAGAAAAGGCTGCTTAGTGTAAATATAATATGTTACTATTTTCACTTAGTGCACTTAGTCCTAAAAAGTCTTTCTCAGACCCGGGTGTGCCTCATACATCCTGAAAAGTGAAGCTGCGGGCTCTTTGATCGCCCCCTGGTGGCTGGATGCAGTACAGGCTATAAACTTCGACCTCTCCATTCAAAAGAATGGGAATGAGTCAAAAAAAAAAAAAATACGCTTCAAATAAGATGGTTCTGGTCATTTAAGGTAGTTGTTATCACGCTGATATATATTCAATTGTTCGTTTTTGTGATTAAGTTTGATTTTAGCTAGCAATTTGATGCTATAGAAACGGGGCATGTTGTCATGATTGACAGTTGTGACTGACAGCTTCTCTGAGGACTGTCGGAGCTTCGAGGGGAGATTGAAGATATATAACTAACTATTAATTTTAGATTTCTGTGTTATTTCACACAAACCAAATGAGTTGTCCAGCAGTAAACTGTACTGACGGCCTACAGGATCTGACGGATCACTGAGCTTTTTTTTCTGTGTATAATAATTATGCATATATAAATACATGCACATACATGTATAAATTTAAAAAATATATACATGTATATATGTATGTATATATATATATATATATATATATATATATATATATATATATATATATATATATATATATATATATATATAAATTAATTTTTTTCTTAAATATATACATGTATGTGCATGTATTTATATATGCATAATTATTATACACAGAACACACACATATATTACGTAACACAGACTTTTATTTTGCAAACGATTAATCGGGAAAAAGCTGGTGATCTGTATCTGGCAGTTACTAATTATTTTTATGGGTATAAAATAATAATTAGCAGGACAAAACTAATGATGGCCTACTCTAATTAATTATACATCACTGTCTACAGCAGTCGATCTCCTGTAATGTTAGTTTAACTTTATTTAAAATGTTGTTTCTAGTGGCATATTATATTGAATTTATCTACTGAATTTGCTGTTTCAAAAATATTGTTGCTCTAGAAACAGAATAGCCTGTTATTTTATAGGTAGAATTTTAAATTGTGTGTGTGTATATATATATATATATATAATTAAAATACATCAATGATGACGCAGTCGTCTGGGCGGAAGTTTGATACCGCGACTCCGCCTCCGGGCTCCACCGACGATTCCTTCTGCGCATGCCCAGGCTCCAAACTGACCTTTTTGCGTAACGTCAACGCCCATCGTCGAATGTTTTATTTTCAGTTCATTACAATGGAAGGAAGCACCGTCGCGGCGTCCATCTTTTTTTACAGTCTATGCTCAGACCATACTGAATATATAAATTTTAGCCAACTTGAAACGCATGATATTTGTCATGTGGACTGATGTCTCCTCTCTCCCCACATCATGAGTGTCTTTTAGAAATAATAAGCATCTCTCTAGTCCATTCCAAGGTCACAAAAATTGACTTTTTGTTCAGAAATTAATGCATAATATTCAAGCATCTAATTTAAATCAGTTTAATCAAACACAACATGAGCAGGTGAGTCTTTTTTTTTTAGTTTATTAAGTAAACAAATCTTCTATCTGGTAACGTCTTTCTTCATCGGTGTTGAAGCGTGTAGCTCCAGCATTGACTGGCACAGACTCTATATGAGCTGTTATTCAGATCTCAGCCAACTGAACGTAACCGTAACAGTTTTAGCACAAGCCATTGTTGCCAAACCATTGCTTTGAAATTTCCTGCCGTGTGTGAAACCGTGAGGAAGCCTGTGTTTGTTTTGGCCCCTCCCACATTCCTCTTTTCTACACCCCTGTGACATCATTCACTGTGTTGCAGTCAAACTCTGACCTGTTCTGGTCTGCTCGTTATCAGAACTGATAATTTCCTACTGATTGCTGTAACAAAAGTACCTTTAATCTGATCTTGGATTTGAGTGCATGAAAATAGAGCTGAAAAACTTTCTGAAAAACCCGCACCTGAAATTATGAGATGGCATGAGCTATGAGCAGTCTGTATTAATGAACGTCTTGTGTTTAAGGGCTGTTTATGTAATGCTGTAGACTAATCTGAGATAAGCTTCACCTGTGAAATCTGTCTCCTCCTTTGCAGAAAGAGCCAACAGCAAGAGAGAGGACGAGCGGAGCAGAGACAGTGTGCACGAAAGGTACGTTTGACACTGTTGAGTTTTTACTAGTTCTGTCAATCGATTAAAACACATATTTTTTTCTGTAATTAATTGCGATTAATCACAAATAAAAACATTGGGGTTTTTAATATTTTTACATTATAATAATTTCACAGTTACTCTCCAAATGAATGTAGAAACAACTTAAAGACAGTATATTTTAAATATTTGTTTAATGGCATCTTTTTATGAATGAAGGCCAGAATCACAGATACTAATACTGCTACTGATTTTTTTTTTTTTAACATTAATTATAGACATTCAACATTACAGTATATCTAAAAGCTATCAATTTCAATATTTGGCCTTTAAAAAAAATAACTTTTAATTTAAGTGAACTTAAAACAATCTTCACATGAACCAATTATAATAATAAATGTCATATTTGCCTGTCTAACAGGTAGGAAAAATACAGAAATTGAATAAAGTTATCAAACACTTTACATTCTTCACTTCATAAATTATAAAGTAAATATAGATTAATCCTTATTAAATCTACAATATTCTCTGTTCCCTTTGTTCATTAATGACAGACTTCATCACAGCAACTGGTTTATTAGGCTGCTGTCACTTTAAGAGCTGTCACTGCCGAACATGACGCGAATCTGACGCGCATCTCATTTTCTCACAACTCTTTAAGTTCATTTAAGACTTTATTTAACTCATTTAAGACCTCTCTTATGATGATACTCGACAAAACAGGCATGTTGGCATAATTCTGTGTGTTATTGTTTGTTCAAACATGAAAGAGAACTCGACACTGGCGCACGTCTTTCTGTGCACATGAGTCATTTATATCACATGACATGACATTCACAGACAGCGCATTCTCGTTTGTCTTGTGGCGCTCGAATGGTTTAAAAGCATTTGAGTGAATAAGAGTGTGATCATGTAATGCTAGCCAAATTATGACAGAAAAAACTGATGCTGCATTAATTGCATTAAATATTTTTAACTCATTACACTGAAGAAAAAAATTGCATGCATTAACGCATAAGTTTGACAGCCCTAGTTTTTACATTGATTTCATAAAGCTACCTGCACTGTGCAGTTCTACTTTTCCCGACTGACCAGATTCAGCTTCTCGTTGTATTTAATTCTGCCGTCCTATTGATTGTGATGAAATCGCTGATATCTGAGAGCACTCTGCTCAAAACAGCTCAGATCTCAAAAGCACATATTTTCAGCTATGCTAAATATGTTTCCAAAACACGTTTTATTTAATGTGATGTATTCAAGGCAATAATTTGCAGACTAATCTTCAGCCACCAAAACAAGATGAGTCACAGCAGCTGAAACGCTGACATGTCAAACACTTTAACAAGAGAAGTCAAGGATAAAAACAAACCCTCAGAAAGAAAGAAAAATAAAAGTTTGCTTTCATTCTCTTTAAGCAGTATTTTAAATGTTCAATCCTTAGTTTTCCGAATTTCCATTATGGTTAAAACCATTATGGTTTAATTTTCGAGGTGAAGTTAATAACCTGTTTGTTAGTTGAGAGTGTGAAGTCATGTTTTAACCTTAATACCTTAAAACATACTTTAATATTGTGTTTATTCACAATAAGTTTTGTTACATAAATTTGTTGTTTCATCATATTTACACTAACTTACTTAGATGTTTTTGAAAGAAGTCTCTTCTGCTCACCAAGGCATTTATTTGATCAAAATACAGTAAAAACAGTAATAATCAACAAATATTATTACTATATAAAATGACTGTTTTCTGTGTGAATATATTGTAAGATGCAATTTATTCCTGTGATCAAATCTGAATTTTTAGCATCATTACTACACTACACTTCAGTGTCACATGATCCTTCAGAAATACATGATGCATTTTATTTTTCAGGATTCTTTGATTAACTGAAAGTATTTATGTGTAATAGAATTTTTTGTAACATTATAAATGTTGTTACTGACACTTTTGATCAAGTTAATGCGTCCTTACTGAATAAAAGTCAAACTATCTGTCCTGTGGTTTTGTTTCAGTCAGGAGAGAGATGACCTGATCCGAAACTCCCAGCACATCCTGTCAAATAAAGACCAGATGCTCGGCATGCCCCAGTTTGGCCTGCGGGATAACCTCATCAAATGTGAGCTCCTCAAGAACGAGGACGCCTACACCTACATCCAGAACTACAGGTGAGGATCAGTGCCTGTTGTCATGATTAAGGTTAAAGAGGCTCTTTTACCAAGTCTTGATGTTGTTTTTGTCTCTACTAGAACAGGTTTTCATGCTTGAATGTTCATTATCCTCCACATATTCTCTGTTGTTGCAGCTCCTTTCTTCCCAGTCTGTCAGTAACGCTCTGTTTAGTTCCTGTCTCTATGTAGCTCCTCCTTCTGAAAAGCACAATGTGCTCTGATTGGTCAGCTGGATCAGTGTGTTTTGATTGGTCAAGTGCTTAGAGCATGTTTGGGAAATGTCCCGTCCCTTACCATAACCACCAGTTTCAACACACTACTAACTAACTCACCAGGCCCCGCCCTTTTAAATGAGGAATATTGTGACATGCTCGTTCCTGGAAGAAAACTCAAGACCACAATGGAGGCGTTTCAGGGAGTTCAGAAACAGTGACGCTGATATAGAGAATAACTGCCACTGGAGGGACTTTACAGACTTTTTTCATGTTCAAACAACAATACTACACACTAAAGAAAGATGAACATGGAAAAAAATGAGAATAGGTCCTCTTTAACCTTTGCATCTGATGATTTTCAGAGCCCCTCACTGTCCCATGTGTCCTACATTTCTCAGAAGTGTTATTTTCTTGGCATTACTATGAAATAATGTTAACATTAAAGGGTACATAACACACAGTTTCTGCCACTCTCATGTTAATCTTGAGTACCTATAGAGTAGTAGTGCATCTTTGAAATTTCCGAAGAGTCTTTAGTTTAATCATATTTATAAAAGATACATACGCTATACCGAGTCTTTCCGAAAACAGCCGAGCTCCTGGAGGCGTGCCGTGTGAGCAGAGCTAAAGAGTGACGAGCACGTGCAGCTTTTGTGTAGCGATCGACTGCAAGCTATCAATGGTCAGCTAAACAACTGTATTTAAACACATAATACACCATCGCATTATCCATGGATAACTATAATGAATATAGCGTATGAATGATGAATAATGAATTTATGAATTCACTACGTTCGTGTTGTTTACATTATATGCACTTAGGCACCTATTACCAACAAAACAGACATTTAAGGCAGTTTTACTCCTGCTGTTCCGACTCATGACCGGGATCATTATCGCTGTGACCGCTCCATCTTTCAGTTTCATCAGAACTGGGCCTGAGGGCTCGAGCAGCCCCGGAAAAACACAAGATATTCTCCATTCGTTTTAAACCAATAAAAAAAAAAGGGTCTGCAACTTTCAGACATGACTTTTTCCTTATTTTGATAGTTAATTTAAGGTGGTTTCTATGGTTATTTTAATGACAAATATTGAAAGCACATCAATGTAATGCGTGAGCACAAATCTCTCAGCTCCACTTAACACTGGGTTCTTTGGGAAGCAAGGTTATCTTTCCCTCACAACCAAAAACACACTTCTTTGTTGATTTTGTAGTCTAAAAACAAAGTGATAAATCTTTCTCGAGCAAGACCTGTGCAGCGCCGCCGACCACTTCTGTAACCCGAACGAAGTG
Source organism: Megalobrama amblycephala (assembly GCF_018812025.1). Lineage (NCBI taxonomy): Eukaryota > Metazoa > Chordata > Actinopteri > Cypriniformes > Xenocyprididae > Megalobrama > Megalobrama amblycephala. The sequence goes on from NC_063056.1 coordinate 3,769,050, forward strand.
TGTTGATAGGCGGCTCTTGCTCTCTCGCTCTAGTCGATGTGTGCGTCCGGGAGAAGTGCCTGTACAAGGAATTCCAAAATATTTTTATTAAGATTTTCTTCATGTAAATACAATCACAATCTTGTTAATACGAATTTGTCCATGTAAACATAATGACTGCGTTACATGAATTTAAACCCATTAAAAGGCAAGAAATAAGCAAGAAAGAACTAACACAGTGAACAACGCTTCTCTCTTCAACATAGGACATTAATCATAGAAAATAAAGAACATAGTATAACATATAATCTTATCTCAAAGTGTATATTCTTCCATTTTTATTTAAAGCTTAAATTGTGAAACTACAGGTTTCCTTGTCTCAAAAGTCCAAAAAATCATCTGTCAAATCTAAGTCCTTAATAAAGTCTATGAAAGGTCAGGAATTCCACCCTTTATTACATAATACAGAGTCATACTCGAAAAAAAAAATGTTAGAAACCTGTGAGAAATCTGAAGAGTATTTTTGGCACGTAAATACTCCGTCATACGTTCAACTCGTTTTTTGAAACTTTAGCCATGTTTAGCATGAGAATCCAACTCTTTAACAGTGTAAATAAGCCCCCTACTTTAACTATTACCATCATTCCCTGTTAAAATAGTGTATTTTAGCATTTCATTTCACCCCAAACAATTAAACCTTGTTATAGCAGGATTCCCACAGTCAGAAAACAAACAAAAAAACACGGAAATTAATAATAAAAAAGAAAAAAAGTTCTATAGTTTTTTGTTTTTTTTTCCATTTTTAGTAAAAATGGTTAAAGTCTACCGAACATTCTGTTTCATTTCCAAATGTTTCTCTTCTTTCTTTTCATATACATACTTTCCAGCAGTGTAAATGTTTGCTTTGTATCTTTCTAGTGAGTTTTTCTCACTATAGTCGCCTTTATCTCTCTCACTGGGGTTGTAAGGCAAAAGCTGCTTATAATTATTGTGGAAGTTGCTTATAAAAATAATTTTTAATTGAAAATATTCTTCTTCAGGTTCATACATCCAACATTAAGTATAGCCAATTTAAGTTTGGAAACAATATGTTGTATTTATAATGTCACGCTCACTATTTATCCAACAGTTTAAATGTTTTTACTTACATAAAAATATATAGATGGATTTTAGGAAGGGGGTCCCTAATAATAAGTTTGAAAACCCCTGCTTTAGAATACTGTTCTGTCATTAATGAATAACTAATGAGAAACACATGACTCGGGTATTACCAAATCCTTCAGAAGAAACTACTAATTATTCGGATCAGTGTTCTAAAGTGAAAAACATGATAACTCACTAATATTGACTGAAGTCATTGTAATCTTTTGAGGTTTTTGTAAGGTTTTGGACAGTAATTGCTTCTGAAGGATTTGTTAACACTTGAGTCATTACTGGTGGGTTACCATGACCTTCACTTTAGAATTCATTATACATTATTCATGTTAATTATGAGCCTGTATATAATAGTTCTTAGTCCTCTGGGAGGTATGAACAAAACTGTAGTTACTGATTATCTAATAGTGAACTACCACCTTCAACTGAGCACTATTACATACTAATTAAATAATCAGAGTTTCTTGTTAGATAATAGTAGTTACTAGAGTGTTAATAACGCATTACTCATTTGTTCCTGTGTAGTTATTCATTAATTACTGAACAGTATCTTAAAATGTACCAAAATCCCTTTTAGTGAGGAAAGTCACTTCAAAATTATTATGCAGAGACCTGATCCAGTAATCACTAAAGACTGGAAAGCTCAACACTGATCTAAGTAGATTAACTCTACCTTTGGTCACCTTGATTTAGATAACAAATTCAAAGATCATCCTGCAGCCTTTTCAGTATAAATAACACTTTGAAACAAGAACCATGACCAGGATGTTCAATGGGACAGTTTTGTTTGTAACTCGTACCTTTTTCGATTTTGTGTACTTCAGAAATTGATGGTGTCAAACGCCCTTGAGTGGACATTTGCAGAACTGCATCAACGTTGCCCCCTGTTGAACGAAACCCTGTCCTACAGCTGCAAAAACATGAAGAGTTTTCATAGAAACATAAGTCATAAGCATAGTCTTTTCAAATTGATGAGCTCTTGATGAGGACAAGAAGCATTAAGTCCAGAGTCGGAATGGCTTTATAATGCCTGTTTTATTTTGACCTTTGCAGTAGTTCTCTCAGGCTCTTCGTGAGGTTTCAGTATGTGAGATGTTTCTTAATTTAAACCGGCAGCTTCTCTCTTTGGCTGGAGTTGTGAGATCATTTGAATCAGTCTCTGTTCTCATTGTGTGCCAACAGCTTTTTCTTAGGAACCTACAATGTGAATGGCCAGAATCCAAAGGAAAGTCTCAGCCCATGGCTGGCATCTTCCGCCACCCCTCCAGACTTCTACCTTGTGGGGTAAGACGCCACATTATTATATTTAAAATAACCTGAACTGTGATGATGATGATGGGCAGAAACGTGACTGGGATTCTCTGCTGTAGTTTCCAGGAGCTGGACCTCAGCAAGGAGGCGTTTCTCTTCAATGATACTCCTAAAGAGCCGGAGTGGATGTTAGCCGTGTACAAGGGCCTCCATCCAGATGCCAAGTACGCTTTAGTAAGGACCTCCTCTGCCCTCTCACCCATGAGCTAGTGTGCGCTAATGTCCAGATCTAACACAAAAACACAGGTTTATTAGTAGGGCTGCCCCCTAATAGTCAACGAGAAGTGGCTTAGTCAAAGAAATTTTAATTAGTTGGTTAGTCACAGAAAAAAAGACTCCACAGGAAGTGGCGAATTCATGTGGTAATTGTGTCGGGCAGGAAATCTGATCATTCTTCGACCTCAGACATGGCTTATTCATTTGAAACATGCAAGTAGTAGACTATCATGAGCTGCTTTATATGGCCGCTTGCTCTAATGTTGACCTGGATATTATTAGGCACATATTCAAGGCTTCCTGTGGAGTGTGGAAGCTAAATTAGTACCGCGCTTTTACTGCATGACATGCTTAAGTTAACAAGCATTTCTCAAGCATTTCTGTTTTTTCCTTTTTAATTTTTCTGGATTCCTTTTTAGATTTTTTTTCCAACTCCATTTTAATGGTTAAATTGAATTTTAGTAATCAAAAAGCATGTTTAATAATTGAAATCATGAAACTTTACAACATTCTATTAAAATTGTAACAAAAATTAAATTTTTTGGGCCTTATGAAATTCCGTTTTATTTTTACCACATTCTGTTTTCTGTTTTAGGATGTTGTCTGGATTCCATTTTAATGGTTTAAATTACATTTTAATAATCACAAAGCATGTCTAATTAATTGAATTCATAAAACAACAAAAATTATTATAGTTTTTTTTTTTTTCTTTCATTTTTAAATTCTATTTTTTCCCCCAGAAATTTTGTGTTGCGTATTTTAATTTTTCTGGCTGTTGTAATGAAGGCATAAAACATTAATTTATCTTTTTTAATCATATGAAATTGTCAAACAAAGTGCTGCACAACAGAGCTTTACTGTTTACTGTAAAAATAAAGTTTTAATAATAATTTATTATTATTATTAGTGTTAGTTTTATTATTACATTGAGACGTAGCTAAATTCTACTGCACAACACTTTTATTTTGACGGGTTGCTGTGAAGACCTTTGAGTTTCTGTGTGTTTATGATATGATGATAGTTTTTCTCAAATGAAACCTCATCATATCCTCATATAGTGAGGCGGCAGAGACTGAAAACACTGTGAGCGGCACGTGTGCTTCAGTTTGTGTGTGTGTGTGTGTGTGTGAGGTAAATGAAACCGCACATCTGTGCCATTCATTCACACAGAGACACGCAGAACATGCAGGATTCATATTTAAATACTAGTTTAACACTAGTTTATATCATGATCTGATTTAAGTGTACTGACCTGCTTTTTATTATTCACCAACTCTGACAAATTCCGTGACATTCCGTGCTATACAGTAAATTCCATTTTTATTTCTGGATTTCGCAATTCTGTCCCATTTTCCACACTCATCTTTGCAGCCGACACTGACTCATAAATCTCAGTAACACTTTACAATAAGGTTCATTAGTTAAACATTAGTTAATTTGTTAACTAACATGAACTAACCATGAGCAATGCATTTGTTACTGTATTTACTAATCTTCGTTAACGTTAGTTAATGGAAATACAGTTGTTCAATGTTTGTTCATGTTAGTTCACAGTGCATTAACTAATATTAACAAGATTATAATAATGCATCAGTAAATGTTGAAATTAACATTAACAAAGATTAATAAATGCTGTAGAAGTGCAGTTCATTATTAGTTCATGTTAACTAATGAACCTTATTGTAAAGTGTTACTGAAATGTCTAGTTTATTAATAAATTGTTAAAATGTTCAGACATTCTCCTTGCTGTTTTTCGACACATTCATAATCAGTGGTTTTGCCTTAGCAAGCTTTATGTGTGCACTTGAGCGCTCAATTCATATTTTAAAAGCCCATTATTATGGATTAGTATTTCTCTGTAATGTAGAACAATGTTACACATAATAATCTTTCTCAGCCCTGAAACTGAAACCGTTTTCTGATGCCACTCCCCAACCTTGAGTATATTTAAGTAATTAAATTATTATCATAAATGTCTGACTAGTCAACTAATGAATGACTACTAGTCGACTAGAAACATCTTTAGTATGAGAAAGCCATATTTATTATAATAGGCTGCTGATATGCATGACTTTTAATTAATTACAAAGTACTTACTAGTCTAGCTGTCAGTAAATAAGCAATTAAAGGAATTATAATATTAATAATATTTCACCTAAAGATGAAAACAGTTGCAATTTATTCTCCCCCATGTTTTTCAGACCGTGTATTGTTATTGTTGTTGTTGTTTTATGAAAGTTTGTTTCCTTCACAGAATAAATATAAAAGGTAGTTGCAAATTTTTCTCACAATTGTGACTTTTTTCTTCAATTGCACGTTTATATCTTACAATTATAAGGAAAAAAGTCAGCTCACACTTCAGGCATTTTCTTATAATTGCAAGTTTATATCCCACAATTCCGAGGAAAAACGTCAGAATTGGGAGTTTATTGTGAGATAAAAAGTTGGAATTGCCTTCTTTATTTTGTGGCAGAAACAAGTTTCCATCAGTTTTTTCTTTGTGAAACACAAAAGGAGTTTTTTTATTGTACTTTTTATTTATTTTTGCCATACTCTGACTCCATCTCAGAGTATGAAGTCAAGAAATTGTTTTGAAATTTGCGTTTACATGCACATTCGTAACCCGATTATGATTAATAAGCATGTGCGTCCTGTGCAGCTGGAGTATAGAAGTGGTTCATTTAAAGTAATGCTTATTTATTTAACATCAGATACACGAATGATTAGGTTTTGACGTCACTACATGTAATAAAGTCTTGTAAACGCGGTGTACTTTTGTTACCGGGTTATTGGTTTGCTTGTAAACTGGGTCAACAGGTTAATTCATTAAGCTGATGTTTGGGAGTTATCAGCGTATCGGTGTGTGTAAACATGCCCATTGTCGTTTTGTTTAATTTAATTTTTTACCCTTTATTATGATTGTAAGAGTATTGCTGTCTGTGCAGGTGAAGCTGGTGCGGTTGGTGGGAATCATGCTGTTGTTCTATGTGAAGAAGGAGCATGCGGAGCACATCTCTGAGGTGGAGGCCGAGACCGTCGGCACAGGCGTCATGGGGCGGATGGTGAGTGCATGTTTTTTGTGGCATATTAACATTACCATCTCTAAAAATGGACTCCAACTTTTGTCCTAAATTAGAAAATGTAAGCGTAAGCATATAACATTCATATAACCTTCTTTCTCCTTTAGGGTAATAAAGGTGCAGTAGCCGTCCGCTTCCAGTTTCACAACTCGGACATCTGTGTGGTGAACTCCCACCTCGCCGCGCACACCGACGAGTTCGAAAGACGCAATCAGGACTTTAAGGACATTTGCCGCAGGATTCAATTCCGGCAGGATGACCCCACACTACCGCCCCTCACCATCATGAAACACGAGTATGAGCTAAACACGACCATGTCTGATTTAATTAGAGACAAATATCAGATTCTCCCTGTTTAAGTCTTTTATCGTCAAGTTTCTCTCTATTTTTCCCTTTCCAGTGTTGTGTTATGGCTGGGAGATCTAAACTACCGAATAAGTGAACTTGAAGTTGATCATGTGAAGGACTTGATAGCTAAAAAGGATTTTGAGACCCTGTGTAATCATGACCAGGTAAGACGAACAGAGCTGTGGTTTTTCTGGATAGTGTGGAGTGATATGGAAACATGAATGACTGTGGATGTGTGTGTGTTTCAGCTGAAGCGGCAGATGGATGAGGAGGTTGTGTTTGTGGGCTTCACAGAGGGAGAGATTGATTTCCAACCCACATACAAATACGACACTGGCTCAGATCAGTGGGATACGAGGTCAGAGATCATTCCCACTGTCACACTATCAATACATGAGCTATTATTCTCCACAAAATACAATAAACGAACATGTGCTAAAACCACACTCAGAGCCCCACAGAGCGATGTCCTTGCAAGAAAAAATGACTAACATTATAAATGTAATAGAGCTGCATGATATTCAAAATAAGATCAATATCACAATATGGCTTAAAGTGCATATTGCAGGTTACATTTTTATTTTTATTTTTTTTCGAGATGAATATATAATCTTGTATGAAAATATCATATAAAAATGTACTGCAGGGTTTAAAAATGTTTTGCAGGACATAGTGGCACAATTTAGTAGATAAAGTGACGGTCTCTGTAAAAAACACTTTTTTTTTTTTTCAACGTGTGATGAGAAACTTCGATATCATGTAACGTTAGTGTGGATGGATATTAATGAGTGTGACATAGGCTGTGCCTAATCAAAGTTTATTAGTTTCTGTTATTAGTAATCAAAACTCTTAGATGAGGAATACTAGCTTTGCTGTTGCCTGATACATGATAATAATCTGTACAATATTGTGATCTGAGCACATATCATTAGCTAACGTGTATATATCTACAAGCTAACATTGGTCTCCTGCCCTGTTCTCCTCACACCACAGCTCAATTCATCTCCTCTGACCGTTGTTCTGTCTAATCCTGGCCTTTCCCTGCTCCCTTGACCGCATAGCAGGCTAATTATGGCTGTGGTCTGTTATACGAGTATGAATAAACATTTACAATTTCCTCAGCGTCCGAACTGTCATTGCGATCCATTGTTTTCCTATTGTTTACATTGACCGCAGTTCCTCCCGTTACGTCACTTCCAATTAGGCATTTTTCATATGCGGAAGTAAAATCTTCTCACAAAAAACAACTCCAGAAGCCTCAGTAGTGTTTTTATACGTGTATTTTAAAGAAAATCTAGTTCCTACATTAGTTTTCTATGCATTGAATCACTGAAGCTCTAACCTGCAATATGCCCTTTAAGCGATTGTCAAATGCAGTTTAATTAAATAAACATATGCACCATGTGTTTTAGAGTGAAGCGCGGCACTGTGTTCATTTGCACACATTTACACACACTCAGTTTATTTACTGTGAACCAAGCCGATCTGAGATGCTGAAACACCGTATTATGAGCTTTACTTTGAAATATGCTGAGAATACATTTATTTGCCAATAAACTGTCAAAATAAAAGCTTAAAGTCTGCATGAAAAGGAAGTTGTGCTCGTATCTTCTTCCCTATTGTGATGCATTTCTGAGTGAAACGGCTTCTGGAACAAGAACAAATGTAGGGCGGGGCTTGATTTTGTCCATGAGGAACTGATTGGATGGTTGTGGTTTGCTATTGGTGGATCTGATGTGAGTGACAGGTTGCCCCGCCGTTGTCATCAGAGAAGAGAAGAGATGCTGCAAGAGGGAGGAGAGGATATTCTGATTCAAGATTACGAGGAACATGATGTTATAACAATATTGATATACACTAATAAATTATTTTTAATAAACACTGCAATATTCCATATAAAACAAGAATTTTCATTAATGTTTGATTTTCAAAATGAATAAAAATAGACATAAATACACAAGTATTGTAATTTTACAGTTGTACTTTATTACAATATATTTCTTATTTTTATTTTATAATCTCACACAGAATTATTATTACTTCAAAGTCATATTAAATGAGTCAATAACAGTCAGTTTTTGCATACTGCAATATACATATCACAGAAAAGCAAAATATTGATACCAGGTTAAGTTTTTTCCCCAAGATTTTGCAGCCTTACAGATTAAAGAAAATAAAACTATTTAAAAAAAAAAAAAAAAAAAAAACATAATAAAATGCTATACAAGTATGAAATGGCAAATGTTCGCAAAACAGTTTTATTTCTGGTCTGATTAGTTCATCAACACAGTGTTGTTGTTGTTTTTTATTCCCCAAGTTTATTTATTATTATTCTTCCCAATTGATAGTAAATGGCAGCCCTATGAACCATACATAGGAATATGATGAAATTTGGCACACTTATAGAGGTGGCCCTGAATAGTAACCTGACCAACTTTGAGGTTTCTAGGACCAAATCTATAGCGCCACCACCAGTTAAAAAATTCACTTTTCTTTTGGTCATAAATTTTGAGCCCTTTTTGAGGTCCTAGAAACAAATTTCTTAGTACAGCCGATTACTCTCCCCATTCTGGGAAAAAAAAAATTCTCAGATGATCATTGGACCGAGCCACACAGAAATGACAGAAAATTTTTATATTCCTTTTTGTTCAAAAATTCTGATGATGTGAACTTATTGTTGACTCTGAATTACATTAGGTGCAATATATCGGCAATAGCTTTTTTATCTATCGAAACAAAACGTGGTACACTTCATCAACACCATGATCTGAGGGTGCATGCCAAATTTGGGAACAGCACCACCTACAGGTCATGAGATCTGAAAAATGGCTATTTTTGCTTGGAAATTTCGAAATGTTTGTCAGAATGTTTGGTCATGCCAAATCCATCAAAACTGACGTCCACCATTTTGAAATTTGCCGTAAACTGCAATAATTTTTTAATTCTATGACACATCTGCACAAAATTACATCAACAGCATATCTTAAAAGTACCCGAAACATTTGAAGACATTGCTGCCTAGAGTTCAGAAGATATAAAGACTTTTTACAAAAATGATTATAACTTCTGAAAATTTAGTCCGATATTCACGGTAAATGTGTTTCCTATAAGTGGCACACTGCGATAGTTGCCAGTTTAAATCCTGTGTGACTCAAAATCATCAGCTCAGCAATGCACTAATCCATCATGCTCTGTCAGGTAGGGGCTGAGCACTGAAGGTCCTGTAGCCTCTATTGTATCTGTTGGTTTTATTCTTATTTTTTTAGCTACTCTTTGAACTCATTCTGAAGGGCTTGGCCCTGTTACTGCTGCTCTTAGCTGTATTTTTGTGTGTGTTTGTGTTTATGCAGTGAGAAGTGTCGAGTACCAGCGTGGTGTGACCGCATCCTGTGGAGGGGGAAGAGCATTAAACAGCTTAATTACCAGAGTCACATGACCCTGAAGACCAGTGACCACAAACCCGTCAGCTCTCTGCTAGAGATAGGGGTGAGAACACCAGCCATGATCATACACAGCCCTCATTCTCCATCCCCTTACTGACTTCTGCCATTACTCTGCACAGATCAAGGTTGTGAACGAGGAGTCCTACAAACGGACGTTCGAAGAGATCGTGAGGCGCATCGACAGACTGGAGAATGATTGTATTCCTTCAGTGACGCTGTCTCAAAGAGAGGTGAGCCGTTTTCATCTACCATCATCCCAAGTGTCTCTTATTATAGTTTTTATTGTAATTTTTTTTTTTCTGTAGCACAAGTCAGTGTTTGTTTAGTCTCTAAATGAAAAACGAATGTTTCATGTTTCCTTTTGGTGTCTTTCTGTAGTTCCACTTCCAGGATGTGAAGTTCATGCAGCATCAGGCACAGACTGTGACCGTTCACAATGATGGACAGGTGCCGTGTCAGTTTGAGTTCATTCAGAAGCTGGACGAGCCGGCCTACTGCAAGCCCTGGCTAACAGCAAACCCATCTAAAGGCTTCCTGGCCCAGGGTGAGACGGCTTCACCACTACACTTATATTCACCCACTGTGTTGGTGTTTGTTTGATGTTGATAGAGTGACTTCTATGTAGCAATTCTAAAACGATCAGCTGTTACTGTTTTATTGAGATTGACTAGCTATGTTCGGGACTCAACACTAAGGATTTTTTCTACTGGCCAGTGGAAAAAAGTAATAAATAAATAAAACAGGCCTAATTAATGTCTTCGTTGTTTTTGACCCATAACCTTAATAAATAAGATTGTGACACCAAAAACTATTAGCCTAACGTTCAAATATTGTTAAAGACAAGTAAACTGTCAGTAATAAAATCAGAACAAATAATGAGAAGTAGCACAAATACAAGAGAACAAGCATACAAATAAAATAAACACTGCTTTTCATGGTTTTCTTTTTCAAGTCTTTTCAGGTACAAAGACTTTACTGTATAAATTAAATATAGATGAATTCTTATTAAAGTTAAAAATGATATTTAGTCAAGAGCAGTGAGTCATTTTTTTTTATTATTTGTCATTTGTTGTTTGATTAACATTAAAACAAAGACAGAAGCAGATTTATTAGGCTGCTGTCACTTTAAGAGCTGCATGGATCCAATATACTGTTACACATGTGTTTTATTTCTCAACTGTTGGTTCACTTGAGATAAAACAGACTGTTTATTAGGATACTCGATGAGACCAGCATTTTTTGACGTAGTTTTGTGTGAATATGTCCGTTCAAGTGCAAGAAGACGTGAAAGAGAGCTCAATTCAGCATTTGCACGTTGTCTGAGAAGCTGCTTTCTGAGCACACGCTTCGGATGCACTCACAAAACTTCTCACACTATTGAATTGAGTTCTCTTTCGCTTCTTCTTGCACTTGAATATTTAGATTGGCAAGGCGTAAAAACACGTGAAAATTATTAACTTTCATGATGCAGCACTGGCCCGATCGGGCAAGTGACAGTTGCGGCTACTGTCCAAAGCGAAGTTTACGCTGGCCTCAGAGCCATCAGACAGTCCTTATTGTCGAGACCTGAAGTTTCACACCCTCTTGTTTTGTCATCAGTTATTTCACTTACTAAGTTTCCTAACACAACTAGTTTCAACACCAAGTAATTTTTCTTTCCTCACTTGCATCTAAATGCTGCTTGAAACAACCAAGCCACATCCAATCAGAACATACTTAATGTGTATTATACAGCTATGTGAAGCAGGATGTTCATTGCTATTCTTCTTCATAAAAACACATAATGGGGTTTTTCACAATGTGCTTAATCCCAGGTTATCAACATTCTAAACCCCGCTTTTAACCTTGGGTAAAGGAACGTTTCACACTTCATGTGAAAGTTTAAAAAGTCATTTAGAAGTGGGGTTAGCACCACTTTTTAATCAGGTTATGAAACCCTGCTCCGGAGCAGGACTAGAGCTAAACAGCCACCTTTGCTCTGTTGGCACCACATTGCGGTGCCAAACGTGTGCATTGTGAAACAATGCTTCGCAACCGACAGCCAATCGAGTTCATGTGTTTTGGAGAGTCACTGAAACACATATATATACAGTACAGTCCAAAAGTTTGGAACCACTAAGATTTTTAATGTTTTTAAAAGAAAATTAAAAATACAGTAAAAAACAGTAATATTGTGAAATATTATTACAATTTAAAATAACTGTGTACTATTTAAATATATTTGACAAAGTAATTTATTCCTGTGATGCAAAGCTGAATTTTCAGCATCGTTACTCCAGTCTTCAGTGTCACATGATCCTTCAGAAATCATTCTAATATGATGATTTGCTGCTCAATAAACATTTATGATTATTTTCAATGTTGAAAACAGTTGTGTACTTTTTTTTTTCAGGATTCCTTGAGAATAGAAAGTTCAAAAGAACAGCATTTATCTGAAATACAAAGCTTCTGTAGCATTATACACTACCGTTCAAAAGTTTGGGGTCAGTAAGAATTTTTATTTTTATTTTTTTGAAAAGAAATTAAAGAAATGAATACTTTTATTCAGCAAGGATGCATTAAATCAATCAAAAGTGGCAGTAAAGACATTTATAATGTTACAAAAGATTAGATTTCAGATAAACACTGTTCTTTTGAACTTTCTATTCATCAAATAATCCTGAAAAAAAATATTGTACACAAATATTTTGTACAATTGTACACATTAAATGTTTCTTGAGCAGCAGATCAGCATATTAGAATGATTTCTGAAGGATCATGTGACACTGAAGACTGGAGTAATGATGCTGAAAATTCAGCTTTGCATCACAGGAATAAATTACTTTGTGAAATATATTCAAATAGAAAACAGCTATTTTAAATTGTAATAATATTTCACAATATTACTGTTGTTTTTTACTCTATTTTTAATTAAATAAATGTAGCCTTGGTGAGCAGACGAAACTTCTTTTAAAAACATAAAAAATCTTAGTGGTTCCAAACTTTTGGACTGTACTGTGTGTGTGTGTATATATATATATAATTGCACATGAATGCCTTTTCTGACATTTTTGGTGCGTAAGATTTTCCTGTTTTGTTGTTGCCGGTATAAAGACAGAGCGACACGCATCATAATCTGAAAACCACGCCCACCGGGGGGGAAAACAATCCAACCGTCTTCATTGACTTTGTATTGCATGAAGCTGCCTCCTTGTCATTTCTGACTTATAACAAAAAACAGAACCCTGTCAAAAAGCTGCTATGTGACAGGGTGTACAGCAAACAAGCTAAAAAAAACACAGAAGTTTTTATAAGCTGTCGACCCAAAAAAACAAGCATTTAATGACACAAAAGTGGATACAGGCGACTGAGACTGAGCGCAACATGTTATATTACACTGAGAACTACGCCCACTGGAGGGGAACATAATCAGCGACAGGAAATTTAATATATAAAACTGACATTTGGACATTTGACTTAACAGTGTCAAATGTTTACTGCTCACGTAGGCATACTGAGTGTCAGGATCCCACAATTTACCCATTCTTCCTGCTGATGCTTCACATCTTATTGCCTGTATCCACTTTTGTCTCCTTAAAGGCTGGTTTCTACGGTTGCTCACACCCAAAAAGTGGCAATTTTAACATGCTATAATAAATGATATTACTTATTTTTACTTTATTTTATTACTTTAAGATGACCCAGGGTTAACTAGTTAAGTGTGAAAAGCCCTATTGTATACCAACTACACTGTGCAGTCAACATTTACAATTAAAGCTTAATTATGACCAAGTTTAATTTGAATTCACTTCCCCCAATGCAATGAAAACTGTTTGCTCCTCTGATGTCATTGTGGTGTTTGTGTAGGTGCCAGTGTGGACATCGACCTGGAGGTGTTTGTGAACCGCTCTACCGCTCCAGAGCTGAACTCCGGCCAGCAGCAGCTGGAGGACATCCTGGTCCTGCACCTGGAGAGGGGTAAAGATTACTTCATCTCCATCACGGGCTCCTACCTTCCCAGCTGCTTCGGCTCTTCTCTCAGTACACTGTGCATGCTGAGGGAACCCATCCAGGAGATGCCACTGGAGACCGTCAGAGAGCTGGTGAGATCTGCCTTTAGAAACTCAAAAATACTGCTGTTTGTGACGGATCATTTTGAGCCAAGCTGTTTCAAAACCTAGTGATCTGCCCTGCTGTCTACTCCCTACATAGACAGCTACTCTCTGAGGGAGCATCTTAGTCTTGTGCAGCCAAATCTTCAGACTGACGGCAGAAGGTCTGGACTCTATCGCAGCTTTCATTGGCCAAGGACCGCCCAGAGGCCGTCTGACTGACACGTAAAGCAGGCAATTCGTATTGTTCTGCGTCATGTTTAGGGGTGTGAAAATGTAAAGTCACTGTCCCAACAATAACAGACCGGCATGCATCTAATTATTCATTCAAGAAAGTCATCCAAGTTTATTGCAACATTGGAGCTGTGAACTTCACATATATTTTTGAAAATCCAGCGTTTAGTTGATCCTGATAAGCGCAACTGTTACAGTTGTTAACACAACGGCTTTCTTCTTCCATGAGGAGTTTTGGTGTCATGGCGGGTTTGTTTCCTGGCGGCCCGTTACAGAACGCGACACACATTTCCCGGGATATCCTGGAGAATTCAACTAATCAGATGACGACTTCAAAACTCTCAAAGTGTTTCCCTTATTTTGCGCTTTATGCCTTTATGGGCGTGTGACGTCTGAGGCTGAGACTAAGAGCATCCTAACTGAGACAGAACCTAAAAACAAAGTGTATTGGACCAATCATATGAGCAGCACAACACTTGTAGCAGTAGGAGGCGTGTCCACTCATGATGGGCGAGGAGAGAGAGTAAGCAAGCGGGATTTGTAGAAAGAGGAATATCACTGGAAGAAGAAGGGTTATGATCAGGCAAGAGCTTTAAAGGAACACTCCACTTTTTTTGAAAAAAGGCTCATTTTCCAACTCCCCTAGAGTTAAACAGTTGAGTTTTACCGTTTTCCAATCCATTCAGCTGATCTCCGTGTCTGGCGGTAACACTTTTAGCATAGCTTAGCATAGTTTATTGAAACTGATGAGACCGATAGCATTACATTCCAAGCCATATCAGCCTAGAAAATCGCAAGTTTTCATTTTCCGTCAGTCTTGGTACACGATGTAACTACAGAAGAGTCAAGTTTTAAATAGGAAAAATATCAAAACTCTTTGGTCATTTTTGAGCGAGATGCTAACGGTCTAATCAGATTCAATGAACTATGCTAAGCTATGCTAAAAGTGTTATCGCCAGACCCGGAGATCGGCTGAATGGATTTGAAAACAGTAAAACTCAACTGTTTAACTCTAGGGGAGTTGGAAAATGAGCCTATTTTCAAAAAAAGTGGAGTGTTCCTTTAAAGACCCGTTCACACGAAGAACGATATCTATATTTGCGTCCACACCAATGAATTATAACGGTCTGTTTATTCTAAACTCACGCGCTGCTGTTTCAAAGTGTTTACAACATGTTTTAGCTGTTCTTGTTGCATTTACAGGCTTTAACCAGCAGATGTCCTCAGCATGCTCTGTTTCGAGTGAATAGCTAGTGTAATCGATCTAATCTAACAGTGAATTTAGCTGACGAAGTCAATATAGTGGAATAAAAACAACACCTAGTCTTTTTCACAGCAACTTCAAAGGAAGCAAGACAATGTTGTCGAAACTAGCGCTGGATACCTGAGGTCATTTTATTTTACACTGTTTGCTAGCCTGACACATATTCTCACCATTTATGACTGATTGTTTTCCATATATCCATTTTCTTTATAGTATCCTTGAAAAGGAGGTTGACTTGTCAAACAGTGGTGGCTTTTTCTGGACCTCGGCGGTTAACTTCTCCGCAGTGTTGTCTGCCATTTTAAATGTGCGAGCCCTTAAATTAGAATGGATTCTGATTGGCTGTCAGTGTTGTATCGTTCAACAGCTGGAAAAAAATCGTTCTGAAAGTGATCCCAACGATATCGTTCCTCTATAACGTTAGCACTATATCTTTATCGTTATCTTTATAGTTATTGTTCTTGGTGTGAACAGTCCTTTAGTAAGGAAAAGCTTTCCAGTGCTGGAGAGACCGAAGCAGGAAGGCCTGAAAATGGACGCAGAGGTTGTGTTTCTGCTTCATTCATGAGTAACATTGGTTTTGCCTTTTCACAGAACCAAGATATGCTGTTGTTGTAATGTTAGTTATAGTAACAGGACAGTCTGATGCATCAGCTGTTAGCCATTGACTGTGTTGCAAAGCGTGTTTGTTATTTTTGGGGCGGAGCAATGCAGGGAGGGGTTTGTTTGTTTGGGTGTCAATTTCAAATATCAATAGTGTTTCTCAGAAATCACTTACTGCACTGTTAACATTGGCATGTTGCTACTTCAGTAATCAAATATGATATAGGACTCAAATATCTGGTTAAAACATTTTTAATTACATCTGTATTGATATATAGGACCATTGAAAAGTTTGAGGTTGGTAAGATTTTTTCATGTTTTTGAAAAAAGTCTCTTCAATATTTTTGTGGAAACCCTGATACTTGTTTTTCAGGATTCTTTGATGAATATAAAGAATAACATTTATTTTAAATGGAATCTTTTGTTACATTATAAATGTATTATAAATGATCCTTGTCTCTAGGTTTAGATTCAGTCAGAGACATGAGTGGACTGTATGCTGCTCTGTATTTAAATGTTCTGTTTATCAAAAACGTATATATAATTATCTGTTAATTATTAATTTTCCTCATACTTTTCATTTGTTATATCAGAGTTTGAAGTCAAATAGCGACGTGAGTAACCCAGAGACGGATAAACCTCAAGAAATCCCCAAGGAATTATGGATGATGGTGGACCATCTCTTCCGTTATGCAAAAAAACAGGTCAGGACATCAGGATTGCCTTATGTTTTAAGCTTGCTTAAACTCGTCTCTTTGCCTGTCTTAAAACATTTAAACCGGTCTTTTGTAATTCTGTGCTGCTGAAAGCTGTTTGTCTTTGTTATGGTCTGCCCATTGAGCTCCGCTCCATAGTAACACCAACACTAAAGCAGGAATCTGTCGAGGAAATTAACCTCCGCTTGCCGTGGGAGTTGTTTCAATAGCCCGAAACAAGAAATTAAAGCTTCCCCAAATAGTCCATTGTTGTTCAGAGACATCTGACTGAATGTACTGCGCAATTACACATGTGATTGACTGAGCTGATTGTAAATGAAACCTTAAAGTACAATGCCTGGAGTTCATCCAAGGACTTTGAAAGCAGCCATGATGAAGTATTTGTCCTTGTGTGTATTACAGGAAGACCTCTTTCAACAGCCCGGCCTGCGCACGGAGTTCGAGGAGATTCGGGATTGTTTGGACACGGGCAGCTTGGACACTCTCCGTATCCTTCACACGGTCACTGTTGTGTATAATAAATGTCTGTGGTCTGAACTGACTCAGGGTTTATTTCAACTCAAAGTCTCCTTCATTTCTGGAGAATGCCAGAAATTAAAATGCTTTTCTTCTTTTTTTGCCACAGCACAAATAGACCGGGAGAAAATTAGATACTCCAAGTGTGGTCCAATGGAATAATAGAACAATATAACAGTTAAGACCAGAGGTTGCGTTAGACTTTAAAGGGATACTCCACCGTTTTTTCATATTAAACTATGTTATTCCCTTAACTAAGACGAGTTGATACATACCTCTCTCGTCTCAGTGCATGCACTAAATCGCTCTGTCTTGCGGCGAAACTTTGTTAGCACTTAGCTTAGCCCAGTTCATTCAATAGGGGCCAAGCAGAGAAGCTACCAAACACCTCCACGTTTTCCCTATTTAAATACAGTTACTCGAGTAGTGTAACTCGACCTAGGACGGTGACACAAAACAAAACGTTGCGCTTTTCTAAGCGTGTAAAATGGATAACTATATTGTATGGCGGAATACCATAGCAAGTGCTCGGGAGCACTTTGACTTGGCGCAGTAATATCTTCACTCGTGAAAAGTCCTCTCACCGGCCCCCGCTCCCTCTCATTTCCGTCAATAGAACCAACGTGACTTTTACCACCTGTGCTATTAGCAAAGTGCAAGAGATCATTTGCAATGGCGGACTTTGTAGATGATTATGACTTGTTTGTAGCAGACCCAGAGCCATATCTGTTTGAACCCGAGTACACGGAGGAGGAATTAGCTCTTATGGACCGTGAGAGGGAAAAAAAAGATACGAACCAGAACAGACCGGAGCCGGAGCGTTGGTTTTCTATTGACGGAAATGAGAGAGAGGAGGAGAGGGAGCGGGGGCCGGTGAGAGGACTTTCCACGAGTGAAGATATTACTGCGCCAAGTCAAAGTGCTCAAAGTGCTCCTTCCGCCATACAATATAGTTATCCATTTTACACGCTTAGAAAAGCGCAACGTTTTGTTTTGTGTCACCGTCCTAGGTCGAGTTACACTACTCGAATAACTGTATTTAAATAGGGAAAACGTGGAGGTGTTTGGTAGCTTCTCTGCTTGGCCCCTATTGAATGAACTGGGCTAAGCTAAGTGCTAACAAAGTTTCGCCGCAAGACAGAGCAATTTAGTGCGCGCACTGAGACGAGAGAGGTATGTATCAACTCGTCTTAGTTAAGGGAATAACATAGTTTAATATGAAAAAACGGTGGAGTATCCCTTTAACATTGTCCGTCATTTTGACGGACAGGGTCGTAAAAATAGAGTGCCCCAGGGATGACGCGTTTTTGTAGGCCAACCCGGAAGTTAGCGGCGCGCGGGTTCCTTCGACTGAAAGCCTATTCATTTTTCCCATAGACTTTTGGAAAATCGCAGAAAATAAGCTCTGTGTTTAACAAAGGGTTATGACACTTACACGTTTTGTCTATCAAGATAATCTTTACAAGTTAACACAACATTTGTAGATTTTGAAGCCTAAATAAAGTCGTCAGATATAAAAGGCTAACAGTAGGCTATAAACGGACTACAGCACACCATGGTCGCGGATCAACGTCGTCATCACCAATCTTTCTCAAACTTTATTTAGAAAACAACTCTATTTAAAAACATGCTCACTGATTACGATCTGCGCTGTGTATGAATACTTATCCACTTTTTCATGAGAAATGCTGTCCAAATGTCCCGTTTTTAATGATGACGTCTAAAGTCCCCGCCAAAGGAAGTAGTCCCTTTTAGCAATTTGTTAGCAACCGCCGATTTTAAGACACAGTAAAAGTTTAAAAAAAATCACAAGTGGGTTATAACTGGTGTGTTTTATATCATAGATCAAAACGTGAAAGTATTTAGAGGCTTTGTTAACCACAGATCTTATTTCAGGAGATTTAGCAAAAACCCATTCAAAAAACCCATAGACTTTACGGCGTTGGAACCGGAAGTCCTAAAATGCTAACTCGCTTCCGGGTTTTGCCTACAAAAACGCGTCATCCCTGGGGCACTCTATTCCGTCATAATCTATTACTACCCGTCATTTTAATTTTCATATTTTAATTATAATAACACATTTAACTGATTTTATTTTTGTTCACAAATAAAAGCAATTAAATGTGTTATTATAATTAAAATATGAAAATTAAAATGACGGGTAATTCACACGTGAAATTTCTCTGTACTATAGGCTACGTTGGTAGCCATTAAAGAAAACGTAGTTTCATATTTATGTTTAAATAGTCCTATGTTATATTTTAAATTCATCTATTTGATTATGAAAAGTAAACAGCATGAGTAAGATGCATCATAAGATGCGCAATATATCGGGAGACATGGAGTGGGTCAGACATGATTTTAAACACTTCATTAAGTTTTATTTTGTAGAAAGCCTTTCTTTAAAGTGAATTTCGTTTTGTACAAATTGTATCTTAATTTTAATCAATGTTTCATTAACCAATTGCCTGGATGTAATAAATAAGAAGCAAATATAGCAGACAATATAATCATGACATGGAGGCGTGGGCGCGATCACTGGCGCGTGAACTGGAACGCGTCAGCTAAATGAACCGAAACTCAGCGGCTGCTTGCCTCACAGACATGAGAAATATATCTACAGAAAGCTTTAAATACCTCCTTTAACGAAAACAAATTAATTCAAAACTAAAAGAAATGGGCTACCCTGATTATGTAGACTAAACCGAATGAAGTGCATTCTCTCTCTAGCGCATCATGAGGAGATGATGAGAGTCAATATCAACTTCATCTTTGCAGCCGACACTGATTCAGAAAACATTACTTTATTAATAAACAATTAAAATGTATCCTTGCTGTTTTGCGCATTCATGAGACCAATATCGATTCGTAAATCACAATTGATCTCTTGGTAGGCTATATGCTGTTTTCAGTTGATGATTAAACAGTGCATTGTGCGCCTCCCATCCAATAAATCGCAATGGGCTTAACGCTTTGTGTTGCTTTTGATATGGAACAAAAGATTTAGATTTCAAATTCTGTCCATTTCATTAAGAAATTCAAGCAATAAATACCGTTTTGGCGCTCTTTAATGTGGTGTGATAGAGAGTTGTAGCTTCTGGGTACTCGCCTGTGCGTTATCAGTATCAAACGCATAGCAAAAGATTCCTGCCAGTTTTATTTTTGTTCTGGATCCAGTGCTCTGCTGCTACATTGGAGCGCACTCGCCACCAACTGGACAGGGGTGTGAATTACAGTTACAATTTACAGTAGATCACCCTCAGTGTAATCTGTCACCGTGACGGACTGCCTTCAGATTTTTCCGTCATTGATAAAAAAATTCTGTCAATGACGGAAAATTTTCGGTTAACGCGACCTCTGGTTAAGACTGATATTTATGTCACATTAAAGTGTCCCTATTATGCTATTTTAAAGGTCCGTAAGGTCTCCTACAACAGGTTTACATGCATCAGGTCAAAAAACACTTTAATTCTCCCCCAATATCCACTGCAGCATCAGCTCTTTTCTCACAATGTCTGAAACGCTTCGATCAAGGATTCAGTCTCTCTAAACCCCACCTCTCCGTGAGCCTGCTCTGAAAACAGCGTCTTCTCGACATGAACAACACTAACCAAACTCTTCCAGTCTCTGATACAACTACAGTGTTTGAGGGCGGGGCAAAGCAGACGCTGTTCTCCGGCAGCCAATGAAGAGCATAGGCTGGAATTATGCAAATAGAGTGCCCCAGGGATGACGCGTTTTTGTAGGCCAACCCGGAAGTTAGCGGCGCACGGGTTCCCTCGGTTCAAAGCCTATGCATTTTTCCCATAGACTTTTGGAAAATCACAGAAAATAAGCTCTGTGTTTAACAAAGGGTTATGACACTTACACGTTTTGTCTATCAAGATAATCTTTACAAGTGAACAACATTTATAGATTTTAAAGCCTAAATAAAGTGGTCAGATATAAAAGGCTAACAGTAGGCTATAAACGGACTACAGCACACCATGGTCGCGGATCAACGTCGTCACCACCAAGCTTCCTCAAACTGTATTTAAAAAACAACTTTATTTATAAACATGCTCGCTGATTATGATCTGCGCTGTGTATTAATACTTATCCACTTTTTCATGAGAAATGCTGTCCAAATGTCCCGTTTTTAATGATGACGTCTAAAGTCCCCGCCAAAGGAAGTAGTCCCTTTTAGCAATTTGTTAGCAACCGCCGATTTTAAGACACAGTAAAAGTTTTTAAAAAATCACAAGTGGGTTATAACTGGTGTGTTTTATGTCATAGATCAAAACGTGAAAGTATTTAGAGGCTTTGTTAACCACAGACCTTATTTCAGGCGATTTAGCAAAAACCCATTCAAAAAACCCATAGACTTTACGGCGTTGGAACCGGAAGTCCTAAAATGCTAACTCACTTCCGGGTTTTGCCTACAAAAATGCGTCATCCCTGAGGCACTCTATTAGTTACAAACCTACGTAGGTTTATATCAGGAAGTAAGACTGGAATTACTGACAACTCATTTCAGGCAGTTCAGAATCGCTTCTTTCTTTTAGGAGACAATAACTCGATCTTTGAAATAGGGGTGTGACGAGATCTCGTGTCACGAGATCTCACGAGACTAATATGTGACGAGATTTCTTGTCGAGGCGAAAAGTAGTCTCGTGATGTTGCCATGACAGAGTGTTAGGATGATTAGGACAGAATATGCCACCGCTACATTTACATTACGCATCCACTATGGTTTTGCTTTGTATTTAAATAAAAAAAACATTTAATTCAGTTGGATAACGGTTGCCGCCGCTCCATATTCACAGAGTACGCGCGATCGAGAAAGTGAAAGTGAAAGTAAATGCGATTTCAATACCCCGCATTTTGAAAGCGGCTCCCTGATGAATGCAAATATCTCTCAATATGAAAGCTATTTTAGGCTGGGCAGTGTAGTTGTAACCATCTCTTAGCTCTGTATCAAAGAAAAATTTGGTCTCATTTGCACTTTGAATATTGAGAGAGTGTGATTATGGTTGCACTTATTGTAAAGTGTTACCATGAAAACGAATAGCAGTTTTCTCTTAATCTTATTAAGCTCAAACGGTAAGGTTTCTTCTTTTTTTTTAACATTATTAATGCACTGTGAACTATCATGAACTAACAATGAATGACTATTTTTATTAACTAACATAAACACAGATTAATAAATACTGTAGCAAATATATTGCTCATTGTTAGTTGATGTTGGTAATACATTAATGTTAATAAATGAGACCTTATTGTAAAGTGTTACCATTTTTATTTATACTGTTTTTATTTCTATGATCAGTTTGTGGAGAGGAGTTCAGTTAGGAGGTCAAAAGTTGTAGAAGCTCATAAATCATGTCCAGTAAGGTCTGAAGAGACTGAAGTCAGTCAGTTCAGTTTGTGGCAAAACCTTTTACAGTGCTTGAGTATTGTTGTCTTTTACTGCATATGATAATTCATACTCAGAAAGTAGAACTGAAATGACATTCATTACGAGATGATTAGTTAAAACAATTCAAATACACCTGCAGAATATTTTTCTAGTCATGTATTTCGCCATTGAGGATTTCTTAAAATAAATAGTGTGTAAAAATCTTTCGTCTCGTCTCGTCTTGTGAGATACCCGTCTCGTCACACCCCTACTTTGAAACTATCCAGACCTTTTACATTCACAAACAGCTATATTACACACTACATGAAAGAGGATATCCCAAAAAGCATAATGGGGCACTTTAAAATGTAAAAAAAAAATAAAAATAAAAATAACAATAATAAAATATAAATCCAGTAGTCAACTTTTAAAATCAGATGGTTTTGACCAAATTAATAAAAAATATTACTTTTTTTATTAAAATATTACTTTTATTTATTAAAATATTACTTTTTATTTTTTATTGTGTTAAATAGTTTTACTTGTGCTAGTCATTTGCCCATTATTTTAAGTAGTTTTTAACTTTTTACTAGTGTTTTAATTTTTTTTGTTCTTTATAAGCCTAAACAAATATGACTCAAATTACTTTTCATACAGACTTCAGTTATTTCCAGTAATGTAAAAATAACTGGGCTACTAGTTAAGGGCAGGGCTACATTTACATTGAATCATTTAGCAGACGCTTGAGCTACTAGTTAATGTGATCTGCTCTTCTGTAAATCAGTTGATGAGGCTGTGCAGACAGGCTACAGTTGGCTATGAATTATCAATTTTAAAAATTAGTTCTATGTAGGATATGAATGCAATACATGAAACAGAGCACATGGAAAGCATATCGGTATCATTTTTAA
This sequence comes from Megalobrama amblycephala, assembly GCF_018812025.1. Taxonomy (NCBI): domain Eukaryota; kingdom Metazoa; phylum Chordata; class Actinopteri; order Cypriniformes; family Xenocyprididae; genus Megalobrama; species Megalobrama amblycephala. Next base: position 3,792,294 of record NC_063056.1, read on the forward strand.
TGGAAATGAGGAGGAGTATGATTAAAATTGGCGTATCAGGTTATTTTAGTTTTTTTTTTTTTTTTTTTTTTTGCCATTTAGGTTTAATTTATTTAAAATTATTTTAGTGCTTCAACTTAAATCCATTTCAGTTTACTGCCAAGGCAACATTTCTATTTTTTATTTTTTTATTTTTATTTTAAGCTTTTCAACTTATATTTATATTTTATTTCAGCTTTATTTCAATGAACAGAAATGTTTTAATGGTTTAAGTTTTGTTAACGATAATAAACCTGCGGAGAATTTACAGCCAAGCATTATTGGTAGTGCTCCTCATCTTCCTGTCTGTTGAGTGCCCTTAACCTGAGCTCTGTCAGCTGGCAGTAACCACTCGGTGGCCGAAGCCCTGCTCCTGTTCCTCGATGCCCTCCCTGAACCCGTGGTTCCCTTCTCCTTCTACCCGCAGTGCTTGGACTGCTGCTCGGACGGCAGCCAGTGCAGACAGGTCAGTGTCGTCTCCGGAGAATCAGATGTTTCTAGAATATGTTATTCAAGTTCATTTGACTGTTAAACATATTCTTTTGGACTGTAAGTTTTATGATACTATGTTTTTTATTTAGAAACATATTGAAAATGAATTAATTTATAGCGAAACTGAAACGGCATTGGGCTCACATAGGCTCATTCGGCACGAATCCAAATGCCTCCGTATTCACAATCTAATATTTGGTTGCTAGACTATATTAAAAAACAAGGCTTTGTACTTCACTCACGTTCCAATATCCACGTAAAACAGTATACAGTGATACAGTAAATCTGACACCATTATTACTGTTCGTATCACTCTGTATCAAGTGCTGAGGAAGAGCTCACAATCTGACCAATCAGAGCAGAGCAGGCTCACCGAAAGGAGGACACTGTGAGAAAAGAGCTGATGCTGCAGTGGATATTATGAGAAAACGAAAGTGTTTTTGACCTTGGATGCATGTTAACCTGTTAAGGAGATTCCAAAACAAAACCAGGAACTTAAACTTAAATTACTGTATTGTTTTGTGTTGTTTATCTTGTGTTTGCCATGCAAATTGCCCCAATGCTAACATAACGTTAAAACTTAAATAAACCAGAAAATGTTGTAGCTTTTGCTTTATAATCAATATAATTGTAACATTTTTCTTTCTGTCCGCAGATCATTTCCACTCTACCTCAGTGCCATAAAAATGTTTTTAACTATTTAACGGCCTTCCTTCAAGAGTTGTTGAAGCACTCCGCACACAATCGGCTGGACGCCACTATTTTAGGTTGGTTGACGTCGCACTTTCAGTACTTGTTTTTGTGTATTTTTGTCTGCAGATTTTGAGAGGACAGGCCAGTTTCGGTGGAAAGCAGAACTCAAAAGCTTATTTTAACCAACATTAAAAGATGGCAAAAATGTCGACTTCTTTGCATTCTGTAATTTCACTATGTTGTTATTAGTCATTAAAACATTATTAACAAGTCTGCTCATGTGCACTTGGTTAAGGAAATATGAAAATACAGTTTAAAAATAAGTTTCCTACAGTCATGGAAAACCTGGAATATCAGGGTATTTCAAGAGTTTGCTTTCCAGGCCTGGAAAACGTCACAGAGCTGACAGTTTGACTGATTTCTCTTTCTTTACAGGCCCGATCTTCGCTGGCCTTTTGTTCAGGTCGCCCACAAAGCAAGATCCCACAGAGAAAAGAAAGGTGAAGGAGTTTTTCCAGCATTTCTTAGTCCAGACCCCGTCTGACAGAGACATTCATGATAAATTACCTGAATAATGGACTGCGTCATCATGTTGCCTTTCCTTTGTTTCACATGCCTAGTTTTTTCAGGTATCAGCAGAATTATGTCCATAAACTTTGTAGTTGCCATTTAATGCAGAGCATTTTAAACCATCATTGAAACTAATTGGTTTTATTACAAATCAGATGGGAGTTTTTATTTGAAAAATAATGGTTATTTAATGAAATATATTTGTATTTTGGATGTTTGTAAATACAGAACAGCTGTTCTTTTATATTAAATCTAAACAATCGCAACAATCTCAGCGTTTGTGTATTTCTTGCTCATATTAATGAAGTGGATGCAAACTCATTTAGACAATTGAATTTAAAAATTGCAGTATTATATCATGTAGATCTTTGTCTTTAATGTATTAAACATCGACATCGGTGAAGCCAAATGAATTTAATGTTTGTGTTGCCCTTTTATTTGCATTTAATTTTATTTATGTAGTTATTGCATCCTTATGTGGATAAATATTGTTTGTTAAATGTCTTGAGAACATTTTTTGTATTTTTGAAATTCAGTAAAAAAATGACTAAACAAGAAGAAACATCAGCTTTAGAACATGAGTAATAGATTTTTGGCAATTGTCGGACAATAATTTAATAATTAAATTAACATTTATATATATATATATATATATATATATATATATTCAAATAAATTATACATTAAATTGATCATAAGTGACAGTTGTTACATTAACATTCTTTAAAAAATAGAATTTTCTATTTCTATTCAAAGAATCATGGAAGACATGTATCACGATTTCCATACAAATAAGCAGCACAACTGTTTTCAACATAATAATCAGAAATGTTTCTTGAGCATCAAATCCGAGTGATTTCTGAAGGATCATGTGACACTGGAGACTGGAGTAATGATGCTGAAAATTCAGCTTTGATCACAGAATGAATGTGATTTTCCTGTACAGTGGAGCTGGGGAGGGAGGGCAGCATAATTTTGCAGGTGTACTTTTGTAAAATGGATATTACATGCTATGGCAGGGGGTAACAGGCAGCAGAAATGTACAAAATATGTACAAGAACAATTTTATGTACAAAAATAAGCAAAATTGATTGCATGTGATTATATTGCGCTAATAGAAATTTAAAGGTTATGAAAATTATGAACAATTTTTATTAAAAAATAAAATTATAAAACATTCTGAATTCAAAAACTGCTAGAAAATCAAATCCTTTTCTAAACAAATTTGTGTTCTAAATTTGAGGTTGATATCTGTAAAAATTAGCTTTCAGTAAGATTTCATTTGGGCGCAGTACCAAACTTTTCCATCAGATGCCAGCAAAGCTCCACTGGAAGACTCAGCGGTTGGATTAGTTATTTGCAGTACATAGAATTTCTCTCCCTCAAATACTTCATGCACACACGCACACAATTTTTTATTAAGCACATACAAACCACACTCTGACATCCATACCATCACACACACACAATTATAGTGGCATAATTTATTCAGTTGGCTCTATAATACAGCAGAAACAGGAAAAAAGAGAGTATTTGCTTTATATGCCAAACCAGAGAAAATGGTAAATAATAGTAAAAATTTTAATTTGCCAACAGAATAAAATCCGGTTAACATTGACTGCATCAGTTATAGTTAAATAACCCTTGATTAAAAACTGCCGTTTCAGTGGGGACATTTTTGTCCTTTAGGCCCTATTTTGTGTACCTATAGTGTCGAATAGATTTAGGAAAGGAAATAAGGGTGAAATATTAAAATTAAAAAAAATATACACACTTCTGCTAAAATATGAAGTGGGTGCTAACAGTCAAAATGATAAAAAAATGAAAAAGACAAAAATGTCCTTAAGGACGCACAAGTGTTAACTTGCACATTCCCTTATCTTATTTTCAGATTTGTCTGTATACAACAACATGTTACTTTGTGTTGATAAACTCGATACAAAATATATACAGTTGCAAGAAAAAGTATGTGAGCCACTTGCAGAGTCTGTGAAAATGTTAATAATTTTATCAAAATAAAGGAGATCATACAAAATGCATGTTATTTAGTACTGTCCTGAGTAAGATATTTTACATAAAAGATGTTTGCATTTAGTTCAAGACAAAAAAAGCTGAATTTATTAAAATAACCCAGTTCACCCCCCGACTCTTAATGCATCCGACTCTTAATGTTTGAACCTTTTTTAATAGTTGTGTTCGAGTCCCTCAGTTGTCCTCAGTGTGAAAAGATGAATCTCAAAATCATACAGTAACTGCTGGAAAGGGTTCAGATATGCAAAAATGCTTGAAAACTGATGAATCTGCAGGAGCTGGAGGATTTTTCTGAAGAACAGAGCTCAGTTTAACTGCTCAGGACAAACAAGAGACTCATGAACAACCATCACAAAACATAAAAACAGTCATGATCATCAGGTAACCACACACAGTATTAAGAATCAATGGTTCACATACTTATGAATGGGGTTATTTTAATAAATTCAGCTATTTTTTTGTCTTGTGGATTATATGTAAACATCTTTTATGTAAAATATCTTACTCAGGACAGTACTAAATAAAAAATAACATGCATTTTGTATGATCTCCCTTATTTTGTTAAAATTATTCACATTTTCACAGATTCAAATTCATTTAAAGCTTGTTCTATGTGAGGTCAAATACACAGCCTATCACACTCACTGTACATATTTTACACAATATAAAAAAATATGCAAATTAGACACATACATAATATGATCTGCAACACTCCTCAGTATTTTCCCAAACATGATGTCTAAACATCTGTAAATCAAGAAACATTTACATTTATTTGATTTTTCTTCACAGAAAATGACTTCTAATCAAATATCATTTTTGTGCTTCTCAACTAGGGATATTTTGCCAGTCATCCCAATGCCAAAAAAATGTTCCAATTTACCTGAATTGACTCATAAATGAATATTTATTTCAAAATGTTTAGACATTTCCACTGGAAAACAAGACAACTGAGAACATCACTTTATTTCAGTATGATGTGGTTTTCAAGCCGGGTTAAGGGTTTTTTCAATTATTTATATATATTTTTTAATGAATTAAAACTTTATCCCTTCAGTTTTCTTTACTTAAAAGCTCTTAAAGTAGTCAGTAAAGAGAAGTAGCGGTGTGTGTGTGTGTGTGTGTGTGTGTGATGTTGTGCTGTTGTGCTGTGAGTGACTCCAGAGCTGATCTGATCTGGAGTCAGTGTGAGCTGCTGCTGTTCATGATGGTGCCGCTGGGGAGGAATGAAGACAGGACCCGATACACAACATTACACACAACTCTAGCCTCTTTATAACACTGGTAAATACATGCTGTTATTTTTATCTGCTTGATTTAATGCTGTAAGAGCGTGTCGTTGTCGTCCTGATGTTTTAATGGCCTGTATTGATATCAGAGTTTCTGTTCAATGCTAACGGGTTAAATCTGTTAGCATACATCCTATACTCTACATGTCAGCTCGTTAACCATCACATAGTCACCGTTTTCAGAGTATTTTACACTTTTAATGGGTTAAAACGTCAAATAAACTGCGCTTTTGTCTAACGTAAGTGTATAATATAGTGCATAAACTGGTGTTAATGACGTGCTAATGAAGCTAACGCCTGTCAATGATGTGACTAGCAGCACTTTAGCCTGTTAGCTTCTCTGTGCTGTCTTATTAAAACACCACCGGTTTAATGATATGAAATATGTGTTGATTAATTATTTCAGCCCTTTTGGTTTGGGGATATTATTCATGTTGATCGGACAGAAGCAGATGAACTAATGACTGGAGCTTCAATACACAGGTGAGCTAATCAGTTAGCAGGACTGACATGACAGCTTGTTTTGATTCAAAATATACATTTGAAAATGAATATATCACATTGATGAATGCATGTCATTAATGGCTGCATGGTTTTAAGATCTCTAATGTGTTTTCTGGTTTGTCTATGTGTGTTTATATTGATAAATGTGAACATATTCATGCTTGGCTTGTGATTGTCATGAATGTCAAAGTGAAATTGGAAACTTCTAGAAAGTGTCCAGAATGACAGAAGCCTCAAGAGTCTGAGAAACTCACCTGCTTCAAAACTTATTGTTTAGTTTTCTTTGTTGTCACAGTTTGTCCATCACTGTGAGACACAATGTCCTCTTTGTAACTCTAGTAGTATGAGAAAATCATCCCAAAACTATCGGCTCAGTCAGCTGCCTTCACAGACTGCATTTTTGGGCATTAATAACCTAGTCAGCTGTCTTCCTAGACAGTGTTTTGGAGCATTATACCTTAGTGAGCTGCCCTCCTCAAGCATTTCCAGCATCATGACATAGTAAACTGCTCTCCTAGACAGCATTAAAGGCCGTTATAACTTGGTAAGGCAACTTCTTAGATAGCATCACATATTTTTGGGCATCATGGGTGTTGATGATGATGTCCAAAGTGCTGTCTAGATAGTCAGCTAACTAAGTGTTGTGACACAGCCCTTGTTGTGTGTTTTAGGTTAGTTTTGGTGTGTGTATTTGATATAGTTGCATGGAAACAGTGGTTTCAGTTTACAAATGCACCTTTACCCTCATTGTTTTGTAGTTAGTCTAACACCGGCCAAAAATAGTTTCCCTGCATTGTCCTACTTTCTTGTGACCATACAAGACTGTCATTTTCCAACAGTTTTTAAAATATAAAAAATAAAGTACCATTTATTACAACCACACTGCACAACTTTGTTGTGCATATTTATATTTTACAGTACTTGCACTGATTTAAATGTACCCAAACTTACAATTGAGCATTTTTGAACACATTTTGCTTGAAAGTGCACACATAAAACTGTTCAAGCTGGGCGTAATAACCTGCGTTTATTATAATGATTCACAGAGGAACAGTCTTATTTTAGTATTACTGTTATTTTAGTTATATACTATTGTAGCGTTTATTAATATTTTGAATTTATATTATCAGTTTTCATTTTTATTTTAGTTTGTTTTAATCTTATTTGCTTATATATATATATATATATATATATATATATATATATATATATATATATATATATATTTTTTTTTTTTTTTTTTTTCTATTTAGTAATTTTAGGACTTAAACTTATTTATTTTGCTTAGTTGCAAAGGCAACATTTTGCAACTATCATTTAGATTTTATGTAAACTATTTCAATTACTGAAAACTTTTAATAGTTTAATTTTTCATCTGATAATTATATATTATTTTAATTTTTTCAGCCTTCAGTTAACGAAAACAATTTTTAATAGTTTTTAAGTTTTAATACTTTAATCTAAAATGTATTTTATTTAACCTTTATTTCAATTACTGAAAATATTTTTTACTGGTTTTAGTTAGAGCTGCACGATTCTGGATAAGTTGAGAATCACAATTTTTTTGTTTCAAATAGAAATCACAATTCTCCCACGAATGGACGAATGAATGATTCACTTGTTTTGTTACTGAATGAATCAGCGTTTTTGAACGAGTGTCTTGAATGAATGATTCAATGACTCACTTATAAAGACTTGAATTCCAAGCGCGTTTTTACACCATTGAAGTGCATTTCAGGAAGGGGACACCATTTGTAGGGACGTTCCAAACAAAAGTGAGCAACTGAATCCCTTCACGAATGGCCCTTCCAAACCATATAAAGGCGCAATATATATTTTTTTGCCGCTAGAGGTCGCTTATTCCAAACAAAGGTCTAGCTTGATGACGCCTTGATTTCACAAAATCATGGGAAGTGTTGTCTTCACGTTTACAGCCGGTGGAAAAGAATCCGACGGGACTCGTGAAAATCAGAAATCATGTTCATGGATGAGGTTATTAACGTTACTGTAGTGTGAAGCAGAGCAGGGCCAAATGATGTTGGAGCTGAACGAGGCCTCTGGAGTGATTGCTATTGAGAACAGTGGCGCTTTTATTATGACACAGTCGCCACTTCCACTTCTTCGGTCAAGCGTATGTGAGGTAAAGCAGCGCTGTTTATCATATTAGATACATTTGTATGTTGAAAGTTGTTATAGTGCTACTCTGCGTTCGCTCTGCGGCTGCTATGAGACACTTGTTGCACACTGCAGTAAGATTGATTGATAATTGGCATGATAAAACATGGTACTCACTGTAAATCAAGAAAACGAGAATTAAACAGTAATACTTGCTATGTTGAGCTATATAACATGATTAGTTTTCTGTCGATATCCAAACAGTTTCTTATCTGTCTAATAAAACACATAATATATTAAAGCGTATTTGGTGTTTTCATGGTTTCTACAAAATGAAACTGGAAATCGAGGGTAAAGCCCAAAGTATACTTCACTTTTTACAGGTACGCGAGGGTCTGTGTACAGTGCGCGTGACACAATTTTTGTCATCAGAAGAGTACGCCGCCGGATTTTTGTAACTGCGCATACTTGTACACGCAGGTTGCACATACGTATTTAATTTTTTTTTTTTGCAGTAATTACTTTATCCACAAGGGGGCATTGATTCACAAGGTAGTCAAAGAAGAACTGCATAAACAGAACAGACCTGAACACATGCAAGCTACAGTGACGATGGAGGCCTACATAGACTAGAGATTGTGTGAAGAGATTAGAAAGTATACATGTAAAAAAAAAAAAACTAAGTATATCCATGGCTTAACGCAGGTATGATGTTATTGGTAGGCGACGCATGGTCTCGGTCCATGTCCTGGTTAAAATTGCTTATTTCTCTGGATATAAACATTCTTGGAAACATTTGGGGTAATGTAAGTACATAAGTCAGCAAAATTTGTAACATTGTTCTAGTGGTTTTTGGATATTTTAATCCAAAAATCTTACATATCGTGCCTTTTAAATCTAGATTTGGCGGGAGAGTTGGAGTTCACATATAAATGAATAATTCAAGTTGTTTTGTTTTTTGATATATTACACACATTTTTATCACACATGTAAAGCATATTTTAAAAACTTCATTATGAATGTACGTTTATTTGTTTCATGTTAACACCAATAATAATATATTCCGTTGTCGTGGTAGCATTCCATGTGATGTCGTGGTAGCATTCCCTTCGCTAAGTGCATTCCAAATGGCTTCATTATTTATGACGCACAAGTGCACTGCTCCCTCCAGAGTACCCACTTCAAGGGCTCTGCCCTTCGGAGTGAGTAAGGAATAGAGATGCTCACTTCCGACTGGAATTTGCCCATGACTTGTTTCATTACCGGATGAATCAGCATTTTTAAGCGAATCTCTTGAGTGAATGATTCAATGACAGTGCAATCTTACAGTTTCAAAATGTTTTTGATCACTATCGTAGAGGTCAGTGTTTATATCAGAACTATAAACTTTTGTCCAGTACTTCTGTGATCATTTGAATTATTGTAAGACCGAAATAATGATACTGTGTGGATGAAAAGACTGTTTGTGTAGCTGTTTCATACCTAAACATGACAACGGCTCTCTCTGGATCAGAGGCAGCGCCAACACAGATCTGAATTAATGCTCCGGTGTGATTTTGACAAAGTTTTAATAGACACTAGAGAATTGTTGTCATTTAGGAATAAGATTGCGTGGGTGTTTGAATCAAGGTCACGATTTTTAATGATTAATCGTGCAGCTCTAGTTTTAATTAATAATAGCAACACAGAAAAAGGAAAAAAATCCTGTTTTCAGTTTGACAAATTGGTATTAGGTACTATGAATATTGTCTTTAACCTCTTTAAACTCATTCCAGCCGCAACAAAAGCAAGCGTTTGGACACAAACCCAGGACTGAGCTCCTCCATCAGGATCATGGGAGAGAATGGCCCTCTCACAGAGTCAGCCATGCTCTTTGAAGACGAGGAAGAGGATGTGGACAAACTGTGCCGAGACGAGGAAGAAGAGGACAAGATGGCCAGGTTTGACAAAGATGACGACATAATCTCGGGACCCTCGTCGTCCTCGGGAAGGGTCTATGATCGCACCACTGTGCTCATCGAGCAAGACCCCATCCGCCTGGATGAGGAGGGAGAGGAGGACTGCATGGCCTTCCTGCCGGATGGAGAGGTCGAGGGAGACGAGGGATCGCTGGCTTTCATGGGTGACCCGGATGGCATGTCGCAGGGATACATACACCACACTATCTCGCCGGACCAGATACAGTTCATCATTAACCCGGGGTCCACACCTATGCCACGAAACATTGAGGGCGCGACGCTGACGCTACACTCGGAGTGCCCGGAGACCAAGCAGAGAGAGGTAGGGAACTTCATCCTGTATGTTTCCATGTTCATCTGTCTTTAGTGTGTAATGTTGCTGTTTGAGCATGAAAAAGATCTGCAAAGATCCAAAGTCCCTCCAGCGGGAGTTCTTCTCTATATCAGCGTCACTGTTTCTGAACTCCCTGAAACGCCTCCATTGTAGTCTTGAGGTTTCTTCCAGGAACGAACACGTCACAATATTCCTCATTTAAATAATTAATATGCAGAATAAAGGGGCGGGGCCTGGTTGAGTTAGTAGTGTGTTGAAACTGGTGGTTATGGTAAGGGGCGGGACATTTCCCAAACACACTCAAAGCGCTTGACCAATCACAACACACTAGTCCAGTTGACCAATCAGAGCACATTGTGGTTTTCAGAAGGAGGGGCTTCATAGAGACAGGACCTAAACAGAGCGTTACTGACAGACTGGGAAGAGAGGAGCTGCAACAATGGAGAATATGAAGAAAAATTATGTGTATTTTGAACTTTCAAGCATGAAAGCCCTCTGACCCTGAAATAGCAGATGTTGTTTTTTCTGTGCTTAAATCGTGTTGGACCGGTAAGGCCAGTTGTGTTTCCATCAGTCATGCCTGTTTGAGAGATTTGCTTGTTCAGTGAAAGCAGATCAGATAAGCTGGTATAGAGGACGTGTTCAATTCCAGGCCTGTGTTTGTATGGGGCGTTCATCCCACAGGATCTGTGTTTCCACATGATTTCACATCAGAGCTCTGAAACCAGCCATCCTCAGCTCTTACAGCGGGTTTCCTGGTCCACTAAACTTCCCCCATCTGTGAGTCAGGCAAAATCACTAGAGGACTGTTTTTTGCACAGCCCAGACCCCACATTAGTCCTAACCACTAGGCCATTTTTTATTACGTGTTCTCGAGCGATCGTGCATCGTTGTGTTCTCGTATGTTGTCATCAACAATCGTCAAAGTCCGGTTCCAATACTTACAACATACCTTTTTTCCATTTTTTTTTTTTTTTTTTTTTTTTTTTTTTAGACGCATGTAATTTGGGGATTCTGTGTTTTATGATTTAATGCAAATTTATTATTAAATATGATAACCAAATGAATGCATAAATCTTTAACAATTGAATTAATCTTTTAAAATGTAACGACATTAAAGGATTAGTTCACCCAAAAATGAAAATTCTGTCATTTATTACTCACCCTCATGCCGTTCCACACCCGTAAGACCTTAATCTTCAGAACACAAATTAAGATATTTTAGTTGAAATCCGATGGCTCAGTGAGGCCTCCATAGGGAGCAATGACATTTCCTCTCTCAAGATCCATTAATGTACTAAAAACATATTTTGTGAGTATAGTGGTACGAGAATATTTTTGGAGCGCCAAAATAACGACTTATTTCAACACACTGATTCATTTGTGCTCCGATGCTTCATGAAGCAGTGTTTTGAAATCAGCAATCACTAAATAAGTCGTTATTTTGTTTTTTTGGCGCTCCAAAAATACTCTCTAATATTAATATTGAACTACTGTACTCACATGAACTGATTTAAATATGTTTTTAGTACCTTTATGGATCTTGAGAGAGGAAGTGTCCATTGCTCCAGGCCTCACGGAGCCATCGGATTTCAACAAAAATATCTTAATTTGTGTTTCTAAGATTAATGAAGGTCTTACAGGTGTGGAACGCCATGAGGGTGAGTAATAAATGACATTATTTTCATTTTTGGGTGAACTAACCTTTTAACAATTCCTTTTATTTCTTGGCAAACAAAGTGACTTCATGTTTCAATCTTCACAAACACTAGTCCATATTGCGATTTGATTAAGCGTACAGCCCTATTTTTTTATTTTTTATTTATTTATCCACAATTTGCCAAATTCTTTCACATTCTGCATTTTACTGTAAATTCCATTTTTATGAATGGAATCAGCAGAAAATTCACCCTATTTTCTAAATGCATTTTATAGATCTTATTGTGAACAATAAGATCTATAACATGCATAAATACTGAAACCAAAAATAAAGTTTCTGTGATTTAAATTTGGGTAACTAATTGAAATTCAGCATGCTGTTTTTTTTGTTCAAACCAGTTCTTTGGCAATGAGCTCCTCTTGATAGTTCAGCTGAATGAATTATACAATTATATACTGCAACAACGTTTTCTTTCAGCCCTTCAAAACTATTTCGACCACCAAAATCACTAGTAGATCTTTACACTTCAGACGGGTGTGGGTTTGGAGTGTTGTGGGTGCGATGAGCTCGTTTGTGCTGCATCCGTTTTGTTTGTGATTAATGATATGACTCAGTCTAAACACGGCCAGTGTGTTGAAGACATTCAGATGTCATACCAAAAGCCTTACATTGACTTTAAGGGGGTCATTATCAAGACATGTAGTCTCAGAGCCTGTATGTGAAAGAGCCTGTTGAACTGACTGATATTATGTGACATTTCATGCTGAACAGACTGAAGATGCAAAAAAACAAAAAATTCAAATATAGTCATAATCTAGTATTGCTCATGTGTAATGGCCACCGTGAAGCACAAATAGAATAATTTGGTTGTAACAAATGGCACCAGGTGGTCTATTTGCATTACACAGACTTGCAAATCACGTCCTTTTCTGCCTATTTTGCAACACACACACACACAGCTTTGTCTCATAATACATCAATGCGTTTAAACTTGTACTTTTTGTATGCCTTATTGTTACATGAGCTCACTGCATTCATAGAGTGACTGATGTTGATAATGTATATGAGAGACTTCATTATCCAACATTATCTTGATTACAGTTTTATGCTCAAATCATGTTTTTCACATGTGACCCATATCTGACATTGCTCTGAACAGAAGAACCTTCTTAACTCATTTAAATGCATAAAACACTGAAATAATTGAATTTTTAAACAAGTTTTTAATTAATATATTAATATATGCTACCATTCAAATGTTTGGGGTCGGTAAGATTTTTTCATGTTTTTGAAAGAAGTCTCTTCTGCTCACTAAGGCTGCATTTAGTTGATCACAAATACAGTAAAAATTGTGAAATAACTTATTACAATGTAAAATAACTATAGTAAAGTGTAATTTATTCCAGTGATCAAAGATGAATTTTCAGCATCATTACTCCAGTTTTCAGTGTCACATGATCCTTCAGAAATCATTCTAATATGATGATTTGCTGCTCAAGAAACATTTATGATTATTATCAGTGATAAAAACAGTTGTGCTGCACAATATTTGTGTCATACATTTTCAGGATTCTTTGATAAATGGAACGTTCAAAAGAACAGCATTTATCTGGAACTGAATTTTTTATAACATTATAAATGTCTTTGCTGTCAATTTTTATCAATTTAATCCATCCTTGCTGAATAATAGTATTAATTATTTTCTATAAAAAAAAACAAAAAAACAACAACTCTTGAATGGACTTTTGAATGGAAGTCTATATTAATTTTTTCAGTTTTCAAAATGTAATGAATGTAGGATTGATGGATTGTTTTAACATGAAATAATAAGCAAGGATTGTCAGGGCTGTCAATCATTCTAGTTCTTCCAAACAATCTTCTAGCAAAGATTAAAGATTAAATTGTGTCATGTTAAATAACTAACACTATCCATTAGGGGTGTAACGATTTATCGTAGTACGATATTTCGCGATGCAAACATGTTACGATATGCATCGTAGAGTGATGGCGATACTTTTACGATATGACGGCAGTTTAATCTTATTGGTTGAGCTGCCGACGTGACCTACTCTGCAAGGTGGCAGTGAGAGAAGCCGGTTGTCACCGCATATAAATGGTGTGTCTCAATCAGCTCTCTAGTTCAGTAAGTGTTTCGGGCACACATTGAATCTTGCAAGCAGGTTTAAACGTTTCTCATGTCAGTCTCTTGCATGGTCGCGTGAGAAAAGTCGTGGCTTTCTTTCACCGCAGACAGTGCACAGCAATAGCTGTGCTCACAGAAAAGCAAAAGACGCTTGCGATGCTTTGCTTTAAGAAGTTCTGTGGGGCCGTTCACATATTGCGTCTTTTCCGCGTGCAAGTCAGTTATTTTTTTCAAATGTAGCGCATGCAATTCTCAACTTTTCAGAATGCCGCAAGCGCACCGCAGGTCGTGTGACAAGAATCAACCGATCAGCTATGGCCTTTCCGTAACAAAACATCAAAAGCTCAGCCGAACAGCTGATCATAGCTGTACATGGTGGTTTTTATATCTTATCTCCATCAATATATCTCGTAGTAAAACTAATGCAAGGGCTAGAAATCATTTATCCTTTGCAGAAACATCCTGATCCTCTTGGAGAGCTCAGTTCATGGTTGCATAGCAACGGCCGACGCCACGGGAGCGCAAGAGCTTTGGAAAGGAGAAGCGGTGCGGCCGCGCCTTCCACGCGTTTTTAGACGCGATATGTGAACGGTCCCTATTCATAATTCTAAGTTCATGTTAAATTTAAAAAAAAATTTTCAGTGACAGACAGCCCTATTCAACTGTTAATTTGAATACAGAAGGTTTTTATAAAAAAATTATTTTTATTTATTTTATTGAAATTTTATTTATTTATTTATTTTATTGAAATGTGATCTTGTATGTACAACAAGGAAAATTATTGAAATTTGTTCATGTTTTTTTAATAAATCTTGTTTGAATTTCAGTTTCATTTTGTTCAAAATATCGTGATACGTACCGTATCGTGACCTGAGCGTATCGTTACACCCCTACTATCCATCTGGATGACATTGATACATTTTTGTTGAAATATGACTTACTGTAGGACAACTTGTGATAGTTTGACGGTGTTAATTTGGGGATTTAAATAGTTAACATCCCCAAGTGAGAAATAACATTTGTTTGACCAGTGCTATTGGTTAACAAATGTTATTGCTCTACAATAAACAACTAACGAGATCTAAATGAAAGTGTTGCTGATTATATACAGTATTATATGAAAATGTGAGGTGATTGTAAAATATGAAGACGTCATGGTCAGAAGCAAATGGTGTGATGAAACATTGACTTATTGTCTTAAAGTGAGTATAACAAATGAAATTAAGGTGTGTTTTTTTTTATTTTGAGCTATTGATGTTTATGTAGTTTGTCTTGTGTGTGTTTGCCTGTTAAAAGCAGGGAGAGATCAGCATTATCTCCGGGGTCTGATGTTTTTTGCTGACGGTTTTGTACGACAAGAGAGTTTGCTGCTGAATACTGATCATTGGCTTGGTGTAAAAGAGAGTCTGTTTGCTGCTGAAACACACACACACACACACACACACACACACACACACACACACACACTGCTTATGAAATATTTTAGCAGAATTCTTCACAAAATGTTACAAATAATTACTTGATATTGTATTAATTATTAATAATTATGACCTATGATTTGGACTTTTGATTTGAATTTGATCTTCATATCTAATATATCTGATTAATATTTTATGTTTTACTTTTACATTGAACTGTAAAGAATATAAGTGATTTTTTTTTTTAAGTCTACATTTTAACATGGACTCGTGTTTGGTGTCAGTAAGATTTGTTTAATGTTTTCGAAGTCACTTATGATCACCAATGATGTATCAAAAATACAATAAAAACAGCAATATTGTGAAATAATATTATTATAATTTAAAATGGCTGTTTTCTATGTGAATATATAGTAAAGTGTAATTTATTCCTGTGATCAAAGCTGAATTTTCAGCATCATTACTCCAGTCTTCAGTGTCACATGATCCTTCAGAAATCATTCTAATATGATGATTTGATGCACAAGAAACATTTCTGATTATTATCAATGTTGAAAACAGTTGTGCTGCTTCATATTTTTGTGGAAACTGTGATGCATTTTTTTCTGGACTCTTTGAGGAGTCTTTACTGTCGTTCTGCTGTTGAATAGGTTATAAACAGAGAGCGAGTAATGAGACTTTATTAGAATGCTCCCGTCACACTCAGGTGATTTCATCACACTGGAAATGAAAGGTCAAGTCAAATGCATTGCATTGTGGGATACAGTATTCCATGCAGTGTTCTCTGCTGTATTCTGCACCTTCAGTTCATATTCAGGGGCGTTTCCTCCGAGGAGGCAAGGAAGGCAATGCCACCTCAAATAATAGGATGAGAAAATAATCCATATCACAAAAATAAAACAATGCAAATATTACAAAATGTGACATCAAAAAGTGTATAAATCACTTGTTTTTCTAAAGTAACACTGTCCAACAGCGACAACCGCAGGTAAAGTTACAGCGGGACACCGCGTCTCTCGTGCCTTGAGTGAAAACAGGATGTGTGTCACAGTATCCATGGATTCGGTCTTAAAGGAACCGTAGCCTATATTTGTCATTAATGTTAATAAAACAACAAAATATGTTAAATAAATGTATACGTGGTAAAAAAAAACCTACTGTATCTGAAAAACACATTTATTTAATTTGTATCTCTATAGTATTTGTTGTATTGTTTGTATTTTGTTTCTTTTTATATAAAAACAATCATATATATTGGTAATTATGCCCTTTGAAGGTTATTGGACACTGACATTTAGCGAGTGCTAGAAAAAAGTATCAGTACTCGTACTCGGTCCTTAAAAAATGGTATCGGTGCATCCCTAAAAAAAAAAATTATGGCAACATTGGGAAGACTATTTAAAAAGCAAGTAAACAACTCAGCCACTTAGATATCACCTTGAAATGGCCTGAAAAATTGTGACTTGTGGGGGTTTTAGTGAGTAATCAGCTCGGTGAAATTAAAGATGCATCTTCGTGTCTTTGACGGTGTTTACTGAGATTGACTGATGATCCGAAAATAAGTTGACTATTAAAAAGAACAGCTGAACATCAGTTCACAAATAACATATATTGTTTAAATTGTTACTGCCTTTAGTTATTTTGGATTTTTTTTTAAATGCTTAAAACACTAATTTGATGACATTTATACTTGGTTTTAATAAATAGAACATTAATTTCTTCTGCATAGGCCCACTATGCACAGTGTGCATACAGTACTTCAGAAGTAGTATCAGTTGTATGGCAACCATTTGCCAGTACTGTGACAGGAAATGAGGAGAGAAGGAGTGGGTGTATTGGGAAATGAGCACACATGATCACCATGTGAGTTAACCACTAGGCCACATCTCTGACCAGTGTGCCACTTAACCACAAGTGATTATAAAGAAATGTAAATTGATAAACGTTTGTCAAGTGATTCCAGTACACACATATTCGAGATAAAGTATGTTTTGTTCAATGTAGAGCCTGGCATCTGTGAGAGAATATTGTTTTGGTAGTTTATTGGAGTTTGGCTAAATAAGACGGAAATGTTTTGTTCATCAAAAAGGAAATGTTTTGTTGATTTGAGTCATGCTTTGACCTCTCGTTTCTCCTTTGGAGACTGTAATACCCGTTTAACACGTGAGTCGTTTGCAGTATATTGCAGTAGCTATTATGGCCATCTGTAAAGTCTTGATTTTGTTTTTGGGCTTTAAAGGGGACCTATAATGCCTCTTTCACAAGATGTAATGTAAGTCTCTGGTGTCCCCAGAATGTGTCTGTGAAGTTTCAGCTCAAAATACCCCACAGATCATTTATTATAGCTTGACAAATTTGCCCCTATTTGGGTGTGAGCAAAAACACGTCATTTTTGTGTGTGTCCCTTTAAATGCAAATGAGTTGGAAGAGGGCGGAGCTTTAACAGCTCAACAACAACAAAGCTGGAGAATCTCACGCAGCCAAAATGAGGATTGTCAGTAACGGTGTTCAGCCTTACATTGTCTAAGGCTCGACACTGATGGAGAGACTCAGGAAGAAGTTACAACTTTTAGAATGAAACTGGACGTTTCTGAATGGTTAGTGGATAAATTTATGTAGTTGCTGTGGAGTTGATTCAACTCATCCACTAGCATGTGACGTCATGTTCATCTTTTGTGTTGAATTGACCCTCGTTTGTGAAGCAGTCCGGCGTAAAATGACGGCATGTCAACAACACTCTACTACAACAACTCTTCCTCTTCTCTAAAGCAGCCCAGCATGGCCCATGGCGGGGTTTATGTAAATTTTAGAGTTAGTGATGTCACTTACCCGGGAAGAAGCTCATTGTAGTCCCTACCAGCCGTTTGTTGTAGTTACAGCGATTTGTGTAAAAGAAAATATCTCCCTTTGCATTGAACTTTGAGCATCGTAACTTTGCAGATGTTGTTTATGCTCAAACAGCAACATTACACACAAACTAAAGTTAAAAAAGTGAAATCATAATCAAGGACCACTTTAATAGAACTGGTTTTAATGCTTGACAGTGTGTTGTGATTGGTCAAGTGCTTTGAGTGTGTTTGGGAAATCACCCGCCCCTTACCATAACTGCGAGTTTCAACACACTACTAACTAACTCAACCAGGCCCTGCCCCCTTTTGGAGGGCGGGAATTATTTAAATGAGGAATATTGTGACATGTTCGTTCCTGGAAGAAAACTCAAGACTACAGTCGAGGCGTTTTTCAGGGGTTCAGAAACTTTTTTGTGACTTCTGGTGTTTTGCTTAAAGTAATAAGATTAAAAATAGTAGTATACTTTAATTAAATGCCTTTGTTGAAATTTCCACATTTACATGTCAATCCGTGTTCATTTTGACTCATTTTAATTCAGCGAGAACACATGTTAACACAGGCACTGAAAAAATACGCTCATCATATCTACTGCAAGTGGATGATGTGTGAAACGGGCATAATGCCTCTTTCTTTGTAACTGTTGGCTGTTTTCTGATCATCTCAGGTGAAGCGATACCAATGCATGTTCGAGGGCTGTACGCGCACCTACAGCACGGCGGGAAACCTGCGCACACATCAGAAGACGCACCGCGGCGAATACACATTTGTGTGCAACCAGCAGGGCTGCGGCAAAGCCTTTCTCACGTCCTACAGCCTGAAGATCCACGTCCGCGTCCACACGAAAGAAAAACCCTTTGAGTGTGATGTCCAGGGCTGTGAGAAAGCCTTCAACACTCTCTACAGGTGAATATGAATATGATATTTTGCATTAGCATGCTTAAATAGCTCCTTCTGCCCTGTGGGCTTTGCTGTTAGACAGTGATTGCATTGTGTGGATGGCAGCGTGTGGGTCTCACAGAAACTCATATTCACACTCATGTGACTGCTGGTCTGCAGACCGCAGATCCGCCACCATTCACTTCCTGTCAGCCTCTGTTTGCTAAGAGTAACATGACATGTTGATGGTTTCTTAGATTTAATTCACAAGCTCTTGATAACATTTGATATCGATTCATTTGGATATATATATATATATATATATATATATATATATATATATATGCATCAGGTACAGAACATGTGAAATTTTCTTAAGAAAAAAATCTCTGTCAACTAATGCTGTAAACTGTACAGTGCACAACAGAGGGCATAATATTCAATTATATTTAGATATAATAATCAATGCTCCAAAACTCATTAGAGCAACACTCATTAGTTACATTTGGCAATGTAAGTTTTTATATTTAATGATATAATTATGTTTCTACTACAGTTCGTTGTAGAAATGTAAACATTTAAACTGTGGCTGTCATAACTTGTTTTAATTACAGATTTATTAAACTGTACAATAAATAAGACGTCACTAACAGGTTAAGTAAAAATATAAGGAATATGTAATATAGTGCATGTATTTAGTACAAATATAGAGTTATTTGGTGCTGTAACTAATAATAAAGATGAAGAGATGATCAGTTCATATACCGCTTGAACTGAGGCGCTACAGCGATCTGTCACCACTAGAGGTGTGGTGAGACAGTTAGCACACGAGACGAGACACGAGATTGAGTTCACGAGAACGAAGATGAGTTTTTTTATCAAGTATTTTAAGAGATCCTCAATGATGAAATGCATGACTATAAAAATAGTCTGCGGATGCGTTTGAAATGTTTTAACTAATCATCTTGTAATGAATGTCGTTTCAGTTCTACTTTCTGAGTATGAATTATCATATGCAGTAAAAGACAACAATACTCAAGTACTGTTAAAGGTTTTTCCACAAACTCAACTGACTGGCTTCTCTCACACGAGTCTCTTCAGATCTTACTTTACATGACTGATGAGCTTCTACAACTTTTGACCTCCTAACTGAACTCATTTCCACAAATTGATTATAGAAATAAAAACACTATAAATAAAAATGAATACGTTTTCTCTTTGTCTTATTAAGTGTGAACAATAAGTGCAAGCATAATCAAAGTACTATCTCAATATTCAAAGTGCAAATAGAGACCAAATATTGATCTCGTCACACCTCTAGTCACCACACGTTAGCTGAAGCTGCATTTATTGTTTGAATTTCATAATAAAATTGACAGAATATGAAAGTTATACCTTGTTTCATACCAAAGGTATCAACGCATAAATAATGATCAAAGCTTCAAATAATGTTTAGAGAAGTTTTGTTCTCTAAACATTATTTGTGGTTTTCCAGGTCTAGAAGGTCTAAACTTATCCACTTTTTTTCTTACGCTTTTTTTAATAGAATTTTTTAAAATTAAAATAAGAAATATCTTGATTTGTAGTTAATTTAGCTTATTTTAATGTTTGTTTTGTCTTGTATTTGTGTAAATCAAGTCATCTCAAGGCCTCCGTATGACTTACACAAATACAAGTTTTCTGAGGCCCTCTAGTGGCCTGACCTCCTGTTTGATATCACATTCCACAGTTGGTCATTCACAGTACATTAGGAGACTTGTTTTGTATTACAAGTTTTCTGAAATGTTATTTTAAATATGCAGTTGAGGCATTATCTAATTAAATATGCTCACAAGGGATGTAACGATTCACTCAACTCACGATGCAATGTGATTCACGATACTGGCAGGGTTCGTACGGTTGTGAAAAACCTGGAAAAGTCATGGAATTTTAAAACAGCGATTCTAGGCCTGGAAAAGTTATGGAAAAATAAATAAACCAGAAAGTTTTGGAAAAGTCATGGAAATTTAAAACAGCGATTTCCAGGCCTGGAAAAGTTTTGTAAAAGTCATGGAAATTTGTTTCAAAATATTTATGTAATAATAGAAAATATGTTTAAGTGATAATATTGGTTACTTTGTAAACATACTTTGTTTATTTGATCCACCCGACTGCGGCATATAACCAATCACACGCGTTTCTGTCGAGGCAATCAGAAGATTTCAGGTTAGTCATCGCTGAAACAAAGAGTTTCGTTCAGTGCATGCGCTCTGTCTGAATTCTGACTGAAACTCGTGAATTTTCCCATAATAAACAACAAAGTGCAGATTGGATGTAAGAGATTCACGTCGCAGTGTCATCAGCTTCTGTGATTTTAACAGTGTTTGTGAGAGCGCTTCAACTCGCGCTACACACAAGTTATGGACAGCTTCACAATCGGTCCCGTTCTCTGCTCCCTCTGTGTACAGTTTATTCAGTTAATATAATTTATTCATCATGCTGGTAAGATCAAATGAACTCTTCATTTTCTAATGTGTAAAAAGCATTAAAATAATTCATAAACAGTTCTAGGATTGTAGCCAGAATATGACATTCAGTTTCCCCAAACACAAAAACATTTGATGTATCTAATAATCAACATTAATAATCATTATTAACAATATCAAGAGCATTAATTGACAAAAATGACTTAATTTTATAATTTGAGTAACTTTAAACAGTCCGTGTAAATAAACATTTATGCTATTTCATACTTCTGTTCCACCTCTGCAGTGTGAAGATGGATTTTGTTAATGCTAAAGTTTTATTGGTAACAGTCTATATAGTGTTCTGATTGACTTAAAGGTGCCCTAGAACTTTTTTTTAAAAGATGTAATATAAGTCTAAGGTGTCCCCTGAATGTGTCTGTGAAGTTTCAGCTCAAAATATAATACCCCATAGATTTTTTTTAATTCATTTTTTTAACTGCCTATTTTGGGGCATAATTAGAAATGAGCCGATTCAGGGTGTGTGGCCCTTTAAATCTTGTGCTCCACGCCCCAAGAGCTCACGCTTGCCTTAAACAACATAAAAAAAGTTCAAACAGCTAATATAACCCTCAAAATGGATCTTTACAAAGTGTTCGTCATGCAGCCTGTCTAATCACGTAAGTACAGTGTTTATTTTGATGTTTACATTTGATTCTGAATGAGTTTGATAGTGCTCCATGGCTAACGGCTAATGCTACACTGTTGGAGAGATTTATAAAGAATGAAGTTGTGTTTATGAATTATACAGACTGCAAGTGTTTAAAAATGAAAATAGCGACGCTTTCTTGTCTCCGTGAATACAGTAATAAACGATGGTAACTTTAACCACATTTAACAGTACATTAGCAACATGCTAACGAAACATTTAGAAAGACAATTTACAAATATCACTAAAAATATCATGTTATCATGGATCATGTCAGTTATTATTGCTCCATCTGCCATTTTTCGCTGTTGTTCTTGCTTGCTTACCTAGTCTGATGATTCAGCTGTGCACAGATCCAGACGTTAATACTGGCTGCCCTTGTCTAATGCCTCGATCATGGGCTGGCATATGCAAGTATTGGGGGCGTACATATTAATGATCCCGACTGTTACGTAACAGTCGGTATTACCTTTAAGTAATTGGTTAAAGTTAAGTATTTGACAATTGACAACACAGATAATCATAAAACATTGCACTTATAAATAAATAAAATGCCCCTGGAAATCAATTGCAGGGGGCCCCACAATTACACATAATTACAATAACACATGAATCAGAAAATACTGTCAAAAGCCAGAAAAAAATCAACCTATTTGTAAGAATGAAATGTGATATAAAAATCAGGTGAATGATATAGGAATAAACCTTCAGAATAAGGTCAAGGGTGTCCAACCCTGCTCCTGGAGAGCTACCGTCCTACAGACTCCAACACACCTGTCTGTAATTATCAAGCAACCCTGGTGTGTTTGATTGGGGTTGGAGCTGAAATCTGCAGGATGGTAGCTCTCCAGAAGCAGGGTTGGACACCCCTGATATAAATAATGGGAATAAAACTGTAAAGTTTGGTGTATGTAAAGCTTCTGCAGTGGAGATTTTTGACAGGAGAAAAAAAAACGTATGCAACCCTGGTTACCTGAGAAGGGGAACAAGACACTGCGTCTTGGTGTTGACGTAATGAGGGAACGCCATCGTAGGGCTGGTCCGAATACCATAACGGGTTGGCTATTTAAATAAAAGAAGAATGAAAAATAAATGAACGAACTGTAATAAATAAAGAACATGCCGTCCTAGTAAAATTTCACGTTTGAGTTTTAACAAGCTCCTATATTATGCAGTAGATTCATTTAGATTGATAATAATGGGTAAAAAGGCAAATAAATTTTGTTCCTCTTATTCTATTTTCCACAATGTCAAAGCAGCGTAGCTTAACCCAAAATAACAAGCAAAATACAAGGGAACACATTGGTAGGCTAAGAAGAATCAAATATATTTAAGAATAACAAGGTTGGGTTCCTTCAACTGTCCATCCTATTAAAAATAGCTAGGCTATATATGATAATTGTAAAAAAGAGTATTGTATTTCGCCAGATTTTGTAATGTAAACATATTTAAGCGCGAATGAGAACCATTTTGCGTGTGGGGGATGCCAGGTGTGCAGAAAAGGAAAAAAAAAACTAATATTCAAATCCCAAAATTGAAAATCGAACCCACTGAACGAATATTCGAATATTTGGGTCCAGCCTTATGCCATCGTGACCAGTTGACTAGTGCATAAAACCTATGTAGCATCTAACATTAGAGAAACGTGCGACGTGAAGCCGCTGCTCATAGTGCTTTTTGCCGCCTAATTGGGCTTGAACGGTTAAATACATACCCATGTGTCAAAGTGGCAATGTATTTGCAAGTAAACACAGTAATTTATGTCTTAAGTGAACTAAACTGTTGAAAGAAAATGTATAAATGTATATTTAATTTACACAGTAAAGACAATGCAGTGTTTTTATACATCTGATTACTTTTTACATTTTATGTAGTGTTTCTCATTTTTTAGTGCTTTAAGTTTCTCAGGTAGGCCTATTTCATTTGTGTCTTTGTTCTGTTGTAGTTTGTTTTCTTCACTCTTTCTTTATCACTATTTACTTGTCTTCGCTGAGCTTGAGAGTTTTTTTTATTATTATTATTATTATTATTATATTAAAAATGGTGATAATAATTATGAAATTTCACAGGTATCAAAACATTCGATATCATAAACACCTTATTTAAAGCAAAAATAACTATATCGTGATATAAGATTTTGGTCATATCGCCCACCCCTACATTCGTACTTTGTATAAAGGCATCTGATGCAATTATTGTGTTGCTCTCTCGTCAGACTGAAAGCACACCAGAGGCTGCACACTGGGAAGACGTTTAACTGTGAATCAGAGGGATGCACCAAGTACTTCACCACGCTCAGTGACCTGAGGAAGCATATCCGCACGCACACGGGCGAAAAACCATTCAGGTGAGGAGCAGGAGATCATGTGACGGAATTCTGATTGATTCATGCCTTTCCCTAGTTCAGAAGTGCTTTACAAAATTAACAGCCAATTGCATGATCCATTTTAATTTTCCCTGCCACTGAGAGTGGAGACAGTGATCTGCTAACTGATACAGCTGGAGACTGCAGAACACGTGCTAAATCGTGAACGTGATGTGTCTGCATATTAGCAAAGATTGATGAACTATTATACTATTGTGTTTGTGTCTGCAGGTGTGACCATGATGGCTGTGGTAAGGCTTTCGCTGCTAGTCATCACCTGAAAACACATGTACGGACACACACTGGTAAGACACTGTCAGTCTGTCAAACAATACAAAGCAGTTATTTACTGTCACTGACTAAGTCCTTTAAAGCCTACTGCATCATATTTGATATGCAAATTTCTAAGGCGTATAATCCTTCTGATTGATAGTTTAGGCTTTTTTTAGCAGTATGATTGTACAAACCTTCAGCTTGTGGTTCACGTGTCTTTTTGCTGTATAAAGTAAATTTGAGAATAACTTTGATATTGTTAGTAATATTTCAATATGAACACTTATTTTATTTACAGTATTTCACAAACACCACTTTTTCACCTTAATCAGTACTTATGCAATCGATTCTGGCTTTGTTTTGCTAAAATGTCCATTTTTTTAGACAAGAGAACCTCTTTTTCTGTTCCAGGAGAGAAGCCGTTTTTCTGTCCGAGCGATGGCTGTGAGAAGACCTTCAGCTCTCAGTACAGCCTGAAGAGTCACATCCGAGGTCACGATAAAGGTCCAACGTTCACCGTGAGCAGTCATCCGCTGTCAGAGGTGAACACTCGCATGGTCACAGCCCTCTGTGGCTGCTTTATTACACCCACACTTTTTGACAGTGGACTTAATTGGTCCTGTTGTACTTGTTCAACCTTAGGATGCGAATCACTCGCTGTGCCTCAGTGATTTGAGCCTCATTTCCACTGACTCTGAGCTCCAGGAGAACCATAATAATGTGAGTTGCGTCCTCATTTACACAGAGCTGTTTTCAGTCGTCTCCCAGATACGAGTACATCTCAGCACATGTTCATGTCTCAGTCTCAGGGTTTGGATCTGAACAGCGTCACCCCCATACGAATCTTTGAGCTGATGTTCCAGAGTCCTGAGAACAGTGTCAGCCAGGACGAGCCGAAACCCACAGGCAAGAACTTTTAGAGCTCACTGTGTTCAAAGACACTCGGGTCACTTCTGTTATGCAGTACGCTTTGAACTTTTAAAAATGAATAAGTGTGCTAAATGTGCTAAAGAAGCCATATTATGCCCTTTTTCAAAGTCTTGATGTTGTTTTTGGGCTCTACTAGAACAGGTTTTCATGCTTGAATGTTGATTATTTTCCTCATATTCTCCATTGTTGCAGCTCCTCTCTTCCCAGTCTGTCAGTAACACTCTGTTTAGTTCCTTTCTCTATTAAGTCCCTCTTTTTGTTCAGCTGGACCAGTGTTGTGATTGGTCACGCGCTTTGAGCGTGTTTGGGAAATGCCACGCATCTTCAACACACTTTTAAACCAAGTTAACCAGGCCCTGCCCCTTTATTACACATGTGCCTTGGGCAGGAATTATTTATTTTATTATTTTTGTGTATGCCAGTCCTTCAGAGACTTGCTCAGATACCTAAAAATTGTTCGAAACACATTCGCAATGTCAAAACATGCCAGAAACCTGCTAGCAAAATGTTAACAATGCTTTAAAACATGCTAAAAACCTGTTAACAAAATATCAGTATGTTGAAAACATGCTATCAGTGTGCTAAAATCTGTGATCAATGTGTTAAAACATGTTAACAACAGTTGTGTCCCAAATTACACTACACTTGCACTATGCACTCTACAGTGTGGTGTATGAATTTTGTAAGGTTTTGTCGTCATTCAGTATTGAGTGTGATCAGCCCTCCCTCTCTGCTAAGGAAAGCTGCGACAGTTGAGTGTACGAAGTGTCCAACACTCTACACTTCATTGTTTCGGTTAATTAAGCTCATCATTCAGATATTTAAAATGCACTTTTTATTTTTGGAATTGAATTATGAACATGTTAATAACATGGTAAAACATTCTAGTGATGTGATAAAACATGCTAGGAACATGATTAACAATATGTTAAGTCATGTTAGCAATTGTTAAATTTAGGGCTGTAAAAATAAACAATGTGTTAATTTTGCGATTTAATTTTTTCAATTTTAACGCATTCAAAATATTTAAAGCAATTAACGCAGCGTCCATTTTTTCCTGGCAACCTTTGGCTAGCATTACATTATATGATGTGCTTGATTTTTTTTTTTTTTTTTAATCGATTGACAGCACTAATTAAAATAATGTTAGCAACGTGCTAAAACATAGTAACCAAATGGTTAAACATATTAGCAATGTGTTAAATCCTGGTAGCAACATGCTAAAACATGTTATCAATGTGTTAAAACACGTTAGCGACATGGTAAAATATGATAAGAATGTAGTAACAATATGCTGAAATGTTAAATCATGCTAGCAATTGTTAAAACTTGTTATTGCTAAAACATGTTAGAAACCTTTTAACAACATGTTAAAACATGCTTACAATGTCAGTGTGTTAAAACATACTAGGAACATGCTAGCAATGGCTTAAAATGTGTCAATGTGTTAAAACGTTAGCAACATGCTAAGAATTGTTAAAACGTTAAGAACTTGCAAACAATATGTTAAAACATTCTAACGGTGGTAAAACATGATAGCAACATGGTAACATTATGCTGAAATGTTAACAATGTTAAATTATGCTAGAAATTGTTCAAATATGTTAGCAATGTGTTAAAACATGGAAGCAACATGTTAAAACATGTTATCAATGTGTTAAAACATGCTACCCATGTGCAAAAACATAAAGAAACATGGTATCAACATGTTTCACATTAATATTGTTAACGTGTAGAAACATGCTAGCAATATCAATGTGTTAAAACATGTTAGTAACGTGCTAAATCTTGTTAGAAACATTTTAACAACATGTTAAAACATGCTAGCAATGTCAGAGTGTTAAAACATTCTAGGAACATGCTAGCAATGGGTTAAAACATGCAACGCGTTAAAACATGTTAGCAACATGCTGAGAAATGTTAGAAATATGTTAAAACATGTTTAAACATGTTAGGAAACATGATAGAATTGTGTTAGTGATGTGTTAAAGCCTGTTAGCGCTTGTTTGAAAAGTTTAACCAGTAGATTAATGATGGTAACATGCAATGTACTGCATAACAGGAATGACCCATCACATGTCCTGTCGCTCAGTCTGACGTCACGCTTCTGTCTCTCCAGATAACCCCGCAGAGTCTTTTGGCCTGGAGTCGTCTCCTCAGTCAGCCGCTGCAGATGTGTCCACTCACCCCACTTTCCCTCAGCCCCCTTCATCCACCTCATCCCCATCCTGCTCCATCACAACCCCTGCACCTGAGGCTCAGACTCCGCCCACAACACTCCCCTCTCAGCCGGCTCCGCCCCCCGCTGCCGGCAGCTCATTACTGACCTCCACTTTCGCCTGTGCTCCGGCCACCTCATCGCACTCACCAGAAGTGCCCGCTCCATCTGCACCCTCAGTCGCCCAGCACTACGTGACGGCTCCACCGGGTCCCCCGCCAACTGCGCCCGGTGCCTCCAGCGTGGCGGGCATGACGACAGAGGTGACGGCGGCAGTAACGCACACAGTGCCTTTGGCTCCTCCTCCTCCTCCTACAATCACCATCGCCCCCACGCTCGGCCTGCAGCCCAGCCTCGTCATGTCCGATCAGAACCTGCAGTGGATCCTCAGCAGCGCCGCCAGTGCGCAGCAAAACCCCGAACAACAGGTCCAGCAGTTTATCATTGAACTAAATAAAATTGTATTTTAGCTTCAGCTTTACGTTTTTATCTTTGGTTTCATTGTCATTTACAAGCAGGATTTTAGCGATTGAGATGCCATTGACTCTTTCCCTGCCAGCGTTTTTGATCTTTCATGGCCCTCAGAATATTTTGTTATTTTAATATGTAAACACTCAATGTGTCAAAAGAAAGAACAGGGCCTCTATTTTTAACTGTGAAAACATAGAAAAAAACTCATCAATGGTGGGGAAAGAGTTAAAGGGTTAGTTCACCTAAAAATGAATTATTATAACCTCATGTCGTTCCAAAGCTGTCAGACTTTCATCATCTTCGAAACGCAAATGAAGATATTTTTAATAAAGAGATTTCTGTCCCCCCATTAAAAGTCAGTTTACACCAAAACGACATGATCGGCATGAAGGCGAGTCTTGTGCGTGTTGTAGTTTATTCAACCATAGTTTATTATGGTTGATATTTATCATTTTTTTAGCACTTGTTTTTTTCCCCACAAATGTACTTATTTTGAAAGTTATTCAAAGTAATTCATTTTTTCACAGTTTGCTTTTTGTTTTCATTAATAATGTTAATCTTGCCAGAAATATGCATCTGATTATATCTGAGATATTCAGATATTCTGAGTGTTTTAGTCATAGTTAGGATCTTAGTAATTGTCTAGTTAGGGTTTGAATTAATGCCACAATCTTAATGCTTTCCTTTTTCACATTATTGCTGCTTTTATTTTCAGGGCCCAAAAGTAGAGAAGGTCTTTTTTACAACAGCCATACCAGTCGGTGGACATTCAGGTATGATTGAATATTTGTTATGTTATTTGTTGTTTTTGCAGTACTGTTTCTGTTGATTTATATTAAAAAAGACAACTGAGTAGGGCTACACATTTAAAGGTGCCGAAGAACATGTTTTTAAAAGATGTAATATAAGTCTAAGGTGTCCCCTGAATGTGTCTAAGTATTCAGACCCTTTGTTCAGTATTTAGTAGAAGCACCCTTTTGATCTAATACAACCTTGAGTCTTTTTGGGAAAGATGCAACAAGTTTTTCACACCTGGATTTGGGGATCCTCTGCCATTCCTCCTTGCAGATCCTCTCCAGTTCTGTCAGGTTGGATGGTAAACGTTGGTGGACAGCCATTTTTAGGGCTCTCCAGAGATGCTCAATTGGGTTTAAGTCAGGGCTCTGGCTGGGCCATTCAAGAACAGTCACGGAGTTGTTGTGAAGCCACTCCTTCGTTATTTTAGCTGTGTGCTTAGGGTCATTGTCTTGATGGAAGGGAAACCTTCGGCCCAGTCTGAGGTCCTGAGCACTCTGGAGAAGGTTTTCGTCCAGGATATCCCTGTACTCCCTGTAATTCATCTTTCCCTCGATTGCAACCAGTCGCCCTGTCCCTGCAGCTGAGAAACACCCCCACAGCATGATGCTGCCACCACCATGCTTCACTGTTGGGACTGTATTGGACAGGTGATAAGCAGTGCCTGGTTTTCTCCACACATACCGCTTAGAATTAAGGCCAAAAAGTTCTATCTTGGTCTCATCAGACCAGAGAATCTTATTTCTCACCATCTTGGAGTCCTTCAGGTGTTTTTTAGCAAACTCCATGCGGGCTTTCATGTGTCTTGCACTGAGGAGAGGCTTCTGTCAGGCCACTCTGCCATAAAGCCCCGACTGGTGGAGGGCTGCAGTGATGGTTGACTTTCTACAACTTTCTCCCATCTCCCGACTGCATCTCTGGAGCTCAGCCACAGTGATCTTTGGGTTCTTCTTTACCTTTCTCACCAAGGCTCTTCTCCCCCGATAGCTCAGTTTGGCCGGACGGCCAGCTCTAGGAAGGGTTCTGGTCATTCCAAACGTCTTCCATTTAAGGATTATGGAGGCCACTGTGCTCTTAGGAACCTTAAGTGCAGCAGAAATTTTTTTGTAACCTTGGCCAGATCTGTGCCTTGCCACAATTCTGTCTCTGAGCTCTTCAGGCAGTTCCTTTGACCTCATGATTCTCATTTGCTCTGACATGCACTGTGAGCTGTAAGGTCTTATATAGACAGGTGTGTGGCTTTTCTAATCAAGTCCAATCAGTATAATCAAACACAGCTGGACTCAAATGAAGGTGTAGAACCATCTCAAGGATGATCAGAAGAAATGGACAGCACCTGAGTTAAATATATGAGCATCACAGCAAAGGGTCTGAATACTTAGGACCATGTGATATTTCAGTTTTTCTTTTTTAATAAATCTGCAAAAATGTCAATAATTCTGTGTTTTTCTGTCAATATGGGGTGCTGTGTGTACATTAATGAGGAAAAAAAATGAACTTAAATGTAGGGCTGTGACGGTATGGGATTTTTCTTACCGCGGTGAAGACGCAACATATCACCGCGGTTTGGCGGTTAATCGCAACCCCCCTCCCCCGACCTCCGTGGAAATATAATGACTTAAGAACGCATGCAGCTTGTAAATGAACATGGAAATAAAGCAGTCGGTCTTCTTTATTATTTAAACGGCAAATTATATTAACAATAATAAAATAAAAGTACATTTATTTCAACTTTGTTTTTTCGATGTCTTTTGAGTTTAATAGGAAATATGGAACAGTTTTTCACCATTTAACAGCAAATTACAATTACTATTATTTAACTTAACAAGGCTACATTTACAACAACATTTTAAAGTGGAACATAAAAGATGCTTTTTTTTTTTTCTTATTTGGGGTTTTTCAAAGTGCAACATAAGGGAACATCAGGAACATCATTCTTAAACTACTGGGCCGCTTAAGTGAATCGGCAAGTCCTGCTGCTTTATTTTTCGGTCTTGAAGTTAACTTAGAATTTAGACCAGCTAAAATATATCGTTAGACCAAAAATATCTTATCAATTAATTAAGTAATAAAGACATGTAATAAAGTAATAAAGAAATTTAATAAAAACAGAAAGACGTCTATTGCTTCAGCCTCATTCAAAGGCCGCAGAAACATGGATTCATTTGTTACGAACTTCAATCCATTCCACAACCGACGTTCTTGGTTTTCTTCCTATTTATTAAATATAGGCAATTGGTTGATGAAACATTGATTGAAATTAAGATACAATTTCTACAAAACGAAATTCACTTTAAAGAAAGACTTACTATAAAACAAAACTTAATGAAGCGGTCAAACTTATGTCTGACCCGCTGCATGTCTCCCCACATTGCGCATCCATCGTGCTATTCACTTTTGATAATCAACATAGGTGACATTTAAAAAAAAAAATAATATTAGGTTATAGCCCAATATTTAAATATAAATATGAAACTAAATTGGCTACATTTTTATCCCTCTGGCCGACGAATGCGCCGGCGCGTTCTGATGGATTTTTTCCTCATGACAGCTGAAACAACTTAATACAGGCCTTCCGTCATTTTTGGCGATAGCCTACAGATTAGTGCAAGACTACAAATGGTCTACTTTTTTAAAATTGTATTTTATATTTACGCTCACAATAACAACAACACCTTGTAGGCTACTTTTGTAAAATAGATTAAATAAAAACAGGGTGCGCTTTCAGCTGTCTCTCTGCGAGAATCTTTCTGAAACGTCTCAAAAATTAATTTAAACTCTGCGAATAACTGTACCTAAAAGAAAGAAACATCTCCATTTGATAGGTCTGTGTTAAATAAGAGGCAATCTATCCACTGGAATGTGTTGTTTCTGAAATCATAACCAGTGCTCGTTGCGGCTGTTATTCGTTCTCTTGGCGCTCCTTTGGTTTTAATGAGTAAATCAGCCTAAATATTTATTCCTGCCGGTATTTTAGTCTCCGATATCAAAATCACTAAACATTATATAGGCCTATCATATAGGCTAGGCTATAATATTAGTCG
This sequence comes from Megalobrama amblycephala, assembly GCF_018812025.1. Taxonomy (NCBI): domain Eukaryota; kingdom Metazoa; phylum Chordata; class Actinopteri; order Cypriniformes; family Xenocyprididae; genus Megalobrama; species Megalobrama amblycephala. The sequence goes on from NC_063056.1 coordinate 3,824,494, forward strand.
ATAATAATAATATTATATATAATATATATAATAAAAGCTGTTTTAAAGCATTTGTATGGATTAAAAAATAGGCTAGTAAATATATTCATATATCAGACAAAATTGCGTTGCAGCAAATCCTTTTAAGGTAGGCCTATTCAGAACAGAGCAACATAAAAATCAGAATATATAAGCAGCTATAGGCTACGATTATAGGACAAAGTTTTACATATATGCCATTATAATTTATGTTTTTTTTTTTAATTGTATCGAATTATAAAATAAAACGCAAATTTTAATCGGGCCTGTTTTAGGCCTTTCCTTATTTTTATATTTTAGACATCCATCAATTATGGTTATGAAAAAAAAAAAAAGACTGGCCATCTCCTCATTGAATGTGCCTTTAGAGAGAAATGCACGGATTACATAATGAAAGAGTTTCTATTTTCGATTTGAATTATTTCGTTTTAAAGTAGTAATTTAAAGCTTTCTATATATATTCGTCATGCCTGTGTGAAGCGCCCCTGTTCAAGCCAGAGACGGCAGAAAATCACAACGTTTTGTTGATATTGTGAGTGTACACGAACAAAAGTAGACCTTTACAGTTTGGAATGACGTATTACTCTTACCTTTATGAGCAAAAATGTATGCCTATTTTAAGATGTTTCCACTGTTAAAAAAAAAATGCAAGAGATCTCGCTAACGCCTCCATGTCCTGCAGAGCCCGCTTCAGCTTCACTCCGTACAAACGATTGTATATGCGTCTAAGAGCGCACATTTTTTTAGGTTAAACATTTAAACTAACATTGTGATATGCTTGAACTGCTTGAAGTCCTTATGATTTGAGAAGGCTAAATTTATTAAAACATAGGCTATGATCAACTCATTGTCTGCCGCTGGCCGCTTCGCCATTAGCTTACTTAAAAAAAACTAAACTTACATTTAACTAACAAAAAAATGCTCCAAACGTTTTTGTAAATTAATTTTATAAAGAAAAGAAACGAAATATAACCATTTTTACATTACGTACAAAACTGAACTATTTTAATAGCTGAAACAGTAGTATATAAGCTGTTTTGGGAGAAGGGAAAAAAAAAGACTGGATAGGGCCTATATTTGAGGCCCATGCAGGGCGCTAATCTACTTCATCCAACGCTGTTTTGTTCTCTGTTATTTTCATCTGTGAGCATGCTCTTGATATATGCATTTCACAATTTTGTTGAGTTTAAAACGTTTGACAAATTCGTTCTGCTCTTGCTGTTCGTTCGGCAGACACCCCCCACCACCTTGCAAAAAAAAAAAAAAAACACAGAGGAAATACTGCAGACGCTGCCGGGACGGAAGACAGTAAATTGGCAAACAATGACAAATTGTTTATACTTCATATAACACACCATATGCATTCCTGTAACTTTCACTAGCAAATAATAAAAAGAAAAAAAAAAAAGAGTGCGATGACGGTGATGACCTAAACACCGCGGTCGACATCTTTTTACCGCGGTTATGCGGTAATGCGGTTATCGTCACAGCCCTACTTAAATGATTTTAGCAAATGGCTGCAATATAACAAAGAGTGAAAAATTTAAGGGGGTCTGAATACTTTCCGTACCCACTGTATAGCCTATTCCGTGCTAAAGCGCACGCATAAAGCTGCCACAAAACACCTGCAAAAGTAATTATGATTATGACTGTGTCGGGGGGAAAATAGCAAGGACACATTTTAATTATTTATTAATAAATTAGTGTTTTCTGAGTCAGTGTCAGCTGCAAAGATGACTCGTCATCTCCGCAGTATAGTGAACGCGCCTATAGAGAGAAGAGCACCTTTCATGTGGATTAGATAAGCAGAGAGTAGGCCTATTTATTTAGATTTGAATTGGTTCATTTAAAAGTAGGCATTTCAAGCTTTTTATGGATATATTTCTCAGGTCAACAAGGCAAGTAGCTTATACGCTGAGTTTCGGTTCATTTTTGTGACATGCTTCATTTTACAGAGACCGAGATGGCAGAAAGTGCATCCTGTCTGTTTTCTTTATTTTACAAAAGCACAGGTTTTGTTGTTATTGTGAGTTTACACAAATAAAGCCCTGTTATCAGTTTAAGCATCATTGTGTAACAGAATCTAATGCAGATTGTCATCAGGCATCTGTCACAGCTAGCTGTGTTTGTGTTTCAGGGAATGCAGTGCAGCAGATCGGTCTGAGCCTTCCGGTGATCATCATCAAGCAGGAGGAGTCCTGCCAGTGTCAGTGTGCCTGCAGAGACTCAGCTAAAGACAAGAGCGCTGCCTCCTCACTGGAGAAGTCAAAGACCACGTCGCCTCCTCCTGCTCCTCCAGTCCCCCCCGAAGAACCTCGCTCCTGCTGCCCGTCAGAACAGAGCCCCGCTCCATCCCAACAGGACAGCCTGTCCGCTCCGGTGACCCCCAACCCTCCCACCGACGGCCTGGCCAGCATGGATGTCTCAGATCTGCTCAGCCCAGAGACCACGGCCAACATAGAGGCTCTGCTGGCGGACGAGTTCTCCATGGCTGACGGAGGGAGCGGCAGCAGCGCCCCCTAGATGACGCAGAGGTTCATCTGTACCGTGTACAGATGTGTAGCTCACATACACCCGTACCTCTGCTAAAGGCACGCGGCTTTTCCCCGGCGTGTCTTCCGGAGGTTTATCGTGATTGGAACGAGTGGTTTTTGGTGCACTTTTAAGGGAGGGTAGCAGGCAGAGTAGGTTAGCTGCTTTAGCGTTTTAACCCCGCAGAATTATTTAAATTTGACACTTGCTTTATAGAGATTCACCGTACAAAACAAGACGCGTTCGGCCCGGCCACGTGCCGTACTTGAGTTTAAACTTGAAATCCGCTAGATCGATCGTGGGAATGTTCACTGATATATCCGAGACTTCAACAATAAGGCCTTCATCACGGTTTGTGGGTAATGGAGTCATCTACGCAAAGTCCTGCACATTGAATCATTGAAAAATTTTATGATGTGTAATTTATTGGAAAGGCTGCAGTGGTCATAATAATGTGATTTTTGAGATATTTTATTTTACAGTTCGTCACTCTGGATGAACTGCGATGAACATTTACCTGCCTTTTAAATGTAATTTAGAGGTTTGCTTGGCTGCCTATAACTTACTATTTAATTTTATATATGTTAATTTATTAAAATACTCAATTGTTGGATAAATGTAGCTCTATTTCCCACCTTTTCCTTTTCTATCTTCCCTAACTAGGCAGATCAATATACTTTAAAGTGGATCTCATGAAGCCTGTCTAGAAATTCTTTGGGTCATATTTCCCACAATCAAAATCAAAATATGAAATGTTTTTTGCATAAAGAAAATTAACTCAATTTTAGAATCATATATAATGTTTTGACTATTAATGACCATTTCATCCGCGATTCTCATCATGTTAATATAAAAAATGTAATGTAAAAAATATGTTATTTAAACTGAATTGAATTTAGACATTTTAATTTTCATGGTGTAAATCAAAAAAAAAAAAAGTATTTTTCTTTATGCAAAAAAAAAAAAAATGTCCTCTTGATTTTTGGATGAAATATGAACACTCTTGAATACTCTGTGATGAAATCAAACGCTGTCATCTTGCCTTTGCTACGGGCATGTTCTTGGGTTTCCTTTCTTTTCTCTCATTGGTTGTTACAGATCGCAGTGTTTCCTGCCTCTCATCTGCGTCTCTGCACTTTTCGTTTCGTGAAACCCTTTTAAAACCCACGTGAGTCTCTGTTGTGACCCGCTCAGGGATACAGAAAAACAAGCAGCAGTATATATAAATATATATGTGTGTGTGTGTGTGTGTGTGTGTGTGTGTGTGTGTGTGTGTGTGTGTGTGTGTGTGTGTGTGTGTGTGTGTTCGAATGGGTCCCTGACCAGTTAACCAGACATAACTCATCCCACCTGTTGTTTTTAACCTGCTTGTAGTGCACTACCCGACCACGGTTCAGCCAGCGTTACTGCGCCCCTCACTTATATACCACTGCTGTATAGAGCTGACCGTAATGTAAATATATAGTACATTTGAAATGATACATGTTTAAGCCATTAGACTGTATTTGTATTTTTGTATATAACTATGTGAAATCTGACTGTGGGTGTGAGATGAGAGACGTGACTCTGCACTGCCTTTTCTGTCACCGGAGCATCTCTAATGCAGTATGTTGTTCTCCACAGATCCTTGTGTTCTCAGACTCGCGTAGGACAAGGATTGCCTTACAGCTCGCGATAGTTAATTCATTTCACGCGTGAACCACAGCGTTTCAGATATCGATGGAGAATTTGATTTGGCGAGATATCACTGAGCCTTTTCCTGTCCAGTGCCAAATAAAAAAAAGCGTGAGCTGACAGCGAAACCCTCAGTTGTGGGTGGTACGCTGGTAGGTCGCCGTAGAATCTGTGTTATGGAAGCTTGTTTCCGCCACTGAATAAAAAGATAAAAAAGGTAATTACGACTTTTTATCTCACAATTCTGGCTTTTTTCTCTCGCCATTCCGAGTTTGCATCTCACAATTTTGAGAAATAAAGTCAGAATTGTGAGATACAAACTCAAAATTGCAAGTTTTAAGTCAGAATTGCATGATATAAAGTCAAAATTGTGACTTATAAAATCAGAATTGTGAGATATAAAGTCAAAATTGTGAGATAGTCAGAATTGCGTGATATAAAGTCAAAATTACGACTTATAAAATCAGAATTGTGAGATATAAACTCAACATTGAGTTTTAAGTCAGAATTACATGATATAAAATCAGAATTGCGATATATAAAGTCAAAATTGTGACTTATATAATCAATTGCGATATATAAACTCAAAATTGTGAGTTTTAAGTCAGAATTGCATGATATAAAGTCAAAATTGTGAGATAAAGTCAGAATTGCGTGATATAAAGTCAAAATTGCGACTTATATAATCAGAATTGCGATATATAAACTCAAAATTGCGAGTTTTAAGTCAGAATTACATTATATAAAGTCAGAATTATGAGTTATAAAGTTAGTTATAAAGACTTTTTCTAATTATCGCAAGTTTATAACAATTATAGCATTTATAGCAATTCTGACTTCATTTCTTGCAATTGTTTAATGCTTACAGTTCTGTTGTAACTGACTTTTTTTCTCAGAATTGCGATATATAAACTCGCAGTTGCGAGTTATAAACTCAGAATTGAGTAAACTGACTGACACAACTTGCAATTCTGACTTTATTCGTCACAATTGACTTTTTGTCTCTGAATTGGGATATATAAACTCGCAATTTTTGACTTTTATTTTTCGCAAATTGAGTTTATATCATGCAATTCTGACTTTATATCTGAGAAAAAAAGTCTGAATTGTTAGATAAAAAGTCGCATAAAAAGTACCTTTTTTTTAAAAAAAAAATTTTATTTCATGGCGGAAACAAGCTTCCATAGTGTGTCGCTCCCTTAATGTTGATCAGTTGCTTTATTCATCCACTACATTTTCCTTTTATCCATTAATGGGACCTGTGCAAACTGAGTACTGGAACATTATAGTTTGAACAACACAATGAACGGCACTTACTGTGGGTCCAGCCAATAAACATGATCAACAGTACCTTAATAATAATAATAATAATAATGCACATGCTTTCTGACCTTATTGTTTGACATTTCACATAGAACTAGTTACTTTACTAAATTGCTTTAAAAAGATTTCGATTGAAGCCAGTTTTTATTCACCAACTAAAAAACAACTATGCAATGTGTCACAGCACATCAGACCACTCCATCTGTACTTTCACACGCGAAATATCATGCATTCAGTGCTCATTTTTAGCATATGCAAGTCATCATAGAGTAAAACAGCTGTGTCCTGTTGCATTGAATATTTCATGTTTGAAAGCCTTTGTTGTTATCCTTAACCCATCAAAATGTGTTGTGTACAGTTATGTTTGATGTGACTTAATCTGTTGTTTTGTTTTGTATCTGGGCATTGCAATGTTTATATATATACATATATATATATATATATATATATCTTCCTGTTAAAAACTTTTGCTGCTTTATGTAATTTCTTTGACACCCACATGACATGAAAATCTTGCATTTGTTTTAATGTTGGAAAAATAGTGGTGAAAGAACTACTTGCTTGACCTTCAAGATCAGCTTTTGTCCATGTTGAATCCATGTAAACCCACAACATTTCCTTTTCATTTATTAATTCATTCCACCTTTTGTCAGGTGCCATCATCTTTCATTCACACATTGGTCTTTTGGAGGCATTAAGTTATGATTTGTTCTTTCAGTGCAACAAAATAGCTTATTAAACATATTTATTCAGAAATTCTGATCTTCTGCTTCATCCAAGGCGAGTGGGAATGATGGTCAGGCATGTTAGTCGAGTCTCAAAAGCTTGAGGTAGAGAGGAAACAAATGCTTCCATAACGACTGCTTTTGATACCCAAAGTGTGAGGAAACTGTAAAGATCTGTATTTTTAAAGAATGTATAATGTGAAAAATTTTCTCATATGCTTGTTTTGTATAAAGTATTATGTATTATGGCAAAGTAATAACTTTTTGAATCAAAAAGCAATACAATACCAGTAAAATCCTGTGTGATTTGTAATGTTATTTCACAATTTTTCTTGTTTCAGACAGAAATCGTTCCATCCCAACACTTTCACATCAAGATTTTATTTATATTCACACACACACACTTGTAGAGATTTCCAATCATAATCGTAGTGAAACAGCTCAGTTATCCGGTTCTCCACATGATGTGTTCTCAAGTCCTCTTTCCTACCAAAATAAAGATGAATGAGTATTGCTGCAAACAGCATTTTAAAACAAACTAAAACAAAAACCTACAGCAACTATTTTCTGGATTTCCAGCAGGTCGTTTAGGATCATATTGCAGAGCTCGATCTGCTCCTGTCTGTCAGAGATTTTGCCATCAAGATCCTCCAGATGTCTCACAGAAGGACACTGTTTTTAAAAGAAATACATATTATTGAATTAAATACATGTGGTTTTCTAACATAAACACAAAAAAATATGTAATTACCTGATTAACAGGAAGATCTTTTATTTGGGTGTTTGTATCGTCAGGTTTTTCTGAAGCGTGGACATTTATAAGAAATATTAACCTATGAAATAGTTCTTTAAATTTAGTTACTAAAATATCTTACCTGCAATTGACGCCATTTTAGTTTTGTTTATAAATCCGGACGCGGTCGATCTTAATTATATTAAATGTTCATTAGTCATAATTAATTACATCAGCAAGTTAATTGATCTTAACAAGATGCACCTGTTGTATTTACACTGAACGTGTTGTTCTTACAAGACTAAAATACCACAGCGAAATTGTCTAAATAAATAAATAATTTAAATTATTTTTCGGCCGCAGCGGGACTTTTATTTTGAAATCAAACATGGCTTCCTGCTGAATGAAAGCATGCTGTCTGCCGTCATTGAGCTGAGCTGTTTATGGTCTTCTCCAGGTTTATTCGTCCGATCAGCGCACTGTTGAATATCTCCTCGCACACACGCAGAAAGCCCTTTAAGAGTGTCAGCATGTGTAAAGAGCTGAAGACGAGAGTCCTGCGGATTTCAGCTCAAAACTCACAGGGTGAGTGACGCTTCATCTCATGATAGAAACACTTCTGCCATGTTTCTGCTCGTGTTTTATAACGCAGACATTTACCTCATCTTCTGTCGGTGTTTTTCACTTTATCATCTATTACTTTTGTCCCTTTGGACAAACAGAAAATAAACTCTCAAAATACATTCGTCACACACGTGCTAGTCAGTAACTAGGGATTTAAAGGTAGGGTAGGCTATTTCGGATAGCTAACTTGTGGTTAATCCAACGGTGGATATACATCAATTTGATCTTGAGTATTTCCATTATATTTCAAGTTATGTTGTGCGTAAGTAAGGCGTTAATGACCCTGCAGTAACATACTGTGGTGTAAATGACATTTTAAAGGGTTAGTTCACCCAAAAATTAAAATTCTGTCATTTATTACTCACCCTCATGTCCGTTCCACACCCGTAAGACCTTCGTTCATCTTCAGAACACAAATTAAGATATTTTTGTCAAAATCCGATGGCTCAGTGAGGCCTCCATAGGGAGCAATGACATTTCCTCTCTCAAGATCCATTAATGTACTAAAAACATATTTAAATCAGTTCATGTGAGTACAGTGGTTCAATATTAATATTATAAAGCGACGAGAATATTTTTGGTGTGCCAGAAAAACAAAATAACGACTTATATAGTGATGGCCAATTTCAAAACACTGCTTCAGGAAGCTTCGGAGCGTTATGAATCAGCGTGTCGAATCATGATTCGGATCGCGTGTCAAACCGCCAAACTGCTGAAATCATGTGACTTTGGCGCTCCGAACAGCTGATTCATAACGCTCCGAAGCTTCCTGAAGCAGTGTTTTGAAATCGGTCATCACTAAATAAGTCATTATTTTGTTTTGTTGGTGCACCAAAAATATTCTTGTCGCTTTATTATATTAATATTGAACCGCTGTACTCACATGAACTGATTTAAATATGTTTTTAGTACCTTTATGGATCTTGAGAGAGGACATGTCATTGCTCCCTATGCAGGCCTCACTGAGCCATCGGATTTCATCAAAAATATCTTAATTTGTGTTCTGAAGATGAACGAAGGTCTTACGGTCTGTCTTAAATGACATTATTTTCATTTTTGGTTTAACCCTTTAAACAATTTTTGTCTTTTTTTTTTGTTAAATTATATTAGTCATAATGTTATAGCGGCCAATTTATGCATTTAATTACAAATAATTAAATAATTTTTACCTTTTTGTTTTTGAATAATTTGCTTGTTTAAAGGTGATCACTTATTAACAGAATATTATTAGTGTGCATATTTAACAATTTTTTTTTTTTTTTCTTCACATGTGTTTCATATTTCATGTCATTGACAAGCATGCTCTTTACATGAAATATGAAAAGCCTTTACGAAATAAATTTTGATAACATTATGTGGGGTGAAATGGTTGGGTGTTGGACGATTTATAATTAAAATATAATTGCGCACACACCCGTAACTATTATTTCACTCTTTGTTCAGATCATCATATTTGTAAAAATGTAATTTTCATAATAGCCAATAATAGGGATGCACCAATATGAAAAATTTGGCCAATACCATTAATTCTTTATATTTGAAAGCCGATAACTAATAAATTGGCCGATAAATCTAAATCCAAATTTTTATATAATTTGAGAGTCTGATTACAAAAACAAAAGTCTCACCATTAAAAGCCATGTCCCAAGCACACAATTATAATGTTCTCATTATAATATTATGTAGTCTATATGATGAACTTCCGCTGTAAATGTTGTGCTCAACTATATTTTCCTTTTTTGAAGTCGTTCCAATCATATTTCGAGCAAGGCGAACAGTGCGTATCTGAAGCGTCTCAGCTGAAGGAAATAATCCATTATTTATCGGCTTTGATATATCGGACAAATTTTCTTATCGGGCCGATAACGATAACATTAAAAATGAACGTATATCAGCCGATACTGATATGGTAGCTGATATATTGTGCATCCCTAGACTGATGGATCTGAAAATCAAGGTTTTTGCAAAAATTTAATTAGACATGGTAAATGTTTCCAAGACTTTTATTGTGACCCTCATCTATCAATAATAATAAGTACAATTGAAATGGTTATTTTGAAGAATGTTAAAGCCCCTTGGACATGAAGGTGCCTGTAGTTGATCCTCTTTTTGTCGGCTGTGCACATAGAGTGGACGGAGGTCCTGAGCGCCACAGTGACGGCTCTGAAGGCCGGGCAGGTCGTGGCTGTTCCCACTGACACCATCTACGGTCTGGCCTGTGTGGCTCAGAACTCCTCGGCCGTCCACAGAGTTTATGACATCAAGGGCAGGAATGGAGACAAACCGCTAGCCATCTGTGTCGGAGAAATACAGGACATATACAGGTTTGCTCGCAACTCTTAATCAGTCAGTTTGAAGAAATAACACTTTTGTTTGGCAAGGATGCATTCAGCTTATCAAACATGACAGTAAAGACATTTATAATGTTAAAAACTATTTTTCACAAAACTGTGTTTTCAAATGTTTTTTTGAGCAACAAATCAGCACATTAGAAGGATCATGTGACACTGAAGACTGGAGTAATGATGCTGAAAATTCAGCTTTGATCACAGGAATAAATTACATTTTAAAATATATTCAAATAAAAAACAGCAATTTTAAATTCTTATAATATTTTACAAATTTTACTGTGTTTTTGATCTAATAAATGCAGCCTTGGTGAGCAGAAGAGGCTTCTTTCAAAAACATCTTACTGATGCCTATCAGAAGTACCTTGTTGCATGTTTCTTATTGAAATTGCATCATGGTAATATACTCCATGATGTTGATATTTAAGTGTCTAAACGCTTAATTCATGTTGATTTACTACACCAAAGCACCATGGTTTTGCTGTACTGTAAGGGTGTGTTCTTGTTCTGTTTTCAGGTTCTGTAAGGTGTCTGTGAAGGAGGAGCTGCTCTCAGATCTGCTGCCTGGACCCGTTACACTAGTTCTGGAAAGATCCGCCACACTGAACGCTGATCTCAATCCTTTCACTAAGGTTACTTTCAGTTATTCTCAGTTTGCTTGAACACACCCCTCGTGAAAGACGAACACTTATAAATCTTTAAAACAATATACTTAAGTTTGAACTGAATGTAAGGTTTTCAGATACTGAACTGCAAGTTAATTTCAATTAAATAGGAATCTATTATAGTTTAAATTTATACAAAATTTTTGACCTACTTAAAAATGTCTTTATATGTAATTGCAAAATATTTATGGTAAACTAAAATGTTCTATGTATTTAAAAATATTAGGGTCAAAGACGAAAAAGGGTTTTCAAGCATCAAAACAATAAGAGTAATACAGCGTTAAATTGTTGTTTTTCAATACATTAGAATGGTCCTGTTTAATTCATTTGTTTTTTTCTGAGCAAAAATTAATTATCATACATTTTTATTATGATTTACAGAAAACCCACTAAAATGTCATTCAGTGTAACAATCTTGTCAGGGATATTTACAACAAAAATGTATTTATGCCATATTAAAGACTAATTACTTTTACCCCAAATGTTATTTCTAAATGCATTTTTAAATTTTGCCACTATCCTAGGGGTTTTGCCCATTTGTCAGCAATAATTTTTTATTTAAAATGCAATAAAATTTGGTATGCTCACTTATTATTTTATATATTTTAATGTGTACAGGTCAGAATAAGTATGTTGTTTCAATTTTTACATAAATATAAGTGTTACACCCACATCTTGAAATTTTATTCTCCCAAAACTAATTTGAAACCTTGAAAGTGTACATTTTACTTGCATTTAATGTGTTGTCTATGTGTATATAAAATCACTTTTGTAAATTTCTATTGATGCGGACCTCTAAATGTCTTTGACCCATTTGTAGTAAATACACATTTTAATGAAGTTGCAGTGTTGTACATTTAAAATATATTAACTTTAAATGTAATATCAAAGAACACACTACAGCTAAAATTATAATCAAGTACATTTTGGTTTGGTATGTTAGTCAGTTAAGTAGGAATAATATTAATTAAACTACATTTACTTAGGTTTGGATTTAGGTTTGAGTTGCATGTAATTATGCTTAATTTATAGTTATTTCTACAGTAAATACATGTAATGTGTAACAAGGACACTGTAAAATAGTGTTACCAAACAAAGTCATGAAAGCAGTCATAGTCATCCATCTCTAAGTGCACTTGAGTAAACTTTTATTTCATTAATATTATATTACCTGCAAGTACGGTTTTAAAATATATTTAAGATGTGAAGTACAATTAAGCGGCCTTTCGTAGTGTGTTTCTAAATGCTGTCCTCTGTTGCTGTCTGTGTTTAGGACATGTGTCATTAATGTCATGTGTGCTTTAGCTCATAGGGGTCCGTATCCCAGACCACCCGTTCATGAGACGCCTCTGTCAGATGTGCGGCGAGCCGCTCGCTCTCACCAGCGCTAACGTCAGCGCTCAAACCAGCACGGTTGCTGTTAATGTAAGCACAGATCTCCATAACTCCCAATGATTTCTGAACAGGCTTTGGTTTGAGTTTCACATGTTTGTTGTTTTCTGCAGGAGTTTGAGGATTTGTGGCCCAGTCTGGCCGTTGTGGTGGACGGTGGCCCGATTGGAGATAAAAGCCGCTTGGGTTCGACAGTTGTGGATCTGTCCGTGTGTGGCAGATACCGTATAATTAGACCTGGATGGTGAGTGACTCTCAGGAACATGTTTATTAAAGACATGTGCTGTGTCAAATCGAATACTTTCCTACTATGTAGTATGCGATAAACAGTACACCAAAACAGCTGTATGTCTGAAATTCACAGTATTCAAAAATCAGTGGGTGAAAATTCCCTAGTACTACTACTAGTACTACTAGATTCTGAAGTGCTGATTTGAAGTGAGACAACTCATGCTGGTAGGTCACATGACAATGACAATACTACCTATATTCATGCTATTTAGAACAAACTTTTTAACGGTTGTGAAGTCATTTTCAAACCAAATGTAATGCCTACTATATGCAGTTCTGGACACAGCATTTGTTTGTGCCAGTGTTATGCACGATACTAAGTACAGCATTATATCAAGAATTTTAAGAGTTGCAAAATTATTTAAATGCACCACCTCCAAAAAAGAAAAAAAAAAAAAAAAAACACTAATCAACCTAATCCACTAGTCTGGAGGAGAGCAATTGGTCCTTTTATTTAAAGGAATTAAATAATTAAAAGATTTAGGGGCCGTGCAAGTTTTTGAAAACGATAGCATTATAGTCTCCATGTAAACTACAAAAACGTGAATTTGTGAAAGCGGTGATGTCATGCGCGTGTGTATTACGTGTTCAGTCTATAGGCGTGTAGTGTATCTTTACAAAGTAACATCGCCATCTACTGGCCTGGCAGCAGAATACAGCGTTTTTAATCGTTCTCGCGGATCTGTGTGAACGAGGATTGTTTTGACGTTGTTGTAAGTACACGAAAAAAAAAAAGGAAAAACTTTACCGTTTTTAGTACATCATTGTTGTGTAAATGTACTCTAAAAGAGCTTTAAGGGAATAAAGAAAAATAAATAAGAACAGTAAACGTTCTAGTTGTAGTTGCTGAGTAGGCCTAATCAATTTAAACTATTTTCAAATAATATTTATTTGTTCAAATATGCACACATTCACTCTTATTCATATGTCTGATATGTCAAAAACTCAAGTAGGGCTGCAACAACTAATCAATAAAATTTGATTATTATCTAATGAAAATGATCAACAACGAATTTGATTATCGATTAGTCGCGTCTGCACGCTGTGCTCGGGAAACCCATCCGTCACTCACATCGTTTTACACTAGTGAATAAACCATTTCTATGGGTCAAAACGCATATGGAAATAGAGGACACAGAGTGAGCTGCTCTGGGAAAGATGCATACATACCCCAAAATTTACATAAACCCCACCCCCGAGAACACACAACAAAGGGGGCGGGGCCATGTTGGGCTGCTTTAGAGAAGAGGAAGAGTTGTTGTAGTAGAGTGTTGTTGTCATGCCGTCATTTTACGCCGGACTGCTTCACAAACGAGGGTCAATTCAACACAAAAGATGAACATGACGGCACATGCTAGTGGATGAGTTGAATCAACTCCACAGCAACTACATAAATTTATCCACTAACCATTCAGAAACGTCCAGTTTCATTCTAAAAGTTGTAACTTCTTCCTGAGTCTCTCCATCAGTGTCGACTCCGGTTTGAACAATGTAAGGCTGAACACCGTTACTGACAATCCTCATTTTGGCTGCGTGAGATTCTCCAGCTTTGTTGTTGTTGAGCTGTTAAAGCTCCGCCCTCTTCTGGAAAGGGGGCCAGGAGCAGCAGCTCATTTGCATTTAAAGGGACACACACAAAAACATCATGTTTTTGCTCACACCCAAATAGGGGCAAATATGTCAAGCTATAATAAATGATCTGTGGGGGATTTTGAGCTGAAACTTCACAGACACATTCTGGGGACACCAGAGACTTATATTACATCTTGTGAAAGGGGCATTATAGGTCCTCTTTAATGTCTCTGACACATTTTCCTCAGCGCATAACTTATATTTTATGGTTTATCCTTATCTGTAAATGTTAGAAAGTCCTGCAAGTATTTCCATTTTGCACATTTATGACCATAGACATGAATAATATATCTATGATTCTGACAACAAGTGTCTTGTTAAAGGGTTAGTTCACCCAAAAATGAAATTTCTGTCATTTATTACTCACCCTCATGTCGTTCCACACCCGTAAGACTTTGTTCATCTCCGGAACACAAATTAAGATATTTTTGATGAAATCTGATGGCTCAGTGAGGCCTCTATTGCCAGCAAGTTTAGTACCTTTCTGGGCACTGAAAGTGTAAATTAAGACATGAAGGTGAGTAATAAATGACATAATTTTCATTTTTGGCTGAACTAACGCTTTATACTTCAGACTTCAGTGAACGAGCGCTGGTGGGCTCATGTGCGTCAGAATAGGAGTGCAATAATTCTGACTAAAATACACATTTTGTTCATTTATGTTAGAAATTGTGTAGGTTTAAAAATATACATGTAACACAAGTAATCATATTTCTGAGAGCAGTAACGGAAAGGCACTATTGTTGGTTTAGCCCATTAATGTAATATAATTACTATGTTTAGACGTTCACTATATTTGTTTTAATAGGCTTTATATTACACATTTTTTGGAGGACAGCACTGGACAGGACGTGGAACATTGTTTAAAATGATGGACTAAAATGCATTTAAAAAAAAAAACATTTTATATATATATATATATATATATATATATATATATATATATATATATATTTTTTTTTTTTTTTTTTTTTTTATTAATGTATAATTGTTAAATTTTTTTTTTTTTTAACAAAAAAAAAAATCTTTTAAAAATTATCGGCAGATTAATCAATTATTGAAGTAATTGCAGCCCTAAACCTAAGACGTTTGTTGTCTCGTCACATTCAGTTATAAATGACCTGAATCATGTAAATGATGGCATAATTTCACTTTAAAACAGTGCAATTTGATGACGTTGAGTAGTTTGCGTCACTGGATATTTGTCGGTGGTTCAACATTTCTATCGTGAAACAGTTGTCAAATGTCAAATGTTTAGCTACTTGCATCTTTCCACACTCTTCCACACTCACTGCTAAAACGAAAGCATCGCGATGGAATTCGCACCGGTCTTCTTTGAACGTTAAGCCCCGCCTCCTTTGATTTGATTGGCTGTCTCAATCATTTTGACATCGAGCGCAGTTACACTGCTGAGGCAGAGCAGCCTTAAATGTAACTTTTAAAACTTCTTGTCATCCAAACATCCAACAGTGTCCTGCTTCACATAACACATTCTCCTGTCTGTTCTCTTGCAGCGCTCTCTCTGCTACAGTGAAAGTACTCGAGGGCAAGTATGGACTGCTGGAGGATCCTGTCAATCAATGAGCTTCCAGTGCAACACACCCGCTGTAGGTCAAAGCCAGTACAGAGACCAACAGACGAGACGCTGCCCATAAAGGGAAGGGCTTCTCAGTAGTGGGCCTTGATTTGTTCTGCTTTTCTCTTTAGAGAGTTTTGGGTTTGGAGCTTCTGATATGAATGTGCCTTTTGAAATCATCCTCTCAGGCTTTTGTATCCACAGACACATACTTCTCATGTTTGGTTCATTAAGAGTGTGTTGGGTCATTTTATACAGTGGAGTTTTTCTCCAGTTGACCGTGACCTCACACCTGTTGGGATTACACTCTGTCGGGAATATTAGAATGAATACTGTAAAATATGATTGAGTTGATTGCTGTTAAAGTACAGTAATAGTTTAGTTCTTTTTAGTTTATTGGATTTTATTTATTGCAGTTTTAAACTCAAATGATTGTGCCCGGTTGCGAGGCGTCAGTTGCTCTCTGGCAGAGCGTCAGTTGTGTATTATAAAAATGAATACAACATGAATCTAGCATGAAGAACTTTTATTTATTATTGTACTGTTTTGCATTGTGGACCAAAGCAAAGTCAATCATTGCCATATTTTGCAATAGTCCCACACATTTGGTGTTTGAAATTAAAACATTGTTCCATTTTATTTCATACAGTTAATTTTTGTAATGCCTATAAATTCATGGACATTTTAGTTCCCTAAATATCTTGCCTGTTGTAAACGGGGTTAAGCCGTGTTCCTCTTGAGGCCTGTTGGCATGGATCAGTCTTCTAGGGATCATGGGTGTTTGTTTGTGTTATCTGTGTGTGCATTTAAGGGAAGTGGTGCAAAACTCACTATTATGTGAGAAATAAATTGCTTTGCTATAGACGTATAAAAACCATGTCTGTTCTCATACTTGCATGAAAATTTCAGCATCCTTGGCCAGATCAGAAACTTTGTGAGCATGACTGGCGTTAGATTAGTGATATTTCAGAACTCTTTAGCAACTTTTTTGTTCTTTTCCCCAAGAAATGACCTGCAACTTTTTTTGCCTGCTTGTCAACTTGCCTCTCACTCACTCTGCCATACTCTATTAATGCATTTCTATAACAGAATTGGTAACAAACTTTCTCTTGTGAAGCTGCATCTAGTAGATGTTTTGGAGTCCAAAACGAATGCCATATTGAGCAAAAATACAGACTGAATCTTCTAC
The DNA here is from genome assembly GCF_018812025.1 of Megalobrama amblycephala. Taxonomy (NCBI): domain Eukaryota; kingdom Metazoa; phylum Chordata; class Actinopteri; order Cypriniformes; family Xenocyprididae; genus Megalobrama; species Megalobrama amblycephala. Next base: position 3,841,216 of record NC_063056.1, read on the forward strand.
ACTACTCAGTGAACCCAGATGTTCTAGTTAAAAAATATTTTTGTCACGTTGCTCTAATTTCCCATGTAAATTGTTTGTATAAACTGATTATTTTTAAAAGATTTTTGGTGCAATAAACAATCCTCAGTTTGTTTTCCTTTTCCTTACTCGATACACACTTGTTCAAGACAATTCTATAAAGTTTATTTTAAAATAATGATAATCTTTAAAATAAAACAAGCTTTTAAATGCATATTCGGATCTAATAAAATGTAATTACTACAGCATTACTCTGTTTGCTTGAATACATTTGTAATGTTTTTATGTGTGTGGATCTAAATACTGTCTGCCTGAAGACGTATCAAGTTTTGATATGTGTATTGTAGCTCATAGGGGTTCATTGAGGCAGAAACTGTATAAACAGACTTGGGCACTTGTGAGTAACTCGTCTTTGTTTACATTAGTTCAAAGTTAATGTTGGAGTTATGTAATGTAATTAATCTGACAACCTATACATCATTCAAAAGGTCTCAAGCTTCAATTTTTGACTTCTGTTTATTATAAAAATTTAACAGTAACAATAATTTTTTTCATTTCTGTATATAAGGGTCATTGACGAATAAGTTTTGGTTTTAATAAGGTTTTTAAAAGTGTAAAAAAAAAACATAATGGAGATATAGTTCATTTTCATTAGGTGTTAATGAGATTGTGTTTTTTTTTTTTTTATCAATTAACAGCTTTTGTCATTTTTTACGAGATAATTTTAATACCATGTTGCACTATGTTGATATATGATGTTATAAAATCATGCCAGAATAAAAAAATATATACATTACATTTTAAGTTATTTTGATCACAGACAGTTACAGACATTCTTCCAAATATCTTCCTTTGTGTTCAAAAAAAATATTGATACAGTTTTGGAACAACTTAAAGCTGAGTAAATCATCTCTAGTGAACTGATTCAAAGACTATAGAATAACACAAGACGTGTCACTCGTATTGTTTTGAATGGGAGAAAGTGTAACGCGCAATATGGCGGAATAAGTCCCGCCTTCTAAATAAGAGCCAATCGCCGACTGGTAAAGTCATCGCGTCACTTCAGCGGCCGTTAGAATCAAGATCAGACTCGCGCCTCCGAAGAGACGCGCATTTAGGTCTGCGCATGCGCATTAGCTTGATCCAGCCTGAAAAATAGTTTTTTTTGTCATGAGCGTTTAGAAACTAAATTTATGAGCCGGTTGTTGTTAGATTTCATTGGTGATTTCAAATATGAAATTTAATCGTAAGGTTGGCGAACAGTTTTGGAGAATTTGATGTTTCCCCATGAGATTGCATTATGCCCAGGATGCCCGAGAGGCGTTTCAAAGATGGCCGCCGAGTGAAATGATTTGTCTTAAAGGGACTTTGACTGATTTTACAAATCTAACTGAAAATTAGCTAAGAATTGAGGGATTTCTGAGTGCACACGTGACTCATGGCGAAAACTAAGTTACTAGCTTGATGACGACTTGATTTCTCAGAATCAGCCGGTGGAACAGAATCAGATGGGACTCGGGCAGAAATCATGCTCATTGATGAGATTATTAACGTTATTGTAGTGTGAAGCAGAGCAGGGTGAGTGCTGTTGGAGCTGAACGAGGCCGCTGGAGCGATTGCTAATGAGAGACGAGCGCGATACACAGCTCGACAGCAGCAGAGCTTTTATTTTGCCACAGTCGCCACTTCCGTTTCTTCCAGTCAAGCGTATGAGGGGTAACAGCGCTGTTTATCATATTAGATAACATTTGTGTGTAGTGATATTTTATCTCAAAGGGAATATTGATAATTATTCATAACTCAGTATGATTATTCATTATGGTTAATTTTGAATATTTGAATCAGGTAATCAGATTAACTTGATTTAGCTACATTCAATCAATCAGTTCATTCTGTGAACACTCAGTATTGATTATTAATTAATTCTAAGAGAAGGGTATTTTTCATGGCCACAGAAAAATAATTCTTTCTTAGCATTTACAGCACTTAGAGCTTGTAACAAAATCGAGATCATTTAAGTGACATGGTGGTTACTTTTCTGCCACAGTTCTGCGCATGCAAAATCATATTTTGAGTGTGCAAAAGTTTTGCAGAGAAATGTTTGTTAGCAAATAAAGTATTTCGAATGAACAAAAATCAATTTTGCATTTAAAAGAAGTTTATTTGGATGTGCACAGACGTTTTTTTTTTCGCATGCGCAACATTTCAGTTGCTTGCTCTCCTGATACCCACGCTCTCTAATCACCGACAGCTCGCTTGCTCAACACAACCCAGCGTTACAATATGCCATAATTCCAGCCAATCAGAGATGAGGCTGCTAAATTCTGATTGGCTGGCTTGACAACCGATCACAAGACTCCCTGCATTGCCGTCAGGAAGACGAAAAATACATGGTGGAAGAGACGTTTGTCCAATGGCTTGAACACTATCAAAGAGGAGCACTGTGCGTTGGCCTTCAACCCCTGGTGCTGGCCTCTCCTCCTCTGGGTCAGTGGGCCAATCATACTCGAACTTCCGAAAGCAAAGTTTACGATCCTTTGTCTTGAGCAGATTGTTTGCAGATGTAACAGGATTGGTTACAGATGGAGAAGAAACTATTAAAGATTCTTGTAATACTGATATGTTGCACAGGTATCAACATAATACATACACAAGCATTTAAATCTTCAAAATACAAACTCATAGGCACCATTTTATTAGTTTAGGTGAGTTTACATTAACCATTGGTTCTTAAAACAGTCATAATCATAAACACAATGTCCTGGGATGCATGTTCATTTATAAATCAGTTCATCTATAAATTAATGCAGGAAAGTCTGTTTTGAGGGCTATGGGTTTTCTATGGCCTCTGCTTTTCCACGTGGCTACATAGTTCTTGGCAATAAACTAAGCCTTATCATATGGTGTCCATGGTAACTGAGACCCCAGAGTGAGTTTTAAAGATTATTTGTTAAATATGACAAATAATTGTGTCGTTACATGTATTTAAAGTTGTTATATAGACACTTGTAAATCAAGGAAACAAGATTCAAACAATAAGACTTGCTGTGTTGAGCTATAAAACATGATTAGTTTTCTGTCGATGAATATATCCAAACAGTTGCTCACCTGTCTAATAAAGCACGTAATATATTAAAGCGTCTTTGGTGTTTCCATGTTTTCTACAAAATAAAACCGGAAAACGAGGGTAACACGGGTATGATGTCATTGATAGGGGATGCACGGACACGGTTCGAGTCCTGGTTCAAATTGCTTATTTCTCTCGATTTAAACATTCTTGGAAGCATTTGGGATAATTTAAGTACACAAGTCAACAAAATATATAACACTGTTCTAGGGGTTTTTGGATATTTCAATCCAAAAAAATTTACATATTTTGCCTTTACAATATCTGCACACCAAGTAAAAAAATTTAAATATTTATAGAAATGAGCTTCCATTTGTGTAAATGAATATCTCATTTAGGCATTTCATGGTTCATAATCTTTCCAGGTTTAACTGAGCGGTGAGATGACCAGTGGACTTGAGTTTTTACTTTCATCATTATCGGCTGGGTTAAAGTATGGATAGAGTTTCTCAGTGAAATTCTGACCAGTGAAAGAATAGATATGAAAGCTGGAGCCCACGTCATAAAAAGAGACCAGACCCTCCTCATAATCCACAAACACACCCATCTTCTCAGGTCTCTCACTCTGAGGGAAAGAGACAGATGGATTATCACAAACTATATATTCATTGTCATCAGTCAGACCCAGAATCCAGACTCCATCCTCAGGACTCAGTGTGACCCCCCCCTTCCTGTCAATGGATTCTCTGGCCACTCCTAAAACCCACTTAGTTTTTCCCTTCACCTGCACCTCATAGTAAAATCTCCCTGAACTGAATCCCTCCTTTGCCAGAACACATAGACCCTCAGAAAATCTCTTTGGGTTTTCTGGGACGTCTTGCTCAGTGTCTCCATGACTGACTTGTTTTCCATTATCAGACAGGATGAGATATGGATTCGCTGTATCAGGATCCAGAGTCACATCCACTGAGAGAGATCAGACATTATCAGTCAACTTCAGAACAATTAAATAAACAAAGAACTGAAATATATTGGGGAAAAAATGGTGTCAATCACACTGTACCTGCATACTTCTGAGCCCACTTCAACCCTGTGGGCACAGGTGACAATATAATGATGAATTATTGATAGGGATATTTTAGATTAACAGTGAGTATGTCTCTATTAACAGCATCAGTGGCATATAAATGTTGCTCACCCCTAATTTTATAAAACAGAATGCAGAATGAGTTTACATTAAATATACTTACAATGGAGGTCTATGGGGCAAACATTGAGGATTTAAAGGGTTAGTTCACCCAAAAATGAAATTTCTGTCATTAATTACTCGCCCTCATGTCGTTCCACACCCGAACACAAATTAAGATATTTTTGGTGAAATCCGAGAGGTATATGACTTGTCCATAGACAGCAATATAATCAACACTTTCAAGCTCCAGAAAGGTACTAAAGACATCGTTAAAATAGTCGATGTGACTGCAGCGGTTCAACCTTAATGTTGTTATGAAGTGACAAGAATACGTGCGCAAAAACAAAAAAATAATGATTTATTCAACAATCTCTTCATAAAATTAAGGTTGAACCACTGCAGTCACATGACTGTTAACGATGTCTTTAGTACCTTTCTGGAGCTTGAAAGTGTCGGTTAAACTGCTGTCTATGGACGAGTCATATACTTCTCGTATTTCATCAAAAATATCTTAATTTGTGTTCTGAAGATGAACAAAGGTCTTACAGGTTTGAAATGACATGAGGGTGAGTAATTAATGACAGAAATTTTATTTTGGGGTGAACAAACCCTTTAAGAGAAGAAATGTGAAGCTTGTATTTTTATTAGGGGTGTAACGGTACACAAAAATGACGGTTCAGTATGTACCTCAGTTGTGAAGTCACCGTTCAGAATGGGTTTGTTATAGCAGGGTGAGAAAACTTGAAAAAAATTTATTTATTTTTTTTATTAAACAGTGGTTTACTGAACAAACTGTGTCTCTGTCTTTAAATTCATTCAATTATAATTAAAATTTTCTTAAGGATAAAATAAATATTCTGCTAATGCTGTAAACTATACAGTGAGTCCTTACTTCCACATTATAATATTAAATAATATTAATATTATAAAAAAAAACTAAAATATTAAAGGTTACAATTAAAAACAGACCCCAAACTATTAAATTCAGTTGCTATTTATTTTTAGATATAGCCTAATCATCAACACTCCAATAATAATAAAAAAAAAACGTATGTATGTAAACGTAAATTGCACATAAGGCAGTTTTTGCATTAACTTCAATATCTAATTATATGTTTCTCCAGTTCGTTGTTGAAATATAATCATTTACACAATGGTTATCATAACTTGTTTTCATGACGGATTTATTTAAACATACATTAAATAATTAAGACATCACTAACAGGTTAAGTAAAATATAATTAATATATTTGCTAATATACTGCATACTATATTTAGTGAAAGAGTTCATTTCTCTAGCGAACTAACAAGCTGTGGACACTGAATAGCTTTTCTGAGGTAAATGTAAAACTAAGAGACATACTGTTTACAAGCTGATTTATTGACGTCTTTCCGCGGTTAAAACACTGATTGAATGATTACACATGATACGTTTCAGTAAGTTGTACTGTATCTTTCCACATACTGTACCTTCAGATGTTCATTCTTGTTCATTCTGTAACTACTAGTGAAGAGAAAGAGATGACAAAAACACAGAGCTTTTTGCGATTATTGGTGGTTAATGCTGGTTAAAAGAGGTTAGGCTGTATTCGTCATCTGACTGTATGCACCGAACCGTGATGTCTGTGCCGTGGCGGTTCGGGATGAATACATGTACCATTACACCCCTACTTTTTTTTTTAATCAAAGCTCTATCAATAATTCGGTAAAATATTTGTTATTTGAGCTGTAAAGTGTCTAAATTGTCCTTGTGACGGGGGAACCTTTTTTAGACAGATTATAGTTTTTTTTTTATAGTTTGTACACAGATAGTTACATTCTGTATTTGTTGTTAAAGTACTACTGATTTAACATGAGTTAACATGGTTTGAAATTTACAGTGTGATCATTTACTAACTGATCTTAAATTGGATTTAATCCCGAATATTCCTTGCAAAACAATGTCTTACTGACAAAAAAATCGACTGTGTTTGATAATCACCTACCAGTTTGACTGAGTTTTTCATTTAGTGTCTCTTGAGTTTTCTTCAGTTGTGTCAGAGCTCTATGCAGCGAGTTCACATTCACATCAGAGTCAATCCTGATCTCAGTCCAGTTCTTGGTGTGCGGATAACTGCACAGGGGTGAGTACATCTACAGCAGGAGAGAGGACTGTTAAATATTTACATTTAAATATATACATTTCTAACACAGTTCAATTTTTAAAATTTGACTTTATTACAGTTTGATTCACTTTTGTACAATTTCTAAAAGATTGGTTCATCAGGTTTGGGAACAGTGTTTGTCCTGTAATATTCTACATTATGACTGATGAGACAGATGTTCATATGCCTGTAGGATGTGCAGATGATCGTCAATGTGTGAGAGCTGCTCCAGCTCAGTGTTTTTCTTCCTCAGCTCAGTGATTTCCTGCTGCAGCTCATTAATGAGATCTTCAGCCTGTTTCTCTGCTGCTTTCTGCTGTTCCTCCATCATCTTCAGCAGCTCAGACTGACATCTCTCAAAGGAGTGGATCAGGTCAGTGAAGAGCTCAACACTGGATGATTTCTCTTCCTCTGTGTTTCTCTATGAGATCAATTAGCAAATTCATGTATATTTAAAGGGTTCATTCAAAATTACAAATTTTTATAATCACACAGACCTCATGTTATTTGAAATGTGTTTTATCTATATAATAATGTTTAATTTTATCCATTTAATACATTATGTCAGAATGACTGGCGAACTGGGATCTCGCCTGAGAGCCCAATCACCTTCGAGTGCTAACAAAACAGGCCAATGGATATTCACAAGATCACACTTACAAATAAGTCAGACAGAACATATGCGTGTTTGGCGTGCTGTCCGAAGAGAGGGCTCCGAGCTCGGTATTTGTCCCAAACTCAGAGTGAGTATTCCTGTATTCCTGGCTGTGATAGGAACAAGCCAAGAGTGAGGAGTTGGGGTGGTGGAGGAATGCTGAGAAACTGTTGAGAAATGTAGGTAAGTCGATAGTGTGTATATATATGTAGGCTTCTTCTCATGCTGATAGGATAGACATGGTAATTGCAAATGACAGGTTGATTGGATAGATCATTTGAACATGCTCTTCTTGAATTTTGTTAATGAAACATCATTTAGCCAGTGAGATTTGCATTGCAAGCCGCTCCCGTACATATGAGTATAAAGGCAGCGTGCAAATGCTCACACATTAAGTTTTACGCTAAGGAGGCGAGATGGTGTCCGTTCCCTCCTTCAGGGAAAGGGGATTACATTAGTAACCTAGACGTTCCCTATCAGTCCCAGTGCCCCAGCGCCCTGTGTAAGCCACTTAGTCCCCACGCACCTGATGGGGCAGGAAAAGGACAGGGCTTTATGCAGGGAATGTCGATCGCTGCTATTCCTTTTTACACCCTATACAGCAGGACTAATTGGATAACACTGGGGTACCATGCCTATTCCAAATGGAAAGAGATGCTATAGAGACCACATCCTGTCCGTAGGGAGGTAACTTGTGGAGTTACACATATGGACTGGACATTAGGGCAGTGCTACATATGGAAAATCTCTGTGGTATATCATGCCTTGTCAGAGATATAGTCAATACCATTACAGAGATGGCAGAGTTGGACTCTGTTGAGGGAAAGACGCGGGCTCACCAACAGGGAAGTTGTACCGTGGAAGAATACACATATGGGATCACAGAGGGGGAATCAATACATACGGGCACCTAGTCTAGCACAAGGTCTGACCAACTGGGTATACACACAAGTGCAAGACCAGCACGAAGGGTGCTGGAGGAACTCCATCCAGAGTTTGCCAGATGGGCAACTCACCTGGGGAGCAAAAAAAGGTGCTCATATCCCATCATTAGAGGGAAATGGCGGTGCAAGTGAGACACAGAGCAAGCCCTCCCACATATTATTTTTGTTTATACCCAACACACAGGAAGAAACCGGCTCCACTTGAAGATTGTAGAATCTCGCAAATATGTTAGGTGTCGCCCAGTGGAGTGAGCCCTCACCCAAAGGGGGCACGGCTTGCCTTGGGACTGGTACGCCAAGATGATGGCAGCCACTATCCAGTGGGCCAACCTCTGTTTGGAGACAGCCTTTCCCTTCTGCTGGCTTCCAAAGCAGACAAAGAGCTGCTCTGAGGTCCTGAAGCTTTGTGTGCGGTCCACGTACAAACGCAAGACGCGAAGGGGACACAGCAATGGCTGGGTCTGCCTTCTCTGGTCCCTGAAGGGAGTGGTGTGAACTTTGGGCACGTATCCAGGCCGGGGTTTTAGGATTATGTTAGAGTTGGCTGGCCCAAATTTCAGGTGCTATTCCAGGCGCTATTCCCCCAGCCTTTAATGGATGTGAGTCAGACAGGATCTTAATCTCAGCTGACTACAGAGGCTCAAAGGGTGCACTCTGTAGGGCCATTAGGACCACAGAGATGACCCAAGAGGGGATGAGGCGAGGTGGAAGAGGATTCAACGTCCTCACGCCCCTCAGGAATTTTATGACCAGGTTGTGCTTTCTCACAGACTTACCGTCTACTGCATTGTGATGTGCAGCGATAGCGGCAATGTACACTTTCAAGGTAGAGGGAGACAGCCTTCACTCCAACCCATCTTGCAGGAAAGAAAGCTCTGCTCTGATCAGGCATTTATGGGGGTCTTCTTGTTGAGAAGGACACCAATCAACAAACAGGCTCCACTTCAGTAGGACACTTAAGCCTTCCGCGTCCTGTCCAGAGACCACATGTGGAGGTTTTAGAGGTCTGGACACGGGTGCCATATGGACCTACTTTCTCAGGGGAATCCGCCAAGGAGGGGCTGTTGTGAGGAGCATTAGGTCTGAAAACCAGGTCCGGGTGGGCCAGTAAGGTGCAACCATCAAGACCTGCTCCTCATCCTCCCTGACCTTGCACAGTGTCTGTGCGAGCAGGCATACTGGGGGAAATGCATACTTGCGTAGGCCCCAGGGCCAGCTGTGGGCCAGTGCATCCATGCCGAGGGTCCTCTCAGTCAGGGAATAAAACAACTGGCAATGGGACGAGTGTAGAGAGGCAAACAGGTCTACCTGTGTGTCTCTGAAGCGTCTCCAGATCAGCTGGACCACCTGGAGGTGGAGTCGCCACTCTCCTAGGAGCGTGAGCAGTTGTGAGAGTGCATAGGCTGCATAATTGAGCTTGTCCGGAATGTGAATAGCACAAAGTGACCTGAGTCACTTCTGACTCCAGAGGAGAAGATAGCGGGGAGTTGCGACATATGACTGGAGTGTAGACCACCATGGCAGTTGATGTACGCAATGGTCAATGTATTGTATGTCTGAGAGCATGCTATATGCCCCAGGAGCCTCTGAAATAGTTTCAGTAGAAATGCTGTCCTGACCCTGAATAAATTCAAGCAGTTCAGTACTGACTAGGCATGCTCGCTCGAGAGACGCACCGTCTAACTTGACCAAGTGCAACCCCATACCGAAAAAATGATCCTCTGCATGGAGGATTTTCCCAGGCGCTTTTCCCAGTTGACCTGAACCCCATCTAACTGAGGTGCCTGAGCACCAGATCCCTGTGTTTGCATAACTGATCTTGCAAAAGAGCCAAAATGTTGGGATGGTTGAGGATGCGATTACCTACCTTAGCGGGGAGAGGGCAGCCTCCATGACCTCCGTGAAAACGTGGGCGATAGAGACCGCCTAAAGGGGAGAATTTGCTCAAACCACACAGATTGTGGAATCTGCTCTTTTTCACTGATAATTTGGGTACCACAGGCCATGGGGCCAGTAGAGGAACAGAAATGAACTCTTTAAGAAAGAGCAAAAGATTCTCCACATGGCCCTCCTCCAGGGGAAGAGCAGCTCCCTTCATCTCCAGGTCGTCCGTCTCAGGGGTTGGTGTTTTGCCAACTGCTTTAAGGATTTAGCAGCGACTGAAAGCAGGGGACTCAATGTCACTGAGCTGGCAGAGCCAGAGCGCTTCTCTTTTTTTTTGGCCACAGGGGGATGGACGTCCTTGACAATCAGCAAACTGAGGGACAGTGAGCTATGGCCTGGTAGCAGAGGCTGTGTAAGGGAAGTGGATTGCAATGCAAATTTCACTCTCCAATTTCCAGGCCAGTGGCCTGTTTTGTTACCACTCAAGGGTGATTGGGCTCACATGCGAGATCACAATTTGTCAGTCATTCTAAAGTAACGGTGAACGTGACTGACTGATAGGCAACCTTTATTAAGCAGATTTAAATACTATAATGCATTATCAGTTTTACATTATTTATCTTCCACTCACTTTTCTAAGTTTTACTGAGTGCTGGATCTCTTGAATCTTCTTCATTCTGTCCTGGATCATCTGATGAATGTCTGTCTGTGTCTGAACCAGCTGATTCTACATACAGAGAAAAACAGTTCAATCCGGGCTCACAATACAAAAGTTTTAAAATCCTAACCAACTGTTAAATCTGGTTGCAGCACACACATAAGGAGAATCTTCACAGATTTTATTCTCGCAAATAAACATGCACACACTACAAGATTTGAAAACTGTAGTGCAGCACACACTATAGAATATTTTTAAGATTATTATGCCCAGAGGAGCACCACATGTGATCTCATGGGGAAGTGGATGTAAACATATAAATTGGCCTAAAACTCCTGTAGTGTGAGACTTCATGAATTAAAATTGTTGTAGGTATTATTCCATGTCTGTCAGCATGAGGATAACATTGTATTCTTAAAAGTTGACAAAATAATGTTTTAGCAGATATATAATGAAATACTATTGGCTGTTTAAAAAGGGTTGAGTCCTTCAAAATCCTCTGCACCACCTCAGCACAGAAAAGATATATTTCACATGGTCTTTAACCATATAAACTTTCATTTTTTTATTATTTATTTATTTTTAGATGTAATCTGTGTCATACTCTACTGGCCATTATAGTCATAACATTACTTTGACCTGACATGAAGAAATCTTTTTTCACCAAATGGCAGCAATCTGGACCAAATGCATGATACATTTTCATATTTTCTTTATGCTTCAACTTAGAGAACTGTAAGTTGAAGTTCCAAAGGTTTGCTTAAACAAATGAAATAGACAAATTTACACAAAATCTAAGTAAGACCTAAAGGACCTAAGTTCCTTCCAAAAGTGCATATTTTTTGTTACTACTTAAGGGAATACAGTGTTATAACATTTCATTAAAAAAAATTACACTCTTACTTTTCTACTCTTACTCACTACTCTTAGGAGCAGCCAGTGTGTTTAGCTTATAAGGGTTAAGTCCAAAGTATACTTCGGCTGTCCACGTTCCACAACACTTTCCTTGTGATGTAATTTACATCATTAGGAGGGCCCGTGGATGTACGCACACACTGTCCCCAATGTCTTTCCACACTTTCGGCCAAAGAAGTATACTTTAAAAAAGGCTTGCGCTCTCGACTGTGCGCGAGACAGAGTGGAACGTGGAAAATGAAGTATACCCGGGCCTTTAAAGTGTTTTGTTTTTAATTCTTGCCTTCTTCTCTCGACTCTCCTCCTCTAAAGGAACAGTGTTGTGAGTCCTGTGTTCTCCTTCAGTGCAGAACAGACAAACACATGTCTGATCATCTCTGCAGAACAGCTCCAGAGGTCGCTCATGTTTCTGACATATATAATCCTCCAGATTTTCCACAGCATTGATCAGTGTGTGTTTGTTTAGACGTGGGACCCTGCGATGAGGCTCCAGATGAGAGTCACAGTAAGAGCTTTGACATGTCAGGCAGGTCTTCACAGCTTTTTGCTTTCTTTCATCACAGATGTCACAGAACCCCTCAGATTCTCCTAGACTGAGCTTCTCCTTAAAGTGTTGCACAACCTCTCTGAGTGTTGTATTAATCTTGAGATCAGGTCTTTTGCTGAATGTTTCTTTACAGAATGGACAGAAGCAGGTCTGTGTGTGCGTCCAGCACTTGATCAGGCAGGTTCTGCAGAAGTTGTGTCCACATGGAGTGGTGACTGGATCAGTGAACACTTCCAGACAGATGGAGCACTGGAGCTCCTCGTTAAGTGCTGGACCACTGGAGGATGCCATGACTGTCAAAATAATGAGAATATATAATCTACATTGCTGAAGAGAGGAATTTTGATAGATAGTTATGTGCACTGAGTAATTTATGGATGTTGCATGTCAAATACTATTATAACTAACATAAATGATGTACCACTGTTTGTATCGAAGTCAAAGAATATCTAACCCGCCTCCACCACTAACCCTAACCACACTAACCCTAACAAGCTTTGCCCTTAAAGGGTTAGTTCACCTAAAAATGAAAATTCTGTCATTTATTACTCACCCTCAACCTTCGTTCATCTTCAGAACACAAATTAAGATATTTTTGATAAAATCCGAGAGGTATATGACTCGTCCATAGACAGCAATTTAACCGACAAGGTCCAGAAAGGTACTAAAGACATCGTTAAAACAGTTCATGTTACTGCAGTGGTTCAAGCTTAATGTTATGATGAGACAAGAAATGTGCGCAAAAAATAATGACTTTATTCAACAATATATTCTATTCTGTGTCATTGTTATGTTGTTTGCGTTGTTTATGTCCAGCACTTCCAGGTTCGGCGACTCATTATTGGCCAGCTCCTGTGTCAGCATCACACGCATGTGTCATGCTGATCACGTGATCAGCTTTGGCCAATACTGAGCCGGCATTCGGACGTAACCACCGAAGCCTTCACTATGCTTACTGTGGCAACCATGAAAGGATAATGACAGGGAAGAGAAGAGATTGTTGAATAAAGTCGTTATTTTTGTTTTGTTTTTGTACACAAAAAGTATTCTCATCTCTTTATAACATTAAGGTTGAACCACTGCAGTCACATGACTGTTTTAACGATGTCTTTAGTACCTTTCTGACCTTGAAAGTGTCGGTTAAATTGCTGTCTGTGGACGAGTCATATACTTCTCGGATTTCATCAAAAATATCTTAATTTGTGTTTCGAAGATGAACGAAGGTCTTACGGGTGTAGAACGACATGAGGGTGAGTAATTAACAGAGGTGGGACAAAGTCATTGTTATGCAAGTCACAAGTAAGTCTCAAGTCTTTGCCCTCGAGTCCCGAGTCAAAGATGAGGCAAGTCCCGAGTTGAGTCAAAAGTCAAAGCCAACAAGTCTCAAGTCGAGTCCAAAGTCCTACCATTTTAGTTTCGAGTCATTTCAAGTCCTCTTACCACAACTTCGGTAAAGTTGGTTTTATATTCGCACATTCGGACATCCGTATTCAATAGCCTTGTTAATCACACTACATTGGACATTCAGTGGACATTCACAAGTAAATATGCCATTAAAACAATACTTGCCTATTTTGATCAACTGTGAAAAATGTTGTAAGTTGACAATCATTGGTTGTCAATATCATGTCGCTGCTTAAAATTCGCAAACATTAATTTATTGCACATTTATTGGAAAGTCTGAATTTATCAGAAGTCCGAATGTGCGAATATAAAACCAACTTTACCGAAGTCTTACCACAGAGGACTAGCAGCAAGGTAGAAATGGTACTTTAAAACGGACGTTGACATGATGTTGGCGAGGTTTTCCATCTGATTGTGCTACACTCATGTACCTCATATAATCCGGGTTCAAAAATCCCTATGTTTGTTAGCATGAACCAGCAAGGGCGATGTGCGTTTACTGTCTCGTTGATACAGTAAATATGCAGCAGCTAGTAAGTTACGGTACATCCGATGAGGTGCTTAACATTCGTTCAAAACTTAGCTTTCTTTGTGCAACTTCAGGTGTCGAACAAAGTTGGACGTTGTGGCAGCTCCATCTGTAATCTTCAACCTTCAAATTGCAACTCGTTTTTTGTCGACTACCTCATAATTTTTATAGCCAAACGAAACAATCTTTGGTATCATTTTGCCTACTGGCGCGTTGTTGCGCTTCAGTGGTTGTCTTGCAATTTGCCTGCTTAGATGCTGTCGAATCAAACCAACGTGGGACTACAGTGATTGGATGTCGTGCAGGCAGCGCGCGTGCTCTCTACATGCATACAGGTGGTGCACATTTTTTTCACAGATGCAGATACACTGAGAGCGGCGCGGCCGTGTGAACATTTTTTTCCCCAGGTTTTCATGGGAAGTAGCAAGTCTTCTCGAGTCAAAAGGCGCAAGTCCAAGTGAAGTCACGAGTCATTGATGTTAAAGTCCAAGTCGAGTTGCAAGTCTTTGTACATTTTGGCGAGTCGAGTCTGAAGTCATCAAATTCATGACTCGAGTCTGACTCGAGTCCAAGTCACATGACTCGAGTCCACACCTCTGGTAATTAATAACATTATTTTCATTTTTGTGTGAACTAACCTTTTAACTTCTGGTCTGAGACTGCTGGTCTGTTGTGGTAAAAAAAAAAAACCCAGAAGAAACTAGATATGTCTCGCCACAGTACAGCAAATGTAACAGTTTTTTTTACAACATTTTAATACCATTAGAAAAGATCTTTTATAAAAGACAACACATAAAATGAGTGGAAGTATAATTTTTTTGAACAGATAACCTACTAAATAAACATCTGTAAACACCAGGTGACATTTCAGTTTAACTGAGTTTTCACTGAACATTGTTTATTTTGTCTGCAGTTCACATGAACACAGTTCACAGTTTATATGAACACATTTAATTTTACCAACATTCTTATGCTTCATGCTATTAAACTAGCGAACTTGCATTTCCATCGCTTACCTGTGAGTGAATATCAGATTTGACTGTTAATTTCAGTTTCTGAAAAGAAACGTTGTGTGAAGACGTTTCCAGTTTCACTTTCACTGAAGTCACCCGCAGTGATGTCATATGCTCTGCCCATAATCATAAATATTAAACAGTTCCTAATTCATCCCTGTGAATCCGATGAATCTCCATTTCAAAGGTTATTTTAGCGGTCCGTCTGAGGGAAATCTGATTTATCAAATGCTATGTGAGTGTTGCTTTCGTTCATTTTCTTGTCAGAACAAGTTACGCAAATTATTATTAGCTAGTCTTCGCCAAATTTATGAAATTCTCGTCAACAATATCTCAGTGCAGACCCGCCGGTAAAATAACACAAGAAAGAAAGAAAGAAAAAGAAAGAAAGCTCACAGGAAGGTATGAGTTCATTGTATAATAATCTTTTTTTTATTATTTGTATTTTATAGAATACATTAACATGTGTATTCTATAAAACATTAGTTTTATAGAATACACATGTTTACATTAGTTCAAAGTTGCTGTTAGATTTATGTTTTTTTTTTTTTCTGTTAGATTTAATGCAAAATATTTAATTTGACAACCTATAGGCTGCTACAACATTCAAAAGGTCTCAAGCTTCAATTTTTGAATTGTTTTATTCTAAAAATCTAATAGTAACAGTCATTCGTGATTTGTAAATAAAAATAAAAAACGGAATTGATGCCTTTAATAAATATAAGCCTCAGACGCATCCATTGAGGAAAACTCCTGTACAACAACGTGCCTCATCTCTCGCATGCATTTGTTAGGTAGCCTACTGTTTTCACTCCATATACTTTTGAACTTTTAGTTCAAAAGCACGCACATTTGGAGAAATATTGATGGATTCTTATGTTTACTTCAAATTTCTATAGAGATATAGCCTAGATGTGAAATAAGGCGATGCGCGCTAAATACTGTCATGTCTTTTTCATTCATACTGTAAGACTCGCGCAGAAAGTCCACAAATGAGACTTTTTTTCCTCTCTTTTTTTTATTAAAGCCTAAATACTTAGATGAATTGTAACAAGTACACACAAGTAACCAGAACAATAGAAAACAAGACATATATCACAAAAAATACAAATTAAACAAGAGCCAGAGTGGAAATAAATAAATTAAAGTTTCAAGTTTACTTTATTTATATAGCACATTTAAAACAGCCACAAGGTTGACAAAAGTGCTTCACAAAAGAAACAGCATCATAAGAGTAATAAGAGCACACAAAACAGACTAAAACCAGAACCAAAATAAAATAAAACACAAATAGAAAATATAATTGGCAGGCATATAAAACCTAATAGGTCAATGAAAACAGATGGGTTTTTAAAAGAGACTTAAAATTGGTCAGACCAGGGGTCATTCGGATCTCCACTGGCAAGTCATTCCAGAGGCAAGGACCAATTACCAAGAAGGCACGGTTATTCAAGGTTAAACACTGAAAGGAATCTTTTACTTTTCAAAGATTTAAAAAGATTAATAATGTACTGAATATGAGAATTTGAGTTGTGATAAAGAAAAATAATATTAATAGTAATTATAGGCCTAAGGGGCGGAGCCTGCACACTCTAAAAACTAATTCAGGGGACCTTTAGTCATATATATAGACTTTTTACTTGTAATTGTTATTTTATTGAGCTTGGATGACACACAAATTGATTCGATATACTATCATGACTTGTCATAGTTTAACATTTTCAGTTAATCAAAAATGTATTTAATTTTAAGTTCTGTTAATGTAAAATACAATCCGATGACGTGTAAACATGTTTCATTGTTTTGAGTTGTATGAACACTTCTTTTAATTTAGACAAACTTAAGTTAAAGGTGCTAAAGAGGATGTTTTGTTTTATACATTTTTGCAATATTACTTGAAACTGTCTTTACTAACTGATAAAAGACTATTTATTAGGTGCACTGAAAGGAATAATATTAATATACATCATCTGTGCACGAAGTAGGGCCTTAAAAACATCAGCCAAGCGTTTACGCGATCATCGCGTAAACGATTGGCCCTCTGGCTTGTCAATCACTGCCGTGATGTTCCTTGTGAGAGACGAGCTGCGCGCTCCAGTAACTTTCCACACTCCACAGGCGCCGCATGCAATGTTTTTGTCAGGAGACAGGAGTAACAACTGCAGATTATGAGTTTTCCTGTGGTGAGTCCGACATAATGAATCCACTAACACGACACAGCGAATGCCGGTGATAAACACTCGTGTTCCAATACTCATGCACAAGTTTTGGGAGGCGTTCCCTCGAAATGAGCTGTGAAGGAGGGGGGTTGTTCTTACGCATGCGCTCATTTCAAAAACTCAGTAACAGTCTTTGGATTCTCAGTCGACGAAAAAATCCTCTCTATCACCTTTAAGTGAAACTGGGCTGGGATATTTCCCATCATGTTTTGCTCATGGCACTTGAAAGGGAGAGTAAATGCTAAAATTAAGTGTTCTATAATGTTTTTTGCACAAGATTAATGGTAAGGGAGATTTAGCAGTAATTAGTGTTTTGTTATGCTAATTTAGAAGAGTTTCTGTTAATGTGGGTTTTTGGAGATTTACCATCATGGTGACAAGCGGTGCTTGGTAAGTTCATGTTACTTAGAAATGCGTTTTATTTTGTCCAAAACGTGTCTTCACCTTACTTAAAACATTATGTTAGAGCGTGGAAACGATACAGGTGCCAAATGAGCTTCAGCAGAACAACAGTGAACGTCGAGAACATTATATATAGCTTATGTAAATATTTCTCAACTGGTGGGTTGCAAGACCGTGCACTTTTCAATCACACGCAAATCACTATAAATAAAACGCAAAAGAATCTACGATCATGAAACGTTGTAGTTCTGTCGTCAATAGAGTGCCCCAGGGATGACGCGTTTTTGTAGGCCAACCCGGAAGTTAGCGGCGCACGGGTTCCCTCGGTTGAAAGCCTATGCATTTTTCCCATAGACTTTTGGAAAATCGCAGAAAATAAGCTCTGTGTTTAACAAAGGGTTATGACACTTACACGTTTTGTCTGTCAAGATAATCTTTACAAGTTAACACAACATTTATAGATTTTGAAGCCTAAATAAAGTCGTCAGATATAAAAGGCTAACAGTAGGCTATAAACGGACTACAGCACAGCATGGTCGCGGATCAACGTCGTCACCACCAAGCTTCCTCAGACTGTATTTAAAAAACAACTTTATTTACAAACATGCTCGCTGATTATGATATGCGCTGTGTATGAATACTTATCCACTTTATGTCCAAATGTCCCTTATTTAATGATGACGTCTAAAGTCCCCGCCAAATGAAGTAGTCCCTTTTAGCAATTTGTTAGCAACCGCCGATTTTAAGACACAGTAAAAGTTTAAAAAATCACAAGTGGGTTATAACTGGTGTGTTTTATGTCATAGATCAAAACGTGAAAGTATTTAGAGGCTTTGTTAACCACAGACCTTATTTCAGGTGATTTAGCAAAAACACATTCAAAAAACCCATAGACTTTACGGCGTTGGAACCGGAAGTCCTAAAATGCTAACTCGCTTCCGGGTTTTGCCTACAAAAATGTGTCATCCCTGAGGCACTCTATTAAGTCATTAAATAACCAAAAAAGGTGATTAAATCTGCGTTAAAGCGTTATATATATAGCCTACACTACCATTCAAAAGTTTGGGATCGGTAAGATTTTTAATGTTTTAAAAGAAGTTTCGTCTGCTCACCAAGGCTGCATTTATGTAATTAAAAATAAAATAAAAACCGTAATATTGTGAAATATTATTACAATTTAAAATAATTGTTTTCTATTTGAATATATTTTACAAAGTAATTTATTCCTGTGATGGCAAAGCTGAATTTTCAGCATCATTACTCCAGTCTTCAGTGTCACATGATCCTTCAGAAATCATTCTAATATGATGATCTGCTGCTCAAGAAACATTTAATGTGTACAATTGTACAAAATATTTGTGTACAATAATTTTTCAGGATTATTTGATGAATAGAAAGTTCAAAAGAACAGTGTTTATTTAAAATATAATCTTTTGTAACATTATAAAAGTATTTACTATCAGTTTTGATCGATTTAATGGATCCTTGCTGAATAAAAGTATTAATTTCTTTTCAAAAAAATAAAAAATAAAAATTCTTACTGACCCCAAACTTTTGAACGGTAGTGTATAATGCTACAGAAGCTTTGTATTTCAGATAAATGCTGTTCTTTTGAACTTTCTATTCATCAAGGAATCCTGAAAAAAGTACACAACTGTTTTCAACATTGATAATAATCATAAATGTTTCTTAAGCAGCAAATCATCATATTAGAATGATTTCTGAAGGATCATGTGACACTGAAGACTGGAGTAATGATGCTGAAAATTCAGCTTTGCCATCACAGGAATAAATTACTTTGTAAAATATATTCAAATAGAAAAGTTATTTTAAATTGTAATAATATTTCACAATATTACTGTTATTACTGTATTTTTAATTAAATAAATGTAGCCTTGGTGAGCAGATGAAACTTCTTTTAAAATCATTAAAAATCTTACCGATCCCAAACTTTTGAACGGTAGTGTATATTATATATATATATATATATATATATATATATATATATATATATATACATATATATGCATCACATGTCTGGACTAAAATATTCTGCTATGTGAGATCACAATATAAGGCACAAACTGATATGTAATTTTTAATGCATAAATAAATGTGAGAAAATGTTCATTTATAAAGTACAAACAAAAATGCAGCACATTTAAATGCTTAAAATAATTAATTTTAAATTCTGGCATTTATGTGCTGTTGACTTCTGCTTCCGCATCAGCAAATGGGAATTCAAAAGATAACACTGTTTTTCCCCCTTTGTACTGAGTTTAATTTAGGTATGATAGAACTGTTGCAATCATTTATTTGGAAAATATAGAACGTTAAACATTTAGTGTTTACTTTTTTTGGTTAGTTTTTCAAACAGACAAACTCAGAATTGTTGTAGTTCATTGATTATAAATAAAATTCAATGAAGGTTGAATAATCTTTGAACTACAGTATATGTAGTTATCTGCATGTCTCATCCATGGAGATGCAACAGTGGAGAACAAACTATTGGGGGTTTTGAGAACCAGAACTGACTGAACAAGTTGAAATTCAGCTAGTGTGAGCCCCTTCATTAATATGCCTGAAAGTGAGGAATGGGGGGAAAAAAAGGTCAAATTCACTCAGCATTCCATGATCTAATTCACTATCTCAATTACAATTACGTACAAATTAACTGTATTCATTTGTGTTGTGGGCACAGTCCAGTACATTATAGTCAGACTAATTTTTATGTTGAAATAATGAAGATTTCTGTGCCACCCCAGATTGGTTGCTGGCCCCTGCCTGGCCACCCCTATGAAAAAATCCTGGCTCCGACACTGATAGGCCTATGTGCAAAATTGGATATTATTAAAAGTGAACATTATTTTCACATTTAGACGTGAGATTTTCGCCGATATACGTCGCTTATTCCAAACAAAGGTGTATAGCTTGATGACACCGTGATTTAGCAATACACTGCTTCACTTACCGGAAAGTGGAAGTGTGATAAAGGTCAATTGAATAAAATGCGCGTTCGGAGATTATATAAGTATGAGTGGCGTGCGTTCACCAGCGTGCTCCAAACGTGTGATAAAATCTCACGTCCGAATTCTATTGAGAATGTTTTTTAAACTTCTCATGATCACCATTACTAGAATTTATCACATCTGTTGTATTTATTGTGGTACATTTTAATTAACTTATAATCTGGAGCCCGATCACACAAAAATGCATATAAATAGTACGAGTGTGTAATCTCGTAGAATATATACGCCAAAACTCATTTTGGCGTGCTTATGGTACGCAGTTTTTCGCG
The DNA here is from genome assembly GCF_018812025.1 of Megalobrama amblycephala. Taxonomy (NCBI): domain Eukaryota; kingdom Metazoa; phylum Chordata; class Actinopteri; order Cypriniformes; family Xenocyprididae; genus Megalobrama; species Megalobrama amblycephala. The sequence goes on from NC_063056.1 coordinate 3,862,102, forward strand.
TGCATATGATACGCACTTTATGGCGTATTATACATACGAAACCCCCACCCCCCCACCCCCATCCTAACCAAGAGTGTGTCATATACACGCCAGAAAGTGCGTATCATATGCACGCGAAAAACTGCGTACCATAAGCACGCCAAAACTATTCTACGAGATTACACACTCGTACTATTGATACGCATTCTCATGTGATCGTGTTGTAATCTGTTAAGAGTATAGATTTAAAAAAGAAAGGAAAAAAGTTAACATTGCCTATAAGCATGCAATGAGGAGCCATATATCCTTAACTAGTTAAACAATTACAAGAACTGCTTTTTTCATGGGCCAAGAACAAGTTAGAATCAAGCGCTTAAAAGTATGGATGTAGAATGGATGAAGCTGAGACAGATGATGGTAAATCACCTTTCGAGCGTAACTTGATGCTTCAAATAGAGACTGCATCAATTACATTGTTACTCCAGTAGGTGGCGACAAGTGACTGTTAAAAATGTATTTGTCATTGAATCATTCATTAAAAAGATTTGTTCAAAAACGATTCATCTAGTAATGAAACAAGTGACATCTTTATAACTGAGTCATTGAATCATTTATTCAAACCGATTTTTAAAAAAATTATAATTTCTCCAAGCAGATATTCTTTTGAATTAACATGTTTGTGTCACACACAATTCATAAATGTTGTTCATTGACCTTTCATGTGCCTGCTTGATAATTAAGAAAATATTGTTTGGAGAAAACATGAAATAGGCCTGTTTAATGTTATTATAGATTATATAATATTTTATATTTAAATACATATGAAAAGTAATTGAAAGTAAAAAAAAAAAATCTTCCCGAGAGTCCCCCCAATGAATGCGAACAAAGGGGTTATTGAATTTGTCATCAGAAATCAAAATCCCTTCAAATGAAACAGAAGAGTTATACAAATAGATTACAGCAGGTTTGCTCTCCTTTCAAAAGAGTTTTTATACCACTAGGAATGGCGTTGAATACAATAGGCCAGTGGTTCCCAAACTTTTTAGCTTGGAGTAGGGATTACCCCCTCTCTTCCACTTCGACTGCAGTCACACCTTTACCATTAAGGGACAATATCTGCCCCCTAAATTGATTTTCCAGTGCTTTTTTTTTTACCTTTATGAATAACTTTATTTATTTTATAATGTTATTTATTTTAAAAATGTTCAATAGAGAAATATGCAATGATGGAAAACTAAGTAAATCTTTTAAATATTAAACTAAAACCGCCAGTAGGTGGCAGCAAGTCAAGTTTTTATGAGTGAGTCATCGAGTCATTCATTCAGTAACGAAGCAAGTGGCTGTGAATGAATCGATACAACTATTATTTCATTGCAAAACAGAGTAAATACTGACAGTACTGTGTTTAAAATGTACATTTTATTTTTTGACCTGTAGTATAATAATAATGTCATGTTTGCAGTCATGTGGATATTTGGGAACAATTGCATTCTTGCTCGTCATCATCATTAAATACAAGAACTCACACAAGGTATGTTTTTGTATTGGAGAAAGTTTGAGTCTTAAATTGAAATTAATCCACTATCTGTGTCTATATTTCTTCTTTATGCGAGTAAGTGCTTAATCCCCACTTTTACAAAGGTGCATTGTCGAGAATGACAGTAATTTAGCGCAATTTAAGGCAGCAGATTCTGTACGCGATCTATCATATGCATGCTGCTTGTGTGGATACAGTCATTTTTGACTGCAAATGATGAGGTAATTTCATGAAATGTACTGGATTTACAACATTTTGCCAGTTAGAAATACATGCTCGATTTTAATACTATTTTTAAGAATTAAATGAACTACTCAGCATTTTGTTTGCATACCCGGCCACATGTACCCCAGTTTGGGAACCACTGCAATAGGGTATTATACTGATTAAGCCCCAAAATCAAATTTTCTGGAGAATTGTGAAAAGGAATAAAACTGACCATGTCATCTATAACTGATCAACAATATAGATGTTATTTAAATACCATCTCTCAAAAACCAAATCAAACTTATGAAATCACTTATATGGACAGGTGGTGTCCTATTTTATATAAATTAGAATTAAAAATAATAATAAAGGATCCTTCCTGAGCATAATCTGGACGCGAATAACGAACAGTCGCTCTGAAACACGCGACGGTTGATTGTGACGTCACACTGGAGCCCACTTAAACCGCGCGCTCTATAACGATTCTTCAGTTCAGTCAGTGAGAGTCCGAGCGGTAGCGAAGATAATCTCCTGCGCAGAAACTCAGAAAGTCGACAAACATACTGAGAGTTTGACAGCGATACATACAGTACACACGCGAACAAACATACTGAGAGTTTGACAGCGGTACTGTATATCCACACGCGTTTCTCCTGCGATGGAGTCAGTGGAGATCAAGTCCAGCAGTCCAGTGTCAGCAGATGCTCGTCCGGTGTTGAGTAACTCTACACGGACAGCTGGAGGAAACACCACCGACCCACCTGGAGCTGCTCCTGCAGCCGCTGTGGAGAACCCCCCATTGGGTAAGAGATGACACGACATTACAATGACATTAAAACAATCAAAAAACAAATGAAAACACCCACATTAAAAAATACTATAGTGTTTTTGAACCATACTATAGTAAATTGTAGTATACTGTATATATTATAGTGTATAACACTTTGTTAATGAATGCTACAGCATACTGTAGTATTAACTATAGTGAACTGATAAACTGTAATAAATATTGTAGTGTACTTTGTTTTTTACTACAGTAAACTGTATATTGTAGTATAATATAGCCTGTAGTTGTAGAAAACTATTGGGTAAAGTAATTTGCTTATATTACTATAGTTGTTATATTACCACATCAACTATATAATTACTAAAACAAATGAAAGTACTTTACTATAGTATGGTTCAAAAACACTATAGTATTTACTGTGAATTACTATAGTATTTTTCCATGTAGCTGAAATATTATGGAATTAATAACTGTAATAATAAAATAAAGCTGTAATAATAAAAAGTGAAAATCTTTTTCGTAACATATACGGATTTAATCTAGTACAGTATAATCCTAAAAATACCTTTACAATTAAGTTTAAAAAACACTTGGAAAAATGCTGGTTGCTCTTTTTTTTTTGCTGTTAATTCTGTGATTGTAGCTTTTGTATATAAACACAGTAGTGGCCAAAGTGATGTCCAGATGGGTCATTTCATCAAAATATGAGGAAACAATTTTTTTTAAATATTTAAAATTTGTGGGAAGAACAAAAAACTAAACTTGGTTAAGGTATTTATCGACAATTATTTGTCGAAAAATGCAAACTACAGCTACAGGTTTAATTACTATGCAAAAAAATATTCGTTTGGTTCTCGATTGTTTTTGCATGCGTTCATGATTTCTTTGTATGACAGCCTGGAAAAAAATTGTCAGCACAATTTGTCATGTTTCATTGTGTTCACAACTACGCAGTATGATTACAAAATCTTTAACATATTGTTAATAATATTTAAATAAGGGGTGAAGATGTCAATTTTCCTAGGCCCGGACATTACTTTTGTCCACTACTGTATAGCTGTAATTTTAATTTTACGGGAAAAAATGAAAAGGAAAGCAGGTGTTGATGTTTATGTGTGGATGGTTGTAATTGGGGCGCTGGAATAGATTATTTGGGAGCAGACGTCACAGCTACGTCACTTGCAGCTGCGCACGCATTGTAGTGGCAGAAAAACAGTGGTAACAAGTGCAGGAAAACGGCCAAAATCCATGGAATAAGAACAGACAAATGCTTTTGGATGTTAGAAGCGGAATACAAAAAAGATAGTCTTAATTTTTAGAGAATATCGCCGTCAAAGACGCCCTTTGATGCTAAATGCAGAGACATTTATGGTTGCAAGCCACAGACTGAGCTGATGAAACCTGCAATGATTAGTCTACTATTAAAACATTGATGTAAACAATAGATTTACAAAATATTCACATATACAGTTCATAGGGGACATAATGTATTAGCGATAATGTTTAAACGTGTTAACATTTTGCATAGATAACATTTAAACATAAAATTTTTATCTTACACTTAATGACTTTTTGCTCACCCTTGCGAGTTTATATCTCCCAATTCTGGGGTAGGGTAGTCAGAATTTTGGGATATAAACTTGCAGTTACCCAGAAAAAAGCTAAAATAATGAGTTTATATCTCACAATTCTGGGGTAGGGTAGTCAGAATTGCGGGATATAAACTTGCAGTTCTATGGAAAAAAGACTAAATAATGAGTTTATTTCTCTCAATTCTGACTTTTCTTCTCATAATTGTGAGATATACACAGTGGCGTAACAACGAGCACTCAACATGATTTCAAAAACAATACATCCCAGCATCAGATCGAGATCCGAGATGTTTCAAAAAGTGGTGGAGACAATATCGGCCCGGCAAAAAGTGGTGGGGACATGTCCCACCCATCCCACCAGCAAATTACTTAGAAAAAAAGTCTGAATTGTAAAATTTAAACTCGCAATTACATTTTTTATCTTTTTATTCCATGGCTTCCATAGAGTGCTACTGCAGAACTGTCATTTTCTACCACCAGAAGAACGTCATCGTTGTTTTCAAACACAAAATAGGTCTATGAGGAAAACCGCTTTAAATGTCCTCATTAGTTGTCTCACCTAACTGTGTTCACCCAATGTCCTTTTTTCTTCATGATGTCTAGCCTCAGTATTTGACTAACAGTTTCTTATGGTAATGTTTTCACCTTTCTTTAGAAAAACAAAAGAAAAAGAAGAAGAAGAAGAAAGGCTTCTGTGCATTCTTACGGAGAATAGGGAAGGCTTTAAAGTCTTGCATTCTCTGTTGCAATGGGGATGATATTGCATTTCCATGCAGCGATCCCACGGATGTCCAGCCAGATTTATCTGGCCTCGAATGGGCGTTATCAATCGATCCATGTCCATCTGGTATCGAGCTGCCAGTTAACGCCGATCCGGCCGATCCTGAGCTGTCATCTCTCTCAGATATATCCAGTCTTGAGCTGACACCTGAGAGCGATCCGGATGATCCGGAGCAATCTTCTATCTCAGCTCAATCCATCCTGGAGTTGATGTCTGTCTCAGACATATCCAGTCTTGAGATGACACCTGAGAGCAATCCGGCTGATCCAGAGCCATCATCTGTCTCAGCTTCATCCATCCTGGAGTTGATGTCTGTCTCAGATATATCCAGTCTTGAGCTGACACCTGAGGGTGGTCCGGCTGATCTGGAGCCATCATCTGTCACAGGTCCACAGATCCTGTGTTCAGAGCTGACTCTAGATCGAGAGTTTGTCTCAGTATCATCCAGTCTTGAGATACCAAGATACAATATCGAGCTGACACCTGACTCAAGTCAGGCAGATCTGGAGCCATCACCTGTCCCGGGTCCATCTGCACTGGATTCTGAGATCCCGGGTCCATCTGGTTTAGGGTCAGCTTTTGGTGAGTCTTTGGTCTTTATTATTCTACTGGCAGTGCTAGAACTAGTGGGGCTGAGGGAAAAAATCGATTCACTTATCGACATTTTTTTATGATTTTAAAGTCTTTTTTTTATTCCAGAATTGATATTAATTCATATTAAATTGCATATTTTTGTCCTTCACAATATATATACAATATCATATCGGCACCCCAGTATCGTGATAGTATTGAATCGGGAGATAGTTGTATCGTCCCAGCCCTAATATTTAGTTGGATTGTTTTCCCCTTGTGTGCCATTTCACATATGTGCCTAGTATTTATGCTATTTTGTCTAATCCTTTTTCAGACGATTACTCTTAAGCGTCCCACTTTACCAGTTGTCTCACTTAACAATTGTATTATTTCTTCATGATGTCTTTCCTCAGTATTTGACTTAAGGTTTGCTGAAAACCGAACAAAAAAAAGGAAGAAGAAAGGCATGTGTACGTTCTTCTGCCGAACATGGAGGGCTGTTAAGTGTGGTGTCTTCAGCTTTCAAAGGGAAAACAAAGTGGCCTCAGATTCGTTTGCCGATGAGCCAGTGGCTCAACAGGGTTCAGAAGATCTCATGCCAGTTTTATTCAGTCTCGGTTGGCTGACACTTAAGACTAATTGGACTGATCCGGAGCCATTTTCCGTCTCCGGTCCATCCACTCTGGATTCTGGGATAATGGAAGCTGTTGGTAAGTCTACTGGCATTATTAATCTACTGTCACTACTTACGTTATAGTTGTATTTTTACTTTTGCCCTAGTCTGCTGTTTGACATTTGTGTCTAGTATTTGTTCCCTTTTATTCAAGATTTAGCATGCAGGGATCTAGTTCTATTGTTTGTTTGTTTTTTTTTTTGACAATTTAAAAGGTATTTGTTTGTGTGAGTTGTCATGATATGTTTATAAAGGGAGCAGTGGCAAACTGAGACAGTGCCAAGGTCATATCAAAAAAAGAAACAACCATTAATATGAAAATGTTTTTGGGATTCTCTACTCCTGTATCCCATATCACAATCACAAGCTATTATAAGTCCATCACATTTTGCCGTTTTATTGCCTTAACATGATTTTCCTTAGAAGTCCTTGTTCTGTCTGAACTTAGCATGACGCAATTTCATTTACTTTTCAATTTCTTTTATTTTTAGGGAAACAAACAAAAAGGAGCATGAAGAAAGACATCAGGGCATTCTTCCAACGTGCATGGAGGACTATAAAGTCCACTCTTTGTTGTTACGAGGACAACAAAGTGGGCTCAGATCCATGCGGAATTAACCCAATGGATCCAGCAGATCTCCAGCCACGTATATCTGGCCTCTCTTGGGTGTTAACTGATCCAGGTCCATCTTATTTCGAGCTGACATCTGACCCTTATCCAGACGATCCTGAGCCGTCACTTGTCCCAGGTCCATCCAGTCTGGAACCAGTGGCTAACCAGGATCCAGCTGATTCCCAGTCAGGTTCCGTCAGCCTCGATTCACAGTTAATGCTTGATCCAGGTCCATCCTATCTTGTTTCAGAGTTAACATCTGTCCTGACACCATCCAGTCCTGTTCCCAGTTCATCCAGTCTTGAACTAACACCTGAGATGGGTCTGGCCGATCCTAAGCCAAAATCCATCCCAGGTTCATCCAGTCTCAAGCTGACACCTGGCGTGGATTTGGCTGATCCTGAGCCAAAATTCGTCCCAGGTTCATCCACTCTTGAAATGACACCTGGCGTGGATTTGGCTGATCCTGAGCCAAAATTCGTCCCAGGTTCATCCACTCTTGAAATGACACCTGGCGTGGATTTGGCTGATCCTGAGCCAAAACTCACCCCAGGTGCATATACCCTTGATGTAGAGCCTGTTCCAGCTCCATCTGGTTTTTGGCCAGCTACAGGTGAGTCAACTGTCATTAATTCACATTTGTGCCTAGTTAGTAAGTATTTATGCTACTTGTCTAATTCCCTGTACAGTATTAGAATTCTAATGGATCTAGTTCTTTTGAGCCATGTTATGTAGGAATCACAATCTGTTCTATCTGTTTTTTCAGGATCATTTTCCTCCTTTTATGAAGTGAAAGAATTGCTGGGAAGTGGAGGCTTTGCGACTGTGTGTAAAGGGATACGTAGATTTGATAACCAGATGGTAATCCACTCTTGCTTTAATTTCTCTTCATTTTATTCTCGTTTTTCTCTTTCTTTCTTTATTTTTGTAATGTAACATATGGATCATTGCAGATTATTTAGATCAAAATGATTTTAAAACTATTTTTCTTTTTGCAGGTTGCTATCAAATGTCTACATAAGAGGAGCTGGGACAAATTTATTAATTTGGTAAGTTGGCAAGATTAATACATGCATCTTTTTCAATGAACATATTTACTTTTAATAGGCTTTTGGGTCCAAAAGTCTGCAACCACATTGAAAATTTAGTTTAAAATGTTGAAATGCTGATAATATAATTTGTAATGGAAAAATAGAATTAAAATGCCAAATACAAGTGGTCTCAAACTTGAAACTCTGCTGTTTCAATATAAAAGTGAAAGGTCACAGCTAATCTTTTGTCAAACCTGTTTCTCTAGCCAGGGTCTACCGAACCTCTGCTTGCAGAAGTGGCTGTGAATCTGCTGATGCGCAAACCTCCGAAAAGCCCTCACATTGTACAAATGTTAGATTGGTTTGATATGCCACAACAGCACATCATAATTATGGAGTATCCATATCCGTGCGAGACTTTGCTCAGTTTCATCACGCGCAACAGAGGCTTCCTTGATGAAACTGTGGCACGTGGATTAATGCGCCAAGCAGTGCTTGCAGCCAAACACTGCATTGACCAGGGCGTCTTCCACAATGACATCAAGACGGACAACATCCTGGTCAACACAGAGACGCTGCTGCTCCAATTAATAGACTTTGGCTGTAGTGAACTTTTTAAGACCTCTGTTGGTGAGTTGACTTGGCCATAATATGTCAGATATTGTACATGATTCAATCTTATTGTATACAACTGGAATTTACTGTGTTGGATTGTATGCCATTATAGTTTTCAGAGATTCTCTCAAATGTACACTAATGGCTCACAGATGACTTTAGCAAATTAAATGATCTCTTCCTTTCAACTCAGGTCGTGAATTGGCGGTCCAATCAACTGTCTGGTCTCTGGGTAGAGTGCTTTTAGACATGGTGAGCGGAGACCAGCCCCTAAGTGTTCTTCAAAAATCAAGGATACGTGATCCGCGTGTTCCGAATGTATCCAATGGTGAGACCACAGCACACAACAACAATAACACCGTTAAACACACACAAAGCCTTGGCAAAATCTCAGGGAGTTTGACCACTGAATATAAAAGGGGATAGTTGGAAATGATTAATGGATAATTACTGTATTGATGACAGGAGATTGCCCTTTTTTGTTTAAAATTGAATGCAGTACTAAATACTATGTATTTTAGAAGCTATTTGGTCATAAATAGCATACATGACTAACCAGCACTTTTCCTCTTTGAAAACTTGTACAGAATGCTGTGATCTGATAAAGCATTGCCTGCAACATTATGAATCCAACAAACCAACGTTAGAGCATATATTAGAACATGAATGGTTTGAGCAGGACTGAAGGAAGGAAGAGGCTCAGGAGTCAGGTAGTGTAGCAGTTGGATCCAGCCGTCCAATCACAGTGGAGTTGGCTAAAAACACTTCAGTGGACACATGGCCTTAGGGGAGAACCAGTCACAATATTGGAGGATCGAGCTACTGGTATCTCCCATGGGCATCCTGTGGAGGTGGTCATCCAGCCCACTCCAAAAGCACATCTTCAACTTGCCCTCATTTCCAGCGAACAGCCCTCTTGATAAAGGGACAGAAGTTGGTCCTCAGGGTGGAGGGAGACTGCTGCTGAATCCAAATTACTTTTTAGGACCTGTATTCCGTTATGACGGGGCAGGCAAGGAGAGGAGAAGTGGATCTTAATTGCAGCAGTTTACTTTTATTATTAACCCTAACCCTAACAAAGGCGGCCTACCAAAATCATGGCGCGTAGGGGAAATCATAACAGCCTTACACGCTATAGTAAAGAATAATGTGTGTTAGTGAGGCCAGCAGGGGGTGCTCATCCTGTGGTCTGTGTGGGTCCTAATGCCCCAGTATAGTGATGGGGACACTGTACTGTCAAAAAAGCACCGTCCTTCGGACGAGACATTAAACCGAGGTCTTGACACTCTGTGGTCATTAAATATCCCAGGATGTTCTTCAAAAAAGAGTAGGGGTGTAACCCTGGCATCCTGGCCAAATTTGCCCATTGGCCTCTGTCCATCATCATGGCCTCCTAATCATCCCCATATATATACTGATTGGCTTCATCACTCTGTCTCCTCTCCACCAATAAGCTGGTGTGTGGTGGGCGTTCTGGCACAATTTGGCTGCCATCGCATCATCCAGGTGGATGCTGCACATTGGTGGTGGTTGAGAAGATTCCCCCCTTCCATGTAAAGTGCTTTGAGTACAGAGAAAACCTTGTAATGTAAATGTAATGAATTATGAATTATTATTATTATTATTAATACTGTACAAACAAAAGAGGCAGGGCTGTACAAGAAACTAACCATGAAACAGGTGGCGAAGATAGTAACCATGGAAACAAACCTGACCTAAATGAAAAAACGTAGCTGTGTTTGAAATCGCATCCTATACCCTCATTCACTATTCCCTACATTAGTCCACTAATATAGTTCACTTGAGGGAGTGAGTGAATTCAGACACTGAGTGTGCCGGAAGGGCTGCCGCTTTTGCATAGTTTGTGCTTGCTGTTTAATAATCATTTAAAACTTAGCAAACTGGCAGGTCCAGAAGTAATGAAAAGATTTATTTTGAACACTAATTTAGAGGAACTGACAGAAAATTCCCAGGAAAGACACAGTAAAGATTTTAATTTTATAGGATATTACTGTCCACCAGATCTGCATTAGATCTACTACTGAGAAGGTGGAGTCTGCTATTTAGAATATTATCCAAATTTTTATGTTACAAATGAAATATTAATAAAATATATTATTAATAATAATATAACATTATTATTGTATTATTGTTGCAATGGTTGATTGTATTCTACAGTGTAATGATCTTTTTATTAGCAGAAGCTTTACTTAAAGGTGCAATATGTAAGAATTTTGCAGTAAAATATACAAAAACCACTAGGCCAGTTTTATATATTTTGTTCACTTGAGTACTTACAACATCCCAAATGTTTCCAACTATTTGTAAATCATGAGAAAATTGCAATTTTAACCAAGGCTCTGGGACGTGTGAGGAGTCGCCTGTCAATGGTGTCATACCCGCGTTACCCTCGGTTTTTTATTTTGTAGAAACCATGGAAACACCAAAGACGCTTTAATATTTACATGTTTTAATAGACAAGGGAACAACTGTTTTGATATATTTATAGACAGAAAACTAATTGTTGTTATATAGCTCAACACGTTTAGTCTTATAGTTTAAATCTAATTTTCTTGATTTTTTTTCTCCATCAGCATTTTCTCCATCATACAATACGTTTTACAATTAATTGCATGCCATTTATCAACACAAGCCATCCAGCATTTAATCCATGAACATGATTTGTTCCTGAGTCCTATCCCAATTCTTTTCTACCGACCGTTGAGATGAAGACCACATGTCCCAAGATTCTGCACTTAAACTTGGCATCATCAAGCTACGCCTTTGTTTTGAATAGGCCTTTAGCGACCTCTAGCGGACAGAAAATATTACATAGTGCACCTTTAAATCTTATCTTTAAGTAGGACAATAAAACAATTACAATTTAAATAACTTTTTAATATCCACCTCTTTATTTAATGAGTGTACAGTAATGATTATAATTTAAGATTCAGGGGCCATTTACATGACACTGTTTTCAACTAAAAACAGAAAACCATGTTTTGCCAGAAAACGCAAACTCATGAAAACGTATTCAAAGTGCACGTTTTTGAAAACAATACAATTATCGTCTCCATGTAAACTACAAAACATAACTTTGTGAACACGGTGACGTCACGCGATGCGTATTATGTGTTCAGTCTGTAGGCGCGTAGTGTTACTTTACAAAGTGACAACACCAGCTACTGGCCTGGTAGCATGACACAGCATTTTTAATCATTTTCGTGGATCCTTGTGAACGGGAATTGTTTTTGACAACATTGTCATCTGTATGCGAAAAACACAAAGAAAAAACACTTCCGTTTTTAGGACATCATTGTTGTGCAAACATACCCTTAATAATGAATATTGTATTGACAAACATAGTTTTTTAAAACTCTGTACATACTGTACATTCAAGAATAGTTTCTATTTGTGGTGTATCTTTCCCTGTATATTTGTGGTCTATCTTTTTTTGTGCTTCCCAAATATGAGGGTAAGTAGGTACTTACCCTCATATTTGAAGAGCAAAACATGGAACTCTATTCTTAATGACGCTCTCAGGGAAGCACTAAACTGTAAGGCACAAATGGCCATCACTGGGGTGGTACTTCTAGTTAGAAGAACACAATAGTACCCTATAATTTTGTACCACTTAAGAGTCAATTTTGTACCCTAAAGCCCGGAACACACCAAGCCGATGGTCGGTCGTCGGGCAGTTTTTTTGTGTCGGGCGACTGTTTCCTCAGTGTGTTCTGTTAGGATCAATCGTGCAATAAAGGTACAAAAACGTATTAAAGGATACATTTCTTGGTTCATTAGGATACCAAAAAACAACAAATAATGTGTGGTTTTTAACAGTAATTTTATTTATTGAAATTAATTTTAATTACATAGCATATTACATTTAATTACATACTAATATTATGCATTATTATGCATTGTAAATTATGCAAAATTACAGCATTTAAATGGTTCACCTTTTCCTATGTTCTCCTTGCTGTCATATAGTGTCTCTCTCAGTGAATGGGACACAGATTTTACTAGTTATATATATATATATATATATATATATATATAAAATGAATAATATATGTGTCAAATAATGTTCTTAGTCTTTTCTTCCTGTGGGGGAGACTACAATAATTTACTATGAATTAAATGGAAATCAAATTAAATACAATTTATTGTGTAACCAAAATACCAATAATGCCCAAAAGAAAAAGAAAACACTTGTGACTTTTAATTATAAACAAGCCCGAAATACACCGGTACTCTTATTTTGAAATGTCTGTACTATTGCAGGCTGATCCTTCAGATTCTTACAACCATATAAAACATTTTATATAAAGGCCATAAAGTAGACATTGTAATATTTCATCAACTTGAGTTCATTAGCAATCGCTTGGCATAAATCTGCACTTTTCATTGATTGAGAATCACTTTGAAGCAGTCTGAAGCTCTGTTGCGCGAGCTTGTAGAACGCGCAACAGTGCCCCCTTGTGATTTTGCAAAATGCAGCGCACATGGGAATGTTAGCGGGGGTAAACCGTTCTGATGCACACATGATGAGCAGGTACGAAACGACTAGTTAATCGATCGCGGATGGTTTTATTATATTGGGCGGATATAAAAGTATAAGAGGATAAAAATAATAAAAGCAAAAATGTGTCTCCATATACTTGGGCGGCCGTTATTATAGGTGGGCGGCCCGCCCAAGTAAAGTCAATGTGTGGGAAGCACTGATAAACCACAACAGCAGTTGCGAGTCAACAAGTATAAAACAAACTTTTAACAGGTCACTGCATGCAAAGACTCAAGAGTACAGAAGTTAATCAACAGTAAATTGACTACTCAGAAATGTAGTCACTTAAATCCATAAACATTTTTTCCCCAACCTTTTAAGAATTAAACCGACTACAAGATATTGTTTGTCTGTTCATAACTCGTTTTATTGAAAGTGAAAATGTGAACTTCAGAATCATTCTAATATTATCATATAAATTCAAGTCATTCAAAATTCGACATAACTATTAAAAAAACTGTTTAATATTTTTTATATTCCGAGACTGGATGTGGTCATTTACATGACAAGAGTACGGTGACCGGGAGGGGATATGTACGTTTTGTCGTGGCCACGACATAATAACTCGTGGGAACGTGATAAGTCGTGGCCTCGAGATCCTATGTTAAGGGAACAACATTGTCATGAGCACCAGTTGGAGTGCCCTAGTTAGCCACTAGAGGGCACTCCAACCCGGACTAGTTCCTCACCACACTTGGACTTCATTTCCCATAACCCACTTCCCGGACTCATTATCCCGTCATTGCACTCAGCTGTTTTGTGTTTGATCATTAGTGTCTGTCTATTTATACCTGGTTTGTTTCTGCTTTTGTTATCGAGGTTTCGTTTATGGTCACTGGCTTCTGTTTGTGTTTTCTATGTTTTATTTGGACTGATCTGTGGATTTTGACCCTTGTCTGATTACGTTTCTGGATTACCCAATTAAAACTGCATTTGGATCTAACCTTCTTGTCTCTGTGCCATCCGTGACAAACATATTTTACTTGCGGCCACAACTTTTTTATGTTAAGGGAACAACATTTATTTCTCATGGCCTCGAGTTAAATGCGTAAACAGCCTGTGTTACCATAGCAACCTGGAATTATCAGAAATGAATAGGCCTAATATTTATTTTTAATGAATGACAAAATAAGGGTGGAATTCAGAAATGATTATATTAATATATTATAAACTATTACTGTATGTTGCGCACAATGTTGCCTATAGACAGCATTCAAATGACGTTTGTTATTATCAATCCATGATAAAATAATAGGGCTATGTAAGAACATAAAATAATAAAGACCTACAATAAAACATTTTTATCCGTTTGTTTGTTTATTTATTTATTTATTATGCCTATTCCTCGTAAAGTGAGAATTATATATATATATATATATATATATATATATATATATATATATATATATATATATACCCAATACATACAGTATATACAATGGATGTTTTGAAACATCCATTTCAGCGGGGCATGATCAGTTACTAAGGTAAGTTTTCGACCCAACTGGTAATATCTCAATTTCTCAATAGTCCATTTGATAGCAAGTAATTCTTTTTCAATTGTGGCATAGTTCTTCTCATGGGGCAGCAACTTACGGCTAATAAACATGACTTAGCCAACTGGGACAGCATGGCTCCAATCCCTACTTCTGAGGCATCTGTTTGCAAAACAAAGGGTTTGTTGAAGTTTGTGGCTTGCAGAATGTTTTCACAACAGAGGGATTGGCGTTATTTTACTGTCAATTGTCGAGAGCACATTATTGTGACGCGAGAGCATATCAATGTAATGCGCGCAAATCTGTCCGCTCGCGCGCGGATTTCCTTTGCTCTCGCGCAAATCTGGACGCGCGCGCTCAAATATACAGTGCTCTCTTATGAACTGCCTCTCCTCTCGCTCAGATATTGCGTGTGCACTTCTGTGCTTCTCCAGTTAGAAAATGGAGTATCAAGTTCGCCCAGTCTGCCTAGGGCCATCTCTCCTGTTGGGCCGTTTTTTCAAAGAGATCGAGGTAGGTTTCAACATAATCTTCTTTAGCCATTTTGGGGTCTCCTACCTTGTGCTTCTGTCCTTTGGCAGAGTTCGGTGACTGCTGCATTCAGTGTGGTTCGAGCCTGCAGAATGCCGGTCAGGGCCTCTTCCATTTTTTTGTTGTTTCTCATCTGCCCAGTGCACTGTCTGAATCCTACGCCAGGTTTAACTCATGCCTGGATTCTCCACCATATGTATCCTTTATACACAGGACTTCAACAACTAATATGGTGATGATGGTTCATTATAAATGACAAGAGTAAATCAGAATTTCTCTCAGATAGATCTATATAGATTACTTTGACTGATGGACAGAAACAATCTACATGCATAAACTGTACAGTAATTATTATTCACAATTCAGTTTCTTTTTTCTTTTCTTTTTTTTTTTTTTTATCACCCTCACCTCCCCTACATCTTTTAAAATCATTTAATCACAAGTAAAGACCTGATTTTTTGTTGGGAAATGTGGTAGAGATTCAAGCAGCATTTAGTCAAGCGTCCCTGGCTGTTTAGCTGATATTGTTGTAGTTTGCACATTATTGTTATTTATTTGAAATACAGTGTAAAACATTTACATGTATACATTTAGCAGGCACTTTTATCTAAAGCAGGGCTTTCGAGGTATTTTCCTTGAAGAAAAAAACAGTATAAATACAGCACACTCAATACTCAATCTTAAAGTCACCATGAAATCAAAACAGACAATTCTTATTTTTTAAACATAATATATTGCAGTGTTTAGTGTAAGTTATTTATCCGTGTTAAATTATCATTATTAATTTAAATTAATGTTTCATAATCTTGAATCAGTATAACTCCTCCCTCTTGCAGCATCTCTTCTCTTCTCTGATGACGAGGGCAGGGCAACCTGTCACTCACATGAGATCCACCAATAAACCACAACCATTCAATCAATTCCCCATGGACAAAATCAAGCCCCGCCCTACAATTGTTCTTGTTCCAATATCTGTTTCTCTCAGATATACGTCACAAAAGAAGAGCGCAACTTCCCTTTTATGCTGACTTTAACATTACAAAATTTTACTAGCTTAGCATTGTTTCAGTCAATCGACCTTCCTTGTGTACAGTAAGCCTGAGGAAGGTCGATTGACCAAAACATTCCTAAGATAATAATATTTTGTTATGATGCAAGTGTAAGTAGTGTGTGAGATTTATACATTTTTTCAAGTTCATATTGGACTTTTATCCAATATTTTAAATGATTTGGGTGTGCGAGGCACCATATTTTCTATTAGGTATTGTTTTTGACAGCGCAGTGTACACAGGAGTTACTACAGTATATTTGAATGATGAGAGACTGATCTTCATTAATGGGAATCGGAAACAATATACAGTGTGATATTAAAATTTTCTTAAAATGAGAACAATTAACAATGTCATCTTCTGAGCTTGAATATTAGATCATAAGCAGTGTTCAGCTGAATTATTATTTTAATCTTTCAGTAGTGTTTTGTTTCTGTTCCTTGAGTGTTTGTGAATCACATAATGTTAAGCACAGCCATTATTATGTTAGAAAAAGCAAAAATGGAATACTGAAGTAAACAAACGCATGTCTGTAGTGCCAAACTTTAATTTAAAAAAGTGATTTCAAGTATCTGTATGACTTTAAAAACACAAGTCACATTACAATTATCACAGAAGAAAAAAAACATTTAGCTTTAAAACCAGACATTCAATGAATTCAATGTAACACTTCACCATTGCTTAACACTAAGTGACCCATTCTTCATTTAGTTCATTATATGATCAAATCAAATGGACTAATTTAAACTGGTGTGAGAAAAGATGTAATCCACATATTTGCTAAAGTGTCTTAATACAATTCATTTTAACATAATATTGACTGTTAACACATCACACAAAAAAACATGACTTGGGAAATGCACATGGTATATGTACATTAAAACTGTATCAGAGAAATGGTACAGTCTTACTGATGGAGGGAGTCAACACTGTTTAGTTTTACATGTAGATTAGTACAGCGATGCCATCTGATGCTTGCAATAACCTTTTAGACTGACGTTTTAAAGGTTTTTTTTTTTTTTTTTTTTTTTCAGGTCATGCCTGGTTCTTTTACCAGCCATGTAAAGCTGCATCTAATTCATTTTCACTGAATAAGCTCTCATGAAAAAAGGTGATACATTTATTGAGGAAAAGCATGTACTTCTGTTCTCCCCCTTTTAATCACACAATTATCAATTGTCATCAACAACAAAAAAGAATCCTAAATCCTGTTCCAAATATTTTAATGGAGTCCTATTCTGCATTTTTCCATGTTCATCTTTTTTTAGTGTGTAATTTTGCTGTTTGAGCATCAAAAGCTCTGCAGATTTACAAAGCACAAAGTCCCTCCAGCGGGAGTTATTCTCTATATCATAGTCACTGTTTCTGAACATCTGAACTCTCTGATACTCCTTCATTGTAGTCTTGAGTTTTCTTTCGGGAACAAACACGTCACAATATTCCTCATTTAAAGCTGCAGTTCGTAACTTTTTTGGTTAAAATGATCCAAAATAAATTTTTGAGCAAGTACATAAGCAGCCAGTGTTCAAAACTATCTCCTTACCTTAGCCCAATGTTTCTAATGTTTCCTAATCCGGATGGTACTGATGTGTTTCCGCAGGAAATTCGAGCATGTAGCCGTTCATCTATGCGTCATTACAACATGTCTATTTACATAGAAAACGAGTCCCAGCTATTAGGGTAATATGTCATGTGGAGGATGCTGCTGGTGATGGATCTTTTATGGCCTTTTCTCACAGGAGCAGCAGTAATTAAACTTATCATTTCAATGGTGGATTGTAATCCAGAAAAGTCCAAATGACAATCATCAGTGACAACTGGAGATTCACCCGTAGTCAAAAGCAAAAGACTTTGGACTGGGCAGTGACTACAGAAATTGAAATCTACAGGTAATGCTAATATACAATAAATTCACATAGTCACACAATGCTGATGTTGTTAACATTAACAATTTGAGAACAAAGTATAGCAATAATAATAGTTTGCACAGTTTGACATGATCCAAGCTAAACGATCATTAGATTTAATCACCATTGGCTCTGTGATTTATTGTTTTTTTTCTCAGTTGGTCAGAACAATAGTGTCAGATATGTTACTTGCTTGTTCAGATGACATTTTCCAGTGAAACTCTCATTTTGGCCATACTTCCAAGACTAAAATCTGTGATTCTGAAGTACAGTATCCACACCGGTGTGGTGACTGACAGCAAACAGTAGATTCATCCATGCTGAGGAGTCGTGTCGGTGCACAATCCATGTAAAGATGATAATTCCGCAAATAACTGAAATTGCAGGTTTCAAACAGAGATGCCGACAAAGAGGCAAAACTTAGGCCTGCAGCTTTAAATAGGCATATGCAAAATAAACGGGCAGGGCCTGGTTGAGTTAGTAGTTTGTTGAAACTGGCAGTTATGATGAGGGACGGGACTTTTCCCAAACATGCTGGAAGCCCTTGACCAATCACAACACTGGTCCAGCTGACCAATCAGAGCACATTGTGCTTTTCAGAAGGAGGAGCTTCATAGAGACATGAACTAAACAGAGCGTTACTGACAGACTGGGAAGAGAGGAGCTGCAACAATGGACAATATGAGGAAAATAATTAACATTCAAGAATGAAAACCTGTTCTAGTAGAGCCCAAAAACAACATCAAAACTTTATAAAAGGGCATAATAGGTCCTCTTTTAAATTGTGACAGGTGTTTCTTTTGCTTTCTTTAAACAAACTCTACTAAAGCAGGACTATATTATTTTAAATGTGATAGTATCCAATGTAAATTAAAAGATAATTCTGTAATACTAGAACAAATCTCATTTAATCTGAGGTCTCTCTATGCAGAACTGTATAATCTGAGCGTGAGCCTGAATTCTTTTCCTTTTCAATTAATTGTACACTATATCTATAGAATGTACAAATGCAAAAGTCTAAGAGCGTGGGGTGATAAAACACGCTTTACATGTCTTCTCTGGGGCTCCTGCCAATGTTCTGGGAGGTAGTGGGGGATTCAGATTCGAAAACATCATCTTCCATTCCTTCTTCAATTGGCTTCATAGCCGTGGATGCTTTTGTCAGAGGATTTTTCTCTGGAGAGAGAAACAACACTGATTGTCAATGTTAAAGGTTATGTTTTTTGAGGATTTCATAATAGTACAAATTAAGATTTAAGTATAATCTTTTATGAAGTCATATGTAGGCAAAACTCTGTATCATTCTCTTAAGGGTATTAACTTTCCACAGCTCAACAATATCATAACAGTAATGAGAATAAAATCACTCAAACAATAAAATTACAACTCTGTTAAATACACTCTGTGCATGTTACATAAAATGAGCAGTAATAAAATGTGTGGCTGAGAATGAGTTTTTAAGTCTTGTGCCTGAAGGGATGGTCGCACTATCACTTCCATTCATACGCATGTGAACCGGAAACTCAGGCTCATGCGAATTTAGCTGCATTCTGAAGTTTAAGTTTGGTGAACGCTGACAAAGTCTAGCAAAGTCTAATTGTGACTGCAGCATTAAAGAAGTATTTTTATCGTAACATTGATTAATGATGTCTGACATGCATGTTTTGGAGTGCATTAGTTTGCATACCCCTTTCATAATCTGCAAGATGTTTAACATTAACCCTGTGAAGCCTACTGTTTCATATTTGGTATGCAAAAGGCCTCTAAATCAATGTTTCTCAACCAGTGGGTCGTTCTATAGGAGGTCGCGAGACTTTCTCTGTGTTCTCAGTGTTAAACCAGCACAGCCAGTAAGTGCACTTCACAAAAGGCTCATTGAAACAGTGACCTCCAACGAATCGTATTTTCGAATGTTGCATGTTGAATCATTATTGCCGTAACTTTCTAACACTGTTTCTAAACTGTCCTATTACAATAATTTATCGCTGCCGCGAACGGCTCTTATTGGACAAGGTCCTACTCTCTTTACGCAATGTTACACACACTAGCAGCTGTTTGGTAACGACGGCGCAGGAGATTGCAATGCATTGCAGACTTACTATACTGTACGCAGCCACGGCCTGTTAGCTTGACAAAATGCATCCATTTTTTAAAAGAAAAAAAGCAGAAGATTCAGAAAATCCTTCCACTTTCAACAGTGACTGCAATGAAAACAAAAAGCAGGAATAGGCTGACATCAGCAAATTTGTGTGCAACACTATGAGTGGCCCTTTCCCCAATTCAACCGCATCTGGATATCATCATTTCAGAGCGGCAAATGTCACATTCATGTTTGCCTCATAGTCTGCCTTCATGAAATTAATTATAATAAGCATATACGGTTTAGCCTAGGTCTAAAGAGGCATTTCAGTTATTTATTTATTTCCAGCCTTAGTGGGTCGTATGACTGGCATACAAAAAAAAAGTTGGTCACAGAGTAGGCAAAAGGTTGAGAAACCCTGCTCTAAATGATCAACATGATCAAAACTTTTCTAAAAAAAAAAAAACCCTGTTGCACAAATTCTACTACATTCTTTCGTCTGATTGATTAAGTACAAAATCAGTGCACAAAATAGAGTGCTTTAAGTACATTGTAGAAATGTACTTTTTTTCACCTGGGTAGTTTAGAGTCTTTTAGTATAATTGCATGGTACATACAGATACTGTCAAATGAAATTCAAGGACTTTTAAGCACTACTTTTTTGGTTTTCAAGGACTACAATCATTTCTCTTATCAAGCAATATCTTTATTATCTTTAAAAGAAAAAGAAAAAGGTAAATAGATAAATAAAAATATACTAATAAAACAAAATGTTTCTTGAAGCAAAGCATGGAATTACTATGGCAACTTTAGCTTTAAGAAGAGGAAATAGAAAGGGAATAAACTTTATATGATTCTTATTAGAAGATGTAATAGAAGAAAACAAAGGATTTCATTTTTTTTTAAATAGAAAGAATTTCATTGTAAATATAAATTACAATCTAATGACTTGTTTGCACTGTTTATTTTTTAGGGTTTTGTTTTTATTTTTTATTCCAAAGGTATTCAAAATACACATATTTAATATATTTTATATATATATATATATATATATATATATATATATATATATATATATATATATATATATATATAATATTTATATTATAATGTTGGCATACTTGGTATTGAGAAACGGTCTGTGTTAATGATGGGGGTTTATCAACGACTTTAGTGCAGGTTACATAGTTATGCCAGTAAGTGGCAGGTGACTGACTTACTTGACTTACTTGGGCCTGATATACTTCAAGCAAAATCAAAGGACGAACTGGTGTGATGTAATTTCAAACAAAATCAGGTCAAAACGAAGTTCAGTTTGTGTTAGTTTCTGGAGTTCTAAACCTTTCCAAAGTGAACTTTCTGGAAAAGCAGGAGCAGGCCAATACTGAGCCAGTGTTCTGACATAGAACCTGGAAGTACTGCAATGAAAACAGCATAGGAGAATGGTGGGAGAGACACATTTTTTGAATAAAGTCATTATTTTTGTTTTGTTTTTGCGCACAAAAAGTATTCTCGTCGCTTCATAACATTAAGGTTGAACCACTGTAGTCACGTTGACTATTTTAACAATGTTATTAATACCTTTCTGGACCTCAAAAGGTGCAATGACATTGCTGCCTATGTGTGGTTCAGATACCCTCAGATTTCATCAAAAATATCTCAATTTATGTTCCAAATATGAACAAAGGTCTTATGGGTTTGGAACGACATGAGAGTAATTAATGACAGAAATTTTATTTTTTGGGTGAACTAACCCTTTAACCATTTGAAAGGATACTATGACAAAGATATCGCTTATTTTTGGAAATAGATAAGCAATATCACACCTATAGCCATGCAAAATGTCTCTATATCAATATTAGATGGGCTGCAGTGTTAATTTTGTGTGAAAAGATTGTATTTGTTCAACAATACAATGAGAAAGGAGAAACAGAATGACAACTACACTTAATACAAACAATACCAGACAGGGTACCAGAGCCAGTTCAAAGGATTGGTCATGATTGGTAAAGGTCAATGGAGGAAACCTGGCCTGGACACAGGGATTTCACCCCTACTCATTATGAGAAGTGCCATGGGATTTTTAATGACCACAGTGGTCATTAGAGACCAAGGTGGAGCTGATGGCTCTTGGGACTGAGGCAGAGGTGGGGACCCGGAAGACTGTGGTGGAGCTGGAGGGAAGGCGGAGCCCGGTGGAGCCGAAGGGATGGAGGGCAGAGGTGGATGTCAGGAATCCTGTGGCAGAACCAGGCTGATGCCTGACCAATGCGGAGACAGAGGGACGAGGGAGCCCTGTGGAGTGCTGGGATGACGGGCCATGGTGGAGACGAGGGAGAATGGAGCCAAGGCGAAAACGATGGGTCGGAGGACCGAGGTAGAGTCCGGGGCTTGGCGGCAGGAGGTGGAGATGGGGGATCCTCATGCTGGGGCAGAGCTGGAGAACTGGCTGGCTTAGACAGAGGAGGTGGGAGAGGGATGCTTGGAGGGAACTCTGGGGACACCGGAAGTTATAAGCTGGATGGGACCATCAGGGGCACAGGAAGTTCTAAGCTGGGCAGGACCAGCAGGGGCAAGAGAAAAAGGGGTATTACCTCCAATTCACAGTCAGAGGCCAATGGCACGAGTGTGGGCAGGGCTCAATTCCATGCCCTCATACTCCATGAGTACTTTCTCGGGGACGGGTGATGTTGCCGGCTCGCGTACGTGATCAGACGCATCGCTGGGCTCAGTCTCTGGGGCGGGGTATGTCTCAGGTTCTTCTGGCTTATTGTCCACAACAGGCTCTGGTTCAGTGTCTGTGGTGGGCTGAGGCATCCACTCCGCCTGGCGGGGTGAAGGCTGACTGGGCTCTGGGTAAGGAGTGGGGCTGGTGTTGTTCTCTGCTATGCAGATGGTGAACGCCGACTTGTTGTTCACCATCACCCACTCCACAAATGTCTTAGACCAGGGTAGTGCAAAAGGTTTAGAAAGTCCCTCGTACTGTGAACGGTCCCTCTACTCCAGGCACAGGAGTGGTACAGCAAGCACAAATGCCACAGAACTTGTCTTCTTTTTTGGTCTGGTATTCTGTCACGTGTATTCACACGCACAAGTCAGAGATAAACTAAGAGTCATTTAATCAACAATGGGAACACGCAAGAGAAAAAGAATGACACTTCATATAAACAATACCGGACAGCGAACTAACCTAAACTTAAATACACCAAGCAAACAAAAGAGCTAATGAGTTAATTAACAAGACAACAGGTGAATGTGATCATTGATCAAACATACTGGGAAACTAGGTTAAACGAGCAAACAGAACCAGAACACAATGAAAACTAAATCAAAACAGAACATAGGCCTACCTCTTCATAAATATGGCTGTTTTCAGGGGTTTTCCAGGACTTATGTTTTAATAAGTCAAATTCAAGTAATTCAAGAACCTCTGTGATTGTAAAATGGCAGAGGCAGTTAATCTACTTTCCACCTTCCACCTTCAGCTCGTTGTTCACATGTCTTTTTGCAGTGAAATCTTTACTGATTTTTATAAAGTAAATGTACAAATAACTTATGACCATGAAGTACTGATTTGAATTGAAAAAAGGGTGCAGAGAGATACAAGAGACATGAAACTATATACAGTAGTAGGCAAAAGTGATGTCTGGAGGGGATATTTGTTTTTAATGACCCTACAAGTTCAATTAAACCACTAAAATATAAGCAAAATATTTTATATAACAAAACACTAAACTTAGTTAAGGTATTTAAATTAAAAAAATATTTTGCAAAAAAGCAAACTACAGCTACAGGTTTTATTTTACTATGCACAATTTGTCACATTTCATTGTGTTATCATCACAAATAAAAAAATCGACTCTAAGCACAACTACACAATATGCTTATTCAAATTATAACAAATATTATAATTTTTCTAGGCATGATATCACTTTTGGCCAATAATGTACATAACATATACAGTGTAGTGCTCATTATATCTTGATCAGATGAATTTAGGTAAAAATCGTACATGTTTTATTGCATGATGTTATGGGCAAACTCAACAAATGCAGTTTTTCGTGTTAAAGGTTAACTTCATAACAGGTCTTGTTATCAGAAGTCACTAGTTCTGAGCACTAAAAGGGAGTTAATCTACTTTCTGGTTATGTTCCAAATGACAATTGGGTCATTTTTTGGGGGTTGAGGAAGGGAAAGACAGTGAGATAAAAAAAGAAACCATCTTACACCCCATCAGGCCCGATCTGAGGTCACAGCTAGAGGAGGAACAGGAGGAGAAAACATCAGGGATACGCTGACAGCCAGCCATTAATAGTCTGAAATCACACCAATATGTCGTGCATTTCCACAAATTTAGTATCTATTAGCAACTCAGACTGGAACAGATGGAGTTCAAAGTGGAGATGAAGAATGCAAATTAGACATGTTTTTTGAGATTTCAAACTAAGTTTAGGAGAGACAGAGACATGTTCTGGTTTATATCAGCATTTGTGGGCATGAAGGGTCTAATATCAGGGCATACACGGGGTAAATTGTGGGTTAGTGATAGATACTGTAGCTAAAGAAGTCAATAGACTTACGGAGTGATGATCCAGTTGAGCCGCCCCTCAGGATCTGGTTGAGAACGTCGTCAGTGTCGCTGGTGCTCGCCATACTGTTCCTCATCTGCATCATGGACAGCTGAGAGCACAGGCTCGGCTGACGGTCCATTTTCTTCACAGCCTACGGTTCAATCATCATCACTTCAGTTGATCACGGCTAACAAAAATATGCTCTAAGTACGCTTTGAAAACGCCATTTCTGAATGTTCTCTGAAACATCCAGTTTTGAAAACGTTTTTCTTGGTTATGTGAGCGTTCCATTTACTCATTCTTCAAACATTATAGGAACGTTACTTTGAAATGTTCTCTGAACATTCTGAAACAAGTAGTAACATTTAAAAAATGTGCGTCCAACTAAACCGTTTCAGAAATAAAAAAAACATTCCATGAACAATGTATAAATAATGTTTTTGTGCTAACATTTTGAGAACATTATTAAAGACCAAATAACTTTGAACAAACATTCTGTTGATTTTAATGGAAGAACGTTTGTTCATAACTTTGAGAGAACCTTGCCAGAATGCTAGCTAAAGTTTCCTGTTAGCTGGGTAATCACACCACATTACTGATAACGTCATTAAGTCATTACAAATGTTGTTTTTGTCTTTAAATAAATTGCATAATCTCAAGTCAAGTGCTAAATCATCTTTACAATAAACAAGAACACCACCAGTCAGTGTTTGACACTCGTGCACTACTATTTTCCATATTTAAGTCAACAAAATTGTAAAATAACACAAATATAAGTATGTGAATTATCTTTTTACCTAAAATCTTGCATTTGAAATTCTTCTTTGTCTTTATTCCATCAACCAACTTCATGAGGAGCATCCTGGGATGCTTATAAATATTGGACTGCTGTTGTTTTTAACAGGTTTTTAAAAATTGGACTGGTTTTCCAGTTTCCACAAAAATATGAACTGTTTTCAACATTGATGATAATCAGAAATTAGTGGCAAATCATCATAACAGAATGATTTCTGAAGGATCATGTGACACTGAAGACTGGAGAAATGATGCTGAAAATTCAGCTTTGATCACAGGAATAAATTACATTTTTATAAAATATTCATATAGAAAACACTTATTTTAGATTTTAATAATATTTTAACATTTTTGATTGAAATAAATCAGAAGAGCAGAAGAGACTTTGTTCAAAAACATTTAAAAAAATCTTTATTATTCCAAACTTTTGACCAGTAGAGAAGCTGCTCACAAGGAAAACTAAATAAATCTTTTCTGACCTTGTCACTCAGGGTTGGATCATTGAGAGAATAGAGCTTGTTGGTGATGTCTTTGCCAATGAGGTACCGGAACACCTCGTTCAGAAACGACTCCGACTCCAGGAAGTACGTCAGACGCTCTCTCGACCAGCACAGGAGCTTGCAGTTTTCCTCAGCAGTGATCGTCACCTGGATATTCATGTGACAGATCATTATAAATGGTGTGTATTAGTTTGCTCTTCCTCAAAATGACCATGTCAGATATGTGATATTGTCCTTCTTGAGATGGCTTGTACACATCTTACATAGATTTTTTTCTAGTTGTGTTTTTTCTTTTTTGTACTCTTTCTCTCTAAGTAGTTTGTACGGACTGTTGTTAAATGATAGCAGAAAACCTCACGATCCAAATCAGCTGCCAAAGCACTCTTTTCTGTTCCCCTCATACAACAACCTGGAGGATATTATCACCGCTATCTGGGCCTATAGTCCAAAGTTAAGGTTTGATTTGTCAAATGCAGTGTTAGGTAATACTAATTACATCTTCAACAGACTACGGCACTAATTACTCTTTCCAAAATGTATTGCATTGCATTGCTTTCTAAATCCCATATCAACCTCGACTAGTTGAACAATACAAGGATAGACATGAAACTGCTCTTTTAATTCATTCAAATAAATAATATAAAAATGCATAAAGTATTCTTGAACTGACCAAAGCATTTAAAGGGAAAAGGTTACAATTAAAACATACATTTTAACATTAGTCATTATTTTTTTTATGTTAAATTCACTATTGTTTTATATAGAACTGTTAGTCTATACATAAGAAGTAATTAAATTACATATATATATATATATATATATATATATATATATATATATATATATATATATATATAAAGAATAATATTTAAAAAATACTTTGCAATATATATTATATAATATGATATATAACTGGGTGCAGAAATGACAAAATGCTGTGGTAATTACAAGAAGCACTTAACTCTTTCCCCGCCAGCACTTTTTAAAAAGTTGCCAGCCGCTGCAAACGTTTTTTATAATTTCCACAAAAATTGAATGGCCCTCATAATATTTTGTTGTATGAATATCTGAACATGCAATATATCAAAAAAAAAGCCTCTGCCTTTAAACAAAAAACAACAACAACAACAAAATGTTTTATTCTAGCTTCATACATTCTTTTTTATCAACACGAATGTGTTTCATTAAAAAAAGCAAAATTTGAAACAAAAAGCTGAGAAAATCAAAGGCTGCAAAGTGCATAAGCAATGCTTTTATCACTTGTTTCTGCTCTATTGTGTTTTGAACCAGAGATTCTCTACTCTTTCAGAAGATACATAATAGCGCCCCCTACCGTATAACAGTGAAAACACGGTAAACCTGACAATTCCATCAATAGAGCAGAAGCGTTGTCTCATAAATACCGGAAAATTCCTTCAAATGCAGGGAAAGAGTTAATGTGAAATGTGATTTTTCACAATTCAAAATTTTCAGTGAATATCATGTTTAAATATTACACTTCAAACACATTACCTGAAACCTCTCACCCCTGTTCATCTGAGTCGACCTGAATTCTGGAGAGTCGATGAAGGCATTGGTGTAAATATTATGCAAGAAATGACCACGGTACGATACCCTCATCCTGTGTCAAATGCATAAACTTGGTCAAAAGTGATGCAACATATTAAAGGAGACCTACACTCTTAGTGAAGCGAAGCACCTACTTTCCTTTGAGGAGAATGCTGAGGCGCTCGTCAACAGACGTCTTGTCCTCCGCCGCGTAGACCTGTCCCTTCTTTAAGGTTTGGATGGTGCAGAACTGGCCGGTGAGCCTCTGAAACAGAGCCTCGCGTACGTGCAGAGGCTGGAACATGCGATGGTACACAGATTTCAGCTCCCTGTCAATCTTAATCTGGAATTAAACAGCATAGGCAAACATGTATATTGAATTTAGCACAAAGTGAAAGTGAATTCAAAATGAATCCACAGGCAACATGACAATCCGGCCACTGTACAGAAACGGCAATTCCCACTCATGAAGAGAGACATCATGTTTTCATTCAACTATTTTGATGCACATTTTGGTATATCGCATACAAAAACGCTGGATGGAATCTGCAAGAAAAACTGCATCAAAAAACTCATCTGATGTTTTTTTTTTTTGCACACTTAATAAATCCATCCATGTGCAACACAAATCTCATGTGACTTTGCCTCAGCAGAGGCTGTGATTGGATAACCAGTGGACCAATTACATCACAGCGTCTCAAATGTTGGTTTGGTGGTTCTGAAACGCCGGAGCCAAAGTCTGTCATCAGAATGATTTGGTTTAATCCCCTCCCAGAAGCTTCCAAACACCAGCATCCAAACTCAAGCTAACATGACAGTGTTTATTGCATTTCTTCTGCTGCTCTGAGACGCATTTATGAAGGAGAAAAAAGAGCCCGACTGCAGCAACTTCCATTTTTGTACTAAATTTTTTTTTATTTAATACAAAATATATATTTAACAAAATAATTTGGATGCTAAAATTGCTATACAATCAAAGCCACATGTCTAACCAAATTTGAAGTCGATATCACAAAAATTTACTAGCAACTTTTACTGTCTAATTGTCTACATTTTTGAATAAGTACATGTACTCTGGGCCCTGGGTATAATTTACGCATACACAGTCGAACGCACAGCCTTGCAAAGTATACTTCACTTGACTCGTAAGCGTACACAGGCGTTCGACGCATGCACAGTTTTGAGCAATTTCTCACCACGAGTTACAACCCATGTAAATATCTTTGTATTCTTACATGCTACACTTGAGGGTACTTTCTGACCTCTTCGCACAATCTCTCGTCTATGTAGGCCTCCATCGTCACTGTAGCTTGCATGTGTTACGGTTTTTCTTTGACTACCTTGTGAATCGACGTCCCCAGGGCAAGGGCTCCACCTTGTGGATAAATTAATTACTGCAAAAACAATTATACGTGCATGTGCGACCTGTTACCCCTTATTGACACTACACGTGTTTGCGGCGCGTTACGGCTCTGACGCGGCCACCGGAGTCGATCCGCGGCCACTTTAGCCAATGCTTGTGTTTCCACGGGGAGGGGCCCGTTAAAAGTCTTTAAGGATTTATATGATAACGCAGTCAAAATTGTTTTCACAGGATGCATACTGAGGGTTTAAGCTCTCGAATGATACCTAATTTATTAATTAAAAGTATAAAATATGTGACAGGACAAAAAGGCAATAAAAGAAGACCACCAAGTGTTCCACTAGCAGGACACTGACAGCAGGTAAGCATCTCTCAGCCATGACTGTATCAATAATATATATCCTGCTCATTGTGTCTGTACTCACCGGTCTGCGTTTATAAAGCAGGAAGAAGAAGTGCATGAAGTTCACCAGAAGGAAAACCACATTCCACACCATCACATCCAGCGTGCATCTGTATAATGTGGCCCACGCTATGAACAAAGAGCAGCCTGGAATCCAGAAACAAGCATTCAAACCCAGCACAGCTGATCAGAGCAAGGCAAGGCAATTTTATATGCATAGCACATTTCAAACACAATGGTAATTCAAAGTGCTTTACATAAAGAAGAACCAAATACATAATAATAATGGAACACATAAGAAATAGAAATAACAGTAAAAACAGAGAATTTCGCTATCTGGATGGAAGAGTTAGGAGTTTCAGGGAGTTTTTTGTTGTCCGTCAGAGCGGATCTAAACGGATCTTCCTCACGCAGAGGGATAACTGTTCATATTTGCAGGTAACTTACTTCCTAATTCTCCCAGCTCTTTCAACCAGACAGCAAGATATAAAATGCATTAAAAGTCAGAAAATAAAAAGATACATAAAATATATAAAATGCATTAAAAATGAAAGAAATAAAAAATAAGAAAAAGAGCTGAAAGAATAAAAAGACAGTGTGTATAAAATAAAGTATAATCAGAGCAACAGCTTCTTTAAACGTTGTGCTAAAATCTGCTGTTTTTGGTTCTTAAAACTGCAAAGGTTGCAGAGGAATTACACATTTGTTTTAAAAATTAAAGGGAGTACTTTTTGTATTGTGACATCTGTTTAGACTTTCCAAAATATTCTGAGCAGATTTTCATATTATATTAAATAGACAACATGCCAAAACTTGTATTATTGTTATCATGTGATTAAAGCAATAATACAATTTAAGGTCATTTTTCAGACTCTTTTGTCATTCTAAGATTTTAGTGGTTTCGATTAATTTGGTAGTTGATGTTGCAAAATATATTGGAATGTCAAAATTGTTCAATCCCTTTCAAAATCATAGATTTAGTAGTGTTATTTATATATTATTTTTAGTATTTTGTTATGTCCAAATATGTCTTCAGACGTAACAAAATACAAAACCATATAAATAATTTATAAATAACACTTTAGGTTACACTTTATTTTACAATGCCATAGTTACATTGTAATTACTCAAATAAGTACTGAGTACAATTAATTAACTACATGTACATAGTATAGAGTTACAGTTAGGTTTTGGGTTTGGTTTAGGGTTAGTTACTTGTAATTATGCATAAAATTTACTGTTATTACTATAGTAAGTATATGTAGTTACGTGTAACTACGGCACTGTAAAATAAAGTGTTACGCTTTATTTATATTACCTCACTGACTCTAGACCAGGGTCGTAACAGTTTATATTTTGAATTAGCTGTTATTTTTATATTTTATTTTACTTAAAGTAATTTTGTTATATGCATTTTATATATATTTATTCTAAGCTTTATTTTTTCTGTTGTAGTTTTTGTAACTGTAGTACTTCAACTTATTTATTTTCATTTAGTTGCCAAGGCATTTCTAATATTATTTTAGTTTATTTTAATTACTGACAACAAAATTGTTAATAGTGTATTGTCTCACCTAATATTATCACATGTTTTTAAAAGTACATCTAAAGATGATCTGTTCACCATTAATCTGCTAATATCAGAGCTCATCAACTGAATTCAGTAGAATTACATGCAACAAACTTTATGGAACTATAAATGTACAAAGTTCTGCAGTGAGCTGACATCATACCATCTAAACGGCTTACTATATTTTATTTCTAATCATTACCATTGTTTCAGTGCATTTGTATGGCATTTTAATGATAATTCGTGATATTTGAAAATGCAATGTTTAAACTTGAAACAGTGGAGATGTATGCGCGCTGTACCTGTCATCAGCAGCAGTCTGAGGAGGATCATGTGAAGCGCGAGTGTGGTGGGGATGAGGAATCCCACACCGAGGCTCAGGTTGGCCAGGTGGAACAGCAGGTGATGAGACTGATTCCAGTCCTGGCATAACGTGGCGTTTGAATCAGCCGACAGTGACGGGACACTGGAGGGCAGTGGAGGTGATGTGTAGGAAAGAGACACTGACATTCTGAGGCTTTCAAGCTGATGGGGAGATGATGGCCAGAGAGCAAAACTGTTAGAACAACTGACACATTCATAAAGCAAAAAAAGCGCAGGTTTTATGTTGCATTCTAGGTTGCATTACAGTGCACGTTTCATGTCAAATGATTATCGCCGCTTGATCTGAATTAATTCAACTTCGCAAGTGTCTTAAGTGCATAAATGCTGTAACTCAGACGCGCTCCGCAGCAATGATGGAAACCGAAATGCGCACAGAACTATCCGGGAGATTTGCCAACCAAGCAACGCAGTCACTGACCTCCAATAAACTTTCTAAGGACCCACATGGTTTATCTGCTGAACTCCGCGTGAATATAGCTTCAGTTAAAAGAACAAGGTATTTTAAAATGCGTTATTATAGCCTATTAATTACATTTGTGTACTCACCGGAGCTGTCGACTGAAGCTGTAATGTGCGCGGTCTGGAGGAATGTTAAGGCAGAAGATAACAGACTGGTATAGCTGCAGTGTGAGGCGCGCATTCCAGTCAGATGACAGGCGTTGACTTAAAATGGGCACAAACCAAGCGGCCACTCCTCTGCGCACCTGCGCGACTCCACCGCTGGAGGGCGACATTCATGACCACATGGGGTCTGTTTTTCTGTTTTTTTCTCAAGAGACTAATCTAATTGGTTTATCTAATATACCCCCCCCCCCCCCCCAAACCCACACACACACACACACACTTATGATCAAACCAAAAAAAGTTGTAAGAAAAATATCCATATTTAAAACTTTATAAATTCAAATAACTAGCTTCCGGCAGACATTCAAGTCGACTTGGGCAGAAGCGTAACCCAGAAATGTTGGATGGATAAATGGATAACTTTTTTTATGGATGGAGGCATTTATTTTTGGCTTCAAAACGCAGCCTCTTATTCACAAACATTATAAACCTTGGAGGATTAAGGATATTTTTAAATATATCTCTGATTGTGTTAATGTGAAAGAAGATAGTCATATGGGATGGCTTGAGGGTGAGTAAATCATGGGATAATTTTCATTTTTGGGTAAACTATCCCTTTAAACCTAAGAAGACTTAAATATGCTAAAAATACAATTTCGACATAAGAGAAGAGAATTTTAAAATTAATCTGTCTGGGAAACTGGTCTTATCGCCCCCTCACTTCTGAAATGATTAGTGCACCCCTGCAGTTGATATTATAATTTTATAAGAATTTTATTTTCAAACTGAAGTGTGAACATTTAGTGTGTAGGCTAAAGCAAACTAGTGAATCAGAACAATTTCAGGTTGCATATGATGGACGTTAGATGATGTTTTGATAATGTAGATACCAGTGTTGGGGGTGACGCATTACAAGTAACCTGAGTTATGTAATCAGATTACTTTTTCAAGTAACTAGTAAAGTAATGCATCACTTTTTCAATGTACAACAAAATAAGTTACTTTTTCAAATAAGTAACGCAAGTTACTTTGTTTAAACTGACAGTTCTCCTGTCTCCATGTTGACAGAAATAAAGTGCGGAGGTGTTGTGTGTGAACATGATGATTATTGTTCTAGACTAAATGTGAACATTTACTCTTCTCACTTGCAAAAAAACGGATTCAGTATTCCTCAAAATGAAAAAAATGAAAAAACAAACAAACAGTGTAATGCAAACTCAGAATATTGCACAAACATGCAATAATTCAATATATTAAACTAATATATTTTATGTATTTAATCTCACTTTATTGTCTTTGCTGCTGACCTTTGATGACCCAATTGAGGTGTGAATTAACTTTTCCTTCAGCCTGACGCTTATTCATTCCACTTTTGGTGTGAAAGAGCCTTTACATTTACCAAAAATAGAAGTTTTTGTTGTTGTTAAAAAAACAAAAAAACAAACAG
This sequence comes from Megalobrama amblycephala, assembly GCF_018812025.1. Taxonomy (NCBI): domain Eukaryota; kingdom Metazoa; phylum Chordata; class Actinopteri; order Cypriniformes; family Xenocyprididae; genus Megalobrama; species Megalobrama amblycephala. Next base: position 3,895,262 of record NC_063056.1, read on the forward strand.
CCCAGCCCAGGTGAGAAAAAGTAATGCAAAATTAACGTAACGCATTACTTTCCATAAAAAGTAACTAAGTAAGCGGTTAGTTACTAGTTGATACAGAGGAGTCTTAATATGAGAGCTTATATTCAGTAGTTAAATGCTGAAAGTGAATCTCTCATCATCCAAACACTGCGTTTCCACAAATATATTTATATACACAGACAGTTTATTAAGTAAGTGCAACAACTTCATCTTCAGAATAGTTGATTCGCGTGTTCGAATTGACTAAACTCAATATCTGATCACTACAATTAAAACAAGGACAACATTGTTTGGGGAAAACATCCCAAGTGCACTCAAGATAAAAAAAAAAAATGCATAACCAAAAATTAATTACCACCGATTAAGACTATAGAAATGTGGAGCGTGCGTCTCTCATGAGTCTCTTTCCGCCGGTTTGGTTTCGCTCTCTTCCAGCACTGGCCGGGATTCACTTGTGTTTTCTATTTCTGGCTCTGGCCCGTGACAGAAGCTGGGTAACCGGAGATCATAGCGGAACCCGCGGATGTCGAAAGCCTTGTCGTTCAAAGAGAAGAGTTTTTCCGCGATGTCATTGCGCACCAGCAGCGCGAAGATCTTGGCGATGTAGCGGTGCTGCGCGAACAGCAGGTAGAGTTTCTTCCGTCTCCACGCCACGTACCTGCAGCGGTTATCTGCGCGCAGCGTAACCTGGAACAAAACAAGACGTTCCGTTACAAAGTATACAGTGTGAACGCACAATATAAGCTATTTAAAATTATTCACCTGAAAATAACCTTCTTCTGAAGGTCTGAGGGAATCCCACTCTGGGGAGTCCAGGAACTGAAATGGATGGATGTAGTGCAAAAACTCCCCGTTCACCGTCACCCGTATCCTATTTTAGAGAAAGTGAGGGTCTAGTTTGTATGTAAGCACACATACAGTATCTGGATATTCTCCCTCTACTCACCTGCCTGAGAGGAGAACTGACAGTTTGTCGATGGAGGTTTTACCCTCCATGGCGAAGCAGTGGTCTTTGTCTATAGTATGGATATCGCCATCACAACACTCGACGATTTTCCCAAAATGTGTTAAGGATACTCCCAGCTTTTTGAACATATAATCGTAGAGATCCTGGAACTCCTTCTCAAAAGTGACTCTTCGCAGTCGGTAGGACACATGAACAACTTGTGCCAAGCAAAAGACGAAAAGCGCAAAAGTCCATGAAAACGAGTCGGTCGTGCAGGGGTCGGACCACGACCAGATCGAATAACAGAAAAAGCCGAGCGTTAAAAAGCAGAACATGTAGAGTAATCCATAAAAGCCACTGCCTCCCATGAATCCCAAAACCAGCAGAATATGAGCGAGGTGAAACGTTGATCCTTCAGGATTTTCATTCCATTCGGAGCACACTGGGTATTCCAGAGAATCTGTTACGTTATTCTTTGCCAAATGAGGATCCATGATGGAAAAAAAGAATCGCGCGGATACGACGAGAATCGTAAACGCTGCGTTTAATACGCGGCGCGCGCTGTATATATTCCTCTGCAGAGATATGATCAGGTTATGAACAGACTCTTCTTCTTCGCGTACAGAAACCTGACCCTTCAGCCGCCCAGAGGAAAGTTTTATTGCTCAGAGGTTTTGCTCATTGCTTGCTAGAGACCAATGATTAGTTCAAGTATATGATTTTGACTGGGATATGTTTCTCCTGAAATCCCTGCTTGAGATCTTTTGTGACTACTTTGTGAATATTAGATCTAATTATAGTATGATGGCATGAATCAAAGCAGCTGGAATACAGAAAAGCCTGCATATCGGTCTGATTTCACGAGTATTGTTCAATCACTATTATGTAGCGGTGAATTAAGATATATCTGTTGGGTTTGGGTAATATTTCAAATCATACTGAATGCATGTTTAATGCAAATTGGTCTTAAGGTGATGATACACGGGGCAATTTTTTGAGCAATATTGCCAAGTGATGTTGTTTGGGCACTTTCCCATTGAGAATGGCTGAAGTATCCAGATAGAAATGTGCCCATTCTCAGTGGGAAAGAAACATCAGTAGTATTGGTGTCAGTGATATTGGCTTTCATTCACAGTATTTGGTAAAAAGATGCTATTATAAATATTTAAAATATAATGTCTATATGTTGTTTCTACATTACTTTGGAGATTCAATGTATTAGAATATAAAAATATATTACAAATTTCAATGTTAGGTGCGATTAATCACGATTAATTACAGACAAATGTGTGATTTAGTTATTTTTTTAATCGTTTAACAGCACTAAAATTTATATTATGCTATATTTGTAAAAGGTTTAGAACATATTTTTGGAACTCATGTTTCATCCCATAGAAAAACATTTGTTGAGTTTGATAGCTTGATTAGAAAATGATAATTGTCAAGTGTTACATCTGACTGTTCTCTCATTAAACTAAGCATCAGTCAGTTTGAGACCTACCTATATTTTTCATTGCAGAAGTAAGGTGTTTTCTGGGAATGTACAAGACTTCTGATTTATTAGCCACTAAAGCGAAAAGAATATCAAAGTGCAGTAAACTGTAAACTGTTTATGCAACAAACCAGTGTTTATAACTAAGACAATACATAAAAATAATATGGTAAGAAATACCAGTATGCAATATCAAGCAGCACAATGAGCTGTTTAGTACAGCTAAAAATAACTGGAAGCTAATGACACCGTAAGCCAGACACATTAAAATTACAAATTTAATCTGCTTTTACCTGAAAAGTGAGGTGGATACAGATCTCAAGAGAAACCAAGGTGAACTAAGACAGGGGATGATGAAGATGTTTCCATTTTCTCGGGGAACTAGTGTTTAGTGTTTAGAGCTATTATATATTACAAAAATGTAATAATATACTATGAACAATAGTTTGTGTTTTGTGTTTCTAAGATGTATTGTGAAATAAAGATAGGTTAACCTAATTTACAGTGGAAGTTCTGGCTCCTGAAGATCTGTGAGGACATTTGACCAATCCTTAATTTGACTAATACTTAAAACAATTCTGTCCATCCGTCCATCCAGATTATTACCACCTCTACACTTTTTGCCATGGAGGTTCTTCTATACAAAGTACGTTTTACCAGCATTGCAGAAGCATTGCAGCATTAAAGGAACACACCACTATTATTGAAAATAGGCTCATTTTTCAAGTCCCCTAGAGTTAAACAGTTTTCGAATCCATTCAGCCGATCTCCGGGTCTGGCGGTACCACTTTTAGCATAGCTTAGCATAGTTCATTGAATCTGATTAGACCGTTAGCATCTCGCTCAAAAATGACCAAAGAGTTTTGATATTTTTTCTATTTAAAACTTGACTCTTCTGTAGTTACATCGTGTACTAAGACCGACGGAAAAATGAAAAGTGATTTTCTAGGCCGATATGGCTAGGAACTATACTCTCATTCCAGTGTAATAATCAGGAACTTTGCTGCCGTATCATGGGTGCAGCAGGTGCAATGTAATATTACGGATGGTCAAGTTTTAAATAGGAAAAATATCAAAACTATTTGGTCATTTTTGAGCAAGATGCTAACAGTCTAATCAGATTCAATGAACTATGCTAAGCTATGTTAAAAGTGGTACCGCCAGACCCGGAGATCGGCTGAATGGATTCAAAAAAGGTAAAACTCAACTGTTTAACTCTAGAGGAGTTGGAAAATGAGCCTATTTTCAATAATAGTGGTGTGTTCCTTTAAGGCCCTGATATACTTCAAGCGAAATCAAAGAACGAACTGATGTGACATAATTTCAAACAAAATCAGGCCAAAACAAAGTTTGTTTGGAGTTTGTTTTGGGAATTCAAAACAGCTTGCCAACTTGCAACTTTCCGGAAAAGTTTGCTACAGTTGGTAAACACTTTTGATGTAATAGGTAGGTGTGCTATGAGGCTCTGCCTTCTTTCACGCTGAAATCTTTTCTGGTTCATTTCTCCTGTTCAGTCCATTGAGGTCAGACCTTCACGAGTGAAGACATGAACACAGTGGAGAGCTGCTTTATTGTAGAAAATGAAGTTGTACTTCTGATGAAATGAGACACTGACACTGTTTTCATGTTGAGATCATGCTGAAAGTACGATGGCTGTGTCTGTCAAGCACGGGAGGGACACTGCAGTATCAGCCAGAAAAAGCGTGCAAAATCATCATGGCTTGCAGTGTGCTACACAACTTGGCCATCAGACAGGGCATCCCTCTGCAGGAGCCCCCCAGACCAGACGGCCCTATGCCCGATGCAGTGCTCCTGCCACCTCCTAATGCCGCTGCCATTCAGACAAGACAGAGGATCATACAGATATTTTAGGTAAGTCTGGCCATCAGCCGAGCTCAGAAACATTACAGAGATTTATTTCATTGTGTATTTTGCAGCTTGGTGGGAACAAATAACTGAAATCACATTAGTCAGCGGTTTATGGTTTATTTGCAATTGTATTTGCACAAGAGGCAATCTGTTTCAGAGACTCATTGATTTGAATCAGTACATTTGTTGTGTTGCTCAGTTGACCCTTTAGGTCATTAATGGCTTTTGTTGTTTCCTCTTGATTTTGTAGCACCGCCTCACTCAGCACTCTTGGCGCACGGCGCATGGAAGGGGCAATGGATGGGCCCGGCTCCTCAAGCTCCTCAGGCACAATGGGTGTCGCTATTAAGGACACACATGTTCACATTAATTTAAATAGTTTATCCTATAAATGATTTCATTAAAACTTTTTACAAATTGAAATAAAATGTATGCAAACACAATATCCTATTCCAGTTGGTTTGTTTTACCTTCACTGTGGGTGTTAGATGGCCCGGCTTGTTGTGTTGCGAGAGCATCAGTGTCACGCCCTTAATAATCCTGGACAGTGCTGTGTCGCCGATGATGCAGGCTATGCAGTTGTCCAAGGGGGAAAGTTCTGGGACAGTTTTCTCCTCAGACCCAACAGAACTAACTGCGTTGGTGACATTCTCCCTTGCAACATTTTTTCTTTTGTTTGTAATTCCTCCTGCAGTGAATGAACTAAACAATAGATAACTACACTGTTGATAAATGAGGGCCCAGCTATGTCACCCTTCCGCAGCACTGGCTGGTGTCGCTGTGTGTCTCCTTGCTTGAACTCTGCAACCTTTAGCCGATCAGTGTGACTAACGGAAAGGTAGCAGGCTGTGTTAGCCACCCACTTTCTCAGTTGCTCCCTCCAGTCTTCTTTTGGAAGTAGTAGCCTATACAGTTTATGTTGGCTTACTTCCCTAAAGGCAGTGTTGATGCCGGGCGGTGCTGGTGCCTATATACCCTTGGGCATCCTGCCCTCTGCTCCTCCAAGCTATCTTGAAGTGCCAGTGTAGAGGTAGGGCGGTGACTGTAGATGTATGCCTAGAGCATCCTGCGAACTGCCCTGCTAGCACTGAATGTAATGACCACATCTGCACCTTCCACTATTTGCTCGCGGCTAGGGCAGGTAGATGAGAGTTGTAGTGGTCCCTTGGAGGTTGGCGGTATGAGCCTTTAAGGTGATTCCTGAGAAAGGGCGAAGGATAAAATAGAGAGCAGCTTGATCGCTGCTCTCTTTGTTGCCCCCCTCCGGCTGGTCTAGCTCAGAGGCGAGCATGCAGACAATATAGGTCGGCAGCTTCACTGATGATCTGCTAGGAAAGTAGTGATGGAGCAGGAGAATGTTAAATTGACAATAGCGCTCTATTTTTCATTGGTTGCCCTTCTAGGCAAGATCCTCTGAAGTGCTCTAATTTCCTCATAGGATGACTGAGGGTTGAGCAGGCAGTTGAGAGAGCTGAAGGGCCTTGCTCTCTCCTGCTCATGGGATTCCGTGTTTATATGTTTATAGGGCACACAAACTGAGATTTCAAAGTTCCAGCTAACATTTGGCAGGAGTACACTTGGTTCAGGAGCACTTACACTGTAAAGGCTAAAAGGGAATTTCCGTTTAGGACAACAGAATGTTGCTCGACCAACCTAAACGGGGTGAGCCTTACCTCTGTTTACTCTAGCAATGTACTCAACTCTAAGTGTACCTGGGAAACCGTGGCACGACCAAACCAAAACTACTATCAGAGAATGTAATATTGGTCGGCTTATATCTGTAATAGTGGTCATGACCTCTGACTAAAGATAGTGTTGCTAGTTTATTCAAGTGTATACAGATCTATGGGGACTAAATAAAGTACTTTTAGAAATAAGCAAGCGTGGGTGGTCATTTAAACAGTATTAGTCAATTACCTCTGTCAAATGATCAATACTGACAAGTTGAGACACTGACCGTGAGATTCGCATACTCAAATCTGAGCAACATAAGAATCCAAATGAATGAGTATAATTAGGTCCGTTGCCTAATGAGTCTTTCATGTTTTAGTCCAGATGATGATGAACAGAGGCAAAGAAGATCAATTATAAGTCCTTTTATTAAAGGTGCCATCGAACGTTTTTTTTACAAGATGTAATATAAGTCTAAGGTAAGTCCCCTGAATGAGTCTATTTTGAGGCATAATTAGAAATGCGCTGATTCAGGCTGCAGCCCCTTTAATTGCTAACGCTCTCCACCCCCTCCCGAGCTCTCGACTCTATCATTGCATAAACAAAGTTCACACAGCTAATATAACCCTCAAAATGGATCTTTACAAAGTGTTTGTCATGCAGCATGTCTAATCGCATAAGTATGGTATTTATTTGGATGTTTAACGTGGCTAACGGCTAATGCTACACTGTTGGAGAGATTTATAAAGAATGAAATTGTGTTTATGCATTATACAGACTGCAAGTGACGGCTCTCTTGTCTCCGTGAATACAGTAATAAACAATGGTAAATTTAACCACATTTAACAGTACATTAGCAACATGCTAACGAAACATTTAGAAAGACAATTGACAAATATCACTAAAAATATCATGATATCATGGATCATGTCAGTTATTATTGCTCCATCTGCCATTTTTCGCTGTTGTTCTTGCTTGCTTACCTGGTCTGATGATTCAACTGTGCACAGATCCAGACGTTACTGGCTGCCCTTGTGTAATACCTTGAACATGAGCTGGCATATGCAAATATTGGGGGCGTACACCTCGACTGTTACGTAACAGTCTGTGTTATGTTGAGATTCGCCTGTTCTTCAGAGGTCTTTTAAACAAATGAGATTTATATAAGAAGGAGGAAACAATGGAGTTTGAGACTCACTGTATGTCTTTTCCATGTACTGAACTCTTGTTATTCAACTATGCCAATATAAATTCAATTTTTAATTCGATGGCACCTTTAAAGAAATTAAACTCAAGTAATCCAATAGCAAGAAACATAAACAAAACGTCATGTAGAACCAAACACACAAACAATAAAAGACAAAGAACTGAATGAAATGAGGAACTTAAATACACAGGGTGAATGAACTCAATGACAAACAGGTGACAACTAATTAATCAAAATCATGGTAACAAATGAAAAGCGGGAAAATGGAACAAAGGAAAACAGGTAACTGAGAGAAACAGACTAAAAGTCCATGAAAACAACAGTAGATAGTTAATGAGGTTACTCGAGTGCTTTATACACCCAAAATGACATGCAAAACACATTTGTTATGTTAATAAAGGTTGCGTGTACAATACAATATTTTTTAAAGACTTTGTTTCAGGTATAAAGGAGGATGTCAAGGGCAGGCAGTGTTCTTTGGGTGAAAACATCAAAATATAATGAGGCATGAGATACTATGCATGACACTGTGACGGTACTTTTCTCCTTGGGACACATATCAGGGTGTTTCAGCCGTGGCAGTTTTGTTCTGGTTGAAAATAACTCATGGTTAACACCCCAACCCACCCCCACCCCGCAGTCTGGCAGCTGAAGGTGCCTTTCATCGGGTATGAAAACAAACTTCACCTGAGGAAGAAATTGAGGACAAACCGTCTCCATAGACTCAGGGATCAGTATCAAAGTGCTAAAGAACATCATATCTTCAGTACATCTCTGTGATTTTCCTTCCTATAAACATGGAGAACATAGTAGTGCATGTTGTTGACATGTGTTGGAGGGCCAGCCATGAACAGCTCTGCCTTTGTACCGGCTATCAGACACCCAGCACATCTATATATAGATCCAAACCCCAGACCCCGTCTCTGTCAGTGGCTATGTGTGTGTTTGAGAGGGAGAGACAGGGAATTAGAGCACAGCAACTGGGGTGTGAGGTCTGCAAAATATATGCAGAACTTCCATGATAATGACAAGCAGCTTTATTGTATCAGACTGTGTGTGTGTTCACTGACAGATGAACTATACCTGCTCGGCCATTAATCTAAAAGAACAGCTCTGAGTTTTGGGACCAAGGACACCTTCGCTGAGAGGTGTTACAGAAAAATAGAACACCACCATGAAAGGTGTGCAATCCTCATTGTCTGGGCAGGTATCTAGATAGATAACCATGGACATTGGATAAATATAATAGTGGAATTTGTCCACTATTGCATATGCATTAACTTTGTACATTTGCACAAACCTTGTACATAATATTGGAATGTTTGATCGGTCACATTTTCCCTTGCGCAGTGAAATTTTTGGTGTCAGCGCCTGAGACAGATGTGTTGAGTATGGACTTGAGTGTGTGATTAAAATACACCACAACACCATCTGTTTGGGGTGATGGAGGGCTGTGTGGACGCCAAGCTACTGCTGCAGATTGGTCTTCATGAGACATGATATGAAGTTGATGTTTTGGCCAGTGAGAATTTCCACTTGAGACGCCCATTACTAAAAAGAAGGCAAAGTATACTGTGTTTTGATACAGTGATCCACATTATAAAATGGCTAATAATATAGTAATAAATTGATGGTTTTACTAGCATGCAATTGAGGAGGGAAATGACGATAAACTAGAATATTTTTGTTTATGAATCAATAATAGACCCTTCAGACATCTGTATTTGGACAGGTTTTGCTTGCTTCCTTTTATGGAGTTTTGACACAGATATCATCTTCCAGTGGGACAAACTGGAATAAAATGACTTATGTGACTCGGACTGTTTACACCACTGATTTAAAAATGAAATCAGGACAGTCTCCACTTTCATTTCTTGTTGACAATACCTTAGACCCTTTAAAGTCACCATTAAATCAATATCAACAATTCTTATTTTATGGAATATTGCTGCATTTATTCTAAATGATTTATTGATGCACATCGTTATTGCTTTAAATTCATGTTCCTCGTAATCTTGAATCAGAATATCTTCTCCTCCCTCTTGCAGCATCTCTTCTCTGATGACGAGGGCGGGGCAACCTGTCACTCACATCAGATCCACCAATAGCAAACCACAACCATCCAATCAGTTCCTCACGGACAAAATCAAGCCCCGCCCTACATTTGTTCTTGTTTGAGAAGCCGTTTAATTCAGAAATTCATTACAGGGAAAAAGAGACGAGCAGATGTTCCCTTTCATGCAGACATTAAAGGGTTAGTTCACCCAAAAATTAAATGTCTGTCATTAATTACTCACCCTCATGTCGTTCTACACCCATAAGACCTTCATTCATTTTCAGAACACAAATTAAGATATTTTTGATGAAATCCAAGGGTTTTTTTATCCTCTATTGAAAGCAACGAAATTACCACATTCAAGGTCCAGAAAGGTATTAAAAACAGTCAACAGGACTACAGTGGTTCAACCTTAAAGTTATGAAGAATACTTTTTGTGCACTAAAACAAAACAAAAATAACACATTTATTTAACATATTCGTCTCTCCCCTGTCATTCTGCTGATCTATTTACGTTGCAGAGCTTCTGTGTTTGTCAGAACAGCAGCTCAATATTGGCCGGCATTCAGACGTAAACACAGAAGCTCTGCATTGTTGTTATTTTTGTTTGTTTTTTTGCAAAAAAAATGTATTCTCTTCACTTTATAACATTAAGGATGAACCACTGTAGTCACATTGACTATTTTAACGATGTCTTCACTACTTTTCTAGACACTGAATGTGGTCATTTCTTTGCTTTTAATAAAGGATGAACCCCCCCCCCCCTCAGATTTCATCAAAAATATCTTAATTTGTGTTCTGAAGATTAACGAAGGTCTTACGGGTGTGGAACGACATGAGAGTGAGTAATTAATGACATAATTTTCATTTTAAACTTAAAACTAAATTTCATTTACAAATACAACCAGTGGGATTAAATGGTTTAATTTTAGAAAAACCTGACTAAACCACACACACACACACACACACACACACACACACACACACACACACACACACAGAGAGAGAGAGAGAAAGAAATTACAAGACCACCAACTCTCATTTCCTTTCTTCTCATGTTTCTACACAAAATAAGCTCTGGAGCAGGAAATGAAAAGGATTGAAGGGGAAAAGTAGTCTCTCAGATGAAAAGGAATATGACAAACAACGTCCCTCCTTTCACTGCACATACAAAACAGCAGCCAAGAGGGAGAGGTGATTTTACCTTTTCTCTCTCTTACGTCCGTCTTTGTACACTAATGTTATTTTTTTAATTAACTCTACAAAATGTGACACAGCAGAGAAACAGCAGCTGAATAGTGTCACCTATCTTTATCTACCTCACAAACAAACAACAAAGCCAGACTAGCACTAGTAATACATAATTTGTACATGTTCTGACCAACAAGGATCTTGGCAAAATAATCAATGGTCGAATGAAAACAATTGCGACGTATCAAACTAAGGCACTAAGAAACAAAGCAAAGTCTCTGCCTCCTACACACTCCCTCTATAAACACTTCTCCATGTAGTGAATCCTTCAGCCGCTGCAATCATAATCAAGACTTTCCCAGAATGCCTAGCTGAATATAAGACGTGTGTGTTGAACCGTCAGGAGGGTCAGTCGTGTTAATCAGTGGAGGACAGTGGGGGTGTTCTGCCTGCTGATTATGCATCATAAATGACGCACAAGACCAACCAAGGACCACTTGAAAATAACTTCAACAGGCACTTTATACTCAGCATTAACTTGACGAATTATAATTATAATTTGTGATGCTGAAACAGAGTCTGTCCTGAGTAAAAGACATTGAGTATTCTGTCCTCTCACAACAAGCATCAGTGACCTTTGATGACCAATGAGGAGCGGATCATGGATGTTTATTGTGCGCCACCTTGTGGACGAAACAGAAATGGTGAACATTAATATGGTACTTGGCTGTCCTACTTAAATCAGTATATTCCTAAGAATATAGGACCAATACACTAAGAAAATACATCTCTAGAATTTTTGTGTTTGACATTAATTTTTCTGATGTAAATAATAATAATTTTTGTGATTTGTAAAGCTGATGGAGGCCTTGGAAATGCAAAATGGTAAAACCATTACAAGTAAAATGTATATTTAAAAGATATAACCTGCACTACTTTTCAAAAATGAGTTTTTTTTTTTTTTAAAGAAGTCTCTTCTGTTCACCAAGGCTGCATTTATTTGATCAAAAATACCGTAAAAACTGTGAAATATTATTACAATGTAAAATAACTCTTTTCTATGTGAATATATAGTAGTGTAATTTATTCCTGTGCTTCATTACATCATTACTCCAGTCTTCAGTGTCACATGATCCTTCAGAAATCATTCTAATATGATTTGATATATTGATTATGATTTCTGATTATTATCAATGTTGAAAATGCTCAATATTTATGAGGAAAATGTTAAGAATTTATCTGAAATAGAATCTTTTGTAACATAAATGTCTTTATGTGTATATATATATTTATAGTGTAAAGTTTTAAGCAGGATCAACATCAATTTTTTTCTGATAAACTGAAATAAAAATAAGTAGATAAGAAATGAAGAAACTTATTTCATCTTTATTATGTACTACCAAGAAATACATTTACTTGTGAGATCAAAGCACTGTGCATCAAATCATACACAACATTAGAACAGTTTCTTTTAATTCATTTTGAGAAATAAATATTTCTTGAGAATAAACAAAGTATTATTATTTTGCATAATTTCAGCTGAGAAAAATGAACCAAGACTTGCAACAAAATACCATTTGTAAAAGGAATTACATTCATGCAAACGTAGGTCTCGTTTTCAATGCTGTACCGTATATGCTCCAGATAATTCATAGACAAACATATTATATGGAAACTATTCTCTTACTATCAGTGTCTGACACATAAGTGCAGGATTAGTGAAACACTTTGAAATGGTCTGTATTTCTGCATGAATGGCTCATAGCATTGAGATCTGATGCATATTAATAATAAATATATACTGTTTAAAGTGCCAATTAAGTTTGATCTGAGATCTGAGGTGATGAGATGCTTGATTGATGTCTTATAAGAAGGGTGTATATGATTACAAATGTTTGAGACAATTTTTATTTTGAGCAATTCGTGCAGAAATTGAAGTTATTTTTTCCTAAATACATGCCTGCACATGCATAAAATACACACACAATAAACACACACACACACCTCCATCTGCTTGTGCTCTAAAAAGAGCCCCGCCCCCGCAATCAAGGAAATTAACGGGGGCTTGAGGCAAAAATGCCACCAAAATTAATAAACATTCCCCCCAAAAATCAAGATATGTGTGGCAAAAATGTCCCTGCATGAGTACTTGCTTTTCATATTTATATCATAAACAAGAAGTTAATGTAAGGTGACTTTGTGACTGAATGATTGAATGACTCACTCGTTAGTTTTTACAATCACAGGACACATTTCTCAATGGGTCACTTTCTCAAAACTCTTCACACAGTGATCACAGCATCAGTCTATGCGGGTTAAACTGTGGATCATTTATCAGCTTTGGCGCAAAATGCATTCAATGATGACATGTTTCAATTTACATGAATGCATTTCTCAATTAGAAACACCTACCACCAACACTTTATGTGCTATACAAGAGTTTACATACTCTTTTCAAAACTGTTCAAAACCTAATAATAAAAACATCATACAAAAATAAATAAGACAGCAATTTGCTACATTGCATACAGTAAATGAAGCACAAATACACTGTATATATATATATATATATTCACAATTGTTGCACAGTTGATTAATGTTACAGTTATTGAACAGAACTGAATCAACACTGAACTCACTTGAGCTGAATAATGACACTGTTGGCTTGTTAGAGCAGAATTTACTTGTTGCTATTGTGAAGTCGCTTTGAAACAGTCTGTATTGTATAAAGCACTATAGAAATAAAGGTTTACAAAATAAACAGAAATGCAAGGGTGAAAAATGTATTTGTCTCTCAAATCATTGAGTTTTGATTTCTAAGTGATCAAATTAGGTATATTTACACTATAAACAGAAATGCAAAGTGTGCGTGTAGTTTTGCAGACTCGTTCTCAAGACGAGTCGCCTCAAGTACCATTTTTAGTGTAAAAAAAAAATTAAAAAATTAAATACTATCAAAACAACTGTTAGTCTTTCAATTACATTACTATCTATACAAAAGAGGAAACTTAGGAATAATTTTGTACTGCAATGCAAACATTGGCTATGTTACATATACTGCAGTGAATTATCATCAGGAGAGTGTGTCGTTCTTGTTTTCTAAAGACATTTTACAAAGCAAACATTGTATAATGCTGCCTGTTAGTATTTTTCAGGTCACTCTGTCACATTCATTAATAATTGCGGGTGTTATTTGTATTTATGCGCACAGAACTTCTCATGAAAAATGTACACCTACTTCACAACACGTGTGTGAGGATTAGCTCTTAACCTCGTTTGAACGTTAATGGATTTGGACAGCGTTCTAAATGAGCGACCGCATGCCCGAGGTTAGTCATTTGCATAAAACACGCCCAAATCATGTCCATATAAGGGCTTTCCTTCAGCCGCTCTACAGACGCGCTCTTGCCTGAGAGCACATGCAGCGAGATCCTCGAGCAATGCCATCCTCAAAACAAGTTCAAACACATGAAACACCTGTAATACAGACTCAGATTAGCCAGCTGGACATACGCACACCTGTATCTTGATGCAGAGGAAACTCGCAGCTCGAGCTATAATGCACCTTTTCTTACTTTATATATACAGAATGTGTGTGTGTAATGATGAAATATATTTAAGATGAAATATGTATGCATAAAATTTCATGGGTATGTGATCTGTGTATGAACAGTCCTACATTTTTTCGCAAATTTAGGATAAAATTTAGAACGAAAGTTATTGATGAATCATGATTTGTTCGTAAAAACGTTCACACGCATATTACACGCACAAATTTGAGCGTACGCACTGTTAGCGAATGAGACCCAATGTTTTATGAGTGACAAATGCTGCATCCAAAATCACATACTTCCCTACAATATAATAGGGAATATAAAAAACAGCATGTGACAAATGAAGTATGTCCAAATTCACAGCAGGCAAAAAGTGGCCTATTACTTCCGGCGAGATTCTTAAGTGTGCACACGATGGACATTTCCTATCCCATGAGGCCATGGAAGAGGGTTTGTGAACTGACGCTGGTAGGTCACATGATAATGACAGTGTGGAGGATGTAGGACATCCAGATTACATTCATACTACACACATTCATACTATATAGAATGTACTTTTTTAGCAGTCGTGAAGTAATTACTCGAGAGAGTATGAGATTTCGGACGCAGCCAAAGTGTGTTTGTTGGTTGACATCCTTTGCTAGTGTTCTGGAAGAATGAGTTGATTTAAAACATGTATAAAGTGGTTTGCTAGTTTTAGTGCAGTTTGAATGTGAAATTAACTGCTGTGAAGCTGAAAGTTGGTAGGAGAACTGTGTGAAGAGATTTGAAAAAGTGACCTAAGTATTGAGAAATGAGTCCTAGTGATTGTAAAAACCTGTAAGAAAATAATTTGCTGCCATCTACTGGCAGTTTAATTTTCTATATTTATATCTCATGCAGTCCAACACGCGGCAAGAAATACTGTCCGCACTTGCCCAGATTACAATTGAACACGATGTTATGAGATCGCTGTATAAAGATACATTTTTTAGAGATTTTGCAGCACTTCATTATCAGAAAGACAAGTTCTAAATGTCAAAATCAGATTTACCTAAGTGTAAATAAATTCCTCTTGATGTAGCATATTCTTATCCATATTGTATTAAATCACTTATCTAATCCCTGTTCTTTCATTTTTATTTCTTTGCTCTCATGGTCATTAACGCTGAGGGGCGGAGAGAGTGACGAAGATTGAATGTTGATTGTAATGCATGGACAGAATGCATTTTAAATAGACTATTAAGAGTAACTATTAAAGAGTTAACAATGCTAAACACAATGGTAAAGGCCACCTCTGACACACACACACACACACACTCAACACTGGAGCAGGATCAGTCAGGTTCAGCTCTCATCTTATCTGACTGCTTGCCAAATGATTATAGCAAAAATGGTTGCCACTAGCGACATGACAAGAGCCAGAATACACATCCTCTTGCGGGATTTTCTCTTTAAAGGGAAAAAACAGAATCATGAACAGCCTGAGACGTTAGCACAGCATCTGTTACAAATGTGTAAAGAGTGAAAGACTGTGTCCATCACAGTCATACCTGATAATAGGCCGCCTGCTGGATCTGCTCGGCCCCTCGCTCCACATGCACCTCTGCGCTCTCCACGTTGGCTTCAATGCTATCTGTGTGTGATGACATGAGGAAAGCAGGCTTTAACATGTGTGAACGACTGAACCCGTGCAGAAACATGAAGAGAGAGAACTAGACTAACCCACCTATCATGTCACCTTGGTCATGGATCATGACTGCGAGATCCTTGAAGATCTGATTCACATCCATGATGTCTGACTGAATCAAGACCAGAAGGCAGTTGTGATATTGAACTATAACCCATCAATTAACATATAAGTACCATTAAGTGATGACAATGTATTAAAGACTGAACACAGTATTTAAAAGTGTGCATTAAAAGGTTATGTCCAACTTCATTCATTTTCATTTGTAGCTGCAGCTTGGTACATTTAATGGCGATTGAATATTCAGTATCTCTTCCCTCCATAATTAATGCTGATTGGCTGCTCAAAAAGTCGGTAAATGCCTCTAGATGGCGCAATGCAGCAACTGACTGTTTTTCTCTTCTAATCTGTGCTCACATACGGTTAGTTCACACAAAATGAAATTTCTGTCATTAATTACTCACCCTCGTGTCGTTCCACACCCGTAAGACCTTCGTTCATCTTCAGAACACAAATTAAGATATGAAATCCGAGAGGAATGAAATTACCATATTCAAGGTCCAGAGAAAAGACATTTTTAAAACAGTCACGTGACTACCTGGTTCAACCTTTAGGTGCCATCGAACGTTTTTTTCTAAGGTGTCCCCTGAATGTGTCTGTGAAGTTTCAGCTCAAAATACCCCATAGATTTTTTTTAATTAATTTTTTTAACTGCCTATTTTGGGGCATCATTAAATATGAGCCGATTTATGCTGCGGCCCCTTTAAATCTCGTGCTCTCGCGCTTGCCTTAAACAGTGCCTTAACAAAGTTTACACAGCTAATATAACCCTCAAATGGATCTTTACAAAGTGTTCGTCATGCATGCGTCGGATTATGTGAGTATTGTATACTGTTATATTGTTTACATTTGATTCTGAATGAGTTTGATAGTGCTCCATGGCTAACGGCTAACATTACACACTGTTGGAGAGATTTATAGAGAATGAAGTTGTGTTTATGAATTATACAGACTGCAAGTGTTTAAAAATGAAAATAGCGACGGCTCTTGTCTCCACGAATACAGTAAGAAACGATGGTAACTTTAACCACATTTAACAGTACATTAGCAACATGCTAACGAAACATTTAGAAAGACAATTTACAAATATCACTAAAAATATCATGATATCATGGATCATGTCAGTTATTATTGCTCCATCTGCCATTTTTCGTTATTGTTCTTGCTTGCTTACCTAGTCTGATGATTCAGCTGTGCAGATCCAGACGTTACTGCCTGCCCTTGTCTAATGCCTTTCATAATGTTGGGAAGATGGGCTGGCATATGCAAATATTGGGGGCGTACATATTAATGATCCCGACTGTTACGTAACAGTCGGTGTTATGTTGAGATTCGCCTGTTCTTCGGAGGTCTTTTAAACAAATGAGATTTATATAAGAAGGAGGAAACAATGGAGTTTGAGACTCACTGTATGTCATTTCCATGTACTGAACTCTTGTTATTCAACTATGCCAAGATAAATTCAATTTTTCATTCGAGGGCACCTTTAATGTTATGAAGCGACGAGAATACTTTTTGTGCGCCAAAACAACAAACATTAGAAATTCAACAATTTCTTCTCTACCCAGTCATTCTCCTACGCTGTTGATGCAGTTCAGTGCTTCATTGTTTACGTCCGAATGCCTGCTCAGTATTGGCCGACGCTGATCACGTGATCAGCACGACGCATGTGTGCGATGATGATGCAGGTGCCGGCCAATAATGAGTCGGCGTTCTGACGTAGAACCTGGAAGCGCTGGACGTAAGCAGCATATGAGACTGACAGGGAAGAGAAGATATTATTGAATAAAGTCGTTATTTTTGTTTTTGCGCACAAAAAAGTATTCTCCTCTCTTCATACATTAAGGTTGAACCACTGCAGTCACATGACTGTTTTAACGATGTCTTTAGTACCATTTAGGACCTTGAATGGGATTATTTTGTTGCTTTCTATGGGAGATAAAAAACCTCTCGGATTTCATCAAAAATATCTTAATTTGTGTTCTGAAGATGAACGAAGGTCTTACGGGTGTGGAACGACATGAGGGTGAGTAATACATTTTTATTTTTGGGTGAATTAACCCTTTAATATAATATATAGCCAAATGTACAAAAAAGCTGTTCTCAATTACATATTTTCTGTCAGACAACAGAACAAGTATGATATAGTGACTCGCTACATGTTAAAGGATTAAATCCTTGTTAAATCCTTTAACCAGCAGTTCAAAAAGTTGCTAGATTTGACACTAGTCGCTTTAAAAAAAAGTCACTAAAGGGGTCTGAAAAGTTGCTAAGTTGGTGGTTTATATACCATCCTCCTCTGCTCTGCTGAATGTGCAATCGAGAGCAACAGTTGTTCCAGAAATAAAAAGCTTGATGGAAATTAATTTTTAATGATAACTTATAAACCTTTAAAGACATCCTTACTGTGAGCTACGAGGTTGTTAACTCTTTCCCTGCCATTTTGTTTTCACTGTTATACGGTAGGGGGCGCTATTACACATCTTCTGATAGAGTACTGAATCTCTGGATCAAAACACAGGCGAAGAAGCAGAAACAAGCAATAAAAGCATTGCTTATAACGTGATAATCAAACATTACACAGCATATAAATCAAATTGTCGACCCAGTACTGTGAAGCTTTGGGGGTGTTGATAGACTCGATCTACTCAATCTATGTT
This sequence comes from Megalobrama amblycephala, assembly GCF_018812025.1. Lineage (NCBI taxonomy): Eukaryota > Metazoa > Chordata > Actinopteri > Cypriniformes > Xenocyprididae > Megalobrama > Megalobrama amblycephala. The sequence goes on from NC_063056.1 coordinate 3,913,655, forward strand.
TTGATCATCTTTGTGAATCCGATCCAGACATAGTCTTTGACAAAAATATGTGATTTTCTCCTTTTTTTTTAATATATATATATATATATATATATATATATATATATATATATATATATTCTGGGGGCCATGAAACTTTTGTGAAAATTATAAAAAATGCTGGCGCTGACTGGCAACTTTTTTCAAAAACGCTGGCGGGGAAAGAGTTAATCGATTGTATTTGCTTCTGTTGAAGGCATCAACCTGCATTATTTCAACTATTTTTTTTTTAAATAATCATGTTTAACAGCAGAATTTGTGGTGAAAACTACATTACCCATGATACTGTGCAGAAAATGCCACCAATCAGAAAGTCGAAACAAGCAAAACGCACCAAACGATCTCTTTAGCTCCGCCCACTCTCATGAAGCATCTTCCTAGACTCTCAAAATACTTACATATTTGAATATATATGCTTATTTTACTTAAAATATATTATTTTTTATGTAATCAACATATGAATAGTTTTATATTTCTCCATGTCATTCGCAATGCTTAATGGGATTGTAGTTCTTTTTTCAGTCTTGTACCTTTTTATTTTTGTCTGATTTTCTAATAATTTTTTGCTTCAAATCAAAGTTTGTAATGTTGTGATTCACCTCTTAGCTAGCTCTTAAATTCCTACGGGAGAAATTAATGGAAAAAAATACTTCCAGAAGCAACGGCACTGAAAAAGTGGGCGGCCACTAATGCACTCTATACTCGATAGTAATTGGCTGATTTTTATACCATTAGAGGCAAAAATCTCTGGCTATTTGATTTTCTGTCAGGTTAGCTTGAGTGCTGATGGGTCTTGAAGAAATGATCATTTTGATACGCTGATGTCATACAGGAAGTGCTCACCTCCAGCTGACGGATATTGGTCTCTCTCTCTTTAATAAGCTCCAGGTCCTCTTCAGTCACAGGCTCCTCTTCTGCCTGCATTCGCCACCCTTCATTTCTTTTCACATAAAAACAGCTATGATCATTTCTGCTGTCAGATCTCTCACCAGACACAATGTTCAGATCTGATTCATGTATCATTGATGCACAGTAAATCATCTTGCAGTATGTATTGTATGTTTGTGATGTGCATTATTATGAAGATCAGGGTACATGAAGGCAGTATTTGATCCTTGAGTTTAGTTGGGGTCAACAGAATTATGAACACAGCTGGGCAAAGGTTTAAATTTTAGACATTAAACTGTTAGTTCACCCAGAAATGAAAATTAATCATCATTTACTCACCTTCACATCAATCTAAAGAGTGAAAACAAACCTCATTGTTTCCTGCATAAGCCTACATGTGCTGTTTAATAGTTGCTGCCAAAATCACAAAGAAGTAATTTTGGCACCAATCAAATATTGCCCAACACCTTAGTAGAGGCCCGTTCACATAATTATTTTTTAAACACGTTCAGGTTTTGTCACAGGGCTTTTAGCAAACAACATGTATTACAAGAGCTTCTGTTTATCACATCGGATGCGTCGCACTGATCAATGTTTATATGTGAATAAAAGCCTCCATTCAATCTGTCCATCAGATAAAGTGATCGTGTCTCTTCAGAAGACTCGGATTAAACCGCTTGATTCATAAGCATTACTTTTACAATCTCTTTCTGAACTTTAAAAGGCGTGAAAGTTTTGGTGGACAAAAATGATGAGAAGAATATTAAACTCTTAATTTGTGTGCCAAAGATGAATGACATGAGGGTGACAAAATGTTCAGTTTTTTAATGAAAGCTTGTTTCCACCACGGAATAAAACAATTTAAAAGATAAATGCGACTTTTTATCTCACAATTGTGGAATATTGTTTATATCCCGCAATTCTGACTTTATAACTCACAATTTCAAGTTTATATCCAGAAATTCTGACTTAATTTCTCGCAATTCTGACTTTATAACTCGCAATTGCCAATTTATATCAAGGAATTCTGACTTTATAACTCACCAATTTATATCGATTCTGACTTTATAACTCACAATGAAAGTTTATATCCAGAAATTCTAAATTAATTTCTCGCAATTCTGACTTTATAACTTGCAACTGCCAATTATATCATAATTCTGACTTTATATCACAGAATTCTGACTTTATAACTCTTAATTGCCAATTTATATCATATTTCTGACTTTATATCATAGAATTCTGACTTTATAACTTGTAATTGCCAATTATATCATAATTCTGACTTTATATCACAGAATTCTGACTTTATAACTCTTAATTGCCAATTTATATCATAATTCTGACTTTATATCACAGAATTCTGACTTTATAACTCTTAATTGCCAATTTATATCATATTTCTGACTTTATATCACAGAATTCTGACTTTATTACTCGCAATTGCCAATTTATATCATGGAATTATGACTTTATCACTCTTAATTGCCAATTTATATCAATTCTGACTTTATATCACAGAATTCTGACTTTATTACTCGCAATTGCCAATTTATATCATATTTCTGACTTTATATCACAGAATTATGACTTTATAACTCTTAATTGCCAATTTATATCATATTTCTGACTTTATATCACATAATTCTGACTTTATTACTCTTAATTGCCAATTTATATCATAATTCTGACTTTATATCACAGAATTCTGACTTTATAACTCTTAATTGCCAATTTATATCATATTTCTGACTTTATATCACAGAATTATGACTTTATAACTCTTAATTGCCAATTTATATCATGGAATTATGACTTTATAACTCTTAATTGCCAATTTATATCATATTTCTGACTTTATATCACAGAATTATGACTTTATAACTCTTAATTGCCAATTTATATCATAATTCTGACTTTATATCACAGAATTATGACTTTATAACTCTTAATTGCCAATTTATAGCATATTTCTGACTTTATATCACAGAATTCTGACTTTATAACTCTTAATTGCCAATTTATATCATATTTCTGACTTTATATCACAGAATTATGACTTTATAACTCTTAATTGCCAATTTATATCATGGAATTATGACTTTATAACTCTTAATTGCCAATTTATATCATATTTCTGACTTTATATCACAGAATTATGACTTTATAACTCTTAATTGCCAATTTATATCATAATTCTGACTTTATATCACAGAATTATGACTTTATAACTCTTAATTGCCAATTTATAGCATATTTCTGACTTTATATCACAGAATTCTGACTTTATTACTCGCAATTGCCAATTTATATCATATTTCTGACTTTATATCACAGAATTATGACTTTATAACTCTTAATTGCCAATTTATATCATAATTCTGACTTTATATCACAGAATTCTGACTTTATAACTCTTAATTGCCAATTTATATCATAATTCTGACTTTATATCACAGAATTCTGACTTTATAACTCTTAATTGCCAATTTATATCATATTTCTGACTTTATATCACAGAATTATGACTTTATAACTCTTAATTGCCAATTTATATCATGGAATTATGACTTTATAACTCTTAATTGCCAATTTATATCATATTTCTGACTTTATATCACAGAATTATGACTTTATAACTCTTAATTGCCAATTTATATCATAATTCTGACTTTATATCACAGAATTATGACTTTATAACTCTTAATTGCCAATTTATAGCATATTTCTGACTTTATATCACAGAATTCTGACTTTATTACTCGCAATTGCCAATTTATATCATATTTCTGACTTTATATCACAGAATTATGACTTTATAACTCTTAATTGCCAATTTATATCATATTTCTGACTTTATATCACATAATTCTGACTTTATTACTCGCAATTGCCAATTTATATCATGGAATTCTGACTTTATGACTCTTAATTGCCAATTTATATCATAATTCTGACTTTATATCACAGAATTCTGACTTTATTACTCGCAATTGCCAATTTATATCATATTTCTGACTTTATATCACAGAATTATGACTTTATAACTCTTAATTGCCATTTTATATCATATTTCTGACTTTATATCACAGAATTCTGACTTTATTACTCACAATTGCCAATTTATATCATATTTCTGACTTTATATCACAGAATTCTGACTTTATTACTCACAATTGCCAATTTATATCATGGAATTATGACTTTATAACTCGCCAATTTATATCAATTCTGACTTTATAACTCACAATGAAAGTTTATATCACACAATTCCGACTTTATAACTCATAATTGCCAAATAATATCATGGAATTCCGACTTTATAACTCATAATTGCCAAATAATATCATGGAATTCCGACTTTATAACTCATAATTGCCAAATAACATCATGGAATTCCGACTTTATAACTCATAATTGCCACTTTATATCATGGAATTCTGACTTTATAACTCATAATTGCCAAATAATATCATGGAATTCTGACTTTATAACTCATAATTGCCAAATAATATCTTGGAATTCCGACTTTATAACTCATAATTGCCAAATAATATCATGGAATTCCGACTTTATAACTCATAATTGCCAAATAATATCATGGAATTCTGACTTTATAACTCATAATTGCCAAATAATATCATGGAATTCTGACTTTATAACTCATAATTGCCAATTTATATCATGGAATTTTGACTTTATAACTCACAATGAAAGTTTATATCACACAATTCTGACTTTATAACTTGCAATTGCCAATTATATCATATTTCTGACTTTATATCACAGAATTCTGACTTTATAACTCTTAATTGCCAATTTATACCATATTTCTGACTTTATATCACAGAATTCTGACTTTATAACTTGTTATTGCCAATTATATCATAATTCTGACTTTATATCACAGAATTCTGACTTTATAACTCTTAATTGCCAATTTATATCATATTTCTGACTTTATATCACAGAATTCTGACTTTATTACTCGCAATTGCCAATTTATATCATATTTCTGACTTTATATCACAGAATTATGACTTTATAACTCTTAATTGCCAATTTATATCATATTTCTGACTTTATATCACATAATTCTGACTTTATTACTCGCAATTGCCAATTTATATCATGGAATTCTGACTTTATGACTCTTAATTGCCAATTTATATCATAATTCTGACTTTATATCACAGAATTCTGACTTTATTACTCGCAATTGCCAATTTATATCATATTTCTGACTTTATATCACAGAATTATGACTTTATAACTCTTAATTGCCATTTTATATCATATTTCTGACTTTATATCACAGAATTCTGACTTTATTACTCACAATTGCCAATTTATATCATATTTCTGACTTTATATCACAGAATTCTGACTTTATTACTCACAATTGCCAATTTATATCATGGAATTATGACTTTATAACTCGCCAATTTATATCAATTCTGACTTTATAACTCACAATGAAAGTTTATATCACACAATTCCGACTTTATAACTCATAATTGCCAAATAATATCATGGAATTCCGACTTTATAACTCATAATTGCCAAATAATATCATGGAATTCCGACTTTATAACTCATAATTGCCAAATAACATCATGGAATTCCGACTTTATAACTCATAATTGCCACTTTATATCATGGAATTCTGACTTTATAACTCATAATTGCCAAATAATATCATGGAATTCTGACTTTATAACTCATAATTGCCAAATAATATCTTGGAATTCCGACTTTATAACTCATAATTGCCAAATAATATCATGGAATTCCGACTTTATAACTCATAATTGCCAAATAATATCATGGAATTCTGACTTTATAACTCATAATTGCCAAATAATATCATGGAATTCTGACTTTATAACTCATAATTGCCAATTTATATCATGGAATTTTGACTTTATAACTCACAATGAAAGTTTATATCACACAATTCTGACTTTATAACTTGCAATTGCCAATTATATCACAATTCTGACTTTATATCACAGAATTCTGACTTTATAACTCTTAATTGCCAATTTATACCATATTTCTGACTTTATATCACAGAATTCTGACTTTATAACTTGTTATTGCCAATTATATCATAATTCTGACTTTATATCACAGAATTCTGACTTTATAACTCTTAATTGCCAATTTATATCATATTTCTGACTTTATATCACAGAATTATGACTTTATAACTCTTAATTGCCAATTTATATCATATTTCTGACTTTATATCACAGAATTATGACTTTATAACTCTTAATTGCCAATTTATATCATATTTCTGACTTTATATCACAGAATTATGACTTTATAACTCTTAATTGCCAATTTATATCATAATTCTGACTTTATATCACAGAATTCTGACTTTATTACTCGCAATTGCCAATTTATATCATATTTCTGACTTTATATCACAGAATTATGACTTTATAACTCTTAATTGCCAATTTATATCATATTTCTGACTTTATATCACAGAATTATGACTTAATAACTCTTAATTGCCAATTTATATCATAATTCTGACTTTATATCACAGAATTCTGACTTTATTACTCGCAATTGCCAATTTATATCATGGAATTATGACTTTATAACTCTTAATTGCCAATTTATATCATAATTCTGACTTTATATCACAGAATTCTGACTTTATTACTCGCAATTGCCAATTTATATCATGGAATTATGACTTTATAACTCTTAATTGCCAATTTATATCATAATTCTGACTTTATATCACAGAATTCTGACTTTATTACTCGCAATTGCCAATTTATATCATGGAATTATGACTTTATAACTCTTAATTGCCAATTTATATCATATTTCTGACTTTATATCACAGAATTATGACTTTATAACTCTTAATTGCCAATTTATATCATATTTCTGACTTTATATCACAGAATTATGACTTTATAACTCGCAATTGCCAATTTATATCACAGAATTCTGACTTTATAACTCTTAATTGCCAAATAATATCATGGAATTCTGACTTTATAACTCATAATTGCCAAATAATATCTTGGAATTCCGACTTTATAACTCATAATTGCCAAATAATATCATGGAATTCTGACTTTATATCACAGAATTCTGACTTTATTACTCGCAATTGCCAATTTATATCATATTTCTGACTTTATATCACAGAATTATGACTTTATAACTCTTAATTGCCAATTTATATCATATTTCTGACTTTATATCACAGAATTATGACTTTATAACTCTTAATTGCCAATTTATATCATAATTCTGACTTTATATCACAGAATTCTGACTTTATTACTCGCAATTGCCAATTTATATCATATTTCTGACTTTATATCACAGAATTATGACTTTATAACTCTTAATTGCCAATTTATATCATATTTCTGACTTTATATCACAGAATTCTGACTTTATTACTCGCAATTGCCAATTTATATCATGGAATTATGACTTTATAACTCTTAATTGCCAATTTATATCATATTTCTGACTTTATATCACAGAATTATGACTTTATAACTCTTAATTGCCAATTTATATCATATTTCTGACTTTATATCACAGAATTATGACTTTATAACTCGCAATTGCCAATTTATATCACAGAATTCTGACTTTATAACTCTTAATTGCCAATTTATATCATATTTCTGACTATATCACAGAATTCTGACTTTATTACTCACAATTGCCAATTTATATCATGGAATTATGACTTTATAACTCGCCAATTTATATCAATTCTGACTTTATAACTCACAATGAAAGTTTATATCACACAATTCCGACTTTATAACTCATAATTGCCAATTTATATCATGGAATTATGACTTTATAACTCATAATTGCCAAATAATATCATGGAATTCTGACTTTATAACTCATAATTGCCAAATAATATCATGGAATTCTGACTTTATAACTCATAATTGCCAAATAATATCATGGAATTCTGACTTTATAACTCATAATTGCCAAATAATATCTTGGAATCACGACTTTATAACTCATAATTGCCAAATAATATCATGGAATTCCGACTTTATAACTCATAATTGCCAAATAATATCATGGAATTCTGACTTTATAACTCATAATTGCCAAATAATATCATGGAATTCTGACTTTATAACTCATAATTGCCAAATAATATCATGGAATTCTGACTTTATAACTCATAATTGCCAAATAATATCATGGAATTCTGACTTTATAACTCATAATTGCCAATTTATATCATGGAATTTTGACTTTATAACTCACAATGAAAGTTTATATCACACAATTCTGACTTTATAACTTGCAATTGCCAATTTATATCATATTTCTGACTTTATATCACAGAATTCTGACTTTATAACTTGTAATTGCCAATTATATCATAATTCTGACTTTATATCACAGAATTCTGACTTTATAACTCTTAATTGCCAATTTATATCATATTTCTGACTTTATATCACAGAATTATGACTTTATAACTCTTAATTGCCAATTTATATCATAATTCTGACTTTATATCACAGAATTCTGACTTTATTACTCGCAATTGCCAATTTATATCATGGAATTATGACTTTATAACTCTTAATTGCCAATTTATATCATATTTCTGACTTTATATCACAGAATTATGACTTTATAACTCTTAATTGCCAATTTATATCATATTTCTGACTTTATATCACAGAATTATGACTTTATAACTCGCAATTGCCAATTTATATCACAGAATTCTGACTTTATAACTCTTAATTGCCAATTTATATCATATTTCTGACTTTATATCACAGAATTCTGACTTTATTACTCACAATTGCCAATTTATATCATGGAATTATGACTTTATAACTCGCCAATTTATATAAATTCTGACTTTATAACTCACAATGAAAGTTTATATCACACAATTCCGACTTTTAATCATAATTGCCAAATAATATCATGGAATTCCGACTTTATAACTCATAATTTCCAAATAATATCATGGAATTCTGACTTTATAACTCATAATTGCCAATTTATATCATGGAATTCTGACTTTATAACTCATAATTGCCAAATAATATCATGGAATTCTGACTTTATAACTCATAATTGCCAAATAATATCATGGAATTCTGACTTTATAACTCATAATTGCCAAATAATATCATGGAATTCTGACTTTATAACTCATAATTGCCAAATAATATCTTGGAATTCCGACTTTATAACTCATAATTGCCAAATAATATCATGGAATTCCGACTTTATAACTCATAATTGCCAAATAATATCATGGAATTCTGACTTTATAACTCATAATTGCCAATTTATATCATGGAATTCTGACTTTATAACTCATAATTGCCAAATAATATCATGGAATTCTGACTTTATAACTCATAATTGCCAATTTATATCATGGAATTTTGACTTTATAACTCACAATGAAAGTTTATATCACACAATTCTGACTTTATAACTTGCAATTGCCAATTTATATCACAATTCTGACTTTATATCACAGAATTATGACTTTATTACTCGCAATTGCCAATTTATATCATGGAATTATGACTTTAAAACTCGCCAATTTATATCAATTCTGACTTTATAACTCACAATGAAAGTTTATATCACACAATTCCGACTTTATAACTCATAATTGCCAAATAATATCACAATTCTGACTTTATAACTCACAATGAAAGTTTATATCACACAATTCTGACTTTATAACTCTTAATTACCAATTTATATCACAATTCTGATTTATATCACATAATTCTTTCTTTATAACTCACAATTGCAAGTTTATATCACATACTTTTGAGAAAAAAGTCAGAATTGTGAGATAAAAAGTCACAATTACCTTTTTTATTTTTTATTCAGTGGCAGAAACAAGATTCCATACTTTGGAGTGAACTGCCCCTTCAACAAACTCTTCTCACACAGATTTTAACACAAAAACAGAGACTCTCACGCCTCAATGAATATACTGAACCTACTTTTCAAATGTCACAAGCTGTTCATCTTGATTGAGCTCATCAACCTGCAAGGAAAAAAGGCTTTTTTACTAAGGTAATGACAAGCAAAAAAAAATAAGCAGTAGATAATAAGCAAACGTGTCTTATTTTCCTGGAGTCTGGATCCAGCTCGCGCCCTGGCCACTGATTCGCGCTCCCTCTCCGCGGCTCGGCGCTGAACCACTTGGAAGTTGTTGAGGGCGGCCGAGAAGTCATTCATCAGACGGTCTTTCTGGATCCTCTGCTGCCGCTGTGAGAAGAGCAGCATTAGCATGAGCGCGTCGGGCAGACAGGAGGACAGGAGGTCAGGAGGTCAGCGGCGGGGTCGACTCACCTGTTCTGAAGGGGACTGCGGCTGTGACAGAGAGCCCAGCTCTTTCAGATGTCTGTTGGTCTCTTTTGCTAACTGGTTTGTGTAGTGCTGCATTTGCTGGCTGTGTGCAACATACAGAGGTTAAACCACCAATAAATGTTACTATTTACAACACTCTCTTCATTTCAGACCAAAATGAGCTGAAATACTGTGGCTGGGAATGTCTATAAATAATATTATTATTACTATATATATATTATCGCCCAATTTCTAATCTTCCATTCCTGGCTAAAATCTTAGAGGGTGTCGTTGCGGCCCAACTGAACAATCACTTAATTGAAAATAATTTATTTGAGCCCCATCAATCTGGGTTTCGGAAACTGCACAGCACAGAGACCGCATTGGTTAAAGTCACTAATGACTTGCTAGTAGCTTCCGGCTCAGGCTCAGGTTCTCATTCTCTTGGATCTTAGTTCTGCCTTCGATACTATTGATCATGCATTATTACTTAATCGTCTGGAAACTGTATTTGGTTTGTCAGAGACAGTTCTTGGCTGGTTTAGGTCCAGACTGACCGCAGTCAATTTGTTTTATGGGTGGCTATATGTCCAAAGTTGGTTCTGTGCAGTGGTGCTCAGAATTATTGGCACCCTTGGTAAATATGATCAAAGATGACTGTAAAAATAAATCTGCATTGTTTATCCTTTTGATCTTTAATTCATAAAATGAGTAAAAATCTAACCTTTCATTGAAGGAAAAGAATTCAAATGGGGGGGGGGACCCCTAGAATTTGGCACCCCTAGAATTTTTTTATGAGTAAAATATCTCTGAAGTATATTCCCATTCATATTTACATTTTTTAGTGACTAGGAGCATGAAATTGTCCAGCCATGACTTCCTGTTCCACAGGAAAATAAACATGAGGAAACACAAAGGCCAAATTCCCTTAATCATTCATCACAATGAGTAAAACCAAAGAATATAGTTCTGATGTGCAGCAAAAGATTGCTGAGCTTCACAATATAGAAAGTAGCTGTAAGAAAATAACTAAAGCATTGAAAATCCCCATTTCCACCATCAGGGAAATAATTGAGAAGTTCCAATTAACTAAAGATGTTACAAATCTGCCTGGAAGAGGACGTGTGTCTAAATCGTCCTAATGTGAAGTGAGGAGGAAAGTTTGAGTGGACAAAGACTCTCCAAGGATCACAGCTGGAGAATTGCAGAGATTAGTTGAGTCTTGAGTCTCAGAAAGCCTAAAAAAATGATCAAACAGCACCTACATCCCCACAAGATGTTCGGGAGGTTTTCAAGAAAAATCCTCTGCTCTCATCCAGAAACAATCTCCAGCATATTCAGTTGTCAGACACGACTGGACCTTTAAACAGGACCGGCTTATATGGTCAGATGAAACTAAAAAAAGAGCTTTTTGGCAGCAAACCCACCAGATGGGTTTGGTGCACACATGGATAAAAAGTACCCCATGTCCACGGTTAAATATACTGTTGGATCTTTAATGTTGTTGGCCTATTTTTCTGCTGGAGGTCCTGGACATCTTGTTCAGATACATGGCTTCATGGATTCTATCAAATACCAACAGATAAAAAATCTAAACCCGACCACTTCTGCTAGAAATCCTATAATGAGCCATGGCTGGATCCTCCATCAGGACAATGATCCAAAACAAACATCAAAACCAACACAAAAATGGGTCACTGAGCACAAAATGAAGCTTCTGCCATGGCCATCCCAATCCCCTGACCTGAACCCTAAAGAAAATGAGTGGAGTGAACTGAAGAGAAGAAGCACCAACATGGAGCTGGAATCTGAAGGATCTGGAGAGATTCTGCATGAAGGAATGGTCTCTGATCTCTCCTCAGGTGTTCTCCAAACTCATCAGGCATTATAGAAGACGAATCAGAACTGTTTTCTTGGCAAAAGGAGGTTGCAAAAACTATTGAATAAAAGGGTGCCAATAATTGTGGCCAACATGTTTTGGATATAAACATTTATTTCATAATGTGACTTTCCCCCCACTTTCAATTCTTTTTCTTCAATGAAAGGTTAGATTTTTGCTAAGTTTATGAATTAAAGATCAAAAGGATAAACAATGCAGATTTATTTTTACAGCCATCTTTGATCATATTTACCAAGGGTGCCAATAATTCTGAGCACCACTGTACATACTGGTGTCCCACAGGGGTCAGTATTGGGTCCATTACTGTTTAGTATGTATATTTATCCACTTGGTCAACTTACTTAGATCTCTAGACCTTAACTTTCACTTTTATGCCAATGATACGCAGATTTATATCCATTCAAGGCCAGGTCAGCGTGTGGACATTGTGCATCTTTCCAACTGTATCACTGAGATCAAGATTTGGATGTCTAATAACTTTCTGTCTTTAAATGGCTCTAAAACTGACGTTATGCTCCTAGGCTCTCCTCATCAACTGCGAAATGCTGGTGGTTCTCTTACTTTGTCTGTTGATGGTGTCGACTTGAGTTTCAAAGCAAATTAAAAAATCTTGGTGTCATCTTTGATGCCACACTGTCATTTGAGCCTTTTGTTCAGAATACGGTTAAGACGTCCTTTTTTCACCTCAGAAATATAGCACGTTTACATCCTATGTTGTCCTTTTTCTGTGGTTGAGAAGTTGATAAACTCTTTTGTCTTTTCACATCTGGACTATTCTTCTAGTTGGAGTATCTAAATCATTACTCAACAAACTTCAATATTTACAAAATTCGGCTGCTAGAGTACTGTCTGGGGTCAGGCCTGGTGATCATATTACCGCTGTCTTGAAGTCTTTGCACCGGCTCCCTTTCAGGTATCGTATTGATTTCAAAGTCTAATGGGTAAAATTCAACAATTTGAACATGGAGCTGCTTTGAGATCCCCATATCTATGGGACTGAACTACATAGGGCCTTGAAAATGAAGATTTCAAAATAAAAGTTTAATAAGAATGAGAATCTGGAAGGATGTTAAGATATCTTGAATACTTTTAGAGTTGCAAGCATGCAAACTTTGGAAAAGGAATATTTATGGCACTCAGACAGGTATGTTCAATGCAACTGAGTTGACAGAAAAACACGAGACACATTTCTAGTTTCAAAATTATTTGTTCTTTAGATATTCCTCTTTAAAATAAAAGAGTATCAGCTGTATGCAAAGTGACCCACATTTGGTTTTTGAACACTCAAAATGTGTACAATTGACCAATTTACTCTTGGAGCCGCATTAAGATCTCCATATCTCTGGGACTGAATCATCGAGGGCCTTTAAAATGAAGATACCAAAAGGAAAGTTTGTTAAGAAACAGAATCTAGAAGGATATTGAGATATCTTTAATACTTCTTGAGTTACAGGCATGCAAACTTGATGCAAAAAACACAAGAAATGCTTTTTCCCCATTTTTGAATTGTCACTGTTGGCATATAATGAAACAAGGACTGCTAAACTCAACAGATTTTACTAATAGATCTACCAATCTCTGTGTAAAAATAAAATAATGATGCTGCCATCTTTCTAAAGTCATTTTTACACCCCTCTAAATTGGCTCTAAATCTCAGGTGAAAATGGTCATTTTGACCCCTTCTACAAAACAGTGGATTACTCAGTAAATATACAGCTGTGACATTTAACATTCTGGCTTTCATCACTATTTATGTTTGTCTTTCTACAGAAAAAATATGAACAAAATCAAAACTTTGAGCCGGGACCTCTGGTCGAGTCGACACAGAATGACCCTATAGTCTGTGAAGCAAGAATGGATGAGAAAGCTGGACTCACAGTCGGTCCTGAAGTTCTGGTGTGTCCGGTCTGGTACTGAGCTGGAACAGCATGCTCTTGATCTGGCCAGCTATGCACAGAAAACATGAGATGAGACATTATAACAATGAATTATGGGGAAAGATTACATAAATATGCAGTTATAATTGTGTGTATGAGGAATGCAACCAAACTTTTATAACAAACACAATCTTTTCTCTTTAAGTGACACATTTACTCACTGTTTTGTGTGATTTTCTGGATGTTTGAGCTGCATGTCTGAGTGAGATTGCTGAAATCTCTCGGCTGTGAGTGACAGCTGTCCATCATTCCGTAAGACATGATGACTGAAAACAACAATTTACACTTGATGATATAAGTGTCATTATTAACGGATAATTAAATTATAGGTTACATGCATTCTGATATTAATAGATTTTAAAAAAAATAAATAAATAAACGTAAATCATTAAGGCTGAGAAAATACTGCGTACGCAATAAGACATTTCATATCAGTTCGGGCTGAACAGGCCTTTCGCCATCATAACATATTTACGATATTTAATGTTATATTATCATCTTAAATGATGCAGCAACAATACTTGCAGTAATGTCAACATAGCGAACAGTTTCATAAAAGAGAGAATGACTGTGATACCTGTGATGCTCAGATGCGGTAACGCGCCTCTCTGCTCTCATAGAAATAGAATAGAATGGACAAAAACATGGACGCGCATTGAGTGGGCGGGGCTTAACGGCCCGTTTCGATGGGTCTAAATAATAATTCTCAGATTTCTTCAAATAACTTTGTTTAATGTATATTAAAGTTCTCAGTAGCGTTATTAAGGTATAAATTAATGCCTATAAAACTTGCTGAAGCCGAAAAAAAGGGCGACGCTGTCACGTGGTCCTTGTTACTTTTGTCAGCGCTTGTCAAGGAGGTCCAGTCACAGTCGTTTGTGATTTCTGGACAGGCCATGGCATTACATAATTGTTGTTTTCTGGGACAGATTTCCGATGTCAGTTACCAATATTTGGAAAATAAATAAATCTAAAAGGTTACAGGTTTCGTTCACAAATGCCTCTAACAAGACATAAAAACGTCAATGTTGTTGAATGAAGAATTCTGCGTTTTGAGCCGCCACGCGCCCTCTAGAGGACGGATTTTGTTTTGTTTCAGAGAGGACATCAACACTGCTAGAATGATGCTGAACTCACATGAGACACTCTTAATGTCTCCTCTTTTCTAATTAATGCCATGAAAATCTAGTTTGTTTGTTTCTGTTGTGAATGTAAGTTCCCATTGGTCCTGAGCACTAATACAACGACATAAATACTAGGCCTTACTTAATATACTGTTTAAGTTGTGCTTTAATATTGAGTGACTGGTGGGATTTGGAAGAAATAAGCTCTGGCAAGTCAGGTTCCTGTCTCATGACTTTCACAGGATCATAGATCTCACACACAAGGTCATCACATGACTCTCACTAGAGCTTGTTGTTCTGAAGAAACTCGCTAAAAATGTAGGCTAATAACAACAGTAGGACGTGAGTATAACATGTTCTATTGTTATGCATTATTAGTTTATGGTTTATTCAATTATATGTTTATTTGCAGTACTCTCACTCAAAGAAAAGACAATACGGCAAAAAATCTGAACACAAAAGAAGATTTTTCGATGGGCCCCACTAGTATTTTTTTCTCTTCCATACTATGGAAGTCAATGAGGAACATCAACTGTTCGGTTGCTGACCTTCTTTAAAATATCTTCTTTTGTGTTCAGCAGAAGAAAGAAATTCATACAGGTTTGGAACAACTTGAGGGTGAGTAAATGATGACAGGATTTACATGTTTGAGTGAACTATCTCTTTAAGTTGCTTCATCATCGGTAGGCGTGATTTAAGGGCAAGCCATTTTAGCATTTAATGCCCTCGTCTGTGATAGTCATAATTTATTTTTAACTAGACAAAATTCCAATTCCAGATATCTATTCTTGTCATAATTGGAATTAAGATATCTGATAGACTAGTCATTATATGCATTGAAGATATGCAATTTTGACAAGTCATATTCTTCCATTGGAAAACATTTTTCTGATATCTACAAATGTATTTTGTATATCGTTAGAGATGGTGAATTAAAGATATCTTAAATTTGAATTATGACTAGTCAAACACCAGTTAGAGATATCTCAAAATATAATTTTTACTAGTGGTCATTCATTTAGAGATATCAGTACTCATCTTACAGAGCTCAGTGCTCATCTTCTTGCTGAATCTGTCTGCTGCTTTTGACACAGTTAACCACCAGATCCTCCTGTCAACCCTCATGTTGAAGGGTATCTCGAGTACCGCACTCCAGTGGTTCAAGTCTTACCTCTCAGGTAGGTTCTTCAGTGTGTCTTGGAGGAGTGAGGTGTCCAAGTCACATCATCTAGCTCCTGGGGTGCCTCAGGGCTCAGTGTTTGGACCGTTTCTCTTCTGCATCTACATGTCATCATTAGGATCTGTCATTCAGGAACATGGTTTATCCTATCACTGCTGATGACACACAACTCTACCTCTCATTCCAACCAGATGATCCGACGGTTGCTCCTCGTATCTCGGCCTGCCTGACAGAGACATTTCTTCCTGGATGAAGGACCACCACCTTCAACTCAACCTTGTGAAGACAGAACTGTTTGTGGTCTCAGCCAAGCCAACACTCCATCACAACTTCTCCATTCAGCTAGGTTCGTCAACCATAACGCCATCCAGGAACCTTGGAGTTGTGATTGATGATCAGTTAAACTTCACAGACCACATTGCTACAACTGCCAGGTCCTGCAGATTTGCCTTATACAACATTAGGAAGATTAGACCTACCGGAGAATCCTACACAACTCCTTGTCCAAGCTCTTGTTCTATCCAGACTGGACTATTGTAATGTTCTCTCGGCAGGCCTTCCGGCATCTACTGTCAAGACTCTGCAACTGGTCCAGAATGCTGCAGCAAGAGTGGTCTTTAATGAGCCATCCATAAGAGGCACCAAATCACTTTCACAGACCTATACTTGGACTGTTCCCTGCTGGTGGAATGACCTGCCTAACGCATCCCGAGCTGCTGAGCCTTTAGCCATTTTCAAGAAACTGCTGAAGATGCATCTTTTTCAGCAACACTTGACCCATTAATACTTACGCCTAGTATTCTATATAAAAAAAACTGTGTACTGTGCTGGACTGGGTCTGGTTACAGCACTTGCATATCATTGCCCTATTGTTCGTTTGATTGTTTCTATTGCTCTCCTTGTAAGTCGCTTTGGATAAAAGTGTCTGCTAAATGACTAAATGTAATTGAAATATCTCTAATTAGAATTATGTCTAGTACAAAATCAATTATAGATATCTTTGATTACAATTTCTACTAGTCAACTCATTTGTAGATATCAGAAAATATTTTCCAATGGAAGTCAATATGACTAGTCATAATCACATTGTAGATATCTTAATTCCAATGGACTATATGCACGCTTACTTCCTGGTTGTTGTTAAGCCAGCTCTGTTATTTCCGGTGAACTGTTAGACGTTCATTCTGTAGTCGCTGTACATCAACACAAAATCATCAATGGTTGACTTTTTAATGTTGTATTCATATTTTAATGCAGTTATCACATTTACCTAATTTGCCAATAAACCAGTTTTATTGATTGCAATAAAGAGAAGCTATTGGGACCATTTAAGAAATGCCATATCTGTAAATAGACACGCACATTTTTTCCCCAGCACTTCAAATGTTATTTTTAAATGTGATGACCACAAACATTATTTGTTCATCCTTCTGAGATTGTCCCCATTGTGAATGTTTAAAAATGTAGGAAATTCAACATTTGATAGAAAACAATTTTATTTAAAAATAAAAAAGACGATAATTACCTCTTTAACCAGCAGGAGGTGGCAGAGTAGCATTTATTTGCGCATATATCAGCCATTTCCTCTAATCGTTTTTCACTTCGTTTTTGACTAATTATTAAACATTATAAAATAAATAGGTTTAAAAATACATTTTGTCAATGTGAAGTATGAAGTACTCACAAAATCTCATGAAAAACAATAACTTTTCTTGTGAATGAATGACACAGAAAGCGATCACAGCAGCTGTCAGTCAGTCAGAGCAAGATCAATGATTTCAGCACACTTGTGAAACACACATTTTATTCAATTAATCTAAAGTGCACAATAAATATTTAATTTATGAAGCTTTTTTTCACATAAAAGTGTGAAAACTGATGGTCGAATTGAATTTAGCTGAGGAGGAACACTGAGGTGCGTCTTTATTTATTTATTTTTTATGCTGTCTTACGTTTGAATAACTAATGCTATGCCTGACTGTTTAAGTGATTATATTCTGATTATAAACTAATTATTACACTACTGATGCTCAACACACATGACTCTCACCGGAAGTTTTCCAGCTGGCTTATATTAATGCGGAAGTTCTAAAGAAAACTCTGTGCATATAGTCCATTACGAGGAGTCAAAATTGCAGAATAGATATCTGGAATTGGAATTTTGGCTAGTCAAAAATAAATGACTTCTAGTAGTCAGGGGCATTAAATGCTAAAACGGCTTGCCATAGGCTTTGGTAAATGGGCGCTGGTCAGGATGTCCAATCAAAGAACGAAGTTTAGGATAAACAGGATTGGGTTATGAGTTCTGAGTCCAGGACGTGGCGATCTCGTGACCATTGCTAATTAATATTTATTAACAGTGCCTTCGGAATAGTAGGATTCGCACGCGACCTACTTATTCATTGGTTAGGTGCCTCTACTACCGGCTTTACGGTAACAACATGGCCACTTACTTAGTAAACACGGACTTGTGCTCTCTTCTGTTTATTTAAACGCCTCACGACGATGACATCTTGATTTTGGCCATATCACAACTTTAAAATGAAACTATCGCGAGTCGCATCTTTTTTAATACGGGTCCATCCCGTTTACCGGTGTCCAGTGTCCGTGTCATGCAATGAGCCGATCAGACATGGATCTGTCCTCACTAAAAGCAGCTTCTCTGTGTCTGCAGTCAACGACAGCACTGCACTTTTCTACAGAAAACACGGGGAGCCCTCACAAGTCGTTCAGTAAGCATCTCATGCCCATAGATAATATTAATAACACGTTGACAGTTTTATAAAGTTAACAGCGTTTCCTGCATGATTGACAGATTGGAGTCATTGGACCTGCCTCATATGGGACCTGAATGCGTCCTGGTGAAAATGTTGGCGGCTCCTATCAACCCCTCTGATTTAAATATGATTCAAGGCAAGAGCATTTGATTTCATTTTTTTATATAAATAATGCATTACCTATGAATTGACAAATAAAAGTCACTGGCAGTAAGCACAAGATATTTGGGCACAACAAAACCCAAAATCAAAAGAAAAAAATTAACATATTTTGCATGAGGAAAGCGAAGGCTGTTTTGTATGCCCTAAAAGGACATGGTGAAGAAAAAAATATGAGATGGGAGGAAAAATTATTTGGCAATGCTTTTGTGTTCCCCAGAGAAACTTTGCATTTGCTCGCAAAGAACACAAAAGTTTTTGCAAGTGAACACAAAGTTTCTCTGGGGAACGCAAATATTTTGTGAGCGAATGCAAAGTTTCTTTCGGGAACGCAAATATTTTGAAAGCGAACGCAAATATTTCGAGAGCGAATGCAAAATTTATTTCGGGAACGCAAATATTTTGTGAGCGAATGCAAAGTTTCTTTCGGGAACGCAAATATTTTGAAAGCGAACGCAAATATTTCGAGAGCGAATGCAAAATTTCTTTCGGGAATGCAAATATTTTGCGAGCGAATGCAAAGTTTCTCTGGGGGATGCAAATATTTTGCGAGTGAACGCAAAGTTTCTGGGGAACGCAAATATTTTGCGAGCGAATGCAAAGTTTCTCTGGGGAACGCAAATATTTTGCGAGTGAACGCAAAGTTTCTCTGGGGGAACGCAAATATTTTGCGAGTGAACGCACAGTTTCTCTGGGGAATGCAAATATTTTGCGAGTGAACGCAAAGTTTCTCTGGGGAACGCAAATATTTTGCGAGTGAACGCAAAGTTTCTCTGGGGAACGCAAATATTTTGCAAGCGAATGCAAAGTTTCTTTCGGGAACACAAATATTTTGCGAGTGAACGCAAAGTTTCTGGGGAACGCAAATATTTTGCGAGTGAACGCAAAGTTTCTGGGGAACGCAAATATTTTGCGAGCGAATGCAAAGTTTCTGGGGAACGCAAATTTCTGGGGAACGCAAATATTTTGCGAGTGAACGCAAAGTTTCTGGGGAACGCAAATATTTTGCGAGCGAATGCAAAGTTTCTCTGGGGAACACAAATATTTTGCGAGTGAACGCAAAGTTTCTCTGGGGAACGCAAATATTTTGCGAGTGAACGCACAGTTTCTCTGGGGAACGCAAATATTTTGCGAGTGAACGCAAAGTTTCTGGGGAACGCAAATATTTTGCGAGCGAATGCAAAGTTTCTCTGGGGAACGCAAATATTTCAAGAGCAAACACAAACTTTCTCTGGGGAACGCAAATATTTTGCGAGTGAACGCAAAGTTTCTCTGGGGAACGCAAATATTTTGCGAGTGAACGCACAGTTTCTCTGGGGAACGCAAATATTTTGCGAGTGAACGCAAAGTTTCTCTGGGGAACGCAAATATTTTGCGAGTGAACGCAAAGTTTCTCTGGGGAACGCAAATATTTTGTGAGCGAATGCAAAGTTTCTTTCGGGAACGCAAATATTTTGCGAGCGAATGCAAAGTTTCTCTGGGGAACGCAAATATTTTGCGAGCGAATGCAAAGTTTCTCTGGGGAACGCAAATATTTTGCGAGCGAATGCAAAGTTTCTGGGGAACGCAAATATTTTGCGAGCGAATGCAAAGTTTCTCTGGGGAACGCAAATATTTTGCGAGCGAATGCAAAGTTTCTCTGGGGAACGCAAATATTTCAAGAGCAAACACAAACTTTCTCTGGGGAACGCAAATATTTTGCGAGTGAACGCAAAGTTTCTCTGGGGAACGCAAATATTTTGTGAGCGAATGCAAAGTTTCTTTCGGGAACGCAAATATTTTGCGAGCGAATGCAAAGTTTCTTTCGGGAACGCAAATATTTTGCGAGCGAATGCAAATTTTCTGGGGAACGCAAATATTTTGCGAGCGAATGCAAAGTTTCTCTAGGGGAACGCAAATATTTTGCGAGTGAACGCAAAGTTTCTCTGGGGGAACGCAAATATTTTGCGAGCGAAAGTTTCTGGGGAACAAATATTTTGTTTCTGGGAACGCAAATATTTTGCGAGCGAATTTCTGGGGAATGCAAAGCGAGTGAACGCAAAGTTCTTTCGGGAACGCAAATATTTTGCGAGCGAATGCAAAGTTTCTGGGGAACGCAAATATTTTGAACGCGAACGCAAATATTTTGCGAGCGAATGCAAAGTTTCTTTCGGGAGCAAATATTTTGAGCGATGCAAAGTTTCTGGGGAACGCAAATATTTTGCGAGCGAACGCAAATATTTTGCGAGCGAATGCAAAGTTTCTCTGGGGAACGCAAATATTTTGCGAGCGAATGCAAAGTTTCTTTCGGGAATGCAAATATTTTGCGAGTGAACGCAAAGTTTCTGGGGAACGCAAATATTTTGCGAGCGAATGCAAAGTTTCTCTGGGGAACACAAATATTTTGCGAGTGAACGCAAAGTTTCTCTGGGGAACGCAAATTTCGCAAATATTTTGCGAGCGAATGGAAAGTTTCTTTCGGGAACGCAAATATTTTGAAAGCGAACGCAAATATTTCGAGAGCGAATGCAAAATTTCTTTTGGGAACGCAAATATTTTGAAAGCGAACGCAAATATTTTGCGAGCGAATGCAAAGTTTCTTGGGGGAACGCAAACATTTGCGAGAGAATGCAAAAGAATTTACTTATTATTTTTCCTCTCATCTCATTTTTTTTCACCACTGTGTCCCCTTAGAGGCTCCATAGTTTTGAACTTTATACATTGTGATATTATTTTCAAAATATGTTACCTTCAAATTCTCACTACCATAATGTGTCTGAATGTTTTACTTATGGTTTTTATAATTCCCATTGTTTTAAAATGAGTTTTATGCTATTTTAAAATATATATATATATATATATATATATATATATATATATATATATATATATATATATAATTGTTATTTTTTTAGTTAATTTCAGCATCAAACACTACTGTAATGTATGTTTATATCATTTTAGAAAATTTAATAAAGTTTTTTATTACAATGTGTTTGCATTGCATAGTGAAAACTGAGTGGAAAATGGCATTTTACTTTCTCCAGAGAGAGATTTCCTTTAAACCAGGGAACTTTGATTTAAGAGTAAATATCTTTGATTTATGATTTTGCAATATTCACCCAGTGTCTTTAAACAGGTACGTACGCCATCCTGCCTGAGCTTCCAGCAGTGGGGGGTAATGAGGGTGTGGGTCAGGTGATGGAGGTGGGGAACCAGGTGAAAACACTCAAGGTCGGCGACTGGGTGATCCCAAGAGATGCCGGCATAGGTGAGCGTTTAATGTGCATTCATAAGGCAGGTATGGTCAATGTGTTCTTCTCATCAGTAGATCTTATATCCCTGCGTTGATCTGCACAGGTACATGGAGAACAGCAGCAGTCGTGAAGGCTGAAGATCTAGTGACTTTACCTAAAGACATTCCTGTGCTGTCAGCAGCCACTCTGGGAGTCAACCCCTGTACAGCTTACAGGATGCTCACAGACTTCGAGGAGCTCAAACCAGGTTCTTTCATTTTTCATTTACCTCAGCTGTACTCAAACTGCTCATCATGCACCAAAGTCTAACTCTATGTTTTAGGAGACACAGTCATCCAGAACGCAGCTAACAGTGGTGTTGGACAGGCTGTAATTCAGATTGCTGCAGCTAAGGGCATTCAAACTATCAACGTCATCAGAGACAGGTAACAATGAACTTCAGCTGATCAAAAAAAGATGCACGCACACAGTGTGCCAATATGGCACTGACATCTTGAGTCTCGAGTCTGCGCAGTAGTGAGCACGAAGTCGAGCCGCGATATCAGTTTCCTGCAGAATGCATTATGTTGCTGTGAAATAAACAGTTCTGGAAATGTAGAAATTGAAGTTAAAGCTCCAATCTCCTCCTGAAGATCCAGAAAAAGGTGTATTGGTGCTTCAGTGACTACTTCGCTCAGAGAAGCTGTCAATCTCAGCTGTCAATCATGATGTCAAAACCCACATTTATATAGCATCAAATAACTAACTAAAACCAAACTTATTTAAAGAACGAACATTTGAACTATCACCAGATTGATAAAAACTGCCTAAAATGACAGAAACCATCTTTGGAGAAAAAAAAATATTTGAAATGTAATTAAAAGGGTTAATAAAAACAATAATAAGTGTGTTTCTTGTTATCAGTGTCATTTAGCAATCATGTACATCAAATGTTTCTTACAATTAAGTTTTGTATAGCACTGAATACAGACGCAGATGTTTTACATGTCTAAAGCATTTAAGGTGATTAAACTAATCTTAATCAGCTCGCCTTTCTCTACAATGCAGATTTTGTCATTGAGTAAAGCCACTTGTTTGCCATTTTAGGCCGGACCTGCAGCAGCTCTCTGACAGACTGACAGCGCTGGGCGCCACTCACGTCATTACAGAGGAGACGCTGAGACGTCCAGAAATGAAGGAGCTTTTCAGGGTCAGTCTGAAACTAGTCCTAGTATTTGCTTTGAATTCTGTGTTATAGAAGCCACATGCAAAGACATTGTGTAGCTTATAAAGAGACTCTGTATCATGATAGTTTTCGGCATTTGCTTTTAACAGTCGTGTCCTCGACCTAAACTAGCACTAAATGGAGTTGGAGGAAAGAGCGCCACAGAGCTGTTACGTCATTTACAGTAAGTGTATCTAAACACAGAAATCAAAATCTGTAACAGTGTCCACCTGCTTCAGCATACAAAAGTGCTTTTCTCAGTCATTTTCTATAAGAGATTTTTAAAAAAAACTAACACTAGAGGGCCTCAGCAGACTTACAAGGGGCCACAGGATATTATATTATATTATATTATATTATATTATATTATATTATATTATATTATATTATATTATATTATATTATATTATATTATATTATAATGCTTAAAAGGTCTAAATTTAAATACTAAAAAAATACCGAAAATCAAGATGAAATCATTTCCCCCCTCAATAATTGTTTTAATTGAAGAACATACAGTTCTTGAAACTTCACAAATTGAAAAATGAATTAATCAGGATTAATTAAATATAGCAACACTCCCAGTTACTGTTAAAAACATTCATACAAGCAGGTTGTCATTAATTACAGCAGAAATACTAGAGGTAATACATTCACCCAGATGATGGAGGATCCTTGAATATCGTGTTGGACAATAGAGTCAAAAAGGTTGAACAACACTGTACACATTGATTGTAATGCTTCAGCATTAAAACATGCATATATATTTAAGAAAAATGTGTTATATTTATATATAAAATATTTATATTTATATATAATATAAATTATTTACATATATGTACAGTATATACATGCAAATATTTCTTAAATATATATAGTACATGTATGTGTGTGTATTTATATGTACATAATAATTATACACAGCACACACACACATATATTATGTAAACGCAAACTTTTATTTTGGATGCGATTAATTGTTTGCCCAGCATTAATATATATATATATATATATATATATATATATATATATATATATATATATATATATATATATATATATATACAGTACAGTCCAAAAGTTTGGAAAGTTTGGATTTTCAGCATCATTACTCCAGTCTTCAGTGTCACATGATCCTTCAGAAATCATTCTAATATGCTGATTTGCTGCTCAATAAACATTTATGATTATTTTCAATGTTGAAAACAGTTGTGTACTTTTTTTTTCAGGATTCCTTGATGAATAGAAAGTTCAAAAGAACAGCATTTATCTGAAATACAAAGCTTCTGTAGCATTATACACTACCGTTCAAAAGTTTGGGGTCAGTAAGAATTTTTATTTTTATTTTTTTGAAAAGAAATTTAAGAAATGAATACTTTTATTCAGCAAGGATGCATTAAATCAATCAAAAGTGGCAGTAAAGACATTTATAATGTTACAAAAGATTAGATTTCAGATAAACACTGTTCTTTTGAACTTTCTATTCATCAAATAATCCTGAAAAAAAATATTGTACACAAATATTTTGTACAATTGTACACATTAAATGTTTCTTGAGCAGCAGATCATCATATTAGAATGATTTCTGAAGGATCATGTGACACTGAAGACTGGAGTAACGATGCTGAAAATTCAACTTTGCATCACAGGAATAAATTACTTTGTGAAATATATTCAAATAGAAAACAGTGATTTTAAATTGTAATAATATTTCACAATATTACTGTTTTTTACTGTATTTTTAATTAAATAAATCTAGCCTTGGTGAGCAGACGAAACTTCTTTTAAAAACATTAAAAATCTTAGTGGTTCCTTTTGGACTGTACTGTGTATATATATATATATATATATATATATATATATATATATATATATATATATATATATTTATTTTATTTTTAAAGGAATTCTTGCAATTAATGGCTAATAAAAGTTGGTTTAAAACACTTGACATTTTCCCATTTTCCGTGACCTGACAAAGCATAAAAAACATTATCAAACTCTTTACATATGAGCTAATTAAACAACAATAATAATTGTGATAATTACAGTGACAAATGAAGAATTCAATTCAGTTCAATTCACATTTATTTGTATAGCGCTTTTCACGATGCATATCGTTTCAAAGCAGCTTTACAGGGAATGCATGTCAACATTACAAGTTAGAGAATGCAGTTAGCAAATAATGTAATAATTTAGGCAATTAATTTACAATCACTGTTAGCAGTTTAACTGAAGGTAGAAGCAATGAGCTCCTGGAAAAATGAATTACATATTAACAATAATTAGGATATATATAGAAATTTGGGAATGTGCATATTGATCCAGATGATCCAGAAGAACGCACTATTTGTATAAAGACTATTAATATATTAACAATGTATTAACAATATATAACTATGAATTAATAAAGTTAACCAAACTTAAAATGCATTATAATTTTTGCAGATTCCTTGTTATATCTGAAATTGGTTGTTTGTCATGTGCTTTAATGCATTATACTTTCTAAAGGCGTAACAATGAATAGATAAGTGTTATAATGTATTATAATTGCAGTTACAATTGTTAATGAGATCATACAATGCATTATAAGGCACATTTAATGCATTAAAATACTTTTATAATGCATTATATATTAGGGCTTCAAATAAATTTAGCTGATTTTACTTCTGAAGCCCTACCAATCTATTGTGTGTTTTTAAAGAAGACCTATTATGCCCTTTTTCTCATTGTTGTTTTTGTCTCTACTAGAACAGGTTTTCATGCTTGAATGTTCATTATCTTCCTCATATTCTCCATTGTTGCAGCTCCTCTCTTCCCAGTCTGTCAGTAACACTCTGTTTAGTTCCTGTCTCTATGAAGCCCCTCCTTCTGAAAAGCACAGTGTGTTCTGATTGGATGGCTGGAGCAGTGTGTTGTGATTGGTCAAGTGCTTTGAGTGTGTTTGGGAAATGTCCCGCCCCTTACCATAACCACCAGTTTCAACACAACACAACACTAACTAACTCAACCAGGCCCCGCCCCTTTATTCTGCATATGATATTTTTTTTGAACATGAAAATAGTTTTTCATGTTCAAACAGCACACTAAAGACAGATGAACATGGAAAAAAGCATCATAGGACATAAATGTTTTACTACATAATGGATCAAATAGGATTCTTGATAAGCACTATGTATTCAGTCTATAAATGCATGAATAAGGTGTCTGTGTTCCTCAGGAGTGGAGGGAGTATGGTGACCTACGGTGGGATGGCCAAACAACCAGTCACTGTTCCTGTGGTGAGTTTGACTGAGCTGAACCTTGATATCTGACTTTATATAATTATAATAGAAGATTATGTTCCTGTCATGTGGTGTACATTGCAGTTATATAAGTATTATTTTTCTTAGAGTGCACTGATCTTTAAAGATGTGAAAATAAGAGGTTTTTGGGTGACCCAATGGAAGAGAGACAACAAACACGGTAAGTTTCCTCAGAAAAAGTCGAACAGACTCGTGTTTTTGTGTGAGGAGTTTCACCTAAAACACTCATTGACACCTTTGGCCTCTTGTGATAGATGAAGACGCCTTACGAAACATGCTGGATGAACTCTGCATCCTTATCCGTGCGGGGAAGCTGTCAGCTCCGGCTTGCACTGAAGTGAGGCTTCAAGACTTCCGAAAAGCCCTGGAGAGTGCCATGAAGCCATATGTGTCCACCAAACAAGTTTTAGTCATGTGATCCCACTTTCTCAATACGTTAAGCTCTGCATTAATTCAACCCCAAACACACATTCAATAAATGTGACATCAAAGTCCAGTGAGCTTTATCAGCTTCACAACAGGGTTTTGGCATTGTCTTTGAATGCATTCATATTTATTGTATACTTAGTGTTTATGAGCATCATAAGGATTATCAGTATGTCAGACGTCAATCTGCTTTTATCGTGACCACGCACAGATAACCACACATGAACGGAAAGATATGAGTGTAGTTGCCAACAAAGACTGACTTTATTTCATCTTGAGCATCTTGTCAGGTGATTGTTGCTTTGTCACATGGACATGTAAATCCTCATATGGGGGTTCAATGTTAAAAATACACACTCATGCCATTAATAAAACCCCTGTTTTCCATGCATAATTTATATATATACACATTTCTTGTATGTGAGCAGAGACAAATCATACAGAACAGTGAAAAAGTTACTGCCAGTCTTAAATTCATCATACAATCAAAATGCACAATTCTTATTTTTTAATGTAATATTACAGTATTTATTATTCATGTTTGTCGTAATCTTGAATCAGAATAACTTCCGCTCCCTCTTGCAGCATCTTTTCTCTTCTCTGATGATGAGGGCGGGGCAACCTGTCACTCACATGAGATCCACCAATAGCAAACCACAACCATCCAATCAATCAAAATCAAGCCCCGCCCACATTTTTTTCTGTTTCTTGTTCCAGCTTTTGAATTATTGCAACAACAACAACAACAACAACAAAAACACTCTGTGATCAACAAACGTTTATGATAATTTGCACTTTTTATCCATTAAGCTCATGTTCAAAAATGAACAACTTTTATGAATTTTGAAGCCTAAATACAATCAGCAGAAATAAAAAGCTAACCTTAGGCTATAAATGAGCTACACCGCCACGGTCACATGACTTCAGCTCTTTCAGTCTTTATTAAAAAAACACCATCCCTGAAAAATTGAGTTAGAATAGTTTGCGACAATAGTTAATATTATTATAATCATTAATATTATTTCTGAACCACACATAGGCAGCAACATCATTGCACCTTTCAAGGCCCAGAAAAGTAGTAAAGACATCGTTAAAATAGTCGACGTGACTGCAGTGGTTCAACCTTAATGTTATGAAGCGACGAGAATACTTTTTGTGCGCAAAAACACCAAAAATAACTTTATTTAACAATTTCTTCTCTTCCCTGTCATTCTCCTGTGCTGTTTACATTGTAGACGCAGTGTGAAAAATGACCTTTCTGGGTCTTGAAAGGGTCAATATTTGTGGTTTAGATACCTCTTGAATTTGATCAAAAATATCTTAATTCGTGTTCTGAAGATGAACGAAGGTCTTACAGGTTTGAAATGACATGAGGGTGAGTAATCAATGACAGAAATTTAATTTTGGGGTGAACTAACCCTTTAATGTCTGACAACCTCTGTAGTCCCATTGTTAGCAACTGCCTTTCTCAAGACAAGTAAAAGTTTTAAAATGATCACAAGAGGGTGTTACTGGTGTATTTTATTTCATAGAATGAAACTTGAGAATATCTTGAGCTTGTGTTTATCACAAACCTTATTTCAGGCTTTTAAACAAAATCCCATTCAAAAACCCATTGACTTCAGTACGATGGAACCGGAAGTGCTGAAATGCAACTCGTTTCTGGGTTTTGGACTACAAAAATTATGTCATCCCCACAGCACTATTTAGGGAAAAAAAGACTATCAGAACTTCCATTTCATGCTGACTTTAAAGGGATAGTTCACCCAATAATTTAAATTCTGTCATTTATTTACTCTCATGTCACTCCAAATATCTGTGGAAAACAAAAGAATATATGTTGGGGTCCATTTTTCAAAAATATCTCTTTTTGATGATTTTGGGGTTAACGCTCCCTTTAAAGACAGTTGACAGTAACTATTGACTTCCATAGTCAATACTATGGAAGTCAATGGTTACAATCAACTGTCTGGTTACCAACATTATTTAAAATATCTTCTTATGTGTTCAACGGAAGAAAGAAACTCATACAGGTTTGGAACAACTTGATGGTGAGTGATGACAAAATTTTCATTTTTGGGTGAACTATCCCTTTAAAGGGTTAGTTCACCCAAAAATGAAAATAATGTCATTAATTACTCACCCTCATGTCGTTCCACACCCGTAAGACCTTCATTAATCTTCAGAACACAAATTAAGATATTTTTGTTGAAATCCGATGACTCCGTGAGGCCTCCATATCCTCTCTCAAGATCCATTAATGTACTGTGAGCACAGTGGTTCAATATTAATATTATAAAGCGACGAGAATATTTTTGGTGCGCCAAAAAAACAAAATAAAGACTTATATAGTGATGGCCGATTTCAAAACACTGCTTCAGGAAGCATCGGCGCATAATGAATCAGTGTATCGAATCATGATTCAGATCGTGTGTCAAACTGCTTAAATCACGTGACTTTGGCGCTCCGAACCGCTGATTCGACACGCTGATTCATTATGCTCCGAAGCTTCCAGAAGCAGTGTTTTGAAATCGGCCATCACTATATAAGTCGTTATTTAGTTTTTTTTGGCGCACAAAAAGTATTTTCGTAACTTCATAATATTAAGGTTGAACCACTGTACTCACATGAACTGATTTAAATGTGTTTTTAGTACCTTTATGGATCTTGAGAGAGGAAATGTCATTGCTCCCTATGCAGGCCTCACTGAGCCATTGGATTTCAACAAAAATATCTTAATTTGTGTTCTGAAGATTAACGAAGGTCTTACGGGTGTGGAACGCAATGAGGGTGAGTAATAAATGACATAATTTTCATTTTTGGGTGAACTAACCCTTTAAGAGACAGTTCAATAAATATAAACAAATCATAATAAATCAAGTATATAAGCAGTAAGAAAAGCTACTTTAAATACTGGTGAAAACATGTCAATGACAATATTCAGAGAACGCTGCTGTTCTGGGATCAGTTGAGACGCAGCAGGCTCAGCATCAGTGACAGCAGCAGAGTGAACAGCGCTGGTCCAGCAGACGATCCTCCCTCCTTCAGCACGCAGCGCTCATACGCCTCAAAGTCAACCTCCCTCACCGCGCACACGTGATCGACGCGGCAGTCAGCGTGGCACTCCGTCAGGTCATAACCCACCGAGTTGAACTCAAAGTACTTCTGCAGATAACACTTGTCGCTGGTTATCCGCTCCATCACGCGGTGCATGGAGGCAGGCGAGGCGTCCGGCACGTGAAACGCCTCCGTCAGACGGTACTCCTTCTCCCAGCGCGCCCGTGCCATGTTTGCATATGTCAGGTTCAGATAGTAGGTAACTATATCCTTTAGGAGCACAAAGCACCAAGAAAATAAGTGTGAATATGTTTAAAGTTTGTAATATAAATACAGATTTTATTTTCATGTGGGTGCATCTAACCTTGATCAAAAGTGTTTTGGTGTCATACTCAAAGATGCGAATCCCCGGATTATTTCCGCCATCTTTCACACCAGGTAGTGTTGTTATCCAGGGCGTAACTCCTGGTGTCAGGAACATCGCACTTATTGGAGATCCTGTGTAAAGGGATATTAAAGGATTAGTAGGACATACGCTGTACATCCTACGCCTTCCCTGTTCTAATTACAGAACGAATGCGGTGCCAGTTCCATTTTTTCCGTAAGTAGAATAGGGAAAGCGTATATCATACAGCGTAAGCTTTTTGAAGAATACGAAAGTGCGTTTTTGGCGGAACCACTTAAGGTGATCATTTGTTTATATAAAGCATATACATTTACATTTTTGTTCGAAAATGACCGATGGTTTCGCTAGATAAGACCCTTATTCCTCGTCTGGTATCATTTAAAGCCCTTTGAAGCTGCAGTAAAACTCTGACCTTCAACCGTCTGGAGGCCATTGAAGTCCACTATAAGAATAATAATCCTGGAATGTTTTCATCAAACCTTAATTTCTTTTTGACTCAAGAAAGAAAGACATACAGTACAGTCCAAAAGTTTGGAACCACTAAGATTTTTAATGTTTTTAAAAGAAGTTTCGTCTGCTCACCAAGGCTACATTTATTTAATTAAAAATACAGTAAAAAACTAAATTAATAGTAAAAAAATATTGTGAAATATTATTACAATTTAAAATAACTGTTTTCTATTTGAATATATTTGACAAAGTAATTTATTCCTGTGATGCAAAGCTGAATTTTCAGCATCGTTACTCCAGTCTTCAGTGTCACATGATCCTTCAGAAATCATTCTAATATGCTGATCTGCTGCTCAATAAACATTGATTATGATTATTTTCAATGTTGAAAACAGTTGTGTACTTTTTTTTTCAGGATTC
This sequence comes from Megalobrama amblycephala, assembly GCF_018812025.1. Lineage (NCBI taxonomy): Eukaryota > Metazoa > Chordata > Actinopteri > Cypriniformes > Xenocyprididae > Megalobrama > Megalobrama amblycephala. Next base: position 3,945,532 of record NC_063056.1, read on the forward strand.
CTTGATGAATAGAAAGTTCAAAAGAACAGCATTTATCTGAAATACAAAGCTTCTGTAGCATTATACACTACCGTTCAAAAGTTTGGGGTCAGTAAGAATTTTTATTTTTATTTTTTTGAAAAGAAATGAAAGAAATGAATACTTTTATTCAGCAAGGATGCATTAAATCAATCAAAAGTGGCAGTAAAGACATTTATAATGTTACAAAAGATTAGATTTCAGATAAACACTGTTCTTTTGAACTTTCTATTCATCAAATAATCCTGAAAAAAAATATTGTACACAAATATTTTGTACAATTGTACACATTAAATGTTTCTTGAGCAGCAGATCATCATATTAGAATGATTTCTGAAGGATCATGTGACACTGAAGACTGGAGTAACGATGCTGAAAATTCAGCTTTGATCACAGGAATAAATTACTTTGTGAAATATATTCAAATAGAAAACAGCTATTTTAAATTGTAATAATATTTCACAATATTACTGTTTTTTACTGTATTTTTAATTAAATAAATGTAGCCTTGGTGAGCAGACGAAACTTCTTTTAAAAACATTAAAAATCTTAGTGGTTCCAAACTTTTGAACTGAACTGTAAACATCTTGGATGACATGGAGGTGAAATTATCAGGAAAATTTTATTTGAAAGTGAACGAATCCTTTAACAAATTAGGTATCTTGTTGTAAAGTAGCCTAAAGTCAGATTTACAGGGGTTGGACAATGAAACTGAAACACTGGCCAATATAGTGTTGGAGGTTTCATGCCTATATATGCGTGGCTGGTGGCCAGTCTTCACTGATTTTACAGTCCATCAGTAGGAGCACAGCTGTACATGAAATATTACAATTTGCACAACATAATAAGAAACATTTCAGAGTTCAAAAGAGGACAGATTGTTGGTGTGCGTCTTTCTGGCTGGTCTGTGTCCAGGACAGCACGTCTTTGTGGTGTATCGAGAGCTGTGGCATCCACACTTTAAAAAATGATGGGTTAAAAACAACCCAAGTTGGGTTGAAAATGGACAAACCCAGCAGTTGAGTTAAATGTTTGCCTGTTGTTTAAGAATTACTATATGGCTGGCTCTTTTTTACTGTGAAGGGTAATGTCTGCATACCACCATGAAGGACGAACCACATCCAACGGGAGTGACTGATGATGCAAGAGGAAGCTGTCTGAAAGGGATGTCCAGTACTGTATCCAAAAAACATAAAACTACAGCTGCCCAACTCACTCGATTCTCATGTTTCCACCAAAATTGTTCATCAGAAGCTCCAGAGTCATTATTCATGGTTGGGCTGCCATAGTCAAATATGCCACCCATGCCAATGCCAAATGTCAGTTTCATTGGTGCCAGCAGTGCAATCTCGGGCTGTGGACAATGTGAAACATGTATTGTTGTCTGATGAGTCCATCTTCACTGAGTTACGGTGTGGAGAAGCCCCAAAGAGGCTCAACACCCGACTGTTGCTGCCCAGGGTGAAGCACAGTGGATCAGTGATGGTTTGGGTTGCAATTTCATGGCATTTCCTTACTTTGATTGATGGGCACGTCAATGCCAAGCACTACCGAACCATTCTGGAGGACCTTGTGCACCTAAAGCCCAAACTTTTTATGCGTACAGGATGGTCAGCGTACAGTGCGCGTGACGCAAAATTCATTATCAGAGGAGTACACACACCGCCAGATTTTTGTAACCGTGCATGCAGTAATTAGTTTATCCACAAAGGTGGCAACCGTGCCCTGGAGGCATCGATTCACAAGGTAGTCGAAGAAAAACTGCACATTGTGTCAGTTACGCTTTCTTCTTAAGTAAAATATGGATGGAGGTCTGGCGGGAGCTAGATATTTTACTTCATAACTTGTTAAATATGGCGTTAATTTGTTTCAGAAGGCCTTTATTAACCCCCTGGAGCGGAGTGGAGTACATTTATGAGACACTTTCTTCAGCTCATATGATGCGTCAGGATATTTTTTAATATTTCTCTGATTGTGTTCATCAGAAAGAAGAAAGTCAGGGTGAGTAAAGCTTGGCCTAATTTTCATTTGAAAGTGAACTAATCCTTTAAGGTGGGGTCATGTATCAGCATGATAATGCACAAATACACACAGCGAGACCGGTGACAGAATGGTTTGATGAACATGAAAGTGAAGTTGAACATCTCACATGATCTGCACAGTCTCCATGTCTGAATATTTTAAGCCACTTTGGGGTTTTTTGGAGGAGCGAGTCAGAAAACATTTTCCTCCACCAGCAAAACATGACCTGGACAGTGTTCTGGAAGAGGAACGGCTCAAAATCCCTCTGCCACTGTGAAGGACTTGTATCTGCCATTCCCAAGATGAATCAATGCTGTATTGGCCGCAAAAGGTGGCCCTACACCATACTAATAGATAATTATTGTGGTCCTAAAACCAGGTGTTTGAGTTTCATTGTCCAACCCCTGTATTTGCATATTGTTACAAAGCAGCTCTACAGAAAGTCATGAAGTTAATGTTTATAATATCTTGTCTTCATGGCTTATAGTCACATTTAGCAGATCAGAGATGGGCAATAATATGGTTACATTTTGTGATGATACAAGCATTCAAGCAGTTGAGATTTGCTGTATGGTATATATTGCTTTACATGAGTATACTAGGTAAAAGTAGGATGTACTATATATCCAACTTTTAATACATTGCTAGGTGATATCTAGTTTTTTGACAATATATCAATCAAGCAGTTGCAATTTGCTATATAATATATTTAGTTTTTTAATGTGTTATGTGGTGATATTGAGAACTATGAGACTTGTGGTGTTGTTGGGAATGCTTTGAGAAATGCATTTCATGGCCAATTGTCCAAAAACATGCAGAAAATGTAGCAGAATTTGCAGTACCCTTTGAACTGTAGAACATGCGGAAGCTGTCGGTGTGGTGATGACCGAAGAACTGGCCCTGAATAACAGCGCTGTGCTTATGAATGAGGTCGATATAGCGCTTATTAAACTCTTTTCTGAACCAGGCCTTATCTCGCTTCTTCTCAAACATCCCTGGAGGGACGTGGCCGATAATGTAAACCTGGAGAAACAGAACAAAGAATCTTTATATGCAATAATGGCACAATACATGGATAAAGGACCAAACTGGAAGTTTAGCTTTCTTTTATATATAGTGACCTTCTCGTTATTTTTGGCTGCGTCCTGAAGCACTTTATCAGCCCAACTGAACTGGTCTGCAGGGTCTTTGATGTTATCTGTGAGACTGTTCTGATCGTAATAGAGATTTGTATTGAGCACCACAACTCTGAAGCCAGTTTGATTCAGCAACTTTTCTGTGTAATATCCACCTGTAAATGGCAGAAAATGAACAAGCACAGTTATATGACATTCTTTAAACCTATATAATATATATATAATATTACACTGAACAAAATTATAAACCAACACTTTTGTTTTTGCCCCCAATTTTCATGAGCTGAACTCAAAGATCTAAGACTTTTTCTATGTGCACAAAAGGCCTATTTCTCTCAAATATTGTTCACAAATCTGTCTAAATCTGTGTTAGTGAGCACGAGATAATCCATCCACCTCACAGGTGTGGCATATCAAGATGCTGATTAGACAGCATGATTATTGCACAGGTGATTATTGCCTCAGGCAGGGCACAATAAAAGGCCACTCTAAAATGTGCAGTTTTACTGTATTGGGGGGGTCCGAAAACCAGTCAGTATCTGGTGTGACCAGCATTTGCCTCAAGCAGTGCAACACATCTCCTTCACATAGAGTTGATCAGGTTGTTGATTGTGGCCTGTGGAATGTTGGTCCACTCCTCTTCAATGGCTGTGCGAAGTTTCTGGAAATGGGCAGGAACTGGAACATGCTGTCGTATACGCCGATCCAGAGCATCCCAAACATGCTCAATGGGTGACATGTCCGGTGAGTATGCTGGCCATGCAAGAACTGGGATGTTTTCAGCTTCCAGGAATTGTGTACAGATCCTTGCAACATTGGGCCGTGCGTTATCATGCTGCAACATGAGGTGATGGTCGTGGATGAACGGCACAACAATGGGTCTCAGGATCTTGTCACGGTATCTCTGTGCATTCAAAACGCCATCAATAAAATGCACCTTTGTTCGTTGTCCATAACATACGCCTGCCCATACCATAACCCCACCGCCACCATGGGCCACTCGATCCACAACGTTGACATCAGCAAACCGCTCACCCACACAACGCCATACACGCTATCTGCCATCTGCCCTGTGCAGTGAAAACCGGGATTCATCCGTGAAGAGAACACCTCTCCAAAGTCCCAGACGCCATCGAATGTGAGCATTTGCCCACTGCAGTCAGGTCAAGACCCAGATGAGGATGACGAGCATGCAGATGAGCTTCCCTGAGACGGTTTCTGACAGTTTGTGCAGAAAATCTTTGGTTATGCAATCCGATTGTTGCTGCAGCTGTCCGGGTGGCTGGTCTCAGATGATCCTGGAGGTGAAGATGCTGGATGTGGAGGTCCTGGGCTGGTGTGGTTACACGTGGGCTGCGGTTGTGAGGCCGGATGGATGTACTGCCAAATTCTCTGAAACGCCTTTGGAGACAGGATTATGGTAGAGAACATTCTATTCACGGGCAACAGCTCTGGTGGACATTTTGTGTATTGTGGCCAGCCTAAGGCACACCTGTGCAATAATCATGCTGTCTAATCAGCATCTTGATATGCCACACCTGTGAGGTGGATGGATTATCTCGGCAAAGGAGAAGTGCTCACTAACACAGATTTAGACAGATTTGTGAACAATATTTGAGAGAAATAGGCCTTTTGTGTACATAGAAAAAGTCTTAGATCTTTGAGTTCAGCTCATGAAAAATGGGGGCAAAAACAAAAGTGTTGCGTTTATAATTTTGTTCAGCGTAGTACAAAAATAACAGTATTTACGATAACACTTTACATTAAGGTTCATTTGTTAACGTAAGTTATTAGTTAACATTAACAATGAAAAAATACATTTATTAATTTGAATTAATATTAATTACAGCATTTACTAATATATATATAATATTATTTAATTGACCAGAGCTAACATGAACTAACCATGAACAGTTGTATTTTTATTATCTAACGTTAACAAAGATTAATAAATACAAATTAATTGCTCAATGTATAATAAAATATATCCTTCTTCAACCAAGCTCGTGTTTGTCTGTGTCAGTGTATATAGTGTATTTAGTTTATACCTGTTTTAAAGGTTTCTTTTGAGGCCGTATGGAGCCAGTCATGCCACAGGTTTGCTGTTTGCTCATAAATGTTGTTCTTTTCTGGAGGCATTTGGTTCTTTGGATGGTAGTCATGATTTCCCATCGCAGAATACACCTTGGTGTCTCAAGAAATACAGACGGACAATGAATTTCATGAACAAACAGAAATAAAAACAAGCGGTTAGTAGGCCAAATGAAACACATACTGGGAAAGACAGATTTTATGATGTGGGTGAGGTTGCCGATTATTCTCAGGACGGGTTCTTCTCCCAGCTGCTCATTGGGCACATGAGGCGTATCATCTCTGTCAAAAAGAGTTCAGTTATGAGAAATACATCAAGTCAGACAGCCTGCCCACCTACAGTACAAGTCAAATGTCTCATTCTTTATTACTGCTATTTCCCCCATTATAATAATGTGGAAGTATGGGGATTATATCAAATACTATAATTTGTGTGTAATGGACACTGATTTTCTCTCACTAATTTTACATGCATACATATTTTATATTTGCTTACAAAACTAATATCAAGCATTTCAAAGACTGAAAAGTTCTTTTTTGACATTTTCAACCATTGTGCTAATTTAAAATAATTAAAAACTGAATGTAATTTTGCAGGGATGAATTTGTAGGCCAGAAACAAGTTGCATTTTAGCTCTTCTGCTTCCATCGTCCAGAAGTCAGTGGGTTTTTGGCACATACCCCGTCCAAACGATGAAGTCAGGGTCAGGCAGGATCTCTCTCATGGCGTTCACTGATGAATTTATCAGAGTCCATGGTGAGTCACAAGAATAATCTCCAAATTTGCCTGCGTTTGGAGTCGGACGGCCTCCACTAGAAGCACATTTTGATGCCGAGCTACTCCCTACATCATAAGAAGGATCCCAATGGAGGTCTGAGATGTGCCAAAAATAACCTGTGAAAGTGAAAGTGATGAGATGTGAAGGCCAAGTATGGTAACACATGCTCTGAATTTGTCCTCTGCATTTAACCCATCCAGAGTAGTGCACACACACACACTGTAAACCGTGACACACACACACACACACCCCGGAGCAGTCGGCAGCCATTTTGCTGCAGCACCCGGGGAGTGATTGGGGGGTTAGGTTTAAATGTATGTAGTCCATTTGTTAGGATGTCTATTTTCCTAATTTAGGCTTCAATGTCTTGTAAATCCTCTAGAGAACTGCTGGAAAACTGCATTTGATATGTATAGAAAAATCACATAGCTGACAGGAAAACACAGACATTGACTACAACATAATGAGTTATTCAATATTTGGTTGGTTCTCTCTTGTTTTTGCATGTTTATAATTTCTTTGCCTGGTTAAAAATTATGTTGGGACAATTTGAGTTTCATTTCACAAATAAAACAATTGACTGCATGCACAACAACGCAATAAGCTTACAAAATCTTTAACACATTTTTAAAGTCCCCCTGTAGTCAATAATTTTTTTTCCTGTAAAAAACATTTTTTATTCATGCCTTAAAATAGCTTGAATGTAACTCTACACCATTGCTTCATTTAGTATACGTGGATCTATGAATATGCTAATTAGCCCCGCCTCCTCTCACTCACACCAGCTCAGAGATCCACTCAGTCAACTTTACTGTAGTAAACGCTGCACAATGGCAAGTGGAAATACTGATTTAATTCAGGAATGTTTGAACCAGAAAATGATTCAGAAGAAGAAAAGGAAGAGTGAAATGCACAGGTTCGTCTACAAGACGATGTATCAGAATGGTCATGCGTTTTATGTGTTGCTTTTTACAACGTTCGACACATAACAGTAATTAATATGATTAGTATTTTGCTTGACTATGTTATCAAGCTGTAGTGTTACACAAACCATGTTCCTGTTCTTCATCTGAGAGTCAGACAGCTGCCTTCTAACAATCAGTATCCTTACAAACGCTTTGAACAACTCAGAACGTCAGTGGAGAAAGGCATATAGTTCATCATAACATTGTAATATACATCATACACCCGCCATATTGCTAAATCTACACGATTTTTCATATCAACAGAAAAACATACCGGGAAAACCTTCTCTTGAGACTCTCCTGCTTCAGAGCGCTCATGGTTAATGATATGCTAAAGCCCGCCGGCACATTGACATGATTGGTTACAAGGTAATTTGTGACATCACAAACACCAGCGATTTCAAACCGCGGGTTTGAGAAGGTCCTTTTTTATCGGGAAAATACTCAACAATGGTGCTGACTCATGAATTTGCACATGGTTTATCTAAATCTGATTAAAAACACCAGATAGACATATGAACAACATTAAAAACTTGATTTTCAGCAAAGGGTGTCCTTAATAATATTAGAATAAAGGGTGAAGATGTCAATTTTTCCTAGGCCAGACATCACTTTTGGACACTATAGGTTTAAAAAAAAACATTTTTCATAGTAATAATAAATACCTTTGAACTGAGTATTGCAGTCTAGCAGTTGTTGCATAACTAAGTTTATGTGTTCATTACACATCACACTGCCTTAATATCAGCTTTATGTCTTCCATGTTAAAAACAACACAATCTCATGCTCTAATAAATTCTGTCAATAATCTGTCAATAAACAACATGTTAATTAAAATATGTGCAGGTGTTTTTAAAGTTATATCTAAGCCAAACCAGCTCCTCAAGACAATAGAAGACATACCTGTCAACACGTTACTACTAATACCAGAGACAATGAAAATGTTGAGAAGAAGAGTTCTCCAAACGCATGCCATAGTGAGATTGACTGAATGCGTGTGAGAGATCCAGGACTCTGTTCTGAGTGCCGTTATCCTGCATGAGACGTTCAGTCCACAGCCGTCAATAAACTGACAGATAAGATAAGTCAGCTGGAGTGAATAAACATACAGTCTATAACTGCGACTGTCTTCTCAGCGACATGAGCGATTCAAACAGAAGTTGTCCAGCTGTTTACACGTGTTAGAGAAAAATGTGACACATTTGCCAGTCATTTACTATGTAGTCAACATTCTATTTTAGTGTGCTGCTATTTTGAGGGTGTGACTGTGTTCATACAGTAGTAGCTCAACATTAAAATGAAATCTGTAGTCTCAACGTTTCCATACTGAATGCTTTATAATAGATTTATAAAGCACTCTTTGTAACAATAGCCTCTCTGAATCAGATTTTGGCACCACACCATCTGCTCTGTAAAGCAAGCAAAAATCAGTGTTTAGTAGTTTAGTTATAAATAATGCACACAAGGGTGTGACGCACTTGAGTAACTGAACTTCATACTGTGTAGTTTGTACTTTAGTACTGCTGAAAAAGACAGTCCCTCCAGAAAAACGCGATTATGTGATCGCCTGATTTCATGCATAATCAGCCAAAGTCCGCATATTTATGCGGGGGTCGCATTTTTTCAAACACGCCGCGCTTTCGCCGCATAAATTGCCGATTTCAGCAAGCAAAATATATGCAGGGCTAGCATGATTTCATAATCCCTGCATTTTCGTTGCAAAAAAGTCACATAGGCCTATATCTTAGCAGAAAGTTGAAAAATGTTGCGTTTACTTCACACTAGTAAAGCGCCATTATTTTCCCCCTATTGCCATGGGAGCCTGTAAATATTCTAAAATATTTTGCACTTCGTGCAACTGCGTGTCGACGCTGGAAAACCACTTTCACTTTGCCACCGCCAAGGATGGTTAAAGCAGCAGCGGAAGCATGCAGGAAGAAGCACACATTTTTTAAAATATTGTATTTATTCATTTTTATAGAAGTTGTTGGATATTAATAATAATACGTTTATTTTATATAGCACCTTTCTACAAACTCATATTCCTTTTGTAAAGCTACAGAACTTGTTTGACTCAATGTTTTGTAAGTTTGAGCCATGTGTTAATTAAGGTCTGAAATAAAACAGAATGAGAACTTAAATATTCTGTGATTTAGTATGCTTGCTTATCATTGGAAGTAACAGGAAATTACTCTTTACATTAAAGTAGTAGCCTAGTGAGAACAGGGTGTTGTTGGGGGAATCACCTTTTATTTTTTTCTGTTTTTCATCAAACCGCAGTTTTTGCAAGTTCCCGCAATTTCATCGCGTAAAATTGCAAAAATATCCCGCATATTCCATCGCATTTTTTAAGAAAACGTGCCGCAAAATCAAGCATTTTAGCCCGCAACAATCACAAAACAATTCCGCGTTTTTCTGGAGGGACTTGTACTCAGATTTCCAAGGCATAAATCATACTTTTTACAAGTGCTAAGACATATTTACATCTTACAATTGGAAATTGCTTTACAAAACATAAGAAATAAAATGTATTACAATTAATTGTGGCACCTTTTATACTCACTCATGATTTGGCTAAATAGTATATTTCAAATTAAATACTCCCTGTGTACTTTTTACAGATTGTATATAACATTTATATTTGACATTTTCATTTTCACCATATACTACAGTTCAAAAGTTAAGTTTGGCGTGAGTAAGTTGAAAGAAATTAATATTTTTATTCAGCAAGGATGCATTAAATTGATCAAAAGTTACAGTAAAGACATTTATAATGTTACAAAAGATTCTATTTCAAATAAATGCTGTTTTTTAAAACTTTCTATTCATCAAAGAATCCTGAAAAAAAATGAAGCAGCAACTGTTTTCAACATTGAAAATAATCATAAATGTCTCTTGAGCATTAGAATGATTTCTGAAGGATCATGTGACACTGAAGACTGGAGTAATGATGCTGACAATTTAGCTTTGATCACAGGAATACATTACACTTTACAATATATCCACATAGAAAACAGCTGTTTTAAATGGTACCATTATTTCACAATTTTACTGTTTTACTGTATTTTTAATTAAATAAATGCAGCTTTGATGAGCAGAAGAGACTTCTGTCAAAAACATGTACTTTGTACTGTACTTTATTGCATTGTATTGATAGAAATCAGATTCCACTTCCCTTTCGAAAGGGAACTTCAACTCTGCACTTGATTGTGCTATGGGGAACCGTTGCCGGCCAATAGGATTGGAGTGTTGTGATTCTTGGCATTTCGAACACCTGTCACGAGTGACGGTTCCCCATAGCGCAATCAAGCGCAGAGTTGAAGTTCCCTTTCGAAAGGGAACCATGGTTACATGCGTAACCTGAGACGTTTACTTGTATGAAATGGAAGTATTCTCAATTCTTTCAGTGAATTCTTCATGCGATGAAATTAATTGAGAAGAGAGCAATAAAGATTAAAAAAGATAAAGAATATATATATTAGGATGTTTAAAAATATGTTCTCAGAATTGTACACTGATTATTTATGGACAGGTCAGTCACAGCATTTTTCGGCTACGAGTGAAAGCAGGCGGCAGTCTGAAGTTAGAAGTTCACCCGCCGAACGCGAGCCATCTCCGGCACAAGATCCAGCGCCGTTACGGTGGAAACAGGACAACAGAGACTGATCGATTACACTTGAATTGCTACTAAATGCTTAATTTTTACTTATAATATTTGTTAAACGAGCTTAAATGTAGGCAAAACGATATAAAATATGCTATACAATAAAATATGATCGAAAATAAAGAAATTATCATGAAACCAGTGGTTTTGTGGAGTATTTTATAAAAGTTTAGAGGATTTAAGTTAATCCGTAAACATTAATTCATGTATGAAGTAAAAAAAAAAAAAAGTATTATAGTAAAAATGAATCAACCCATTATGCTGGGTTAAATAAACCCAAAATGTGTTCTGTCCTATATTTGCCCAGCCCTTGGGTTGTTTTTAACCCAGTATTGGGAAACCATATTGACAGACAGAGAGCTCAAACAAACATCTGAAGTGCCTTTGCAAGCGTCCTCTGAAGTAATCATTAACCTCTAATGTGATAATGATGATCACATGATCACAAAACAAACATGCTATAGAGACTGATCCTCAGAATGGAACAAGGATATCCGGGATAACAGATATGAAAAGCTTCTATAGTTTTACAGTGTTTCCAGCATAACTGGAGAAACTGCGGTGGAAAATGAGTGAAATCTCAGAGGAGGATCTGCAGTGTCCCGTGTGCTACGACATCTTCACTGATCCTGTGCTTCTGTTATGTAGTCACAGTCTCTGTAGAGCGTGTTATCAACAGTTGTGCAGCACCAGAGGATTTCACGAATGTCCAATTTGCAGGAAAAGATTCACAGGATGTCATCCACCGAATAATCTTGCATTGCGGAACGTGTGCGAGTCATTCCTACAGAAGAGAAATGTGCTCTGTGATGAGCACAGAGAGAAACTCAGACTCTTCTGTCTGGACGATAAACATCCCGTGTGTTTGGTGTGCAGAGATTCAGAGAAACACCGTAATCACACATTCAGGCCCGTTGATGAAGTCGCACCACTTCTGAAGGTAAAAAAAAAACAAACAAATCTTTGCATTATGTTTCTAGTGAAGTGCAACATGCTTATCTTGTAGTTCAGGCCATTTAATGAAGTGGTTGATTTCACTTTTTTAACTTTAGTTAGTGTGTAATGTTGCTGTTTGAGCATGAACATCTGCAAAGTTACGACGCTCAAAGTTCAATGCAAAGGGAGATATTTTCTTTTACAGAAATCTCTGTTTAAGGACTACAACAAACGGCTGGTAGGGACTACAATGAGCTTCTTCCAAAGGTTTATGACATCACAAACCCTAAAATTTATATAAACCCCACCCCCGAGGACAGGCAACAAAGGGGGCGGGGCCATGTTGGGCTGCTTTAGAGAAGAGGAAGAGTTGTTGTAGTAGAGTGTTGTTGTCATGCCGTCATTTTACGCCGGACTGCTTCACAAACGAGGGTCAATTCAACACTGGATTTGCACAAAAGATGAACATGACGGCACATGCTAGTGGATGAGTTGAATCAACTCCACAGCAACTACATCAATTTATCCACTAACCATTCAGAAACGTCCAGTTTCATTCTAAAAGTTGTAACTTCTTCCTGAGTCTCTCCATCAGTGTCGACTCCGGTTTGAACAATGTAAGGCTGAACACCGTTACTGACAATCCTCATTTTGGCTGCGTGAGATTCTCCAGCTTTGTTGTTGTTGAGCTGTTAAAGCTCCGCCCTCTTCTGGAAAGGGGGCAGGAGCAGCAGCTCATTTGCCTTTAAAGGGACACACACAAAAACAGTGTGTTTTTGCGCACACTCAAATAGGGGCAAATATGACAAGCTATAATAAATGATCTGTGGGGTATTTTGAGCTGAAACTTCACAGACACATTCTGGGGACACCAGAGACTTTATTACATCTTGTGAAAGGGGCATTATAGGTCCCCATTAAAGAGAAGATGCTCACGAAATCTGCTTCTTTTGGACGTTTCTCTGAAGGGGGTCATATCATTAATAATTGGAGTAAATAATTTTACTAGTGGCCAAAAGTGTGGTCCAGAGGGGATATTTGATTTTAATGGCCCTACAAGTTCAATTAAACCATCAAAATATTAGGAAAATATTTTAAATTTTTTACATATGAAGCAAGAACAAAACACTATAAACTTGGTTATGGTATTTATCTGATAAAATTATTTGGCAAAAAGGGCAAACTACAGCTAAGGGGTTTTATGGTTCATTAGGTTCATTAAAAAATGCATATTAAAGCAAAAAGCTTGTAACAATCAGCCAAATTGTCTGAGTCACAAGATTTAAAATGGGGTCAGATTTTACTGTGTGAGTTTGCTAGTGGTTAAAAGAATGAGACATAAAACAGTGATAAGTTTAGTCAGGAAAACTCAGTCTGTTAAAAGCATACAGTCCCAAGTACCATACCCTAAAACAGTCCAAGAATCCTAGTGTGCTGATAAAGTCCCAATGTGAGTGTCCACCGGTGTATATACAAATGTCCACAGTAGTGATAATCCAAAAGTTGTGACTGGAGAGGTAAGTCCGCAAAATGGAAACTCCGCAATCCAGGTGTGTTGTTGACTGTTAGTGAGTCTTTGTTTATTTGCCATGCTGCTCTCTTTATACAGATGTTTTACCTGCTTCCTGTCATGTGACTGGTCACATGACAGGCCAACCATTCATCTCTTAAAGACATACACACTTAAAATGTTAAGAGGAATAAAATGGACTAAAACACATGTAAACCAATTAAAACTCTATTATACATAAAATCACTGTAATAAATAGAGTGGTAAAACATGCATTTTGTGTGACAGTGTCACAAGCTGACAGGAAAAAGCAAACACTGACTACAACATAATCAGTTATTAAAATTTCATTGCATGTGTTCATAATTTCTTTGTATGACAGCCTGGCCAAAAATGATGTCTGCACAATTTGGCATGTTTCATTGCAGCATCACAAAATGCCCAGCTGTTAGTGATGTGTAAATATGGGCGGCGATGCACTGCTGCTTCCAGAATGTTTCCAGAAAGAGTGTTTCTTGACACTTAGTTTCACTAAATGTTTTGTTTTGGACTGAGACGGAACTTTTGAGTTCTGAAGTTAGAGTTTATTTCCTAGTTGTAACATGTATATGCAGTTTTGTTTTTGTTTTCACTGTGCTCTGTCCCAGTTTTGCCTGCCTGTGTTCCCTAGTTAGTTTTCTTGGTTGTTAATTAGTTCCACGCACCTGTTTCCGTTCAGTTGATTACTCTCCCTGTGTATTTAAGCCCCGAGTTTTTTCTTTTCACCGTTCGGTCTCGTCAATGTTAACGTGTAGCATCCTTGTTTATTCTCCTGTATATTTAAGTAATTGATTCCTCATGATATGTCACCTTTAAATCAGTGGTTTTCCACCAGGGGGCCACAGTATGATTAAATAAAAAAAAAATGCAGAGTCTTGAATCTTATAGGATGATAAAATGAATTGATTAATTAATTATATATTTATCAAATTTTTTTTGTTAAAAAAAACAAACAGACTAAAAAACAAGCAGCATTGTCATAATTAGAAATTCCAGAAGAAATATTTTAGTAAATATTTGAGTAAAAAAGGTTTGAATCACTACTTTAAATTATATAGGCCTACTTTTTTGCATAACATTAATATTAATGACTTTCCATTGATTTAACAAACACCAACTTTATTTAATTTCAGGAGGAATTGAAGACTGCATTAAAACATTTACAAGAAAAACTCGAGAGTTTTAAAGAAATTAAAGAATCATTTGATGATGCAGCACAACACATTAAGGTGAGAAACATACAGTGAAATGTTCTAGATTTATTTTTTAGAACGATTCATGTAGAAGAAATTTTGTATTTTACCGCAGACTCAGGCTCAGCAGACGGTGAGATGCTTGCAGGAGGAGTTTGAGCGGCTTCATCAGTTTCTGCGAGATGAAGAGATGCTCAGAATATCTGCACTGATAGAGGAAGAGAATCAAAAGAGTCAGATGATGAACGAGAGGATTGAACAAATAGACAGAGAAATTGAATCTCTTTCAAACAACATCAGAGCTATTAAAGATGATTTAGACGCTGCCAACATGCCCTTTCTGCAAGTAAGAACTAACCTGTATTTTCAATTGAATGTTTTATTGTATAGGTCTTAATGTATTTATCAACACACATAAAGACATTAAAGTTACTCTCATGAAGGTTAAGGGTCGACTGATATATCAGCCGATATTTGGCCGTAAGTTTTTCTGTTTGGCTGATGTGTAGAAGCAGGATTTTTATTTTTGCTGAGAGCCAGTGCCTGAGCACTGATTCTCCATCTTCATTAGTTTATCTCTGTCTTCTCTGTTTAACAGTTCTGTCTAATAAATTATTAGATAGTAAACGGTATTGGCAGCTATTTAAGTGAAAATAGCAGTATTTTCAGTAACACTTTATTTTGATAGTCCACTTTAGATATTCTTCTGACTATAAGTAACGTTGCAACTACATGGCAACTAGCAGTCATTAGAGTAGCCTATTAGAAGACTGTCTGAATAATATCTGCTAACACTTTATTTTGATGCTCCTCAACAGACATTCAGTAACTTTGCATATATTACATATTCTACGGTGACCGGGAGGGGACATGTTCGGTTCACTTAGTTTTGTCGTGGCCACGACATAAACTCGTGGGAATGTGATAATATGTCGTGGCCACAAGATATAAACTCGTGGGAACATGATAATATGTCGTGGCCACGAGATATTAATTCGTGGGAACGTAATAATAAGTCGTGGTAAGGACATCCTGCCTACATGTAACAACGCGCTCTACCATAGCAACCTGGAATTAAGAATAATAAAATAAGTGCGGAATTAAGAAATTATTATTATTTGAATGCTGTCTATCTAGTCAACATCGCGCGCAATGTAAGCTATAAATAGCCTATATTGCGCCAGATGTAGCCACTATAGCATTCAAATGAAGTTTGTTGTTATCAATTTGATAACAAACTTCATTTAATGATAATGAACATTTATCCATCCCATCTCACAGCCTTCTGATCGTGTCTTTATAATAATAATAATAATAATAATTATTATTATTATTAGTATTATTATTATTAATATGCCTATTAAACCTAAATAAAATGATGAACAAAATTAAGTTTTTGTCTAGGCTATATCAGTGAATGGATTTTTTTTTTTTTTTTGGCTTAAATATTCTTTTAACAACCAATTAATAATAATAAATTATTCGAACTTCATTCAAATGCTGTCACGGGCACGAGGGTCTACAAATGATAACAGACGCTCATTTATCCTATATTCACGGCTACAATACAGTCATAAAGTCACATTTTATCGGCATGATCTAGCATTTAAAGTATTTACAAAATATAGCTAACAACATAATATAGGCCTACAGAAAGGATACACGAAATGAAGGGGAAAATAAAGCAAATAGGGCTACATAACAATGAATAAAAAACATTTAACCAATAATGATAGCTTAATAATAATAATAATAATAAATAATGTAAAAATATGAAATTAAAAAAAAAATTAACAATCAGTGAATGGATTTAAAAGACTGTTGGATGTGATAAAAATATACACGGCATATTCTAATAGGCCTATTTATTGATAAACTTCATTCGAATTCTGCATCGCACACAACACGGGGGTTTCATGTGACGTCACTGTATTCTATCGCCGCCATATTTGTGACCGGTCAGAGCTGCGCGCTCTGTTTAAGTCTATGGTGACAGCAGCTACAACTACCAGAGGAAGGCCAACGAAAAGCTCTCAAAAGGTTCACAACAAATTTACAATATGTCTGGGATATGTGGTGCTGTTAGCCGTTTCAACAGTCGTCAGAACTGCAAATTTATTTGATCCCAAAGGAGTTAGATCGGCGGAATTATTGGCTTCATTCATAAAGGACCACACCACTGGCAGCCAAACAATGCACAACATTAATAACTGCTGGGACTGTCATTTACATAACATTATAATTGTATACAATATTGTATTAAAATATTGTGAATTCTAGTTGCTGTGTTTCGGCGTGTTATTACAGGATGAACAAATTCACGACGCGAGCTGACTACATTACTTAGTTCATATACATGCGTGCATGATTTTGTGCAAATATAAGTTGTAATTTTATGTCTATCTTGTATAAATATATATGAATTACCCTATATAGGATGTGTTCCGTTGAGTTAATTAACTTAAAGCGCTTCATTTTACGGATGTTCATTCAGCGCGTGCAGCTCAAATAATACTATCAAAATGAGATGATTTGAGAAAAAAATCTGTTATTGTTCGTGATCCTTATTAATCAAACCACGTGTTGCTGAATATAATACGAGAACAATATAAGAGCTAGTTATTAAAAATAATGCATCATTTTTTTTTAAAAAAAATATGAAAGTTTTAATATTACTGTAAACATTTTAATGACTACAGTATCTAACTCCTAACTCCTATCTAACTCTAACTCCTTTGGGATCAAATAAATTTGTAGTTCTGACGACTGTTGAAACGGCTAACAGCACCACATATCCCAGACATATTGTAAATTTGTTGTGAACCTTCCGAGAGCGTTTTGTTGGCCTTCCTCTGGTAGTTGTAGCTGCTGTCACCATAGACTTAAACAGAGCGCACAGCTCTGACCGGTCACAAATATGGCGGCGGGCATAGCGGAAGTGACGTCTTTGAAACCCATGGATAGGCAACGTGTTAATAATCACTTATTAATTCCGCGCTTTTTCTTAATTAAAAATAAATAGTATTATAATCTTATCCATTTCTGATAGTTCAGGTTGCTATGGTAGCGCAGATTGTTTACACATGTAACTCGTGGCCATGAGAAGTAGATGTTCCCTCAACATAATGAAGTTGTGGCCACGAGAAAAATATCTCGTTCCCTCACCATATGATCTCGAGGCCACGACTTTACATCGCGTGGCCACGACATAAGGATGTCGTTACCTCGACAAAACGATCTTGTTGCCACGACTTATTATCACGTTCCCACGAATTAATATCTTGTGGCCACGACATATCACGTTCACACAAGTTTATATGTCGTGGCCACGACAAAACTAAGTGAACCGTACATGTCCCCTCCCGGTCACCGTAATATTCAGTGTATATGATTATAATTATTAAAATGGATGCTGCCTTATTGAGACATCTCTGTCCCTAAAGCTCTCCCCTACACCTACCCTTTAAACACTTTATTCCTACTATTAAATACCTGTTAGGCACTATATTTCCACTTTTCAAATATTTTTATTTTATTTTTATTTAAAATAAATGCCTCTCTGAGTTGATAAGTGATGGGAAAAGGAGAAGAATGAGTTCGTAAGAAGGCAGATTCGAACTCCGGTCAGTCACGTCAAAAGACAACACCTCTGGTCATAGGGCAAGTTCACACAGAACACGCTTTTGCTGTGGCGCATTTTCGAAGAATGCATTTTTCACACAAGAATGCATTTTTTCTGTGTTAAAATGAGACACAGGTCAGTGGAGCGACCTCCTGCAAGGAGACACTTTTTTTTACTTCTTTTATCTTAAAGTGCCCCAATTATGCTATTTTAAAGGTTCCTATAACAGGTTTACATGCATCAAAGGTCAAAAAACACTTGTATTTTCTCATAATATACATTGCACATCACCACATTTTTCAATGATTCTCAAACGACTTGTCCGATGCTTCATTTTCTCAAAATCCCTCTTTTCCGTGAGCCTGCTCTGCTCTGATTGGTCAGACAGCCCAGTCTGTTGTGATTGGTCTACTGCTTACACTGTATGCAAAAACAAACTCCCATTACCATTACTGATTCAGCTCCAGAGGTTGACGGAGTTCAGTGATTGTACACACTGTAAAGACAGCAATGATGGCGTTTGATTTGACCATATCAATCCGAGCGCGAGTCCGATGATGAAATATTAGAAGAACAAGTTATTCAACCCGATCATCCATCGCAAGGACGACTTGAGCAGGACGTTTCTCAGTGATACGCTACTCAGTTTGACATTCATCATGAGATGTTGGAACTGTAATTCCTCACCATCAGCATTAATAAATGTGTGTCCATCAACAAACCGATGTGTATATTTCTAGTTTATTGCAGTGCACATGTGGGAACTGTATCTAACTGTGTCAATAACACCGCATACGTTAGCTGAGCACTAACGTGAATGACTGATAAAACATTAAAGTTTGTAAAACAAATCTTGCTCTTGCTTATCATTACTCAGAGTAGTAGTAATGACAGACAATCTGCATTAATGGACACAGTTTTAGGTAATAGTGGCCCACAGCTGATTAGCAGAAGTATATCAGTAAGACAGTGATAACATGAGTTAGCCGGAGACATGCACAATATAAACAAAACACAAAACCAACAAAACACACAAGACATGAGCGCAATCTAGCATGTGTTTACAATGGAAAAGTAGCACAGTGGAATACAAAAACGTGTTCTGTGTGAACGGCCCCTTAGCACTGATCCTGTTATCAGACAGGTTTCTTTTGTAACTTTGTCTGGCTCAATCACACAGTGGTGTGCAGAGTTAGTGTAAATAACCTGCCAACAAAAGGTGAAAATACTAATGTGCCTAAGACTTTTGCACAGTACTTTATATCCGCCATCTGCTTTATATCGGAAGATATCGGAATCTGCATGAAAAAAAAATAAATAAATATTTGTTGACCACAAGTTGAGGGTTAAATAAGACATTTGATCATGCAGCTTATTTCCTCCTTTTGTGTTTTGCAGAACTTCATGTTCTCAGAAGAAAGGTAAGTGAGCCGTTATCTTGCTCTTTTCTCTGTAGTGCAGTCCTTCTTTCTTTCTAACTCCTGAATGTAATCGCAGAGCCCAGATCACACTGCAGGATCCAGAGATTCCTACTGGAGCATTAATGAATGTGCCAGAACACCTGGGAAACCTGAGGTTCAAAGTCTGGGAGAAGATGCAGGAGATAGTTACAATCAGTGGGTTTTGAATGGGTTTAAATGACACTGTCACAGACAATAATTACACAATGCATTTAAACTCACCATAAAAATCATGCCTGCGATGGTCAGTACATGTGTTTCGCATTCTGAGTATTGTATTCTCTCAGCAGCTCTTGTCACACTGGACCCCAACACCGCATATCCTCTGCTGTTCCTGTCTGATGATCTGACCCATGTAAAATCCAGCGCTGATGGACAACAGTATCCAGAAAATCCAGAGAGATTTGACTATTACCACTGTGTGCTGGGTTCTGAGGGCTTTAACTCTGGACAGCACTGCTGGGATGTGGAGGTCGAAAACAACACATGCTGGTCTGTTGGAGTAACAACAGCATCTAACCAGAGAAAAGGAAACGTGTTCTTTGACACTGGAGCGTGGCGTGTGCGCTATATGGCTGGCCAGTATACGTCACAGTCACCGCTGATGACTCGCACGCATTTAGCCGTTGAAGAGAGACTGAAGGTGATTAGAGTGAAGCTGGACTGGGACGGAGGAACGGTTTCATTCTCTGATCCGCTTACTAACACACATCTGTGCACGTTCATCAGCACATTTACAGAAACAATCTTTCCATTTCTCTATAGCAGCTGTACAGATTTCCCACTCAGAATCTTACCTGTGAAGTTCAGTATAACTGTGGAGGAGCCTAAATAAAGCCTCAGAAATAAAAAAATTTAATATTGTATACATATATATATATATATATATATATATATATATATACACACACCGATCAGGCATAACATTATGACCTCTGACAGGTGAAGTGAATAACACTGATTATCTCTTCATCACGGCACCTGTTAGTGGGTGGGACAGAAGATGGATAGATGTGTTAGAAGCAGGAAAAATGGGCAAGCGTAAGGATTTGAGCGAGTTTGACAAGAGTCAAACTGTGATGGCTAGACGACTGGATCATAGCATCTCCAAAACTGCAGCTCTTGTGGGGTGTTCCCGGTCTGCAGTGGTCAGTATCTATCAAAAGTGCTCCAAGGAAGGAACAGTGGTGAACCGGCGACAGGCTCATGGGCGGCCAAGATCATTGATGCACGTGGGGAGCGAAGGCTGGCCCATGTGGTCCAATCCAACAGAAGAGCTACTGTAGCTCAAATTGCTCCAGAAGTTAATGCTGGTTCTGATAGAAAGGTGTCAGAATACACAGTGCATCAGTTTGTTGCGTATGGAGCTGCATAGCTGCAGACCAGTCAGGGTGTCCATGCTGACCCCTGTCCACCGCCGAAAGAGCCAACAGTGGACACGTGAGCATCAGAACTGGACCACGGAGCAATGGAAGAAGGTGGCCTGGTCTGATCAATCACGTTTTCTTTTACGTCACGTGGATGGCCGGGTTCGTGTGTGTCGCTTACCTGGAGAACACATGACACCAGGATGCACTATGGGAAGAAGGCAAGCCGGCGGAGGCAGTGTGATGCTTTGGACAATGTTCTGCTGGGAAACCTTGGGTCCTGCCATCCATGTGGATGTTACTTTGACACGTACCACCTACCTAAGCATTGCTGCAGACCATGTACACCCTTTCATGGAAACGGTATTCCCTGGTGTCTGTGGTCTCTTTCAGCAGGATTATGCTCCTGACACAAAGCAAAAATGGTTCAGGAATGGTTTGAGGAGCACAACAACAAGTTTGAGGTGTTGACTTGGCCTCCAAATTCCCCAGATATCAATCCAATCGAGCATCTGTGGGATGTGCTGAACAAACAAGTCCGATCCATGGAGGCTCCACCTCACAACTTACATGACTTAAAGGATCTGCTGCTAACATCTTGGTGCAGATACCACAGCACACCTTCAGGGGTCTAGAGGAGTCCATGCCTCGACGGGTTCTGTTTTGGCAGCAAAAGATGGACCAACACGATATTAGGAAGGAGGTCATAATGTTCTGCCTGATCGGTGTGTGTGTATGTATACAGTATACATACATGCACACACTATACGGACAAAAGTATTGGGACACACCTCTTATTGAATTCAGGTGTTTCAATCAGGCACATGGCCACAGGTGTATAAAACCCAAGCACCTAGCCACGCAGTCTGCATTTACAGACATTTGTGAAAAAATGGGTCATTCTGAAGAGCTCAGTGAATTCAAGCGTGGTACAGCGATAGGATGCCACATTTGCAATAAGTCCATTCGTGGAATTTCACCCCAGCTAGAAATTCCACGGTCAACCGTAAATGGTATTATTGAAAAGTGGAAGTGTTTCGGAAAAGCAGCAACTCAGCCTGAAGCGGAAGACTGTGTAAAGTCATGCAGACTATGGTCACCGAATGCTGAGGTGCAGGTTACGTAAAAGTTGCCAACGCTCTGCTAAATGATACTCTGGCATTAATATAAGCACAAAAGCACTGTGCAGCGGGAGCTTTGTGGAGTGGGTTTCCATGGTCAAGCAGCTGCATGCAAGCTTCACATCGCCAAGTGTAATGCCAAGAGTCAGATGGAGTGCTGTAAAGCACACCAACACTGGACTCTGGAGCAGTGAAAACCTGTTCTGGGAACAGATGAATCATGCTTCATTGTTTGGCAGTCTGATGGGTAAGTCTGGGTTTGGTGGATGCCAGGAGATCGTCACCTGCCTGACTGCATTGTGCCAACTGTGAAGTTTGGTTGAGGAGGTATATTGGTATGGGGCTGTTTTTCAGTGGTTGGAGTAGGCCCCTTATTTCTAGTGAAGGGAAATCTTAATGCTTCAGCATACCACAGCAATTTGGCCAATGTTATGCTTCCAACATTGTGGGAACAGTTTGGGGATGGCCCTTTTCCTTTCCAGCATGACTGTGCCCCAGTGCACAAAGCAAGGTCCATGAAGACATGGTTGGATGAGTTTAGTGTGGAAGAACTTGTTGAATCCCTGACCTCAACCCCATCGTACACCTTTGGGATGAACTGGAACGGAGATTGTGACCCAGGCCTTCTCACCCAGACAAAGCTAAATTAAATCTGTCTTAATCACTATATTAGGATTAGGCTGTATTTAAATCTTACTAATAATGTTCTTTTTGACGCAGGGTTTACTTCTGTCATTATTTGTTTATGTGTGTGTTTGTTTCTGCATCACCATTTGGATGCAAACTGTCCATTTGTTAATTCTTTCAAGCATGTAATAAATTACTAGAAATAATCAGCAGTCCGGGTCATTTATAACACCTGCATGGTGCAGACTTGTTCTTGGTCTACTTTAGGTAAACAATAGCATTATTTGTAATAGTTTATGTGGTGAGAGGGTGATTAGACATGGAATAAACGTGAATCCTTCTTAGAAAACTGCACCATTTTTGTAATTTTTCATTTGAAAAGAAACTGCTTATTAGTGGTCATAAAGGTTTTTCAATGGTGAATTTGTAAACTACTTCCCCCAATCCTAAATTTGTAGTTAAAGCCATGCAATGAATCAATAACTATTGTTGGGAACCCTAAAAAGTAACCTTGGATACTATGCTATACTGTATTTCCAAATACTTTTGATAGTAGTAGAATATAGTTTTGTCAGGAGCACTATCGTCAACTGACAGTTAGCATGCAGTTTGGATTGGCGGTATGGTCCTGTTCTGGGCAAGAACTCCCTACCCATCCATTGTAGCCTAGCATGGATAAGAGCAGGAAAAGCAGCGACAGTCTGATTTGAAGATGTATATCATAAGGCCAAGTCCTGACGAGAGGAGGAGCTGGGAAAGGAAGAGGGTAGCTCCTGAGCAATGTGATAAAGCTGCTGATAATACTAAATGGACCTTATATAGGGATGCTATGATAGGAGTTGTATTCCTATTGGTAGATGTGGATAAGCTGAGAGTCAGCTGATGTGAACTTGATTGATGTGACCTGCCAGAACTAACGCTTGATTAGTTGTGGATCTACTAGTATTACTCAGTTTTAGAAAGAACAAACATAGGCAGTGAAAACATCAATAAAAAGCAACATTTATTAAAAAATACTTTTATAAAAGAGGATTGGGCCAAGCACTGATCCTTGAGGTATCCCGGGTTCAGCTGACATCTGTGCAGTGTTTACACTGGTTCTGAGATATATAAAGAGTGTTATGGTTTAGGAAAATGTGTTAACGGGGCTCTATTTAAGATTTTTACTTTAATAAAGCATAAAAATACCCCAATATGTTTGCAGATATTTAGGAAACATGCCAAGTTCACCTACTTGTTTCTCAGAAAGACAATGCTACAACCAAATATTCTACTTTGAAAATGTGCGTTCCGTGTCGGAATGTCTGTTTTTGTTTTGGTCTGTGCGAAACCTCGTGCTGCAGTTTATCCAATAGTATTTCGACATCACAGGTTGCCAGTTGGCGGAAAACACCGCGTATTACAACCATGGAAACCAGCAAACGAACTGGGTCAGAGAATCAGGCAATAACGTCTGCTGCGCGTTCTCGCTCTCTTCTCTGTCACGGTTAAGTGACACACACCCGCGCGGGCGCCTCCTCTCTCTCTCGTCTCATTCGCTCCGGTAAGTAGTGCTTGTATCGCGCATAATTTTAGTCATTCCCGCAGGTTTCGCGGTCACACCAAAAGCGCGCGCACCACTGAGCTGTGGAGCGGACAAGCCACGAACAGAGACAGAAGTCAAACAGAGTCACAAGTAACGTACCAAAATGAGTGGCTTACTGAGCTTAAACTGTAAAATACATACAAAAGTATGTCAAAACCAGCGGCACAGGCAATCTTGGTGAGTACAGAGATAAACGCTGTCAGTTTTTAATCGTTAAATAGCTAAGAAAGTGAACTCATGTTGTGTTTAACAGTATTGGGTCCGTTGAACACCGTTCATAAACTCTTAAAGGGACAGCAGTCCAATATTCCTGCTGCTGTCTGTCATGTTAATCAAAGAACAAAAGACAAAGAAAATCACTTTCTTCTCTTGACTGAATGTGTTTTATAACTTTAATGGTAAGAATTATTTGCAATAAAGACTACAGAAATTAAGGTAACCAATGCAAAATAACACAATGATTGATTACCTGAATAAAAACCCAGTTAACCCAAAAAACGTAGTTTCATAGCCGTTTATTCTATTGCATTTATTTGAGCTGTTTATATTTTATTACTGACTTTTACTTGTTTTTTTTTTTTTTATGAAAATAAAACTCTGCATTGAAGAAAAGTAGATTTTTGTTTGTATATGTTGTCATTTATAGTTCTTAGAAAGAAAATCGGCACCGGCAAAAATTAGGGATCAGGACGATCACACTAACAAAAAAATCGGCATCGGAATCGGCCAAGAAAATTGCAATCGGTACATCTCTACTAAAAAAAAAGTCTTGATAAATCATCATAAAATCTTTTATTTTTTTCAAAATCATCAGCATAACACATCACATCCTACGTTTTAATAGGAGCAGATGGATAAATAAGTAACACTGAGAACACAAGGCAGTGAACACAATCAACCGCTTAACTAATGAAAATGATAGAAACGACAGGCATATAAATGATTTACTAAGTCTTTCCCATGGTTATTTATAAATAAGCAGGTGAGCTATGCTGCAGTTACTTTTGGCCTCAAGATCATTTCATCTTAATCTGGAGTTTTGTGACAACCCATTTAAATTATTTGAATTTCTGCAAGAATAGCTTTTGTGATCCGATTCACCAAACTTGGCAAACAACCCGACATTCTATTGTGCCATTCTATCTTCACTCAACAAAATGTACAAACAATCAAGATCATTAACAGAAAAAACATGTCAACCTCCATGTCTGATATAATGGTTTTGAATTGAGAGTAATTGGTGTCAAGGTGTGGGTTTGACCTGCCAAGTTTAAGAGCTGTGGTGTACTGCTGAATTCTGTGCAGTGACAAAAGGTATTCAAAGGTATTCAGAATAATAGATGTAAAAACATGACTGTAGAAAAGTGTGATTTTTATTTGGTTGGTTTATGCTTGATGTGCTTGATGAACAAGCATTCAAATAAGCTTCTGAAATTTTCAAAAAAAATTGCTTTTTTATGATGCAGCGTCTACTTTGTTTAGTATCAGTATAACTTGAAGAATATTGACCAGCACAAGAGAATAAAAACAATTACTGAGCAAACCTTTTAAAAAAGACTTAAATAAATGTTTATATACTATTAGATGCCATTGAAGAAATTCAGAAAAAGGTTTGCAAAGTTTAGTAATAACATACAGCATGTAATGGGTGCCCTATTTACAAAAATCTGTAGCATTTTGCATAAGCCAATGGCTCATTGTTTACAGCATTTGTATTATACAAGCAAGGCTAAATTACTTTCTTTTTGTAATCTCAATCTCAGCTGTGATTTTTGGCATGTAATAGCTGAGCATCTTTGGCAAATGATTGTGATGTCTCTGAACACCCACAAGGGGGTGGCAGATCCTTAAAACTGACTGTGGTAGCTGTTTGCTGCAGACAGAGGGGCGGCAGGGTCGATGTGTTTGAGGTGACATGCGTGACAGAGCAGGTGTCCGTCTAGAGGATAGCAGCGGTGACCCTCCTCGTCATTCAACTCCATGTGACAGTCCTGGGGAAAAGAGTGACTGTTCAAGTTCATGCTCTACTGTTTTAAGACATTAGCAGATCTTTGTTAATATCACATGACAAGGCATGGAGGCCTCAGGAGAAGTGGTGATTTATTTCCAACAACAAAGGCTTCTTTACTTGCATTAAAGGGGTCATATGATGCTTTTTAATGGTTTCCTTTTCTTTAGTGTTTAATGCATCTATTAGTGCATGTATATGATCTGCAAAGTTACAGACCTGCCTAAAACACCTCGACTGAAGTCCAGATGTTACAAACCCAAAGAGAGAAGGTGAGGTTTCAGTGAAATGTAGTGTTGTCACCATGTCATGAAGATGCTGTGTGTTTATTTCAGAAAATGGATGAATTAGCTATCAGTGGTTAAGATTCATTTATAATGCAGTACAAGACAAAAGTTAGCTTGTGTACAGCACAATTTATAAAAGGACAGCTTCCTGAATCTGGGAGAGTATAACGCTGGCTATATGCACCTAAATAAATCAGAAATATACACTTCAGTATGTTTTTTAAACAGCTTTTTATGTTGTCTCTTCAGGACATAAAGTTGTTACGGTGAAGACGACAAATTAAATTGTTATAACTCGGGACATGCCTGAAGCCGAATGCTATGTTCGGAAAGGAAATGACGCATTATACGGAGCCTCTAAAGGGACATAGTGATGAGATGGGAGGAAAATATATATTTCATTGCTTTATATAGTTGGGTAATTATATTGTACATTATTTGCACGCATTAGGGAGGTGCTATCAATATGCGGGATATTGAACAAGCTTTTGAATGTGCGCTCGCTTTTTACTTTTACTTTCCATTTCTCGATCCCGCGTACTCTGTGTATAGGGAGCGGCGGTACTGACCACACATTTTACAAGATAAGATATTTGTCAGTGATGCTCAGGATCTGTTGCACACCAAATCTCTGACATCGTCCTGTCAGTCATCTCTCCTTAATATCTTCATGTGATAAGTGAAATCTGATGTACTGTAACGTAACCGACTACAACAGCAAGCCTAACCACATCCCTTTAGGAGCTCCAAATAATGCGTGCCTCTCCGGCTTCGGGCACATCCCTAGTTATAACACTGAATAAGAAAGTTAAGAAAGGTACAAAAAGCCAAAAACTTACCACTGTGAAACCTGCTCAAGTTGTGCTTGCTAAGTTGGTTCCGGTCTTTTATAATCTTACTCGGACTCAAATCGATTTGCTAAAACTGACGACGTTATTAAAGGATTAGTTCACTTTCAAATGAAAATTAGCCTAAGCTTTACTCACACTCAGGTGTATATGTGGCTGTATTCTTTCTGATGAAGACCATCAGAGATATATTATTAAATATCATGAAGCATCCGAGCTTTATAATGGCAGCGAGTGTGAAGCTAAAGAAAGTGCATCCATCCACATCCATCCATCCATCTTAAACGTACTCCACGCGGCTCCGGGGGGTTAATAAAGGCCTTCTGAAGCGAAGCGATGCACTTGTGTAAAACAATATCCATATTTAACAAGTTCTGAAGTAAAATATCTAGTTTCCGCCAGACCGCCTTTCATATTCAAGTTACAAAGAAAGTGTAAAACTCTTGCAGTTCACAAAGCTTACGCTATGTCCTATGCCTTCCCTATTCAACTTATGGAAAAAGCTTAACTGACGTGATGCCAGTTCTGTTTTTTTTTTTGTAACTTGGATACGGAAAGCGGTCTGGCTGAAGCTGGATATTTACTTTTACACAAATGCATCGCTTCCCTTCAGAAGGACTTTATTAACCCCCCGGAGCCGTGTAGAGTCCATATTTATGATGGATGGATGGATGTGGACGGAAGCAGTTTCTTCAGCTCATACAGTGACCCCTGTTCACTGCCATTATAAAGCTCAGATGAGTCAGGATATTTGTTAATATAACTCCGATTGTGTTGCTAATTTTCATTTGAAAGTGATCTAATCCTTTAACTGTGTGTTTACTGTACAGTTGTTTTAGAAGCCTTAGAAGCTGAAGCTCACGATTATGGTAAGGGACGTTACATTTCTGAGACACTCTTGAGGTTTTTGGCCAATCACAATGCACTGGGTCAGCTGGACAGTTAGAGCACACTGAGCTTTTCAGAAGGAGGGGCTTTGTAGAAATCAGCGTATTTCAGACAGACTGGGAATAGAGGAGCTACAATAATGTACAGTATGTAAAGAATAATGTTTTTGAACATTAAAGCATGTTAGCCTATTCTAATACACCCAATAAACAAAATAACTTTTAAAATAGCGTCATATGACCATTGAGAATGACACTAAATCAGAGCACAGATGAGACTTGCGTAGTGTTCTGACCGTCTTATTGTAGTCGTCTCCCAAACTCAACTCACCTCACAGTGATAGCACTCCACATGGTAGTCCTTGTCCATGGAGACCACTCGAATGGTTTCATCTGATCCCTATGGGAGCAAACAACTAGTGAGATGATGACACACATCTGGAAAAACACAGCTTTTCACAACACGCACTATGAGACGACCATACTGAAATCTTTGCTCTCTGCTCCAAAATAACCAGACAGAAACACGAACAGTTTTATCCTCTGTCAACAATTGACTAACAACTAATACAAATAATTTCCCTTGTTCACTGTGTTAAAGCCAACCCAGGCTCACTGGAAATACTGCCTGCATTTCTGCAAAACCTGAAATACGTTTTGCCGTGTACATTTGCTGCTCTTATCAGGTGACGCTTTAAGAGTTTTTTCCTCCATTGCAGGTGCGGGTTTATTAAACATCCCTGACTCATGACAGAAACCTACCTGTGGGTACATTTCTGCAAAATGATATTGCATTGCTTGTAGAATGTTTCATGGCAGTTTCAAAGTGAAATGTCCAGTAAGTGGCACTAAATGGCGTCTTCAATTTTCACCAGAACAGTTACATGTGACTGTGGCAATGTATTATTATGTTGGTTGTAGTAAGTATCAACACAGTTCGAAAATAACATTTGAAAATAAAGTACCACCTACACTAAACCCTAAACCTAACTGATAGTGTTAACAAAAGCAAACTTGAGATAAAAATGCTTTACTTTAAAATTACCTTAAGTAACCATGCCATTTTAGCTAGCATTTCAGCTCTTTTTTTAAATGGTTTCATGAGACTCATACATGAGCGCTTCACATCAAAAGTGTGTATATTAGGGGTGTAACGATACGCTCAGGTCACGATACGGTACGTATCACGATATTTTGAACAAAATGAAACTGAAATTCAAATAAGATTTATTAAAAAAACGAACAAATTTCAATAATTTTCCTTGTTGTATATACAAGATCACATTTCAATAAAATAAATAAATATAAAATTTTAATAAAAACCTTCTGTATTCAAATTAACAGTTGAATAGGGCTGTCTGTCACTGAAAAAAAATGTTAAATTTAACATGAACTTAGAATTATGAATAGGGGCCGTTCACATATCGCGTCTAAAAACGCGTGGAAGGCGCGGCCGCACCGCTTCTCCTTCTTTCCAAAGCGATTGCGCTCCCGTGGCGTCGGTCGTTGCTATGCAACCATGAACTGAGCTCTCCAAGAGGATCAGGATGTTTCTGCAAAGGATAAATGATTTCTAGCCCTTGCATTAGTTTTACTACGAGATATATTGATGGAGATAAGATATAAAAACCACCATGAACAGCTATGATCAGCTGTTCGGCTGAGCTTTTGATGTTTTGTTACGGAAAGGCCATAGCTGATCGGTTGATTCTTGTCACACGACCTGCGGTGCGCTTGCGGCATTCTGAGAAGTTGAGAATTGCATGCGCGTCGCGACCGCGTTGATCCCATTATGAGCGCGCCTGCCGCGCGGCTACATTTGAAAATAATAACTGACTTGCACGCGGAAAAGACGCAATATGTGAACGGCCCCACAGAACTTCTTAAAGCAAAGCATCGCAAGCGTCTTTTGCTTTTCTGTGAGCACAGCTATTGCTGTGCACTGTCTGCGGTGAAAGAAAGCCACGACTTTTCTCACGCGACCATGCAAGAGACTGACATGAGAAACGTTTAAACCTGCTTGCAAGATTCAATGTGTGCCCGAAACACTTACTGAACTAGAGAGCTGATTAAGACACACCATCTACGATAAATCGTTACACCCCTAATAATTATAGTAATTTAAAAATGTGGTAGCATTGGATCTGGACAGGAAGGATAACTCTGGGAGTTGGAAGAGGTGTGTCGCGATTCTGCCTTCTCACATCGCGATACAGGTTCGTGGACCTGCCTATCGCGATTTCGGTTTCATATCGCATATCGTTACAGCCCTAGTGTATATATATATATATATATATATATATACACACACACACACACACACACACACACACACACTATATTGCCAAAAGTATATGGTGTAGGGTTGTTTTTCAGGGGTTGGGCTTGGCCTCTTAGTTCCAGTGAAAGGAACTCTTACTCATACCAAGACATTTTGTTCAATTTCATGCTCCCAACTTTGTGGGAACAGTTTGGGGATGACCCCTTCCTGTTCCAACATGACTGCGCACCAGTGCACAAAGCAAGGTCCATAAAGACATGGATGAGCGAGTTTGGTGTGGAGGAACTTAACTGGCCTGCACAGAGTCCTGACCTCAACCCCATAGAACACCTTTGGGATGAATTAGAGCGGAGACTGTGAGCCAGGCCTTCTCGCCAACATCACTGCCTGACCTCACAAATGCGCTTCTAGAAGAATGGTCAAAAATTCCCATAAACACACTCCTAAACCTTGTGGAAAGCCTTCCCAGAAGAGTTGAAGCTGTTATAGCTGCAAAGGGTGGGCCAACTCCATATTAAAACCTACGGATTAAGAATGGGATGTCATTAAAGTTCATTTTACTGCATCTGGGTGTTCATTTCAGCTGGAAATTAAAGTGAAATTTATGTATAGGCAAGACTATGTTTTTGCAGTTTTGCAGAAATGTAGTTAGAGACACATATTTCCAATGAGGCTGGGTTGGTTAATGCTTGTTGCTATTAAAGGAATAGTTTATCCAAAAATGAATATCCTCTCATTATTTAGCTGTGGTCACTATGAACTGTTGTTGAATGGAAAAGAGACGTGTAAAGTCTTTTGTGTCCTATGGAAAAAGATAACAACAGAAGGGTTTGAAACAAAATGAGTAAATGACAAAAAAATTGGATGAAATATTCCTTTTTGTTTTCTGATCTTTTCTAGGTCAAGCAATCATTACAGCTGCAAAAAGTATTAATGTTACTCTCGGCTGTGATCAGAGAGAAGAAATTCCTGTAGAGTTTCTCATGCAGGTGCAAGATAAACTGAGCTCTTGCTCTCAAGTGAAGCCTCTCTTGATGGTGTTGGAGTGCAGCATGCCTCAAGGGTCATCTCTAATTATAGATGGGTGGGTTTAACAAATGACACATGCCCTAAATTAGTAGTAATCACTCCTTCATCAATGCTAACAGAATTAACTTGAGTAAAAGGCCCAACGAAGGGTTTAAATGTTCTGGAATGGCCTAGATGTCCAGGTTGGTGTAAGTAACTGTAGTTGTAAAGGTCTATTCAGTAGTAGAAAGTTCCCATGCACTGTTTGGTTAATTGTCCCATAACAAGGAATGACACATCATGAGTCTAATCTGGCACTGGCAGTGCCTTGCTTTGACATATGGCTCTAATACAGGGGAAGATGTTTCTATGACACAGTCTGAGAATATGGCTCATCTAAATGCCCACGATGGTGATTTCATCCAAATGAGATTTACGTGTCTTACCTCAGAGGGCAGGATCGGCTGATTACATGCTGCACATTTAGGTGCTAGAACTCTGAAAACAGAAAGAGAGAGAAAACTAATCACACAGATCATACATTAAATGGCTTCTTAATGAAAGTCTTCCATGAAAGTAAACATAAAAGGTATCCGAATGACTCTTTACCCAGAATACAATAACATATTTAGTAAACCAAGAATTGGGTACTTCAGCCTCACTTAAAAATGTCCGAATGTCACTGCATTTGCCAAAATATTAGGGCTGTCAAACAATTAATCGCGATTAATCGCATACAAAATAAAAGTTTGAGTTTGCCTAATATATGTGGGTGTACTGTGTGTAATTATTATGTATATATAAATACACACAAATTAATGTAAATATTTAAGAGAAATATGTTATTTATGTACAAAATATTTTTATTTATATATAATATAAATTATATAAAAATATAAATAAATACATATACTTGTAAATATTTCTCAAATATATACATGAATGTGTTTGTATTTATATATACATAATAATTATACACAGTACACCCACATATATTAGGCAAACTCAAACTTTTATTTTGTATGCGATTAATCATGATTAATCGTTTGACAGCCGTACAAAATATCAAAGCTAGCTCCTTCTGCAATCAAATGATGCTGAAGCCTTTCTCAGATCTAACTAACCACTTTTACAATGACTTTTAACCAACAGGTGAGCTGGTTATGAGTTTCTCAACAGACAATAGTGAACGCTGTTATCTTGAGAGAGAGCTGGCTAATATATATATTAATCAATATATAATACAGATTAAGCATTTGCACACAAGCATGAGTGTTGCTGTTCTCAACACTGCTATTCAGACCAACAACGCAATTGCAAATTACTGACTTTGTCAATAAACAAAGTTAATATTGAGTAACTTATATTTTAGTCTATTTTTGCTTCATCATCTAAAATAATTCCAAATAAAGTCACAACAAAATTAAATGTCCTGCATTTCAGACGAATACAGTTTGAAATGAATTAACATTTTTAAAGGAATTGGTTAAGTGAATAATACAACTACTCTCTTATAAACCATCTATTGTTTTGTTATTTAAAAAAAAAACGTATTTTTGTGAAATGTTTTGCTTGCAAAGTGCTATACTCATCTAACGCAATAGGGGCTATCGCACAGGGAAGTTAAAGGAACTTAGTTAAAGGAACTAGCCACCAGGGCAGTTCTCGAAAACTAAACGTTCCAAGAGGGACCGCCAGGAGGAACTCTGAAGTGATGTAAGCCGTGCTTGTTGTTGTGACTTTTATTTTGACAGTACAGTGGACATTTATTTTGATGGCGCTGAAAACACCAGAGCCTGAGCACACAGCGCTCACATTCACCCTTAGTTTATGATCTGTTTAACAGTCCTGTCTAATATGTTATTAGATAGAACTGATATACAAAGACAGTAAAAAGTATTAGTGTTTGCAGTGTGGTTGATGCCCAATGTTGCTAGCTGAGCAGAAATACATAATGTTGCATTGGATTTTCTCCTTAGCATAAGGATTGAGAGGTCCATCTATGACCGTTTTCCATGTTCATAGAGTTTGTTTGTGAAGTAAATATATAGGCTTTAAACTGTGTGTGTACACAGCTTTTTTTAAAAATGGCGGTTACTGGTGTTTCAGCCAATCAGAGTACACATACGTCACTGGTAGTTCCTACTGAGCTGGTTTAGACTATACTCAGAAGTAGGAGCTAATTTAGTTCCCCCAAAAGGAGCTCCTAGAACTAAATTGGTTCCCAGTTCCTGTGGTGTGAACATGCCAAAAAGTGGGTACTTCCACCAACTGTTCTAGGAACTATTATAGGTTCCTTCGGTGCGAAAGACAATGCGATCACCCTTGTCAAACGGACCGGGCTTTGGGGGTCAAACGTGCTCGGGCACGGTTCAGAGCGCCTAGTGTGAGTACACCCTTGGGCCACTGTATGACTTGGAAGTGAAAGGTGGATGGAGTAGAGGGGAAGAGAGGCTCCAGATATGCTGGCTCTTCCATCAGCTTGTGCATAGCTCAATCCCAGAAGGACTGAGTGGAAAGGCTCTGTTTGATTTCATCTCCATATGGTCACCACCTGACTGACTGTCTGGGGTTTTGGAACAACAGTAATCATTGCTCAGTTCACTGCTCACGGCAAAGGATGCATGAGAAGAATTTGCAGTGCAGCAAAGTAGACACACACACACACACCCTCAACACCAATAAAATTCACAATAAAATGTCATTACATCAAGCTACTGCTAGGAAAATGCCTGTAAAAGAAATTATAGAGAAAACTCCACAACACATAGCACACATATACCATCAACTGAAGGAAATATATAGCTCACTTTATGCATCTGGAGTTAATCTTTGCTTTCCCAGGCAAATCTTAGTCACCAGGAAATAAAAATGGAATGGAATTCTTATTCTTATTGGAATATTGCAGTATTTATTATACATGATGTATCTGTGCACTTCATTGTTTTTAATCATTGAAGATTATGACTAGAACAAAAAACCAATCAATTCAAACAAACCAATCAAGAAGCCATTTTACTCAGATATACATCACAATAGGGAAGACAAGTCGGTCACATATTCCAGTTCATTCCAAGTAATGATTTTTACTGGAAGCAGCCACCAAGTGCGCTATAATAATATCTGGTCAAAGGCTTATACGGTCATCTTTTCGCAGTTTTGGTCAATGTAAGTTTCTTGATTCAAAAGCAATTCTAAAATAAGGCAATGCCATCAATATACAGACTTCACTAAATAGACTGAAGCAAGTTGTCACACTTTATACTTGAATCAACATTTCTTGAATCAATAGGCCCTTGAAAAAAAGCCCTTGATATAAAGTAACAGTGACACGTTATATTAGGTGTCTTTAAACTACTATGTACTTACATTAAAAATAAGTACAATGTACTTTTGTGTTCATACTGTATTACAAAACACTTTGATGGTATGGGTGGGTTTAAGGTTGGGTTGAGTATTTAAAGTGGTAATTATATGCAGGTATTTTTTTTAAATAAAAGTACAATGTAAAAACATGTGCATAATAGGTTCA
Source organism: Megalobrama amblycephala (assembly GCF_018812025.1). Classification (NCBI taxonomy): domain Eukaryota; kingdom Metazoa; phylum Chordata; class Actinopteri; order Cypriniformes; family Xenocyprididae; genus Megalobrama; species Megalobrama amblycephala. Next base: position 3,980,518 of record NC_063056.1, read on the forward strand.
TTGTATCAAATGATTAATTTAAATGTTAGTACATAGTAGTTAAATACACCTAATATAAAGTGTCCCACAAAGTAACAACATATGAGCTTAACGATTTGAAAACCACGTTCAATCTTTCAGTTAACCAGTTCTGCTCTCAGTATATAGTTGACTCTTGCTCAAATATATATTGTGTTCATGTTCAAAGTTATTGCAAAAATATATAATAACATTTTACTGTGAGTTAAGGCCCTAAAAATTGAAGAACGAACTGATATGACGCCATTTCGAACAAAATCAGGCCAAAACAACCTTCTTTTGGAGTTCGTTTTGGGAGTTGGAAACAGCTTGCCAAAGCGAACTTTCCAGAAAAGTTTTTTTCTTCGGCTGGTAAACACCTTTGTACTACCATTAGTCTGTGGCAATTATGTAACAGGTAGGTGTGCGCTGAGCCTCCGCTTTCTTTCACACTGAAATCTTTTCCAGTTCATTTCTCCTCTTGAGCCTATGGAGATCAGACGTCCGCAAGTGAAAACATGAACACAGTGGAGAGCTGATTTATTGTAGAAAGCAAAGTTGTACTTCTGATGAAACGAGACACTGTTTTTCATGTTTAATACAGTAAAGCTGCTTGATTTTAAGCAATCTATTGTATAAAGTGCTATATAAATAAACATGACGTGACTTTACTGGAGTGCCAAAATGATCTTGTGCAAACATATCCGTGTTGCTATGATCAGATGCTTTATTAAAAAATGCTTGCTGTTTTCTTAATTCTGTTGTGTTTATTTTGTTATTGAGAGGAAAGCGCGCAGCACATATTTACATATCCATCTAAACGTCGCTCTCAGCAGTGTAGGCGGTGTTGGATGTTTGCTAACAGTATACTGCTGCAAAGGTATTTTGAACTTCGTTTTACCCCTAAACGAAAAAAAAAAAAAAACACTTTGCAGTGAAAATATTGGGGCTGCACATAAAAACAAACACACAGCAGGGCCAGTGTAGTCTAAAGGCACGAAGGGCGATAACTATAAAGATAACGATTTATTTAAAAATAAATAAATAAATAATTCTAAATGTAAAAGAATAGCAGAGTCCACACCATAACTATAATGATAATGGCACAGAGGAACAATATCATTGGAATCACTTTCACAATGTTTTTTTTTTTTTTTCAGCTGATGAACAAAAATAATGACAGCCAATCAGAATCCACCCTGCTTTAAAGCGGCAGATGAAAAAACTGCAGTGCGGTTAGAATAAACAGACCATTATCGTCTGATGGTGTGGACGCTAATATAGTTATAGTTATAGTTATCCTTCTTGGTGTGAATGGGCCTTTGTGAGCTTAAAAAGAACTCAGTCTGATACAAAGGGTCAACAAATAAACACTTAAATGTATGAATAAAAATTCGACCCACTCACCTGTGGTAGTCCTTCACACAGTAGATCTTATTCTCTGTGTCCACAGTGAAAGGCACGCCATCCAAACTCTCATTACAGATGGCGCAGCGGAAGCAGCCTGGGTGGTAAGACTTTCCCAGCGCCTGCAGGATCTGTGGAGGAACACTGTGTTCACAACAGCTACACATTTTGTGTGTGATAGGCCTCCTGTCATGTCAAAATGACTCTTAAATGTAAGTTACATCTTTATATTAAGTGCCTATAAATACTATGTACTAACATTTAAATGAATCATTTGAATCATATACAACATATACCTAACAATGAATTCTTTTGACTACACAGTTGATAAGGACAACTAATATAAAGTGGGACCATCTATCCACATCAATGTAAGGAACGTTGTATAATAATGAGCTGTACAAATTAAACTCAACCAATTCCTTCAAGCTCCAGTTGATTCTCAGTAGTGTGATATTGTGACTAATGCAGGGTGTGGCGGTACATCAGACTCACCATGTCCATGATTAAATGTCCGCACACGTTGCATTTGTCGGCTGACTGCTGGAACCCAGAGTACTGTTAGAGACAAGAGTGAGGACAGAAGTTCCTTTCCGTCACTTCATTTTCTCTAAACCACACAACATTAACAGCTCAGACATAATCATTCCTCTAATTTAAGAAACTTCAATAACACAAACTGTATTTTTAGTGTCTGGAATGCCATTTCACCTCTTTTGAACGGACCGAAAGAGAAACATCTCTTACTCACCCTGATTAAATTTGCTTTTGTAAGCACCCCTAAGAGCTTGATGTTTTTATAAAAGCCGATTTATTGCACAGCAAAGGAAAAATGTTGCAGTACTTTTTTTTTTTTTTTTTCAACCAGCTACACTATACTTACAAGAATCTAACATACTTGACCACATCGCTACACTCACTGGTCTTGGGTGCTTGGGACCTTTCAAGTTAAAGTTGTCTTTTCAAAGTAAGAGCTAATAAAATAAGCCAAATAATACATTTTCAGATACCATTTGTTGTCGTGGTATTCATATCAAAATTACTTTCTGAAATTTAAATTGTTGTTTTTAAAGGAGCCTGGTCTCATTAGAGAAAAGTACCTGTGGGAACGTTTTCGCGAGTCGCAAAATACGTACCAATACGTACATATCACTGCAGTTTCAATGTGAAATGTCCACTGAGTGGCGCTAAAAGCATGTTAATGTTTTGGCCTGAACAGATAAACATGAATATGGTACGTTTTTATGACTTTGGTTTTTATACGAATCACCGCAGTTCTGATTTGAAATTTTGTCCAGTGAGTGGCGCTAAAAGTGTAGGGCTCCATTATTTTTTAAAATAACGTCCCACCAACACTACACCTAAACCGTTTCCGCCATTTTGGGGTGAAAGCGACTCGTCGGTCCACTAGTTTCTATGGCAATATCAGCTGCTTTGTTAAAAAAAAAAAAAATTACATTAAAGCTGAAATCCAACTTGAATGATGACAACACAGAATAAAACACTATCACTAGTGATCATCAAATCCTTTTTAACAGTTTATTTTACACACTTTGTGTTTAAGTCTTCCACTTTTTTCACAAAACCTTTGCTCTCTAGAAACCCAGTCAGTTTGGGTTAAAATTCTTTGAAGTTCTAGTATTAGCATTATAAACACTGAATTAATACAACATTTGAAATTAAATTAAGGACATGCATCTGAAAAATTGGGAATATTGGACAATAAATATATAACAGAAAATAACAGCTCGTTTTTGCAGTGTTGTCTAATGTCCGTTAAAGCAAAAGTTTCCAAGAGTGGGAATTATGCGATAATGGACACAGCAATGCATCATGTATTATAAGATTTTTATAAGATTATAAGATTTGTAGCATGACCATTAAAACGTACAATATATTTCAATTCAGACCTAGTGATATATTGTCTGGCTAACACCAGACCAAGCTCAATTTAAAATTGAACATTGGTCTGGAGAGTCTGCTATGTTTTTTTTACTGCACAAGAGGTGTGATCAACGAGCATTATTCACGCAATTGGATAGTCCTTCAACCAATCAGATCAATGATCCGGGTGACGTACTTTGCAGAGCGATGCTAAAACTCCAGACAGGTTTAGTTTGTATTGGTTTGTAGCATTGATCAGCGGTTTGCAGAAGCAGCAATGGTATCGAGTGATTTTTGCAGGTTGTGCAAAAAAAAAAAAAACATGAAAGTGAGTGATATTTACACCCACTCGAGCGATTTGTTTCCTAAACTAAAGAAGTCATTCAGCATTGTTGAGAAGTTAAAAGGAATTGCCATCGCTTCTCTATCGTCATCGCGTTATACCCGCCAATAGCGAGCAAGGTGGATAGGCCAGTCTGTGATTGGTTCCCGCAAAAGTGTAACACAAGCAGTAGAAATGAATGTACGGGTTGCTGGGCGAAATCAAATCGCCGGCAGATCAGGCTGGGTTTACCCAGTCTAAGTGATATACCTATTATTATTACTATCACTCCACTAGGTCTGATCTATATTGTTCACTGCAAACATGATGATCTTAAATGTATTAATTATTAATTTATTATTAATAAATGTGTAAAGTTGCATAAAATGGAAAAACTCAAAGTAGGCTAACTACGTTACCTCAGATGGTTGAATGGTTGGATTCCACAGCTGGTAAAATAAAACATATATAAGTCAATACAACATTTACTGTAGGTGCCATAAAATTTACTGATGACTTAATTTGAAAAATGTTCTTTTGCGCTTCTGATTTTGCAGTGAAATTCACAGATTTTGGGTGTGTAAGATGTGAAGGATTCTATGGTCCAGTTAGTATTTTCACCCCATAATGGCGGTCGCGCTAATGGAGCGCCATCTAGTGGCTGTTGCCCAAAAAGGATAAGTGTTTCGCCTCTTGGGTTCTTTGCCGTGACTCGTTTTTCCCTGGATTCGTACCCGAGGCTTCCTCGTCCTACTCTGTGTCAGCTGACCTACCGAGCAAGCTTGTTATGTCAGAAAAGCGAAACATATAGAGCTGCTTTACCGATGCAAAGTCCAAAATATATTCGTTTACAAATCGTACACTTTGGTAAAAAGCGTTTTTGGAGTCATAACATAAAATTGTGCATGGAGACGTAAAAACAAGTCTTTATTAATCCATAATCTGACCCTGTAATCATAACTGTGTATGAAAACGACTAAAAGCACTTTCTGTTTTACTGCCTCTAGTGTACATTTCAGCTGGAAACTGCAGTGATATGTACGTATTGGTATGTAATTCTGCGACTCGCGAAAACGTTCCCACAAGTACGTCTTTCCATGAGTTCAGGTTGTTTTAAAGTTCTGTTTTATGCAGTTATGCTGGTCAGAGAACTTATTTCATGTTTTGATAAAGATAAAAAAGCCTGCTGTGATGCAAATGTGTTACAACTGAAAATTAAAACCTCATTATTTTGATAAATGTGGTTTAATAAATTGTGAGTTTTTAATACTTTTAATACACTTATATTTCTTCAATAAATGAAAAAAAATCCTCTAAATATATGTCCGGCCCCTGATTTTATTCACAACCCTCGGCATGGCCCTTATTGAGTTTGGATTTGACAGCCCTGGTGTAGGAGAATAACACAGAGGAGAAGATATTGTTGAATAAAGTCGTTATTTTTTTTTTGTTTGTTTTGCATAAAAAAAGTATTCTCGTCGCTTTATAACATTAAGGTTGAACCACTGCAGTCCCATGACTGTTTTAACGATGTCTTTAGTACCTTTCTGGACATTGAAAGTGGTGATAATATTGCTGTCTATGGACGAGTCATATACCTCTCGGATTTCATCAAAAATATCTTAAAGGGTTAGTTCACCCAAAAACGAAAATTCTGTCATTTATTACTCACCCTCATGCCGTTCCACACCCGTAAGACCTTCGTTAATCTTCGGAACACAAATTAAGATATTTTAGTTGAAATCCGATGGCTCAGTGAGGCCTTCATAGACAGCAATGACATTTCCTCTCTCAAGATCCATTAATGTACTAAAAACATATTTAAATCGGTTCATGTGAGTACAGTGGTTCAATATTAATATTATAAAGCGACGAGAATATTTTTGGAGCGCCAAAAAACTAAATAACGACTTATTTAGTGATGGCCGATTTCAAAACACTGCTTCATGAAGCTTCAGAGCACAAATGAATCAGTGTATCGAATCATGATTCAGATCGCGTGTCAAACTGCCAACGGCTGAAATCATGTGACTTTGGCGCTCCGAACAGCAGATTCGATACACTGATTCATTTGTGCTCCGAATCTTCCTGAAGCAGTGTTTTGAAATCGGCCATCACTAAATAAGTCGTTATTTTGTTTTTTTTTGGCGCTCCAAAAATATTCTCATCGCTTTATAATATTAATATTGAACCACTGTACTCACATGAACTGATTTAAATATGCTTTTAGTACCTTTATAGATCTTGAGAGAGGAAATGCCATTGCTCCCTATGGAGGCCTCACGGAGCCATCGGATTTCAACTAAAATATCTTAATTTGTGTTCCGAAGATTAACGAAGGTCTTACGGGTGTGGAACGGCATGAGGGTGAGTAATTAATGACATTATTTTCATTTTTGGGTGAATTAACCCTTTAATTTGTGTTCTGAAGATGAACGAAGGTCTTACGGGTGTGGAACGACATGAGGTTGAGTAATTAATGACTGAAATTTTGGGCAAACTAACCCTTTAAGCTATAGCATAGGCTACCCACAGAAGCCATATAGCTACATTTTACCATGGCATTGAGGTGCTATATGTATGGTTTTAACTGTGATTATCATGATCTAAATGTATGCCACTAGGGATGACCAATGGTTAATTTTAATAAACTCAAACAGTCAGAATATTTAAATTTTACCATATATAAAATCATGTTTCATTTTTTTAATTTTTACAAATGTTTTTTTTTTTTTTGTTAATGAACATAAATTTACATCTGCATCCTAACTCAAGCTACTACTACTGTCAACTCAAGCTACTGTCAAATGTGCATTTCTAAGAGACAAAACATGTAATATTATTAATATTGCAGCCTGCACTGCAAAACTGTGCTGAAGATGCCATCAAAGTCATGAAACAATATCACTCACCTGTTAGAACAAGCAGAAACTAAGAAATTAATTCTTCTATTTATTTTGGTAAGGAAAAATGACAGGAAAAGTGTAAAGAATTCAAAAATGTTTTGAATGTTATTCACTTATATTCACTTGTTAGGCAAGTGTTTGTCATGCTCTGACAATAAAGAGTAGTTTAAAACCACAATTAATGATCTGGTTTCTACAACTTTCACTCAGGAGCAAAAATCTGCCTTTAAACTTGAAATAAATAAAGATTTGACATTTATCGTGATAATTATTGATATCGACTGATATAAAAACATTTATTGTGATTTTTTTTTTTTTTTTTGGTCATATCGCTCAGCCCTACGTCAACATAATGGGCAATATATCACATCACCAAAAATGATCAAGGTCATGTCCATATATCGTGCGATAAGTCAATATTTTGATTATCACGACAGGCCTAGTGAACTCAAAATCATGTTTTGAAACTTGACCCCTCATAATGTTTTAAAGACATACTTTAGATAAGAGGACACATTCTTCTGACATAATTATCTATGACCCGTGTCTCAAGTCATGTGCAGACATGAACACTCCATAAAAGGAAGAGGGGAAGACAGCATACCAGGAAGTCCTCTTCACAAAAGACTTTCCCACAGACGTAGTAAAAGGCTTTTCCCCGGAGCTTTCGACCTGCACAAGACACACACAAAAACATTTTACCACCAATTCAGCAGCACTACACAGCACTACTAGCGATAAATGATAAAAATCCAAAAGAAAAATTACTTTATTTTAAAGAAGAGTTATTTTAGTTACTATTTCAGTACTTTTTTAAAATTTGATATTAACTTTTCATTTTTGTATTTTCATTTTAGTTAAAGTTTTAGTCATTTTGTTGTGTGTTATTGTCATTTTCATTAAATATGTCTTTATACTTTCTATTAATTTATACTTCAGTTTTATTTTTAGTTATTTTGGTACACATACATTCAGTACATAAGTTTAAATAAGCAAACAAATAAATAAATACATAAAAATGAGAAATGTTGCTTTGGCAGCCAGCTGAAATAATATAACTTTAAGCTTTTTGATCATTTATTTCGGTTAACGCTTATTTTGTTTCAAGTAACAAAAAATGTTTTTTATGGTTTTAGATTTAGTTAACTATAACCTGGGGTAATGCAGTGTTGATAGGATTTTCTTTAAACTGTTTATTACCTTTTCCCAATAAAACAACACATGATTGCGCATGTAAACACACTCACTGTCACAATCTTAATTGTTCTCGCTTCAATCTTCAGCATAAACCTTGTTAAAGTTATAACTGAATCTGATGCGTTTTACAAGGTTAAATTGAACCGGGGGCTAAACTCTAAGCACATGATGGAGGGGTTTTAATGAATCTAATGAACACGCACAGTAAACACATTAAGAAAGCGTCAGCACTCTGCAAAACACGTGCTGCTCAGAAACTCAATGCTGTTTTCCAGCTCATGGTGAGGACTTCCTGTCCCAATCTGGACTGTTTCTGGCTTTTTACCTCAACAGACAGACAGACAAACCCTTCCCATTCAGACAGACCCCGTCCCACAGGAAAAGGGGAACATTCCGCACATTTTCTGCAGAGGGGGGTTCAGGCCGATGTAGTTAACCCTTATAAGCCGAAGCTCAATGAAAGCTTTCATGTTACTGCCATCCCGGCACAGTGGCACACAGTCAACCTGAACAAAACGCTCGCTGAGATCACAGGGCCAATGAGTGTGCTGGCATTAAGAATGTTTGCTTTAATGCTGAAACGATCACTGCTCATGTTTTTCTAGTCACACTGACACATGCCTCCGTCTCAGATGCACAAGTCATTGCCTGAAACGGTTTTGAGTGCTGAGATGTGCATTACCATTCAAAAGTGTGGGTTAGTAAGATTTTTTAAATGTTTTTGAATGTCTCTTCTGCTCACCAAGGCTGCATTTATTTGATCAAAAATACAGTAAAAACAGTAATATTCTGAATTATTATTATTATTTAAAATAATTGTTTTCTTAATATATTTTAAAATGTAAATGTAATGTAAAATGAATTTCTTTGATGAAAAGCTGAATTTTCAGCATCATTACTCCAGTCTTCAGTGTCACATGATCCTTCAGATCATGATCCTGATTTGATGCTCAAGAAACATGTATGATTATTATCAATGTTGAAAACAGTTGTGCTGCTTCAGATTTTTTGTGGAAACTGATATCAATTTTTTCAGGATTCTTCAAAGAAATAATTTATTTGAGGTAGAAATCTTTTGAAACATTATAAATGCCTTTATTGTCAAGTTTGATCAGTTAAATGCATCCTTGCTGAATAAACGTATTAATTTCTTTAAAAAAAAAGTATGATATGTATGGTGGAGAATGTAATAACCAAAACAATTACATTATCAAGCATGGTCAGTGTGCAACAGACAATCAGTAGTATGTAGGAAAATGAAAAGACATTTGTTGTGGGTGAAAAGTTCAATCTGTTGCTAGAAGAAACAGATGTCAATCACAGGGAATGCTGGAAAGATGTGAATCATGGGACGATGCTGCATCCCAATTTGCATACTATCCATCCTATATAGCGTTCAAAATTATAATTGATGAAATGAGTTTCCCAAAGGTTATTTTTTTTCTGGTTAGAATCCAAAGTCCAGATCTGTGCACACTTTAAAGGCCTTTGCACACTGGAGTCCGAAATTTTCACATGCGTTTTTTTGTATTCGTAATCCTAAAAATTCATGCACAAAGACCTTGCACACTGAGTCCGATGCGTATTAATGAATGCGTTGTGGGAAAAAAAAAAAAAAAAAAAAAAAAAAAAAAAAAAAAAAAAAAAAAATCGCAAAGCAATACAAAATGAAGTCTTCAATTTAGTTGTCCTCTCTTCTTAAAAAGAGGAAATATTGGGTCCATCCAATTTCGAGATTGCATAGAGAGAAAGGAGAGTTTCACCTCATCAAGGAGCTGTGTGATTATCCCGAGCGTTTCAAAGTTTACTTCAGGATGTCAGTGACTCAGTTTGATGCTTTGCTGCTGGCACAATCTGTCTTTATATTCTGTCTCTTTGTATTCTGCACGTTGTTTGTCATTCAGTGCTGCTGCTTTGTGCTGTAGACGACGTGGATCAACTTGTCAGATGGCATTCGGGATTTTTGCATCCGCGTACGGTGGCTCTGAATTGTCAAAATGTCTCTCAAAATGCGTGCCACAGATGTGAAAAACGCAGAAAATCTAACCTGAATATCTAATCCGAATATTTTTTTGACGGACGAAAGTTTCGGAGGCAGTGTGTAAACGTGATTGACATAACGTGAGGTCGAATTTATTTTTTAACGTGCAAAAATTTCGCATGCGAATTTCGGACTCAGTGTGCAAAAGCCTTAACAGTGAATATTGCCCACAACGAGGATTTGATTAGAACTACAAACACGAATAGCAAGTGTTATAAAACTACAAACATGACAGATGCACGAGACCGATAGTTAAGTAGAGAGGTTTAGATAAGTGATTAATAATTAGTATCTTACCTGAAAAAAAAACAAAAAAACATTATCAACATACAAAAATATTTATCCACATAATATTTCATCTGCAACAGCATTGTGAACTTTTGTAAAATACGTTTAGTCATTAACTTTTAAATGCATCATTATGCAAACACATGAGCAAACACAGCTCCTACGACTCTCAGAGATCAATCTGCTACTATATTTATGTCCGATACGGTAGGAAATTTTATTAAACTAAGCGTGGAGGATTTTAACTGTAACAAGATGATTGACAGGCCAGTTTAAACAAGGTCAGGATGTGACAGAGTGTCTATTAAATACACAAGTATGACAAAATAGTATATCCCAAAGCCTGCTTACTCTTCTGCTACACACTCAAAAGTATGTACTTTTTCTTCACAAAAATAGTACATACTTTTAGGGGATAGTGTAAGTAGGAGAACTGGGACGTAGGGTGAGTTTATCTTTCTCCAGGGAGATGAGAGTAAAAACACAGAAACTTTTCACACACACTCATGAGAGGATTTCTGAGGCTTATGGTGGACTCGAAAACCAGCAAGCTCACAGATCCGCCAAAAAAGACATAAGCTACAATAAAAACATCTAATTGTATTTTATATAGATAGATAGATAGATAGATAGATAGATAGATAAATAAATCTGATGTCTTTAAGTAGTAGTTTTTATGGTAAACATGGTAGTTAACATTCTGAAAACTATTATACATTTACAGATTCACTGAACGTTATCTAGATTGTTTTTTACAATGGCAGCTAATGAATGAGGACTTTTGAGAATTGTTAGGAATGTGAGGACAGATTTATGACCGCTCTCTGGAGGGAAACATTATTCTCCAGTTTAGCTTCAGCTTTATTCTAAAGAGACAGAAATACAGGATTTCTAAGAAACAGCAATGTCTCTTCTAAAAGAAAAGCGAAAAAAAGAGGACGATGATAGATGGGTGAAACTCGTCACATGGGTCTTGCTCATGGGAGGAATCCCAGAGTAATAAATTGTCATATTTTACTGAAAGAGAAGCATGTGGATCATTTTCTACCTCAAGAGTTTTAGCTACACGCATCTTGATCATGTTTACCAAATGTTAGCAGTTCAGACTGGGATTCATTATTTGATTTATGTAATTCAGCTATCCAATTTGTTTAATTTGGTACATATAGCATTATGTGTGCTTTAAGCAAATTACCTCTTTAAGGACATTATGCAAGTGTGATCATATTCTTAAAAACATTCCCTCTGAATTCAATACAAATGAAAATGACTTTACAAACATGTTAAGAGGCATGGCTGTAATAACTGGACATTGTGTTTTTAAGACATTTTGAGTTAAAACAGTTAGGAGTAAATGATCCCTGTGATCTGTTTCTTTCTATTGCGTTCTGTCCATTTCAATCCTGTATGCTTTTCTTTCTTCTGAGAAGCACAAAAGAAGACATTTTGAAAAATGTCTCTCTTTTTTTTTTTTTGTCCATAAAAAGAAATTCAATGGGGTCCAGTGTTGTTTGGACCTATACGTTTTTCAAAATATCTTTTTTGTACTCTGCAGAAGAAATAAAGTCAAACAGGACTGGAATGATATGAGAGTGAGTTTTGTGTGAACTATCGCTTTAAAACCAACTAGTAGACTAGTTCACCAAAAATAGCTCAGGTCTAGATCAAGCAGCATTTGTGTGCCAATTGCTTTGCTATTTTTGTTATCTAATGCAATGAAATCTTTTATGAGGCCAATATCTACACTACCAGACAAAAGTTTGGAAACATTACTATTTTTAATGTTTTTGAACAAAGTCTTGTATGCTCATTAAGGCTGCATTTATTTCATAATAAATACAGAAAAAACAATAATAATGTGAAATATTATTATCATTTAAAATTATGGTTTTCTATTTGAATATACTTTAAAATATAATTTATTTCTGTGATGCAAAGCTGTATTTTCAGCATCATTACTCCAGTCTTCAGTGTCACATGACCCTTCAGAAATCATTCTGATATGCTGATTTGATACTCAGTTATTATCAATGTTGGAAACAGTTGTGCTGCTTAATATTTTTTTGGAAACTGTGATACTTTTTCAGGATTCTTTGATATATAACAATGCTGAAAAATAACAGCATTTATTCAAATATAAATCTTTTCTAACAATATACATCTTTACTATCAGTTTTTATCAATTTAACACATCTGTGCTGATTAAAAGTATTAATTTCTCTCAAAAAAAAAAAAAAAAAAAAAAAAAAAGACTGACCCCAAACTTTTGAACGGTACTGTACACTGTAAAACTTTTTGCTGTAAATTTACAGTAAAATACTGGCAGCTGGGTTGCCAGCCACTTACTGTATTTTTACAGTACTACTTCTGTAAACAACATTTACAGTATAGTACTGTAATTACCAAATACAGTATCCTGCTGTAATATTATGTACTTTTACAGTATTATACTGTTTATCTACAGCTATTAACTGCATTTATACAGCTTCTCATACTGTACTTATATATGTCATTAAATCATTAAAAATATACTTTTTTTATGTTATGGCAAAGGAAATGGAAAGCAACATACTCTGAATTTTAAAACTTTTATTTTTAAAAAGAAGAAAATTGCAACGTTGAAAGGTCAACATTTTAAATGCAATCAACAGTTATCATTGAACAATACAGCAATATTATTTACTTTTAACATTTTTCCAAATGTGGAGTAAAAACAAATAATAGGCCTACAAGTTTTTCAGTACTGCTCCTTTTTTGCACAGTGTTGCCAGTCTTGGAAGTCACTTTCTCTTCTTCTTGGGCAGTGTTCATGGTTGATGTCAAAGTACCTATAAAAGAAGAAAAAGAGAAGAAAAAAAAGGAGAGAGAGAAAACAGTAATGAATATTGTAAATATATGCACCATAGCATTTCAAATGCCTAAGCATTTGATTGCAGTAAGTTAAAATATCCAATTAGCACTTCAGAAAAGTTGCAAAAAAATAAAAATAAAATGCTAATAATTGTATTCAATGAAATCGTTCATTCATTGAATGGACTATATGCACAACAGCTTCCGCATTGTATGTCGTACTATATCTCGGGAGTTTCTGGTAAAAGCATTCAGCTCACCAATTTACACCACTAACCTGCTGCAGTCCAGTGCTCATCTTCTCATTAACTGTTTTTCTTTTACTGTTTTTCTTATATTTTATACCTGTTGAATTTACATTTTAATTAATTTAATAAAGTAACGATAAGTACAAGCTTGTGTGTGTTAGTGCTCTTATCCCAGTCTTTTAAAATAGTTAAATAGATGGTACCTGCCTCAAGACATTTAGCAATGTTAAATATTTAATCTTTAAGGGTTAGTTTACCCAAAAATTAAATTTCGGTTTGTTGTTAATTACTTGCCCTTGTGTCGTTCCACACCCGTAAGACCTTTGTTCATCTTTGGAACACACATGGAGATATTTTTTGATGAAATCTGAGAGCTTTCTGCATAGGCAGCAGCACAACTTACACATTCAAGGTCAAGAATGGTAGGAAACCCAATTGTTAAAGTAATCTATGTGTGTCTGTGATATGTGATAGAAAGCTCTCGCATCACAAATATCTTAATTTGTGTTCTGAAGATGAGCAAAGGTCTTATGGGTGTGGAACGACATGAGGGTGAGTAAATGACAGAAATTTTATTTTTGGGTGAACTAACCCTTTAAACAGTAACGCACTGGCAGCGGACTGACAAATATACTTTAAATATTAAGAATTTGAATACTAAGAATTGAGTGAATTACATACAGTGAATTTAATAAAATGTGTATTTAATAAAAATAAATGAAGGTTTGTTTTGATCTTATTCATCAGGTCTCACACACACTGCAGCATCGATCACTAAGCAGAAATAGGCAAGTTGTATTATTTCAAAATGTAAGTGTGTTACAAGCCTCAGTGCAAGTAGTCCATTCTTTGCCATAAACCTGATTACATCACATGTGAAATTAGGTTCAATACTTACGTTAACATAACCATATTTCACAGAAGGCAATTTTCCCCCCTTTCTGGTTCTTGAGCCATGTTTAGGGTGTATGTCAAAGCCTAAAACCAGAAAAGCAAAGAGAGAGAGAAGTGAATATTGTGCATTCATTCACCATAGCATTCTTGTGAACACAAGGACTCACAGCTAAGCATATGATCTCAGTAATGTGTCCTGTTACACTTCAGAAAAGATGCATCTTAAAATAATGCTTAAAATAATTGACAAAATAAAATTGTTTATTCACTGAATTCTTTATCATAAACCTGATATACGTGAAAATAAGCACAACACTTACGTAAACAATGGAGCTGCATCAGATGATTCAGACTGAAACGAGAAAAAAAATCAGGTTGTAAGAATAACTTAGATTTGTCTATAAGATGAAACATCAGTGTTACTGCATGAAGCGCTGAGAACAGAGCAACGTTAACTGTTTGCTCATGAGAAGTTTAACATTTCAAGATCAAACAATTCATGACAAAGTAAAAACGCGAACGAAAAGCTCCAGAAAAGAGTGACTTACCGTATTCTCAGCCGAACAATCGTTTATCCGTCTTCTCGACACGGGCACAAACGTTTTGATTAATCAGGCGGAAAATAACATCTCCGTCTTCTCAGCAGCGGCGTCCAGTCATCCCGCGTCTCAGGCAAACTGACGCTTCGAAAGCTTAAAACTGCACACTATATTTACTCAAATATCGTTTAATGATAACATTAAACCGTGAAGAGTCGACGTGAAACACTAAAAGCGTTGGGAGAAAAGCTAAAATGTATGCCTGGCCTAGAAATTTAAAATGAGCGTGGAAAAAAAAATCAATCCCATAATGCAATGCTTCTACAGTATTATACTGTATTACGAGCGAAACGGGCTGAAAACAGAAAACTACTGTATATTTACAGACATTCTGTAAAATATACAGAATGTTACTGTTTTATGAAAATACAGTATAATACTGTTAGAAATTAGCTGTAAATTTACAGCAAAGTTTTACAGTGTATATTGTTACAAAATATTTCTATTTTAAATAAATGCTGATATTTTTGTAACTTTTTATTCATCAAAGAATCCTGAAAAGTATCACAGGTTATAAAATAATATTAAGCAGCACAACTGTTTCCAACACTGATAATAAATCAGCATATTAGAATGATTTCTGAAGGGTCATGTGACACTGAAGACTGGAGTAATGATGCTGAAAATTCAGCTTTGATCACAGAAATAAATTATATTTTAAAGTATATTAAAATAGAAAACCATAATTTTAAATTGTAATAATATTTCACATTATTATTGTTTTTTCTGTATTTATTATGAAAAAAAAATGCAGCCTTAATGAGCATAAGAGACTTTGATCAAAAACATTAAAAATAGTAATGTTTCCAAACTTTTGTTTGGTAGTGTATATCTATAAATAAGGTGGAGGATACAGGATTACCAAGC
Organism: Megalobrama amblycephala; assembly: GCF_018812025.1. Lineage (NCBI taxonomy): Eukaryota > Metazoa > Chordata > Actinopteri > Cypriniformes > Xenocyprididae > Megalobrama > Megalobrama amblycephala. The sequence continues at coordinate 3,996,018 of NC_063056.1, forward strand.
CATCCAAATTCAGCAGAAAAACCTCTGTACAGCACTTAAATGTCAGGGAATCCCAGGTGGATCTGATACTGAGGGCATTTTCACTGGGTCATGAAGAAAGCTGCCCTCCTAACAGCTCCAGAACAATGAGCAGTCTGTCCCTTCACACAAACCACTGGTGCCAAACATCAGGACTTCACAGAGAACCCACAAAATAAGCCAAATGGAGTTCAAGAAAGCAAGTCTTGATTGTCCAGAGGAGATAAAAATTTGGGAGTTGTAAAAACGGAGTAAATTCGGTTGGCAGTTCACCTTTTAGTGCTTAATCGCGTTCTGTACACACAGTTCAGTAAAATACGGGAATGACAACCGCATTCTACAAATGAATTAACTCCCGAAAAATACAGGTAGTGACAACCGCATTTACAGAAATTCTACGCAGTGTGTACAGAACCGAACTGAACAACTAGTTGTTATTGAGGTTTTTTTAACATGCATCTCTCTTCTGTGTGCGCAGTGAATCACAGGGAAAGCAGTTCGAGCCTTGACTCATTAGTGTTGCCAGATCTTGCTAGAAAATAAATAAATAAAACCAAAATATCGCGACCCGTGTCTGCTCACATTAATAACTCCATAAATCCGATCGCTTTATTGCTGAAAATATCAAGTGTTTTGTCACTGTAATATTACTTTGGTCACAATAACGGATACCAAACACGCGAGACGCCAGCTCGTCGCTATGGTTTCCAAGCTGTCAATCATCGCAGTTTTGAGAGCGAGTCGTGTTCCGTACACACATGCAACGATAATTTAGGGGATTCACTCCCGCATTTAAATGCGGTTGTCACTCCTGAAACACACTACAGTGTGTAGGTGGCCAGTAACTTTTGGGTTTCTCTTTCACACTGTGCTTAACCCTGGGTTACTGTCATTCTAAAACACCGCTTTTAACCCTTAATTTAGCAGGTTTAGTGCTGCTTTTGCGGTGTTACCCCACATTGCGGTGCCAAACTTGTACAGTGTGAAACAATGTGAAACAATGTGGTGTTAAAATGTTACAGCTAGACGCTTAACAACAGACAGCCAATCGCGTACTCATATTTGCCTGCTTTGGACAGAAACTCTGTGCATTGTATATAAACAGTAAATTCAGCGTTTGAGAGGAAAAATGTCAAATGCTGACAGAAAACGTGCAATTTGAGTGAAGAAATGAAAAGTATCTTAATATACTGTAAAATATTTTATTTAAGAGTATATTTTACATGAAAACACTATCAGCAATTCAATGTGTTACTTGCCTTTTCCTTTCCCTATTTGTGAAATTTACTAGCAATTTCTGAGTGAACATTGTTTCAAAGTAAATCCAACACATATTTTTTTTTTGTCATTGTACTTTAAGTCATCCCTAAAAACTTGCTGGTGCAGAAGCCTATGTCACTTCCTGTACAACTTTTCTGAGGTCCATGAAGTATGTTCAAAAAGAAGACAGAAATCAAAGTATTTCTTCTTGGCCCGTTGAGATTTTAAGTATTATGGGGGCTTTGCAATGTTTTCCTTCTCACTTTCCCTTATATGGGCCGTTTGTGTAGTCCATGACGCTATTTTCTATGCAAGTCTCTCTGCTTGGCAAACCTCTCTGATCTAAACACAGCATGAGTTCTGCTAGAGGATATTACTGAGAGATCAGTTTGAGTGTAGAAGTGTTAGAGGATTGATCCAACTGAATCCCCAGCATTAAAAAAAAATGTTATTCTAATTTGGACCACATTCTTATTCTAAGTTACACCACAAAACTAGGACACATAGACAATGTCTACACTGTAGAAGAAATCATTTAAACAGTATCTATACTGTCTGATGGCTACAGTGAACAAAAATTATGGACAAATTGCAACCGAAAATTTTCACTTTGGTGTCTACAGTATTTACTGTTTAGCATACTGTATTTTCTGAAATATAAAAGTTGCGGGGTTTATCATCATTTGAAACATGCTTGTGAGTTTTTTGTCCTCTCAATGCAATTATGAATTATAGCCAGGTGCAACTTATTTTCCTGGACAATACAGTATCTATTTATTTGACAAATAGCCATATAATAATGCAGGATAAAGGCCTGTTCACACCAACACAAATGTTCTGCATGAAAACTCAGTACAGTACAGAGATGAGAGCCAGTTACAGATTTTTACTCTTCTATTCACAATCGCTAAGGAAAATAATCTATTTATGTGTTTTATGTAGAGGCCGACCGATTGATCTGTTCTGCAGATTAATCAGCACCAATAACTGATAGCTGGAACAAATGGTTATCGGCAAAAATCCATACCGATAGTTTTTCTGGGTTGCGTCCGTTGCTGGAGTGGCTGAGAAGGGTCCACTGTAATTATACAGTACAAGAGTGGCCTCTAGAGGCGAAATAAAAACTATCACTAATGCCTCGTGGTGTTTGTTTTGACACGAGACTACGCGCTCAGAGAGAGACACTTCAGATATAGATTTAAAACAGACAACAAAACGTTATTTTATACAGTCAGTCACTACCGTATGTGTTTTCATATCATTATAAAGTAATTAATTTGTTGACTAGATGCTGCATTAGTGGAGAACAGCAGTGTTTGCCGTCGAGGCTGAGAGGACGCTAACATTAGTAGTACCTCAAAAAGGTTAAACAATGCAACAAAAACACACGCAAGACTGACCCAAATGTTTAATGTCACGATTGTTACCATCTATTTGCATTAGTTTATATCCAGCTGGTCGCCTTTATGCATTCCTTATGCAGCAAAGTTGCATATTTAATGCTAGTGACGTGAGCAAATTGATATGTTCGTGCAGCTGAGAGAAACACATTAACAAATCAGAAACGCATCCAATTTCAGTTCTTTTTTTATCAACACTGTAATACATATTTTGTTATTTTGATTAGATAATCATCAAGTGTTCTAAAATAGAAGCAAATAAAGTGTGAGAGTACAACATACAACATACAATATATATACTTTCAAACCAATAATTATTCAGACATTTTTTATATATTTTTACTATGGGTGCAGGACACTATAGTTCATTTATGTAAGTGAGGACAGCAAAATAAAGTATACTGTGACATATTATACCCAAAGATTCTTCATACAGTGGACTACCAGTAAAATTGATAAAAATTTGGAACCAAAAATGATTCACACTTTGACCTGACCATGTTTTGCTTAAGTGTTTTCTGACATAATAAAGATACATTTTTTTCTGACACAGTTTAACTCTGAGATCTTGTCATATTTTATTACCATTTTTTAAACTATGGTGCTCAAGGTGTCTGGATAAATTTTAGTTTGACTGTATGTAATACATTTTTATTACCTTTTAAAGTTGTATCTCTTAATATTAATGCACTATGAACTAGCATGAATGATCAAGGTATAATTAATATTAATATTTATATCTAAAAAGTGCAATACATTTAAAAAATTTTTTTTTTTTTTTGTATAAAAGTTCAGCACTATTTTAGACGTTATGTTTGTTTTTATTCAGTATCCATTTTAAAAACTTAATCGGTTGATTACTCCGTTCCATTGGTGGTATTCAAATGTTTTTCTTCTTCAGCAACGAGCAAGTTTGTTGACATGTTTATAGCAAGCAATCTGAATAACACATCTGGTTTACCAGCACAGACATTTGAAACTAACTCCTATTTCCATGCTTCTATGGTATGTACACAGAGTGGTATTATGAACTTGCAACGCATTAGCCAAGCACTGGGGTCTTCATTTACGCACTGCGCTCTGACCTAAGAGATCAAACACCTGTTTCTCTCATTCCCTCTCTGGCTCCAGCTGACATAACAGATCAGACATTCCTCCCTCCGCTCATCTGAGCCGTCAGCCTACCTCACTCGCACGCTCCCCTGCATTCCTCTCCAGCAGGGAAACTGCTCTCTCCTGCGCAACTATGAGCCGCGCATTCTCACTATCTTTAGTCTCGTAATCCGTGTAAACAGGTGGACACGTTCGCTGCGCTCATAACAAGGCTCTGGACACACACAGAGAACAAAAGAGCCGTTGCAGAGAGCGACGCTGTGGGTCAAAGGCAGTCATGCAGAGGAGAAGCTCAGGAATGCTCATTTTCCTTCAAATAGCTCCCATTCCCAGGGGCCAGAGCAGAGCTAAATAAAGTGTGAGGAAACAAGACTGGATGAATGCATGGAATGACGGTTTATCTGAGCATGAGTTCTGTTTAGTTTAGTTCACTCAGACCCAACTCTGTTTCCTGTCAGCCTATATGCTCTGAACACACACATATGCCTGAGTCACAAGCTAAAAACGCAAATGACTCACACAGCACGGACAAACTGAGATCAAACACTGCCCAGAACAACTGCTTCCTCAAGACTAAATATGACAGTCACTCCAAAACATACACGAGGGTGAATTCAGGTTAATCGGGACACATTTTAATAGTCATCTCAATTGCAAAAACTGTCCCAATCAACCTGAATTCAACCTACACTTACATACTAGCAACAAACATGGACAAATAATTCCATCATAAGGCTGTGTGTCCACCAAAAAGTTTTGGCACAGCTCTCCAATTGTTTTCAATGGGAGAGCTGTGTTTTTTTTAAAATGGCAGGAGCTTAAAGAGTGTCTATTTCATGCTGAAGCGCTGAGCGCTCTGCATTTTTTACCAGTTGCCGAGAGTTTGAATGTTCAACTTTGGGTAAAACGCAGCGTTCATTACTGTCACTTTGTACCCAGCCATCCAATCACAGTGGAGGAGGGGCGGGACAAATACCACAACAACCAACCACCACATTCTGCTAACAACAAGCATAATAATGTAAAAAAATAATTTAAAACAAGAGCCAGAGCAAATACTTTACATTGTATTGACATTTTTATATAGAAAAATGTACAGAAACATCCTGGCGCAATGCGGCACAAGGCGCAACGCAAGTGTTTTTTACTAGTTTCAGCCCAACGTAGTTATCATTTTCACGTCCTGTGCCACATTGTTCAAATAGCAAATGCATTAGCGCCCATTTGTGTGTCCATGGGCGTGCTGGTCTGAAAATGAGGTGTGTTGAGGAGCATTGTTGGCGTGTTGCTATTTTAAGGCAACTGAAAAAAAACGGCGCCACTGACCAACAAAAACCTGGTCTAAAGTCAATGGCACAATATTTGTTTTGTTATTTAAAGAGCGCATTAGTAATTAGTAACCTACATGCAGGTGCACAACGTGCATAAACTCTGCTTATTACACACACCGGGATGCGCAGCAGCACACAAACATGCCAAATATTAAAAATAAAAGGATTACAATGTAAAAGATTATTATTGTGTACACAAAGATAAAAATGCTTTGGTGGAATCCGGCTTTTCCCATAGATGGTCTGCTCGTGCGCGAGGTTAAAGCCGTTTCCTCACTAGAGAAGCGTTTAGTGATGCGAGCGCAACTGGCTTTTAAAGGGAATGGAAGATGACACTCTGATTGGTTTATTTCACGTTACGCCCAAAACACACCCATTACTCATTAAGAGAATAGGGACAACCCTTTTGGACCGACCATTTTTCCCATCCTTAAACTAGCAAAAGTGGATTTGGACACACCATAAGCGCAGTTGAACATTTATAAGATACAAAAGATTGCGTTATTGTATTTTGAATAAATGCTGTTCTTTTGAACTGTCTATTTAACAAACAATCCTGAAAAATCTATCAGGGTTTCCACAAAAATATGAAGCAGCACAGCTGTTTTCAACATTAACCCTCAGGGGTCTGAGGATTTTTGGGACCCTGGAGAAGTTTTGACATGCCCTGACATTTGTGCTTTTTTCAGTTGTTCATAAACATATTAATGGAAAAAGTGTCATTACACTGTATTCAGCACAAACTAGGCTACAATAATATGTGAGGAACATGTATGTACATGTTTGTGTTTTTGAAGGAATAACGTTTATGCGTGGTTATTGAAAAAACAAAAAACTTAAGTCACTGAAATAAAGCTAAAAAATATATATTAAATCTTTGTTCACAAGACTTCTGGGTATTTGAGGTTGTAGACTAGAGTTTTTGCTTCAAAATGAGGTAAAAATTATGCTGCCTGCTTGTTCATATAAAACAATAGAGAGATTTAAATTTTCTAAAACATCTTTGGTCAAGAAACAGTATGCGTGGAGGCGTGAATAATCATGAATAATGGGTGATTCTCACCTGAGAAGACAAAAGAATCGCATAAAGAGCTCTAATGAGCTGCATAAATAATGAGCTCTTTCAGTCAGGTAGGCTGTGAAAAAACCCTCTGTTGATCATGTCTCAAATCTCATGGTGAAAATCAAACATACAGAAAAAACAGCAATACTGTGAAATATTATTACAATTTAAAATAATGGTATTCTATTATATTCTTTAAAATATAATGTATTTCTGTGATGCAAAGTGTCTGAACAATTATGTTACCTCTATGGCATTTCATATAGGCTTTTAGCTTAAAAGCATGCACATTTGGAGAAATATTGATGGATTCTCATATGTTTGTCAATTTTCTATACAGAGGAGTAATATTCAGGATTTACTGTCATACTATGAGTGCTGGATACTGTGTTTTCAATTCATACTTGCAGCCGGAGGGCGCTCTGCCCCTTTTGTCCACAAATGCCTGAGCACTAAAGAAGAATAGGCAATCCAGGAACTAACCGAACTAACAGAGGCCAGAGATCGCTAACTATGGCTATTCAAAACACTTTTGAAGACAATAAATACACGATTGAGACGATGAATGCATGTATTGACTGAATTTGCGTCTGAATAGTGCTCCCTCCGTGGGCGTGGCCGCATTAGCGGATAATGAGCTGAATCACGGATTTCTGACATGGCTCTCTTTTCATACAGATTACATAAACACAGAATGTTTGTTTTCGATTTGACTTACACGATTTAAAAACTGACATTTCAACGTTTTTTTAGACATAAGTCTAATTTTTTTGTGATTAGTATTCACTAAGTTACAGTTCATTTTCTGAGAACTATCAGATTGGACTTCGTTCAGAGGGAGACGAGAGATCACGCATCATGTTAGTTTTCTTTATTTTACAAAAAGCACAACATTTTGTTTTTACTCTGAGTGTACACAAATAAAAGATATTCCACAGATTAAAATGGTGTATAACTCTTAATTGTATGTGCAACATTGACAGAGTATTTTGAGTCTCTTTCACACTGGTTAGAAAAAAAACGCGGTGATCACGCCGGCGTGACCACCGACCCCAGAGTGTTAATAATAGGGGTGTGACGAGACGAGACACGAGATGAGATTTTTACACAGTATTTTTAAGAAACCCTCAATGATGAAATGCATTACTAGAAAGATAGTCTGCAGGTGCATTTGAAATGTTTCTACTTATTATCTTGTAATGAATGTCATTTCAGTTCTACTTTCTGAGTATGAATTATATGCAGTAAAAGACAACAATACTCAAGCACTGTTAAAGGTTTTTCCACAAACTCAACTGACTGGCTTCTCTCACACGAGTCTCTTCAGATCTTACTGTACATGATTGATGAGCTTCTTCTACATTTGACCTCCTAACTGAACTCATTTCCACAAATTGATTATAGAAATAAAAAACACTATAAATAAAAATGAATAAGTTTTCTCTTTGTCTTATTAAGTGTGAACAATAAGTGCAACCATAATCAAAGTACTCTCTCAATATTCAAAGTGCAAATAGAGACCAAATTTTTCTTCAAGCATGATACAGAGCTAGCTGAGAGACGGTTACAGCGACACAGCCCAGCCTGTGATAGCTTTCATTTTGGGAGATGCATCAGGGAGCCACTTTCAAAATGTGGGGTATTGAAATCACATTTGAATGTGCTCTCGTGTTTTACTTTTGCTTTCACGATCGCACGTACTCTGTGACTAGGGAGTATCCTACAAGATAAGACATCTGTCAGACGCTTACGCTCTGTTGTGCAACGAATCCTCCGCCATGGTCTTGTCAGTCATCTCGTCACTTACTGTCATCACGTGATCAGTGAACTCTGATTCATGCTGCACTATGTATGACTCTGCAACTCGTGTTGGATTATGGATTTAAGTGACCATTAACCAGCTGAATTAAATGGTTTTTATTTCTATGAAAAGCAAAGTGACAGTGGAGGCATAATGTAAATGTAGCGGTGGCATATTCTATACTAATTTCACCCTCACACTCCATCATGGCAATATTGTGAGACAGCTTTTCACCTCAACGCAAAATCTCGTCACATTTTAATCTCCTGAGACCTCGTCAAACCCCTAATTGATTTGAATCAAAAATGTTTCTTGAGCAGTAAATCAGCATATTAGAATGATTTCTGAAGGATCATGTGACACTGAAGCCTGGAGCTTTGATCACAGGAATAAATTACACTTTAAAATATATTGCAAAAGCAAACTGTTCTTTTAAATTTCACAATATTACAATACTATTTTATTTTATTTTTGATCAAATAAATGCAGCCTTGGTGTTCATAAGAGACTTCTTTCAAAAACATAAAAAAAAAAAAAAACATGAATTATTACAAACTTACATGATTATATAGCATTTTAAAATATAAAACCATGAGATCTCCATAAGCATTTCTAAGTTTTGAAAGGATTCACTTTAACAGACTGTTTCAACTGTTTCACAGAAATGAATCAAATTTAACAAATCAGAAACCTTTTCAAATGATTTCTCTTTATGCTGTTATAGTAAAGTAAATTGCGGGTAAATCATCTCTGATTTATCATGAGCTATAATGTAACCAAGATGAAGGCAATGCAAGTGTGAAATGTACATGCACTGAAGATATAACCAGAACGAGGGTGCATGTGTGAGATGGGTTTGTACAAGATACTTACTGCATGCGCTACAGGTGAAGCAGCTGTCATGGTACAGGCTGCCCATGGCCTGACATGCCTGACTGGCTCCATAAACAGCCTTGTTGCACTTCACACAGCTGCCTGCAAAAGAGCGAGAAAACAGGCCAGGTCACACTTTCAATTTCATTCTATATTCCATAACATCAACGTAAATTAAAAATAAGTAATAAGAACTTAATAAAAGAGTAATAGAGTAATAGAGAGAGAGAGAGCAGTGCTGCAGAGGAGTGGGCAGCTGTGCTGTGACTCTAAACACATTCATGTTTGTTCTGACTGACACATGTCTGATTTAACAGCACACTCATTTACCAGTGCTTCAGTCCATGGCAGACTAGATCTTCATGGGTCCACTTCGATCCTGAGACCCGGGCAGGTTCGAGCGCCTCGGACATGGGTCGGGTCTGATATTAGTAGCCTCGGGTAATTTGAAATAAATGTGCTCTTACCGAATGGACCCAAATTCTTTTAAAATATGCCAGCTTCCCATTATTTGTTTTGTGAGTTTAACAGTATTTTGTTATTTACAACAAATACATATCAAATACTTTTATGATAATGTTATTATCCCCTTCTTTTCTGTCTGTCTGTGCTTCTGTGTGTAAATGACCAAACCTTCCTGCGTGCAGCTCCATATAAAGCACGCTCTGAAACACCCGAGGCATTCGAGAGAATGAGTGTGGGGATCTGGGCTGGATTTCCCGAAAGCTTCTTAACTCTACGTCATTCTTAAATTATAGCTTAAGCTGTACCTTATCGATAATATGTGTTTCCCAGAAACGCTCTTAGTTAATATACCTCCTGTAAGCCATTTGTTCATAAGGCTGGTCTGGACCACTCTTAGCTATACATTATCACTGTTGACAGTCAATACGAATATAATTCTGAAGTTGTAATACACCCAGTGTTCAATTAGGATAATGACAGAATAAAACGCAAAGATTCGCTGCTAAATTCAAATGTGCTCTGGCACTGAGCCAGAGAGAGACGTGCTCAGCTCTTGTCATGTATCAACTATTCAGTGTTTTCAGCCACATCAGGTTTATGTTAGGTTTCAGACATTTAAATACACATTTGAATTAAGTACTAGGCTATATAAAAAAAAAGACATTTATAGTCAAAATCAAATTCTATGCCAATTTCACGACTTCCCCGCCCCTTTTGAGACTTTTTTCAAAAGTTTAAGGATAAATCTAGCAACTTCTTGGACAAATCTTATCTACATTCTTTTTTTCTTTTTTGCCCACTGATCTATATTAATATTTATATAGATCAATGAATTTGCCATTATGATGTCATCTAGTGATATTTAGCTCCCAGTTTTAGCTACTTTCAATTAAAAGCAGTTGGCAACAGCTGCAATAATAACCCTTTCAATTATATAATTTGACGAAGTGTTTTAGTCATAGGCCTATAAGATATTCATTATGTACAGTACAGCCCAAAAGTTTGGAACCACTAAGATTTTTAATGTTTTTAAAAGAAGTTTCGTCTGCTCACGAAGGCTACATTTATTTAATTAAAAATGCAGTAAAAAAACAGTAATATTGTGAAATATTATTACAATTTAAAATAACTGTGTACTATTTAAATATATTTGACAAAGTAATTTATTCCTGTGATGCAAAGCTGAATTTTCAGCATCGTTACTCCAGTCTTCAGTGTCACATGATCCTTCAGAAATCATTCTAATATGCTGATTTGCTGCTCAAGAAACATTTATGATTATTTTCAATGTTGAAAACAGTTGTGTACTTTTTTTTTCAGGATTCCTTGATGAATAGAAAGTTCAAAAGAACAGCATTTATCTGAAATACAAAGCTTCTGTAGCATTATACACTACCGTTCAAAAGTTTGGGGTCAGCAAGAATTTTTATTTTTATTTTTTTGAAAAGAAATTAAAGAAATGAATACTTTTATTCAGCAAGGATACATTAAATCAATCAAAAGTGGCAGTAAAGACATTTATAATGTTCCAAAAGATTAGATTTCAGATAAACACTGTTCTTTTGAACTTTCTATTCATCAAATAATCCTGAAAAAAAATATTGTACACAAATATTTTGTACAATTGTACACATTAAATGTTTCTTGAGCAGCAGATCAGCATATTAGAATGATTTCTGAAGGATCATGTGACACTGAAGACTGGAGTAATGATGCTGAAAATTCAGCTTTGCCATCACAGGAATAAATTACTTTGTGAAATATATTCAAATAGAAAACTGTTATTTTAAATTGTAATAATATTTCACAATATTACTGTTTTTACTGTATTTTTAATTAAATAAATGTAGCCTTGGTGAGCAGACGAAACTTCTTTTAAAAACATCTTAGTGGTTCCAAACTTTTGGACTGTACTGTATGAAACAATGAAGTTAACTCTATTTTTCTCCCAGTTCACCGGAATAGAATATATCATAAAATTCATGATATAGTTAACAAGCTTGTGAATATTTTAGGAAAAAATCTAAATAAACGCGATATCTACATATCCGTCAGCTGCATGACACGTCTCCAAGGAATTAATACGTTCTAAAATAATGTTCTAAAATAACAGTCGCCTTAAACTCACGCTGGGGCTCAGCTAGAAAAGCCCCCAGAATATAGGTAAATTACAACATAGATTTGGTTTGCAATTTGGATTATTTTTATAAGATCACATGAGTCCTAATAAAAGCTATTTCTACTTCTGAAGTGCTTCTTTCATAAAGGCCACAGCTTTCTCACATAATGCAGTGAAGCAGCCCCTACATAGAGTGAATTATCGATTGTCGAGCCATCGATATCAACCAATTCAGAACCGCAGTCATGGACAGCACCTGGTAATGTCGCACTTAAGATATACCTTAAGCAACCTCCTTAGGTATAGTTCAGGGAACACGCCTGGAAAAGTGAAGGTCTACCTTTAGAGTCTTCGTAGCGCTCTAAGAGACAACGTTATTGGGAAATCCAGCCCTGCTTAGTAATATTAACATAAATTACATTATCATTTGAGGTGCAACATAAAGCTTGTGCACTATTGCCAGATATTGATTACAGAAAACCCATCTAAATGCAGTTGATGCCAAACTAATGAACAAAAATTAAACCATAACTTCATGTTTTCCTCAAACTAAACAATGAGATAGTCCACAGAAAACATTCTCCCACATTTTTGATCTACAGTATTGGCCAAAAGTGATGTCCGGAGGGGATATTTGTTTTTAATAGGGGGTTAAACAGATCCCGGTTAATTGCAATTGATTTGTGCATTAATTGCAAGTTTAACCACCATAGAGTTATAATTTGCACATGTTCTGTCTGGTGAGTTTACACATCCAATAGAAACAATTCCAGCACTAGATGAGGCAAAAGAGAACTTAATTCGGTACTCATGCTCTGTTATTGGTGCACACAGCCGTACACAGAGAGAGAGAGGTGCATTTCAGATAGTTGAGAATTGATTTCTCTTTTATAATAATACACATAATTTCGTGTGTACGTGTCCATAAAAGTGCACTTGGATGAACACAGACACACAAAATTACGTCAAAATGCCCATCTCGGCAAGTATTCTTGTAAACACAGTCAGTTATGTCTTAAGTGAATGTGAACAGTTAAGAAAGAAATTGGATGTGTATTATTATATTGGATCTGTGCATTTGGTCTTAAAGTGACAGCAACATGTTCTGTTGTCTGTCATTAAGGTTAATCAAACAACAAAACAGTTTTAACAAAGATTACACTATATTTATACAGTGAACACTATAGTGTTTACATTTCTGTACCTGAAATGAATACTACAGTTAGACTTTACTGTATTTTTAACTTTGTATTGTATTTGTATTGTATTTATCTATGCTTGTAATCTGTGTATTTGTTCTTATTTTTTACTGACTGTTCACTTGCCTTTTTAAATAATGTTTGAATTTTATTAGTTAGGCAAGTAGTTTTTACTGTTGTATCAGAGTACTTAAAGTGTGCTTTAAGTAATAAATGGAAAGCAAAGTTGCCCCCTCCTTGAACATGTAAGTTTTCCTAGACCAGACACTAATTTCAAGCATTTCGGTTTTAGATCAAAAGGTTCATGAGAAAGATCGTGAGAAACAGTGTGTGCAAATGCAATTATAGTTTGCATCTGCAATAATTACATTTATTTTAAAGTTACACCAGCAAACAGTACAGAGAAAACTTAAAGTTTATGTGTTACATGCTAAAGCTTGATCTTACATGACTACAATTATTCACTAGTTAGCTTTTTGACAGGTTAGTAACTGGCTCTCTTTTTTGCTTTTGTGTAATTCCAAATTTATGTGGCTATTGCCGGTTATTATACAGCGCTGACGACAAACAGCCATATTGGGATGTATTTTGTGGACAGGGATTTTCCTTCTGCCATGTATCCGGCCACAGACCCAGTGTGTCAATGTGTCAACTAGGAGCAGTACTACAAGACTGATCAATGCAACCCCTAGTTAAAGCATGATAACACTAGTGTGCACAGTGCACTGAAGTAGTAGTAATAGTGCAATATTGCTTCAATATTGCATTGGCACTGCAAATAAAGCACTAAATAGAAATGGTGCATTAAAGTTTGATATATTGACTGATGCAATGCAAAGAAAATATCAATTCTAAATACCTGACGAGAACTGAAAATATTGTTTGTTTCTCTTGTGAGCCTGCTGCTTACCATTAGTAACACTACACTTCTGATGTTCACATTAGCACACACACATCAGATGGTAATGTGAGAGCTAATTAGTAAACAACCAGACCCTTATGACCTTCAGAGAACATTACATTAAGATGAGCTTGAGATAACTGTCCAGCTCAAGTGAAATCACAAGACTGGCTGTGAGGAAGGTGAGCTGCGAACACAAGAGGCTCTTTGTCCATGTCTGTTGGTTCAGGCTGGTCTACGTGGCATGTGCTAGGAGAACATTTAAGTAAGCATGAGCTGAGATAACAGCGTTAAACAGAGGGAGGGCCAGCACTGGCCCCACACAAAAGAGCCTCTGTTTCATCTGGTATTCAGCAAACATCATGCTAACAAGTTCTGCCCACTCAGCTAAGCCTGGTCCAAACGCACCACAGTCAGACTTTCTACACAAACGCCATCAGACTCACATCTGCTTCACAAAAAGGCTTTTCATTGAAAGAAGCAATTGAAGTGAAACACCATATTGTAGCACTTTTAAACTGAGTCTGGATTCAGTACAACTGGAGAATGTTACATTTTTGTAATTAATTAGGACCAGCATGACACACTGACATAATCAATGACGTCGATTATGAAAATATGCTGATTTGAGTGGCACGCGTTTACACATCATAATGTGTTCATACCCTATGATCGCGGCATCAGAAGTGTGGGAATTCTTTAATTCCTGTATGTCATGTTGTTCATGTGCATATAGACCTATGAAACTAAACGTAGATCGTGTAGATCAAGTCGGTGTAAGCAACATTTTCCAAATAAATAATACAACTTGTAAATAACGAAATGCTGTTTGAACACAGCTGTATTAAGCACATTGGGACTGACATCCGTATTCTAATGCTGTGTGAACACAGCCTGTATATTACTGTGAACAGAGTTGAATATGATTTTCTTCATTTTAATGGTTAAATTGAATTTTAGTAATCAAAAAGCATGTCTAATTAATTGAAATCATGAAACTTATACAATTTAACAACAATTTATTACAAGTTTACCAAAAATTACATATTTAGGGCCCTATGAAATTTTCTGTTTCAAGTTTTCTGGATTCCATTTTAATGGTTTAATTAAATTTTAATAATCAAAAAGCATGTCTAATTAATGAATTCATAACAATAACAAAATTAATTAAAAAACAAAACAAAAAATAATTTCTATGAAATGTTTTTTTTATTTTTTAGAAATTATGTGTTGTGTATTTTAATTTTTCTGACAATCAAATGAAGGCATAAAATATTTAATTTATCTTTTAATCATATGACATTAAACAAACTTTTTTTGTCAAACAAAGTGCTGCACAACGGAGCTTTACTGTTAAAATTAAAACATGGTAGAAAAATTGTGATTATTCCTTAAAAAAATAAAGTTTGAATAATAATGTATTATTATTATTAGTAGTAGTATTATTGTTAGATTTAGATGTAGCTAAATTCTACTGTGCAACAGCAATATATTTCTGTCACAATTTCAAGCTAAACTGAACTTTTATTTTGATGGGTTGCCGTGAAGACCTTTGAGCTTCTGTGTGTTTATGATATGATGATAGTTTTTCTCAAATGCTCATGAAGTGACAATCAGAGCGGCTCTGGAGATGAAGTTCAAGTGTTCATGTCCTCATATAGTGAGGCGGCAGAGGCTAAAAACACCGCAACCGGCACTTCAGTGTGCATGTGTGTGTAAGGTAAATGTAACCACGCGTCTGCGCCATTCGTTCACACAGAGACGCAGCACATGCAGGATTCATATTTAAAGCTGCAGTCCGAAATTTTGCATCTTTCATCTCTGTTTGAAACCTGCAATTGCAGTTGTTTGCAGAATTATTATCTGTACGTGCATTGTGCCTCGGCATTGACTCCTCAGAGCGGATGAATCTAATGCTTGCTGTCAGTCACCACATCGCTGTGGATACTGTACTTCAGAATCTCAGATTCTACATCTTGGAAGTATGATCAAAATAAGAATTTCACTGGAAAATGTCATCTGAACAAGTAACATGTCTGCCAATTTTTTTCTGACAGAGGGAAAAAAGCATTACAGTAAATCACGCTGCCAATGGTGATTAAATCTAGCGATCTTATTCATATCACGTCAAACTGTGCAAATTATTATTGTTGTTATACTTTGTTCTCAAATTTGTTAACATCAGCATTGCGTGACTATGTGTATTTAGTGTATATTAGCGTTACCTTTAGATTTCTGTACAGTCTAATCACAATTGTTAATTTGTCATACCATACAATCCGCCATCAAAATGATAGTATAATTATTGCAGCTGCTGTGAGAAAAGGCTATAAATGATCTGCCTCACACACGATATAGCCTACTAGCTGGGACTTCTTCATGTAAATAGACGTGACGTAATGACGCAAAGACAAGGCGACATGCTCGAATTTCCCACAGAAACCCATTAGTACCACCCGAATAATAAAACATATTACAAGCTTACCGTTGTGAATCGGGCTAAGGTAAGGAGATAGTTTTGAACACTGGCTGGTTATGTACTTGCTCAAAATTTAATTTGGGTAATTTTTTAACCAAAAAAAGTTATGGATAGCAGCTTTAAATCGTGTTTTAGCAGTTTAATATTCACAGACACTAGTCTATATCACGATCTGATTTAACTGTACTGACCTGCTTTTTATTTACTCATCAAAACTCTGACAAATTCAGTGACATTCCGCGCTGTACAGTACATTCCATTTTTATGACTGGATTTCGCGATTCCATCCACGTTTTCTGCTTCGCGGAAATCACAGGGCCATAACAGTGCCAATCAGAAACGAGCTTGTATCACCAAGTCAGTGAAAGCAACATTTTGCAAATAAATAATACAAGTGCATTTTGGATTACTATTGGCACTATGCACTGAAGTAAATCATATTCAACACTATTCACGGTAACATATAGGCTGCGGTCACACAGCATTAGAACACTTGAGAACTAGCATGACCAATCAATAGATTCCCATGAGCACCAGCACTACATCTCAAAAGACTAGATCTGTTTTTGTTATTCGCCAGCCCACATGTGCGTATTAATACATTCATGTTAGTATAGCCATGGTGCTAAATTTACACGTGCCAAATGCCACATGCAACTAAAAATTAGCTTTGGCAAGTGGGTAAAAGAGTTTCTTGCCAGTTGTCCCGTACTGTACTAGGAACAGACACATAATGATAATAAACACATAATAAACTGAACTGGCTCACGTGGGCAGGCACATGATTGTCAGCTCTCAGCTGTAAACAAAATGTCTGTTATTGCTTGCACAATAAATAAAATTCACATTTAATTTTAATAATAGGAAAATAATATCCTGTTTATTATTTGATTAAATTTGATTTGATTAAAATGGATGCACTATGGTTTAAATGATTTTTTGCCAAGTAGTAAAATTATTAATTGTGCAAGCCCTAATTTATATGTATATAATAAATATATTTTAAAAAATTATTACAGTAATGGCCCACTCTTTTTTCTGTTTATTCTCAACAGCTCCCTCTCACTGTAGTGGAGTGGTGACATAACATTATTCTTGTAAACGGTTTCTAGCACTTCAGTAATAAAAGTGTCCATATTTAAAATGCGTACACATTACTGTGTAACAGTGGCGGGCCCAAAGAAAATTTAAATCATCTAAATTACTTTACGTACAGTAGTTCGGGCGGCAGACAAGCTCAATCTTGTCAAATACTACAAATACTGTCCTTTTTCCCAGAATAGCTCTTTGAGCCACAGATTACAAACATAAATCAGTCCCACACAAAGAAAGTTCAGTTTCACAGTTGTATTTTCACCAAATCAACAAAAAAGAAAGCAAAAAAAAAAAAAAAAAAAAAGTTCAAAGCAAGTTCGAGTTCAGTTTCATAATTATATTCTCACCAGTCAACAAAAGAAAAAAATAGTGTTTTCATCAATTTGTTATTCAACACTAAGGATAAACAAAACAAAAAAGAAAAAGTAAAAGTTGGTGCTTATGAGGTAGAAGTATGATGCTTGAAAACCTCGGCAGATTCAACACTTCAACAAGAGTGAGAGAAATAACGAGAAGGAAAAAGGGGGAAAAAAACACATGCAACCATTAGAAAAGTAAATCACACCCATATTATATGTTAAAATAAAAAATTGTCTACATTTGCATTAATGATGCACTATGTAATATTTTCTGCCACTAGAGTCCTATTCAAAACAAAGGCATAGCTTGATGACGCCAAGTTTAAGCGCAGAATTATGGGACATGTGGTCTTCATCTCAACGGACGGTGGAAAAAAAATAGGGATAGGACTCGGGAACAAATCATGTTCATGCTCTTCAGCTCTGTTTATCATATTAGATACATTTGAGTGTGTTGAAAATGATGTTATAACGTTACTCTGTGCATTCGCTCGGCGGCTGCTGTGAGACACTGTTACACACTGCAGTAAGATAGATCGATTTTACAATATCATATTAAATGCTGGATGGTTGATAAATGGCATGCAATTAATTTTAAAACGTATTGTATGATGGAGAAAATTTACAAATAGCTGCAAACATTTGGGATGTTTTAAGTACTCAAGTGAACAAAATATATAACACTGGCCTAGTGAAAAAAAAATTTTTTTTTGTTTTTCCGTACTGCCACAACTGCAAAATGCAACAATTACTGTACAGTGCTTGCAGTGGTCAAAAAAGTATTTACAAAACTTTTGGAATGATCACTTCTTGTAGAATAAGGCTACATACACACTACCTGTGCTTCTATTACCCTTCAAATTTCGCAAATTGAAACTGCGAATTGAATTTTGCAAAAAAAGATTTTACGCTCGCATAAGGTGGTAAAAAGAAATATTTCGCAAAACTGCAATGGAAACAGTTTAACGCATTTACAGGTCACCTGGCATACATAAAAGTCGATAAATCTTTAAAGATGGCGTGCTATGTTTGGACAGAAGATGAGATGGGGTTCTTTATTAAACTTACAAAAAACAAAAGAATTACAGGAATACTGGATTCTAAACAACAAAGAAATGCCACAACTTATCAAGATCTTGAAGCAGACAGAGGTAAGAAACACCCAGAAACACCTCATACGTGGCCGCTCCCAAGTATAAGGGGCTTTGCTTGCCATTAATGCTTGGATAACACGCCTACGCCTCCTTTGATTAAACATAATGACTAGTGCAACTTACATCCGTTTCCATGATTTTTGTAATTACTTATTGCAAGAGGAAAAAAAAAGTTTTAGTCGCATAACATCAAAGGAAATGCTGTCATTTCGCAATCGTTTATTGACATTTAGAAAATATCACAAAAAGTTTTGCCCAAATCTGTAATGGAGACCCAGCTACTGTCAGTCCAAATACGATTATTTGTGCATCCAATTGGAATCTTATCTGAAATGATTGATTTCCACATTGTGTATCGCAACTGTTCAGATCCAATTTGTGTGTGTCACGGCGCTCTTTCGTTTTCCGGAATATCTGCATTGGTTTCTATGGCTATGAAGTTGCGTTGGTAGTTACGTGCCAAAAACAACAACAACCGCAACATAGAAGGGTTTGCAATACAGATGTTGTCTTATTTACAACATGACAATGACATGAGATTTTTTGCCATTCACACAGTTAATTCTGATCGGATTTCAATAGTATATGCACAAAAATCAGATTTGGACTGACAGTCTGAACAAGGCTTTTGTGAAACCTTGCTGTTTGTAAAAAAAACAGTAGGTAATTTGGCTGGGAATTTTTACGTTGGTCGTGGGAGAAAAACACAGATTTGGATGGTAATAAAACTGACCAGCCACTGTAAACGCTGAAATTACCTTACGTCCCCATGGGAATCAATTACTGTATGAATAGGGCTTAAAAAATCATAGCAGGCACACTATTGGGAGGTAGGCCAAAAAGTAATTCTGGACCCAGAGTACAGCCATTCAAGAGAGCAGGACATGAACTCAAGAGCTATGGGACAGGAAGCCAAGAATCCTAGACAACAATTAAGATAAAGCCATCTAGTCGACAGGGAGATTAAGGAATCCTTCATCAAAAGAGCACAGGGCACAAAGCATGAATGTCTGCTGCTGGTGTGTGTGTGTGCACAAGGCGGGACTCCCTCCACCCCCAACTCACATCTCATCCAGTGTCTCTTCCAAAACAAAACAGAGCCAAGCATAACCGACTCCAGACAGGGGGGGACGCCAACCATTTGGATGTCAGCAGAGGCGAAACCACCAATAGACTTCACTAAAGTCTTGTAATTTATCATCAGCTCTTTGTCCTTGTTTAAAATCCAGACATTCCTGAACATCCCTGCGGTGCAGCAGCTGTCAGACTGAGACTATAAACACCAGCATGGATGATTATGCCATTTACTGCCAACTCAGCATCCAGAACACATCAACAGGACACAGGTGTATGCAGAAACATCCTTCAGGCCTTCACTTGCTCTTCTCTTTTGGGTGTAAACAGAAAAGTTTGCTCATCAATAGAGTCCAATGGCAAGTATACAACATGTTCTCCAACCAATACGCCTATATAGGTCGTTTGTCACTTCCCTGAAATACGACCCATAGGAGCGTTTAATAAAGTTGCGCCCCTATCGACAATAGGACACTTTAATTTTAATGCATTGTACCCTTTTATCTGCGTCATATTTCGGGTTTTGCATAGGTCAAATGGTAGAGCATTGCAATATATAACAATATGCAATCATGTGATCATGCGATCATGGATTTGATCCCAGGAAACTCATGTGCTCATAAAGTGTGTATGCACTATAAATCACTGAGGGTAGGTTTAGGGGTGGGGTGGGTGTAGTCGTTAATAAGACAAATGGTGTAAAAAGACCACACATTGCATTTAAATGAACACGCATTTTGATTGGTAACGACAGTCATACATCATTTCATGATGACAGACTAACACGACACTGTCATCGTTTTTACACCAGCCAGAGGGCGCATGACTTTAAAACGTAAATATATGTCTTAATAAGGTGCTTGAAAAACGACCTATAGGGTCGTTTTTTTGTGGAGGACAGTCTGCAAGTATAATATTACACTATTTAGTAGGGCTGTGAATAGATTAAATTCACGATTCATAGTTTTTTCGATTAAATTCAAGAACGTTTTTTGCAAATTCATAACTTGATTCAAGACGATTTACAATAAAATTCAATGCAGTTCAACCGTTTTGATTCTGCATATTTAAGTGGATTCATAGGATGTCATCTGCACGTCTTTGGATTGTGGGGGAAACCGGAGTACTCGGAGGAAAGGCTGACATGGGGAGAACATGCAAACTCCACACAGAAAGGACTCCTGGCTCAGTCAGGACTCAAACCGGAGACTATCTTGCTGTGAGGCAACAGAGCTAACTACTGAGCTAACTGCTTTAAAAGTATTGTTAGTTCATGCTAAATATTCTGTAGGATAGTGTTAATGTATAGGCTACACAATCATATTACAGTGTTCCAGATGCATTATACATACATTGCTTTTATGGACTGACTACCTTAGAATTTCATGCACTTTCCCAACTAATCCTAAACTAACTTTTCTTCACGGAAAAGAAAGAAGAGTCCTATTTGTTCTTTTTTGAGGTTCTTTATCTTATTTTCATTTAAAATAAAATGCTACAGATGATTCATTCATTCATAAAATTATTCATTTGATTCTTAGCGTTTTAAATCGGTTATTGAACTAAATAAATGATTCACGATTCAAAAATCCATGTTTCAAATCAATGCATCTTCAGAATTTGTAATTGATGCATCGAGAAAATGAGTGGATTCTTTCACTACTATTTAGTGCTGTTTGTTAATGCAGGCATTATTACTAATATGGACCCTTTTCACATTTCTGGGGTTCTGAGAAGTTATCAAGTTGGGTAAACTCCTATAGTGGTGAATGGTAACTCCAGCAATTATAATTAATTTTTACATTCCCATTTGAAACCAATTGCGAAAGATAAAAGAGCATTTCTACACTTCTAACATTTCTAGACAAAAAATGCTGGGTTAAAAACAACCGAAGTCACCCAAAGTTGCATTACTATATGGCTGGCTAAAAATGAACCCCAAATAGGTTGTAAATTAAAAATCAGACACATAATTAATAGAGGCAATAACAATAATCAAATGATGAACATTTATTAATAAGCAATTTAATAAAGCTTTATTGTTTAATTATCATTCTTAAAACTTATTAATAAATATTCATTATTAAACATATTAATAAATGTTCATTTCAAACATACTTTGGGTTCATTTTAAGCAAACAATAACAGTAATTTTTAAACAATAGTTGAGTTAAATAAAACTACCCAGCAGGTTGGGCAAACATTTAACCCAACTGCTGGGTTAAAACAACCCAATTGCTGGGTTTGTCCATTTTCAACCCAACTTTGGTTGTTTTTAACCCAGCGTTTTTTAAGAGTGTATGACTTTCCAAAAGAGGAAAAACATATCAAGAGCTTGATTTCGGTAGTCAGAAGAGAGAAAGATGTCAAATTTGCCATCACTCCCTCAGCCGTTTTATTAGAAACACTCATAGCACACCAGTTTTCTGTCATTTTATACCAAGGTAATAAAACACAAAGTTTAGTCTTATAAATGTACTTAATTTAAAATTTGAAAATACATATAAAAAACTTTGCTAAATTTATAGTGCTTCATCACCCTATCTGTTCAAAGTAGGGGTCGACCGATTATCGGCGCCGATATTAAGCATTTTTATGGTTATCGGTATCGGTCATTTTCAAAACTGTTTTTGCAGATAAAATAATCGCTCTGTGGCCTAAAGCAAGCTCCGCAGGAATTGCACATAATTCTACACATTCCCGCAGGTTTCACGATTGTTAAGCGGGAAATTAACGCAAATATTTATGCACTATAGCATGTAGACCGAATCCAAACAGATTATCAGAGCAGCTCAGTTATTTTAAAACTTTCTGAGAGATGTAATTTCACAAACAGTTTGAGTGATTCAGCGGTACCGAGTCTCCCTCTCTCTCAAAATGTGCAAATGGCTTCACATCCATAGTATCCACATTCAGTTTGCTCTGCAAGCGAGCTGTACGCTGCAATATTAGCACGCGTTTCGGACAGTTGACGGAATCGGCACTTGCATGTCATTTTAAGTCATGCCAATTCAAAAATACAAGCCATTTTAAAACATAAAATACTTGCGAGCTCTCAAGAGACGGTCTTCAGTCAGCGCACTCAAAATGCCCGTCCTGGCGAGTATACACATAAACACGTCGGTTGTCTTCAGTGAATGTGAACAGCATGTGTAACAGTATGCTTTATGTCTTAAAGAGACAGCAGCCTTTAAACCTGCTACTGTCTACTACTGACTATCACAATCAAACAACAAAAGAAAATCTTTAATAAGGATTAATCTATACAGTTATACATTAATTTATACAGTTAAGGCTATGTTATTTTATATTGGATTATTATTAATATTATTATTAACAGCTCTCAGAATTAAAAATATGTTTAAAAGCATTTAAATAAAGTTTTTGTCAGAGCTCTTGTTATTCTTAATTTTGACATTAATTAAAATTTTTATACCAGACATATATATATCGGTTCAAAATATCGGTTATCGGTTTACTTTAATCGGTATCGGCCCTGAAAAACACATATCGGTCGACCCCTAGTTCAAAGGGTCCATTGGTGATACTTAGGTTACACTATTTCCATTTTCTTCAGGAAATATAAAGATCTAGTTTTAAAAACCCTTGTCCAAATAACACTTGTAACGGCCTGAATGATATTTGACATTTCCAAGGCTTTGAGAGCTCTAAAAAAAGAAAAATGTGTGGGGTTGACAATCAAAGCAAGGTACTTGAATCACCCACTCCTCAGTTAACATAAAAAAATCCTTGATTCTGAGTTCATGCAAGGCTAAAGGCAGCATTTGTCACACAATCTATTTTCTGGCATGAATCAGAGAGCGAGTGACAGTTTCAAGCCAGAGTACAGTACAAAGGTCAGGAGGATGTGAGCTGTGCAGCGTGTGTTTAATAGTTAAATTTAAACCAGCTATTCCCCAGTGATCACATTATACAGCACATATAAACAACCAATGTCCAGAGACATGCTTAAAGGAAACGATTTGTGTGTCTATGTAGGCTTTGTATATCTACATTGTCTACATTGTATATTGTATCTTTTCTGCAATCACAGTAACAAATGCTAAAGATACTTCCCACACACTATGATGGCTCTGTGCTTTTCCAGCAGGAAATTCCTATAGCAAAGAGAGTTTACAAGAGCTCAGTGGCAAGAGCAAAAGCAGCTAGGGACTGCTGGACCATCTGAGAATTATTCTACACCGATACCTCAATGCACAACAGTAAAACCTCTCAGTAATCGATTTAGTTACAGAAGGAACTGATTCATTTTGCTGTTTTTCACCCATCTACTATGCAAGACATTAGTGGAACTGGAACATGTGAAGAGAAGCACATCAGACGTCAACATTGCCACCAGTTATCCAGTAAAGCCAAAATACTGAACTAGTTTAGGAACATGTGCTCATTAATAGGGTCCAAATGAGATTCTGTTATTCTGCTCCTTCTCGTGTGTCCTTTTGTCATGTGGTGACTAACACTCAGAGACCACCCACGTTTTCCTTACGTAATTTAGTAGTCTACTTGGGCGCCGAAGTGTTACAGTTTTAATGGACCTCACTCAGGATAGATGGCATATTTAATTTGAAGCAGATGAAACTGAGGCTATGAGGGATCAAAGTATAGTCCATTCAATGGGTTGTACTTTGTTGTACAACAAAACACTGAAAATATTAATGAAAAAAAAAAAATGTGCTGTGAAAATTAACTGTGACCTAAAAATAGGGCTGGGCATTATGACGGTATATCGTGACAGCGGTATAAAGTGTCTATTGTTAGAGATTTTACTGTATCGTTTCTTTCAGGCATGTAAATATGTCCGCGTAGCACAATACTACTTAAAGTAATACATGTGAGACTGATAAAGAAACATGTACGAATGACAAATAAAGAGTGGGACGTGTTTGATGTTGAGAATTATTATACTGGTTAGTATATTAGTATTAAATTAGTTATACTGATTATTATATTGGATCAGTGCATCTGGTCTTAAAGGGACAGCAGCATAATAAATGGCTGTCTCTTTATTAACGTTAATCAAACAACAAAATCACTCACTGCTTTTGACTGAATCACTTGTATCTTTAATAAGAATCAGTTCAAATTTGATTCATACAGTGAAGACTATGCAGTGTTTTAGTTATATACTTGATTATTCCATTTCTGTAGTTTTTCTTACTACATTAAATAAACCTACACTCTAAAAATGCTGGGTTAAAAACAACCCAAGTTGGGTTGAAAATGGATAAACCCAGGAATTGGGTTGTTTTAACCCAGTGGTTGGGATAAATGTTTGCCCAACCTGCTGGGTAGTTTTATTTAACTCAACTATTGTTTAAAAATTACTGTATTGTTTGCTTAAAATAAAACCCAAAGTATGTTTGAAATAAACTATTAATATGTTTAATAATGAATATTTATTAATAAGTTTTATGAATGATATTTAAACAGTAAACATTTATTAAATTGCTTATTATTAGTGTTGCCTCTAGCAATTATGTGCCTGATTTTTAATTTCCAACCTATTTTGGGTTCATTTTAAGCCAGACATATAGTAAGTTTTAAACAATAAGGCCCAGTTTCACAGACAGGGCTTAGGCTAAACCAGGATTAGACTGTAGTTCAATTAGGATATTTAAGTAGTTTTTATAAACATACCCTAGAAAAAGACATTGCTGGTGTGTATCTTAAGACAAAACAGTGGCAGTGACATATTTTAAGATATGTCAGTACAAGTTGCTTTCAGTTAAAACAGCTTAAGTCTTGTCTGTGAAACCGGGGGAATATGTTTGCCCAACATGCTGGGCAGTTTTAACCCAATCGCTGGGTTTGTCAATTTTCAACCCAACCTGGGTTGTTTTTAATCCAGCATTTTTTATAGTGTACTGTATCTGAAAAAATGTAAAGTGTATTTAAGTTATATCTTTGCTCTATTGTATTTTTCCTACTGTGTTTAATTTGCTTCTTTGTTCTTATTTTTCATTAAAATAAAATAAAAATAGCTATATGGAGATAAATTTAGTGCATCATCCGGGTATTTAAAGTGCAATTTTTCTTTCTGAAATTTTCTGTGTGAACACACTACTCGCACTATTTGTACTTAAAAACGTCAGAATAGTGCACAAGTACGTGAATTGAGACATTTCTCAAAATATCCTCTTTAACGCTCCACAGAAGAAAGAAACTTTTGTTTTGGAAATATATGAGGTTGAATTAACAACAGTATTTTAATTTACAGGTGAACTACCCCTATAAATATACATATAGTAGTTGAATTAATATATAAAATACTGTTGTTAATTCAACCTCAATGAGGTTGAATTAACAACAGTATTTTAATTTACAGGTGAACTACCCCTTTAAATATCCCATTTTTTGGGATAAATATCCCATTTTTTGTATAGTATAATGCAATGTAAGTCGCTTTGGATAAAAGCGTCTGCCAAATGCATAAATGTAAATGTAAATGTAAATCTTCCCTGAGCTTCTTGACTTTAACCAAAATCCTTTTACTCCTATGTCAATAACTTGTAACTAAAATAAACTGAAACTAATCTCAACATTGAGCATAAAAGATAATAAAATACCTTATGTGTTTGGTTTTGCGATATAGCCTGCAAGAGACATTTGGCAGGTCGTTTGCAGAGGCAAATGTGAATGAATACAGATTTGTTTTGCAGGAGGGGGCGAGGGGTGGCAATGTTAGTTTAGGGTGGCTTCATACTCAGCAGGCACTGTGCGACAGGGAGGAAACTTTCCTTAGTGAGAAATCTCCATTAGCTTGAACTTTTCAAGGAAAACATACTCAGCCTAACTCAATGGAAAAAAAGAAAAGAGCTAACAGCAAAGTCTGCCTTTGGTGATTAAACCGTGATGAAATAAAAGAAATTAACAACAGATGAGGAAGAAAGCAGGCCCAGGAATAGCTTCTGGAAAGGAAAAAGTCTGGAAAGGCACCGGCAGCAGGGATCTACATTGCTCTTTCACACACACAATTGACTGTATGGCTCATTGTGGCAAGAACCACACACACATATATGGAGGGAAGGTCAAGTGGAAACAGGCAGAGGGTTTTTCAATCAGCAAGCTGCTAAATACAATTGCAGATGTGAAAAAGATAAATAGAAAAACACACTGGCAGTGATCACGTTGTGCTTACCAAAGTACTCAGCCTTTGGCTGGACGTCCATCTCCTTTTCCAGCCGTTCAGTTAGAGCTTCTAATTTTATTTCAGCCGCAGATGGCCCCTGATCTGTCTGTACTTGGAGGGTCTGGCATGGCAGTTTGAGTGCCCGAGAAGGGCTGGGAGACTCATCACGGGACGACTCCACAGGGGCCGCCACTGTGGGAACAGCCGTTGTCAGGTTACTGGGTTGGAGTGGCTCACCTTGCTTCCCTCCATGGGACAGTGGAGGTGGGGTCACCTGGGTAAGGGAGGGGGTGCCAATGTTATGAGCTGCCCCGTTTTGTGTTGGTCCACTGGCAGAGATGGGTTGACCAGGGCTAACTTGAAGAGGCTGGTGATATGAATCCCTATATGTTCCTGTGGGTGACTGTGAGGGAGACTTCCCTGAAGGGGCAAAGGTTTGAGAGAAGCCCTGGGACACTGGAGAATGAGCTCCATGTGGGCTAGAACTGTTCGAGAAAGGAGATGATGGCACCTGAGAGGGGTAGCCGCTTCTTGACGCCCATGTGCCAGGGGGGCTGGTTGAGGGCGATGCCCGGGCTGGCACTGGTATTGGGTTAACAGCATTTCCAATCTCCTTACTGCTGCTGGATCCATCGTGTAAGCCGGCTGAATGATGTTTTTGTCCTTCGTAAGATATGTATGGAGTCACATTGGCAGTGCCAACCATTGGTCCGGACATGATGGGTGGTTTGGCTGCTGCTTCACCTCCTTGTCTATAACTATTGATGGGTGGTCTGTCTTTGGTGTAAAATGTGTTATCTGACACTTTCAGATTACTTCCATTGATCCTTGCTGGCACACTTTCGCTTCTTGCCATCTCCTCTTGCTGTTTTTGCATGTGTATTTTGGTCATTTTTGAGGCAAAAACCCTCCTGGTTTCTTCAAAATCCGGGTTGTTTCCTGCATCTCTCTTCACGCGAAATAAGCCGTCCTTCGATGCTTCATACATGTTCAAGTCCTCGATGAATTTACTCGCCTCAAGTCCCAAATCGTCGTATTTATCCATGTTTACAAATGGAAACACACTCAGAAAGTTTAAGTTTTAAGGATCTCCAGCAGTGGGTTTAGTCAAACCATTGAAGAGGGGGTGATGGGGAACAGCTGTTCACCTGTGAAAATCAACGGACAATAATA
The DNA here is from genome assembly GCF_018812025.1 of Megalobrama amblycephala. Taxonomy (NCBI): domain Eukaryota; kingdom Metazoa; phylum Chordata; class Actinopteri; order Cypriniformes; family Xenocyprididae; genus Megalobrama; species Megalobrama amblycephala. The sequence goes on from NC_063056.1 coordinate 4,024,045, forward strand.
ATAATGTCACTCAAAACTGAAAAAGCCACGTGACGAGTTTAAGTTTCCACACAGATTACATCCACTAAAAAAGTAAAAAAAAAAAAAAAAAAATACTCCGCTAAGTGAACAGGAACAGTAAATCTGAGTAAAAACTAGTGTAAGTGAAGACAGCGACAAAAAGCAGAAACTCCAACGAACTAAAGAAACGGACACGAGCAAAACTGTGCGCTTCCGTTAACTTTCGGAGACAGCAGTCGGTTTAAGTCTGACGAAACCCGACAGAAACTGTAAAATCTCCTCAACACCGGACGAGAGCTAGTTTAAACTGCTCCTTTAATAAACTCTTCTCCTCAATGAGAGAGATTGAGCGGCTCCCGCCTCCTCTGCTCGCGCCGAGTTCAGTGTGTGAATGAAGAAGCGCGAGACACTGGCAAGAGCGCGCGACCAGCTGTGCGGTTCACGAGCGCGCTCAGAGGAAAACAGGACCGCGGGGAGCCGCTTCTCACGATCCCCAGGATAAATAATCATGATCAGTCTTTCTGGTACTTTTGAGAGCTTGTACTTGAAAGAGAAGCGGACTCTCTATACTATCATGAGGTTGCGTTGTAATTTCACATGATTAAAGTACATTGAGGAGAATTTGCTCACCACAACACACATGGAAATAATCCAGCACTTCATTTTATAGCCTATATTATAGAGAATTTGACATCTAACGTTTATTTTGAGATGGATGCCAAATGAGGACAAACAAAACTGAAAAATTTCAATGAAAGGTTTTTATTTAAAGGATTAGTTCACTTTCAAATTAAAATGTTCCTGATAATTTACTCACCCCCATGTCATCCAAGATGTTTATGTCTTTCTTTCTTCAGTTGAAAAGAAATTAAAGTTTTTGATGAAAACATTCCAGGATTATTCTCCATATAGTGGACTTCAATGGAGCCCAAACGGTTGAAGGTCAAAATTAGTTTCATTGCTCATTTTCTTAAAAAAATGTTTAAAATTTTTATACGTTTTAACCATAAATGCTCATCTTAAACTAGCGCTCTTCTTCTTCTCTAGAATTCCAGCAGTGTAGACACTGCTAAGTGTATTACTGCCCTCCACAGGTCAAAGTTTGAACTAAATTGACATATACAATATGCTAGTGCAAGTATTATTACAATTAATTCAAACTTTGACCTATGGAGGGCAGTAATACACTTAGCAGGGTCTACACTGCTGGAATTCAAATAGAGACAAAGAATAAGAGAGCTAGTTCAAGATGAGCATTTATGGTTAAAACGTATAAAATTTTTAAACATTTTTTAGAAAATGACCGATCGTTTCACTAGATAAGACCCTTATTCCTCATCTGGGATCATGTAGAACGCTTTGAAGCTGCACTGAAACTGTAATTTTGACCATCCTGGAATGTTTTCATCAAAAACCTTATTATCTTTTTTCGACTGAAGAAAGAAGGACATGGACATCTTGGATGACATGGGGGTGAGTAAATTATCAGGAAATTTTCATTTGAAAGTGAACTAATCCTTTAATTAGGGCATTTTCATTGTTTTCACATTTAGTCCCAAAAATTTAAGTTTTGTCATCATTTATGTTCCCAACCTGAATGGCTTGCTTTCTTCCAAAGAGCAAAAATGATGCTTGCTGAGCCCCAAAAATTAATAAAGCATCATAAAGTACCACATGTACTATACCTATTCCAATTCTTGACGTCATTTGATAGCTCTTTGTGACAAACAGACCAAAATGTAAGATGTTATTCACTGATAGTCTTTCTTTAGCTTTCAAATCTCATTTGCACTTCCACATATTTGAGCTTGGCACTGATAAGACTCATTTTACTCATACTCTATTGCAGATTAGCCATCCGAGTTGGACTATTTATTCAACTTTTGTCATATTGCTGTTGTTGTTTTGTTTTTTAAAGAACTTGAGTGCACGATATTATTCACATCACATGACGCCTCACAATATAAAGTGCTCAAATACACACAATGCACATGTGTTTGGTAGTTAGCATGGAGGCCACATCATCACGACCTCATCTGAAGACATCTGAATGTCAGAGAGTTCGAGAAGCCGAAGCTCCAAACCAAACCATGATGGTGTGACTGAAGAGGAAGTGAAGTGATGGATAACAGCGCTCATGTGATCAGCTCCACAAGCCAAACATTCCACAGCAACATTATCTGCAGTGAGAAGAGGGACAGAAATGCAGTCCCCTATAAGTGATCCCTTAAAGTATGTGGACACTTTAAAAAGTCTGATTGTGTTTGAATTAGCTGCAAAATATTAAAATTAAGAGTCATTTGCATTTAAATGCTGCAGGATCTTTTAATCAACCGCCGTCGCACTGATTTCTAGTCAGTGACCCTCACATTTGCTCAAGTGTTGTTAATCACAATAACTATGAACATGTTCACACCACTCTTTACCCTAGTGAAAAAAAAGTATACTTTATTGTATTTTAAATATATTCCCTTTTTCTATAGTACACTGCAAATATACTAACAAAAAATTTACTATCATTAAATATATAAAAAGTATATTAGTATCATATTTTCACAATGCAACTTTTAACACACTTTAAAATAATTGTACTTTAGTATATTTTCTAAAAAATATATTTTAGAAAAATATACTTGAAGTGTAAGTTCAGTTTATTTATTAAAAGTGTATTTATTTGCACTTTATAAAAATATATTTGAGGTATATTTTAACAGTGTGCTGAAAATGTTCATTGTAACAATGCACTGAAAGTATATTTAAAAAATACATTATTTTATATCCTGAAGTTGTAGTGTATCTAATGTTAAATTTGAGTATATTTTTTAAGTTTACTTCTTCATCCTTGGAATTCATTATATTACTTGTGCTTATTTATTTCAGTATGAATGCATCACAAGCCCATTTAGTATATGCAGTGTAGCCTATGCAATTTTCAAATAAGTGTAAATGTTTATTAAGTTTACACTGGCAGAATCATTTTACAATCGTACACAAATCTATATTAAACAACACACCAGCAGCACAAGTAATGCGAAAAAATATGTCGAGTGGTTAAACTTATCGGAATTCAAATGTCTCTTCAACTTGGTCTGTGACCAATCAGATTTTGTTGCTCACTGCCTTCAGCCAATCAGAGCTGCTGACGTCACGGTCGTCGTCTGAATCCCCTCGTTCAGTCACTCAGGTGAAGTATAATGTCGCAATGTATGATTTATTTAATAAAACACTGAAAGCGCAATATATCGCTCAATCTTGGGGATTCTGACCAGTTCAATCAAGTGACATCACAGCCTGACCATGATGGCGACGACAACCGGCTAATCTAATGGCCTACGCGATCCTGAAAGAACCGGAGAAAAGTGCTGCTATTGGGAGGTGAGTTGTAGTCTACCAGTTAACAAACTTTATTTTATTTTCTTTAACAAACGGAGAGCGATATTTCGGCTTGATATCTCCTTTTTGAGTTTGTGTGTGGTGTTTTATGGCACATGTTTGTATGCAGCACCAAAACATTCATATGATTGGTCAAATCGGCCCGTATTCTGTACGATATTAATTCATAAAGTGTTTTATGTTTGACTATGTACCGAAAACAATATCGACATGCCATTCTGATACAGTTCCCTGCTGCTAATCCTCATTTACTGTTCAAAAATAGTATTGGTTCAATGTAGGATTTAGACAGACTATTGTAAACGTGAATAAAGAGTTGAACATGCTGTCTTATATCTTTGGTATATTCTGTCAACAGATGCTGTTCTCACGAGTCTCTGCGGTCATCATTGTGCCATCAGACACAATGAGAAGCTCATCAGAAAATGGAATATAATGTGTAATTTGTATTTGTGTACAGAGGGTTAGGGTTCTTTAATGAAAAACATGGTAAGTTTTGCTGAATCTAAGTTTAAATAAAAACTATTGGATTTGTCAATGAAATATGTCTCTTCATTAGTGATGTTGTTACATTTTATTTGTTTTAATGGCCTTGAAAACAAATGCATTCAACTTTGGGAAAATGTGTTAGACTGTATTTAAATAGTAGCACAACTGTATTGTGTGAGATTATGTAATTCAAAGTACAGTAGTCAACATTTGAAGTGGATCAGAAAAGTTAGGACAACTTTGATTAAAGGTTTTGATCCGCTTCAAATGTTGACTATATTATACAAAGTATAAGTAATAACAAAGTGTATAGTTATTGACTGCAAAGTGTGTAAAGTTTAATATTTGGAATAAGCCAAAGGTACTGAGCATACAGTATATACTATTACCTGTAAAATATTCATTGTATATTGCTTGTGTTTTCTGAAGACACTCGTAATTATTTTGTAATGTACTTAAATCACAAATAAAGTGTACTTATAACACAAAGTGTATTCATAACAGAAATAAAGTATACTTATAACACAAATAAAAGTATACTTATAACAGAAATAAAGTATACTTATAATACAACGTATATTATAACAAAAAATATACTTTTAACACAAATAAAGTATACTTATAACACAAATTAAGTACACTTTAATATCACTAATCAAGCATGTAATTAGTCCCTACACAGACATATACTTAAAGTGTACTACTTGAAGTTGTTCCAATTTAGTACACATAAGTATACTAAATATACTTAAAGTTGTATTTTAATACTACTTAATTTCAACTTAAATATACTTAGTACAAAATTAGTTGTTTCAAAATAGCACACTTTAAATGAACTAATCATTAACACACTTGAAATATACTAATAATTAGTCTTGCTGAAAGTATACTTAGTATACTTTTTTTTCACTAGGGTATGTTGAGAATTAAATGTTTTTTTATCACTTTAAACCCAGCTTCTTCTTTTGTTTTTTGTGAGAGATGTTTTTCTTGAAAAGTATGCTTTTGCTATCTTTCCATTAGCTAAATATTTGGTTTGATATTTTGTATCTTCAATGACACTCAGGTATTTGTGAGTATGACTAAAAGTATCCAAGTACTTTTTGGAGCCACTATAGACCTGCTGTGCTGACGCTGGTTATGCATTATTGTTGAACAGTATTGATAGTCTAAAAGACTGAGAGCACTATTGGGGCATTTCATTAAAATTATATCAGTATTCAGTACAACCAGGGCCTAAAACTTTTTGCCACACCTGCCAGTGGTCAGTAACTTAAGAAAATTTACCGGCCATAAATATATACATAATATATAAATATATATATATAACCAGACATGAAACATAGATTATTCCTTATTAAAGCTAGTTATTTAGTCAAGAGCAATGAGTGATTGTTCTTTGTCTTTTGTTGATTGATTAACATTAAAAACACAGACAGCAGCAGGAATATTAGGCTGCTGTCACTTTAAGAGCTGCACGGATGCAATATTCTGTTACACGTGCGTTTTATTTCTTTGTTTGCATTCAGTTTAACCTCATGCAGTGTTTGTTTACTGTTTCTTCAATATGACCCCAGACATTTATAGAACATATTTTATGCTGTATTTTGGGGGATATTAAGTGCTTTTTTTTTTTTTTTTTTTTACCTATTTACTGCAAAATTCATCAACTTACACCATAGCATGCATATGAAATATTACATTTATATATATATATATATATATATATATATATATATATATATATATATAACACTTTAATGATGATCAAAATTAAATAAGAGTTGTTTCTGGATATTGATCTAGGTGTTAGAGGCAGAATTCTGCCATCTACTGGTTAGAGAAAAATCTGCAGGAAATATAGTTTTAGAAAAACAGTGTAATTACCATATACATCCAGCAGAGGACCCATAGAGAGCCATTCATTTCTCTGGATGCTCTTACAACAGCTTTTGTTATGTATATTTAGTGAATATATATTTAAACAGTATAAAATACATTAAATCCGTATTTTCATTAAAGTTTAGAATTTTTGTTGTTGTTTGAGGTCTTTTGAAGTGTCTTGTTTTTTCAATAATGCCACATAAATGACACACAAGTTGCCACTAAAAGACAAGACTTGATTGTAATCACATATTATTTATTTCAATAATCCAAATGTATAAAAATAAATAACTTTAGAATAAAAAAAAAAAATCATTTTAAAAAGGTAAATAAAACAACACACAAAATCAGCAATAAGCAGATTTGAACAGGAGTTAAGAGTGAACACACACCAAGAGCGGTGACTTTTTTTTATTTTTACATACCTTTAGAACAACCGAATCAAGCCCAGTTTGTGTGTGTGTGTGTATAGATAGATAATGTAGAAAAAGTCACAAAATTTTATGTAACTGAGATGAGGAATCAATTTTTTTTTTTTTTAACTAAGGAAAAGTTTTGACCCCACACACAATATGAGGGTTAAGACAACTGAGAAGTATACTTGCGAAGACGAGCATTTTGACATAATTTAGTTTGAATATGTCTGTTCAAGAGCAAGAAGATGTGAAAGAGAACTCAATTCAGTATTCTCGCGCTGTCTGAGACAGATTTGGTGAGAAACGAATTGACTTCCCTTTCACATATTCTTGACCTTGAATATTTAAATTGGCAAAGCTTTGTGATAATGCAACAATGGCCCATCAACCGTCTCGAGCGTCGTTCACGTTTCACGTTCTTACAATTTTGCATTGTTAGAATTCATAAAAATGGTACTGGCCAACTGGTGATTGACACATTACATATACTCGTCAATGCTGATTTTTAATCACATTTAGTGCTTGGCGAAAAGCTGACTTGAAAAATAAACATGAATTTCCTGATGATCATGATCTCTTTGGAAAAATTACATTAGATCATCTCATGCTTCAGTTGAAGCAAGACAATCTGAGAGTCTGTACAAAGAAGTTACTATGATCAATGACACTAGAAATAATGTATAATGTGAAGTATTTAATATATTTTACATAATATTCGTTGTTTAAAAATGTTACGTTTAAATTAGATGTTGAATCCTAGTTTGTCAATAGTATATTCATACTCTGTTCTCTAAATAGGACGCCTTCGGTGTAAGAATAGGGGATTTTGTTTTGCACATTTTATCATCTTCCAAGTAATAATCAATAATCTGATTCTTTAGAAAAGTAATAACACTCCTCTCCACAAAGAGTAACATGATTTGAGGAAACAATACGAAGAGTTGTGCCAAAGTTTAATGCTTAGGCTTAAGGATTTGTTCAAATTCTTAAAGGGAAACCCAAAAGAAGGTGTTATGGTTACCAAATGTTTTGGTTGACTTCAACTGTAAACAACCTGAGACATTTCTCAAAATATCTTCTTTTATCCATAGAAGACAGTCCTACTGGTTTGGAATGACATTAGTGATTACAGTAACACAATACAATACAAAAAGACACAATGCACAGGAAATAAATACTCTAAAAATATCAAGTTCACAAGTCACATATCATCTGGGACCAAAAAACCCCTTCCTCCTTTTAAAGTCAGCACATTTGAGGAATGTAGGACTTCTGGGAAATTATTCTTCAGTGTTTTATCAGTGAGTCACTTATATAAGGCCATAAGGGACAGCGGTGGGGATCGATTTCAGACTGAATTATGTGAGGTTACTGAGTAACATGGTAAAAAACATGAGCAAACAACAGAGGTACTGTCAGTGAGTGTCCCATCAGGACGTCAATACCCTGAAGGCACAACACTTCATTTGACATGAAAGGCTTCCTTTATGCCGGTTCCTAACTTGTTGTTCACTCAAGTACTGAGAAACATGTTCTCTGATGCATTTGGAGAAGGTCAGACACTCAACATATAAAGCAACACAGTCAAACCCCATTGAGTGAGGCTCTAACTCGAGCGTGGTGTCAGTGTGCGGTGTGTCATTGGGTTGGGCTGCCGAGACTGAGAAAATGGGGCCAAATTACTCCAGTGTTGAAATGTAATGACTCAAGTCTCTCCGTTTTCATTTCCAAAGGGAATGATGGGCATTGCTAAAGCTGTCTGATGGGACCTCATAGTCTTATAAAGGAGAGATCTACTCATTACCTTCAGATTATTGTTCTGTGGTTTCACATGATGTGTCCCTCACTAAAAATGGAAATGTGTTCTGGTTGCATGTTAGTCTCCTTAACTTAAAATGAAAAAGATAGTTCACCCAAAATGTATACCGTTTTAGTGCTGTATATTGTATAATATACCATATTTCATTTTGGGAATATTTTGAATTTAGGGAAGTTTAGATTTATGACATTTTTAAAGTTTAAAAAGACTTTTTTTTTTTTACTTGCTTTTTCTTGTTGATGTTTATTGTTCTTTTTTTTCCTTCTCATTTTTACTTTCATTAACTTTACTTTTATAAATTGTATTGCTTATATTGTGTACAGTGCTTTGAGAAGCTGCTTTATAAAATAAAGTTTATTATTATTATTTTATGTCTTGTGTTTTTTTCCCTTTTTCTGTGCACTGGAAGCATCAACAAAACAAATTCTTTGTGTATATGCATATTTGGCAATATTTTTTATTTGAAAATTCTGTCATCATTTACTCACCCTTGTGTTACCAGGTTTGGTTAGAGACATTTCTCAAAATATCTTATTTTATGTTCAGCAGAACAATGAAAGAAAAAGTCTTTGACCTTGTAATTTTTAATTACAATGTCATAACTGGATCTTCCAGCGAAATTAAAGATGTATGGAAGATTCTCCAATCATTTAATCCGCTCAAACTCCGCCCCTTTCTTTCAATCCTTACAACCGACGACCTGTCCTGTCCCACACTTTATTATTTTTTTATAATCCATTTCACAATACGGATAATCAGACGTGACACTACCTCCGTTGCATCATGATTTCAACATGCATGTGCATTATCTGAAACTGCTTGAAAAACACAAAAGCAAAATTTCTGATACCATTTTATTGCTGATTTGGCTTGTTATTGCAACATATGCTTAGCCAACAGTTTTGAAGACTTCAATATATGGCATATTCATAAAAATACAGTACAAACTGTCCTTGACTATAACCAAAGCATAAACTGGGTGCTTACATGACCGAAAGCTCTGATGGATAGAAATGTGTACCGTATGTGTGTTTTGGGTGTGGTTAGAGCATAAAATGCAAATTGTGAAAGCAAATCTTAGTCAATATAGATTCCTCATTTTCTCAATTTTTGTTTGCATGATGAAATGTAGCTTTTTGCACTGATTTTCTGCATCACTGTGAAAAAAAGATTACTAGATTTTACAAGAAAATACTATTTCAGTATAAAAATACAGAAAAAAACTAATATTGTGAAATATTATTACAATTTAAAAAAAATGGTTTTCTATTTTAATATACTTTAAAATATAATTTATTCCTTTGATCAAAGCTGTATTTTCAGCATCATTACTCCAGTCTTCAGTGTCACATGATCCTTCAGAAATCATTCTAGCATGCTGATTTATTGTCAGTGTTAGAAACAGTTGCGCTGCTTGATATTTTTTTTGAAACCTGTGATACTTTTTTCAGGATTCATTGATGAATAAAAAGTTAAAAAGAACAGCTTTTATTCAAAATAGAAATCTTTTCTAACGATATAAGTCTTTACTATCACTTTTTATCAATTTAAGAATCCTGAAAAAAAGTATTACAGGTTATAAAAAACAAAATCAGCACAACTGTTTAAAACATTGATAATAAATCATCATATTAGAATGATTTCTGAAGGATCATGTGACAATTAAGACTGGAGTAATGATGCTGAAAATTCAGCTTTGATCACAGAAATAAATTACATGTTAAAATATAGCTGCAAGCAGCAATTACAGGGCCAATCACAAAGAGCATGATAAGCCATGCCAACATGGCTGTGAGTGTCAGACCAGCTGCAACAACAAGCAAGTAATGACATTTTAAGATATTTTAGGCAAATAGGCTGAAAAATCATAAATAAGGTCAGATATATTATTGAAAGGTTTATCACAGTCGACCAATAGATGGCGCAGTGACCAAGTTGATGTGGTGTAGTCAGAGTAAGGTGAAAGTTTGGTGTCAATAGGGCAAAGCAGTGCAGAGATACAGCCTCAGAGTCATTTTGGCATCATGCCTCAAATTTGTTGCTGCGCTGTACGAAAACGGTTTTGTCTATCGATATGACATCTATAACTTTTTGCCGGTATGTTCTTAAGGTGATCTTACTCAAATTTGGTGAAAATCGAACTGACAGTCTAGGAGGAGTTCGAAAAAGTAGGTTTTTAAAGAAAATCAAAATGGTGGACTGCACGCTTGGCCAACTATGGCAACATTGGTATCTATGTACTAGGCATGACCCAAGGAATCTATTAACGCAGCATGCCTCAGGTCATGCTTGTGATCTGATCAGTTTGGTCTGAATACGTTAAAGCGTTGCAGAGATACAGCCTTACATCTATTTTTACGAAGTGTTTCGTAAAATTCGTACTTGAGTTATTAGAAAATGGTTTGATGAATCAACAACAACTTTTTGTCGGCATGGTCTGAAGATGATCTGGTTCAATTTTCATGAAAATTGAAGCAACGGCCTAGGAGAAGTTAAAAAAAGTAGGTTTTTCGTAAAATTCAAAATGGCTGGAAAATTTTCATGATGGAAAATGACGTCATAGGGTGCAATTGAATTGTCTTGAGCCAGGGAATCGGAGGAAAAATTTCAGAGGAAGAATTTTGTTTCTAGCCCTTAAAGTGCAGTATGTAAGATTTCTGTCCGCTAGAGGTCGCTAGAAGCCTATTCAAAACAAAAGCGTAGCTTGATGACAGCGAGTTTGGTCGTCACCTCACAGCTGGTGCAAAAAAATAGGGATAGGACTCAGGAAGAAATCATGTTCACGGATGTGATTATTAACGTTACTGTAGTATGAAGCAGAGCAGGAGCGAGTGTTGTGGAGCTGAACGAGGAGCTGGAGCGATTGATCAACACACGCCTCACGAGCAGCGGGACTTTTATTATGACACAGTCGCCGGCGCCGCTTCCGCTTTTCCGGTCATGAGTATGAGGTAACACAGATCTGTTTATCATATTAGATACATTTGAGTGTGTTGAAAATGATGTTATAACGTGACTCTGTGCGTTCGCCCGGCGGCTGCTGTGAGACACTGTTACACACTGCAGTAAGATAGATTGATTTAAGAATATCATATTAAATGCTGGATGGCTTGTGTTGATAAATGGCATGCAATTCATTTTAAAACGTATTGTATGATGGAGAAAAGTCTGTATTACTGTTACTAAAAATAAAGCTGCATCTGATTATGCTATGTTAGCTACTTCACAAAATAGTGTTTTTCTCTGAGGCATGGTAAAGCATGGTACTCGCAAAAAATAAAGAAAATAAGATTTAAACAATAAGACTGAACGTGTTGAGCTACATAACATTAGTTTTCTGTCTATGAATACTGTATATCAAAACAGTTGTTCCGTTTTCTATTAAAACGTGTAAATATTAAAGCGTCTTTGGTGTTTCCATGGTTTCTACAAAATAAAACCGGAAACCGAGGGTAACGTGGGTATGACGCAACTGACAGGCGACTCCTCACACGTCCCGGAGCCTTGGAGAAAATTGCAATGGTTCTATGGGCTTCCATAGACTTCAAGAGCGGAAGGAGAAAGTAATAAGAACGCCAATGGATACAATAGGTTCCACCTTCTGTGCTTGACCCCTAAATATATTAAAAAAAAAAAAAAACATTATTTTAAATTGTAATAATATTTCACAATATTACTGTTTTTTCTGTATTTTTTTGATCAAAAAAAAAAAAAAAAAAAAAAAAATGCAGGCTTTATGAGCATAAGAGACTTCTTTCAAAAACAATAAAAACAGTAATGTGTCCAAACATTTGACCAGTACTGTACATCATTGACCAAAATACGTTCAGTGATGCAGCATCCCCACTGAAATAATGTGATTCATAGTGTGATCTGACGCAGTGTAATCTTTAGCATGTGTGACTCCTGTAATTAAAGACATACAGGAGCGAGTGAGCGTTTGATGAGGTCAGGGTGAGACGTCAGTTATAAGAGCCAGCAGGAATCCCACTGTTGTCTGAAAGCACAGCATGATCTCCACGTCTCCATTTCAGGCAGTGCAGGTCTGTCAGAGGTGTTGTAATGTCAGGCTAAAACCGGCCGTTCAGAAATAGCTCACGACAGGCCTGGAGTTTGAGGTGACGAGGGTTGAGAGGTGGGGCTGGTACAAAAAAAAAGTATCCCATAAACCTGAAATCATCTAAAAACCTCTTTATTTAGTAGCAAAGAGCAATTTTCATTTACATCTGAGAAACACTCCACATCTTGTTACTCAGTACATCATGTCCTGTTCTCTTGACATGGCTCAGAGTCTTTTCATGTACGGTCCATTCTGGATCCAAAACTCCAGTAAGGCACATCTCGCCATGTCATTCCTCCACCAGGAAGTTGATGAGGGCAGTTCTGGGTGAGAGGAAGGCTTTCTTTATGACGCGGTTAGAGAGCAGACGGGCGCCCAGAGGACTGTTCAGTACCAGTTCCTGAACCTTCTGTGCGTCCTGAGCCACTTCACGAGGAACAGATATATTCCCACACGCCTTATTATTGATCTGAGGAGAAAACAGAGAGAATATTGATGGCCTCTGAGAGGTTAGAGAATAAAGATGTTATTTTGAGCAGGTAATAGTCTGATTGAAGCAAAACAATTAAATTTTCTGAAGAGTAGGGAATAGTGCCATGCATATTCGCCTAATGCATCGCCAGAGATAAAATATTGGTAAAATGATTTTCCTGTAAATCAGCAGTAGTTGTAGTTTTTAAAGCTGCCATACTGAGTGTTCAAGTGCTTATGGTGCATCATGGGATGGTTAAACAAAGAAACCCTTTGAGGGTGGATACCTAGCGTTTGTGTCTGTTAGTGTTGTGTGGGTTTGTGTGAAACTAAAGCTGGTCTTCATGTAGCATCTGCTCCTCAGTGTGTCTGTGGTGAAATTAAACACACACTTACATTTGGACTGCATCATGGGAGAAAATCAACCCTGTTATTATGACTCCCAAAGTAGTTCAGCTGTCCGCATAAAGCAGGGGATTCCCTAAAATACTACCAGCCTGAGGCCTGGCCATGAGTGGGCGCAGCAAAGCCTTCTGGGTAGCACTTTTTCAACAGGGTATGCTGTAACATCTCATGCCTATTTTCCTTATTTGTAGATGAAATTCTTTTTTGTATCCTTCATCGTAACAGTTACTTGTGTGTACTGTATGTCAAAAACGGGTGAGTATTCTTTCCTTGGACTTTTGCAAATTGTTTGGTTGAGAAAAACATGAAAATGTACAGTTAAAGTTTACTTTTTGTTCATTTATAGTAGTTAGAATTCAGGTGATTTTCTGTAATACATTTTTAGGAACAATACATAGATTTATTTTTTTTTTTTGCTTTATAGGGATAGTTCACCCAAAAATGAAAATTTGATGTTTATCTGCTTACCCCCAGCGCATCCAAGATGTAGGTGACTTTGTTTCTTCAGTAGAACACAAATGATGATTTTTAACTCCAACTGTTGCAGTCTGTCAGTCGTATAATGCATGTCAATGGGAACTTCGTCTATAAGCATCAAAAAAACATGCACAGACAAATCCAAATTAAACCCTGCGGCTCGTGACGACACATTGATGTCCTAAGACACGAAACGATCGGTTTGTGTGAGAAACTGAACAGTATTTATATCATTTTTTACCTCTAAAACACCACTATGTCCAGCTGCCTTGAGCATCCGATGTGTGAGGTGTGTACGCGCTCTTATGCCGGAAATGACGTCTCGCACTCATCGACATATACAAGCGAGAGATCACTTCCGGCATCAGAGTGCGTTTTCAGACCTCACTAACCAGATTCGTGTCTTAGGACATCAATGTGTCGTCACGAGCCGCAGGGTTTAATTTGGATTTGTCTGTGCGTGTTTTTTTTACTCTTATAGACGAAGTTCCCATTGACACGCATTATACGACTGACAGACCGCAACGGTTGGAGTTAAAAATCATCATTTGTGTTCTACTGAAGAAACAAAGTCACCTACATCTTGGATGCCCTGGGGGTAAGCAGATAAACATCAAATTTTCATTTTTGGGTGAACTATCCCTTTAAGCGAGTAATTCAGGTACAGCTTTTCTAGCACATGAAATCACCCACACACAGAACCAACCAATGAGAACAGAACAATGATGACAACCCATAGCAATAGAACAAAGGCACGAAAGCTTTTATCGACATGTTCGACTTTTTATCCCACAATTCTGTCTTTCTTTCTCACAATTCTGAGTTTACAGCTTGCAATTTGCTTTCACATCTAAAAAGTCAGAATTGTAAGACATAAACAAGAAAAAAACATCAGAATTAAGAGATAAACTCCCGATTCTGAGAAAAACGTCAGAATTGCTAATTTATCTCATTATTCTTTTGTTCTTTTTTTTCTCAGAATTTACACCTTGCAATTCCAACTTTTTTAAAATCTCACATGGACGAAAAGCACACGTTCATGGAATGAATATTTCAGTCATAAAATGCATTTCTTTGCATGCTGGGTGGATTTGGTCCACAAAAGGTGTTCTACAGCTATCAGTGAAACAAAGTGCATTCACCATTATGTCCTCGAATGGAATGAAGTCAGTTTGTGGTTTAGAATTTTGTGCATGAAAAAATGCAAAATGCAGCCGGCTTTTGTTATTTATGTGTAAGAAAAGCATTAAAGTTTAATAGGAGTTTGTCATAAAATACAGCATGTTATGTTACGAAATTAGGCAGGTGTCACCTGGTGCCCCATAAAAGAGTGTGCTGATAGCTGCTTCACATCTCATGGGTTCAGGTCCTGTAGTCAGATTGTAAGTGAAATGTACTGTAACTCAAAATTGGCAAAAATCAATTCAGAATTGTGAGATGTGAACTCACATGAACTAACATGTAATTTATAGTTCTAATAAAGTCTGAAATGCAAGATTTAAACTCAAAATTTAGTTAAAATTCTAAGAAAAAAGTCAGAATTGCGAGATTTAAACTCATAATTTAGATAAACATGCAAAACTGTGAGATGTTAACTCAAAATTGCAAGATATAAACTTAAAATTGCGAGAAATAAATCAGCTGCTAGGTAAAAAATCTGAGTTGTAAAGACGCAATCACTGTTTTTTACATGGCGGAAACAGGCCTCTAGAACTAACAACACAATACTGTTATGTGCTTAATACAATATACTGTAAGCACAAGAAACACACAAGCTTGAATTAAAGTTTTCTTTCAAAGGATTCTGGGATTGTCTTCTCCATGAAGAATCAAAGTGATGCCGCCACAGATTTTGGACAAAATGAGGTAGCTTAAAAGGTAGCATAAATTTACCCATTTATACCAAGATTTTGAACACTGACAGATGCATGAGGGCAAGTAGAGACACACACTTGCCCGAGTCCTGAAAGAGAGTCACGGGAAGAAGATGATGGTGGAAGTCTGTAATAATCGTTCACTCATCATGCCAAATTCAGAGGCCAATCCCTTCACACACGCGCAAATTACAGAGCGCTGGTACTCAAATACAGGCTTCTAAGTTGGAGGTAAACACTTTCCCTGAGAACATCCTGTGCTGAATATTCAGCAAACAAACATCCTGATGACATGAAAATATTTGAGGTACCCATTCGTCTGAGAGATGGTTATGTTTGCTAAATCCAGCATCACTAGAACTACTGCTCATGCTTAAAGGATTAGTTCACTTTCAAATAAACTTTTCCTGATAATTTACTCACCCCCATGTCATCCAAGATGTTCATGTCTTTCTTTCTTCAGTTGAAAAGAAATGAAGGTTTTTGATGAAAACATTCCAGGATTTTTCTCCAATATAGTGGACTTCAATGGAGCCCAAACGGTTGAAGGCCCAAATGTCAGTTTCAGTGCAGCTTCAAAGAGCTTTAAACGATACCAGACGAGGAATAAGGGTCTTATCTAGAGAAACAATCAGTCATTTTCTACAAAAATACAACTGTATATGCTTTATAAACACAAATTATCGCCTTGCACGTGCTTCTGCTTTCTGTATTCTTCAAAAAGCTTACACTGTATGTCCTACGCCTTCCCTATTCAACTTACGGAACGAACGCAGCGTCAGTTTTGTTTTTTTCCGTAAGTAGAATAGGGAAGGCGTAGGACATACAGCGTAAGCGTTTTGAAGAATACAAAAGTGTGGTTTTGGCAGAAGCACTTAGAAGGCTATCATTTGTGTTTATAAAGCATATACATTTACATTTTTTTCCGAAAATGAGTGATGGTTTCTCTAGATAAGACTCTTATTACTCGTCTGGTATCGTTTAAAGCTCTTTGAAGCTGCACTGAAACTGTAATTTTGACCTTCAACCGGTTGAACCCCAGTGAAGTCCACTATATGGAGAAAAATCCTGGAATGTTTTCATCAAAAACCTTAATTTCTTTTCGACCGAAGAAAGAAAGACATGAACATCTTGGATGACATGGGGGTGGGTAAATTTATCAGGAAAAGTGTATTTAAAAGTGGACTAATCCTTTAAGTAGAGATTCAAATCATATCTCAGTTAAGCTCAAAAAGGGCAAAAATAAGCCAATATCCTTCAATATAACAGATAAATAAAATAATGAGTAACTGGATTACTTACTACCAGTGTATTGGAGTAAAGATTACATGTACTTATTCAAAAATGTAGTCAAGTAGAGCGTAAGTTGATAATATATTTGATACTCAAAATGTACAAAGTAGCTAAAAAGATACTTAAAGGGTTAGTTCACCCAAAAATGAAAATTATGTCATTAATGACTCACCCTCATGTCGTTCCAAACCCGTAAGACCTCCGTTCATCTTCAGGACACAGTTTAAGATATTTTAGATTTAGTCCGAGAGCTTTCTGTCCCTCCATTGAAAGTGTATGTACGGCATACTGTCCATGTCAAGAAAGGTAATAAAAACATCATCAAAGTAGTCCATGTGACATCAGTGGGTTAGTTAGAATTGGTTGAAGCATCAAAAATACATTTTGGTCCAAAAATAACAAAAACTAAGACTTTATTCAGCATTGTCTTCTCTTCCGGGTCTGTTGTCAATCCGTGTTCACGACTCCGCTTCCTCTTCTTCTTTCCTGTTTTATGGCGGTTGGCATCCAGCTTATTGGTGCATTACCGCCCCCTTCTGCTCCGGAGTGTGGTTCACGACTCCGCAGTGACGCTGCTGACGTGTTATCCGGTGCGCCCGAGCTTCTAACTGACCCACGGATGTCACATGGACTTTGATGATGTTTTTATTACCTTTCTGGACATGGACAGTATGCCATACATTACACTTTCAATGGAGGGACAGAAAGCTCTCGGACTAAATCTAAAATATCTTAAATTGTGTTCCGAAGATGAACGGAGGTCTTACGGGTGTGGAACAACATGAGGGTGAGTCATTAATGACATAATTTTCATTTTTGGGTGAACTAACCCTTTAAGTACACTAACTAATTACAAATACTCACACCACTGGGCCAATCTAAAATAATGTAAAATGAATTTTTACCCATCATGAGCACTGAAACATTCTACAAAGAGACACTGTGAATAATGTGTGTATATAGTGTGTTGACAGTTCTGTGTGTGTGTGTGTGTGTGTGTGTGTGTGTGTCATACCCGTACGGACAGCTGGAGTGTGTCGGGGGTTTGTAGGTACTCTGGGTCTACACTAGGCCACGGCTGCTGAAGGACACTTCCCTTCCCAGACAGCACACTTCCTAGAGGATTCCTCACCTGAGACAAACCTGAGGGAGGGTTCAAGAAACTGTCAAATCGTTTCAAGACTATTAAACTGTGCTAATAATTAATCAAAAGAATCACATATTAATGTTTGCTTAGAAAAGCTCCTAAATGAAGATAATTTAAAGACATTGATGTGGCAGGTGAGTAAAGCACAGTGGAGCAGTTTATTGAACCTGTTTCCACCTGGTATTAAGATGTGTTTTGGTCGATCGGATCACAAGTAGACGAGGGAGACACAATCCTGTTTACACCTGGTGTCCACTTTCAACCACTACTGTCCTGATTTCTTCTAAGGGGCTTTTTCAGATCTTTCAATCTAATGGACAAAATAAGCTCATGCAATTTACATATGAACGTGACCGGAGATGACGGGAAAACATACGGAGAGCATCAGCTTTTGTTTCTGCTCTGACAGCTGCAAGACCAGCCAAACGCGAATAGGTGAGATAATATTGTGCTTGGTACGTTTTTCATCTTCAAACCAAACCTGGGTCTTCAGTTGACAAAGTTGAAATCCCGTCTGGCTAGTGCACTTCCCATAATGTTCACGCGTTAGGTCAGTAGGCGGAGAGAAGACGGTCTTTAACGGCTGTTTGAACACATTGGATCACATGAGCGTCTCCTCTACAAAAGTAATCCGGTTGTTTTTAACTACCTCTGGAAGTGGTCGAAAGTGGACAAGCTCAAAATGTTTCAGACCCAGTTTACACCTGTATTTAGAGTCACTCACTTGTGATCCGATCGACCAAAATGCATCTTAATACCAGGGCCTTAGACAAAATATACAACTGAACATGATTTTTCTAAAAATGATGTATGGATAATCATGCATATCTAAATTGCCCCAATAAGTGTTCATCTTACTACTAATATAAAACAATATTCTTACGTTGACTTTATAAAAATCAGTGCAGATTTCACAGCACAAGACATATGAACACGAGCTGAAGGGGGACGTTTTTACAATTACACTAAAGGTCTTTAACATGCTTAAAATGTAAAAACGATCCATCAGATGACAGAAGGCATGTAGTAGATTGTGTGTAACAGCTTTTCAGAAAAGTATCAAATATGATACAGTAGTCTACAGGGTTAAAGATGAAGAGTAGATTTGTAGAACCGAACAGCTCGGACTGTTTCACAACACAGGGCAGTGATTGATCTCCAGCTCATAAACAGCGTCTGATGGTCACGCAATCGTCGATACTACAAATTTAGAAGCCTGTGCATGACCTCAACATGGCCTTCAGGAAGGATGTACATCTCCGCTTGTCCTTAGAGAGTGTGTGTGTGTGTGTGTGTGTGTGTGTGTGTGTGTGTGTGTGCATAAGTACAGGAGGAAGTTGGAGAGGAAGGGACAGTTCCCACAAAAAATTGAATTCTGTCATTATTTACTCATCTTCATGCTCTTCCAAAGCTGTATGCTGTTATTTTTTTCTGTAGAACATAAAAGTTCTCTAAATCCATGAGCACACACACATAAACACCCTTAACAAGCAACATTTGGTCACATGATTATACATCTTGTGTCTTCTGGTCAGTATCAGTTATCAGAGTGTGTACATTTTTTCCTCAGGGGACTAACACAAAGTCTCTGCATTTGTGTGTGTGTGTGTGAGTGTGTGTGACAATAGCGGGATGTGATGGAATGGACAACGGGGGCCAACAGTTTCCTTTTCTCCTCACCACTAGCATTTCCACGACTTTTCACCCAGCTCACAATTATTCACTTTCATCCTGAGTCCGTTTTTTTTGTTTAGTACTGTCCTGAGTAAGATATTTTACATAAAAGATGTCTACATATAATCCATAAGACAAAAAAAATAGCTGAATTTATTAAAATAACCCCATTCATAAGTATGTGAACCATTGATTCTTAATACTGTGTGTGGTTACCTGATGATCATGACTGTTTTTATGTTTTGTGATGGTTGTTCATGAGTCTCTTGTTTGTCCTGAGCAGTTAAACTGAGCTCTGTTCTTCAGAAAAATCCTCCAGCTCCTGCAGATTCATCAGTTTTCAAGCATTTTCTGCATATCTGAACCCTTTCCAGCAGTGACTGAATGATTTTGAGATCCATCTTTTCATACTGAGGACAACTGAGGGACTCGAACACAACTATTAAAAAAGGTTCAAACATTCACTGATGCTCCAGAAGGAAACACGATGCATTAAGAGTCGGGGGGTGAAAACATTTGAACAGGATGAAGAGGTCCCAATTTTTCTTATTTTGTTTAAATATCATTGTTTTTCATTTAGTACTGCCCTTCAGAACCAACAGAAGATACTTGCATGTTTCCCGGCAGAAAAATTAAGTACAATTTACCTTGATATTTGAATTCAAAAGTTTTCACCCCCCGACTCTTAACTCATCGTGTTTCCTTCTGGAGCATCAGTGAATGTTTGAACCTTTTTTAATAGTTGAGTTTGAGTCCCTCAGTTGTCCTCAGTGTGAAAAGATGGATCTCAAAATCATACAGTAACTGCTGGAAAGGGTTCAAATATGCAAAAATGCTTGAAAACTGATGAATCTGCAGGAGCTGGAGGATTTTTCTGAAGAACAGAGCTCAGTTTAACTGCTCAGGACAAACAAGAGACTCATGAACAACCATCACAAAACATAAAAACAGTCGTGATCATCAGGTAACCACACACAGTACTGAGAATCAATGGTTCACATACTTATGAATGAGGTTATTTTAATAAATTCAGCTATTTTTGGTGAACTAAATGCAAACATCTTTTATGTAAAATATCTTACTCAGGACAGTACTAAATAAAAAATATCATGCATTTTGTATGATCTCTCTTATTTTATTAAAATTATTCACATTTTCACAGATTCTGCAAGTGGTTCACATACTTTTTCTTGCCACTGTGTATATACAGTACATGCACTGCCCTCCAAAAGTTTGGAAACACCCCTGGTAAAGTGTGGTTTTGGACGATATCAGCATAAATCCTTATTTTTTGGTGCAAATACATTACAGTAACTTGACATTATCATTGAAGACCAGCAATAATAATTTTCATTTTTCATCATAATAATGTCAATATATATATATGTCAAAGTCAGACATGCTCCTTTGCCAGCTGTGATGCTGGTTACTGGTTTAAACTTGGTCCAGATTTGTAAAAGGTTTTTGGGTCGGCACACCTTAACAGCTTCAACAATTGATTGCCAATTAAGTTTAGAACACAATGAACCAATCAGAACCCAGTTTAGTTCAGATAGCTGCTAATGCTGGATATTTTGAGGAATCGAAAATTTTAGTTTTTTCTACGTATAAACTGTTCATGTAATAAAATATGTTTTCGTAGTTTGTGTTGTCTCTTATCAGTGCAAAATTATTATCACAAATTAAAAAGGATTCATGCCAATATTCCCACTTTTCTAGGGCGTTTCCAAACTTTTGGAGGGCAGTGTAAGCTGTATAAACATATATTCCACATACATATTCATTATCAGTAATAATTCATGTATTTTTATTTGCATTGGACAAATGTTTGTCGTCTGTGATGAATTTAATTAAAATGCAATTCAGTAAATTTCTCATTCCAATTCATCTTCCTGTGAGGTGTGACCAACTAAATACAAAATCAACTACACTCATACATTAAAAGAAAACCACACCAATTCTTCAATGGCACTACCACTGAAATAAACACACTTCATGCTACATGAATATGGTAATCATTCAGTACCAAAAAACACCATTAGTGTATCATGGACCAGCCAGTTTTCTTTGAAAGGGTTAAAATGTTGGAACGGAACAGGAAAGTACAACAGGTCATTTGTCAGCACTACTCAGCACAGTGGCATCTCCAGGATATTTTTAATGGAGTGGTCAGATGGAGGCAGCAAACATCTAAAAGCATGACTGAATCACTGGATATAGAGGTGTAGCTGTAGACTGACAGCGTTTTCAGCAGCAAACAACTGTCAAACAATCACTGCCTCTACAGATATATCTAATAAAAATAAATTATCAAGAGGCAAAACAGTCCGTCCATGACTGCTGATGTGTTCACAAATAATTATTTAAATTCATAACCAATAAAATAGTGATTTTCCCAATAAACACTGTTCCATGCAGACCTGGTTTCAGCACAGAATCACTGAGGGCATCCTGAAATGAGTGTGTGGAATAAAACATTGACATACTGTAAATTATGCAAAAGCATTTCAAAGTGAGCATGAAAACGAACAATATGCTGACTGAATGCACGAGTTGAGGCCATAAATCAAACGAGATTTGTAGAAGGTATGGAAGAAGAAAACTCCCG
This sequence comes from Megalobrama amblycephala, assembly GCF_018812025.1. Lineage (NCBI taxonomy): Eukaryota > Metazoa > Chordata > Actinopteri > Cypriniformes > Xenocyprididae > Megalobrama > Megalobrama amblycephala. The sequence goes on from NC_063056.1 coordinate 4,046,055, forward strand.
GATCATGCTGGATTACTATTGTTGATGTAGGGATTTTGTGTGTGTGTTTTTGCTGATATACACTATTATTACCAGTTCAACTGACATTGTGCATACATGGATGTATAGGAGTTTAATAAGGAATTTGAAATAAGCTTGCTCATTGATGCTTGAATTGACAAAGCATTTGGCTCATAAACATTAACAATATTATGTTAAACAAATACACACACACAATTAATATGATCTGACAGTGGGCTCAGTTCAATGTATACGGGTGTTGAGTTGTAAATGTAGTAAACGTAAGAAAACCAGAACTTTGTGTAAGGTATTCAAAACAATATAATAGTGCCCATGTTGGTGTAAACACAAATAGCAGTCTTCCTGTCAGGCTACAGCAGATGTTCACTAGGAACATGGAACAATATGTGCATGTGTGAGACGTGCAGTGCGTCATGTTTGCATACAGTATGTACCTCAGCAGGGTGTAACAGACTCTTTCAGGATTAGATAAGCTGCTACATGGACATGTTTCCCTGAAGGTTAGCATCCACCCATCAGAGCTGCTTCATTTAACGCTTAAAAAAACACCATCATGAAAGTGGTCCAATATGTGAGTACTTATTAGTTATATACACATCCTATAGTGTACAATGGGGCTAAAGGCACACCACTGTGATTTCCACAACTCCCATAATCAGGGCTTGACACCTGCCAACCCAGCAAATGTGGGTGGATTTCAGCAGTGGAGTGAAACACAGTGACTCCTACAAGCCAAATTGGCGGGTTGAATTTTATATATAATATATGCATTTTTCAATAGTCTTTTAAAAGGGCATCTGAAATAATAAACTTTTCAATACATATTGGTACTGAAATATCTGAAACGCTTCCAATACTCATTTTACAATATCAGCTGAGCTATCTCTCTCTCATCTCTCCGATAGCGAGTTGACATGCAAACCCGCCTCGTTTCATTTGCTCCAGATGAATATTGTTGGTGTTACAGGGCTTGAATTTTGGAGTGGGATTGCATGTATTGCATGTATTGCATATAACTTTACTCAATTTTAGTCAAGTGCACACATGAAGCCGCTTCTCAGTAATAAATTGAGTTCTTATTCACTGCTTATTGCACTTAAACAGTCAAATACACACAAAATTATGTCAAAATTGCTGGAAAAATAATGTTTTAAGTGAACGTAAACAGTTGAGAAAGAAAACGCATGTGTAACAGTATAATGGATCAGTGCGTCAGGTCTTAAAGTGAAAGCAGCCTAATATACCTGCTGCCATATTATGAGATGATATTAAAAATTTATATATGGCAGTTTTTCCCCATGGTATCAATGTCAAATTGTGGCCAGTGAAAATGCTGAGTGGCTGTTAAAGGGTTAGTTCACCCAAAAATGAAAATAATGTCATTAATTCCTCACCCTCATGTTGTTCTGCACCCGTAAGACCTTCGTTCATCTTCTGAACACAAATTAAGATATTTTTAATGAAATCCGATGGCTCAGTGAGGCCTGCATAGACAGCAATAGTACTTCCTCTCTCAAGACTCATTAATGTACTAAAAACATATTTAAATCAGCTCATGCGAGTACAGTGGTTCAATATTAATATTATAAAGCGACGAGAATATTTTTTGTGCGCCAAAAAGAAACCCAAAAAGGACTTTTTAACAATATCTATTGATGGCCGATTTCACTGCTTCAGAGCGTTATGAATCTTTTGAGTCGATTCAGTGATTCGGATCGTGTATCAAACCGCCAAACTGCTGAAATCATGTGACTTTGGTGCTCCGAACCACTGATTTGATTCGTAAAGCTCCGAAGCTTCATGAAGCAGTGTTATGAAATCGGCCATCACTACATATTGTTAAAAAGTCATTATTTTGGTTTTTTCTGGCACACCAAAAATATTCTCGTCGCTTTATAATATTAATATTGAACCACTGTACTCACATGAACTGATTTAAATATGTTTTTAGTACATTCATGGATCTTGAGAGAGGAAATGTCATTGCTGGCTATGCAGGCCTCACTGAGCCATCGGATTTTATCAAAAATATCTTAATTTGTGTTCCGAAGATGAACGAAGGTCTTACGGGTGTGGAACGACATGAGGGTGAGTAATAAATGACATTATTTTCATTTTTGGGTGAACTAACCCTTTAAAGTCAAGACCTGCTCATAGTGTATAATTGCAGAAAAAAATATATATGTTTTTACTGAACATTGATGACGCAACGCATTATGTTTGAAAATAAATAATAATGGTGGTTTGTTTTTAAAAATCGTACAAATGTTTGAGGTGAAAAGGCAGATTTTACAGCTCACCAGTACTGATACAAAAACTTTAGCTCAATTAATATGTTCACTTCAGCAAAGTTTGTACCATTTTCTGTTTATTTTGATAAATAAAATAACTTATTTTTGCTAAAAAAAAAAAGTACAATTAAAATATGTTAATTTTAAAAATGCAGAAAAAAGTATATATTGAATATATCTTGATGTAGTAACCTTGAGAGATCAAATTAGCACAGAATGATCGCATCAAGAGAAATTTCATCATAAAACGCGGATGTTTATGAAAGTGCTGCGGTGAATTTTTGTGCACCTTTAACCTCAATGCGCCTTTAGCCAGGTTAAAACCCAAAGTTTGATGTAAACCTGGCAGGATTGACCTGATGTGGAATACTGGAATAAATGCAAACACCAATAAGATTTGAGAGCAATGATTTTCAGTGCATAACAACTTTTGGTTTGTTCCTTACAAAACTGACTTAAGAAGACTTTTAGCACATACAGTAAATCTTATGGACCACTTTTATGACACTTTTCCTTTTGTAGCTTGGTGGTGTCCATCCACATTCACTTTTATTAAACGTTACAGCTTTGGAAACATGAGGATGAGTAAATGATGACAGAAGTTTGAAATGTCGAGGGGGCGAGTCTGTCATACCTGCCCATAGTTCAGAAGCTAAGTGTGGACACATGGGTGCAGCCATCAGACAGAGCGACGCCAGAGCCTCCTCGAACTCCACGCTGTGCAGAACTACTCGAGCTGAGGCTTGCTACAGTAAGAGAGAATGGAAATTTGAACTTCCAAGCACATTATTCTGAAATCAGACTGACTGTTGACTTACTGAGAGTGTGTTGGTCAGCCCCATGAGCCGAGAGATGGCCGCATTAAACAGGAAGTCCTCTGTGAAGTGACCCGTGACCTGACAACAGAATAATCTGGCTTAGTTTAATTCAGAACACTATCAGCTTTAAATCAGCAGAAATCATGTTAATGGATGAGCTAATGTATTAAGGATTTATGAACATTACTGTAGTATGAAGCAGGGTGTGGCTGAAAGCGGCCGCTGGAGCGATTGCTAATGAGAGATGAGTGCGACACATGTCTCGACAGCAGCTTTGAACTTTTATTATGCCACAGTCGCTGCTTCTTCTTCTTCTTCTTCTTGTCATGAGTATGAGAGGTAACGCAGCGCTGTTTATCATATTAGACACATTTGTATGTTGAAAGTTGTTATAGTGTTACTCTGCATTCGCTCGGCGGCTGCTGTGAGACACTTGTTGCACACTGCAGTAAATTAGATCGATATTAGGCATGATAAAACATGGTACTCGTGGTAAATCAAGAAAACGAGAATTAAACAATAGGACTAAACGTGTTGAGATACATAACATGACTAGTTTTCTGATCATCTTCTTGCTCACCTGTCTAATAAAACACAATATATTAAAGTGTTTTTGGTGTTTTCATGGTTTCTACAAAATAAAACCGAGCATTATTCCTCCTCCCGACTCGAGTGCCTCATCTTCTTAATCTCCTCACGTAAACGATTACATGTCGATGATTTACGTTTCTTGCCCACCGCAGAAACCACCACAGGTTCATCAATGCCGTCAAAATTATTCATTTTTCTGTTTTTGTTGATCACAAAGTACATAGATCAGGAAAACTAGGATGCTGGGTGTATTCAGAGCGCTGGTTGAGCAGATATATATCGTGTTCTGCAGAGAAAGGAGAGCGGCGTTTGTCGCGTTTTAGAAAAGAAGGGGAGAAAACATGACAGAATAACACGACGGATATCACATTTTGCGCAAAATTAATAAATTACTTTTTAATATCGACCAGATACGATACTGATTTTGGTGGAAACTCAATTTTTTTTAAAAAAATGGCGTTTATCATGTTTTGGAAACAAACTCTTCATATATATAAATACTGAATCAGAATAACTTCCCCTCCCTCTTGCAGCAGCATCTCTTCTCTTCTCTGATGATGAGGGCGGGGCAACCTGTCACTCACATGAGATCCACCAATACCAAACAACAACCATCCAATCAATTCCCCAGGGACAAAATCAAGCCCCGCCCTACATTTGTTCTTGTTCCAGAAGCCGTTTCGGATATACGCCACAATAGGGAAGAAAAGACTATTGCAACTTCTGTTTCATGCCGACTTTAAAGGACACTAGAGCTCTATCCTAAAACCTGAACTGTCTATCTAGTCACCTTTATTTATACATACATATATATTGTTCAGCTGTAAAGCAGCTCTAAAAAGACAATAGTGTCATTATGCAGCACAATTAAATTCAAAACATTAAATGTCACAGATGTATATTTACTGAGTAATCCACTATTTTGTAGAGGTATTTTTTTTTTTTTTTACACAGAGATTGGTAGGTCTATTAGTCAAATCTGTTTAGTTTAGCAATATTTGTTTCATTATAAGCCAACAGTGACCGTTCAAAAATGGGGAAAAGGCACTTCTTGTGTTTTTTGCCTCAAGTTTGCATGCCTGTAACTCAAGAAGTACTAAAGATATCTTAATATCCTTTTAGATTCTGTGTCTTAACAAATATTTTTTTATGTATCTGCATTTTAAAGGCCCTCGATGGTTCAATCCTATAGATATGGAGATCTTAATGCAGCTCCATGAATCAATTTGTACTCAAAAATTTGAGCAGGGTTTCAGAAATTTGGTTGATTTGACACAGAATGACCCAATAACATTTGACAATATTACTATGTTACTGTATTTTAAAGGTCCCGTTTTTCGTGTTTTTTTGAAGCTTTGATTGTGTTTATAGTGTGCAATATAACATGTGTTCATGTTTCGCGTGTAAAAAAACACAGTATTTTTCACATAATTTACTTATCTGTATACCGCTGTTTCCACTGTCATAAAAACGGGCTGATGACTTCCTTGTTCTATGAAGTCCCTCCTTCAGAAATACGTAACGAGTTCTGATTGTGCCAGCGGTTCCTGTGTTGTGATTCGACAGCAGCTTAGCGCACCTTGCCCGGAAAGGTCACGCCTCTTACCATAACGTGGAGATGCACGCGCTCAGTGTTATTGTAAACATGTCTTTAATTTGACCCTATCAATTTGAGCCGGAATCAGACCCGGTGATTGGACTGCGGGATGAAAATAACAGCGTTTCGACGACATGGCGACAAACACACTCTACAAACGCAACTCTTGTGTGTTCCTGTGGGCGGAGGTTAGTCCAAAAACTGTTTTAGTGACGTCATTAAAGAAGGAAGTAGAGGGATGTAGTCCAAACTGGCCGTTCGATGTAGGCGACTTCTGTTAAATAAAATATCTCGCTTGGCATTGAACTTTGAGCTTTAACATTTTACAGATTTTATTTATACTCTAACAACAACATTACACACTAACTAAAGTTTGAAACATGGCATCACGAAGAACGGGACCTTTAATTAAATAAATTCAGCATAAGACTTGTTTCAAAAACATTCAATCCGACTCCAATCTTTTGAACAGTATGTAGTTCAGCCTTTTTAAAAAAATACACTACTTTATCAGATATATTATGTGCTATTTTCATGCATAGTGAGGTTAGCAAAGTGCTGATGCCAAACTCAATTCTGAGTATTCAATGGTAAGTCAAGTCTTTCGAGTGCTTCATGTTATGGCACGTTTTGCTGTCTATGTAGAGCATTTCAATTCAGTCTGCTTCTGAGAAGGCAGTTGCCTATGTAGGCAGCAGAAGTTTTCAGAGCTTGAATGTCACAAGGTGCCTCATTACTGCCTGAGAGGACGGAGGTTTATTCACTAATGAAAGACTGTGAACACATGTGACCTCTGTGGTGGAAGCTGCTCTTCTGTCGTGGTTTGAGACTAGATCACCAATTTCCTTTGGATAGTCCAGATCCGGCCGGCTCCACATCAGAACAGAATGAACAACAGCTATCCTCGAGAGGCCCTGACCGAAGGAAGGACAGAGCTGATGACAGCGGCTTTTCCCGGCAGAAGATCAAAGATCGAGAGTCTTAGCAGCTCTGGAATGGATCAAGTACACTCCAGGTCCTTTTACCAGAGCAAAATCAATCTCAGCCCTGGAGAGGCTATTTATACTGGCTATATTTACACAATCCACATGTACATCACTTTCCCAATGGACACACCCTTTCATTTGTTAAATCGATAGTTCACTCCAACATGAAAATTATGTCATTTTTGCACCTCTATGTCATACACGCTGCATTTATTTGATCGAAAATACAGTAAAAACGGTAATATTATGAAATATTACAGAAAGACGTGCGCCAGTATTGAGTTCTCTTTCGCGCTTGAACAAACGATAACACGCAGAATTATGCCAACATGCCTGTTTTGTCGAGTATCCTCATAAGAGAGGTCTTAAATGAGTTAAATAACATCTTAAATGAACTTAAAGAGTTGTGAGAAAATGAGATGCGCGTCAGATTCGCGTCATGTTCGGCAGCGACAGCTCTTAAAGTGACAGCAGCCTAATAAACCAGTTGCTGTGATGAATAATGTTCATCAAAGAACAAAGGGAACAGAGAACATTGTAGCTTTAATAAGGATTAATCTATATTTAATTTATAATTTATGCAGTGAAGACTGTAAAGTGTTTGATAACTTTATTCAATTTCTGTATATTTCCTACCTGTTAGACAGGCAAATATGACATTTATTATTATAATTGGTTCATGTGAAGATTGTTTTAAGTTCACTTAAATTAAAAGTTGTTATTTTTTAAAGCCTAATAAATGAATCAATTTCATATAGACATCAGTACAGTATTAGTATCAGTGATACTGACCTTCATTCATAAAAAGATGCCATCAAACAAATATTTAAAATATACAGTTTTAAGTTGTTTCTACATTCATTTGGAGAGTAACTGTGAAATTATTACAGTGTAAAAAATAATTGTGATTAATTACATAAAAATGAGCAATTAATTCGTTTTTTTACAGCACTATTGAGAACACATATACTGATACTATGTAACACACGTGTCACACAGCAGCCTACAGTATTTTTGTCATTTTTATTCATTGAGTTTTAATTAAAAGACTGCATGAAATCGCATGAATTACAACCCAAGCATATCTAAACAAACCAGAATGGAACAAATACAGATGGGAGCTGTAGTGACCTCTGCTGGTCAAAGAGTGCAACATCATTTACTCACCCTCAAGTTGTTCCAAACCTGTTTGAATTTCTTTCTTCTGCTGAACACAAAAGAAGATATTTTGGAGAATGTCAGTAACCAAAGAGTTGACATTCCTCATTGACTTCCATAGTATTTTTTTTTCATACTATGGGAGTCAATGGGGCCGATCAACTGTTTGGTTACTGACATTATGTGTTCAGTAGAAGAAACACATGACATGACAGAAATTTCATTTTTGGGTGAACTATCCCTTTAAAGGAGTCAGGGTTTGGCTGGTTAGAATGACCCATTAGCCCCTGCTGGTAGATGCTGTAAATACACCATTCTGGGGCAAAATACATTCTCTACTGATTCTCATTCAAAAGTATCCTGACTAAAGTTTTCTGAAAGCAACATACAATATAATATTTAATTTTATTACATCTCTTATTATATTACTTACCAATTAATTCCAAACATTGCTCAGTATGTGGTGACGCTCCAATATTTAGAAGTAACTTACTGCTCATATACTCTACAAGCAGTGGCGTGTTTAGGTTATTGGGGGCCCTAAGCAAATCTCCAGGAGCGGGCCCCATGATCGCGTTCCCGGGGGTTTATCAATTTTCATTGCACATTTAAGAGTGCAGGTTGCAACTATTATTAACAATAATGGAAAGATGAGGCTTATCAGTATGTCACAATATCACCCTGTTTGGACTTTGTTTTCTTTTTTGCATAACTTCCTGCCAGTCTGTCATCATAGTTATGCATTTTGATTCACAAGTTTGCAATTCGATTCAGTATCAGTTATTTTGGAAGTAGTATATCAGGTACAGTACATGGCAAATTTTCTCAAAAAAAAAAAAAATCTCTCAACTAATGCTGTAAAATTGGTACTACATTAATATTGAAGGTTAAAATGAACTGATTTATATGAATCAGTGTGTCGAATCTGCTGTTCGGAGCGCCAAAGTCACGTGATTTCAGCCGTTGGCAGTTTGACATGTGATCTGAATCATGATTCGACACACTGATTCATTTATGCTCCGAATCTTCATGAAGCAGTGTTTTGAAATCGGCCATCACTAAATAAGTGGTTATTTTGTTTTTTTTGGCGCTCCAAATATATTCTCGTGGCTTTATAATATTAATATTGAACCACTGTGCTCACATGAACTGATTTAAATATGTTTTTAGTACCTGAGAGAGGAAGTGAGAGAGGAAATGTCATTGCTCCCTATGGAGGCCTCACTGAGCCATCGGATTTCAACTAAAATATCTTAATTTGTGTTCCGAAGATTAATGAAGGTCTTATGGGTGTGGAACGACATGAGGGTGAGTAATAAATGACAGAATTTTGGGTGAGCTAACCCTTTAAATTACACTTAAGGAAATTTTTATAATAATAAAGTTGGTAGCCCTACTAACTTTAAAATTATTTCTACTCCAATTCGTTTTTTTTAAATATAAAACATTTAAATGGTGGCTGTCAACTGATGGATTTATTCAAACATGCATTATATAATAAAGAACATTAAAAAATACAATTAATATGTAATATGGTACATATATTAAGCTAAATGCTCCTCTCTAAAGTTCATTTTTCTAGCTGACTAACGAGTTTATGGTCACTGAATATGTTTGTTCTGAGGTAAATATGACGTTACGTTTGTTTGTTTACCAGCGTTTTTATTAACGTCTTTCCGCGGTTGAAACGATTACATGAGACACGATATGGATTTTGATAAGTTGTACTGTATCTTTTAACATACCGTTTAGTTGTTCATTCATGTTTATTTTGCGCTGGTATTAAAGCGGAGGAGAGGATCAGTTCATGTGCGCGTCAGGCTGCCGCTTCTCAAGAACTGAGGCGTTACAATCTGTCACGGCACATTATAGAGCGCCAAATCCGTATCCTCGCACTTTTTAAAGCAGGTATATGCAAATCCTTGACCTTTCCTAGTGGGTATATGGCATATACCTGTGTATCACGTAGACTACACCACTTGGGGTCCCCCTCGGGAGAAATTGTGAGCTTTGTGTGGTGGGTAAACACGCTACTGTCTACAAGCAGGTAAAATGTGTATTTTGGTGCTTCAGAAGATGATTATGTGAAATGATTTATAAAACGCATATGTGTGAACATCAGTGTGGTCTCTGGCTTCACCTGTGTGATGGCGTAGTTCTTGTTCTCCCAGATCTTCTTGGCCTCGGAGCACTCTCTCTTGTTCAGGACGGACGGGTTGGGCGTCTCTTGACCCTCACGGGCAGTTCTCAGTTTGGTGACCAAACCCCACAGACGGGCCTGCCATCTCAACACTCCCGGGATGGCGTCAGCTACACACACAAATGAAGCATGATGTTAAACAGATGTTGGTGTGGAGGAGCTGTCAGTATACTGGATGGATGGGTTAGGGATATGGCTGTTAAATGCTGATGTTTGCTTGAAGAATAAGATGCACATTATTCTTTTTTTTTTAACTCAACATCTGGATTGTAAGTTAAATTTTCTATGTACATGTAGGTTCTATAACTGCTCATCTTTTATTTCAGGTTTTTCACCATTTGTAATAACATTTTTTCCTTCAAATAGTTTATTTTAATGATAAATTCTCCATGCATAATAATAAATTAAATATATTTAAAATAGTTTAGGCTCTGAAACACTTCTGAGGGGGACGCAAAATTCAATATCATTCAATATAGCATGAGTAAATATATTGAAATGAAAAACCAAGATGTAACCTGACGTATTTCTTATTTTAATTCATTATTTTAACTTGAATATCTGTCTTTTTCAGGTAAGAATGTGGGCTTTTAAGATCTGGATATCTTGGAAAACCTGGATATATAAGGGAATTTTAAAAGTGTGATCTCTAAATTTAATATATATATATATATATATATATATATATATATATATATATATATATAGAGGAAGCAAGGAATTTCAATGAACAGGTCATAGATTTTCGTAGTTATGCCAAGTTTTAAAATATTTTATCTGGCCAATAATAATAATAATAATAATAATAATAATAATAATAATAATAACAACAACATTTAATCAGTTAAAATTGTAATAATTAAATAAATAAGTAAATTAAAAATATGTAGTCATGGAAATGAATGAAATCCTTAAAAAGTAACCAGTGTACATTTTTATAGGTATGTCAAAATATTTGATCAGGTAAAAATTGCTATTTCTGAGTCAATAATAATAACAAAAATAATAATAAATCCATAATCACAAATGACTGAAAAAAGTTCACTGTGAACATAAACAGTGTGAACACTGAAGGACATTCAATTCTTAAAACTTCTGGAATTAGGGAAATAACCATTATTTTATTAAATGATTTTAATATAACTAAAATATTTTTTAAAAAGTAATAATTTTTTTAATGAATTAAAATGTAACATAATTAAAAAGATAGTCTGTACTCACTCTTGACGTCCCATAAGATGTCCTGCTCAGGTGGAGCGGCGTACAGAAGGTAGAGGCGCATGGTGTCGATGCCGTACTGCTGCACCACCTCCTGCGGGTCCAGCCCGTTGTGTTTGGATTTACTCATCTTCTCCCATGTGACCTGCAGGCGGCTCCCGGTGTCCCTCTGAACGGGCTCTGAACCTGCTGGAGAAAATGTGTTTGTTTGATCGTTTCCGTTTGTCATGAGATTTGAGAAACATTACTGTTCACACCTGGTATTAACATCTAAAATGCATTGCCTTAGGATTTTAAGGGAAGGGTCTCTGATTTCATGATTAATTGTTGAAAAGGTCAGGAAGATTTTTGGAAAAAAGCATCAGTATGATGTTTTTTTCCATGTTCATCTTTCTTTAGTGTGTAATGTTGCTGTTTGATCATGAAAAAGCTGCAAAGTCCCTCCAGCGGGAGTTATTCTCTATATCAGTGTCACTGTTTCTGAACTCCCTGAAACGCCTCCATTGTAGTCTTGAGTTTTCTCACAATATTCCTCATTTAAATAATTCATACACAGAATAAAGGGGCGGGGCCTGGTTGAGTGAGTTAGTAGCGTGTTGAAACTGGTGGTTATGGTAAGGGGCGGGACATTTCCCAAACACTTAAACCAATCACAACACTGCTCCAGCCGACCAATCAGAACACATTGTGCTTTTCAGAAGGAGGGTTTCCATAGAAATATGAACTGTTTTCAACATTGATAACAATCAGAAATGTGTCTTGAGCAGGGTTGCAAAGGGGCGGAAAGTTTCCGTAAACTTTCCACGGGAACTTAACCTGGGGAATTTTGGAAATATTCCCATTTTAAAACTTAAAAGGAATTTACGGGAATGTATGGTAATTTATGGGAATATAATATGTATAATATTTATATAAAATGTATCATATAAAAACAAATATAAACATATTGTTTGGTCATAACATGTAATAACAGTTATTTATTTTTCGCATTCAATTAATTCTAATTTAGTAAATATGTAAATTAAATATATTTTTATTACAGGAATTGTTATGTGTTATTTATTTCAGTGTCACATGGTCCTTCAGGAATCATTCTGATATGCTGATTTGATACTCAGTTATTATCATTGTTGGAAACAGTTGCGCTGCTTGATATTTGTTTGGAACCTGTAATACTTTTTTCAGGATTCATTGATGAATAAAAAGAACATAATTTATTCAAAATAGAATTCTTTTCTAACAATATCACTTTAATATCACTTTTTATCAATTTCACACATCCGTGCTGAATAAAAGTATTAATTTCTTTCAAAAAAAGAAAGAAAAAAATTACTGACCCCAAACTTTTGAACGGTAGTGCATATTGTTACAAAAGATTTCTATTTTAAATAAATGCTGTTCTTTAAATTTTTATTCATCAAAGAATCCTGAAAAAAGTATCACAGGTTATAAAAAATATTAAGCAGCACAACTGTTTCCAACACTGATAACTGAGCATCAAATCATCATATCAGAATGATTTCTGAAGGATCATGTGACACTGAAGACTGGAGTAATGATGCTGAAAATTCAGCTTTGATCACAGGAATACTTTACATTTTAAAATATTGTATAAAATTGTAATAATAATTCACAATTTTACAGTTTATACTGTATTTTTAATCAAATAAATGCAGCCTTGGTGAGCAGAAGAGACTTCTTTCAAAAACCCAAACCTTTAAATGTTTGCGAGCAACTCTGAAAGAGCCCGTTTACACCCGCACGAAGCGCTGAGCACCTGTGATCGGACACTCGAGATGGAGTAAACAGGGTCTTCGGTGTGATCTGGCACGTTTGAACCCTCGGAAAGAGACGCAGCTGTGTTTACCGTAATAAGCGCTTCTCCTCTACGCTGTTTACACACACACGCATTATAAAACCATCAACGCTAAGATCACAGAAATTACAGGCGTTTTAGGGAGCCAATTCAGATGCTCGAGCAAGTCTGTTTACCTTGTTGCCTGGCAACAAAAATAAGACCATTTTAGATCCAGAATCCACAGAAAGCATCACAGGAAGTGAGTGAGAAATGTGAGAAGGGCTGTCCATGCTATTACACACTAAAATGGCACAAGCTGTCTCACAGTTTTACGCTTAATGCAATCTCCAGGAATCAGAGTGCACATATTTTTATCAGTCTGCTTTCTTCAGGTTAGTTCAGCTAATGAACACACACATTCATGAGTAAAAAGAAATGGCAGATTCTTTACCAATAAGGCAATTTCTTTTTTAACTGAAAACAGGCATCAATTCACATTGTTACTATATATTCTTCTTCATTATCAGATTTACATGCAGTTTCAGAGTCCAATTCTGGGCTAAAAGAAACCCCAACATGGGCCAGATTTCATGAATCCAACACAAACACCAGCACTGATGGCTATATCCTGTACTTCATACCCTCTTACTCTCACACACACACCTGTGAAATCAACGTCCTCTTTCTTCAGGTACTGGCCGGTCTCTGATACCCTGAACGTCTGCCCCTTTATCAGACCCTGAACCAGCAGCTTTCTGAAGGGCTCCCTGAGAAGAAGCAAGAGAATGGATGTTCATTAATCTGACATATGAAGTAAACAAGCACAGAGCTTTGTGCATGAAATCAAAACTGACCACATTTACTTTCTTAAAGGAACAGTTCACCCAAAATGAAATTTTCCTGATTATTTACTCACCCAAGGCCAGCCAAGAGAAAGAAAGTGTTTTTTTTTTTAAGGAAAACATTCCAGGATTTTTCTCCATCTAATGCAATTAAATGTCACTCAATGTAGACCATTTTTGATGGCAAATAAGGGTCTTATAGCTAAATGATCAGTCATTTTCAGAAAAAGATAAAAATGTATATACATATAACGTAAGTACAATTGCACGCCTTATCCAGCTCTGTGAAGTGTCAAGGCAAGCATTTGTACTTAAAAAGTATATGGGCCATTCTACAGAACTGCTGCAAACTGCTGTCCAAGTATTCAAATAGATGTTTACTAAGATCCTTCTATTATCTATTGAATCCCACAATGATATTTAAAATAAGCTTAAAGGATTAGTTCACCTTCAAATAAAATTTTCCTGATAATTTACTCACCCCCATGTCATCCAAGATGTTCATGTCTTTCTTTCTTCAGTCAAAAAGAAATTAAGGTTTTTGATGAAAACATTCCAGGATTATTCTCCTTATAGTAACGATCGGTCATTTTCGAAAAAAAATGTAAATGTATATGCTTTATATAAACAAATGATCGCCTTTCAAGTGGTTACGCTGTATGTAAGATAAGACCCTTATTTCTCATCTGGTATTGCATAAAGCCCTTCAAAAGCTGCACTGAAACTATAAATATAAAAATAAAATAATATAAAAATATATATATATATATATATATATATATATATATATATATATATATATATATATATATATATATACACATACAGTACAGTCCAAAAGTTTGGAACCACTAAGATTTTTAATGTTTTTAAAAGAAGTTTCGTCTGCTCACCAAGGCTACATTTATTTAATTAAAAATACAGTAAAAAAACAGTAATATTGTGAAATATTATTACAATTTAAAATAACTGTTTTCTATTTAAATATATTTGACAAAGTAATTTATTCCTGTGATGCAAAGCTGAATTTTCAGCATCGTTACTCCAGTCTTCAGTGTCACATGATCCTTCAGAAATCATTCTAATATGCTGATTTGATGCTCAAGAAACATTTATGATTATTTTCAATGTTGAAAACAGTTGTGTACTTTTTTTTTCAGGATTCCTTGATGAATAGAAAGTTCAAAAGAACAGCATTTATCTGAAATACAAAGCTTCTGTAGCATTATACACTACCGTTCAAAAGTTTGGGGTCAGTAAGAATTTTTTTTTTATTTTTTTGAAAAGAAATTAAAGAAATGAATACTTTTATTCAGCAAGGATGCATTAAATCAATCAAAAGTGGCAGTAAAGACTTTTATAATGTTACAAAAGATTAGATTTCAGATAAACACTGTTCTTTTGAACTTTCTATTCATCAAATAATCCTGAAAAAAAAATATTGTACACAAATATTTTGTACAATTGTACACATTAAATGTTTCTTGAGCAGCAGATCAGCATATTAGAATGATTTCTGAAGGATCATGTGACACTGAAGACTGGAGTAATGATGCTGAAAATTCAGCTTTGATCACAGGAATAAATTACTTTGTGAAATATATTTAAATAGAAAACAGTTATTTTAAATTGTAATAATATTTCACAATATTACTGTTTTTTACTGTATTTTTAATTAAATAAATGTAGCCTTGGTGAGCAGACGAAACTTCTTTTAAAAACATTAAAAATCTTAGTGGTTCCAAACTTTTGAACTGAACTGTATATATATAATAAATAAAATCATCATTTATTGGGTACTTTCAATAGGGAGGTGGCTGTCCCGAACCCTAACCCCTAAATTTCAACTTGTGAAATTATATTGAAATCATTTTTTCCCCATTTGTTTTTAAAAATATCTTTTAGATTTTTCAAATAAATAAATAAATAAATAAATAAATAAAAATAAATAAATAAATAAAAATGTATTATCTATCCATCTATCTATCTATCTATCTATCTATCTATCTATCTATCTATCTATCTATCTATACATTTTTTTTTCTTTGTAAATCATGAAGCTTTATGTAAAAAATGTCACTACCAAAACAGTATTAGACTGATTTTAAACACACTTCTACATTTTTGATCAGGAAATATTCCCATGTCCTTCCCTCTCATAGTAGATAGGTCCATCATTTTGAGTTAAATGTGTTCAAAAGTCTGAAAATCTGTGTGTGACTTTAAGGAACATCACTACCAAACACCTTTTTTCTGCAACTTTTTTGGGTGTTATTCTATAAAATGTAGTTTTTGTGTGTGTAAAACTGTCCAGAACCGTGCTAGCTAACCATGGGCTGATTATCATCTTTGAGCGGCACAAAAGTATCCAAAATTGTCACTACCGAAACTTCACCGCGTTTTGGTCATGACTGTTTCGGTAGTGACATCATTGTTTTGGTAGTGATTTAAGGAAACTCATAATCATTTATTTGGGGGAAATAAACTAAATTTTAGTACAGTTACTGGTACTGGAGCCCTTTGAATCGGCCTAAATATGGATTAAAACTGTATATTCTACACTGAGCGACATTCACTTGCATTAGATGGAGAAAAATCCTAGAATGTTTTCCTCAAAAAACTTTATTTCTGTTCAGCTGAGGAAAGAAAGTCATATACATCTTGGATGGCCTTGGGTGATTAAATAATCAGGAAATTTTCAGTTTTGAGTGAACTATTCCTTTAAATCTGTCAGTATTTACTAATCCTCATGTCATTCAAACCTGTATCCTGATATTTGTAATTATTTGGAACCAAACAGACAAAATTTTGAAGAATCTTTGTGACTGTCAAGCACCAAAAAGGACAGAAAACACCTTAGAAGTACCATAAAAATAGTCCATTCAATGTGTAATCATAGAAACCTTCTGAATGCTTTGGATTACTTGAATGAGTTTTTATTGAATTTTTTTCAAGCTTTTTGAGCTTTAAAGCTGGTGGCCACAATACGAACTGTCCTCTTTTTATGTTCTGCAAGAAAAAAAATAACAGCTTACGAGATTGTTCTTTCATTGGTGAGCGAATAACTGCACAATTTTCATTTTTGGATGAACTATTTGAAAAGACTTAGTTAAGATGAACTAAGAATGAACAACACTTCTACAGCATTTATTAAACTTAGAAAATGTTAATTTCAATATTTACTAATAAATCTAATCTCTAAACTAATTATATATCTGATTTATAAACTAATTATCATTAGTTAACAGTGAACTGTGCACTGCAAACTAAAATAAATGTATTAATTCATGTTAATAATGTTTTATGGTGCAAAAAAATGCATAGAAAAGCTCACAGGAAAAAGCATACACTGATTACAAGATAATCCGTTATTAATATTTCGTTGGTTCTATTTTGTTTTTGCATGTGTTCATTATTTCTTTATATGGCAGCCTGGCCAAAAATGATTTCATTGTGTTATTATCACAAATAAAACAATCACTCCAAGCACAACTACGCACAAAATCTTTAACACATTCTTAATAATACTTGAATAAAGGGTCAATTTTCAGTTTTGGCCACTAGTGCATGTGTGTGTATGTTGCACCTGTGTGAAACCATGCCCTGGTCTCTGCAGAAGTGGCTGAGGAAGCGCGCGTAGTACAGGTGCATGACGGCGTGCTCCTTCCCTCCGATGTAAACATCCACAGGCATCCAGTGATCCGCTCGGGAACGTGCAAAAGGCCTGTGAGGGGAGAGGAACACCTCAGGCTCTATCCTGAGAGAGCGGCCACTAGGGGTCACTGACGCACAGACATCGACACTGAAACACGAGCACAGGCTGCAGAGCGACAGGTGTTGGTAGATGTCACAAACTCACTAAAACACTTTACTGTTGGCGCTGCTTTATACGGACATCACATTTAACACACTCAAATAACACATTCAACTGCTCTCTGAAGAGAGAATGTGAACCGCGGAGTGACTTAAAACAAAACAATAAGCACACTTGAACAAACTGTGATAAACAAACACGTCACACTCCATAACCAGCTGCCAGCAGCACTGAACTAACCGTACATTTAACCCAAACATATCCACATACGGTAGACAACAATAAAAGGGCTCTGGAAGCGATTCCCGTGCATTTACTTTCATTAGATATTGTAGAGTATTTACATAACACTTCTATTACTAACAGAATGACTAATTACTAACAGTGATTCCACTGACTAAACATAACCTTTCATAGGTACTCTGAAGAAAATGAAATGATTTAATAGAGGCTACTCTTAATCATGAAAATATTTTAATTAGGGATGTCAGTTGGTTTATATATATTTAATCATGATTAATCCTAAAAATAACATGAATTTATGCAGAACTACTTATTTGTCTTCACAAGGGGGGAAAAACACTAAAAGTGAACCCAACAGCACTGGGAATGGAAATCTGTAATATGCTAATCAATATAAGATATACAGATATGATAATAAATTAAAGTTGCAAGCAGCGATGAAAGGGTCCTCGCACCCGGGCTCACCGCCACCTGTTGGCCTCAGGAAATCAGTGAACAGTGGTCAACATGCATGTAAGCGAATCAAATGAATAAGTCATTTAAAAGTGCCACACTTCCTGCTGCCAACAGGTGGCGCTTTGACCGTAACTGAATATTGCCATGTAGATGTCTTCAGGCCAGGACTATTATCAAGTTTACAGCAGATGGGACATTGTATGTCTCATCAGACCGTTACGACTGCGGTCACGCCCACTGAGTGGCAAAAGACTGAGTGGCAGCATTGGTTTTCAGCGTGAATGTTGTGAAAAACACACAAAACACAACCAAAATGAAAAAGAGCTTTATGACTGACTGTACAAATAGCTTTGACACAAAACCTGAGGTATATATTTAAAAACTGCTGAAAGCTACAGAAAAAAAGAAGCACATGGATCACTGCAATTCACAGAAACAGCTGGAGTCCAGGAAGAGAAACATGGATTTGCAGTTATCATTGTGTGTCAAATTGTTGGATTTTGAGGTCAAATCATACCGTATATATTGTATTGTTATATATTATGTTGACAACTCATCAATTAAATATTTTCCATCTTATATTCTGCATAATTGGGTGTTTTTAAATAAACACTGACAAAAACTATACTATAAATCTATATATGTTTTAGGGCTGGACAATATGACGATATATATAACATTGATATTTAGTGATTACGCGGATTTAAACCTATATTGTAGTTATATAAAATATTCACAGGCAGATTTGCTTTATGTATTTCCCCGGCGTCGAAATCAGACATATAAATGTCAGGAAACACGACTGCTGGCTGCTTGTCAATATCCATGGATTAGGTTTATTTGACAAGTTGTAAGGAACACATTCAATTCCAACCTTTAGTGTAATCGTTTGTTTTATTCATGTTTTCTCAGTCTCCCCTTTTAAATCCAGCCATGCAGCAGGTTCTTTTGCCACTCAGTCCAGCTGAGGGAGCGCGTTCCGGCGGGAAAGTGACGTCGATGCATACCCTCTATTTGCACATTTTCACTTAGGGGTGTACTCACTTTTGTGGCCAGTGCTTTAGACGTTAATGGCTGTGTGTTGAGTTATTTTGAGGGGACAGCAAATTTACACTGTTATACAAGCTGTACACTCACTACTTTACATTGTAGCAAAGTGTCATTTCTTCAGTGTTGTCACATGAAAAGATATAATAAAATATTTACATTACAATAATTACAAATCTTCTCAAAACTAGGTTATATTGATGGCTGTAATGGGAAAAACCATAGAAAAAAAGTTTACAAAAAGTGTTCCATATATAAAACTTGTTTCATTTTCAAAGCTGTTAGCCAATCATAGCAGTGGGCTTTAAATAAAAATGTTGTGGTAACTCTTTCATTTAGTTAACTAACAATGAACAAATTGCCTCCATTGCAGTCTTGAGTTTTCTTCTGGGAAACGACAACATCAAGAAAAAGGGCAAAATAGGTTCTCTTTAACAAATGAGAGCTTATGGTAAAGTGTTAAACAAAACTACATTTCCATTCAGTTTGTCTTACTGTAAGTCTATCATGCACTAATGCGGCCTATGAAGGCCATTTCATTGTATGAAGGTGTGTGCGATGCATTACAGGGACAAAGAAGTGACATTTTAAATTCATTGTTGTTGATCTGAAATAGCACAGACAGATGGTCCTCCTTTCTGAGTCTTGCTCTTTCAGCATCTCAGACTAGGCCAGTCTCCACAAACACCTGGTGGGACAGAGAAGCAGCTGGATGTTTTCCTTACCTCAGCGGGTTGTGGGGGTCAGTGTATCTGAAATAGTACCAGCTGGAATCCACAAAGGTGTCCATGGTGTCTGTTTCTCTCTCCGCCGGCCCTTTACACCTGACATCAACAGGAAGAATAGTTTTGTAAGTGCTGGGATCGTAGATAGAGTTCATTCTCATGAAACAATAGCATTTGTTCCTCCATGACTCGTATAATTAACAGAATACTGAACTTGGTCATCATACTATTAGATATATTTAAAGATGATATGCATAATTTTTAAAGCTTAAATACTTTCTCATATTCCGTTTACTAAACAGGGCAAATTAGCCTGTGACCGCAATCCCATTAAAGTGCCAATGGGAGTGTAAAGTTCTGGGGGTGATTTACTGACAATGAGCAAATTAAAGAGCACAGACACAACCAGATCATTTCCATAATGACCAACGCAATCTACCAAGAGCAGCGCAAACTCACGTAGGGTCGCAAACAAGCAGAGCCGATGATAATCAGGTGAGTGTGAGCTAACAACACAAGTGCAAAACGGGTTAAATAATGGCCCAAATACCAATTGAATACCTCAAACCTTAGATCACATAAATCACATTGCATGTTTTAAATATTTTCCTACCAATTTTGCATTTGAAAGGGAAACTCCTACATATATGCAATAAGATCAGCCACAAAAAATAACTGTCCACGCCTTTACAGTACTACTTTCTCACTCTGTGTCTTTAGTAACTCCTGACAGTAGTTTTTTAACCCTTATAGGGTCTTTGGGGTCTTTTTAGACCCCAAACGATGTTTGCTCAAATAAAAAAAAAAAGTTCTCTTTGTCCAAATGAAACTTTGTACCGTTGTTAACACTTTCTAGATCTACAACGAAAAAAAAAATTGGAGTGATAGCTTGTTTTTATGTTAGTGTAAAAAAAAAGGCACACTCAGGGTCTTTGGGGTCTCCACAGACCCCAGGCAACAAAATGTAATTTTGTTATAAAATAATTGTTTTTTAAAAAACAAATGTAATTTTACTCTGTTTATTAATGTTTTTACTTCATATTTGTGTAGTTTTTGGAGGATTTCTCATATCATTTAAATTTATATAAATGAATAAATAAATATTTTTTTATACAAAAACAGCTTTTTATGTAAAATTCACCTTATAAAAGACCCACATTTCTAACTTTCATTCATGGGGATAACATGCATAATTTGACATGGTTTAGTGTAAGATTTTTGTCCATCTTTTGGAAAATGCAGTTTTAAAAGTAAAAAAATTATCACTTTAACCAGTAGATGGCTGCAGAGCTCCACTATTTGCTATGTGCTATTTGACTGACTGAAAGACATCTTTTCATAAGTTTTTTTTTTTTTGTTGGATTCATATCTAAATGTTATGAAATCACAATTATAACAATAAAAATTACTTTTTGTCAAAGTTTAGCATTTTTTTGTACTGAAAAAAATAAGTTTTTCAAAAATGTTGATTTTGAGGATGAATTTTGTCCAATCTTTTGTCCAATTTAGTCTCATCATAATGTAACAATAGTGAAAAACAGATTTTTTCATTACAAAAAATACTAAACCTTGACAAAAAGTAGCCTTTATTGTTATAATTGTGATTTCATAATATTTAGATATGAATCCAACTGAAAAAAACTTATGAAAAGATGCCTTTCAGTCAGTCAAATAGCACATAGTATATAGTGGAGCTCTGCAGCCATCTACTGGTAAAAATGATAGTATTTTTTACTTTTAAAACTGCATTTTCCAAAAGATGGGCAAAAATCTTACACTAAACCAAATTATTCATGTTATCCCCATGAATTAAATTTAGAAATGTGGGTCTTTTATGAAGTGAATTTTACATAAAAAGCTGTTTTTGTATAAAAACCTATTTAAAATTTTTTTTTTTAAATTTATTTATATAAATTTAAAAAATATGATAAATCCTCCAAAAACTGTACAAACATGGAGTAAAAACATTAATAAACAGAGTAAAATTACATTTGTTTTTAAAAAAACAAGTATTTTGTTACCAATAGCATGAGTTTGGGATAGTACTATAAATTTCACCAAAGTTAGGGAGTGATATCATCAAAGACTCGTCAAACACATGCTTCAAAGTTTACACCAATATATGTTTATATGCGGTACAGTGAGACCTTCAACACTAAGGGCCCTATTTTAACGATCTAAGCTCATGGTCTGAAGCTCACGGTGCAGGCGCATTAGGGCGTGTCTGAATCCTCTTTTTCTACTTTAACCACGGATAAAATGGTCAGCGCGCCGGGCGCATGGTCCAAAAGGGTTGTACCTAGACTCTTAATGATTAATGGGTGTGTTTTGAGTGTAACGTGCAATAAACCAATCAGAGTGTCATCTCCCATTCCCTTTAAAAGCCAGTTGTCCTTGTACCATGGTGGATTCATTATTTACAAGGTGTAATATAGATGCCCTCAGTTTAAATACATTTTTAATATTTGGCATGTTTGTGTGCTGCTGCGCGCCCCTGTGTGTGTAGCAAGCAGAGTGTACGTGTGTTGTGCACCTGCCTATAGGTGCATATTACTAACGCACCCTTTAAAAAAAAATGCTTCATCAATGGCACAGTCGTTTTCAGATGCCTCAAAATAGCAACACGCCAACAATGCACCTGAACACACTTGTTTTCAGAGTGCATTTGCTATTTAAACAACATGGCGCTGGACGTGAAAATTATAATTGCATCTGGCTGAAACTAGCAAAAAACACTTGCGTCAGGCTTGGCGTAACATTGTGTCGGGTGTACGATAGGACCCTATAATGTTCAACCCTTAAACATTTAGAATGTAACATTGTCATTAAACAAAATCAATTTATTTACTATGACATGACAGACTAAAACCAGGTGATACTGTCGTTTAAAAGTTCAAAATACTGTTCAAAATTTTGAGGTCAGTAAGATTTTTTTTTTTAAGAAATAAATGCTTTTATTCATCAAGGATGCATTAAATTGATCAAAAGTTACAGTAAAGACATTTATTGTGTTACAAAAGATTTCTATTTCAAATAAATGCTGTTCTTTTGAACTTTCTATTCATCAAAGAATCCTGAAAAATGTATGACACAAAAACATGAAGCAGCACAACTGTTTTCAACATTGATAATATAATAAATGTTTCTTGTAATGATATTTCACAATATTACCCTTTTACTGTATTTTGTATGAAATAAATGCAGCCTTGGAGTATATCAGAGACTTCTTTCAAAAATAAATCCTACCAACGGCAAAGTTTTGAATGATAGTGTAAATGACTTCCAAACTTACAGCGACAGAATTGAAATACTGCAGCATCAGGGTAGGTCTCAGATTTACTATTGATAAATAATAAGTACTGGTACTTTAAAAGGCTATTACAATATATTAATTTAGACAAGAATCAGCCGTCTGGTTGCTATCCTATAAAGGATGAAAAAGTAGTCATTTTCTATGAACAATTAAAGCTACCTAAACTGAAATTGAAAAATCAAAGTACAACATTTTTTTTTTTTTTTCAAAGTTATAATAACTGTAGTGGGATTTCTCAGCTGGCACCGCCGAACACAGTCCCGCGTGTTTGTCTCCGAATGCCAGTCTCGCACCCAAAGCAAACAGTGCTTTGCATCCCAGGCCATCTGTCACTTAGAATACAGTCACACTTACTCTAACGGCTCTCGGCAGACTTCATTCGGCTAATCATCAGCATCAAAAGAAACTAATTAACGGCCAAACGTCAGCAGATTCCAGCCTTGCTAAAGTCAATCCCAAAGTATGTGGCCGGCCACCCCTCCCTCCACTCCAGTCGGAGAGAGTCCACCCCATCTTTGATAATCAGTCGAACGTTCAGACAATCCTGCCTATTATACCGCCGGCAGTGGGAGCCAAGCGCCTCGTGGTTGCCTAGCAACAGGGCGAAGGTGTAGCAGGTTAATTCTTTGAAAGCCAGGTGCCATCTGAGAGACGAGCATCCCACATATGAACTGTAATGAGGTGCCTCAGAGGAGAGTGTTTATAGCTGATATATACTAGGAAATTAGGGCATTATTTATTTATGCTCTTTTAAAAATGCAATTTTACAGTTTTGTTTTGGGTTTTTTTTCTTTATCGACAGAATGTGTATCTAGACTGATAATAGACTGAACACAGAATGTCATGAGAGGAAGCCATTAGATGCACACTGACAGGATTCAGCAGCTCAGCAGTGACAGCTGAAGACACATGAGTGACAAAAAAAAAAAAAGTCGGCATGAAATAAAATTTCAATGCGTCTATTTTCCAAATGCAAGTTAAAGAACATAAAATGTTATTATGCTATTTTAAAGCTCCTAATTTTGTTTGGGAGGTGTCCTACAATAGGTTTACATGCATCCAAGGTCAAAAACATTTAAAGGAGACCTATTATGCCCCTTTCACAAGATATAATATAGTCTCTGGTGTCCCCAAAAAGTGTGTGTGAAGTTTCAGCTCAAAATACCCCACAGATCATTTATTATAGCTTGTCAAATTTGCCCCTATTTGGGTGTGAGCAAAAACACACCATTTTGTGTGTCCCTTTAAATGCAAATGAGCTGCTGCTCCCCGTCCCCTTTCCAGAAGAGGGCGGAGCTTTAACAGCTCAACAACAACAAGGCTGGAGAATCTCACGCAGCCAAAATGAGGAATGTCAGTAACGGTGTTCAACCTTACATTGTTCAAACCGGAGTCGACACTGATGGAGAGACTCAGGAAGAAGTTACAACTTTTAGAACGAAACTGGACGTTTCTGAATGGTTAGTGGATAAATTTATGTACAGGTGCTGATCATATAATTAGAATATTGTGAAAGAGTTCATTTTTTTATTGTAAATTATTTTAAAAAATGAAACTTTCATTTATACTAGATTCTCTACATGTAAAGTAAAATATTTCAAAAGTTTTTTTTTTTTTAATTTGTTGATTAGCGCATACAGCTAATGAAAGTCCAAAATCCAGTTTCTCAAAATATTAGAATATTTACATGTGAGTTTCATTAAATGACCATCCCTACAGTATAAATGCCGGGTATCTCTTGTTCTTTGAAACCACACTAATGGGGAAGACTGCTGACTTGGCAATGGTCCAGGAGACAATCATTGACAGCCTCCACAAAGAGAGTAAGTCACAGAAGGTCATTTCTGAATGTGGTGGCTGTTTACAGAGTGATGTATCAAAGCATATTAAATGCAAAGTTGACTAGAAGGAAGAAATTGGGTAGGCAAAGGTGCACAAGCAACAGGGATGACCACAAGCTTGAGAATACTGTCAAGTAAAGCCGATTCAAACACTTGGGAGAGCTTCACAATGAGTCAAATGAAGCCGGAGTCAGCGCATCAAGAGTCACCACACTCAGACATCTTCAGGAAAAGGACTACCAAGCCACTTCTGAAACAGAAACAACGTCAGAAGCATCTTACCTGGGCTAAGGAGAAAAAGAACTGGACAGTGAACAGTGGTCGAAAGTCCTCTTTTCAGATGAAAGTAAATTTTGCATTTCATGTTGAAATCATGGTCCCAGAGTCTGAAGGAAGACTGGAGAGGCACAGAATCCAAGCTGCTTGAAGTCTAGTGTGAAGTTTCTGAAGTCAGTAATGATTTGGGGGGCCGTGACGTCTGCTGGTGTTGGTCCATTGTGTTTTATCAAGTGCAAAGTCAATGCAGCCATCTTCCTGGAGATTTTGGAGCACTTTATGCTTCCATCTGCTGACAAACTTTATGGAGATGCTGATTTCCTTTTCCAGCAGGACTTTAGCACCTGCCCACAGTGCAAAAACCACTTCCAAGTGATTTGCTGACCATGATATTACTGTGCTTTATTGGCCAGCCAACATGCCTAACCCCTGAATCTATGGGATATTTTCAAGAGAAAGATGAGAAACAGTCGATCCAACAATATACAGATGATCTGAAGGCTCAATAGTGCCTCAGCAGTGCCACAGGCTGATCACTTCCATGCCACACTTCACTGATGCTGTAATTTGTGCTAGAGCAAGTCCTTTGCTGTAATATGTGCTGCCGACCAAGTATTGAGTGCACAAATGAACATACTTTAAAGAACTTGAACTTTTCTGTTTTGAAAATCCATTTTTTGATTGATCTTAGGAAATATTCTAATATTTTGAGATACTGGATTTTGGACTTTCATGAGCTGTACGCTCTAATCATCAAAATTAAAAAAAAAAAACTTTTGAAATGTTTTAGTTTACATGTAGGGAATCTAGAATATATGAAAGTTTAATTTTTAAAAATAATTTACAATAAAAAAATTAACTTTTTCACGATATTCTAATTATATGACCAGCACCTGTAGTTGCTGTGGAGTTGATTCAACTCATCGACTAGCATGTGCCGTCATGTTCATCTTTTGTACAAATCCAGTGTTGAATTGACCCTCGTTTGTGAAGCAGTCCGGTGTAAAATGACGGCATGACAACAACACTCTACAACAACTCTTCCTCTTCTCTAAAGCAGCCCAACATGGCCCCGCCCCCTTTGTTGTGTGTTCTCGGGGGCGGGGTTTATGTAAATTTTAGGGTTAGTGATGTCACCAACCCGGGAAGAAGCTCGTTGTAGTCCCTACCAGCCATTTGTTGTAGTCCTTAAAAAGTGATTTCTGTAAAAGAAAATATCTCCCTTTGCATTGAACTTTGAGCGTCGTAACTTTGCAGATGTTGTTTATGATCAAACAGCAACATTACACACTAACTAAAGTTAAAAAAGTGAAATCATAATCAAGGACCCCTTTAAATTTTCTCATAATATCCATTGCAGCATCAGCTCTTTTCCCACAATGTCTGAAACGGTTCAATAAAGGATTCAGTCTCTCTAAAAAAATGGCCTTTAGCATATCTGAATTTCAGCTCCAGATCTTCCTCAGCATTTGATACACAGTGATATGAACAGTAAAGATGGTGTCGGTTTACCGTATCAATTCCAGTGCGGAGACTCATTCTTTTGAAGTGCATCAAGGTGCCACCTAGCTATGAAAAGAATAATAATCATATATTTTTCAAAACTACTGCCTAGATCAACATAAAATAGCTGTCATTTGAAAGCTTAGAGACTGTACTTTACAATGAATGAAGCCAATTTGATTATCTCATAAGTAGTGCTAAGTTATTTGCTGATAAAAAAAAAAAAAAAAAAAATGTTTTCATAATTTATACTTTTTGTACTATGTACTGCAATGTGTCAAAAGCATCATGCAGCTCAGATAATCATGTGTCATATGCCATTTGAAAGGTCTCACGGAGTAGAATACAACAAGCATAATTGTTTTGGGCTTTGACTAAACTTTTTTGTTTTTGTACGTGAAGCCACGCATAATCCATTACATCGATCATGAGATATTTCGACACATAAAACTCCACAGGCGCTAACAAAAATCAAATGTAGCTTTCACATGGCGTTTTCACTTATAACTTCATGAAGAATGCACAGATCGTAGAAAAATGTCTTTTCTCAGCAGTTTCTCAGCATGAGAATGTCCAAATGCAATCAATTTTTTTTCTTTATTTAATTTTAGTTTAGTCTTTTGTGTATGTCACTCAGAAAAAAACAACTCTAAAATGCCTTCAGGGCTTAAAGTGTTAAGGAGCAATAACTAAATACTGATACACACAAAAAAACTGGAAATTACATTTATTTATTATGATTTTATTTGGCATGCACAACACAAAACGATGCAGACAGAGGTTTGTTTTTAGATTCTGGATCGGGCTGAGCTGCTAACAAGTCATTTATTCACATATTGTTCTATCTCTAAATGTCATGATCATATATGTCTAAGGAGTTGAACTCTGTTGGGTAAAACATAAGTTTACTGATGCAATTCAATCAGTCTGCTGTTTTATTCCAACCATTACTCTTGGTCGGAGGCTTTTTTAAACATTTTGTTTATATGTAGAGTTATATTCCTAAATTTAATGGTGCAATGCAAAAATATTTAGTAGTGTGTAAGTCGTAACTTAGTGCCCCTTTACGTCGCAACCCTAAGCTGTAACTTTTGCACAACTGGTGCAACCTGCCCCAGAAACTAACTAATTTTTCTAATGAGCATGGGTTGAAAATAAAGGTTTGCGAGTGTTGTTTTGTGTTAGTTTCCCACAACAATCATTCAAACATATAATCAGAACCAAAATCCAGCTGTGAGATCTTTCCCTCTTTTTTTCCCCTCAGATTTCAATTAAACTTCTAACAACAAAGCCAGAGACAATATCACAGCTCAGGAAATGACTCCTCTTTTCCTCAAGGACGAGGCAGATAAGCACCATCTCTCTCTCTTTATCTTGTTTCCGTCTCTTTCTCTCTCCACAGCCGCTTCGCAGAATCTAGGTGATCATTTAAAGAACTGAGGTGTGATTTTCTTCGAGGTCTCAACAGATAAAAGATGATCCAGTCTCCTCATCAGCAGTGCTCACCAACAAAAACTTTAACCGTCTGAATTAATCGATGGAATACTGAAATTCTACTAGTTACTATAAATATGTGCAGAATGGAAACAAACAGATTTCAGACAAATTTACTGAAGAAACTTGAAAAGACTGGACTAATGCCAGCCAGACCTTTTCTGTGAGCCGTGTCTCAGGTTCTCTGCGCTCGCTAGCCTTCGGAGTCTGAGAAATGATTTATTTATGACGCCATCCAAAGCCCCCGCCATTACAGTTGGCTAGATTGGGTTTCAAAGGGTACTCCCACCACTCAGGTGTTTCGGGGCCCTTGCAAAAGGATCAGTCTGTCAAAAATGTATTGAATGTGGTCAATCCAAATGTTCTTCCTGTTTCTGCAGACGCCACTGGCTTTCTGCAATCAGAGGATATCTTGGCACCTGCAGATCAAGATGAACAAGGCCCGAGGGCCAGTATAGCAGGTTATGATCCAAGCAAAGAGTGGATCTCAGATCATCAGTACCGTGTTGAAAGTTGCGTTTATGGTAAACAATTGACCAATCACAACGCATTAGTCCAGCCGACCAATCAGAGCACACTGAGCTAAACAGGAACTAAACAGAGTGTTACTGAGAGACTGGGAAGAGAGGAGCTGCAACAATGGAGAATATGAGGAAAATAATGTGTTTTGAACATTCAAACATGAAAACCTGTTCTAGTAGAGCCCAAAAACAACATCAGGACTTTGAAAAAGGGCAAAATATGGCCTTTTTAACTAAATGAAGAGAACTAAACACATTTCTTTAAATCTCAAACAGTTTCTTCTTGTAGGTTTTAAATAAAAGTGTGGTTGCTAAAAACTTCAGAGCGTCCAGAAACACAGATTCCCTGCCCTAATTTCTACAGCTGTTGCAATATTTCAAAAAGTGTCTGGACACAGCTTGTGACTCCTTAACAGCTAGAGACCCTTAACAGTCATTAATATTGTAAATCCTGCATAGTGATTTTTTTTAAAGTATACATTTATAACACTATACTTAGTATTATATTACCTTTGCATCAAATAAAAAAAAATAAATAGTTAACACTGCTGTGAGGGTGTTTCTAATAGAGAGTGAAAAATGTTTTTCTCTTCTGACTGCCTTTAGCTCATATTACCACACTCAAACAAAACCATGGCTCCTTTCCTGGACCTTCGTGGACACCTTCACTGATCGGCAGGTGCAGTATGGTTAGGGGTAGGTGTAAGGGAGGGCTTTAGGGACAGGGTCAGGTAATGTCCCTATTAGGCAGCATCCATTATGATTTTAATAAATATAATCATATACAATGAATATGTTGTTATTAATGTACTTACTATCTGCCATTCTATATATAGTACAGTGTTTCCCACAGGATTTTGTGAGACTATGGGGAGTGGACCTCGGTACCTCTAGGGCAGGCATCCTCAGACAGCGGACCGTGGCCCAGTTCCAGATCCTGGCTTGTTTTCATCCAGACCACAAGACAAAATGACAACCATTTTACCGTTTCTAGAGTTTAAAGTGAGCAGCGCATCAAAACAACAGAGCAGTACACACCATAAGTGCTCAGGGCTGTTTATGGCAATGAGGTTTCAGTGCTATATTTTTATCTAAAGCCAAGCGCGCTTTATTCAAGACCTTTCCGTTCTGTGTGCATTGCTTCTCTCTCCCGCTGAAGATGCTAAAGCGCTACAAGAGCTGCAGATGACGCGGTTATTTTAACAGCAGTAGCAGAAAGATGGAGAACAAAAACAAAATGTAATACTTTCACTAAAACGCTTCAGAAATGAGAATGCAGCAAAAAAAGAAGTTATTTTTTATCTGTCATACATACAGTATATGGATCTGACCGTTCAAACCAGGTTTGTGACAAGACATTTTTTTTTTTTTTTTTTATCTACATTTAGCATTAGTCCTATTAATCAGCATTATTTCAAAAATTAGTTGTAGATGGCAAGGAAAGACATGCAATTAAAACTTTACTAGTTAACTTTATTACTAGTTAACTTTATTTTCTGCTCATGATGAGAGTGATTATTTTAATTATTTTGTAAGTTGTTTGTTTGTTTTTAGTAGATACTTATTTTAAGCAAAATATAAAAAGAACTCAAGAGGAAAACCCACATATAGTATCTTTTCTGTCACACGGCCTTCTGAAATACATATCTAAATGTAAAAAATAATAATAGCCTGATTTTAATTACCTTTTAATATTTATATCCAATTGGGCTCATCTGATGAAATATTCATATTTTTAAATTATCGGAAACCTTCTTTGGCTCTCGGGACCCAATATCCTCATCTTTGATGACTATTTTGTTTAGTTATTTTTTTCTTTTACAAAGTAATACTGCTGGCCTGATGGAAATATATAACTATTCCAAAAAAGTATTGTCCGGACCTCTGCTGGGAAGGATAGAGACCGTCTTGGAATTTTAATTGAATACCCCTGCTTAGGGTTGGGAATTAAAAATTGATTCTAATTCTGGAATTGAATACTTAAAGTCAGGAATCGGATACTTGTAATAAAAATAAAAAAAAATTTAAAGATGCAGAAAATACCGGATCACGAGCTGATCACATGAGCAAAGTATGCATTTCGCTTTGAAATACGCAGCACAAACAGACTATACATACTTAAATAAATCAGTCTTTTGAGATTCGGTAAGGGCACAAAGCTATATCACACTTTCGATTTTAGTTCGTTTGACAGATACTTTGCCAAAGCAATGGTGCAAAACACTGAGAAACACTGAAATAGCATCTGACAACTATTTACATTTAGTGCAAAGAAAATACTTTTTTGCTATTTACACACTGTAAATAGCATCTATCGCCACTGCCAAAAAAAGTTTTTTTTTTTTTTTTTGTAATTTCATTCCATTAACTTTCAGTTGTTCATCTAGTCTACCTTAAAATGAAAGACATAAGTATTAGCTTTTGAATTCTCATTTCAAGAACACAAACAAACTGACTTATGATAGTAATTTGTCCTCTCTCTGCACATTATGTACCCTCTGTTGACCCTCTTTTTTAAAAAATATCGGCATTAAATCTGGATATTGGCAAAAAAAAAAAAAAACAACAACAACAACATAATGGTCAACCTCTACTGAACCACATTTCTGTGTGTATGTATTTTACAAATGCATGAATTGAAGCAGCTATGACATGTTTGTCTCGCCATTCATGTGGCTATCCGACAAAGGATTTTTGTAAAAATGTCAGCTCTGCTGGCATTACTGTGCTTCATGGTCAGAGAGGGTCTATTAATACCCTTCACACTGAGGAGGTGCTATCGGTGCGCACATCTTCACCACCTCCATGACTCAGTGGTAATGATCCCTGTAGCCTCCAGGGGACAAGTGCTCCCAGAAACAAGCCACTTCAGTCTGGCTGAGTCTGAACTTGGCTCTGTTTTGATGATATCTGAGACAATGAGTTCTGGTCCAGTCTGCCATTATTTCACATGACAGAGTGGGAGTACAAAGACTCAGATAATGGAAGAAAATTATTCCACTTATATTACAATGCCACCAGATGAATCTCTTATCAAACAATTTTTATTATTTTCCATTTTCTCAGAGTTCAATTTATACTCTCAAAGAAACCAAATTGTCTGACCTCTAAATGTGAGAAGAAATTTCCTCTGAGACGAGTCCAAGTGATTAGTGCACATGCTCCAGACAGGTTGAGCCTTGGTGCTCCTATGGGGGATGCAGGTTCAAATTCAACTGTCCTATGTATAGTTCTTTTATTCCCCCGTCTCTCACCTTTTAAATTTACTGACCTTTCTGTCTCTATCAAATCAAATGCCAATAAATCAAAGCAAAACAAAACCAAACATAATTAAATCAAAACAAAACAGTGAAATAAAAAGAAAACAAACCCTCCATGGCAGTGACTCAGCTACCGCAAAACAAAATTAGAAAATAAAAACAATAAAATCTCAATGTCAGTGGCTCAGCTGGAGAATGACTTTACATTATGTGTGAATATATTAATATTTCTTCATAATACAATATAATATAAATATTATAAAAATAATAATATATATATATAATAATATTTCTTTATAATATATACGTATATTGTATAAATGTAATAATACTGTAACTAAACTAAACAAAAACAAAGCAAAATAAAATTAAAAAATTAAAACAAAAAATCCCCATGGCAGTGGCTCAGCTGGTGAATGACTTTATATAATATGTCAATATAATATTTCTTAATATTTAAATATTATATTATAACGAAACAAAACAAACAACAACATTAAAAACTAATATAGCAGCAATTACAGTGGTATGTGAAAGTTTGGGAACCACTTTCAGAATCTGTGAAAATGTGAATAATTTTAACAAAATAAGAGAGATCATACAAAATGCATGTTATTTTTTATTTAGTACTGTCCTGAGTAAGATATTTTACATAAAAGATGTTTACATATAATCCACAAGACAAAAAAAGTAGCTGAATTTATTAAAATATCTCCGTTCATAAGTTTGTGAACCACTGATTCTCAATACTGTGTGTGGTTACCTGATGATCCACAACTGTTTTTGTGTTTTGTGATGGTTGTTCATGAGTCTCTTGTTTGTCCTGAGCAGTTAAACTGAGCTCTGTTCTTCAGAAAAATCCTCCAGCTCCTGCAGATTCATCAGTTTTCAAGCATTTTTGCATATTTGAACCCTTTCCAGCAGTGACTGAATGATTTTGAGATCCATCTTTTCACACTGAGGACAACTGAGGGACTCAAACTCAACTATTAAAAAAGGTTCAAACATTCACTGATGCTCCAAAAGGAAACACGATGCATTAAGAGTCGGGGGGGGGGAACTTTTGAACAGGATGAAGAAGTCCAAATTTTTCTTATTTTTTTGAAATATATATATATTTTTTTCATTTAGTACTTCCCTTTGGAAGCAACAGAGGATACTTGCATGTTTCCCAGAAGACAAATTAAGTATAATTTACCTTGATCTTCAAATTCTAAAAGTTTTCACCCCCCGACTCTTAATGCATCGTGTTTTCTTCTGGAGCATCAGTGAATGTTTGAACCTTTTTTAATAGTTGAGTTTGAGTCCCTCAGTTGTCCTCAGTGTGAAAAGATGGATCTCAAAATCATTCAGTCACTGCTGGAAAGGGTTCAAATATGCAAAAATGCTTGAAAACTGATGAATCTGCAGGAGCTGGAGGATTTTTCTGAAGAACAGAGCTCAGTTTAACTGCTCAGGACAAACAAGAGACTCATGAACAACCATCACAAAACACAAAAACAGTTGTGGATCATCAGGTAACCACACACAGTATTGAGAATCAGTGGTTCACAAACTTATGAACGGAGATATTTTAATAAATTCAGCTACTTTTTTTGTCTTGTGGATTATATGTAAACATCTTTTATGTAAAATATCTTAGGACAGTACTAAATAAAAAAATAACATGCATTTTGTTAAAATTATTCACATTTTCACAGATTCTGCAAGGGGTTCCCAAACTTTCGCATACCACTGTATCAGGGTTCAAGTGCTTTAAGGCCTTTAAGCACATGCGTAAAAAGGTATAATGTTTTAATTAGCAAGCCTGTGACCATCTTGATCATAGATGGAAAAGACCATTTACAGCCAATACAGGCAATTTACCACAAGAAATATATAGTTTTAAAAGCTTTTTAGCAATTATCGAGAGTAAGCCATAAACCTAGGACTAGTTTGCCAATGTTGTTTTTTAAATAATCTCCAATATTTAACAAACGATTCGATGGACAGAGGCAGTCCTAGAGGCAAAGTTGCTCAGAATGAAGAGTTCTAATATTTGGACGTGTGCGGAAAAATCGCGTGATACACAATCGCCCCCCGGTGGCTGATTTCTTTCGAATTTCTCACAGGTCTCCAGGGCCATGAGTTAAACAGGCCCAGCGAGTTTCGTTCCGTTAACCTTGTCTGATAGCTGCTCAAAATTCATTGGCCGATGGCGGACATGTTTTTTGAGATGCGTCAATGTCCTCATAGACAGTCATGGCACCTTGGACAAAGACGCTGTATGCCAATTTTCAAGTCGATCGGACTAACGGTGAAGTAGTTACAGCCATTTTCAAGTTTTTTTCCTGTTATAGTGTCTTTTTTCACACGACCACAGAATGAGCTCGTACATGGATGTGCCAAGTTTGGTGAAAATATCTCATTTCGTTCATAAGTTAAAGCCATTTTAGTAATGCCCACTTCAAACATTTTGGCAGCCCTTAGAGACCGTGAGTTGAAATTTTAACGTTTTTTGATACTTATTGACAATGAGACTCCATAGAATCTCGCTGCACTGGTTTGGTTCCAATCAGGCCAAAAACTTAGGACTAGTTCGCAAAAGTTTTTTCAAAAAATCCAAAATACACAAAAATTTTGCCAGAATGACGGTCGAATCTGAGGCATTTTGTCCATCTTGAGCCAAGGATTCCAACAATTTAAGACAGGAGCCTACGCCTAATGGGTTAAGAGTTATGAGAGATCTTGTACTTTTGACCGCTGTAGCGCCCCCATGAGGCCGATCAGGGCGAGCCTTGGTGACGGTGTGAGTACTACCAGCCCTCAAGGTTTCAAGTCTCTACGACTTACGGTTTGGTCTGCTTGATCACTTTTAGGGGAGAATGCTGATACTTGGAAATGTTAACAATTACAATAGGATTTCCCCTTGAACCCCTAATAAACAAAACAAAAAAATCCTCATGGCAGTGGCTCAGCTGGTGTAATATAATAATATTTCTTTATAATATAATATAAATATTTGCTAACACTAAGAGCTACTTTCAAATGGCCGTCATTAGAGAAGGACTGCGCTTACCTCGGACACTGGCATCTCAGCCAATCCTGTGCCGTCTTTAAGGGCGACGCCCCTTTCCCTGTGAGGGAAGGCACTTTAGGTAGCATGACTGGCAGGTCCTCCGCTGGAACTGCCACAGGCCCACATGAGCTGCAGTGCACTATGGGAATGGGTGTGCCCCAGTAGCGCTGCCTTGAGATTAGCCAATCACGTAACTTTGTACTAGTGAGGTATCCACCAACGTTCTTCTCCCGGGCTTTCTGGGTAACAGAGCTAAAAGCTTCTTCCCTGCTTTGACCTGTAAACTACAGCAGAAGAGATTGTCAGTTGTAATCAGTTAACTGGATCATTCTGTCTTCGTGTTTAACCGGGATGGTGAGTTTACCTCATCCGAGTTCATGAGAGTCTGTGATCCGTCTTCTTCTGTCTTCAGAACAGAGTTCCAGCTCAAACCCAGAGACTGAGCCAAACTCTCATCCTCCTCACTGCTATCTGGGATCCCTGTTATAAAGAATAAAAGAGAATTTTTTAAGACATCTAGGCCCAGTTTCACAGACCTTAGTTCAATTAGGGTATTTAAGTAGCTTTTATAAACATTATAAACACTAGAAAACACATTACTGATGTGCATCTTGAGACAAAACAATGACACTGACATATTTTAAGATCTCAAACATGCATTTTAGTCTAGGACTGGCTTAAAGGGATAGTTCACCCAAAAATTAAAAATTGATGTTTATCTGCTTACCCCCAGCGGATCCAAGATGTAGGTGATTTTGTTTCTTCAGTAGAACACAAATGATGATTTTTAACTCCAACCGTCACCGTCTGTCAGTCAAATAATGCGAGTAAATGGGAACTCCATCTATAAGAGTCAAAAAAACATGCACAGACAAATCCAAACTAAACCCTGCGGCTCGTGACGACACATTGACGTCCTAAGACACGAAACTGAACAATATTTATATCATTTTTACCTCTAATACGTCACTATGTCCAACTGCGTTCAGCACTTGCTTAGTGAGGTCTGACAACGACAGCGCGATCAGACCTTACTAAGCGAGTGCTGAACGCAGTTGGACATAGTGGTGTATTAGAGGCAAAAAATGATATAAATACTGTTTGGTTTCTTACACAAACCGATCGTTTCGTGTCTTAGGACATCAATGTGTCGTCACGAGCTGCAGGGTTTAATTTGGATTTGTCTGTGCATGTTTTTTTGACTCTTATAGATGGAGTTTCCATTGACATGCATTATACGACTGACAGACGGCGACGGTTGGAGTTAAAAATCATCATTTGTGTTCTACTGAAGAAAAAAAAGTCACCTACATCTTGGATGCGCTGGGGGTAAGCAGATAAACATCACATTTTCATTTTTAGGTGAACTATCCCTTTAAGCCTTGTCTGTGAAACCAGGGGCTAGTGTATATATCTCTGTTAATTGTAAATGCACATGTAAAGATTTGTGACACTGTGTTTGGGAAAAAGTAGTGGAACATGTTTGTTACTCTGATAGGAAACCTGTGTGAACTTGAGGAGAACTGACTCATACATATAGACTGGTATATGTCACTTGGTTTCATATTTTGTTTCTAATGCATAGGTCAAAATGCATGTTTCAGGTTCCTAGAAATGTAATCTTTGTATTCATGTTGTTTTCACATGTTTTGCTGAAAATCTACAATTTGTACAACATAAAAACTGTCAAGTGGTGTATGATTATTATATTGTCAGAATAAATGACTATCATGAATTTCTGAATTATATATATATATATATATATATATATATATATATATATATATATATATATATATATATATATATATATATATATATATATATATATATATATATATATATATATACACACTGCGTTCCAAATTATTATGCAAGTGACATATCAGTAAGATTTCAGTACAATAAACATTCAGATTTTAGTTTTTCTAAGAAAATGTTTGTTTGTTTATTTATCCATGTCTTTTTAGATAACTGGTATCAATCTCAGACAAAATAATTCGCCAGATCTATGGAAACCCTACTTAGAGGTTGTTCCTCATTATTAAGCAAGTCACAGTTCTCATGCAATATGGGGAGGAAGAAAGATCTTTCTGAAGATGAAAAGCATGAAATGGTGCAATGTTGTGCAAAAGGCATGAAAACAACTAATATTGTGTGAAACTGAATGGAGATTATCAAATTATCATAAGATTTGTGAGTGATTAGAGCACAGCAGAACTCGGTCAGATAAAGGCTTATTAATGAAAGTTCCTGTCAAAAAAATGTATTGTATTAAAAGGGCAGCTATAAAAAAGCCAGTGTTGAGCAGCAAACAGGTATTTGAAGCTGCTGGTGTCTCTGGAGTCTCAAGAAGCTCTCCATGCAGGCTGGCAGTTGTGTGTTAAGATGCATTTTAGCCACTCCAAACCAAACCTCACAAAGAGAAACATTTACAGTGGGTGTAGAAATACATGAAGACTCATTTTTGAATAGATTAATTCACTGACTAATGCTGTACTACAATGGATGGTCTAAATGGATGGATTTCTGTATGGTTGGTGAATGGCCACCACGTTCCAACAAAACTGCGACGTCAGCAAGGAGCTGGTGGGTGATGATTTGGGCTGGAATACTGGGAAGTGAGATGGAGGGTATTTAAATGACTTTTGCAAGATATGTGGAGTTCATAACTGGCCATTTTCAGCTATGGTATAAAAAGGAGGATAGGGCATAGTACAATGCACTATTGTACACTATGCACTATCCCATGATGCAAAAAAACACCACAGCAATAAAACTGTTTGAAAATTTATTTCTAAAATCACTGTAAATGTTTCTCTTTGTGAGGTTTGGTTTGGAGTGGCTGAAATGCATCTTTACGCACAACTGCCAGCCTGCATGGAGAGCTTCTTGAGACTCCAGAGACACCAGCAGCTTCAAATACCTGTTTGCTGCTCAACACTGGCTTTTTTATAGCTGCCCTTTTAATACAATAATTTTTTTTGATAGGAACTTTCATTAATAAGCCTTTATCTGACCGAGTTCTGCTGTGCTCTAATCACTCACAAATCTTAGGATAATTTGATAATCTCCATTCAGTTTCACACAGTATTAGTTGTTTTAATGCCTTTTGCACAACATTGCACCATTTCATGCTTTTCATCTTCAGAAAGATCTTTCTTCCTCCCCATATTGCATGAGAACTGTGACTTGCTTAATAATGTAGAACAACCTCTAAGTAGGGTTTCCAGAGATCTGGCAAATTATTTTGTCTGAGATTGATACCAGTTATCTAAAAAGACATGGATAAATAAACAAACAAACATTTTCTTAGAAAAACTAAAATCTGAATGTTTATTGTACTGAAATCTTACTGATATGTCAGTTGCATAATAATTTGGAACGCAGTGTATATATATATATATATATATTTTTTTTTTTTTCAGGTTGGTTAAACCTTCTGGATATTTTCCCTAATTCAGAAATTAAAATCATTTTCAATCAAATTTATAATGAGCATCATGTCATTGGCTTTTGTACATTTTTAAGTGTGGCATAATTGTCTAAATATTTTTTGGGTCCACTGTACATGCAATGACAAATGTACAGAAGAGGCTGAAGAGCTCTTACAGAAATCCATGACGCTGGAGTACAGCATGCTGGGAAATCGTTTAATGAGATGTTTATGGTACAGTATATGTGTAAAACTGTGGAAAAACAACTAGAGCGGTGAACTCCATACACTCCCTGATGTATACTGTAGATTCTCCTTAGGGAATTCACACACACATACACAAAATCTAATGAGACTGCTGTCTCTGTTGGATATCATCCGAATGCATTCTACATTATTATATTAACAAAGTAAAGATTTACAGACTAGAACACTGCTGCTTTTGATAAAATATACAAGCCTCCACACACACGCAGCCTCTCACCTATCACAGTGTCCAGATGTCCGTCGAACTCATTCTTGGCAGAGATTACCACTGGAACCTCGCGGCCGGTGAACACGTTGAGGGCAGTAACTTCAGTCAGACTGTCTGCACATGCAGGGGTCAAAGGTCAATCAACTAACACTGATCTCATATCTAAGGCTGAATCTGAGATCTCATTAGCAGAAATGTGTCCTCCTCCAAAGCCTTCGGGATTCACAGTTATTTCATGTTTTGGTACAAGACCACGAGATCAACAACTAGCAACCTGCACAAGGGTTAAAACACACTGACACACTACAAAAACTCTGAATAAAAGCATCTGTAAATCATCAATGCATCAATGCAGTTATTCTTTACTGTCATTTTGATTTCTTCACATAAGAAACTTTATATAATGAAAGATTTAACAGTGCTGATATATATATATATATATATATATATATATATATATATATATATATATATATATATATATATATATATATATATATATATATGCAGTGAACTCCATACACTCCCTGATGTATACTGTAGATTCTCCTTAGGGAATTCACACACACATACACAAAATCTAATGAGACTGCTATCTCTGTTGGATATCATCCAAATGCATTTTATTTCTGTTTAAGTAAAATATATATATACATCTTTATAGTTTTTTTTAGTAATTTTTATTTCTGTTTTAGTTTTACTTATTTTATTACATCAAGCTAAACTAAATTAAAATGAGAAATGTTGACTGCAACTAGCTGGAAAAAAAAAAATCAAGTCGTCACAAAATGGAAGTTGCGTCAGTCTTTTTTTTCTCTATTGTGATGTACATTTAAGTGAAACGGCTTCTGGAACAGGAACACAAGTAGGGCGGGGCTTGATTTTGTCTGTGATTGGATGGTTTGGTTTGTTATT
Source organism: Megalobrama amblycephala (assembly GCF_018812025.1). Classification (NCBI taxonomy): domain Eukaryota; kingdom Metazoa; phylum Chordata; class Actinopteri; order Cypriniformes; family Xenocyprididae; genus Megalobrama; species Megalobrama amblycephala. The sequence goes on from NC_063056.1 coordinate 4,085,952, forward strand.
GGTGGATCTCATGTGAGTGACAGGTTGCCCCGCCCTCGTCATCAGAGAAAATATGCTGCAAGAGGGAGGGGAAGTTATTTGATTAAAGATTATGAGGAACATGAATTTAAAGAGGAACTATTATGCCCTTTTACAAAGTCTTGATTTGGTTTTTGGGCTCTACTAGAAAAGGTTCATGCTTGAATGCTCAAAAAAAAAAAACATAATTTTTCCTCATATTCTCCATTTTTGCAGCTCCTCTCTTCCCAGTCTGTCAGTAACACTCTGTTTAGTTCCTGTCTCTATGAAGCCCCTCCTTCTGAAAAGCACAGTGCGCTCTGATTGGTTGGCTGGAGCAGTGTGTTGTGATTGGTCAAGTGCTTTGAGCGTGTTTGGGAAATGTCCCGCCCCTTACCATAACCACCAGTTTCAACTAACTAACTCAACCAGGTCCCGCCCCTTTATTCTGCATATGAATTATTTAAATGAGGAATATTGTGACGTGTTCATTACCAGAAGAAAACTCAAGACTACAATGGAGGCGTTTCAGGGAGTTCAGAAACACTGACACTGATATAGAGAATAACTCCCACTGGAGGGACTTTGGAGCTTTGTAAACCTTTTTCATGCTCAAACAGCAACATTACACACTAAAGAAAGATGAACATGGAAAAAAGCATAATTGCTTTAAAGGGTTAGTTCACCCCAAATGAAACTTCTGTCATTAATTACTCACCCTCATGTCGCTCCACACCTGTAAGACTTACATTCATCTTCAGAACACAAATTAAGATATTTTTGATGACAGAATGCTGTCAGATTTACTTGAATAACGCACAACCTCTTCCGGAAGCTCAAACATGCTGCGTACCCAGTGAGGTTCATTCTCATGTGTTACGCAGCACGTTCAAGCTTTCGGAAGAGGTTTGTTCTTGTGCATTATTCAAGTTAGGTTGAGCTTCTGCTGATGTTTGCTGATCAATGTTTACATGCGAGTAAAAGCCTAAATGAAATCTGTCATCATAACAAGCGATCGTGTCTCTTCAGAAAATTTTGACTAAACCGCTCGATTCAAATGGATTCATTTTCCAATCTCTTTATGAAGTTTTTGAAGCGTCAAAGTGTCAGTTACAAAGGCAGTCTATGGAAGGAAATCTGACAGCATTCTGTCATCAAAAATATCTTCATTTGTGCTCTGAAGATGAACAAGAGTCTCACGGGTGTGGAACGACATGAGGGTGAGTAATAAATGTCAGAAATGTCATTTTTTATTATTATTGTTTTAGTTTTAGGTAAATACAATAACCTGTTTCTGAGAGAATCAGCTCTCAAGCTAACAGTGGCTAGGTGTGACATCTGTTTGTTTGTGTGTGCGTGTGAGAGTGTGTGTGTGAGTGTGAGAGAGTGAGAGTGTGTGTCTGTGTGTGTGTGTTGCTCACCTCTCCCAGGTCTCAGGGCTCCAAGCAGAGCTGGTTTGAGGGCGCTGGAGCCGCGCAGCAGCCGGTGGGAGGGCAGGACTGAGACATAGGCTGCTCCGAACACGGCCTCTGGAGAAAAGGTGTATGCAGATAACACCTCCCCTGTGTCATGACCATCCACCTGGGAAAGAAAGCAATGGAGAGAGAAAGACATGCAACAAATAAACAGATTTTGGCAAACCGACACTCTCTGTGCAAGAAATCAAATTACGATTTTAATAAGCACAAATATCCTCCCACAACAGAAACAACAAGAGACTTGAAGAAACAAAGCTGCATGCACAGTACACAACCTGCAGTCAAAAATTCATAATTTCATAGTGAGCGCCATGTGAGCAGTTAGCAGTAAAGACACCTCTGAAAAGAGATGTGGAGCTGACAAATCCAAATCCTGTTTGGCTGCACAAGAGATGTAAAGGGAATTTCACAGATGAAGCATTCAGTACCTTCAATATGTGGTTGAAAAAGCAGCCTGAACAGTCACCAATCCAGTTGGCCTGCATGCCTTTGACTCCATACCATTCAGGGAGATCGGCCAAAGCATCCAGAAGAGGCTGCAAGAACGGATTCTGCATTAATAACTAATAAATAAATAAATTACATTAACATTACATGTTAATATAACTGATTTATCTAAAATATACACTACTCTTCAAAAGTGTAGGGTTCAGTTCAGTTACAATTTTCACGTCCTCATAGAAATTGTCCTCATTACAGCTTGCAGACTGGGAATTGCTAAATCATGTAAGAAACATGCTAGCAACATCATGCAAGCAAAATTTTTCACCATGTTAGTTATAATCATGTTAGCGACATGTTATTTAATACTATAAACATGCTAGCAATGCACTAAATAATGCTAGCATCATGCTAAAATATGCTAGCAATTCATGGTAGAAATATGCTAGCAAAATGTTAAATTATGCTATTAATTATAATAAATCATGCTAGCAATGCACAAATAATGCAAGCAACTAGAGATGAATGACTCTGAGTTGAGTCCAAGTCCTTAAAGGGGTACTTCACCCCTGGAAAGATGAATGTGTATTTAAAATTGGTCATTTATGTAGGAGAAATGTGAAATTATTTTTGAATTTTGAGCTTTCTAGACTGAGAAAAGGCAGAAAATGTATTTTTGACTAATGTGGATGAAAGACAACAACTCCCAGAATGCACTTGTTTTGCTGCCCCTGCGAGGCCACGCCCAAACCACGCCTATCGGTTACAGGCGGAATTACCAGGAAAATTCAAACAACTAGGCTTGCTTTGTTACATATTAATTCTATAAATCGTGAGTTAGTTCATACATTTACAGCGAAATGGTGCTAAATTGCTTTGTACCTGGATGTACACCCAAAACCAGGAAAGGACAAGTAAGTTTCCATCATTTTCCAATTAAGTTAAAGATTTGGAGCGATGTAAACAGTGGCTGCGGGCCATCAAACACCCGAAGTGTGGAGATGACACCGTTATAGAAAACCTAAAAAACCGCAGAATATGTAGTCTCCATTTCAAGCACGAGGACTACAAACCAAATATCCTTGCAATGAAGAGAACCATTCTGAAGGACACCGCGATCGATATTCACTTTCCCAGAGGACGAACAGCCTGGGCATCTGGTACTAAGCGTATTCACCTAGAGGTAAGACTCGCTGATACTAGACTGATAACACATTAGCCTATATGTAGTGTTGTAGGTAGCAGTAAAACTGCAAACTTAGCAAAGTAACGTTAGATAGACAATTACATATAAGTTGCATATAAGTTGACTGTTATCAAAGTAAAGCCACTGTTCTGTAAAACGGAGTTAGTCTATTTATCTATTTATGCTAACGTTACCACAAAAGCCTGTTGCTGTATTGGTTGAGATGACTGCAGAGACCAATAAATTTGCGAGATGAACCACTGATGTAGTGCAGACTATAACAAAATATGTTAAGCTTAAAAATATAATTGACACCAACTTTTGATAAAATCTTTGATCTATGTCCGTGAGTAACCTCAAACGCGCATATGTATGGGCGTGGTGAAAAAATGCGGAACTACCTGCTATTACTGGCTGTAGTTTTAAGCCTCTGGCCAAAAAAGCCTCCGATGACGCAAAATGACGATTTTTGCGTCATCGGAGGCTTTTTTACAGAATAAAAATGCATAAATCTCTCATCTCGGGCTGATATAAAGGGGGAAAGCACAGTAATTCGAAAATACTAGTGGTATTCTACTAATACAAAGCTTAATGCTAAATCCTGAAGTAACCCTTTAACCATAGTAGTTAGACTGGGAAACATTTACACGGATCAGGCATAACATTATGACCACCTTCCTAATATTGTGTTGGACCACTTTTGCTGCCTAAACAGCCCTGACACATCGAGGCATGGACTCCTCTAGACCCCTGAAGGTGTGCTTTGGTATCTGCACCAAGATGTTAGCAGCAGATCAGCAGGGGGATCCTCCATGGATCAGACTTGTTTGTTCAGCACATCCCACAGATGCTTGATTGGATTGAGATCTGTGGAATTTGGAGGCCAAGTCGACACCTCAAACTTGTTGTTGTGCTCCTCAAACTATTCCTGAACCATTTTTGCTTTGTGTCAGGAGCATTATCCTGCTGAAAGAGGACACAGCCACCAGGGAATACCGTTTCCATGGAAGGGTGTACATGGTCTCAACAATGCTTAGGTAGGTGGTACATGCAAAGTAACGTTCACATGGATGGCAGGACCCAAGGTTTCCCAGCAGAACATTGTCCAAAGCATCACACTGCCTCCACCGGCTTGTCTTCTTCCCATAGTGCATCCTGGTGCCATGTGTTCCCCAGGTAAGAGACGCACACGCACCCGGCCATCCATGTGATGTAAAAGAAAACATGATTCATCAGATCAGGCCACCTTCTTCCATTGCTCCGTGGTCCAGTTCTGATGCTCACGTGTCCACTGTTGGCTCTTTCGGTGGTGGACAGGGGTCAGCATGGACACCCTGACTGGTCTGCAGCTATGCAGCTCCATACGCAACAAACTGATGCACTGTGTATTCTGACACCTTTCTATCAGAACCAGCATTAACTTCTTGAGCAATTTGAGCTACAGTAGCTCGTCTGTTGGATTGGACCACACAGGCCAGCCTTCGCTCCCCACATGCATCAATGATCTTGGCCGCCCATGACCCTGTCGCCGGTTCAACTCTGTTCCTTCCTTGGAGCACTTTTGATAGATACTGACCACTGCAGACCGGGAACACAACACAAGAGCTGCAGTTTTGGAGATGCTCTGACCCAATCGTCTAGACATCACAGTTTGACTCTTGTCAAACTCGCTCAAATCCTTACGCTTGCCCATTTTTCCTGCTTCTAACACATCGATCCATCTTCTATCCCACCCACTAACAGGTGCCGTGATGAAGAGATAATCAGTGTTGTTCACTTCACCTGTCAGTGCTCATAATGTTATGCCTGATCTTATCTTAATTTTATGTTGTTACTTACATTTTAATCTTTTATGTTACATATGATGTGGGTTTGACTGTAGCCTACTCTGAAAAATCTCAGATTTCATTAAAAAGATCTATGATCTGTAAGGAAGATTTGTGTTCCGAAGATGAACTAAAGTCTGACAGGTTTGGAACGACATGAGGGTGAGTAAATAATGACAGAATTTTCATTTTTGGGAGAACTAATCTTTTAATCACTGTTGGTGGATGGTGCAATTGCATCATTCAGCCGGCAAAAAACTGACTGAAGCTGTAAGCAGGTTGCATACTTCCAGGGCGATCTTTTGCTAATTGAGCTACCACCATTGAGAGGAATGGGAATGCTAATGGGCTACTTTATCCAAATATTATCAACTTCCTTGATCTCTCCAAGCTGATGTCATACAGCCCCAGCTGTTTTAGCAGAAAATGGTCAATTTACTGGCGGCTGCCCTCACATTATGAGTGAAGAACAACGCTTGAAGAAAGCCTCATGAACTGCTCGAAGTCTCAACACACACGCACACATACAGACTCGGGCTGAAAAAAAAAACTGTTGGGGGTGAGGCAGAAAAGATGAGGCAGACGATGGAAAAGAGGAAGCTATGCATAATAACGAAGGTTCAGGCCAAAAGGCTCAGCTGGGCTGCTGAGTACTGAAAGGATGAGATATGAAACGCCAACAGTTGGGTTGTGAGATCTCGCTCCTCTCTGTCACTAGCCATTAGCGGTCTCACTCACAAGAGGCTTCGCTCCCTGAGCGCAAAACAAATAGAAAATAATTGAACGAGCCCAAATGTTGTCATTTCCTCAGCACTCCACTCATTAGTGACTCGGACGCACTTGCAGGAAGGACATTTCACACTTACACAAAGAGGCGGAAGAGGGTATTTGAGAGCGCTCTAATCAGGGGATTCAAATCTTCAACTCATTTGAGCAGAGCGAGTTACCAAATGAGTTCTGAACAAGACAATGTGAGCACTTTTTGAAATGCTTAAAGGTCATGAGTGTCATTTTTTTCTGTTTGATGTGCAGGGAGAACAGTACACAAGCCAGTAGATTGACTTCTTTAAGTGTGTGAACACTGTGACGGTTTTAGAAGTCATGATATAAGAAATCAAATCTTTAATCTTTTGACATGTAAGAGGTCTTTGTACCATTAAAACATCCTGCAAGTTTCTTAGCTTAAAGGGGACCTATTATGCCCCTTTCACAAGATATAATATAAGTCTCTGGTGTCCCCAGAATGTGTCTGTGAAGTTTCAGCTCAAAATACCCCACAGATCATTTATTATAGCTTGTCAAATTTGCCCCTATTTGGGTGTGAGCAAAAACATGCTGTTTTTGTGTGTGTCCCTTTAAATGCAAATGAGCTGCTGCTCCCGGCCCCCTTTCCAGAAGAGGGCGGGGCTTTAAAGCCTGGAAGCCGCTGTCTGGCAATTTTTGTTCGTCGGCCGACTAAGTTTTTTCCGTGTGTTCTGCACCATCGGATGAAGTTGATCCTCATCGCCATTTTTTCGGCCGATTCGAAATGTTGAATCGGCGTTGGAGCTCGTCAGTACGTCGGGCCACCAGATCATTCTAATTGGCTGTTCAGATACTGCCACCTGCTGGTTCGGAAAGGCATTTCATCTCACGCAGGCTCAGAACGGACGTGCTACTTAGCCGTCGGCTGTCGAGCGTTGGTTTGGTGTGTCAGGGTAACTTTGGACACAGACGCTGCCGACGTGAGCCAACCCCACAGTCTGCTTTCATCACCACTAGTTCGTCGGCGTTGGCTTGGTGTGTTCCAGCCTTAACAGCTCACGCTTCGGTTACTCAACAACAACAAAGCTGGAGAATAAATTATGTAGTTACTGTGGAGTTGATTCAACTCATCCACTAGCATGTGTCGTCATGTTAATCTTTTGTGTAAATCCAGCGTTGAATTGACTCTCGTTTGTGAAGCAGTCCGGCGTAAAATGACGGCATGACAACAACACTCTACTACAACAACTCTTCCTCTTCTCTAAAGCAGCTCAACATGGCCCCGCCCCCTTTGTTGTGTGTTTTCGGGGGCGGGTTTATGTAAATTTGAGGGTAAGTGATGTCACAAACCTGGGAAGAAGCTCATTGTAGTCCCTACCAGCCATTTGTTGTAGTCCTTAAAAAAAGCGATTTCTGTAAAAGAAAATATCTCCCTTTGCATTGAACTTGATTGTCGTAAATTTGCAGAAGTTGATTATGCTCAAACAGCAACATTACACACTAACTAAAGTAAAAAAAAAAAAAAAAGTGAAATCATAATCAACCACCCCTTTAAAGGTTCCGCCCCTTAAAAAACGGATAATTTCAGGTCAGAATGAGGGTTGAAAATAATGTTTTTGTGCAAAAAACGTTATTAATATTTTAAGTGAACCCTGAGGAACATTTAAAAAAAAAAAAAAAAACTGAAGAGGGCAAGATTTCACCATAAACAATGTGAAAACCCTACCAAAATCACATTGTTTCAAGTCTGCTGGTGGGGCAGCAACATAAAAAATACTTGTTTTAAAGGTGCAATATGTAAGAATTTTATAGTAAAATATAAAAAAAACACTAGTAAAGCGTTATATATTTTGTTCACTTGAGTACTTACAATATCCCAAATGTTTGCAACTATTTGTAAATTGTGAGAAAATTGCAATTTTATCCAAGGCTCCGGGACGTGTGAGGAGTCGCCTGCCAGTTGCGTCATACCCGCATTAAGGGGCTCGCACACCGGACGCGAAGCTCAGCGCCGCGCAGCGCCGTGACACGTCTTTAAAATTCGAACACATTGTTTTCTATTGTTTTTCGATTCGTAGCTGGACGCCGCGGACAGGCGCCGAATGTCGCCACCGGTGTGCCTACACTCATAGAAAACAATGCGTTCGAATTTTAAAGACGTGTCGCTGCGTGGTGCTGAGCTTCGCGTCCTGTGTGCGAGCCCCTTTACCTTCAGTCTTATTTTGTAGAAACCATGGAAACACCAGAGATGCTTTAATATATTACATGTTTTAATAGACAAGGGAACAACTGTTTTGATATATTTATAGACAGAAAACTAATTATTGTTGTATAGCTCAACACGTTTAGTCTTATTGTTTATATTAATTTTCTTGATTTTTTTGAGAGTACCATGCTTTACCATGCCTCAGAGAAAAACACTATTTTGTGAAGTAGCTAACATAGCATAATCCAACATGTTCTCCAACTAATATGACTTCCCTGAAATACGACCCATAGAAGCGGTTAATAAAGTTGCGCCCCTATCGACAACAGGACACTTTCATTTTACACTTCATTCACTTTCGGGTTTCGTGTAGCTCAAATGGTAGAGCATTGCAATATAAAAGAATATGCAATCATGTGATCATGCGATCTTTCATATTTAAAAAAAAAAAATGTGCATTATTTTTAATAACTAGGTTAGATCCCAGGGAACGCATGTGCTCATTAAGTGTATATGCACTATAAATCACTGAGGGTAGGTTTAGGGGTGGGGTGGATGTAGTCGTTAATAAGACAAATGGTGTAAAGAGTCCACACATTGCATTTAAATGAACACGCATTTTGATTGGTAATGATCAATCATTTCATGACGACAGACGTAACACGACACTGTCATTATTTTTACGCCAGCTAGAGGGCACATGACTTTAAAACGTAAAAATAGGTCATAATCAGTGATGGGAATAACGGCGTTATAAATAAACGGCGTTACTAACGCCGTTACTTTTTTCAGTAACGAGTAATCAAACAAATTACTTTTTCTCCCGTTACAACGCCGTTACCGTTACTGGCAAAAAAATGCCGCGTTACTATAATTGAGCTCACTGAAGCGGTTTTCATCCGAGTAAGCGCTCTCTCAGCCACAGGACCTGCAAAGATTGTTCTCTGGTGTGTGCTGCGGTTAATCATACACAAACATAATTTTAAACTGATAATAACGATGCTCTGTGTGTGTCTGTGAGCATGCGAGCTGAGCGCGAGCTCAAACCAGAATACCCTTTATGATCATGCTGGATCGAAAACTAAGTTTTTCTAGTCGACTAGTCATTTAAGCCATTAGTTGACTAATCACATTTATATTAATTTAATTTCTTAAATACTGGAGAGAATAAACCTAATGATCGTAATATAGGCTATAGCACCCAAGCGCACGCATAAAGCTTGCCATAAAGAACCGGCAAAAGTAATAATTATGAATGTGACCAAAACAGCAAGGAGACATTTAAATTGTTTATTAATAAAGTAATGTTTTCTGAATCAGTGTCTGCTGTGAAGATGAAGCTGACATACTGACTCTCGTCATCTCCGCATACTGGACGTGCCTAGAGAGAGAATGCACATTTCATCCGGATTAGGCTACATAATCAGAGTAGCCTCTTTCTTTTCGTTTTTAGATATTTCAAGCTTTCTATAGATATATTTCTCATGTCTGCGAGGCAAGCAGCCTATACGCTGAGTTTCGGTTTATTTAGCCTATAAGTCGCGTTCCAGTTCGCGCCAGTGATCGCGCCCGCGCCTGCCATTATTATATTGTCTGCTATATTTGCTTCTTATTTATTAAATCCAGGCAATTGGTTGATGAAACATTGATTAAAATTAAGATACAATTTTTACAAAACGAAATTCACTTTAAAGAAAGGATTTCTACAAAACAAAACTTAATGAAGTGTTTAAAATCATGTCTGACCCACTCCATGTCTCCCGATAGATTGCGTATCTTATGATGTTTTCTGTCTCATGCTTTTGACTTTTCATAATCAAGTAAAGGAATTTAAAACATAACATAAGACTATTTAAACATAAATATGAAACTACATTTTCTTTAATGGCTACCAACACGTATTGTACAGTGAAGAGAAATTTCATAAGCAAGAGCGGATCATGAGTCACGAGTCGGATCATGATTAATTTATTCTTATATTTAATATTAGGGGCATTCAAGTTATTTGACTTTTTTTTTTTTTTTTTTTTAAGTAACGCAATAGTTACTTTCCCTGGTAATTAGCTACTTTTATAATGATGTAACTCAGTTACTAACTCCGTTACTATTTGTGAGAAGTAACTAGTAACTATAACTAATTACTTTTTTAAAGTAACGTGCCCAACACTGGTCATAATAAGGTGCTTCAAAAACAACCTATAGGGTCTTTTTTTTTTTTTGGAGGACAGTCTGCATAATCAGATGCAGCTTTATTTTTAGTAACAGTAATACAGCATTTTCTCCATCATACAATACGGTTTAAAATTAATTGCATGCCATTTATCAACACAAGCCATCCAGCATTTAATATGATATTCTAAAATCGATCTATCTTACTGCAGTGTGTCTCAAACAAGTGTCTCACAGTAACGTTATATCATCATTTTCAACACACTCAAATGTGCGGGCGACTGTCGCATAATAAAAATTCCACTGCTTGCGAGGCGTGTGTTGTGTTCGTCTCTCGTTAACACTCGGTCCTGCTCTGCTTCATACTACCTTAACATTAATAATCACATCCATGAACATGATTTCTTCCCGAGTCCTATCCCGATTATTTCCACCGGCTGAGATGTGAAGACCACATGTCCCAAGATTTAAAACATTTAAACTTGGCATCATCAAGCAACGCCTTTGTTTTGAATAGGCCTCTAGCGACCTCTAGCGGACAGAAAATCCTACATATTGCACCTTTAATACTTCTAGGAAAATATCACAAGCCAAGTTGTAACTAGAAAGAACTACAACCACAGATACAAGGACCCCAAAAATGTTCACCAAAGACGTCCATGTAATTTGTGCTTTGGTTTCTCACAGCGTGGATTGCAGGAGAGGATTTTATCAGCCAAACATGCCTGCCAGCATTCAGTCTGCAAACACGCTTAGATCTGACTTGGACACACTGCGAGGTGTAAGAGGCAAACAAAATGCTCAAAGAGCCAAGCAATGCAGAAGAGCCAAACCAAAGGCTACATCTCTCTATTCAAACCTGTCCATGTTTTCAAATAAAATGTGGTTCAACAAGGCTATAGAGAACATTTCTGAAGCCATTTATAGAGTCTCCATGGCAACACACAAATCTATTAAACAGTGGAAAAAGTGATGCAAGGTAGCAAGTGTTTGGTGATCTGTTAGGAGATCTGCTTTGGTGCAGACAGAATTATTTGCATACTGTACATGACGCATGACTGCATGTTCAGGGCTGAATGAGAGAGTGCTTTAAGGAACTGAATGTGAAAATATGAGCACTGTTTACCTGTGTAACTCATCGCCATGATGACAGGGAGTTGTTGGAAGCTGCCATGAGTGTTGCTTTAAGGTTTGAGGTTGTTCTGGACAGTTGTTTAAATGCCTATATCCTATAATATGAAGGTCCCTCCTTCAATGTACTTCAATGTACACTACTGTTTGGGGTCAGTACTTTTTTTTTTTTCTTTTTTTTTTCCCCAGCAAGGTGCATTAAATTTATTGCATTCATAAAGTGACAGAAAAGACATTTATGTTACAAAATATTTCAATTTCAAATGCTGTTCTTTTGAACTTCCTACAGAGTAAATTTATCAGTTTCCACAAAAAAATATGAAGCAGCACAACTGTTTTCCTCTCTGATAATAATCAGAAATGTTTCTTGAGCATCAAATCATCATATTAGAATGATTTCTGAAGGATCATGTGACACTGAAGACTGGAGTAATGATGCTGAACATTCAGCTTTGATCACAGGAATAAATTACAGTTTACTACATATTTAAATTCAATTGTAACAAGCAATTCAAAACTCAATATCTTCACAATTTAACGTCACAAAGGCCTTTAGATTAGACTGACCAAATATGATGTTGATCTGATTAAAGCTCTAGGAGGAGTTTGTTAAAGTACAATGTGTGGAAATGGCAAAAACTGCACAAATTTTGCAAAGAAAACACAAAATATCTCACTTCCTGTTGGGGTTTCAGATTTTGCACCCAGTGACTTTTTTGTAGGTATTGGGCTGTTACATCTGTCTACTGAATTTCATACCTGTACGTGAAACGTAGCGCGTAATTGAAATTTTGTAGGTGGCGCTATCGAGCCATTTTGCCAAATCTTATTCTGAAACCCATATCAGACGTAAATTTTCACCACTTCTGACGCGTGTGCAAAGTTTAATGAGTTTTTGAGCCCTCAAAAATGCGATTCATTTTGGAGAAGAAGAATTGACTGAGCAATTACAATAGGGTCCTCACACCATCGGTGCTCGGGCCCTAATAATATTTCATAACATAAAAATAATAAGTCAGGATGAGTTATACACCTAAGCTTAATACTACAGGCTAGATGTTTTGAACAACTCTTAAGCAATGGGGTTAATGAAATTATGCTAAATCTTTGTCCAGATCTATTAAAGGATTAGTTCACTTCTGAATGAAAATTTCCTGATAATTTACTCACCCCACTATATGGAGAAAAATCCTGGAATGTTTTCCTCAAAAACCTTCATTTCTTTTCGACTGAAGAAAGAAAGACAAACATCTTGGATGACATGGGGGTGAGTAAATTATCAGGAAATTTTCATTCTGCAGTGAAATAATCCTTTAATTTATTGAAAAATATATTGTGTAATGCAGACACAAATGTCAGGGCATAACTGTCATGATATCAAGAAGAAAAAATATATTAAAACAGTAAAATTCTAGAAAAAAAAAAAAAACGTATTAAAAAGTTTGGCTAGTCGTTTATTAGTTTTTAGAAAAACAATATAAGCAGTGAAGCAGTTTTGTTAAAATAGTATAAATATTTGGACATTTTTAGTCTGCCATGTGATGCAACCAACATGCAAAAAAAATAAATAAATAAATAAATAAATAAATAAATAAATAAATATATATATATATATATATATATATATATATATATATATATATATATATATATATATATATATATATATATATATATATAAATAAGTAAATGATATGACAGCCCTACTGAATGTGTGTCAAGGCCAACAAATCTCTTTAAAAATCAGGTAAGCTCAGGTTGTCAAATATCATGCGGTGCAACTCGCCAAATCATACATGATATTTATGAATTTAAAATGATATTTTAAGCAACATACTTAAATCAGTTTTGAAAATAATGATGAAGATATGTACACTCACATTAATGCAAGGTATAAGGAAAATACGTTTCTTGATGTTTACAGGACATACATTTTTTAACATGACATTTTTTTTTTTTTTACTTTAATGGACAGGACAGTTATGCAGACACACACACACACACACACACACACACACACACACACCTCCACTACTGAGAAAATGAGAGTCTCTGTGAATCGCAGGAACATGCCGTGTCATTTCAACACATCCAACAGAGACAGACAGTGAATCAACATACACACGCACACAGACAACTGCTATCTAAAGCAGCTTCTGATCTGAAACAATCTACATAGGAGGCAACTAGACACAAATATAATGTAGTGTATGACAAGAAACTTGACTTGTGACTGATTTCAATAGAGTTTGCCGATAGCATGTTGACAAGCTAATGAAACAATACACAAACATACTCTGCATCCGAAATCGAATACTTCCCTACTATATAGCATCCCAACAGAGTAGTATGTCCGAATACATATAACAGTAGGTGAAAAGTACCCAGATGACCTACTGCTTGAGCTGAGATTCTGGAAAACAAATACAATCTCTGATAGACAATATTAGACCACTTCAGACTAGAGCTGCACGATTCTGGATAAATTGAGAATCTTCTTGTTGTTGTTTTTTTTAAATAGAGATTTTCCCACGATTCTGAACAACAACTAAACATGTAACATAATTTACTAGAAGTTCTTATAAAATATTAATTGTTGCGGTTTATTTAAAAATGTTTAAATAATTTTAATGAATTATATAAAAAAAAAAAACATTTTGAAATAATTATAATGGTTCAATGATGAATAATGTTTTTTTAACAGTCGCCACCTACTGGTGGAACAATGTAATTAATACAATCTTTATTTGAAGCATCAAGTTACTTTCAAAAGGTGATTTATTTTGATCGCTACCGTAGACATCAGTGTTTATATCCCAACTATAAACTTTTATCCAATTACTCCTGTAATAATTTGAATTATTGTAACACATTAATAACTGTTGTTTCATACCTATACATGACAACTGCTCTCTCTGGACCAGCAGCAGTGCAGATCGCTGTGATTTTGTCAAAGGTTTAATAGACAGGCGAATCGTTGTCATTTAGAAATAGGATCATGTGGGTGTTTGAATTGAGATCACGATCTTTTAACGATATCGTGCAGCTCTACTTCAGACCCCATTTAATCTCATTAAACTATCAAGTTACTGTTACAGTAAGTTACTGTACAAACTAGTTCCCAATAATCTTTTTTTAGACCCAATTAGACCTCATAAGATCACTAAGCAACCAAATAAACCACATATGCATTTCTAGCATGTTAGCATGTCTTAAGTGTCGTTAGACATTGTTAGCCTTTTGCTAGGTGTTTTTTTTAGCATTATTTAACATGCTTTCTAGACAGAGCTAACATGTTTTAGCACAATGCTAGCATGTTTCTAGCATGTTCATAACACGTTTTAACATGTTGCTAACATTTCTGACATGCCGCAGAACTACTTCAATCAAACTCCCTGTCTGTGTCAAAATGAATATATTGATCTAACTGGTTTTATGGGTTGGTAAATTGATTCCTGATTTTACAAGTTATAACTGTATATATCATTTAGTGATGCAATGTTAATACACCAATCTTTCAAATCCAATGGAGATCTGCACACTCTTATTCTCCCTTTATTTAACATTTAAGTTTAAAAGCGGCAACGTTTCGGTCAGAGACCTTCGTCAGGCATTCATACATAGCTATAAAACACACATAATTAGGTACAAATAGGGCTATATTAACAACATTCACATATCCGTACAAAAATACCAATTAGAAAAATGAGTTGAGATCAAGTTCTAAATTCATACTTTTGGGGAAAAAGAGTATAAAGTGTATAAATATAGTACGCTTCTCTTTTTAATAAAATGTTGTTGACATAACCACCTCTCCTAGGTAATTTAACATGTTCAATTCCAATGTACTTGAGTATGGAAAGGTTATGTCTTATTAAGTTAAAATGTACTGCTACCGGATTTTTTGATCATTTGTACGTATACTGCTTCGATGTTCTGCAATCCTAGTCTTTGAAGCACGTTTTGTTTTTCCTATATACAGTGCTCTGTGTAAATGAGTACACCCCCTTTAAAAAGTAACATTTTAAGCAATATCTCAATGAACACAAAAACAATTTCCAAAATGTTGACGAGACTAAGTTTAATATAACATCTGTTTAACTTATAGCATGAAAGTAAGGTTAATAATATAACTTAGATTACACATTTTTCAGTTTTACTCAAATTAGGGTGATGCAAAAATGAGTACACCCCACAACAAAAACTACTACATCTAGTGCTTTGTATGGCCTCCATGATTTTTAATGACAGCACCAAGTCTTCTAGGCATGGAATGAACAAGTTGGCGACATTTTGCGACATCTATTTTTTTCCATTCTTCAAGAATGACCTCTTTTAGAGACTGGATGCTGGATGGAGAGTGATGCTCAACTCGTCTCTTCAGAATTCCCCATTGGTGTTCGATTGGGTCAGATCAGGAGCCACTAAATACTTTGTATTCCTCACCTATGCGACGCCATGCAGTTTTGAAGTCCATCAGTTCCAAAAACATTTATCTTGGTCTCTTCACTCCAGAGTATAGAGTCCCAGTCGTCTTCATCTTTGTCAGCATGGGCCCTGGCAAACTCTAGGTGGGCTTTTTTGTGCCTGGGCTTTAGGAGAGGCTTCTTTCGTGGACGGTACCCATGCATGCCATTCCTCTGCAGTGTACGCTGTATTGTGTCATGGGAAATAGTCACCTCAGTTTGGCTTTCTACTTCTTTAGATAACTGCAGTGAACTTGCCGATTTTCTTCAACCCTTCTCATCAGAAGACGCTTCTGTCGAGGTGTTAACTTCCATGGACGACCTGGACGTCTCTGTGAGATGGTTGCAGTTCCATCTTTTTTAAACTTTTTTACCACTTTTGCTACAGTATTCTAACTGATAAGTAAAGCTTTGCTGATCTTCTTTTAGCCTTCACCTTTCTGGTTTAAAGAAATTATTTTCTTTCTCAGGTCTTGTGACATTTCTCTTTCATGTGGTGCCATTGCTGACAGCATGAAATGGGAAGGGGTTTTAACACCCTTTTACAGTCAGCTGTCTGCTGGACACCTGTGTAACAATTCTTGTTAAATTAGACATTTGTAGTCTAAAATGTAGCTTTGCTCCAGAGACTTTCAGTGGGGTGTACTCATTTTTGCATCACCCTAATTTGAGTAAAACTGAAAATTTTGTTCTATAAGTTATATAATTAACCTTACTTTTATGTTATAAGTTAAACCGCTGTTATATTTCACTTAGTCTTGTCAACATTTTGGAAATTGTTTTTGTGTTCATTGAGATATTGTTTAAAATGTTACTTTTCAAAGGGGGTGTACTCATTTACGCACAGCGACCACAACTATAGTTACCTGGACGGATAGATAAAAAGTGAGAGGATCGTTCTACAGATAAATTAACGTTAGCTCTTACCAAAAGATCACGTGTGTTATCAGGACGTTTATACACATATCTTGGTGTTTTCTCAAAGACATCAAGGAGAGGATCGGATTTCAGGATATACCAATGTTTATCTATGATCTTTTTTAAGTCTGGGCAAATAGGAGAGTATTGAACGACACATGTAATAGTTTTATTTTCTGAGTTTAACCGTTTTTTATTTAGAGATGTCTCTTGATTTTCATTTTCAAATCTCCTAACTGCAGACTGTATCCAATCTTCATTGTAACCTCTCAATACACCAATCTATCAAAATATGCTTCTTACCTTAAAATGTACTGATAACAACCACAAATTAAAGTAAATTATATGGTAATTCGTAATTTTTACAATGAAAAAAGGCTAACAATGAAAAAAACACATTAGCAATTATATTTTATTTAAATGTTAATTTCAACATTTACTAATACATTAATAAAATCAAACGTTGTATTTGTTAATATAATTGAATAGAACTGAGTTAACATGAACTAACAATGAACAGTTGTAGTTTTATTAATTAACATCAACAAAGATTAATAAATACTGTTACAAATGTATTGTTAATTGTTAGTTAATGTAAATAACATTAACTAAGTACATGTTGAGATTAACATTAACTAAGATAAATAAATGCAGTAGAAGTAGAATGTGGCAGTAAGTTTGGGGAGATAATTTTTAGTCCATCTCCTACCTTGAAGTCCGTCTTGCAGATATGGACTAAAAATGAACTCCCAAAATTGTATTGCTAGATTCTGGAAGATAAATTCTTCAAACAGTGATACAAGAGGATGTGGTGCTGGTCCTCTCGGTCTATAAAGCCTATAAAAAACAGTCTTCATGTATTTTACTACACCACAGCTTGTGATTCTTACTTAATCACTGGAGGTCATTTTTTAGGATTCTTTAGCTAACGTAAGTCACTGAGATCCTGACACCTTGCACTTCTGGAGACTCCAGGTAGGTTGCGGTTCTGAAAATTGTGGCGTTGGAGACTAAAGGTTTCTTGATGGTTTCACACTTACAGTATCTCACAGAAGTGAGTACACCCCTCACATTTCTGTAAATATTTTATTATATCTTTTCATGTGACAACACTGAAGAAATGACACTTTGCTACAATGTAAAGTAGTGAGTGTACAGTTTGTATAACAGTGTAAAATTGCTGTCCCCTCAAAATAACTCAACACACAGCCATTAACGTCTAAACCACTGGCCACAAAAGTGAGTACACCCCTAAGTGAAAATGTCCAAATTGGGCCCAATTAGCCATTTTTTCTCTCCGGTGTCATGTGACTCATTAGTGTTACAAGGTTTTAGGTGTGAATGGGGAGCAGGTGTGTTAAATTTGGTGTTATCGCTCTCACTCTCTCATACTGGTCACTGGAAGTTCAACATGGCACCTCATGGCAAAGAACTCTCTGAGGATCTGAAAAAAAAGAATTGTTGCTCTATATAAAGATGGCGTAGGCTATAAGAAGATTACCAAGATCCTGAAACTGAGCTGCAGCACGATGGCCAAGAACATACAGCAGTTTAACAGGACAGGTTCCACTCAGAACAGGCCTCGCCATGGTTGACCAAAGAAGTTGAGTGCACGTGTTCAGCATTATATACAGTGCTTGTGTTTGGGAAATAGACGTATGAGTGCTGTCAGCATTGCTGCAAGGTTGAAGGGGTGGGGGGTCAGCCTGTCAGTGCTCAGACCATACGCCGCACACTGCATCAAATTGGTCTGCCTGGCTGTCGTCCCAGAAGGAAGCCTCTTCTAAAGATGGTGCACAAGAAAGCCTGCAAACAGTTTGCTGAAGACAAGCAGACTAAGAACATGGATTACTGGAACCATGTCCTGTGGTCTGATGAGACCAAGATAAACTTATTTGGTTCAGATGGTGTCAAGCGAGTGTGGCGGCAACCAGGTGAGGAGTACAAAGACAAGTGTGTCTTGCCTACAGTCAAGCATGGCGGTGGGAGTGTCATGGTCTGGGGCTGCATGAGTGCTGCCGGCACTGGAGAGCTACAGTTCATTGAGGGAACCATGAATGAGCAGAGCATGATCCCCTCCCTTCAGAGACTGACTGATAACGACCTCAAACACACCTCCAAGACAAACACTGCCTTGCTAAAGAAGCTGAGAGTAAAGGTAATGGACTGGCCAAGCATGTCTCCAGACCTAAACCCTATTGAGCATCTGTGGGGCATCCTCTAACGGAAGGTGGAGGAGCGCAAGGTCTCTAACATCCACCAGCTCCGTGATCTCCTCATGGAGGAGTGGAAGAGGACTCCAGTGGCAACCTGTGAAGCTCTAGTGAACTCCATGATGCCCAAGAGGGTTAAGGCAGTGCTGGAAAATAATGGTGGCCACACAAAATATTGACACTTTGGGCCCAATTTGGACATTTTCACTTAGGGGTGTACTCACTTTGGGGGCCAGCAGTTGTGTTGAGTTATTTTGAGGGGACAGCATATTTACACTGTTATACAAGCTGTACACTCACTACTTTACATTGTAGCAAAGTGTCATTTCTTCAGTGTTGTCACATGAAAAAATATATTAAAATATTTACAAAAATGTGAGGGGTGTACTTACTTCTGTGAGATACTGTAATTCTTTTGCGCCATGCATTACGTAATCACGTTGGAAAGGTCACACGTGATGTTGGCGGAAGTACCGATCCAGTGTCTACAAAGCAAACGTGCAAAGACTAAGTCAAATGGCCTTTACAAAAAAAGGTAAAACAACAATGTCAGATGTGGTGGAGAAGTTTGAAGTTGGAGGAGAAAATAAGATGGAGTTTTTCGCCCTACCATGATTCTTCCACCTAAAAGAATCTTTTCACCTTTCCAACGTGATTAATGTGTGGTGCAGTGCAGGACGAGCATTTTTGGTTAAAAAGTAAATACTTTTTTTTTTTTTTTTTTAAAGAAAATGACGGATCATTTCTCAAGATAAGTCCCTTATTCCTCGTCTGGGATCATGTAGAGCTCTTTGAAGCTGCACTGAAATGGACATTTGGACCTTCAACCCATTGAACCCCAGTGAAGTCCACTATATGGAGAAAAATCCTAGAAATGTTTTCCTCAAAAACCTTAATTTCTTTTCGACTGAAGAAAGAGCGACATAAACATCTTGGAAGACATGGGGGTGAGTAAATTATCAGGACATTTAAACTAATCCTTTAACAGGTTTTGTCTTTTTCTGTAAAAACACATTTTTACAGTGTGGTTTTTTTAGTTATTTTATTTTATCTGAGTTGTGTTTGCCCGTGAACCAGTTGGCTTTACTATTCTAGAGTGTTATGGGTGCTTGCCAGGCATTGTGCTTTTAAGGATCATTGAATGAGCAAGCTGGCAAGTTTTAGGTTATATAATAATAGCTTTTCCACAATATAATAGCTGTACTGGACAAAAAAAATAAAAATATTTGCGGGTTCAGAGCTGGCTCTCAATCCCAGTACAATCAGAGGTGGAGGACCAGACGAACCGTTCACACCTCAGATGGAATCAACCTGAACCAGGGGGAACGGGGTCGTTTCATGCGGGAGATACCGACGGATTGTGTGGAAGATACAAGGGCACATTCCTTTTCCTCTTTTTGCACTTACAAAGACATGAAGCTTTACAGTGTTAATGCAAGTAAATGAACAGTAAATGATGTGCATTAGGTGTGCAACTGCAGCATTATGTAATTTATCTTTTTAGCGCTGCCACAGAGAACCATGGGAAAACAGTTACACGGGTCTGTTGTTGTATGAACTGGCTAAATGAGCTATAAATTCCGGCAAGCTTTATTGTTTTTGCTTCATTAGTAGAATACAAAACTAATTTCACTATTTAAACTTAATTATGACCAATTCCATTTTGCTTCCAACATGATTCTTTAACAGACGCCTCCACTGATGATTACCACACTGTAGTGACATTCATGTAAATACAATCATTTCGACATGACTCGA
This sequence comes from Megalobrama amblycephala, assembly GCF_018812025.1. NCBI lineage: Eukaryota > Metazoa > Chordata > Actinopteri > Cypriniformes > Xenocyprididae > Megalobrama > Megalobrama amblycephala. Next base: position 4,106,485 of record NC_063056.1, read on the forward strand.
GGGCATCATAAGCCTCCAAATCTTCAGCACAGACAGGCCTCCTCTGTGAGATCTTGAGCAGATAAACTGATTTAGACTCACAGGACTTTAAAACAGTTATTGTGTGGGTGGAATATATATTTTTTTAAATAGAGGAAGTATAATTAAGATCGAGTGCACTCTAGCCAGCCTCCCTGCAGCAGATACTGTACAATAATAAATCGCAGGCATGTTCGTCTGGAATCATACTGAAGTACTTTGTTGTAACCGAGAGCATTATGAATATCTCATAAGGACACATGCTGTTCTGAATTATTATGATGGTACCTTGTAAAAAGATAATAGATTGTAATTTGTTTTCCCCTGTTTTACCTTTTCGACCAATGACTTTTCCTTAGACTTTCCAGTTATTTGTGAATACTAAATAAGGATTTTAAAATACAAACCCGATTCCAAAAAAGTTGGGACACTGTACAAATTGTGAATAAAAAAGGAATGCAATAATTTACAAATCTCATAAACTTATATTTTATTCACAATAGAATATAGATAACATATCAAATGTTGAAAGTGAGACATTTTGAAATGTCATGCCAAATATTGGCTCATTTTGGATTTCATGAGAGCGACACATTCCAAAAAAGTTGGGACAGGTAGCAATAAGAGGCCAGAAAAGTTAAATGTACATACAAGGAACAGCTGGAGGACCAATTTGCAACTTATTAGGTCAATTGGCAACATGATTGGGTATAAAAAGAGCCTCTCAGAGTGGCAGTGTCTCTCAGAAGTCAAGATGGGCAAAGGATCACCAATTCCCCCAATGCTGCGGCGAAAAATAGTGGAGCAATATCAGAAAGCAGTTTCTCAGAGAAAAATTGCAAAGAGTTTGAAGTTATCATCATCTACAGTGCATAATATCATCCAAAGATTCAGAGAATCTGGAACAATCTCTGTGCGTAAGGGTCAAGGCCGGAAAACCATACTGGATGCCCGTGATCTTCGGGCCCTTAGACGGCACTGCATCACATACAGGAATGCTACTGTAATGGAAATCACAACATGGGCTCAGGAATACTTCCAGAAAACATTGTCGGTGAACACAATCCACCGTGCCATTCGCCGTTGCCGGCTAAAACTCTATAGGTCAAAAAAGAAGCCGTATCTAAACATGATCCAGAAGCGCAGGCGTTTTCTCTGGGCCAAGGCTCATTTAAAATGGACTGTGGCAAAGTGGAAAACTGTTCTGTGGTCAGACGAATCAAAATTTGAAGTTCTTTTTGGAAAACTGGGACGCCATGTCATCTGGACTAAAGAGGACAAGGACAACCCAAGTTGTTATCAGCGCTCAGTTCAGAAGCCTGCATCTCTGATGGTATGGGGTTGCATGAGTGCGTGTGGCATGGGCAGCTTACACATCTGGAAAGGCACCATCAATGCTGAAAGGTATATCCAAGCTCTAGAACAACATATGCTCCCATCCAGACATCGTCTCTTTCAGGGAAGACCTTTTTTAGAATCGGGTTTGTAAATAAAATAATTCTAATTCAAACTAATTGACTAATTCTGACTAATTTATGAAATATTCTGACCAATTCACCATAAAGAAAACTCAAAACTGGCTTCAAACAATAGTGATGTCTGATTTGTGAATCACTATTTTAATGTACTGTACAATACCTAGCCAAAGAAATATTCTAGAATAGAGCATACAATTTAATTTTTATAGACATTCACAGAACTTTTACAATTTTCCAGAAAATAAATCCCTATATGATTCTTCATGACTGTTTTATATTTTTATATTTTGTTTTATATTTTGCCCTTTTTCAAAGTCTTGATGTTGTTTTTGGGCTCTACTAGAACAGGTTTTCATGCTTGAATGTTCATTATTTTCCTCATATTCTCCATTGTTGCAGCTCCTCTCTTCCCAGTCTGTCAGTAACGCTACTGTCAGTAGCCCCTCCTTCTGAAAAGAGCAATGTGCTCTGATTGGTCGGCTGGAGCAGTGTGTTGTGATTGGTCAAGCGCTTTGAGTGTGTTTGGGAAAGGTCCCGTCCCTTACCATAACCGTGAGATTCAACACACTACTAACTAACTCAACCAGGCCCCGCCCCTTTATTCTGCATATTAATTATTTAAATGAGGAATACTGTGATGTGTTCATTGCTGGAAGAAAACTTAAGAAGTTTCAAGAAGTTGACACTGATATAGAGAATAACTCCCACTGGAGGGAATTTGCAGAGCTTTTTCATGCTCAAACAGCAACATTACACACTAAAGAAAGATGAACAAGGAAAAAAGCCTCATAGGATCAGACTGCTTCAGGCTGTTGTACCTTGGCATAGTTGGTGGTTTTGATGAACCACTGCTTAAGAAGCTTCTGTTCGACGGGAGCTCCAGACCTCCATGAGCGACCGCTTTCATCCACCTGTTCATCTGCAAGAACCGTCTGATCCACGGGGTCCCAGTTCACCAGCGCCTGCACACAGTACCACAGAGAAAATATATGAACACATAAAATGTCATTGTGTTAGATATTAAACCAAGTGGAATCTGTAAATGAATGGCGCAGGATCTTTTCTATTCACTAAAATGGACTTTTATTCATCATTTTGGCTCAATGGCTTGTAATCAGCTGGTGTCAATGTGATTCTTAGTGCATGTATGAAGTAATTTCTCCTGAAATTCACACAGGTGTCCCATCACAGGAAGTACAGGATCATTGTGGATTGTGGGCTCAAAAGTTTGGGATCAGTAAGATTTTTTTATATTTTTGAAATATTCTGGTCACCAAGGCTCCATTTATCTGATCAAAAATAGAGTAAAAACAGTAATATTGTGAAATATTATTATTACTGTTTTCTATGTGAATATATAGTAAACTGTAATTTATCCCTGTGATAAAAGCTGAATTTTCAGCATCATTACTCCAGTCTTCAGTGTCACATGATCCTTCAGAAATCATTCTAATGTGATGATTTGATGCTCATGAAACATTTCTGATTATCATCAATGTTGAAAACTTTTGTGCTGCTTTGTATTTTGTTGAAACCGCAAAGTTTTTTTTTGAAAATTTTAATGAACAAAGTTTAAAATACAGCATTTCTTTGAAATTGAAATCTCTTGTAACACAAATGTCTTTGCTGTCACTTTTGATCAATTTCATGCATCCTTGCTGAATAAAAGTATCACTTTCTTTAGAAAAAAAAAATGATAGTGATCCAAACCTTTGAATGGAAGTGTATTGTTTTATCATTTCTCAGTAAAACTACTTTTTTAAAAATGTTTTGCTTGTAATTTATTTACACTGATAAACATTACTTTCTGAGGAATTAACTTATCTCTCAGCTATAGACGAAAAACCAACTGATCACATGACGCGTGTTCTCACCTCTTTCTGATAGGCCAGTCCAGCCTCAAACAGCTTGATGAACAGATATTGGGTCCACTTATAATAATCAGGCAGACAGGTTGTGACCTCCTGTCAAAAGATTAGACAAGACCACATTCAAATGAAAGAAGTCACATTTCAATATAAACCAAATATCTGAAAAATATCCAACCCATGGATAGAAGGCAGAGCAAAACTACAATATACAGGGCAAAACAATAAGGATAGTATAGATATTTTTACGCACACAAACAATATTTCTAAAAGTATAATGTATGATTTTGTTTTAGGGTTAGTGATAATTGTAGTGGATCAGTGAAAATGCTTGAATTACTCGTCAGACCGAGCCATAAAGAAAAAAATCCACTACAGTAAAAGTCTGGATAAAAACTATAAAAACCTTTAGGATTTAAAGGATCTAAAAAACCTTTAGGATTTAAACTATAAAAACCTTTAGGATTCATGTATTTATGAATCTCTTTTCAAAGCTAATTTATTTTATATTTATTTAGAATGTCCAGATTGAGCAGAGCTCAAATGTAAAGGATTTTTGGGTTGCTTAACACTTCCCATACTTCCTTTTGTGTTATTTCAAGAGCCCCTTTCACAGTCTAGACTCCTAAAGTTGTCCCAAATTGAGTATTTGGGCCAGAAGAATAGAGGTCACCAAGAGGTTATAAAGAAACCAATGTCCACTTTGACAGTCATCTCTGCATCGGTCTGGTCTCTATGGTAACGTGACCAAACCGAAGCCAGTCTTAAGCATTAGACAGCCAGAGCTTGTCTCACTTAACGAACTCTAAAAGCATTAAGAAGACATTCTCTAATCCAATTAGGTATAACTGAACTCAGAGTGGCACGTCTGGCATCAGCCCGGTGCTGCTCATCAGCCGGCTATCGCCATAGATACAGTCAACACAATCCAGCTGTAAATGATGACAGAAGCACCGGCAAAAAAGGCTCTGGGTTAAAATAGTAATGTACAGAAGAGGTCCGTTTATGGCTTAAACTATGGCTTTTAACTATTTATGAGTGTTCTGTGCTAATTTATGGAAAATTTAATTGAATCAATTCTGAAATAAGGTCCTGAGCTGTGTTGGGTGTAATGCATTACCAAGTAATTAATTACTGTAATTGAAATACTTTAAATGTAAAGTAAGGGATTACTCTGAATTTTTCTGTAATTTAATTACAGTTACTTCTGATGTAATCACATTAAATACTGTATAGACTACAGAACAACTCAATAGTGGAATCAACATCAAAATTTAACGTCTAATGTAAAATGTATGTTTTTAGTGTAACCTTCTCCCTTTAAATACTATGGTCAGGTCAAGAATAATTTATGCAATTTTATATTATTTATTTGAAAGAGCAGTATCACGTCTATCCTTGTATTGTTTAACTGGTCGAGGTTGATATGGGATTTAGAAAGTAATTACTAATAAGTAATGCAATACTTTTTAGAGATATTAAACAGTACAGTAATCTAATTACACTGTTGAAGATGTAATTAGTAGCTAGTAATTAATTACTTTTTTAGAGTAACTTACACAGCACTGGTCCTGGGTAACTTCTAAAGGCTCTTTTAATAATAAATGATAAAACAGATTGGTGAATACAGCGTTCCAGCCATGTGAAATGTGTCTGATATCACACTATCATTCAGAAAACCATAGCAGAAACTTTGTGAAAGAGAAATAAAACACAAAATTCAATTACTCATTAGCATATCTTTATAATGTAGTGTTTATTAAACGACTGTTTTAAGGTTTGGGGTCAGTAAGATTACTGCTTTTATTCAGCAAGGATGCATTCAATTCATCAAAAGTGACAGTAAAGACATTTATTATGTTACAAAAGATTCTATTTCAAATAAATGCTGTTCTTTCGAACTTTCAGAAATCAGAAATGTTTCATGAGCATCAGCATGATCAGCTGATGCTCATGATCATCAAATCAGCATATCAGAATGATTTCTGAAGGATCACGTGACAATTAAGACTGCAGTAATGATGCTGAAAATTCATCTTTGATCACAGAAATAAATTACATTTTAAAATATATTAAAGGGTTAGTTCACAAAAAAATAAAATTCTGTCATTACTCACCCTCATGTTGTTTTAAGACCTTCATTAATCTTCAGAACACAAATTAAGATATTTTTGATGAAATCTGATGGTTCAGTGAGGCCTCCACTGACAGCAAGATAATTTCAAACACTCAGAAAGGTACTACATTTTTTAAAAAAAAACAGTTCATTTGACTACAGTGGTTCAATCTTAATGTTATGAGGCGACGAGAATACGTTTTGTGCGCAAAAAAAACCAAACAAATAACGACTTTATTCAACAATATCTAGTGATGGGCTATTTCAAAACACTGCTTCATGAAGCTTCGAAGCTTTACGAATCTTTTGTTTCGAATCAGTGAAACAAAACGTGTATCAAACTGCCGGAGTCACATGAACCATTGGAATTTCAAAACACTTTTGACGTAACGAAGCCTTGTTTACTGAAATCACGTGACTTTGGCAGTTTGATACGCACTCCGAACCACTGATTCGAAACAAAAGATTTGTAAAGCTTCGAAGCTTCATGAAGCAGTGTTTTGAAATCACCCATCACTAGATATTGTTGAATAAAGTCGTTATTTAGTTTTTTTGGCGCACAAAAAGTATTCTAGTCGCTTCATAACATTAAGGTTGAACCACTGTAGTCACATGAACTGTTTTAAATATGTCTTTAGTAGCTTTCTGGGCATTTGAAAGTGTTAATTATCTTGCTGGCAACGGAGACCTCACTGAGTCATTGGATTTCTTCAAAAATATCTTAATTTGTGTTCTGAAGATGAACTAAGGTCTTACGGGTGTAGAACGGCATGAGGGTGAGTAATAAATGACAGAATTTTCATTTTTGGGTGAACTAACCCTTTAAAGAAAACAGTTTAAGTGATAATAAAATTAACATTATTACTGTTTTTACTGTATTTTTGATTAAATAAATGCAGCCTTAGTGAGCAGAAGAGACTTCCTCCAGAAACATTAAATAAATCTTACCGACTCCAAACTTTTGAATGGTAGTGTCAATTTCAGTACGGATTTTTTAAACCAAACAACCAATTTTTTTTTTTTTTTTAAGCTTGGCAGTCCTATTCACATTGCATTATGGTCTATATACAGGGTTAGCACCCGTATCATAAAATACGAGATCGTCCCGTATTTAAAGGTTGAATGATGCATCCCATACTTTACATAGGTTAACACATAGCTGAATAAACACATAAGGATTTTGCAATGTGGATAATACTAACAGCAAATATAAAGAAATCAATTGAACAAGAAGTAGTAGAGGAGCTCATTTTCACGTGATTACATTTTAGCATCTTTGTTTGCCTAGTGACGGAGTCTGAGATCATACACCGTAAACCTGTGAGTTATCTTAAAACACATCGAGCTCAAGTCAGCTCATTAAACACAAGAGACTCTCTAAATACAGGGCTGAATGGGGAAAAGTTAGTAACTAATGACAGTTTGATCAAAAGCCTTTTCCGTTTCTCCCGGTGGAATGTCTGCCTTAAAACAGCATGCGGTCGGTGACAGACACGTCTGTGCTGCTAAAAGGCATCGATTCCTGTTACCCCAGACATCCCCTAAAGCCAATATGGTATTTCTTGTTTTTTTGTTTGTTTGTTTTTTGGATAAACTATTAATATAATATTCCATACATTATCAGAGCTTGGTAGACAGATACTTATTATATTTTAAAGGTGCCCTAGAATGCTTTTTCACAAGATGTAATATAAGTCTAAGGTGTCCCCTGAATGTGTCTGTGAAGTTTCAGCTTAAAATACCCCATAGATTTTTTAGTATTCAATTTTTTAACTGCCTGTTTTGAGGCATAATTAGAAATTCAGCGTGTGGCACCTTTAAATCGCGCGCTCTCCGCCCCCAAGCTCGCAACTCTATAATACATGGCATAAACAAAGTTTACACAGCTAATATAACCCTCAAAATGGATCTTTATAAAGTGTTCGTCATGCAGCATATCAGATCATGTAAGTATAGTATTTATTTGGATGTTTACATTTGATTCTGAATGAGTTTGATAGTGCTCCGTGGCTAAAGCTAACATTACACACTGTTGGAGAGATTTATAAAGAATGAAGTTGTGTTTCTGAATTATACAGACTGCAAGTGTTTAAAAATGAAAATAGCGACGGCTCTCTTGTCTCCGTGAATACAGTAAGACACGATGGTAACTTTGACCACATTTAACAGTACATTAGCAACATGCTAACGAAACATTTAGAAAGTTTTACAAATATCACTAAAAATATCATGTAATCATGGATCATGTCAGTTATTATTGATCCATCTGCCATTTTTCGCTGTTGTTCTTGCTTGCTTACCTGCATAAAGTCTGTTGATTCAGCTGTGCACAGATCCAGACGTTAATACTGGCTTGTCTAATGCCTTGAACATGAGCTGGCATATGCAAATATTGGGGGCGTACATATTAATGATCCCGACTGTTATGTTGAGATTCGCCTGTTTTTCAGAGGTGTTTTGCAAAAATCAAATTTACACAAGAAGGATGAAACGATGGTGTTTGAGACTCACTGTATGTCATTTCCATGTACTGAACTCTAATTATTTAACTATGATGAGGTAAATTCAATTTTTAATTCTAGGGCACCTTTAAGTAATCAATTTAAACTATTTGCAAATAATATATATATTTTTTAAAATATATTCATTCTTATTTGATTCTTGTCTCGTCACACCCAGTTATGAATTACATTAATCATATCATATTAATCAAATAATAGCATGTTTTCAATTCAAAACGGTGAAATTTCATAAAAACTGTAGTTTGCATCACTGGATATTACTGTTGGTCGCTAAATATTTCAATCATAAAACAGTCATCAAATATTAAATGTTTAGCTACTTACTCTTCACTACTAAAATTAAAGCATTGCATTGTAATTTGCATTTGCCTTCTGTGAACAGTGAGCCCCGCCTTCTTTGATTTGATTGGCCAGTTCACTCATTCTGACAGTGACGAGCGCTGTTAGACCGCTGAGGCAGACCAGCCTAAAAATGTAACTTTTTAAATGTAATATACTGTATATGGGGGACAATTTGCCTATTTCTAATTATTGGGGGGACTTGTCTATGGTGGTTACGGCCCTGATCAGTAGTACACTTTAAAAGAGAGTGCACTGTGGATAATAGGGCACTAAATAGGGAATGAAATTGTTCACTAAGAATTTAAACACTGTAAGTGTACTATATAGGGAAGAGGGAACGATTTTGAAAATTTCCATGACTTTTTCATATTTTACATGACCTAAGAAAACTGATTTAAAATAATGGTTTAAAACCATTTATTCTTGATTTTGTTGTAACTATTAAGAGTAAGAAGTTAATAAACACAGCCTGTAATGCACATGGCGACTAACAACGCTCAAAATACAGCATACATAACTCAGACATGCCAGTCTGAGGATATGTGTCTGAGGAAAAACCCCTGATGTGTACCGATACAATGATGTAAGCCAGCAAAGTTAACAGAGAGAGACGCAGGTCAGTTCCCACATCTGTTCCATCCACCTCCGCTCACTCACCCGCTCCCAATTAAAGCAGAGCCCCAGGCTGTCCAGCTGCTTCCGCATGGACTCGATATTACTGTAAGACACACAGATAGGCGTACAAGACAATAAGGGGTGTTAAGGAACCCGTACGGCGGATCGTTATGTGTGTGTGTAGTTGTGATTGTTTGGAGAGTCATCAGTGAGGGCTGCTGTGTGACTAATCGAGTGGAGAAACGGCACCTTTTGGTCCACTCCTCGGGGTCCAGGTCTCGCTCGATGGCAGCGTTCTCAGCCGGCAGACCGAACGCATCCCAGCCCATGGGGTTCAACACCTGCAAGTTAAACAACATCGAGCTGTTAGTAATGTCAAACCCCAATCGACAATGGAATCCAGACTAATGCTCAATCTATATATGGGAGTTTATATGGCAGATTCTGAACTCTAAAGAGCAAGATGTCTGATGTAATGCTAACAATAGTAATAAAAAGAGTAATAATTATTGCAATAATAATAATAATACACTCAAAAAATTTAGGCCTAAATTCAAGATTTACTTATTTGAATTGCTACCCATTTGGATTACTACACAATTTTAACATAAACAAACTAATGTGATGCATATTTGTCAGTCATGCATAAGTGAAACAGGTAAGGGTATTTTCAATGCATTTATTCAGAATGCTGAGAATCAGCATAAATCTGTTCATTTTGAAAACAATTACATTTATTAAAGTTGGCTGCAGATCAAGCAATATTTTATGAAATTTTATATGCAATTCAAATAAATGAATCTTAAATTTAGGCCTACATATTATTTTGAATGTATTAAATAAATATAAAATAATACAATTAATGATACTGCAAATTCAAAAGAAGGATGTGTGCTATTTTCCATACAATGACAGCAGATAGTGACCTCACATTTTTTTGCAAAGCTCCAAAAAAATTACAAAAAAGCAGTATAAAAATCATAAAAGCAGTTTGAATGACCAAAATCGTTTATTGTCAGTAAAGCAAACCAGTGACTAAACATTTAACTTCACATCATTTCTCTTAGTAGGATGAAAATATTCTGTTAATTAAACTGTGATTAAATTATATATAGAAAGCAATCAAAGAACGCTTCCATTACAATCGCTGGAGCTGTCAATCAAACAGCGCGAGTGTTCGAATCAACGAATCTCTTATTTACATTGTGTTTGCATGATTAGTTAAGATTAAAGCATTAGTTGTGTGCAGAAATAGAGATCACTGCATTCATGCGCTCAACATGTCTGTGATCGGCTACATGCTCATCACTGCAACCTTTCATGCCATGATCTCAATATAATGCAATAATCAACACTTTTCACAATTAGCAAACCTAGAGAAATGTGATAGTAAAAATGTGCTAAAAGTTTTCGAGAGTTCCACATGTAATACTTAGCTATTTTCAAATGCAAAGAGCCAATCACAGCAGTGGGTGTTTACACTGAAGTCTCAAAGCAGACACATCCCTTAAAACAGAGCGTTCAAATCAGAGAGCTAAAATCGGTAGAAAAAATGGCTTTTATTTCTAAATTATGATCATTTTTGATGTAAAAATCATACTAACATTGTAAGTGCACTCCAGGAAACATTGTTAAAATAGTAAAATAATACAGTTCATGACCCCTTCTTTACAAAGTTCTGTCATGAAACTCTAGGGGCTCTATAATACACCCGGCGCAATGCGACGCAAGGCGCAGCGCAAGTGTGTTTGCTAGTTTGCGTCCGGCGCCGTTCGCGTTTTCCCGTTCAGCGCCACGTCCTTAAATTAGTAAATGCATTTGCGCCAGTTAGTGCGCCTATGGGCGTGCTGGTCTAAAAAAGAGGTGTGTTCAGGCGCATTGCCGGTGCATTGCTATTTTAAAGAGCTGAAAATAGACTGCGCCATAGACCAACTCAAACCTGGTCTAAAGTCTAAAGTCAATGGCGCAATATTTTGTTGTTAGAGCGCGTTGGTAGAAACTGCGCCTCTGGGCGCGTCCACAGTGCGCGTTGACTTTGCTTATTACACACAGGGATGCGCATCACACAAACATGCCAAATATTAAAAACAAAAGGATTACAGTGTAAAAGAATATTATTGTGTAGGCTACATAAATATAAAAATGTAATGATGAATAGTCATTGCGTGTATTAGAATTAGGCTACCTATTTTCAATTCAGCCTATTACTACTAATAATGATGAACGAAATTGGCTAATTAATTGAACAATCGTGCCAATACACACATATAAACTGACTATATTAACTGACTCATCGCGCGGAGCTATTTGAAAGCCTGCATCCAACGCAGACGACTGAAAGATTGACTGGCCACTTAACAGGTAATTTCAGCAAAACATCACTCGTTGAACTTCTCAGTTGAATCGGTGTGTTTAATAAGTCAGTGTATTTTATAATGTTATATGTTATATAATATATAATTATATAATATATATAATGTTATATCCTGCTTGTCCCGTAGATGATCTGCTTGCGCGCTTTAACTTCACTTAACTTCGTTTGAAAAGCGTTGAGCTTTTCCGCCAACAAATTCCGCCATGTAAATAGCAATCCGCTCTTAAAGGGAATGGGAGATGACACTCTGATTGGTTTATTGAACGTTACGCCCATTACTCATTAAGAGAATAGGGACAACCCATTTCAAAAATGCGCCCGCCGTGCGCTTTACACTTTGCGTTTAGATCGTTAAAATAGGGCCCTAGATGTCGCAGGCTGAGAGGTCCTTAACTCAATCTGTTTTCAAATCACATCATTTCTATAGAGCACAGCTGATTGGTTCCTGCTGTATCAGTAGCCAATGAGCTTGCTGCTCAACCTTCAAATACTTGGTCAGCATTTGCTGTAGCTGTTGCAAGCGAGCTTTCAGAAACCCTCCACCTTCCCCAGCTCCACCTGTATAGATCTTCTGCGTGTAATTCATGTACGCTATACTGCGTATCACAGCAGCGTATCAGTGTATGTATTGGCAGTAGCAAGTCCCGTACTTGCTCTGCAGCAACAGAAAAAACAGCAGCATTAACCAACAGCGGCCACAATAACAGTAGCAGCCACAATAACCAACAGCAGCAATAGCAAAAACAGCAGCAGCAATAACCAACAGCAGCTGAGAGTAGCAGATCTATTCTGCCAAGACCAAACATATATTTTAGCATGGCAACAATAAGAGGCGTTATTGAAGAGTCTGCATGTACGCAAACTGCACAAGGGAACTCCAGAGTATGACGCAAGAGGGAACCCGCAATGAATCAAATAACAAATAAAGCAAAATGACATGGAACAAAAACAGTGAAGTAGTCATTAAGTGCCATGTTCGTTACAACAGCATCTCAGAGATCACTTTAAAAGGATAGTTCACCCAAAAATGAAAATGTGATGTTTATATGCTTACCCCCAGCGCATCCAAGATGTAGGTGACTTTGTTTCTTCAGTAGAACACAAATGATGATTTTTAACTGCAACCGTTGCAGTCTGTCAGTCATAAAATGCATGGCAATGGGAACTTCGTCTATAAGAGTAAAAAAAACATGCACAGACAAATCCAAATTAAACCCTGCGACACATTGATGTCCTAAGACACCACTATGTCCAACTGCGTTCAGCATCCGGTCAGTGAGGTCTGAACGCGCTCTGACAATGGAAGTGATGTCTCGCGCTCATTGAAGCAAAGCACGAGAGATCACTTCCGTCATCAGAACGCGTTTTTTGACCTCACTAACCGGATGTGGAGGGCAGTTGGACATAGTGGTGTTTTAGAGGTAAAAAATTATATAAATACTGTTCGGTTTCTCGCACAAACTATCGTTTTGTGTTTTAGGACATCAATGTGTCGCAGAGTTTAGTTTGGATTTGTCTGTGCGTGTTTTATTTGACTCTTATAGACGAAGTTCCTTTGACATGCATTATACGACTGACATACTGCAATGGTTGGAGTTGAAAATCATCATTTGTGTTCTACTGAAGAAACAAAGTCACCTACATCTTGGATGCCCTGGGGGTAAGCAGATAAACATCAAATTTTCATTTTTGGGTGAACTATCCCTTTAAGATTAATTAGCAGAAGTTATTACTCTTCCATCTGTGTGTGACGTAATTAACGATAGTTCTATTTTGTTGAAACAATGTGATTCAAACTACAGAGGTGCGACTATGTTAAGCATTCATGACTAGTTGGCTAGTTTCTCCAATGATGCATCGTACTATGGTAGTTAATAAGGGAGTAACATTGTTGTATGGGAAATGCAGCCCTGAACCCTTTGGCAACCACCATGCAACCACTTACAACACCTTAGCAACTGTTTAGTATCATAGCAACCATCGAAACATCCTTAAAACTACTAATCTGTCTTCCAACTGTCTCACAGTTAAATAACCTTCAGATATCAAGGGTTTTTCAAATTTCAGCCAAGTTGGATGAACTTCCCTGTTCCAGCATGGATCTCAGCCTCTAAAACTAGAAGAGTTACAACATATGTGACATACTATAACTCAGAAGAGATGTGCACTCAGATGCGACTAATAAAATGCATGTAGTCATCATTATAAAGACTGTGTGTGTGGTAAAGTGTTTAATGGAAGAATGCAAATAGAGAGCATGAACTCTCTGAAAGCATCGTCTATATTTCACACTAATGTGGAGTCATGTCATTGTGCCCTCATCACCACAGACGGTCACAGAGATAATAACATCACTATCTGACTCTGACTCACTCCTCTTTCTTTCTCTCTCACTTTCTTTCTCTTATATTGATGTTTATGCAAAGGACGAGAGGAAAAATAGAAAAGATTAAATGTATAGTTCAGTCAAAATTACATATGTGTGCACTATAATTCAAGTCTCCTGAAGTCATACAAAAGCTTTGTGTGAAATTTAAGTTGCAGGAATATGATCAAGAGCAAAAAGAGGGATAACCAGTTTTTCTGCATTCTGTATAACTATAAAACAATGCTTAATAATAATAATAATAATAATAATAATAATAATAATAATAATAATTATTATTATTATTATTATAATCAATCCCCTTTATTATTTATATTTAAATATCTACACATCTTCACCTAATTTATAACACAGTGCAAATTCATTTTTTTTATTATTGTAATTGTATGTAATTATTATATATTTTTTTTATTTGCATTTAATTAAAGCAATTAAATCAATAACATCAATTTAATGTTAATACATTACTATTGTACAGCAAAACAAAAGTAACAAAATAATACATTTTATTTTATTGTAATTCAAATTATAAAATTTAAACAAATCAATAAAGACAAATATTACTACTGTACTATAAAATATAAAAACAAATAATAATGATAATAATAATAATAATAATAATAATAATAATAATAATAATAATAATAATACACATTTTATTTTACATATATCAGAAAATGAAGAATATTTTTCTCAGATTTACTTAATTCCCACAAGTCTTACTTCTCAGGTCGGAAAATATAGATATAAATCTGCATAAATAAGGTATAATCACATCCCTGAAGTTGTTATTCACAAATCTTCCCCTGATGTTACTGTAAGACTTCAGAAAACTTTTAATGGTTCTATCATAGTGATTGTTTTGTTTTTTTGGAGCTTGACAGACTTGATCACTAACTATGAACCTGTCATATGGAAAGAGCTGCATGAAGATTCTTCAAAAATTCTCCTTGTGTGCTCCAAACGTCATGCGACTGAGTAAATAATGACATAATGTTTGATGCACTGGTCCTTTAAGTGAACAGCAGACTCTTTTGGGGACGTGTGAAGAGGAAGGACAGAGTGAGCAGTGGAGAAGGAGATGCTGTATCCTTGGCAACTGGCTGCATCTCATTCGTTAAGTGAAGGGCTGAACATTAATAAGCCAACACAAGCACCCGTTTCAACTGTTTTACACAACATTCACTAAAAATAAACTACTGACATACCTTACATTTTAACACAAGAGGACTGCCTTCCCTTCTGAGGAAGGTTTTTTTAATAAAACAGAGGAGGCAATTAATCACGGTGCTAAACTGAACCTAGTCATCCAAAGTCATTGTTAAGATGTTGTTAGTGCTGCTCACTAAAGCAAGTATCACGATTACTAATGCTCACACTTAGGCTTAGTGATTTGATAAATCTGTTGTTTCGTTTTTCCCCAAAGAAAATGATAATAATAATAAAACTACATTTTATTAAAGGGTTAGTTCACCCCAAAATGAAAATTATATCATCATTTACTCACCCTCTTGTCGTTCCACACCCATAAGACTTTTGTTCATCTTCAGAACACAAATGAAGATATTTTTGATGACAGAATGCCGTCAGATTTCCTTCCATAAACTGCCTTCACAACTGAAACTTTGATGCTTCAAAAAGTTCATAAAGAGAGAAGAGACAAGTTGCTCAAGTTTAGGAATAGGAATGTTGTCCCATTCTTGTCTAATACAGGCTTCTAGTTGCTCAACTGTCTTAGGTCTTCTTTGTCGCATCTTCCTCTTTATGATGCGCCAAATGTTTTCTATGAGTGAAAGATCTGGACTGCAGGCTGGCCATTTCAGTACCCGGATCCTCCTTCTACGCAGCCATGATGTTGTAATTGATGCAGTATGTGGTCTGGCATTGTCATGTTGGAAAATGCAAGGTCTTCCCTGAAAGAGACGACGTCTGGATGGGAGCATATGTTGTTCTAGAACTTGGATATACCTTTCAGCATTGATGGTGCCTTTCCAGATGTGTAAGCTGCCCATGCCACACGCACTCATGCAACCCCATACCATCAGAGATGCAGGCTTCTGAACTGAGCGCTGATAACAACTTGGATTGTCCTTGTCCTCTTTAGTTCGGATGACATGGTGTCCCAGTTTTCCAAAAAGAACTTCAAATTTTGATTCGTCTGACCACAGAACAGTTTTCCACTTTGCCACAGTCCATTTTAAATGAGCCTTGGCCCAGAGAAAATGCCTGCGCTTCTGGATCATGTTTAGATACGGCTTCTTTTTTGACCTATAGAGTTTTAGCCGGCAACGGCGAATGGCACGGTGGATTGTGTTCACCGACAATGTTTTCTGGAAGTATTCCTGAGCCCATGTTGTGATTTCCATTACAGTAGCATTCCTGTATGTGATGCAGTGCCGTCTAAGGGCCCGAAGATCACAGGCATCCAGTATGGTTTTCCGGCTTTGACCCTTACGCACAGATATCATTCCAGATTCTCTGAATCTTTGGATGATATTATGCACTGTAGATGATGATACCTTCAAACTCTTTGCAATTTTTCTCTGAGAAACTCCTTTCTGATATTGCTCCACTATTTTTGGCCGCAGCATTGGGGGAATTGGTGATCCTCTGCCCATCTTGACTTCTGAGAGACACTGCCACTCTGAGAGGCTCTTTTTATACCCAATCATGTTGCCAATTGACCTAATAAGTTGCAAATTGGTCCTCCAGCTGTTCCTTATATGTACATTTAACTTTTCCGGCCTCTTATTGCTACCTGTCCCAACTTTTTTGGAATGTGTAGCTCTCATGAAATCCAAAATGAGCCAATATTTGGCATGACATTTCAAAATGTCTCAATTTCAACATTTGATATGTTATCTATATTCTATTGTGAATAAAATATAAGTTTATGAGATTTGTAAATTATTGCATTCCTTTTTTATTCACAATTTGTACAGTGTCCCAACTTTTTTGGAATCGGGTTTGTATATGTTATTATGTTTAGTTGTCTTTTCAGAATCATGGGAAATCGTGATCTCTCTTTAAAACAAACAAAAAAAAAAAAAAATAGTGATTCTCAATTAATCCAGAATCGTGCTGCTCTATCACCCATCTAACAATTATGAATCCAACATTTGAAATTCATCCTGAACCTCAGCCAGACATCTCTCCATGTTTCAACAGGTCTACTTTTTTTTTCATAGTGTGTGCGTATGTGTGTGTGCGTGTGTGCATGAGTAAGCACTGTAAATACTTTTTTTATCTTTTTATCTTTGGAGAAAACAACGCATTGACAGAGCCGTCAAACACAAGTGTCAATCACGGCTAAGAAAATGCATTCTTGTCTATAGTTTTGTGCTCTAACGCTCCTCTCGCAGACAGCTGAGAGGTTTGATGACTGCAAAACATCTGCTAAAAGATCACAGCGTTACCAGATAATGCAAAAAACCTAAAGCAAGTATCATCATCTGCAAGATAAGAGACCATCAGATGCTCTGACTGAAGCTGCGGCCACATTAGACCTTGTGCTCCATTCACACTTTGAGCACGGAAAACATCTTTGCAATGCTCGTGATATGATGACACACTCTGCAGCACCTGTTTGAAAAACAGAGACTCATAACAAATAACAAAACCAAAATGTAAAATGTACAATCTACTACACTTTCCAGCAATTCTTCAAACATGCAGCTATAAACTGTCATGCTGTTACTTGTCAATCCTCTATTGGTCACACGTCTTTACATTATACAAATTCACTGGTCAGGATTCACTAAACTTGAACTTAAATGCGACACTTCTTTGCAAGAGCTTGTATTTCCTTTCTAATGCATACGCTTGAATGGAAGTCAATGGAAAGAAAATTGTGAGGGCCTCTTAACACTAAGAGTGAATGCATCTTTCACTGATCAATACATATTGACCAAAAAAGTATCTAAACTTCACACAATAAGCCTTGGCTAAACATCAGATGCGGAGGAAACTCTCATTTGGTGGTTTGCCATCAATGCAATGTTAAAAGAACAACAAAAACTTGAATTACAAGTAGATATGCATGATCTGCTTGGGAACTAGAACCAATTCTGAATTATATACAGCACAACTGTTTTCAACATTGATAATAATCAGAAATCATAATCAATATATCAAATCATATTAGAATGATTTCTGAAGGATCATGTGACACTGAAGACTCGAGTAATGCTGCTGAAAATACAGTTTTGATCACAAAAATAAATTACATTTTAACGTATATTCACATAGAAAACAGTTTTTTTTTTTTTTTTAAATGTCCAAACTTTTGACAGGTACTGTAGTTTTTATTCCAGTTTTGTTGAGACCTGAGCAGTAAAGATCTGCTTGGTTAAGTCATCAACTGACTAGGCGGTGAGGCAGAAAGGCTTTTCTTTTACTTGTTCTCTAAATATGTGACCCGTGCTGGCAAAATGAGTCGGAATGCGGACAGGCTAATTACGAGCTACAGGCAAAACAAGTCAAAAATGTTTTAGGTCGAATTTGAGGTTCACACAAATATTAGTTCATTAAGTCCTCATCTAGCCATCCAAATGCTTCAAATAGCAATTAAACATCTAAAAGTATCTTTATTTGTATGTTTTCTGAGAGAAGTACCCTTTCTTTCTCTGCTCGCTTCACCACTCGCGCTTCCCTCAGAAACGTCCTCGTTAGTCCAAGTTTGGAATCATTTTAAAGCGCAGAATTCCAACTTTGTGAATATTCATAGCAAATTCTTGAGGGCACGAGTCTGAACCAATGAAAATGTGATTTTCAAACTCATGCTGATGGAAACAAATCGATTTTACTCGCGCTGACTGACAGATCTGAAGTGCGCGTACAAAGACGCCTCAGACACCGCGCGATCTCCATATACACATACATTATAAACAGAATTACAGTACTTCAAAATATTGAAAAAAAAAAAGTTGAATATATACATTTTCCTTTAGATATTTGTGTGTTATTAAGAGGGATTTTAAGGTATGGTTGCTAGGTGATTTTGTTTTGGAACCTTCAGAAAACTTTAACTCGATTTTTCTCAAAATTGACTTTGCTGACTCTATCGACTTCAACCAGGTGTAGCTCAGTCATTTGTTGAAATTTCAATTGTGAAAAT
The DNA here is from genome assembly GCF_018812025.1 of Megalobrama amblycephala. NCBI lineage: Eukaryota > Metazoa > Chordata > Actinopteri > Cypriniformes > Xenocyprididae > Megalobrama > Megalobrama amblycephala. The sequence goes on from NC_063056.1 coordinate 4,125,320, forward strand.
AATATAATTTTTGAAAATTTGCTCATTGCGACTCATTTTGCCAGAACTGGTCACATATATGAGAACAAACATGGGGTAAATCGCAGTTCAAGTCAATGCTAACATGCTGAGATTGACTGTTAGTCGCTCACTCAATCAGTTTATTGGTCTGTTTCGGTGAAGCAGTCGAAACTGAACACTGTCAATTCCAATTCAATCAACAGCAGCGCTTCGTCAAGCTCCATTAAATCATCACACACTTAGTGCTGTGCTTACAACACACACCAGATGCTGCCTGTCCTTTGAGGAGAGAGAGATTCGTCACGGAGAGGACAGGGATGGATGAGAGGATGAATTAAAGGGAGGAGGAAACAGAGAGAGAGAGACTCAAAGGCAGTAAGACTGAGAGGCTGGGAAACAGTAAACAGCAAGTTAACAATGTGGTTACATTTCAGACACAATATTGTCAATATTGTCTCCTTTTACTTTGTTCCAAATAAATTTCCACAGAAGAACTGTTTTGCGTCCCCAAGCAACACATAGTGCTTTGTTGCTGAATGAATCTGTTTTTTTGAACAAATGTGCCTGTGTTAAAGCCAACTGTATAAATTTTGGCACAAGGGTGTATTTTTATTGGAATTTTACTGTTTCACCCACATCTCTTTAATAAATCTATTTTACACTAGGTACACAAAATAGTTACACTCAGGACCTTAAGGTCAAAAATGTCCCATTGAAACCCATTAAAACTGCAATTTTCAATCCCAGGGCCATTTAACCATAACCTGTACTATACTGCAAATCACAAATCCAACTGCTTTGTGTACCAGTGGAGTTTTGCTAGTATTTAATGGGAAAAATTTGGTACTGTGCCCAAACAAAATCTTACTCGAAGCTCATTTTTTGAGATATCAATGTCAAATTTGGAACACAACTTGTTTAGATTTATGGCTTTGATTTTCTAGCATTTTTTGAGTTTGATATGTTTTATTAAATATATATTTTAAATAAAATGCTGTTAAATAAATCATTTCTATAAACTTCAACCTCTATAACTTTTTTGTTTTACTTTTTAAACTTTTTTTTACTTAAAAATCTTAAAATTTAAGACCAAACTTAAGTCTGTGCTCCAATGAACTATATGTTTATGACATTTTGGTCCTCTAAGGAGCTCAGAGTATCTTTATTAAACTTGAAAAGGTTTAATGAATGATTCAATGACTCAACTCATTAAAGGGTTAGTTACCCAAAAATGACATTTCTGTCATTAATTACTCACCCTCATGTCGTTCCACACCCGTAAGACCTTTGTTCATCTTCAGAACACAAATTTCTGATAAAATCCGATGGCCCAGTGAGGCCTCCATTGCCAGCAAGACAACTTTTATACTCTATAGGTCAAAACATCTTTTGTTTCGAATCAGTGGTTTGGAGCGCGTATCAAACTGCCAAAGTCACGTGATTTCAGTAAACGAGGCTTTGTTACATCATAAGTGTTTCGAAACGTTTCGAAATTTGACTTTGGCAGTTTGATATGCGCTCCGAAACACTGATTAGAACCAAAAGATTTGTAAAGCTTCATGAAGCAGTGTTTTGAAATCGTCCATCACTAGATATTGTTGAATAAAGTTGTTATTTATTTTTTTATTTTTTTGGTGCACAAAAAGTATTCTCGTCACTTCATAACATTAAGGTTGAACCACTGTAGTCACATGAACTGTTTTAAATACAACTTTAGTACCTTTCTGGGCATTGAAAGTGTAAATTATCTTGCTGGATATGCAGGATTGAGCCATCGGATTTTATCAAAAATATCTTAATTTGTGTTCTGAAGATGAACCAAGGTCTTATGGGTGTGGAACGACATGAGGGTGAGTAATTAATGAAAATATTTTCATTTTTGGGTGAACTAACCCTTTAAGACAGTGACATGCCACCACCTACTAGTGGTTTAAGTTTATGTTATTGTAAATGCATTTAATCCACCTCTGAGCTGCATTAAACAGTCTGTGTAAATACATATAAATGCCACTTCAGATGCAGCTTCTGTACCACTTCTACAGTGCATAGATGGATTCTGGTGATACTGATTTCATTTGATTGGTATAGTGTCATCTTATTCTAATTGAATTTTTTCATTAAATAGAACAATTTGACAAAATATGATGCATTCATCTAATAAGTTTAGAAAAAAAATGGTAAAACAAAATGTAAAAATTCCTGAAATCAGTTTAAAGGGACAAATGCTGCATTAGTGGAAAATGTAATTTCTGTTTCAGCTTTGAAGTAACCACCGTACAGAAGTCAGCTGTCCATGGCGGTCTTAAACCAACCAATGTACCAAAAAAATAATGGAATATCTTCTTTTTTTTCCAATGTCACACACCCCAAGTTATAAAGTTCCAAACTGTAGTGAGCTGCCTTGATCTCGACTGCATCCAAAACCATTAGAGAGTGATTTGGAACACTTCACATAAACAGAGACTCATGAAAATAACGTTCTTCATGAGGTTCAACTCACAACTGGTTACAACAGAGTTCCACTTTAGCATGTCGCTAAGAAACCAACGCAGTACAAACCAGTAGAAATCCTATTATACTGTTTACATTGCATTAGATATATTTGCATGGCTATCACAGGACAGAGCTGCTTTATATTATTTATACCAAGATGTTACTACTAATTAGTTACCAAGATGACCGACGGTTGCATTAAAGAGATAGTTCACCCAAAAATGGGTAGCCAGACAGCTGATGGGCCCCATTGACTTCCATAGTATTTTTTTCCCATACTATGGAAGTCGATGGTTTTCAACTGTTTGGTTACTGACATTCTTCAAAATATCTTCTTTTGTGTTCAGCAGATGAAAGAAATGCAGGTTTGGAACAACTTGAGGGTGAGAAAATGACAGGATTTTCATTTTTGGATGAACTATCCTTTAAAGGCCTTTGACATTTTGCTATTTTACAGCATCTGTACATCACTCGTCCAATCAGAATTTAGAGTCGGAACTCTAATTTGACTGTTTTGAGTCTAAATTCTAACTCTAAGTTAAGTTCTAAAAAAGAAAGTAAATAAAGTACCTTCATTTCAAACTCATTTATTTAAAAACAGGCCAACCCAGGGTCGAATACTTTTCTACAAAATGACATTATGTTGCTTCTTGCTTGTTTCACAACAGTTGATTTACATTGGTTGATATATGTTTCATGGCAGTTTGGAAATTAAATGTCCAGTGAGTGGAGCTAAAAGGTTAACGCTGTATCACGCTTGAAAATCCCAAACATTTAAACATTTAATCCTGAACAAAAACACAACTGCTGAAGCAACCATTCCATTTTAACTTGCTTCTACAAGTCTTTGAGCTTGTTCATCATGACTCGTGTACACAAGTGCAATGCTGTACCAGGTGTGAGCTATATATATTTATATCATAAATCATATGTCGAATTTCCAGCAACATGACTCTTCAATATATTATTTTATGTACGGTTACCATGACATACAATTAATCATGCAGTGATGTCAAGTCGGGTCACAACACCCACCCCTAAAAACATCCTCCATCAGTTTATCACGAGGATAACGATGTCCGTGATGACCTGCCACTCTTTGTTATAAACTGACAGCATTTTTCAGAAACAGTCTCACAGATGATGACATCAGTGGCGTGAGCCGCAGGCTTCAGAAAGTGCTGTTGTCAAAAGCTGCGAGCACATTCTGAACATGACAAAGTTTGAGGAGCAGCTTTAATTAAGAACATATTCACACCGTTTCCATTATTCAGACACCTCATAATTAAAACACATCATTCCAGCAGACCTTGACTGCAGCTTTTGCATTCATGGGAATGTGTTTTGGTATGTCCGTGTGTAGGTGGGTAAACATAAAAATGGACAAATCATCAAACTACGTGTGTGGTGGTGACAGAGCCGAGTTAATTCTCGTATTGCTGTTTTTAAGAGTAAAATTACCTGATGGCCTCTCATCCGCTGGAAGTGGCTGATGGTGTCGCTAATGGTGTAAACCCTCACGTGGCCCATATGCAGGCGACCCGATGGGTACGGGAACATGGAGAGGACGTAGAACTTCTTCCGGGAGCTCTAAGCATGAAAAACAGAAGAGTTATTCTGTGCCTACTTTTCCTTTTAAGTAGATAGATGATTTTTTTAAAGAATTTCTGAAAGGTTTTAAAGATTTAGGACCAGATTTACTAACAGCTTGCAAACGCTCTTTTTATGTTAAAAAACTACTGCCAAAAAGTTAACCGAGCCATTTTTTGGAGGATGTAAACAGAAATGTGAATCTTGTGCATTTACATTAATTCTTCAGATAAAACTAGTGCATTATTTGAGCTATAAAGTTCTTGTCATTTTTACAGTTGTTTTAGGCACTGTGTTGTCATGGCAATGAGGTAAAATTGGATATAACTTTACACAGAAAAGGTTTGTAAGTCATTTTTCACAATAAAATCATGTTAACACACATACTCTTTACATCTTGTATCTATACTTTTCAAACAGTGAGTATTTGCATGTTTACAAATTGGCCCCATTCACTGTAACAGAGATATTTGCTTATTTTAGAGAAAAATTCATTTTGTGAAAAGCTTAACTTGTACTGAACTAATGTTTATACAATGTTTTACTAAATGTTAAAAGCTATACAGATTGTCATTAACCCAAGATTCATCTGGGATCATCTTGGACACCAACAACTAAAAAAAAAAAAAGCAAAAGAGAAGTACACAAATCATTCCTGCTTTAAAGGGGACCTATTATGCCCTGGTCTGTGTAACAAAACCAGCCTAAAGGCCAATCAAAAATAGCCCATTGAGCCTATCCAAACTCAACATATGCCACTCTCACACCTAAATTACATGTTTTACAGTCACTGTTATGCATTATATCCTCACAAACTCATCATCTAGCACATTTTTATCATTGGTAGAATATAAAATATTTCAGTACAAGCATTTCATTCAAATACAATTTATGCAATATGTCAAAACCTTTAAAAGTAACCCAGTATAAAAGTAACCCAACTCCACTGGAAAGCTGCAAACTTTGCTTAAACTCAGGGGTCCATTTCCCGTACAACCGCGTAACTCGCTGCTTCTCTACCATAGTACGATGCATTGTTGAACAAATCTACTAACTCGTCACGACTGTTTCCCGAAACCATATACACTGCATTCCAAATTATTATGCAATTGACAAATCAGTAAGATTTCAGTACAATAAACATTCAGATTTTAGTTTTTCTAAGAAAATGTTTGTTTGTTTATTTATCCATGTCTTTTTAGATAACTGGTATCAATCTCAGACAAAATAATTCGCCAGATCTATGGAAACCCTACTTAGAGGTTGTTCCACATTATTAAGCAAGTCACAGTTCTCATGCAATATGGGGAGGAAGAAAGGTCTTTCTGAAGATGAAAAGCATGAAATGGTGCAATGTTGTGCAAAAGGCATGAAAACAACTAATATTGTGTGAAACTGAATGGTTATTATAAAATTATCATAAGATTTGTGAGTGATTAGAGCACAGCAGAACTCAGTCAGATAAAGGCTTATTAATGAAAGTTCCTGTCAAAAAAAAAAAATTGTATTAAAAGGGCAGCTATAAAAAAGCCAGTGTTGAGCAGCAAACAGGTATTTGAAGCTGCTGGTGTCTCTGGAGTCTCAAGAAGCTCTCCATGCAGGCTGGCAGTTGTGCGTAAAGATGCATTTCAGCCACTCCAAACCAAACCTCAGAGAGAAATATTTACAGTGGGTTTAGAAATACATGAAGACTCATTTTTAAATAGTTTTATTCGCTGAATAATGCCGTACTACAATGGATGGTTTAAACGGATGGATTTCTGTATGGTTGGTGAATGGCCACCACGTTCCAACAAGACTGCGACGTCAGCAGGGTGCTGGCGGGTGATGATTTGGGCTGGAATATTGGGAAGTGAGATGGAGGGTATTTAAATGACTTTTGCAAGATATGTGGAGTTCATAACTGGCCATTTTCAGCTATGGTATAGAAAGGAGGATAGTGCATAGTACTATGCACTATTGTACAATGCACTATGCACTATCCCATGCTGCAAAAAAAACACCACAGCAATAAAACTGTTTGAAAATGTATTTCTACACCCACTCTTTGTGAGGTTTGGTTTGGAGTGGCTGAAATGCATCTTTACGCACAACTGCCAGCCAGCATGGAGAGCTTCTTGAGACTCCAAAAACACCAGCAGCTTCAAATACCTGTTTGCTGCTCAACACTGGCTTTTTTATAGCTGCCCTTTTAATACAATTTTTTTTTTTTGACAGGAACTTTCCTCAATAAGCCTTTATCTGATCGAGTTCTGCTGTGCTCTAAATCACTCACAAATCGTATGATAATTTGATAATCTCCATTCAGTTTCACACAATATTAGTTGTTTTCATGCCTTTTGCACAACATTGCACCATTTCATGCTTTTCATCTTCAGAAAGATCTTTCTTCCTTCCCATATTGCATGAGAACTGTGACTTGCTTAATAATGAGGAACAACCTCTAAGTAGGGTTTCCAGAGATCTGGCAAATTATTTTGTCTTAGATTGATACTTTTTAGATTGTTATCTAAAAAGACATGGATAAATAAACAAACAAACAAACAAACATTTTCTTAAAAAAACTAAAATCTGAATGTTTATTGTACTGAAATCTTACTGATATGTCACTTGCATAATAATTTGGAACGCAGTGTAGTCGCAAATCTGTCGTTCAGCCACGCTGGTGAATGTAATAACTTCTTTAAATTGATACATTTGAGTTTGCGTTATAAATTACGAACATAGCATCTGAGGACTAATTCTAATTTTTTCTCAATTATTTTGCTTTATTTCCAGATTCAATAATAGGCTCGTTCTTACGTACCAGAGCACGTACACATGCACACTCTTCAAAAATGGTGTTTAAAGGGTTAGTTCACCCAAAAATGAAAATTCTGTCATTCCACACCCGTAAGACTTTCATCTTCACAACACAAATTAAGATATTTTGATAAAATCCGATGGCTCAGTGAGGCCTGCATTGCCAGCAAGACAATTAAAACTTTCAATGCCCAGAAAGCTACCAACAATATCTTGTGATGGGCGATTTCAAAACACTGCTTCATGAAGCTTCAAAGCTTTATGAATCTTTTGTTTTGAATCAGTGGTTCGGAGCACGTATCAAACTGACAAAGTCACGTGATTTCAGTAAACGAGGCTTTGTTACGTCTTAAGTGTTTCGAAATTTCAATGGTTCACCAATGGGGGGCGTGACTTTGGCAATTTGATACACGCTCCGAATAACTGATTCGAAACAAAAGATTTGTAAAGCTTCGAAGCTTCATGAAGCAGTGTTTTGAAATCGCCCATCACTAGATATTGTTGAATAAAGACGTTATTTTGTTTTTTTGGCGCACAAATGTATTTTCGTTGCTTCATAACATTAAGGTTGAACCACTGTAGTCACATGAACTGTTTTAAATATGTCTTAAGTAGCTTTCTGGACATCTGAAAGTGTTAATTATCTTGCTGTTAATAGAGGCCTCACTGAGCCATCGGATTTTATCAAAAATATCTTAATTTGTGTTCTAAAGATGAACGAAGGTCTTACGAGTGTGGAATGACAAGATATTTTTGATGAAATCCATGATTTTTATTTGTTTGAAGTCGTTATTTTTTTGCTGTTGTTTTTGCGCACAAAAATGTATTCTCGTCGCTTCATAACATTAAGATTGAACCACTGTAGTCACACTGACTATTTTAACCATGTTTTTACTACTTCTCTGGACCTTGAATGTGGTAATTTCATTGCGTTCTATGGGAGACAAAAAAAACTCTTGGATTTCAACAAAAATATCTTAATTTGTGTTCTGAAGATGAACAAAGGTCATACGGGTGTGAAACGATGGGTGAGTAATTAATGACAGAAATTTCATTTTTGGGTGAACTAACCCAAAGTCCACATGTCATAAAAACAAGAAAATCTTGCTTCTAACCACAGCTGGAGATCTGTCGTTCCAACCACATAATAAGTTTGCGATGTAGTTTGTGAATGTTTGTTTTAACTATGGTTTCAGGAAACACCAAATCGTTGAACTATGTTAGTAACGTCGGAAGTTGCGATGTAGGATAACGATGCTTTTGGGAAACCCACCTGTCTACAAGAATGCTACAATGACGGAATCACTGGTATTTTTCACATATACCATTATAATATATTTACTATATATATATAAATATAAATATATATATATATATATATATATATATATTTCTCAATATATCAATATATTAATCTAACATGGTGGAAAATCCAGTATGCTAAGTCCAAACATGGTTGTGAAATGGTACTTTTGGTACGATGCTTGTCGTAATAATATTCAGGTTGGATCTTCCTGGTCAAATGCGTGCGATCACGTTTAGTGTAACAGCAACTCAAGGTAATAAGTTAATATCATCGAGCAGTTCTCACAGCAGAGCTTATACTAATATGAGGCATTCACATTACTTGTTTAAATGCAGGCTGACCTGCGACATCCGCTTAGGCTCATACATTCAGTCACGCTCACCACTGCAGTTTTAATGATTCATGACGGCTTTGAAGAAGCTCGCCGCACTGGGAAAGCATTAATCAGCGCAGGTCAAAAAGGCCTGAATTATTCAGCAGCTGAAAGAGACAAGGACACATTTTGGGAGAGAATGCATCTCCACCGCATCTCTCGAAGAAGCGTTTTGCCTTCATGCCCGTGAATCAGTCTTCAGGTGGGTGTACTGTGAGTGGAAACTCTGACAAATTTGATACATAAACAATTGAGGTCAGTTTACACAGAGTCGACCCTACTAAAATCTATTCGGAGCAAGAGAACCATATTTTTTTATTTGAAGCACGATGACTATGTCAGGAACCCTTTGTGCAGTGAGAACATGTGGAAACAAACAGTGTGAGAAAACAATAGAAAGAACGGCTAATGTAAAACAAAGCAGATGCTGCACACACGTCTGGGGAATGAAAGCAAAAGGTGTTAAATGGTCTCGGCTCCGGGTCAGATTATTTTTAGAAGCCCTTCAAACCACAGCGGAAACACCACAGCAGAAAACCCATCCAAAGTTCTTGATATCAATGAAAAAGACATATTCTGTACTTTTGTTTTATTTTGACAAAAACATTTATATTTTAGAAAACAGTAAACAACATGTGCACATGCGATACATGTTGAGGTTCAGACAAACAAGATGGAAGCCAGACAGACAAACAAACCTGGCAGGCCATGTCTCCCACCATTTACAGACGCATAACAATGCACAGACAATGCATTTAAAGTGGAAAAACATGAAAAGATGTGCACACATACTGATTTTTTATTTTAATGTGGTGATAGTTAATAAAAAAAACATTAAAAGATTTTTTATTCGCATAAATTTGTATTATTATTATTATTATTATTATGAAAAAAAAAGTTATATTTTAACAGAAATGATTCAATGCTTATTAATGATAGTCATGTGATACAACCAACAAAGTCATACGGTCGAACTAACATGCAGGAAAATAAAAAAAAGGGAATTATAGCATAAAGACTGTGTCAAAGTCATTAAGTATAATTTTAAATAATTTGACCTTTTATGAAAAGGCTTAGTTCAGGTTAAAAAAAATTACAACCCAAATTCTGGAAATGTTGGGACTTTTTTTTTTTTATTTGAATAAAATGAAAACTAAAAGACTTTCAAATCACATGAGCCAATATTTTATTCACAATAGAACATAGATAAACAAAAATGTTTAAACTGAGAAATTTTACACTTTTATCTACTAAATGAGCTCATTTCAAATTTGATGCCTGCTACAGGTCTCAAAAAAGTTGGCACAAGGTCAAAAAAATGGCTGAAAAAGCAAGACATTTTGAAAAGATTCAGCTGGGAGAACATCTAGCAACTAATTAAGTTAATTGATATCAGGTCTGTAACATGATTGGCTATAAAAGGGATGTCTTAGAGAGGCAGAGTCTCTCAGAAGTAAAGATGGACAGAACTGTGAAAGAGTGTGGAATACTTTAAAGGTGCCCTAGAACTTTTTTAAAAAGATGTAATATAAGTCTAAGGTGTCCCCGAATGTGTCTGTGAAGTTTCAGCTCAAAATACCCCATAGATTTTTTTTTTAATTCATTTTTTTAACTGCCTATTTTGGGGCATAATTAGAAATGAGCCGATTCAGGGTGTGTGGTAGCCTGACGTGATCATACTCAATTCTAGCTCGAATATGAGTCTGATACTGCTCCATTGGGCTTTGATTATGGGGGCGTATTTCAACCGATCCAGGAAAGACCTCAATTGGATAGACCTACAACCAATCAGAGCTACAGAGTAAGTGACGTATGTTGAGCGACGCATAGTTGTCAACAGAACTCTTCTTAGCGACCATCGGGACCAGCTGATAAATCAAACTTTTGCCGAATCCCGTAGGAAGGACGGCAAAGACATCTTTCCCATCGACAAATGCCTTGATCGCGGTCCTCTGTTCCTTTTTTTAAAATTAATGCGCTGTCGATATCTTCTATAACGGACGCGATGGCGGAATCTACACATCTCAGTTCTTCTACAGCCATCATTGTTGTAAACTAATTGACCTTTCGCAAAGACCCGCCCCCCTTAGTTACTGTTGCTTTATCCGACAAGCCGTGGCGCTGTCAAGCCACACAGAGTGGAAAATACATCGCGGAGCAAAGAGGAAACTGACAACACATCGACAGACGAGACAGAGAAGGTTACTTATGATATTAAACAAAGTCCCAGCTTTCAAACGGTGTAGTTTTGTGGCTCTTTAATGTGTTGTGACCATGATCGTGACAGATTGCTGTAGCGCCTCAGCTCAAGAGGCTCGTGAACTGATCATCTCTTCCTACTAGTCCATTTATAGCATCAAATAAACATGAATGAACATGAGAATGAATGTTGTTTCAAACGCGGAAAGACGTCAATATGCACAATTTTTCAAGTTTAAGCTTTGTTGGACAAAATGGCGGATGCGCCGTTCTGATTGGTTAGATCGCTTGTCAATCAAACTCCCCAAGCGCTCTTTGATGACGTGGCTGATTACGTTTCTGGTGATAATCTGTCAATCATCGCCCTGACAATGTGATTGGTCCGAACAGTTTCTGTTCGGGCATAATTACTCCTCTACGGATCGAGTCCAGACCGAACTCCCCGACCTCAAAATGTTGTGGGCAGGGCTAAGTTCGGCTGGCATCCAGGCTAGGTGTGTGGCCCTTTAAATCCGTGCTCCACGCCCCAAGAGCTCGCGCTTGCCTTAAACAACATAAAAAAAGTTCAAACAGCTAATATAACCCTCAAAATGGATCTTTACAAAGTGTTCGTCATGCAGCATGTCTAATCGCGTAAGTACAGTGATTATTTTGATGCTTACATTGATTCTGAGTGAATTTGAGGCTGTGCTCCGTGGCTAGCGGCTAATGCTACACTGTTGGAGAGATTTATAAAGAATGAAGTTGTGTTTATGAATTATACAGACTGCAAGTGTTTAAAAATGAAAATAGCGACGGCTCTTGTCTCCGTGAATACAGTAAGAAACGATGGTAACTTTAACCACATTTAACAGTACATTAGCAACATGCTAACGAAACATTTAGAAAGACAATTTACAAATATCACTAAAAATATCATGATATCATGGATCATGTCAATTATTATTGCTCCATCTGCCATTTTTTGCTATTGTTGTCCTTGCTTGCTTACCTAGTCTGATGATTCAGCTGTGCACAGATCCAGACGTTAATACTGGCTGCCCTTGTCTAATTCCTCGATCATGGGCTGGCATATGCAAATATTGGGGTCATACATATTAATGATCCCGACTGTTACGTAACAGTCGGTGTTATGTTGAGATTCGCCTGTTCTTCGGAGGTCTTTTAAACAAATGAGATTTACACAAGAAGGAGGAAACAATGGTGTTTGAGACTCGCTGTATGTCATTTCCATGTACTGAACTCTTGTTATTTAACTATGCCGAGGTAAATTCAATTTTTGAATCTAGGGCACCTTTAAAAACAATGTTCCTAAATATCAAATTGCAAAGGCTTTGCAAAACTCATCATCTACAGTGCATAACATCATCAAAAGATTCAGATAAACTGGAGAAATCTCTGTGCGTAAGGGACAAGGCCGAAGACCTTTATTAGATGCCCATGGTCTTCGGGCCCTCAGACGACACTGCATCACTCATTGCCATGATTGGGTCAATGACATTACTAAACGGGACAGGAATATTTTGTGACCTGTAGCAGGCATCAAATTTGAAATGAGTTTGTTTTGTGCATAAAATTATACAATTTCTCTTTATTTATTGTGAATAAAATATTGGCTCATGTGATTTGAAAGTCTTTTAGTTTTCATTTTATTCAAATTTAAAAAATGTCCCAACATTTCCGGAATTCGGGTTGTATGATATTTATGATTTAATAATAATTCATGATATTTGTAAAAAAAAAAAAAAAAAAAAAAAAATGATTACATTTATTTCAATGAATGAATTACAGCATTTATTTGAATTCATTATCGAGAGAGAGAGATTTGTGTGTGTGTGTGTGTGTGTGTGTGTGTGTGATTTTATATTTCACCACGTGTATTTATGAAAATGAGTAGCCTTTGTGTTACATGCTTTGTCAATGTTAAGATTTTTTTTTTAGGTTATCACTTTATTAAAATTGAGCAAAACAAATGGTTTACTTTCACGAGCCATCACGTATTTGTGAGCTTGTAGCGGGAATCTCATAAGTGAGAACGAGAACTTTAAAGCTTACAGGCTTCCATACGTCAACCGCCCGCAGTGTCTTCTGGGATTTTAAACGGTTCAATTCTCTCAAGTTTGCATTCAATGCATCCTCGATATCAAGAACACATCCGGGTACTTTCATGCGTCCTCTGTTCTTGCGTTCTTGAGAATTGGAACTGAACTTCAGCGGCTGATGATGACGTAGAGCAAGGACACAAGGACGCAAGAACGCTTAAGAACGCATATTGAGAAACAGCCATAATGTATCAATTCAGTAGCGAAGCTAATTTATTTATAAAAGTGGCAGGCAGCGTTGACAAGTTTCTGTGCTCCTGAATGTTTCTGTGTGCGCAACGTGATCTCAGCATGACTGCGAATTAATATAGAATGATGATTTAACAGACTTGGAACTACCTGTGCATTAAATGGTTTTATTGGACAGCCAATCAGAATTGAGTATTCAGACAGACCATGGTATAAGGCAATTATAAAAGTTGCAAGTATATGAAAATGCCTGGAAATATTGCCACATTAATGTAAAAGTTCATTTCTGACCCTGCTTACAATCCAACGACCATAGTCAATAAGTTAATATTGTAATGCCATTTCTGCTTATATCATTCACAATGCGTCACAGGGTGAGCATTTCATTCCCTCATAAAATAATTTAAGTACAGTTTTGTACTTTTGTCTTTCATTTTCAAATACTTTTTGCTTCAAATCAAATTTTCTAATGCTACTAACACTGAATTGGTTTGTAATGTGATTAATCTCTGGGCTGGTTGGATGGATAAACTCTGATCCATGTACATCTAGGTTTGAGCTTTCAGTCCAGCATTTTGTCTTTGAATGATGCCATTAATAAACACAGTCACCAACTGCAGCTCCACAAAACAAAGGAAATGTGGGACAGGATGGAGAGACGCCGTGCTCATGATAGCAGACCAAAACACATCAACGCCACTGAAAGCTCAATATGTTAGGCCTAAAAGACACCTGAACAAAAAGCAGCTTCTCTGTGAGAGTAATGCTTCAGACGCCAGACTTCTCCTTTCTCACACGTACAAAGGTTTTCCTCTGGGAGGTGGAAGGGATTCTTTGAATGAAAATATCAGGGGAGAGACACTTCAAAGTAGAAACATGACATACTGTAACTGTACAGGCTGCACGGAGAAAACACCTACCCCTCGCCTTTAGCCTTTAAAAAGAGCATTTCATGCATATTCATGCATTTCCATACAAAGTCAGTTCATAGTGACAATGTCTGTCAAGAAACACTATAAATGTATCATAAAAGTGTCCATGACTATAATCTATGTCACCTACACTGGTTAAAAAAGGATTTTTGCTGCTTGTTCAATTATCTAAATAAGCTAAAGCAACACAATTGCTGAATATTTTATCACGACTTCATTTTACTGTGTTCAGCCCACTTAAATAGAGTAGGGTTTTACTGCAATACCAGAGGCTGCAGTTTCAGGACTGCATTTCAAGGACCCTAGTTTTATTTTTTGTAAATATTAGCAGTTTATACTATTTTATATCACTTATTATTCAATTCTGTATTTGTATACATTTTCAGGAATGATTTAGTTGTTTAATTATTTACATTTAATCGATATTTTCCTAACCAATCCCTAACCCTAAACACAACCATTGGTAACCCTCTTAAAATATTTCACCTAGTTTGTTTCAATATATGAGCCTTTACATTGTGGTTTTAAAGTCAGTTTTCTTGGAAAGAAAGACTATTTTCTGTGTATGTATTCTTGTCTGATGTACGACCAACTTAAAGTGTATTAATACATTAAAATAAATGAAAATGAAAGTAAATACCAGTTAACAACATCAAGCAGCATAATGACCTGTTTTTGCACAACTAAAAGAACTGGAGACGGCTGACACAGAAAGCTTAGCACATTCAAGTTTAAAATGGCAGCTTCGGCTCTTACTGTATGTTAAAAATAAGGTGGAAAGATCATAAAAAATTTATCATTTCTGTGGGTCTAGTCTTTGCACCTGTTTGTTAGAGGTTTGAATCAGGTCTCCTCTGTTGAAGTAGAATTGGCTAGATGGCGCTATCACAAAAAAGCTAGGGTCCTAGAAACTGCAGAATCCAGTTTTGCAGGATTATAGTATTGGACTGTGGTGTTTGTTGCTTCATTCAATATACTATAGCTATCCTAATGTCAATGCTGTCGCAAGCAGTGGCAAACTAACAATGTACAAGATCACACTTTCTATTAGGTGGCCTTAACTACTACGTACTAATACTAAAAACCTTCTACAAGAATATGGATTTTCAGTGCATCAAATGTGGAGGGGAAGATTATCAGTTATCTAAATATTTTGGTCCTTGTTCCTCACATAAAGTCTTGTGAAGTGTCATTGTATGGAGAAGGGCTGCTTTAATCTTATTCAAGGATTCACTATTTGTGTGAAGAAGAAGAAGAAAGAAAGTCAAACAGTTTTGGAACGGCATGATGACTAGATAAATAAATCCTGGTCACTGTTACCTTTGTCTATTGACGGCTATCTGTGGCTCTGAGCATCTTTCCATATGAGAATCATCTACTGCACATCATCACTATACACAATGATGAATTTACCTGGTCAGCCACATCTCTCTGCCACTGCTCCTGGATGTGTCCGGTCCAGCACTGCTCCACTCGACGGCGAGTGTCAGCCCTGTAGTCCCGCTCCCACACCCCAGATTCACTGAACAAACTGCGGATGCTGACCCGGATCAGCTGGACACGCGGCACCGGCCTCCACCGGAACACAGCGACCCTCCACACAGCCATCGGAAGGACCCTGGGACCTTTGGGAGTGCATACGGTTTGTGATTAAACTGGAAACCGGGCAACGTGTGTACAGCTGCACACACAGTCAAAAACAGTAAGATAACAGCGTGGCCTGAAGATGAATGGAAACACATCCACCATCTCAGTATATATATATATATATATATATATATATATACACACACATATATATCCTTCATTTAAACAGATTGACATGGTGTATTGTGCTCAGATGTCTGTTCTGTTAGAGAAACAAATAGACTAGAATATATTGCACCGTAACTATAGCAACATGCCATATTGTAAGGTGGCAATAAACGTGTCCCCTTGGAAACAAATGTTTTAACACCTACAAAAACTTCTAAACTGGTCACATTAAACATAAAAATAATTCACCAGAGCAGTCTGCAAAAACACAGTGCATAAAGGGAGACACTGTTAAGAGAGTTCATTTTATTTTTATTTTCTCATAAAAAAAGTATTTTCATTATAATTAATTCTGGGTTAAAATGAGTGTCATTTTGGTCCTTGTATTTTATATTATCTTTATGTTTTATGTAATGCTTTAATTATTTTGTTTGTTCTTCTTTATTCTCTTTGAGATTTTAATTGACATTATGCATTGAGAAAAGACACCACAGGTGAATAATGTAAACATTTTAACTAATAGAAATCACCATACTTTCATTAATTACAGTACATTAAAACAGTACAATCGTTGTATGCATTACATCATTATGTTTAAATAAGTAAAATAATTCCAGAACAGAAATCTCAACATTGGATATAAAGCCAAGTTCAAAATTCTTGCTTAATTTTGTTGACATATTAAAGTTTTTAGAGAGGAGATTTTGGATCTCTCTTTTTTTATCACTCCATAAACCAGAAAATATTGTTAATAGCCAGAAAAAGAAGAAAAAAAAAAAAATCAACATGTTTTAAGGAATAAAATCTTATACAATCAGGCAAATGATGCATGAAGATTCCCCTCAGTAAAAACCTTAAAGGGATAGTTCACCCAAAAATGAAAAATTGATGTTTATCTGCTTACCCCCAGGGCATCCAAGATGTAGGTGACTTTGTTTCTTCAGTAGAACACAAATGATGATTTTTAACTCCAACCGTCGCCGTCTGTCAGTCTTATAATGCAAGTGAATGGTAACACAATCTATAAGAGTCAAATAAACATGCACAGACAAATCCAAATTAAACCCTGCGGCTCGTGATGACACATTGATGTCCTAAGACACGAAACGATCGGTTTGTGCGAGAAACCGAACAGTATTTAATCTGTAATAACCTGTAATACACCACTATGTCCAACTGCGTTCAGCATTCAGTTAGTGAGGTCTGATCGCGCTTTGACAACAGCAGTGATGTCTAGCGCTTATACTTCAACGAGAGCGAGACATCACTGCCGTTGTCAGAGCGTGATCAGACCTCACTAAGCGAGTGCTGAACGCAGTTGGACATAGTGGTGTATTACAGGTAAAAAATGATATAAATACTGTTCAGTTTCTCGCACAAACCGATCGTTTCGTGTCTTAGGACATCAATGTGTCATCACGAGCCGCAGGGTTTAATTTGGATTTGTCTGTGCATGTTTATTTGACTCTTATAGATTGTGTTACCATTCACTTGCATTATAAGACTGACAGACGGCGACGGTTGGAGTTAAAAATCATCATTTGTGTTCTACTGAAGAAACAAAGTCACCTACATCTTGGATGCGCTGGGGGTAAGCAGATAAACATCACATTTTTCATTTTTGGGTGAACTATACCTTTAAGAATATAGTTTGGTGTAAGGGTTACTGAAGTGAAGATTTCTGACTTCATTTTGAGAAAACGGCCTTTAAAGATTTGTTTTGTAATTGAAATCTATAGATGCAAATAGATAAAGTGCAATAAAATAAACACATTTAAATGAGTATATTGGATGATTTCTTTCCACTAGTCTGAAAGAAGACAAGATATGGAGGCAAAATACCCCAAAACTCAAAATCAGCAGCACCTGAAAACAACCGAAACAATGATTTTGCCTGTAGTGTCTTGCCTTAAAAAAAGTGTAAATCAGGTTATCTGTCAACCATTTACCATCAGCAGCCTTTGCTACGTTTCACTTGAAACGGGCCTCTGCTCACGCTCGAAAAAGAGCCCTGCTAAAAATTAATAAACGTGCTTTCAAAAACCAAGATATGGTTAAAAAAAAAGTCTCCGTATAAGTTCCTGTTTTTAATACTTATAAGAAATATCACACAAGCAAAAAATGCTGTTTTCCTCAATATTAGCACATTTGCAAATGTGATATTGATTTATACAACAATTCAATAAGCAATAAGCTAATAGGCTATTAGGTGACTTACATTTTAGGCACACTAATGTCTGTTTTCCTCTATTTTGACAATGAAGATAGTTCCAAACAGTAGAGCCACTGCGCAACAAAGTTTCAGTTTTGTTTTTGAATGAATCATTCTAATGACTCACTCTGCTTAGTCCCTGAAGGAATCAGTCATTTTGAATGAATCGTTTGACTGAATGATTCAATCAAGAATGATAACTATTAAGATAACGATAAAGATGTAGTTCTAAAAATCATTCTAAACATAAAAGAATAGCAGAGTCCACACCACAGCTATAACGATAGTGATATAGAGAAACGATATCACTGGAATCACTTTCAGATTTTTTTCCAGCTGTTGAACGATAAAACGCTGACAGTCAATCAGAATCTGTTCTAATTTAAATGGTTGACGACACTGCAAAGAAGTTAATCACCGAGGTCCAGAAAAAGCCACCACTGTTTGACAAATCAAAGCCCCTTATCAAGGATACTTTAAAGAAAATGGATATATGGAAAACTATCGGTCAAAACCTCAGAATAAATGGTGAGAACTATTAACGATGAGATCCAGGCTAGCAAACACTTAAAAACACATAAAATGACCTCAGGTATTTAGCGTTAGTTTCAACAACATTGTCTAGGTGTTGTTTTTATTCCACTGTATTGACTTCATCAGCTAAATTTGCTGTTAGATTAGATCGATTACACTAGCTATTCACTCGAAACAGAGCATGCTGAGGACATCTGCTGGTTAAAGCCAGCATATATATGTGTATATATATATATATGTGTGTGTGTGGACGCAAATATAGTCATCGTTATAGTTATCTTTAAAGTTATCATTCTTGGTGTGAACGGGTCTTAACTCGTTAAGACAATGATTTGCCGCCTCCTTCTGGCAGTTTTAGTATCATTTAATTTTAGCTGAAGGACTGAGAGAGTGACGAAGATTGAACGCTGTTTTTGTTTGTTGTGATTATAATAATAGTTCTGGTTAAAGAGATAGAACACGTTTATAAATAGACTTAAGTGTGAAATATGATATTTACATTGTAAATATAACAGAGATAAAGTAATTGCAGTCATATTGCATACAATGTTTTTGTCTGTTTTTTTCCTCTGGGGGGGGCAGCCCTCCTACATTTCTTTGAAATGGGCCTCCGAATTGCAAAGGCCACCTCTGCCCATGACCATCATATTGTTCACTGTCCAGTTCCCATGAAACAGCATTTTTTTTGCCTCTACAATTTTATATATATATACAGTGCTTCCCACACATAGACTTTACTTGGGCAGGCCGCCCACGTATAATAACGGCCGCCCAAGTATATTCGGAGACACATTTTTGCTTTTATTATTTTTATCCTCTTATTTTATCTTACTTTTATATCCACGCAAGATAATGAAACCATCCGCGATTGATTAACTAGTTGTTTCGTACCTGCTCGTTATGTGTGCGTCAGAACTGTTTACTCCCGCTAACATTCAAACGGGCGCTGCATTTTGCAAAGTCACAAGGAGCGCTGCTGCGCGTTCTACAAGCTCACGCAACAGTGCTTCAGACTGCTTCAAAGTGATTCTCAATCAATGAAAAGCGCAGATTTATGCCAAGCGATTGCTAATGTCAATATCCATGGATATATACATAAAGCAAATCTGCCTGTGAATGCTTTATATCTACAATATAGGCAGGTCTAAATCGGAGTGATCACTTATTTCTAGGCATGTGACGGTATCAAATTTTCATGTTGCGATAATTGCTGAAGCTTTTATCACGTATACAGTATTATCACGATATTGAAATAAGTTGCAAAAAAAGTGTTGTCATAGTATAATAGGTTTAAGAACTCCTTTTTCTTTTAACAAAAAGAACTCTGAATGTTTAAATACAATAACACAGTACAATAAAAAATAAATTAAAATGTTTGCAAAATATTTTAAAATAAATTAAAAGTGCAAAAAAATTACAAAGAACAACAGGTAACACTATATAAGGTCTCATTATTTAACGGTATTTAATGCATTAAGATTAAGAATGAGCAACAAAGCTACATTTGTTACAGAAGGTATTTTGTTTTTGTTAATATTAGTTAAAAAATGCAACTGATCATTGTTAGTTTTAACTAGAAATTAACATATGGCATAGGGCATGTTGTAGTCCATATTAAAATACATAAAAATGTTTAATTTGAAAATAAATAGCCTATTAAATAGTCTTTAAGTATGAAGTATTTGGTGCTGTGATGAACATTGGGAAGGCAAAAAATATTTAATGGCTGTTTGAAGCATTTTAAATACTGTAGTACCGCAGTTGCTTTGCTTACAGGGTTTCCGGGGTAACCGCTGCATGTCTGCTGTCAGAGTGAACGTGTACTTTCATCTCAACACGTTCCGCCATGTGCTTCTCGTGCACGTTGGGCTTGTTTACATAGTGCGTGTGCCTCTTTGATGCCGCATACAGTGGTGTTGTGCATTTTATACGGTTGATAGGTAAAGTATTCTTAAAATGTAATATAAAAAATTTAATAATTCGCAATGAATAATTATTCACGGTATTTTGAGGTGCCCACGGTAACAATATCGTGTGTATTCATTATCGTGATACCGAATATCGGCACGTCTACTTATATCAGTGTTATATATTTCGTCATATCGTCCAGTGTTTATTTAAGAACTCCCAGTTATGTAGAATATAAGATGGTAAATATTTAACTGATGAGTTGTCAACATAATATATAACAATACAATATATAGGGTATGATTTTACACCAAAATCCAACATTCTGACACAAAATGATAACTGCAAAACATGTTTCTCTGCCTGGAGTCCAGTTGTTATGTGAACTGCAGTGATCCATTTGCTTCTTTTTTCTGTATCTTTCAACAGTCTTTTGTGTCAAAGCTATTTGTACAGTCAGTCGCAAGGCTCTTTTCCATTTTGGATGTGTTTTGTGTGTTTTTCACGGCATTCACGCTGAAAACCAATGCTGCCACTCAGTCTTTTTGCCACTCAGTGGCCGTAACCGCAGTCATAACGGTCGACGGTGACGTCATGTGCATACTATCTATTGAACAGTATTTAAAATGCTTCAAACAGCCATTCAGTATTTGTATTCGCAATGTTGTTCATCACAGCACCAAATACTTAATACTTAAAGACTTAATAGGCTATTTATTTTCAAACTTAAAACATTTTTATATTTTAATCTGGACTACAACATGCTATAATGATTGAAAATATTGTGATTATTTGTTATAGTTCAGTAACACTTAGTGAAATAAGGCTTCATTAGTTAACATGTTAATTCATTATAACAAACTGACAATGAAAAATACTTATGAAGCATTTATTAATCTTAGTTCATGTTAATTTCTTAGTTAATGTTTAATAACATTACTAAAATCAAAAGTTGTAACTAGGGCTGGGCGATGTATCGAATGCTTTTGTCACACGCATTTCTTCAGTAAATCCGGTTCCCTGATTACCGCTAAATCGCCATCACCTGCTTTCAAATGGAGCGGCTAATAGACAGAGCCGTAGATCACTGATAAGCCACGCAATATCGCGTTCAATATCGACGGCGATACATATCGATATTGAACGCGATATTGCTGTCTATTAAATGCCGCTCCATTTGAAAGCAGGTGATGGCGATTTAGCGGTAATCAGGGAACCGGCTTTACTGAAGAAATGCGCGTGACAAAAGCATTCGATACATCGCCCAGCCCTAGTTGTAACTATTATTTAATGGACCTGAGCATAATCAGTTGTATATTTTAATTAACATTAAAGTACACATGAAATCAAAACTGACCTTATTTATTTTGTTAGCTCAAAATGCTAGTTTTGTGGTGAGCAATTCATCCATGCAAGTCAGTCCACACAAAAAAATTGTTTGGCTTCGTAATATTTCATCAAAATCTGAAAATGCTCCTCCCCTCTGCAACGGTGCCCCTTCTCTGATGACATCGGTTTGACGGCTTGTGTTGAAAACGCTTAAAGGTGCCCTAGAACTTTTTTTTTAAAGATGTAATATAAGTCTATGGTGTCCCCTGAATGTGTCTGTGAAGTTTCAGCTCAAAAAAACCCCATAGATTTTTTTTAATTAATTTTTTTAACTGCCTATTTTGGGGCATAATTAGAAACGAGCCGATTTCAGGTTGCAGTCCCTCTCCGCCCCCTCCCGAGCTCTTGACTCTATCACAGCATAAACAAAGTTTACACAGCTAATATAACCCTCAAAATGGATCTTTACAAAGTGTTCGTCATGCATACTGAATGCATGCGTCGGATTATGTGAGTATTGTATTTATTTGGGTGTTTACATTTGATATTGAATGAGTTTGAGGCTATGGTCTGTGGCTAACGGCTAACATTACACACTGTTGGAGAGATTTATAAAGAATGAAGTTGTGTTTATGAATTATACAGACTGCAAGTGTTTAAAAATGAAAATAGCGACGGCTCTGGTCTCCGTGAATACAGTAAGAAACGATGGTAACTTTAACCACATTTAACAGTACATTAGCAACATGCTAACGAAACATTTAGAAAGACAATTCACAAATATCACTAAAAATATCATGTTATCATGGATCATGTCAGTTATTATTGCTCCATCTGCCATTTTTCGCTGTTTTCCTTGCTTGCTTACCTAGTCTGATTATTCAGCAGTGCACATCCAGACGTTCTGCCCTTGTGTAATACTAACTCCCCTTGTGTAATGCCTCAATCATGGGCTTGCATATGCAAATATTGGGGGCGTACACCCAGACTGTTACGTAACAGTCGGTGTTATGTTGAGATTCGCCTGTTTTTCGGAGGTCTTTTAAACAAATGAGATTTATATAAGAAGGAGGAAACAATGGAGTTTGAAACTCACTGTATGTCTTTTCCATGTACTGAACACTTATTATTTAACTATGCCAATATAAATTCAATTTTTAATCCTAGGGCACCTTTAAACCACTCCCCTGCAGCCATTAGTCTGCTATGAGCGAGAGATGGAGAGGAGGAGCGCTAAGGTGAAACTCTGCCCTCTATTCAATATTCCGTTTGACTTGGAAATACGTCACAACACTGGAGAAAAAGTTGTTTGCAACTTCCGGTTCACACAGACTTTAACAAAAAATAATAAGTTCTGTAACAAATGTAGCTATTGCTCATTGTTAATCCATTAACTAACGTTAAATATAATGAGACTTTATTGTAAAGTGTTACCTGTTGTTCTTTATAATTCTTTTGCACTTGAATCTGTTTGAAACATTTTACTTTATAATTTGTGTACTGCGTTACTGTATTTAAATGTTCAGAGTTATTTTTATTATAAAAAAAACAGTTCTTAAACCAGTTATAGTATGACAACGCTTTCTTTGCATCTTATTTCAATATCGTGATAATACCGCATACCGTGATAAAAGCTTCAGCAATTATCGCAACATGAAAATTTGATACCATCACATGCCTACTGTACATACACACATTTATGAACAGTTAAAGGTGCTACAGAGGATCTTTTCGTCGACTGAGAAACCAAAGACTGTTACTGAGTTTCTGAAATGAGCGCATGCGTAAGAACAACCCCCCATCTTGACAACTCATTTCAAGGGAACGCCTCCCAAAACTCGTGCACGAGTATTGGAACACGAGTGTTTATCACCGGCATTCGCTGTGTCGTGTTAGTGGATTCATTATGTCGGACTCACCGCAGGTAACTCATAATCTGCAGTTGTTACTCCTGTCTCCTGACAAAAACATTGCATGCAGCCGCGCACGTCTCTCACAAGGAAAGTCATGGCAGTGATTGACAAGCCAGAGGGCCAATCGTTTACGCGATGATCGCGTAAACGATTGGCTGATGTTTTTAAGGCCCTACCTCGTGCACAGATAATGTGTATTACTATTATTCCTTTCAGTGCACCTAATAAATAGTCTTTTATCAGTTAGTAAAGACAGTTTCAAGTAATATTGCAAAAATGTATAAAACAAAACATCCTCTGTAGCACCTTTAACCACGTTTATCTGATATTAGGATAACTTTTCATAAGCACCTTTCATACAGTGACCCAGTTATCAAACAGCTGTGAGTCTGTGTGACGCACACGAGGCTCTTGAAATCATGCTGTACTCGGGTGAGATGCTGGAGGACAAGTGTTTCTCTGACAGCCGCCCACAAGCTCACACACACTCAAGGTCTCGTGTTCGTGGAAGAGAAGTGAGGGAGATGGAGGAGAGCCGGGAGTTCACGTTGCTATAGTTACCCGTCTTCCGATATGGAAGATTCACTGTGATCTTGGATTCCACAAACAACACAATGTTCAATATGATAATGAGTGTTGGATGTTATGTAGCCTTACATTATTCTTAACAAAAGTATCAAGTTGCAGTAATAAAGCCAGATATTCTTGTAGCACACGAGGACGACAGCAGCTGTCAAATGGTTATAACAGAAGAACATCGATCACGTTCTACTTACACGACAAACAGCGGGACCTGAACAGATATGTTGCGATCCTTTCAGCGTGATCTATATTATAAATCCATTCAAAGCTCCATTCTGGTGCCGCATAAACACTCGAAACACTGACATTTGACAGATTCACACCGCTACACGGGCGCCGCCATGTTGTTCAAATAGAGCAAACTTTATTTAAATCTCTCTGCGTGAAGCAATGGCGCATAGTTTATATAAACAGTAGAGTTCAGAAGTCATAATTTGAAAGCGTTTTCGCCACAGTTGAATAAAAAATATGAATATGCAAGTCATATTAATAAGGTAATTTTAGAAATTATGACTTAGTATCTAATTGAGGTAATTTCTCATAATATTGACTAGCCAATGTCAAAACTGAGAAACTTATAAATAATTTTCACAGTGTCAAGTGAAGATAATAGGCCTACTGAAGGTCATTTATCCTCTTGTTGTACAAAAAATCACAAAAAATGTCTCAGGCTGTGTCCCGAATTACATAGTGGGATGACTGAGGGCACTCAATAATGTCAGATATGGTTTCGGACACCACTACAAATGGATGTCGCCTCAAATAGTGCACTATATAAGGCTATAGGTTTCAAACACAACCTCTAAGGTTTGTGTCCATACAGTGGAAGCCACACTCAAAAAAAAAAAACAATATTTTTGATGCTGTTCACTTTATTTAAACAATTTATTTTGATTCAACACCATTGTATCAGGTTTCTGGTTTAAATGTGATTGATTCATGTTAAATTGACTTGAAACGATTACTCTTTGACTTAACTTGATGTTTTCATATTGGAATAACATGTTTCAATCAAGTAACCCAACCAGCCAACCAGGAGTTAATCAAATAGGATTTTTACTTCCCATCATGCTTTGTAAAGGGGCTGAACTGAGAGAGTAAATGTTGAAATAAAGTGTTATTTTAAGCTTTTTTTTTTTTTTTTTTTTTTTTTTTGCAAAATGAGAAAATGGAGTGTCTTTTTAATGGTTACTGTTCTGTTATGTTGGTATTTAAAAGTTTGTGTTATGTTGATGGTTTTGGGGGTTACCATTGTGGAGAAGTGTTGCACTTGTGCTTGGGTTGGGGACTAGCAAAAGTTTATCTCACTTTAATAATGAAGTGATCACTATGGTAGTGCTTTGGGTAGAGTTTCCCAAAACCATCAGAAACTTAAAGGTGCTAAAGAAGATGTTTTGTTTTATACATTTTTGCAATATTACTTGAAACTGTTTTTACTAACTGATAAAAGACTATTTATTAGGTGCACTGAAAGGAATAATATTAATATACATCATCTGTGCACGAGGTAGGGCCTTAAAAACATCAGCCAATCGCGTAAACGATTGGCCCTCTGGCTTGTCAATCACTGCCGTGACGTTCCTTGTGAGAGACGTGCATGGCTGCACGCTCCAGTAACTTTCCACACTCTACAGGCGCCGCATGCAATGTTTTTGTCAGGAGACAGGAGTAACAACTGCAGATTATGAGTTACCTGCGGTGAGTCTGACATAATGAATCCACTAACACGACACAGCGAATGCCGGTGGTAAACACTCGTGTTCCAATACTCGTGCACGAGTTTTGGGAGGCGTTCCCTCGAAAGGAGGGGGGTTGTTCTTACGCATGCGCTCATTTCAAAAACTCACTGACAGTCTTTGGTTTCTCAGTCGACGAAAAGATCCTCTTTATCACCTTTAAGTTGATCCTGACTGCATTAGTGGTAATGGTTCTATGATCAACATCATTATATGCATAAATCAAATTAAATTCAAATTTAATTGGACCAACAAGATAGATATTCATTAAATTACCATAGCCACACATGAGCAAGACATAATTTGGTGTAACAAGGCAGAATTTTGTTGAATTAATGTGCATTACCAAAGAAACACAATATAAACATTTTGATTCAACTAGTTGCATATAAGTTACACTGACATATTAAGATAATGTTTAAACTACAAATGTATATTATGTTCATATAAAATATTCAAAGCAATCCAAGTCTACTTGATTTGATTAGATGCAGAATGGGTGCTACGATTAAAGGTGCGCTAGAATCAAAAATTGAATTTACCTCTGCATAGTTGAATAACAAGAGTTCAGTACATGGAAAAGACATACGTTGAGTTTCAAACTCCATTATTTCCTCCTTCTTATATAAATCTCATTTGTTTAAAAGACCTCCGGAAAACAGGCGAATCTCAACATAACACCGACTGTTACGTAACAGTCGGGATCATTAATATGTATGACCTCAATATTTGCATATGCCAGCTCATGTTCAAGGCATTACACAAGGGCAGCCAGTATTAACGTCTGGATCTGTGCACAGCTGAATCATCAGACTAGGTAAGCAAGCAAGGACAATAGCGAAAAATGGCAGATGGAGCAATAATAACTGACATGATCCATGATATCATGATATTTTTAGTGATATTTGTAAATTGTCTTTCTAAATGTTTTGTTAGCTTGTTGCTAATGTACTATAAATGTGGTTAAAGTTACCATCGGTTATTACTGTATTCACGGAGACAAGACTGTCGCTATTTTCATTTTTAAACACTTGCAGTCTGTATAATTCATAAACACAACTTCATTCTTTATAAATCTCTCCAACAGTGTGTAATGTTAGCTTTAGCCCGTTATCCACGAAGCACAGCCTAAACTTATTCAGAATCAAATGTAAACATCCAAATAAATACTATACTCACAGAAATCAATGCATGCATGCAGCATGAATGACGAACATCTTGTAAACATCCATTTGAGGGTTATATTAGCTGTGTGAACTTTGTTTATGCACTGTATAACTGCACTTATAGTCGAGAGCTCGGGAGGGCAGGGAGCGAGAGATTTTGAGCTGAAACTTCACAAACACATTCAGGGGACACCTTAGACTTATATTACATCTTTTGAAAAGACGTTCTACGGCACCTTTAAATCATGTTCATTCAACAATTAATTTTTTTGATAGCAATAGGCTCCAACAAGGTCCTTCAAAATAGGCCTATCTTGTTTTGTCAGAAGCATTGGTGTCACTTGGTGGGGACAATGGTGCATTTTCGGGGGCTCACTGTGCCAAGTGTCCTGCTAACAGGACACTGAGCGTTAACAATCAATCACAGTGACACAAATGACCGTTCATATAGTTAGCCTCCCGAGAATCATACGTTCATGAATGACTTGTTCTCCATACGTACAAAGTTTTGCGATCTACTGGCGGTTTTAGTATCATTTCATTTTATGAGGGACGAAGATTGAATACTGTTTTTGTTTTCAGTCATGATTGTACTGGCAATATTTCTGTTTAAATATAAACTATTAAGAGCGAAATATGAGATAACATTGTAACAGAGGTAAAGTAATTGCAGTCGTATTGCATACAATGTCTTTTTCCTCTGGGAAGACTGTTTGTTTGAAACTGGCCTGCGAATTGCAAAGGCCGCCTCTGCCTGTTAGCATATTGTTCCCATTAAAAATTAATGAACCATTCCATAAATCAAAAAAAACTTTCATGATTACATCAGCAGCCATTATATATTTCTTTATGTAATATAGCTGTATTTAATATAAATTATTTATCCGTGCACATCATTATTTTTATCCATGTGCCTCATCATCTTTAATCATATCAACTTAAGTTTTGAGAAATTTGGACTTTTTGCTCACAAGTTATTGACATAATAGTCATAATGGGTCATACCAGACACATAAAAAATCTCCTACACTGTTTAATTTTTAATTTTTGTCAGCATGGTCTAGAGCTCACGTGTGCAAAGTTTGGCTAAGGTCTGACAAGCGGCCTAGGAGGAATTTGAAAAATATATATTTTTTTAGTTTTTTAGTTGGGCCACTCCTTATTGGAGGAACTGGAACAAAAGTTGGTGTGTGTCCCCAGTGAATGTCCTGTTGTCTTTGTGTGTCAAGTTTTGTTAAGCTTGGATGTTGCATTCAGCAGCTTTTGGCCAACTCATAAAAATGGGCATTGCCTTATCAATTAATTCACTTATAATTTTGCAATGCTTCAACTTGATGAATTCTTTTGATAACTTTTTGGCAACATCGTCCCTATAGTTGCTGTGTGCCTATTTTGGTGAAGATCGGACCCACAGTCTAGGAGGAGTTCAAAAAAAAAAAAAAAAAAAAAAAAAAAAAAATATATATATATATATATATATATATATTAATTAAAATAAATTAATAAATACGAAACTGCATCAGTTTAACCATGACATTCCTGTCAAAAAACACAAGCAAAGCATTCCTTAGCTTGTGTCATTTTGAACCCACAAGAAAAATAAAACAGGTAAAAAAATTAACAACTTTGATAGATAGTCTTTTGAAATATACAAAATATGTCCAAAATATAGGCCTATATTTGACAAATTGCCACTAGTGTAAATCTGTAATGATTCTGTTTTAGTTATATGTTTTCCCAGATATGTTTTGGCCATATGTAACATTAATTGGTTAGTTCACCCAAAAATGAAAATAATGTCATTTATTATTTACACTCATGTCGTTCCACACCCGTAAGACCTTCATTCATCTTCAGAACACAAATTAAGATATTTTTGTTGAAATCCGATGGCTCAGTGAGGCCTGCATAGCCAGCAATGACATTTCCTTTCTCAAGATCCATTAATGTATTAAAAACATATTTAAATCAGTTCATGTGAGTAATATTATAAAGCGACGAGAATATTTTTGGTGCGCCAAAAAAAACAAATTTAGTGATGGCCAATTTCAAAGCACTGCTTCATGAAGCTTCGGAGCATTATGAATCTTTTGTGTCGAATCAGCAGTTCGGAGCACCAAAGTCACGTGATTTCAGCCGTTTGCCGTTTTGACACGTGATCCGAATCATGATTCAACACAGAAGAATCATAATGCTCCGAAGCTTCCTGAAGCAGTGTTTTGAAATCGGCCATCACTATATAAGTCGTTATTTCGTGTTTTTGGCGCTCCAAAAATATTCTCGTCGCTTTATAATATTAATATTGAACCACTGTACTCACATGAACCGATTTAAATATGTTTTTAGTACATTAATGGATCTTGAGAGAGGAAATGTCATTGCTCCCTATGCAGGCCTCACTGAGCCATCAGATTTCAACAAAAATATCTTAATTTGTGTTCTGAAGATTAACGAAGGTCTTACGGGAGTGGAACGACATGAGGGAGATTATTTTCATTTTTGGGTGAACTAACCCTTTAAAACAGAAAGTACAACCATTCTGTCACACTCAGTTTTGATTACTCTTAGCTTGTTTTAATTGATTTTCAGCTTTGTTTTCATCATGTGTTCCTTTGTTTGAGTTTTCCTGCCAGTCATCAGTTCCCATGGATACTCATCAGATCATCACACCTGTTTGTCATCTCCTCATTATCAATAGGAATTCAATAGGATGTCCTAACTTTTTCACATGACTGTACCTCCATCACCGCCCTGCTCTGCCAGTCCTCCAGCCCTGCCTCTAATGGAAGTTTGCAGCTCTTTGCCATCTCCTGGAAGCCTAGCTGTGTCATTGAGCCTCAGGTTGAGCAAACCCCATTACCGCCTGAGCGAGTAGATCCACCAGTGTACCAGTGGCTCCCCTTGGTCAGTCGTCACGCCACCTCCGCCACGGATTTGCAGTTCTTCCACTATGCTCCGTTCCTCCACCCCATCACAGCGGCATCGCCTCAGGCCTCAGGCACTCGTGCTTTGCCTCAGACACTCATCGCCATGGCATCGCCTAGGTCTCCTGTGCCAGCGATGTCACTCTGCTCCCTGGGATCCATCGGCTCTGCCTCAGTCGGTCGTCCCCCAGTTGATGTCAGCCTCCATGCCACCTTAGCTCCTCCCTCCCTCGACTCCACCGTGGGCTGTCGTCTCTAGGCTCTGGGTCTGTGCCTTCGGACGTCAGCCATCATTGTCGCCAGGGTCTCGTTGTCCATCTCTTCGCCTGCTCCTGTCACCATCCCTTCACCAAAGCTATTAAAGTTATTCAGTCAAGAGCAGTGAGTGATTTTCTCTCTATTGTTTGATTAAAATAAAGGACACAGACAGCAGCAGGTATATTAGGCTGCTGTCACTTTACACACGATATTGACACGCATCTGATTGCTCTTCCAACTGAAAACATAACCGATTGTGTTTGCATCAATATACTCACCAAGACAGGCAAGGCGCTTCTTTCTTTTGGTTTATTGCACCAGCATGTTTAATTTATCGCTTTAATGTGTCAAAAACTTTAAGCAATCCTGCGCTGCACGGAATAATTCACGGAAATTAATTATATCATTCAAAAGTACCACGTGACACATTCTGTGTTTTCCCTCATTCTCTTCAGCACCAATATGCAACTTTAAGACATCACAATTTATAGAACACATATAAAGGCGTGAAGGACACTTGCTCATTTTGTTGGTTGAAGTTTAAGAGTATTTGATATATTCATGTTAATCACAAACTACATATGATTTATCAGCAGGAAAACTCTTTTTATTTGGGAAACCTCCTCAATCTAATCGTCATATTTTCTTTCCTTTAGCCTGGTCAATCCAAACATCTCACCTTGGAGATCGGCCTGACACTGATGGCTAATAAAGGCCCCAGCGTTCCTCACATAATTAAACTTCTGGACTGTCAGGACGACACAGACAACTACAGTACAGTCCAAAAGTTTGGAACCACTAAGATTTTTAATGTTTTTAAAATAAGTTTCGTCTGCTCACCAAGGCTACATTTATTTAATTAAAAATACAGTAAGAAACAGTAATATTGTGAAATATTATTACAATTTAAAATAACTGTTTTCTATTTGAATATATTTCACAAAGTAATTTATTCCTGTGATGCAAAGCTGAATTTTCAGCATCATTACTCCAGTCATCAGTGTCACATGATCCTTCAGAAATCATTCTAATATGCTGATCTGCTGCTCAAGAAACATTTAATGTGTACAATTGTACAAAATATTTGTGTACAGTATTTTTTTTCAGGATTATTTGATGAATAGAAAGTTCAAAAGAACAGTGTTTATCTGAAATCTAATCTTTTGTAACATTATAAATGTCTTTACTGCCACTTTTGATTGATTTAATGCATCCTTGCTGAATAAAAGTATTCATTTCTTTAATTTCTTTTCAAAAAAATAAAAATAAAAATTCTTACTGACCCCAAACTTTTGAACGGTAGTGTATAATGCTACAGAAGCTTTGTATTTCAGATAAATGCTGTTCTTTTGAACTTTCTATTCATCAAGGAATCCTGAAAAAAAAAGTACACAACTGTTTTCAACATTGAAAATAATCATAAATGTTTCTTGAGCAGCAGATCAGCATATTAGAATGATTTCTGAAGGATCATGTGACACTGAAGACTGGAGTAACGATGCTGAAAATTCAGCTTTGCATCACAGGAATAAATTACTTTGTCAAATATATTTAAATAGTACACAGTTATTTTAAATTGTAATAATATTTCACAATATTACTGTTTTTTACTGTATTTTTAATTAAATAAATGTAGCCTTGGTGAGCAGACGAAACTTCTTTTAAAAACATTAAAAATCTTAGTGGTTCCAAACTTTTGGACTGTACTGTATATCATGGTCATGGAGCGGCCCTCTCCTTGCCCGGCCCAACTGAGTTTCATGGACGTCCAAGGAGGAAACCTCGATGAGAAGACAGCATGACATGTTATTCGGCAGGTCATTCAAGCCGCTAACATCTGCTGTGAGCGCGGCGTCTTCCACCGGGACGTCAAACCGGAGAACCTGCTGGTGAACCCCGACACCACGGAGGTCAAACTGATTGACTTCGGGTGTGGTGTGCTCATGAAGAATTCTGCCTTCAAAGACTTCAGTGGTATGTGATATCAACCTGTTATTAGCTCACAGAAACTCATCCTATTGTCGACATGCTGTGGAAATGTATTAAAAATCACACATCTCATTCCTCCAGGCACAAAAGCGCCCTGTCCTCCAGAGATCAAGTTCGATGGCAGGTACCACGCAAAGCCGATGACAGTGTGGTCACTCGGGATCCTCCTGTTAAAAATGGTGTGCAGGGATTTTCCCACACCCCACGATCTGTACACCATCAGTGCCAAAATCTGGACCAGATCTAGCCATCTAATGCATACAAAAAAAAAAAAAGACCAGTCACTTCAAAAAGATCCGGTGTGAATTATCAGCTAATAATCAGATAATAGTCTAAGATTAGCTTAATGTTGTTTTGGTTTAGTTTGATTATCATTCATACAATCATCATAAACTTGTTGCTGAGTCAAATTTTCTCTAAATGTAATAATACATTTAGTCAAATAACACTGATTTGTGTTTTTGCTTCAGGTCATGGAGTAAGATGGAGAACATCAGCAAACATCTCCCTGTTGGCCTCAGTCAGTTTTGCATCTGATGGCTGACATGAGTGACCTGTCCATCCCTTCACTCAGGCCTCAGCGTCTTGACTTGAAGCAGCAATATTTGTGTCTGGCGGTATTGAAAGTCAAATTTTGAATACTGCCATATGCACCTATTGCAAAATGTCTTAGTACAAAGACATTTTGAAAGAGAATTTATAAGATATTTTGTAAGAATTCATAAGAAAATTTATGAGAAAATGTACATTTGTAAGAAAATGTATATTTTGTAAGAATTTATTAGATATTTAAGACATTTTGTAAGAAAATTTGTAAGAAAATATATTTTATAAGAATATTTATAAGAGAATTTGAATAAGAAAATGTATAATAAGTTTATATTTACATTTATTATGCACTGTTCCTTTGTAGAGTTTCATAGTACATTCTCCTGCAGAAACAAACAACATCAATAAAAATGTAGGTATTAAATGTGTCTGGTTTTGCCTGTCTTGGCTTGTATATTGACACAAATACAGTCGGTAATTTCTTCAGAGAATGTAAACAGTTGGAAAGGGCAATCAGATGTGTGTCAATATCGTGCGCCAGGTCTTAAAGTGACAGCAGCCTAATATATCTGCTTCTATATGCTGTTGATGTTAATCAAACATATCAATGCATTTTATATTATTCAAAGACATAATTTAACATAATTCATGATGTCGATTAATTAGGATTTTATGACAATATGAACACAGACATCAGTTATCATTGTCAGATATTAATTAATTTAGTTCTAAGTTTAGCCTTCAGTAATAAAGTCATTTACGTAATAAAAAAGAAAATCTTTAAGTGTTTTTTGAAAATGGTTGTTTATACATATATATATATATATATATATATATATATATATATATATATATATATATATATATATATATATATATATATATATATATATATATTGGGGTCTTCAGTTATTTGTTTTGTGTAGTATTTTTGCATTGTTTTATTACTATGTTATAATTTGTACAAATATATTATATGATTAAAAAAATTTCAGGCTAAAATAACATGCAATCATAATGCACCAATCAGCACTTGCATGTTTTTGTACACCAGAAAGCAGTTTTATATGTTATCAATGTTCAAAAACACTATGTACCTTTTTGAGCTGATTTTACACACACACACACACACACACACACACACACACACACACACACACACACACACACATATATATATATATATATATATATACACATGAGCCACTGCTGCTTGGCTATGTTTCATTTGTGTATTATTTATTTATTTATTGTTTAGTATTATCATATTAACAGAATGTTCTTACTGTTTGAAACTGACACTTAAGCATTAAAATGAGTGACACAGTTTTCTGTCACAGCTGCCAGGCATGAAAATTCAGTGTTGGATGTTTTCCCCTGTTACCTTAGCAACCCTTTTATCTCTCAATAGCAGATTGTTTTCTGTTGAAGCATTTAGATTTGTGAAATCGGGAGTGAATCACACACAGGCTCCATTTCACACCAAATGAAACAGAGCACTGACTGCTTTACTGTAAGGTCACTGAAGTTCAGGCATATCTTCACCCCCAACGGCTCTGCGCTCTAGAAAGAATCCAACTGCCGTGAAACTGCACCTGATGATTTGATTTGTTTTGTTTATATTAAAGTGGACCTATTGTTTTTGGTCTTTACTAGAACAGGTTTTCATGCTTGAATGTTCAAAAACACATTTTCTGTTTTTGAACATTCACTCTGTTTAACACACTGTTTAGTTCCTGTCACTATGAAACGTCTGGTCTGTATGTAATTAATAACATTAAATCAATTCATAAAGTATCATCCCTCTGTGCAACAAAATGGATGTTTACCCAGCATAATTTCCTCTGCTTTCCAATGCTAGAGGCATAAACATAAAAAAAAGAAGGAAAAAATACAAAAGCCCAGAAAGCTAGGAGTATAGATAATAATTCTTTTTATTAGTGATGTTTGCTAAGGTAACCATCGCTATTACTCAGGGGTTAGTAGCCCATAGGAATAATACTACTAATGCAGTGAAGTTTGTGTTAGCAAGCATCAGTAATTACAGTATGTCCTCTATATCGCCATATACCGTATAATGATTGAACAATAACTTTTAATATAGAAGCAATATGCACACATAGATGTGATTGAATCTTGCCTCAGTGTTATGAAGATCTCTTAGTCAGGATGTGAACTGGTTATAATTATGTGAAATGCCCATTTCCCTGATCCTATTTCCTCATTGCAGTCTCCTCGAGGGCCCAGGGCATCTGTGTGATTTTCACTCTGATGAATGATGTTCCCGCGGTGCCTCGGGCTCTGAGAATGAAGTCCAAATCTGAGATTAAATCTTCCTCCCTCATTTCCTTCACTTTCCTCTTCTATTTGTCCTGTTTAGCCCTGTGTTTGTAGTGACAGATCACTATTATCATCTTTTGCAACCTGATCTCATGAGAGAACATAGTTTGTACAATGTGATTTGAACAATTTTTAGAAAAAAAGTAAGCATGAAGGTCCACCCTGAACATAACCATCAGTGGGGTGTAAGAAGATGAAATTGTACAAATTCATAGGAATTAAGTTTCCAATTCATCAAAAACATAAAACAGCCACATACTGCCATGTAAGTGTGTTGTCGCTCCTTCAATTAATACTTTTACTTGCACCCTTAAAAGATAATTACAGCAGTTCATGTGCTATTGGAAATTTCCTTCTTCCATTTCTGAAGCTGTGATTATGAGCCTGTCGCGTTCAAGTGCTCTTGCCAGATAGAATTGGAATTATGGACAACAGCAGGTTTATTCATGCCTAATTCTTCAGAAAATCTTATTAAAACCAAAATGTATTGAAGATATTTAATTTTGAATAAAATTTAGTGTCCCATTAGTTGACAACCATAAACATTCATTGCATTCATCTTGTCAGCTTGCTTACGGTTCTGTAATTTCGGTCAAATACAGGCTACTATTTTTTCTCTGTGTATAAAACATATAATGTGCTTCAAATGGCTTTTCTTATATATTCTGGCCAAATGCCAGAAATGCCCCCCTTCCTCGTCCAGAGTCCAGAGGTGACTCCCTTCCTTGTCGATAGCCCAGAGATGGCTCCAGTCCCTGAGTCCACTCCAGTGTTGCTCCAGTCCCTGAGTTCGCTCCAGAGCCCGCTCCAGTCCCTGAGCCTGCTTCAGTACCATGCCCCTTACTATCCCGAGCTGCCTGCACCACCATGGGCCCCTGCGAGGGTTACCTCTCATGACTGTTACACGGGCAGATTCTTTCACCTCGTCGTCACGAGTCCCTTGAGTGACAAGATCATCAAGGCTGTGTACCGGACTGGGGTTAACATTGTTGATCCTAGAGAACTCCTTGGTCTCACCGGATTGGACTGGAGAGAGGCCATCTACTCCCCTGTATGTATAACAGCCAGCCCCAGAATCTCATCCTAAGATGGCCGCCATTCCGAAGCCTCGACCGGTCATGACCGCCATCCCAGTGTCTCATCCTAAAATGGCCACCAGTCCACAATCCTGTCCTAATCTGGTCCTGCCATTCCAGAGTCTCGTCCCATCATGCCTGCCCTTCCAGAGTCTCATCCCGTCATGGCCGCCATTCCAGAGCCTCATCCCATCATGCCTGCCCTTCTAGAGTCTCATCCTTTCATGGCCACCATTCCAGAGTCTTGTCCCGCCATGGCAGCCGTGTCTGAGCCCTCAGCCAAAATGGCCACTACACCTGAGCCCTCAGCGAAGATGGCCGCTGTGTCTGAATCCTCAGCCAAGATGGCTGCCATATCTGAGCCCTCAGCCAAAACAGCCACCACTGCACCTATGACTCTAACTCCCTTCCTCGCCCAGGATCCAGAAATGCCCCCCTTCCTCGTCCAGAGTCCAGAGGTGACTCCCTTCCTCGTCGATAGCCCAGAGATGGCTCCAGTCCCTGAGTCCACTCCAGTGTCAGCTCCAGCCGTTGAGCCTGCTTCAGTATCATGCCCCTTGCTATCCCGAGCCACCTGCACCTTCATGGGCCCCTGAGAGGGTTACCTCTCATGACTCCAGGATGCCCTCCCTCCCTGGTTGAACTATCTACGATGCGAGGACATGCCTACCGGGAGGGGGGAGTACTGTCACAGTCACTCTCTGTCACCAGCTCAACAGCTCTGTCTGCCATCCTCTGTTCCCCATTGTTGCCTGCCTGGATCTTCAGTTCGCCTGTCACCTTCACCGCTCACCACCTGCACAGAGAAAACAATATTACCACCAACTCTTCAGAAAATCTATCATCAGCCTCATATCCCTACCTGTTTTGCATTCCCGCTCTGCTTCCCTTGCCAGTAAGACTTGTTATTTTGTACTCACCTCGTCTGTCCTCTTCTGTTCATGACAGAGGGACCCTAGTTTAGGGGCATTATGTATTTTACTGAAGGTCAAAAACACCCAGGGCACCATGACAAACCACCCAGCGGTGTTCTAGCTGCTTAGCAATGTGTTGAAAACCTCAAACCTATACCCTAGCAACCAACACCCTGGTGACTTTTTTGCTGACAAGGAGCATTCAAGTTTCTCAAGAAAATAATTTAAAAAAATGTAGTTGTATTACTATTATGAGGGCTTTTATCAGAACGCTGCTTGCCTAAATGTTTTTTTTTTTTTTTTTTTTAGCTCAATTATTCTTCTAAAAGAACGCTGCTTGCCTAAATGTTTTTTTTTTTTTTTTTTTTTTTTTTTTTAGCTCAATTATTCTTCTAAAAGCATCTATTTGCATTTTCACAATACTGAATTTTGACTCTAACAGCTCCATTATTTGTAAATTATCCATTTGATTTCATAGCTATTCTTTTGCAGATGGACATATTCCTTCTTTACATTTGAAATTTAAGGTTCTTCATCTGTAGGTTTGCTTTCCCAGATGGCTTTGTCTTTCTACTCTGGTTTATCATGAAGTGATGGATGAAGGAAAATCAAGTATTGAGTAAAATAAAATATAATTTTAATCTAATAAAATGTTACTCCAGTAAAATTATTAGTACTTATTTTACATTTTACTAAAAGTACAAAAGTACTTGATTGTTAATGTACTTAAGGATTAAAAGTATAAAAAGTACTGATCGATGAACCATATTCTAGCCAGCACTAGTCAGACTAGTCATTAGTCAGCACTAATAAGAAAGATTACTGCATGCATTTATTGATCTGCAAATAAGCAGACTTTTTATTTTATTACTGACATTTATTATATACTGACACATTAAACTTAAATATACTCAATATCAATTTAGGTTACTGATAATTCAACTGTGCAACAAGTAAAAACAAGGAAAAATGTGTTAACATTTCAAGAGGAACAAAATGCAAACATGCTAGTTTTATATAATTTGAAACTGCTACAGGAGTGGGGAAGATACATGAATATTAATTTGGATTATTAAATGTAGTGAAGTAAAAGCACAATGCTTTGGAATGTAGTGAAGTAAAAATTTCCTAAAATAAAAATACTCTGATAAGGTACAAATACTTACTGAAGTACAGTAACCAACTGTCCACCACTGTTAACATGATTGTGGAGGATGAGTAAGTTTAATTATCTCATAGAAATGACTGAATATTAAGAACTATTCCTGTTTATTTTGCTCATTGATCTGATTGACGAGGACCACAAAAGGACAGAACAGAGAAAGTATTCACATCCTGCTGAGTTTTAGCCTTATAATAATAGCGTAGTACACGGCTCTCTGGAATTGTTGATTATGAATGGTCATTGTCTTTGCTTAACAATCACAGATCTCAGAAACAAAGAAAGCTTATCGCAGTGGAAAAGGAAGCAATGCAGCAATGCAGATATAAATGTTATATCTAATCCAAGCCCTAAGATTTTTAAAAGCATCATCCAAAACTAAATATGGAAGCATTATGAAAACATGCCCTCCTCAGAGCAGCAGCCCAAGAGGAGCTTGTCCTGTGATTGTGTGATGTGTAATCAGTGTTTTTGATGTTTTCCATCACTGTTCCTGTGGATTATCATGCTGACAGATCCGTCACTCCCCTGTGTGCGCATCAGTCTCATCTCTCTGCTCTTTCCCCTTCCTGCTTCTCATTAATTAATATTACTAATTAGCGTCCTGATCATTTGGTATACTCAAGGGGATTGGTCCCAAGACTTATGTGCTGCATATTGCCAGTCTCAACTTTCAGAGTCTAGCCATTTTATTCAGTCAACATCATCCAATAAAGGTCAGATGTGTCATTTATTCATTGTTAAGATCATTTCTCGTTTCTCTTTTTAAGGTCATCATGAAATTCCAGAGGCAACCATTCTTATTTTCCAAGTGAATATTCAACATGAAAAGATGAGGAGCAGGACTTGATTCTTCAAATTGAAAAAATTGTGTAAACTTGAAAAACAGGAAAAGGAGTTACATTTGTGATGTCAGCCAGAAGAAAAGTTGTTTCTATATTTAAAAAAAATATATATATTTAGCATGCACCAATAAATCAAGCACAATATAAAACTAATAATGCTTTTAAAATAAATTTGACTCTGGTGCTTTCAGGAACTAGGGAAACCTGTTTGGAAACAATCATTAGGCAAAAATCACTTTTAGTGATTCAAACTCTAAAGGCCTGAAGTTACTCACTGCAAAGCTCTTTTTGCGTTCTTCGCTCAGCAGTAAAAAGAAGTTGGAAATAACTTTGCAATCATAGCAACGTAGATATGTTTGCACCAGCTCTGTAATTCGGCAGTAAAGTCACATCATGTTTATTTATATAGCACTTTATATAATATAATGCCTTAAAGGATTGGTTCACTTTTAAATTAAATTTTCCTGATAATTTACTCACCCCCATGTCATCCAAGATGTTCATGTCTTTCTTTTTTCAGTCAAAAAGAAATGAAGGTTTTTGATGAAAACATTCCAGGATTTTTCTCCATATAGTGGACTTCACTGGGGTTCAACGAGTTGAAGGTCCAAATGTGAGTTTCAGTGCAGCTTCAAAGAGCTCTACATGATCCCAGATGAGGAATAAGGGTCTTATCTAGAAAAAAAAGATTTAAAAAAAACAATTATATACTTTTTAACCACAAATGCTCGTCTTGCACTGCTCTGTGATGCTCCACGCATTATGTAATCATGTTGGAAAGGTCACGCATGACGTAGGTGGAAGTACCGCAGTAGGGTAAAAATGTCATTTTCTCCTTCAACTTCAAAATCATCCGACATCGCTGTTTTACCTTTTTTTTTTGTAAAGAGCGTTTAACTTAGTCTTTGCATGTTCACTTTGTAGACACTGGATCGGTACTTTCGCCTACGTCACACGTGACCTTTCCATCATGATTACGTAATGCATGGTGCATCGCAGAGCAGTGCAAGATGAGCATTTGCTCTTTATTTTTTAGAAAATGTCTGATGGTTTCTCTAGATAAGACTCTTATTCCTCGTCTGGGATCATGTAGAGCTCTTTGAAGTCAACCCGTTGAACCCCAGTGAAGTCCACTATATGGAGAAAAATCCTGGAATGTAAAAAAAACCTTAATTTCTTTCTGGCTGAAGAAAGAAAGACATAAACATCTTGGATGACATGGGGGTGAGTAAATTATCAGGAAATTTTCATTCTGAAGTGAACTAATAATTTAATTAATTAAACATGAAGAATAGAATTGCAACTTCAATTTCTATAAGGCAGGTCTCCAGCATGTTTTTACTCACGTCTGACCTCGACAGACTGAACAGAAGAAATAAACAGAAGTTTTTTTATGTCAAATAAGGCGGGGCCCCATGGTCACACCTACCTATTACATCATCGACACAAGGACCAATGGTAGTTTGAAGGTGTTTACCAGCCAGGGGTACGTTTCCCAAAGCGAACTATGGTCGCAAGTTCCGTCGTTACCAATAGAGTTCAATGGGACTTACGACCATGGTTCACCAACGATGCTTTCGGGAAACTCACCCCAGAGTGACTTTTCTGAAAAGTTTGCTTTGGCAAGCCGTTTGGAACTTCCAAAGCGAACTCCAAACTAACTTGGCCTGATTTTGTTCTAAATGTATGGAGTTCCTAAAGGGACATGAAGAAAAAAAATGCTTTAGTTTTGTATTCCCCTGAGGACCTTTGCCTTCCCACAAAACATTTTGCGAGTGATCTCAAACCTTCTCGACAGAGCGCAAAAGCATTGACAAATAATTTTTCATTTCATGTGATATTTTTTTCATCACCATGTCCCTTTAGGGGCTTCGTAAAATGACGTCACACCAGTTTGTTTTTTGATTTCACTTGAAGTATATCGGAGCCTTACTAATAACCCTTCATGCTGAGTTCCTTATTCCAGTCCTTTAAATCTGTACCACAGCAGACTCTGCATATTGACAGAGGTATTCTGGTTACTGTGTTTTGACGGGACAGAGGAACAATCAGTCTTTAGTGGCGTGAAGGAAATGCAAGACCCGTAATCAATGAAACACCTAGAGCCTAATCCACACAGGAACTTGAACTGGCAGGGGGAAAAACAATTGACAGCCAATACCTAATTACAGTAAGTCAAGAGTAAATGTGTGCGTTTTCTTTTTTCAGAAAGTGGGCTTCTTCAAAAAGCCAAAGCAACCGAGAATCTACGGATATGTCTCTCTCTTTCCTGATGTTAAAAAGAAAAGAAATATTCTGAATCTTTCATACATTCTGCTTTGACAAAGGAGGCTTTTATCTTGGTCCCATTAGCATTTTTGGCACTGAGCAATTTACATTTTTATAGCATAATTAATGAACAAGAAAGCCATTTACATTTTTCCTCTGTTCACTGCCACACTGTGTGGAGCATATTTTATTTCAGTGGCCAGTATTTGGGAATTTGGACGGTGTGAAGGAAAGGGATCGGCAAAGTGAGAGGATGAATAATCCATTCTGCTTTAAAATCCAGCATGGAGGGCAGACAGGAGTTCATCTTTCAGGTGCAAATGGAGGTAATGTGTTCGTCACATAAGCTGGCTCTCGCTTCAAACGGCAGGCGGTACTCAAGCACTAATTAAGCCATTTAAACATCCCTGAAGAAAACTACTCATACATGCTTCATATATGTATTCCTCAGAAAAGCAATTAGCAATATATTTATAATCTCACAGAGACGAGATGTTGTAA
This sequence comes from Megalobrama amblycephala, assembly GCF_018812025.1. Lineage (NCBI taxonomy): Eukaryota > Metazoa > Chordata > Actinopteri > Cypriniformes > Xenocyprididae > Megalobrama > Megalobrama amblycephala. The sequence continues at coordinate 4,167,267 of NC_063056.1, forward strand.
AATTCTTATTAACGTAACATCATTCAAATATTCTTTACTTCAGTATGCATATTGTAAAGAAGTTCATTGTAAAGTTCATTCCACAATGAATCAGTGCTGAACTTCTCATGACTCATTTTTATGCCTCAGGGTCCATAAACAAATGAATATTTGCTGAGATGTTCCCTCAGATAAAAAAAATCCCTCAAAGGTTCATGTTGGTTAACCTTAATCTTTATACAGTACATCAATCTCAACATGTTTTTCAGCAGTTTAATTAAAATTCGGTTTGATATTTTTGTACTGTAACAGAGAAAAACAATAAGGCTGAAACATTTTATTATTTGCATTGATTTGTTTTTCTTAAAAAGAATAACAACTATTGACACACTTCTGTTTGAAATGATGATGATTAACATGCAATTTAGTGACATGAAAACCATAAAACAGGAAATGATAGAGGACCCCTGTAAACATGTGAAAACAAATATGATTACACCAAATGAGATTTTTTAAGTCATTTAATCAAAAGCTTTGTTTTAAAGTTGTTGTTTTTTTCTATCTTGAACACTTATGTTTGTCACTGACCCAAATATAGCAGAAATTGGGGCTAGTTGCCATAATTTTACTTCAGTTAATATAGTTGCCATAGTTTAACATAAATCAGTCAATTGAGCACTAGTGTTGTAGTCTAGACCAAGTCGAGACCAAGACCAAGGCAGGGCGAGAACGAGTTGAGACCAAGACCAGATCAGCACTCAAATTCATCTGAAAGATCCACATTTACTGCCTGAGAAATGTCTTTTTTAATCAATAAATAGCTACAATTAGAATAATAAGAATAGTAATTAAATCATTAACAACTAAATTCATCGTTGCACTGCAGAGGAGGTACAGAAGCTGCATCTGAATTGGTAAAATTACAAATGTCTAAACAAAGTTTTGTTTATTGAACGTTTGTATAAAATCGATATCACATTTGGTGAAAACAGCTCTCTTGCTCTTGTTATATTGCTTTTTTAAAGGTGCCCTCGAATGGAAAATTGAATTTATCTTGGCATAGTCAAATAACAAGAGTTCAGTACATGGAAATGACATACAGTGAGTCTCAAACTCCATTGTTTCCTCCTTTTTATATAAATCTCATTTGTTTAAAAGACCACCGAAGAACAGGCGAATCTCAACATAACACCGACTGTTACGTAACACTCGGGGTGTACGCCCCAATATTTTCATATGCCAGCCCATGTTCCCAACATTATGAAAGGCATTAGACAAGGGCAGCCAGTAACGTCTGGATCTGCACAGGTGAATCAACAGACTAAGCAAGCAAGAACAATAGAGAAAAATGGCAGATGGAGCAATAATAACTGACATGATCCATGATATCATGATATTTTTAGTGATATTTGTAAATTGTCTTTCTAAATGTTTCGTTAGCATGTTGCTAATGTACTGTTAAATGTGGTTAAAGTTACCATCGTTTCTTACCTTATTCACGGAGACAAGAGCCGTCGCTATTTTCATTTTTTAAACACTTGCAGTCTGTATAATTCATAAACACATCTTCATTCTTTATAAATCTCTCCAACAGTGTAGCATTAGCCGTTAGCCACGGAGCACAGCCTCAAATTCATTCAGAATCAAATGTAAACAACATAACAGTATACAATACTCACATAATCCGACGCAGGCATGCAGTATGCAGGGGCGGACTGGCCATCTGTGTGATCTGGAGAATCACAGAACGGCCGGTACTCCAGGACGGCCGGCGGGCCGGCCCACCACCCGCCACATACGCAGTCATCTCCTGTTTTTTCCCCCACTAATCTATTTCACACTCCAGTACTGTAGGTGGCAGCAATGCACCTTTAAGTTGGATGCCAGCTGCACTGGCCGTGGCCGCCAAATAAAGGAGAAGAAGAAGTGGAAGAGTAGTTGCTACCTGTCTGATATGCAAAGAAAAAGTCGCCGTTCTAAGGGGCATTAACATATCGCGTCACATAAGCTGCCGCGCCGCATTCTCCTTCTTTCCAATGCGCTTTCGCTCCAGTGGCGTCTGTCGTTGCTGTGCAACCATGAGCCGCGCTCTCAATCGCTTCTATTATGAGCGCGCTTGCCTAAATTACAGTAAAAGCACTCAACTTTAAGTCACGAGCGTTGATGTAAACCACCGAAACGCGTCTGATGCAACCATTAAACGTTACCGATGCTCAAACGGCATCTTGGTCAAATGTGTCTCAGCTGTGTGAGCACAAGCGCTGCAGGTGTCTGTCAAGAAACAGAAGAGTGTACAAATGTATTCAGGGATTGTATTTGTTCAGTACAGTGTTGTTCAGTGCAAGATTTAATGTCATTTAAGCTAACATAAAGAAAGGGAAAATACTTCCACTAGATGTTAAAAAGTAATAATGTATCTAACAATGAGAGATTTTTATTTTTTGGCAAAATAAAGTTGATATATAGCTCCAGTTTTTTGTTTATTTCTGATCCCTCCATGCCACAAGTGTTGCTGGTTTTGTTCCTAAAATACTATTGTTTTTTTTTATTCCATGCACCTTGTTGGATGTGAGAAGTCGCACCAGACTATTGCAATTAATAGTATTATATTAGTAGTATTATATTAGTTTATTAGTAGTAGTATATTAGCAATAGTATTATATAATTATATTACACTCTGTAACAATGAGAGAGACACTGCTGTTTACATTTAGTATGGTAAATAAGATATTTATAGTATAGGTATAAAAATATTTTAGTAGGCCTAATGAAATTTGAAGTAAATGAGAAATAATGCAAAGGAAAGTAAATTTTCTGAAATGTTGCGCTTTCTTGCGCTTGAAGGTTAATATGGCCCTCCTATGAGGTGTCAATCACAGAAACGGCCCCCCGACAATTTGAGTTTGAGACCCCTGCTATACGAGTATTCAAGTTAATCAAGAGTAATATGCTTTTAACACAACATCTAGTCAACATCAGTGCTATTGCTATAATTTGGATGGTAGTATCATGAGCCACATCAATTAAAGTCTTGTGACACTCATGCCAGGCGTTATTGTTGTTGTTGTTGAGTTTCCGCACGCTGATTGCTTTGGGCCGGGCCTAGTCAAAGTCCAGGGCCGTTTTTTAGTCCCAGTGTGTCCCTGGCAGTATGCATGACGAACACTTTGTAAAGATCCATTTGAGTGTTATATTAGCTGTGTAAACTTTGTTTATGCACTGTTCAAGGCAAGCGCGAGCTCCGTGGGCGTGGAGCATGAGAATTAAAGGGCCAGTAGCCCTGAATCGGCTCATTTATAATGATGCCCCAAAATAGGCTGTTAAAAAAAATGAATTAAAAAAAATCTATGGGGTATTTTGAGCTGAAACTTCACAGACACATTCAGGGGACACCTTAGACTTATATTACATCTTTTTTTAAAAAGTTCTAGGGCACCTTTAATAATTATATCATATGGAGAAAAATCCAGATCTCATACAAGTTCTTTTTTGTTGCAGCAATATCTTGAATTTTATGGCCATTTGTTTTAATCCCTCATAAATGTCTTACCCGGTATACATAAATCAAATTAGAAATAAGTTATTGATTGCATTTGAAGCAATAAGTTTTATATCCAATCATAATGAACGATTTAGCGATATCCTCGCAATTGTGGTCTTGACCGGTCTTGAAATAAAATCCTGAGTCCTCTTCTGAGACCAAGACAAGATCGAGTACAAATGTGGTCGAGACCGACAGAAGACCAAGACCTTCAAAAAATGGTCTTAAGACCGGTCTCGAGTACTACACACAAAGCACAAAAAGCTATTGAACATTCCTGCCAGTTCTTTTACAGGTCATTAACACATGCTGATCTTTTGTGTTCTGTCTTTGTGTCACATTCTATGGGATAAAATGTCAGAAATTCACTATTAAAATGCCCTTTCAGCAACAGTTTAATAGTAAACCAGTTATATAATAAAAATCACATGTAAAGGATACCATTGTTTTGTGACAACTTGTGCCTTGTCCTGAGAACACAATTCTCAGGACAGAAGTGTGGTTTTATTGTTCACCTCTCACTCAATAGATAATACAAAAATAAGTTGATGTTGAAATTTAAATAATTGAAAAACGAATCAGTTTTGAACTAAGTGTTGGAAACCAACATGCAAAATGACTCAAAACTGTATAAAGTTAGGTCTCTGCTAAATAAAGGTTCTTTATTGGCATTGATGGAACTTTTAACTTCCATAAAATCTTTCAATTCCACAAAAGGTTCTTTATAGTGAAAAAAGTTTATTTAAATCATTAAAATGTTCTTCATCTAGAAGAATACAAATTTTTCTTTTTTTTTTTTTTTTTTAAGAAAGGTTCTTTGGGGAACCAAAATGTATGGCATCTCTGTAAAAAGTCCCCTTTTGGAACCTAAATCCTAAAGGGTATCTATCTTCAGTGGGTGAAATTGTCTTTCTGAGCCCACGTGATATCCTACTGTCATCTGAAGTGTACAGTTGACTCTGCCGTGAAGCCTCCTACCCCTGTCGACGAGCTGAAGCAGTGAGGTGAAGGAACAGAACTCTGCTTTCTAGACAGACACACACTGAAGCGCAACTGTGCGCTCGGGCACTTCGCTCTCTGAGCGCGCAGAAGCAGCAGCAGCAGCAGCACGTCCACGGAAGCGCACAGGACACACGCGTAACTGATGGAGCAGATATATGACGGACTGCTCAGCATCTACCACGGAATAAAGAGCGAGTGCGAGACCACCATGCGCCTGGAGGAACCGCGCGCTCTGCCATGCTGAGCATCTCCCTCACTCTCCTACTGGCTCTGACCGCTACCGCCCGCTGCTCCAACAGCTGGAGCGACGAGGACCTGCTGCTGCCGCCCATCAACTCCTCCGGCAGATTCCTGGCCAGCCTGGAAGTGGATGTGGGCTACTCGAAGAGATCCGTGGAGGAGCCCGAAGCCTCCTCGCAGTGCAACGTGAGCGTGGAGAGACTCCCCACCAAACTCGTGGCGCGCTGGGACAGCAACTTCGGCTTCCAGTGCGACGTGCTCATGTACACCACCAACAACCACGGCAAGGCGTTCTTCTCCGCCGCCTTCAACCGCGCGATCTCGCCGGTGTACATCGAGCACCTGGGCGTCACGGGCGGCCAGCAGGAGTTCCGCCTGTGCGTCGGATGCGGTCTGTCCAGGTACCGGAGATTCAGACGGGGCAGGTCAGAGGGTCAGCAGACGGGCGACTCCGTGCATTTCTGCTGCGTGGATTTCGCTCTGGACGAGCTGAAGGGGGACCGGAGCTGGAGGCTCAACCGCAAACCCATCGAATCCACTCTGGTGGCTTGTTTCATGACTTTAGTCATCATAATATGGAGCGTCGCTGCCCTCATATGGCCAGTTCCCATTATCGCAGGATTTCTGCCCAATGGAATGGAGCAGAGAAGGCCGAGGTAATAGAATAGAAATTAGCACCTTTATCTACAATAAAGGAGTTCCTAAATTAGTCGACTTGCCAAACGTTTTATGCTTAGTGGCAAAACATGTCATATATTTGCTTAAACAGTATTCTCGTGTTTGAAACGGCTATTATACCCACATCTCCTGAATGGACTGAGATATTTTACTAGATTTGCTTTTATAAATTGATTGTTATAGAAATACATTATAAATGTGATTCTCAGATGTAATTTCAAATGTTTGTAATGTTTTTATCTGAAGATTCCTGACTGATTTCAAGTGTTTATAGCGTTTGAATAAAATATGGAGTGTGTCTCAGGAAAAACAAAGCTCTTTACAATGTGTGTAAATGCATTTTGCGACTCTAGTTAGTTGGTGAATTAATACGAAAACACATGATATTTCAGTTACACTCGTAAAAATGAAGGTTCTTTGTTGGCATGGATGGTCCCATGAAGAACCTTTAACATCCATTCCACAAATGGTTCATAGGAGAAAAATGCTTTATCGATTATTATTATTATATGTTAGTTTTGTTCGTTTGTTTTTTAAGAACTGTTGAGTGAAAGGTTCTTTGAGGAACCTAAAATGGTTCTTCTCTAGGATCATTCCAGAAAAAACAAAACAAAAACAACAACTTTATTTTTAAGAGTGTTGCACTTTTAAAAGTTTGAGGACAGATTTCTTGTGTTTGTATTTGTTTGCATAAATAATAATAGGACGTGATTGACATTTCTTTAATGTTGAAAACTCAACTATAGCTTGAGCAACAAGGTGACAGGCAATCCATTTGTAAACAATGAAGTGAACAAATTTGTATAAGGTTTATACTTTGTAGATCTGTCATAATTGTTATTTGTAGTATCAATAAATTCATAAAATATTCCTTTGTGGAGATTTTGTAGCAGAGGCAGATTCACTCTGTTGTTTTGTAATTCACAGCAAGGATACAAAATCTGCAATAAAAGTATGAATATAGCTGAAAGCGGCGAACAAAAACCACCAAAGACTGACGTACGTCTTTCCAAATATTTTGTGTTTTTACTGAAAAGTCATACTGTACGTGTGATGAAACAGCTCAAAGAATATCGTAGTTCTAAGAGACAACTGACTTTCAAAAAAAGCCATTAAAGCGGACCCTCTTGTGGTCCTTCATCTCTCACATTGAGATAAATATATGCCCTCTGCATTATAGAAAATTAGCTGTTAGCCCCATAAGCATCAGAACTGAATGAAATACGTAAAGTTTGTACATTGCATTGACAACACATAATTAACCCTAAATCTCCTCAAGTAAATGAATCAAAATTCTTCTGATAACTTTTTAACTGGAATATCTTGAGATGGTGCAAACCTAGTTTAGTGCAAATCAGACAAACGGCATATAGCATTAATGTATTTGTGGGATGTGTTTTACTTATCTTCACACTGTACATTGTTGTCTTTTTTGAACAACAAATAAAGACACAAATACAAAGACAACCTACATCAATATTAATATATATATACACTGATCAGGCATAACATTATGAGCACTGACAGGTGAATAACTCTGATTCTCTCTTCATCACGGCACCTGTTAGTGGGTGGATATATTAGGCAGCAAGTGAACATTTTGTCCTCAAAGTTGATGTGTTAGAAGCAGGAAAAATGGACAAGCGTAAGGATTTGAGTGAGTTTGACGAGGGCCAAATTGTGATGGCTAGACGATTGGGTCAGAGCATCTCCAAAACTGCAGCTCTTGTGGGGTGTTCCCGGTCTGCAGTGGTCAGTATCTATCAAAAGTGCTCCAAGGAAGGAACAGTGGTGAACCGGCGACAGGGTCATGGGCGGTCAAGACTCCTTGATGCACGTGGGGAGCGAAGGCTGGCCCGTGTGGTCCGACCCATCAGACGAGCTCCTGTAGCTCAAATTGCTCAAGAAGTTAATGCTGGTTCTGATAGAAAGGTGTCAGAATACACAGTGCATCACAGTTTGTTGCGTATGGAGCTGCATAGCTGCAGACCAGTCAGGGTGTCCATGCTGACCCCTGTCCACCACCGAAAGTGCCAACAGTGGACACGTGAGCATCAGAACTGGACCACGGAGCAATGGAAGAAGGTGGCTTTCAGGAATAGTTTGAGGTGTTGACATGGCCTCCAAATTCCCCAGATCTAAATCCAATCGAGCATCTGTGGGATGTGCTGAACAAACAAGTCCGATCCATGGAGGCTCCACCTGCTAGGCCTGTCACGATAACTACTTTTTGTTGTGCGATATATTGTTCCAGAAATAATTGCGATAAACAATATTATTGTCATTTTAAGACCATTGCATGCCACTGAATATATAATCATAAAATAAAAGCATAATAATGCAAGTAGGCCTACACACTTTCAAATGACAACAACCATTTAATTCTTTAGATCATGGAAATGAAGGATCAAAAAATGTAATATCCTAAATAAAAAACTTGAATAAATGGTAAATATTTTCTAAAAAAGTGCAAAGTAACAAGTAAAAAAAAAAAAAATCTGCAAATGCACAAAAGGCACCATGGAGAATTTCCATTTACAGATTTTTTCCCTGACAGTCTTTTCTCAGTAAAGTAAGGGTGCACTTTTGCTGTAAACACAAACCCTACTTAGCAGCCAGATCTCCGTCTGAACAAAGACATTTATATTTGCACCAGAACAGTGGATTGTGGCTTTGAAATTGAGAGCATTCTTCCAAACTGTCTGTAGTTGTCAGGAAAACACTATAATGCCTGATTGGCAAAATGTTGGTGACATTCATTATAATCTAAACATAATGGGCGATATATTGTGTCACCAAAAATTATTGAGGTCATGTACATATATTGCACGATAAGTCGATATATTGATTATTGCGACAGGCCTACCACCTGCTGATCTGCTGCTAACATCTTGGTCCAGATACCACAGCACACCTTCAGGGGTCTAGAGGAGTCCATGCTTCGACGGGTCAGGGCTGTTTTGGCAGCAAAAGGGGGACCAACACAATATTAGGAAGTTGTCATGTTTGGTTAGATTAAAACAAACCCTGGTGCGATTGCTCGGTTGGTGCGGTTCAGTTGAGCATGTGTGAACGCTGCCATTTGAACCCTGGTGCGCACCAAACAAGCGGACCGAGACCGCTGAAAAGATGGTCTCGGTCCGCTTCCAAACGAACTCTGGTGCAGTTCGAATGATATATGAACGCAACACGGACCAAAGACATGTAAATGAACCAAAAACAGGAAGAAGAGACCCTAAAAATGTCAGAATCAGTTCCGTCTCAAAATAGGCAATACGTCATAAAATCCGACCAATCACGTTGTGTATGTATCCCTATGCCTTAAGGTTCGGTATCTTTTGGTTCGGTGATAAAAATGCCAATCTGAACGCTAATCGGACCAGGACTAAATGTTTTTTTTCCTTCTTTGGTCCGGACCAAATTAACCAAACGAACCGAACTACAAGTGTGAACGCATCCTTAATGTTATGCCTGATCGGTGTATATAAGGGTACAACGGGCCTAAAGGCACGCCTTTAGAAAAATGAGCTTCTCACTACTCCCATAGTATATGATTGTAGAAAAAATATATGTGTGTATTGAACATTTATGGAGCAACAGATTTTGTATGAAAATAAATCATAAAAGTGGTTTTGTAATATGGGGTGGGAGGGGGGCCTTTTACCCCACAGACACACGGGGTGTCTGCATGGAGCATGGAGCAAAAGACACACAGTATTCATACAAATACTAGCTAAAATAATATGTTTTTAATAATGTCTAACTTAATACTTGTTCAAAACAATCACTTTTTTTTTTTTAGCAAAGTTTGTACTATTTTCTGTTTAGAATTATTTTTTTGTTCAATAAATATGTTGTCATTAAAATATGTTTATACAAATATATTTTAAAAATATAGAAACAAAATAATTTTAAAAGGTAAAGATTCTGGAAGCATTGAAGGAGATCCCGTAAAATTGAATATACAGTAGTAACAATACATTACATTTTATTACATGATACGATTAATATCATATTTTTTTAAATATGAAGGTTTCATTATAAATATGGTGATTAAATGTAAGGAGAACATCCAACTCGATATATAATATTTACCATAATTAACATGATAATAAACAGCTGGCTGATTTTCCATTTGTTGACATGACATGGATTCAGATGGTGAATATCATATATCAAGTTGTGTGTCCACCTTGTGATAATCACCATATTTATAATGAAACCATCATTATACCCCAAATGCATTTTAGCCCAAATACCACACTTTTACATATTCTTCCATTGTTGAAAAAATGTTGCTTTAATTACCTTGAACAAAACTGAAAATCATTAAGAACACCTTTGTCTCAAAATATATATAATAATTTTAGCGATTGTTATTTGCTACTTACATCTACAAGATTTAAACAAACAAACAAACAAACAAACAAACAAACAAAAACATCAAATATTAGATCAAATTAGCACAGAATCGACTTTGCACTGCTGTTCTCGAGGATCAGCCAGATTTCCATGTGCATCTTGAGAAGCGGATGTTTAGGAAAGTGATGCGGCGAGTTTTTGTGCCATCTAGTGGTTTAGAGGGAAATAAAATCAAAGCCTTTTACCCCGTGGAGCCTTTAAAGGATTAGTTCACTTTTAAATACACTTTTCCTGATAAATTTACTCACCTCCATGTCATCCAAGATGTTCATGTCTTTCTTTCGTCAGTCGAAAAGAAATGAAGGTTTTTGAGGAAAACATTCCAAGATTTTTCTCCATATAGTGCATTTCAATGGCTACCAACAGATTGAAGGTCCAAACTGCAGTTTCAGTGCAGCTTCAAGAGCTTTAAACGATACCAGATGAGTAATAAGGGTCTTATCTAGCGAATCGATCGGTCATTTTCGAAGAAAAATACAACCGTTTATGCTTTATAAACAAAATATCGCCTTGAACGTACTTTCCACTTCCGCATTCTTCATAACGCTTACGCTGAATGTCCTACGCCTTCCCTATTCTACTTACGGAACGAACGCGGCTCCAGTTTTGTTTTTTTCCGTAACTTGAATAGGGAACGCGTAGGACATTCAGCGTAAGCGTTATGAAGAATGCGGAAGCGGAAAGTACGTTCAAGGCGATATTTTGTTTATAAAGCATAAACGGTTGTATTTTTCTTCGAACATGACCGATCGATTCGCTAGATAAGACCCTTATTACTCATCTGGTATCGTTTAAAGCCCTTGAAGCCGCACTGAAACTGTAATTTTGACCTTTAATCTGTTGGTAGCCATTGAAGTCCACTATATGGAGAAAAAAATGTTTTCCTCAAAAACCTTCATTTCTTTTCGACTGATGAAAGAAAGACATGAACATCTTGGATGACATGGGGGTGAGTAAATTTATCAGGAAAAGTGTATTTAAAAGTGAACTAATCCTTTAACCCCGTTGTATCCTATATCCTACATATATAAAAGTATATACTATTATATGAATTGATCTATTCATTTAAAATCAAAAGCATAATTATGAGTTGCTATTATTCACACGATGCCTCTCTTCAGGGGCGCATCATTTCAGAAGTGAGGGGGACAGAAATGTTGGGTGTAGGCTAATAGCAGTTTTAATCTGACCTTTGATAGATTTTTTTTTTTTATCTCATCTCTTGCTTTTATTTTGAAATCAATTTGCTTTTAATAAGAAATCAGATACACTGCTGAACAATAACCAATATCTAATATTTTCCCTTATATTTTTATGACAATTTTATGATTGTGCATTAAGTCCTCATAGATTTTATACAGTGTTACACAAATCAATACAAAAAAGATCATAGAATAAGGCAGAAAATACAGTAAATATAAAAAATTGGAAACATTACAATTGTAAATGTCTCTTCTGCTCACCAAGGCTGTATTTATTTAATCAAAAAATGCAGTAAAAACAGTAATATTGTGGAATAGTATTACAATTTAAAACAGATGTTTCTATGTGAATATGTAGTAAAGTGTAATTTATTCCTGTGATCAAAGCTGAATTTTCAGCATCATTACTCCAGTCTTCAGTGTCACATGATCCTTCAGAAATCATTCTAATATGATGATTTGATGTTCAAGAAACACTTGATTATTAATCATTGTTGAAAACAGTTGTGCTGCTTTATATTGTGGAAACCATGATACCATTCAAACCTTTGTGGTAAGATAAAAAAGAGAGATATTAATACTTATTCATTAAGGATGCATTAAATCTATCAAAGTGACAGTGACAATAAATGCAAATAAATGCTGTTCATTGAACTTTCTATTCAGAATCCAGAAAACAAATGTATCATGGTTTCCACAAGCAAATCCTCATATTAGAATATATTCACATAGAAAACAGATATTTTAATTTGTAATAATATTGCGAAATATTACTGTTTTTATTAAATAAATGCAGCCATGGTGAGCATAAGAGACTACTTTCAAAAACATTAAAAAGGTTGTCAATTAGCATTGCATTATTCATGTACTTTATTGTCAATAAATACCTTGAGATTGCTTGAAAAACACACATAAACCATATCTTGTCGCAATCGTGTGTTTGTCTTCACGTTTCATCAGTCAATACGTTTCTGCATTTTATCAAAGAGTAGAACCCAAGAGGCGACACTCTGATACTTTTTTTGCTAACAGCCACTAGATGGCGCTCTGGTAGCGCGACCGCCATTATAGCTGAAAATACTAACTGGACCATAGAATCCTTCACATCTTCACATCCAAATCGGCGAATTTCACTGCCAAATCAGAAGCGCAAAAGAACAGTTTTTTTTTTTTTTTTTTTTTTTTTTTTTTAATTAAGTCATCAGTAAATTGTATGGCTCCACAGTAAATGTTGTATTGTGTTATATAGCCTATGTTTTATTTAACCAGTTGTGGAATCCAACCATTCATTCATCTGAGGTAAAGTTAGCATAGGCCTACTTTAGGCTAGCTACTGAGTATTTCCAATTTATGCAACTTTACACATTTATTAATAGTAAATTAATAATTAATACATTTAAGATCATCATGTTTTCAGCGAACAATTATATTTCAGACCTAGTGGAGTAGTAATAATAGTAGCCTATCACTCCACTATCTGAACTGAAGTATATATTGCAGGCTACGTTTTAATGGATCACGCTACAAACATAACGATCTTATAATAGCCTACATGATGCATTGCTGTGTCCGTTATCGCATAATTCACATGACACTTTTGCTTTAATGGACATTAGACAACACTGCAAAATCAAGCTGTTATATTCATATAGGCTATTTATTGTCCAACATTCCCAGTTTTTCTGATGCATGTTCTTAATTTAATTTCATATGTTGGTAATAATTCAGTGTTTATAAGCCTTTTAAAGAATTTTAACCCAAACTGACTGTAGAGAGCAAAAAGGTTGTGTGAAAAAAGTGGAAGACTTAAAAACAAAGTGTGTAAAATAAACTGTAAAAATATATTCTTTTATTTTATTCAGCTGCTGAATTACTTCTACATAACCGCTTTGGACTTTCTGCGAGAGAGAGCCCTCCGGCTGTTGTCCAGTATGAATGAAACATTTTTTACACGAGAGTGAGCGCTCCCTAATGTTTAGATCGCCTCATTTTATTTAAGAATAAAACGACAGGTCATGCAAAAAGTGCGGGGAACACGTCCCCCTGTCCCCCGCGTCCTCTACGCTCTCGCCTCTCATGTCATTATTTGTCTTGCTCCCGCTGGCTACAAGTGACTGATAGGTTAACTCCTGCTTCTGGTTGTAAACGGCAGCCGATGTCGGGTTTTAGTGGCAGGTATGTTACAGTAGGCTACTCCAGGGATTCACATGGATGACTAACCTGGAATTCTGTCGCAAACCAGGATTTCTTTTTCTTTCTTCCCCCTTTTTTTTCTAACAGTGAAACTAATGTCTGCAGTCAGTGGCGCATTCTAGTCCACTGTAAGGAGTTTATTGGATATTAAAGTCATGGGAATCTGGAAGTTCACGTGCTTTTCGCTTCTTTTGGGGTTTTTCCAGTCGTCATTCTCGGAGTTCACAGGTAACATCTACATCTAAACCCACTCTAACATTCAACACTTACAGACACACAGTAGTCTATCCATTTCGATGCTCATTAAGTCAGGGTTAATCTTTACCTCTTCACACTTGTGTTCATCTCAAATAGCCTATCACTGATTCTTGAGATAAGGGGCAAAACATGTCCTGCACACAAAAGCCCTCTTTATGTTACAGGTAAATATATTCATTGAAATAAAAATGCTTAAAAAGTTACATCTAAAGGAAATCTGGATACTCAGGACATTCATTGCTTTTATTTTAAAACAATTTTGTTTTAAATACATGCTCTATACTCGGGAAATACATGTAATGTAGACTGTCCTCAGCATGAGGTCACAATGTAAAACTGCCAAACAGTGTGGAAAACTGCAAGTGTTTAAAACTTCTATATTATAGTTTAAAACTAACTATATATTTAAATTGAAATGCACAAATCTGTAATATATCAAACATACAAAAGGATGTCTTGAATTATATTTTCCATAAAAAATGGCTATCAAAGTTGTGTCCTCAATTTGTGTCAACTCCATCAGGAATTTTTATAATTCTGAATAAAACAGGCAATGTCATGGTCATCTTTAACTCTGAGGACCCCTTTGCTTTTTCCTGCTCATTGTGGATCTCACAGTAGGACACATAGTCCTGGAAGTTTTATACATAGATATATATTTTTTTATATTTTATACAATATTTTATACAATTTATACAACAATAAATAATAATACTATAACAGGGATATTAAAAATAATGAAACAATGAAATGAAAATAAAATTTGTCTCTTTGGAATGAAATATAAGCTACATATTAGCAATGTATTTCACATTTAACTCTTTCCCTGCTATTGACGAGTTTTCTTTTGTGAGAAAACGCTTCCATGCCATTGACTATTTTTTCCGGCTTTCCATGTTTTCACTGTTATACAGTAGGGGTCCCTATTACACATCTCCTGAACGAGTGCAGTATCTCCAGATAAAAATGCAAAAAAATTTCATGCAACAGAAACACTCAGTGTAGCAGAGCCTTTACGATGAATTAACCGCAATGTTTTAAATCTCAGTTAATCATGAAATTAGTTAATCGCTGCATCCCTATTATTACTGTATATCTGGCCCCAGCTGGACCTTTATCAACAACGTCAGTATTTAACACCATCAGGTATATTTTTTTGTTAATTTTGAATTTGTTTTTCAATTCATTGTGTTAAAATATTAAAACATCAGCTGAACTACATGATATCATGTCTGTTTTACCTAAGAACATTGGTTATATATGTTTAATATTAAAAAGGAGGGTGGAGAATTATGGAATTTAGGAACTGGATTGTTCATAATAACCCTAACCCAAGAAAAATTTTAGAGAATTAATTTTTTCTCACTTAGCTCCTTTACTGAACACCATTATTACATAATCGAAGACTTTACAATGTTGTTGAGTGGATCAAATTAAATTATCATGCATTTTAATGCGTCTGTTGACACAAATTAAGTTCTGAAGTGAATAAATGTACAAAAAAAAAAAAAAAAAAAAAAACACAAATCGGTCAATAGTTGGCGCTAACGAGTTTTACAGCCCTGGAATCATGTGGTGTTTTACACATACACACAATATTCATATCATTTGATAGATCTCCTCATGCTGAACAACCTCAGGAACCGCTGCCGTCAATCAAATCGTTCATTAAATATTCATGATTATGTTTGCGAATTAGTCCTATAGGTTTTCTATCAGAGCCAAACCACTGCAGTACAATTCTCTGGACTAGATCAATAATTATCAAAAAAGTTGAACTTTACCCTTTGGGTTGCTATAACTGGGTCATTTAGTAAATGGGCGTGGCAAAATATACTCAAAAGCATCTTCAAAACCATTAGTCTGATTGAAACAAAACCACCACAGGAAACACAGAACCATAGCTCGTTAACTATATGTCACAGCCCAAATGTCAAAATTTTGATAGGAAGTGGCAAAAAAATCCAAAGTCGCTCATGGGTCATTTTTTATGCTCTAATAAATATAAGTGTCTATAACTTATCAGATATTTTCACCAAATTTGACACACATACAGGTGCTGGTCATATAATTAGAATATCATCAAAAAGTTGATTTATTTCACTAATTCCATTCAAAAAGTGAAACTTGTATATTATATTCATTCATTACACACAGACTGATATATTTCAAATGTTTATTTCTTTTAATTTTGATGATTATAACTGACAACTAAGGAAAATCCCAAATTCAGCATCTCAGAAAATTTGAATATTACTCAAGACCAATACAAAGAAAGGATTTTTAGAAATCTTGGCCAACTGAAAAGTATGAACATGAAAAGTATGAGCATGTACAGCACTCAATACTTAGTTGGGGCTCCTTTTGCCTGAATTACTGCAGCAATGCGGCGTGGCATGGAGTCGATCAGTCTGTGGCACTGCTCAGGTGTTATGAGAGCCCAGGTTGCTCTGATAGTGGCCTTCAGCTCTTCTGCATTGTTGGGTCTGGCATATCGCATCTTCCTCTTCACAATACCCCATAGATTTTCTGTGGGGTTAAGGTCAGGCGAGTTTGCTGGCCAATTAAGAACAGGGATACCATGGTCCTTAAACCAGGTACTGGTAGCTTTGGCACTGTGTGCAGGTGCCAGGTCCTGTTGGAAAATGAAATCTGCATCTCCATAAAGTTGGTCAGCAGCAGGAAGCATGAAGTGCTCTAAAACTTCCTGGTATATGGCTGCGTTGACCTTGGACCGCAGAAAACACAGTGGACAAACACCAGCAGATGACATGGCACCCCAAACCATCACTGACTGTGGAAACTTTACACTGGACCTCAAGCAACGTGGATTGTGTGCCTCTCCTCTCTTCCTCCAGACTCTGGGACCCTGATTTCCAAAGGGAATGCAAAATTTACTTTCATCAGAGAACATAACTTTGGACCACTCAGCAGCAGTCCAGTCCTTTTTGTCTTTAGCTGCTTCTGACGCTGTCTGTTGTTCAAGAGTGGCTTGACACAAGGAATGCGACAGCTGAAACCCATGTCTTGCATACGTCTGTGCGTAGTGGTTCTTGAAGCACTGACTCCAGCTGCAGTCCACTCTTTGTGAATCTCCCCCACATTTTTGAATTGGTTTTGTTTCACAATCCTCTCCAGTGTGCGGTTATCCCTATTGCTTGTACACTTTTTTCTACCACATCTTTTCCTTCCCTTCGCCTCTCTATTAATGTGCTTGGACACAGAGCTCTGTGAACAGCCAGCCTCTTTTATATCTTTTATATAATATATCAGTCTGTGTGTAATGAATGAATATAATATACAAGTGTAACAATATTTTTTTAGCTCAAAAAGGGAAATATTAATAATTAGTCATAACTCGTTATGATTAATTATAAATATTTGAATCAGTTAATCAAATTAACTTAATGTAGCTGAATTAATATTACAATCAATTTGTTCGGCCAGTGAACACTTAGTATTAATTGTCTATCAACTCTTATAGAAAGGATATTTTCTGTGGCCACAGAGTATCGCTTTCTTAGCATGTAGCTGTGATCGAATCGTTATCAGAGACATTGGTTTTATAAGCAGACCAGAATCAACTCGCAAGAGTGTGCACACAAGTTTTAACTACATCACAAACACATAACTAAACTAACAAACACAAACATACCATTCACGCAGTGAGAGAGTGAGAAATGAATTTGAACCAAATCATAACAGGGGAATGAAACAATGGAAAGAGTAAATTAACAATTCCTGGATGAACCATCAGTTTCAATACAATAAAGCACCTTTGTTAAAAGGGGTTCACAGTCTTAATACTAAATTGCCATTTAGTGTTCAAACGATACTTGCAAATGCCTTAGTTGTCTGGATCTGCAGGCTCAGGAGAAAATCCTTGATGGTTTGGTCCGCTGGCGTGGAAGTTGTGATCAATATCTTCGGCGTTGATGAAGAAAATTAAGACAAACTTTGCACTGTTAATTTGACTTTTTTGTGGTCGCTGCAGTTGAAGTGAAATGGAGGCAACAGGAACAGAGCAAAGAACTAGAAGTCCATAAGCACTAAAACTAAACTTAACTGAATGTGATTTTTTGGGGGGTTTTTGAACTCTCCAGACAGTCGACACCTTCAAATCTGACCAATGAGAGGGGTGCAATTCTCTGGCGGGGGATTTCATTTGTTTGAAATTGAGTTCATTTGCCTGGGTTTGTAGGTTTGTGTCCATTTATACTCCGATAAATATAACAAACATACAATGCATTCTATGATTCTATGTGAGTCATTAAACAAGGAGTAATTTGATAGTAAACATCACCTAGATGAAATGCATTATCTCATAGTTCCAACTTTCAGGCATGCCTAACACTATACAACATATGAAAGAACAACATACAAACAGTAATAATAGACACGATGTACTGGGGAAATGCATGTTCATTCATTTAGACGAGGTTGTCAATGAATTAATGGCAAAGAGTCCAGTTTATAGACAATGTCTGGTTCTAGTGGCCTGTCTCCTAAGGGTCTTTGAAATGTGTGTAAAGAGCACATGGTGCAGATGGGGTGATAGCGCTCAGTGGGGGAGCCAGACCTTACGGGGCCTGCATGGGTGATTGCCTTTTACAATTGTGTTTGATTGCTCCAGACGCTACACAAGTTTCACTTTTTGAATGGAATTAGTAAAATAAATCAACTTTTTGATGATATTCTAATTATATTACCAGCACCTGTATGTATGGACACACTCTGAGGACACCCAAAAAATTTGGTGGAGATCGGGCAATGGGTGGTGCTATAACTGTCAAAAAACTATATTTTTCACTATTCTTATAGTGTATGATTGCAGAAAAAAAAAATTATGTATTGAACATTTATGGAGCAACAGATTTTGTGTGAAAATAAATCATAAAAGTGGTTTATTTTGTTTAAACTTTTTTAGAAATGTGTGAGTTGGCAATGTGGGCCAAAAATGAACAAAATACTAAGTGAGCAAACCACATTGTAAAAGCTAGACCCATGATAATCAGACAGGTGTTACCCTGTAGTCAGGGCGAGTTTATAAAAAACAGTTTTATACATTTATATTTGAGATGAATGAGTGTGAAGTGGAAAAGATTAACCCACGACTACTGGGCATCGAAATGGATACCCCACAGACACACGGGGCAAAAGACTCACATTATTGATACAAACACTTAAGCTAAATTAATGTTCTTATGACACAATGAGAACGCCCTTGGGGTGGTGCTGATTGTCTGAACCCGTATAGAATCACACCAATTCATTGGCTGATGGTGCGGGCGCCTCTTCCGTGGCGCCATGTCACTCACTCTTATACAGTGAACACGCCATCTGTTCCTCAGATTTTCTTCTTCAGAAGAAGCGATTTATATGGCCCATGCTAGTCAAGCTGCTTCTGCGACTGCATATAGTGGAACTTGCTTCTTTCTCCTTCCGGTGAAGCATAAAGAGGTCTATGTCGGCATCCAAGCTCCCACCTCTGCGGTTGGCGCTGGCTTGCCCAATCCAGTGATTTGACTGGTTCCTGTTTCAGAGGTTTTTCCCGCCAATCAGGTGTCTCGGGATTCCTAGATGACTAGCTCATTCTGGCTCAATCCAGAGAGTTAGTTTCATCACAGGGACGTCCATCTTCACCACCTTCGGTCTCTTGGTCTCAGGTTTAATGCTCAGTAGAGTGTCTTAACTCCTCAGCAGACCTCTTTCCTGGGTGTCCAACTCGATTCTCTCTCGATGCAGGCCTATCTAGTCCCTGCTCGAGTTTCCAGTCTCCCTGCGTGCTTGGCTCATTTCAGGCTCAGCCATCATGTTGCGGTGGACATATGTTGCAGGCTTCTGGGGCTCATGGCAGCAGCCTCTCCTGTGCTGTCTTGGGATCTCCTTCATATGAGACAATTCCTGTGGTGGATGAAACTCAGGGGCATCCGCCCTTCTTGGTCTATCTTCCGTCCGCCAAGTGTTGCGCGGTTGCCTTTGTGCACTTTGAAGGTAGAGAGACAACCCCTTTTTGCTTCAAGGGGTCAAGATGGGCATAGTCTGCCATCACTAGGTTGTCACGACCTACGCCTCTTTGACTGATTGGGATGCGGTCTTCGAGGGCAGATCAGAGTGTGGCGTTTGGTCGGGTGAGCTTCTCTTGTGGCACATAAATTGCCTGGAGTTGCGAGCCATCTCTCTGGCCCTGGATCACTTCCTTCCTGACCTGATGGGCTGTCATGTCATTGTCAGAACGGACAACATGGCAGTAGTGTCCCATGTAAACTGCCAGGCCTCTTTTGGCCTCAGGACTGGTTTCTTTTGCTAAGAGCAGTTCACGTTCCAAGGGACTTGAACGTAGCAGCAGACTTCCTGCCGAGATAGAAGCTCAGGTCTTGGGAGTGCATGTTGTACTGCCAAACAGTGGCTCAAATTTGGAGCATGTTTGGCGAGTGGGCCTCCTTGCATTGCAGGGCTTGATTTAATAGACAGAGCCGTAGATCACTGACAAGCCACGCAATATCGCGTTCATATCGCAGATGTATCGCCTTCGATAATGAGCGCGATATTGCGTGGCTTGTCAGTGAACTATGGCTCTGTCTGTTAAATGGCGCTCCATTTGAAAGCAGGTGATGGTGATTTAACGGTAATCAGGGAACCGGCTTAACTGACAAAATGCGCGTGACAATCTCATGCGATATATCGCCCAGCCCTAGGTTGTGGGTGTGGCTGATCAGGGGTAATCGCTAGCAACAGTGGCATCTTGTCTTCCTGCTAATGTTCGAGAGACCATTGATAATGCTCATGCACCTTCTACTAGATGGCTTTATTTTTCTAAGAGGAAGGTCTTTGAGTCTTGGTGATGAGGCCTGCACGTCCTATTAGTGTCCCCACCTAGGATTTATCGATTGTTTTGGAGGGACTATTGGAGCCTCCCTTTGAACCCTTGGAGTCTGCTCCGGACAGGATTCTGACTCTCAAGGTGGCGCTTTTGTTAGCGTTGGCCTCTCTCAAGCATGTGGGAGATCTGCAGGCTCTTTCTGTGAGTGAGCCTTGCATGGAGTTTGCCCTGGGTCTTGTGAAGGTGTTTTTGAAACCCAGACCTGGTTTTGTCCCCAAAGTTTTGTCCATGTAATTCCGCTCTAAAGTGGTTGTGCGTCACTCTTTCTGTCCCCCTTCGTTTTCCTCTGCTGAGGAGGAGTGGTTTCATTTGCTTTGCCCTGTTCAGATTTTAAAGGCATATGTAGACCGCTCTGGCCAGTGGCACAAGTTGTCTCAATTGTTTGTATGCTTTGGGGCCAGCTGCAGAGGGCTCGCCACTTTTAAGCAGAGGATCTCTCCATGGATGAGAGACACAATTTCTTTGGCTTATGAGGTGCGGAAGCTTCCTTCACCTCTGGGCGTGAAAGCTCACTCTACTATGAGTATTGTGTCTTCCCAGGCTCTTTTTAAGGGGAGTTCCTTTGTGAGATATTTGTGTGGCGGCAGGTTGGTCCTCTCCGCACACTTTTATCAGGCTTTATAACCTAGAATTAGATGCGGCTCCTGGTTCTGGGTTCCTTCCGTATGAACTGGTCATTTTGGTCTTAGCTGAGTGTGGTCTGGCTAAAGGAAGACTTTGCGTGTGTTGTATATCATTCCCATTGCGCCATAAGCTACACAGCATCAAGTGAACCTATGAAACCTATGTTCTCTGAATAGGGAACGAGACGTTGCATTTGCTGCCAAGCTCCTCTCTCTGTCGAAGGTGCTGCTGCTTCTTTGGGAGAAAATCTGAAGAGCAGATGGTGCGTTCACTGTATAAGAGTGAGTGACGTGGGACCCTCAAATGGACTTGCGCACATGTGGCATCTGTCGTTGCTATGCAACCATGAACTGCGCTCTCCACGGCGACGAGGAAGTTTCAGCAAAGGAAAGCCCCACAGTGATGACATTTGTTATTGTTCTTTAAAGCATTTAGTAAAAAAGAAAGAAAAAAAGCAAAGGATAACCCCAAATGATTTCTATCCCTTGCATTAGCCCTACTACTAGATATATTTATGGAGATGAGAAATAAAAACCCACCCTATACAGCTATGATCAGCTGTTCGACTGAGCTTTCAGAAAAAAAAAAAATGTAAAGATTACAGATTAAAATGTGCAATTAAGTTGCGGTTTATCACGAGTTAACTCATGACAATCATGCAATTAATTGCGATTAAATATTTTAATTGATTGACAGCACTAATATCTATCTATCTATCTATTTTTTTTTTCTTTTCTTGTTATACCTAAAATCTTGATGATTGCTTAATAAAAGTTTGTTTTTTCATCATTTCAGGGGGTGCAGAGCTCAACGTTGCTGTTGAAGAGGGCACAGTCATCTACATTAATACAAGTGCTGGCATAAACACACAGTGTGAAGTTTGTATAAGTCAGGAGTGCCAGTCTTCTGTGATCCTCAGAAATAATACGAGTTTGAAATTCAGCTGTTCACAGCCAGAGGATTTGTTCACCGTGCAGATCATCAGAGATAATGGAGAGCTGTCATGTAATACTTTTACTCCTTACATTTTTCATATAGACAATCATATTTCACTGGTCATTAAGACAAAAAAAAAAAAAAAATGTTTAAATGATATAAATGCAAATTTGCTGAATGTTGATCATAAATGAGAAAGTATTATAATGTTTGCCATTCTATTATTACTCACTATTAAGAATAAAAAAACAAACGCTATAATATTTTTTTATATACAGTTTACTTTAATTGTTTAACAGTCTGAAATCACATACTGGTACTACATTTGAATTTGAATTTGAATTTACTTTGTAACCATTAAAAAAAGAATGTTCTATATAGTATGAAAATGGGTAGTATGAATCAAATTCGGTTGTTACTGTCATGTGACCTACCAGCATCAGTTGTGTCACTTCACTGCCATTCATAAATCCAAACCCAGGGCCTCATGGGATAGTAAAGTGTCCATCGTATGCGCACTTCAGAATCTCGCTGGAAGTAGTTGATCATCCAGGTACTTTTCGCCTACTTTTTTTCCCCAATACTATGTATGCGGACATACTACTATTTTGACATAATATATAGTAGGGAAGTATTCCATTTCAGACGCAGCACATAAACTAATGAAGATGGACAGCTCTGTGTTCTCAGGGTATGTTTACATGACAATGATGTACTACAATCTGAAAAGTTTTTCCTTTGATTTTTTGTTTTTGTTTTTGTTTTTTTTACAGCAAAATACAGATGACAATGAATGTTGTCTAAACGATCCCTGTTAATACAAATCCACGAAAATGAATAAAAACACTGTTATTCATGCCAGGCCGGTAGTTGGCGATGTCACTTTGTAAAGAAATTCCACACGAAAAAATGCACAAAGAAATGCAGACTGAACACCTAATAGGCATGTGCATGATGTCACAGTTTTCACACATTAACATTATTGTAGTTTATATGGAGACAATAATGGTATAGTTTTCAAAAATATGCACTTTGAAACCTGTTTTCGAAAGTTTGCAATTTCAGGCCCACAAATCATGAAATTTCTTAATGAAAGGCCAAAACGCATTAAAAGTTTCACGTTTTTAGGTGTCGTGTAAATGGCTTCTCAGGTGCTGATGTTCTCAGCAAGGTCACAATAAAAGTCCTGCTTCTGACACATTGGCCAAATAGAAAAAATTATCAGCTGATATTTAAAAAAAAAAAAAGCCAAATATAATCAGATATATCAGATGGTCTCTACTTAGTACCATCAAATTACTAAATATCATTGAACAAACATTTATTGCATTGATTTAACTGGGGAAAAAATTATATTTCAGGTAGTGATGGGAAGTTCTTTCGGACAGTTCGTTTCAATGAACCGTTTTTTAAAAAAAAACCCCAAAAAAAACGGTTCACCAGTTCTTTATGTCCTCACATAATGATGTCAGTTCTACTGTATCATCCTGGTAGATGAAAATCAGAAAGATCTAAAGCCCCGGGTATACTTCACTTTCCGCTCCCGGACGCGTCACGCGCGCAGTCACGTCCGCGCGTCTTTCAAAGTATACTACACCACGGATGCGCGCGGATGACCGCGTTCGTCACATGCGCAGTACAGTTTTTTTCTATGCTCTACCAGACATCGGAGAGCAGCACTGAGTCGTGTCATCAACGTGACATTCACTGGGCATGATCGGAGAAGAAAAGAAGTGCATCCTCTCCCATATTTTACTTATCCCCCTCCATGAATTTGCCGCCCTAAATACGTCTTTGTACTCTTTCAAATATGAATTGTACAAATGTGGTTACTTTCTAATCTCTTCGCTGGTCAAGTTCGCTGTCCATTGTCGTGTTTTTCTCTTTTTTCAAGCGTGTTGTTTTTAAACCGGTCTTTTCACACTCTTCTTTGACGGCTGAACACTGTGCTCAATACTGTGCGTGTTGCCACCTAGTGGACTCTTCTATAATGCTTGCGCATGCGCTGTTGCACGCGGACTGTCCGCACAGTCTCGAAATTTGGCCTGCACGCGGCCAGGGTGTGCGGCCAGCCGCGAGCCCTCCGCATGACTAAAATTACGTCATGCGGACGGTGCACGAACGCGGACGGCTGAAGTATACCCGGGGCTTAAGACTCAAGCTTTAAATCACTCATACTCTGTCCTAACCAGACGCGATGCGATAAGATTCCAGCGACGAGCAATTTGACTGCCCACACTAGACGCGACACGACAATGAGAAGCGATAAAATCAATCAAACACCACAGCCAATCAGAAGAGAGTGTGGGCGGGCTCTCTCGGCAAGAGCACAACAGATACAATGAAATGGGACATAGTAAAACTCATGAATATTACACCATTTAAACATTATTTAAAGTACATACGGAGTGACTGAACCAATCTTTGTCATAGAAAACGCTTGCTTGTTCACACTGAGTTGCATCGCATCAGTGTTGTTTTTATTACAACTAAAAAGCTGGGAACACAGAATGATATTTAAACTCACGTTAGACACTTTTAACATTAAATAAAGCACATAAACAGTACCTGATATTATCATTGCCATATTTTGTGTTGCTGTTTCAGCCATGACGTTGTGGAAAAATTGAAACTGTTTCTAAAATAAAATATTCGCGTGTCGCCGTCACGGCTGGTTATGAAAAAAACTTTTTTAACATGGAAAAGATACCTTTTATCACATGTCGCGGCGTCTCGTCGTGTCTGGTTAGGACACAATGTCAGAAATATTCAAATGAAGTCATTTGTAATTATAACTTAAGTTAAATAATAATAATCATCATCACCATCTTGGGTTTATAACATTTACATTTTGCAACAAAAGCACCCAATACAGGCACTGATGCGCAAACATGGATTAATTAATTCATAAACATATTACCAATATGATTTATTTTATTTACATTTTCTGATGTTTCTAAATACTTAAAGGGGTGGTTCATTGCGATTTCACTTTTTTAACTTCAGTTAGTGTGTAATGTTGCTGCTTGAACATAAACAGTATCTGCAAAGTTACAGCGCTGAAAGTTCAATGCAAACGGAGATATTGTCTTTTAAAGTTATGGCAGTTTTATGTCTACAAAAACAACTGGTTTGGACTACAACGAGCTTCTTCCCGGGTTGGTGACATCATAAACCCTGCAAAAAATGCCCCCGGGAACACGCAACAAAGTGGGCCATGTGGCGCAGCATAATGGAAGCGGAAGAGTTGTGTACACCGGACGCGAGCGACGCGTCAAAAGATAATAGAACCCATTATAATAAAAATCAGTGATATTTTCTACACTGGATGCACCGCTGAAGACAGCTTCCATAATCTACACAAGTTTAATGCTGGATTTGCACAAAGGCTTTTACTGAAAGATGAAGCAGTTCCCTCTTTAAAAGCAGAAGCTGCTGTTTATTGGCCCCAAACTGTAAGTACGTTTTATTGTTTGTGCATGTCTTTTGAATGTATAGTTCTGTTGCTATTTTTTGGTTGCATCAAGGACAAAGGATACAAAGAGCAACTTGTTTTTGCTTCGCTAGCCAGTTAGCTAAATTCTAGTGCATACTTCTCCAACAAACGCCAACAAACACCAACAAACTTCTGTGTTCACAGACAAACAGTTGTTCATGCTATAAATTAAACGCTACCTTTACAAAAATGCTACTACTCAGTCATGTATTCGGGTACAGTAAAGCTTTTAATCAGGATAAAACCGTATATTGAAAGCTAACAAACAGCAGTGACAGCATATCTAAACACTTTGACACAAATACAAAATTAAATACCATTCATAAACGTCCTTTAAAAACCATGATTGCAGAGGTTCTGCTTGACCCTCTTCATCTGGATCTGATTCAGGCTCAATTTGATACAGCAATATAGACGCCATTATTTACATTTCCATCGAAGCACACGTAACCGGTAACAACTAAGGGGCGTGGAGTTTCCGGACCCCTTTAAGAAACATGCATTTTGTCCCCCTGACCTGAAAAAAGACACACATGCCCAGTATCTCCAGCTCATCGGTTCTCAGTATGTCAAACGTGTCCTAAAGAAATGGTCAGTTTAGTTTACTGGTTATTATTCGATAACTGATGCAACCAAATCTTGACTCAAACCGCAGTATCAGTGCACTGCCACACCCCAATCTAGTTCCTCTTCTCGAGCTGACGGCTCAGAGCAGCTCAGAGCATCGTGCTTGAGTGGAACCTCCACCCTGTCCCGAGCCCTCGAGGCTGGATGATTGGTTCCTGGGGGCTGCACGCACTGATAGTCAGCACCTAGGGTTGAGAGCCCACTCTACTAGGAGTGTGGCTTTCTCCTGGGCGCTGGCACATGGTGCCTCGCTAACAGACATCTGTAGAGCTGCGGGCTGGGCGACACCAAACACATTTGCGAGATTCTATAATCTTCGTGTAGAGCCTGTGTCCTCTCGGGCACTTGTCCCTTCAGGCCAGTAGTTAGGACCTGCTTGGTGTCATTCGCTTGCTGTGCCATTCCACTCCTCGGACCGTTATTGTCTCAGGTGAGTTCCTCAGTTGGAACCCTGAATTCCTCCAGCACTGTTATGTCTACGCTTGTGTGCATGCTCATTCAGTCAGCCCCTGTGTCAGATTAGGTGCCTCCATGTGTTGCGATCCCCCGCTCTGGGTAATGCCGCATGAGTATTCCATGGTAAGTCTCCTGTGGTAGCATGTGTCTTTCCCTTGGCAAGCCACTCTTGCTGGCTCTGACGTTGAAATATATCCACCCTGCAGGGGTTGGGTTCTTCAGAGATTCTCCATATGTTTACCGCTATGTTGGTTCATATGTGCTTGTAAGACCTCCTTTGAGCAGGCTACCTTTGGCATACTTCCAGCTTGAATATGCTACCCAGTGTATTCTGTGTTAAGTATAGCCCCTTGCACCCTCGCGACGGGGTGCTACCGCTTATGCAGGTCACTGGCAATGGACTTTTGTAAGGGACCCCATTCGTCAGACTGTTCTGACGTAATGTCGAACGTGACCGATTGAAAGGGAATGTCTAGGAGACATTATGTCCCTTTGCCACAATTGCTGTTCCACTGAAATAGCCGGGTCGTTTGGCTCGGCTCCTCAGCAAAGACTTGGCTCCTTATATACCCACACTGAGGGGTGGAGCTCGTGATGCAAATATCACAGACCAAGGTACTCGGCATACCATTGGTTCATTTTGTTAACACTTGAAGGTGGTTGGGCTCTCGGGGGGAGACCCCATTTGTCAGTCTGTTCTGACGTAACGTCTCCGTTCCCTCCTTCAGAGAATGAGGGTTACATACGTAACCTAGACATTACTTGTGGATCAGCGCTGACTCAACACTCTTTTTTTTTCTCCAACTGTTTCACGAGTTCACACTTACAAATAATCAGATAGAGTAAATAGTATGCGTATTTGGCTTGCTATCCGAGGAGAGGTTTCTGAGCTCTGTTTTTTGGCCCAAACCCAAAGTACTCCCCCTGGGCAAAGAGACTGGGTGGTGGAGGAATGCTGAAAACTGTTGCAAAACACAGGTGAGTTGACTGTGTATATATACACACCCTACAAACAAGCCTGCACTAGCCCTGTATGGGCCCACTTAGGGCTAGTGTAAGGGCCCCAGCAGGCTGCTCTCAGGGCCCCCAGCGTAGGTCCCCTGAGAATTTGCTCATTGGCAAATCGTTGGCCCCTTAGCACCCACCCTGCACGGGTAGCCCTCACTAAGCCCCAGGAATCCCTCACTGGGCCCACACAGGGCTCGCACTACTAATCTACAACAATAAATCTGGCAGCACAGGGTGTCACACATTTACCATTAATGAAAATAATGGTTAATGTTCTTTAAAAAAGAAATGGACAATGACTGGCAGGGACGTCTGCCACTCAAATATTCCCTAAATCATACTCTGTAAAATGTAATGAATTTGAATCTGACCACTACATGTTTGAATCATCAATAAGTAAACAACTTCATGGCGCGAGTAGGCTACAGGATGGGAGGGAAAAAAACTGGAAAAAAAAAAAATTGCAATTTTTTTTTTATCACTAAACTACTGTCATAAAAAGTTATAGTTTTGTATATACATAACTCCTGAATAAAAATTAAAATGTGTTTGGACTGATTTAAAAAAAAAGTTTTGAACAAATTTGATTGGTTTGTCGATAGTGAGAGCAAATGCAGGTGATAAGCGGTTTTATTAAGCGAGTCATTGAGTCGTTCATTCACAATTCGTTCAAACGGCCGATTCATCAAGAATGAGACAGATGTTTGTGAATGGGTCATTGAATCTTTGACTCAAACGATTTGTTCAAAAACTGAATCATTCAAAACACGATTGAGTGTTGCTGTGAGATGCGCTATGTTGTGATCTTTGTTTGGATTCATCGGATCTATTTTCGCTGCTAAAATAGACCAAAACAGTCATTATTTCGTCTAAAATGTAAGTGACTTAATATTATTAACTTGTTTGTTGAACTGTCATATCAGTGTCACATTTTCAATCGTGAGGTGATGGTAAATTAAGTGATGGTCAATTGTCAGCTCTCTTGGTCGTCAGGTCGTGTGATGTATGTTGCTGAACTGTATTCAAATGTTATAAATATAAAAACACCACATTTTGCAGTATGTCAGTTTAGTTTATTTGTGTGTGCTGCGCTCATAGACTTTAGAAAACGGCGCTCATTTGTTTGATTTCTCCTCGAGAAGCTGCGCAAGCCTCAAAAGTTTAAGGTCCTTGCACCCTGACTGAGTCCGAAACTGTCGTATTCGTTTTTTCATATTCATCATTTGGTGGCTCTCAAATGTCAAAAACACCCCTCAAAATATTTCCTATGGATGTGAAAAATGCAGAAAATCGAACCATCCGAATTAATTTTTATGACGGACGGAAGTTACAGAGGCTGCAAACGTATAAAACGTGAGGTTGTATATATATATGAACGAATAAACTAGTAAGAATGTAGGCTACAGTTAAAGCTTTCCTTTAGTTTTTGTGAAATGCTCACACGCACGCACGCAGCCACGCACACACAAACATGTTTAAATACATTTATGCTGTTAATAAATAAATAACAATAAATTGTTGTAACAGCAATACCTCCAAGTTTTGTTTTTCACTGTAAAAATTTCATGATTTGCCAATGCAAAGAGAGTACCGCCACCTTTTTCCCCCACTTCAAGCACTGATTATATCACAAAGAAATCATCCTGGCGACTTTTTTTTTTTTTGTCAAAAGCGACAAATCCAGCGACTTTTACTGGTGTTTTTGGAGACTTTTGTGGTGTTTGGAGACTCGAAAGCACGAATCACTCTGCAGTTAGGCCTACTGCAGTTAGCCCCTCTCCTGTCCAAAAGCACTCACAGGCGGTCAGTCTCTCAGTAGCCTCACGCAGCAGTCAGAGCAGAGAGGAGACACACACCCCTCCGCGTCCAGGCTGCAAATGAATCGCGCATGCGCATGGCCACTGCCGTTCCCGCCCTGGCTTACAGAGCGGGGTGTAAATGTAAATGTTCACTCACTCTCACACAAAAATAAATCACTGCATTTAAATTGACTCATGACATAGCTCTCCATTCACTCTAGTCTAGTCTCTTGCCAAGTTTGCTTGTGCCAGCTCTCGCTAGTCTGTTATCAATCTCGATTTACATAGGCATTTACTACAAAACCCCAACAGTCTTTTTAAAACTAAACCCACAAACATTCTTTTTAAAGATTAGATAAAATCTCAGCCCTAGCCAGTATTTTTTTTTTTTAACTGCTAGGCAGTAGCTACACTTAGCTAAAACTACCCATGTGACTAAGACACACACACACACACACACACACTGACGAGGACTACAATCGTTAAGTATTAAAATAAAATCTGAATTGTCTGCAAAATAATTATTTTGTTAGTTTAATTAAAGATCGTGCCTAAGTCCCGACTGATTAGCCCCTGATACGTCTCTCAACATAGCCACACACACAGTTACATATTGCCTAAACTTTATTGAAAACACATAACAAAAATGGAGAAATTTCTTGTGAGGACCAACAAGCCAAACGATGCACCACCAGCTGCAAAAAAGCTTCGAAGGTACGATGAAGCATACCTGCAGTTTGGGTTTACAGTCACGGCTGATCTGAGACCTCAGTGTGTCGTGTGTGCCGAGGTGCTGGCAAACGACAGTATGAAGCCCTGCAAATTAAAAAGGCACCTCGAAACAAAGCATGCTGGCATTAATAATAAACCGGCTGAATATTTTAAAAGAAAGCTTGATGGCCTCCATCAGCAACAGGCAACCATTTCAGTGCACAGCACTGTGTCTAAACAGTGTTTGGAGGCATTGTATGTAGTGGCCAAAAGAATCGGTAAACTGGGTAAACCGCATACAATCGCCGAGACTCTCATTTTGCCGGCAGCACAAGACATGTGCAGAATAATGATAGGCGATAGTGCAGCAGCCAAACTCGGTGCAATACCCCTGTCCAATGACACAGTCGCTAGGAGAATTGTAGACATGTCCAATGATATCAGAGAGCAACTGATAGAGTTCGTAAAAAAGAGTCTTTACTACGCGCTGCAGCTGGACGAATCCACTGATATTGCTGGGCAGGCACAGCTCCTCACCTATGTCAGGTATCTGCGGGACAAGGCGATTGAGGAGGATGTCCTGTTTTGCCGGCCTCTTCAGTCGCACACTACAGGAGAAGCCATTTTCAATGTCCTTGATATTTTTATCCGTGAAAATGGTTTGGCTTGGGACCAATGCGTTGGCCTATGCATGGATGGTGCGCAGGCAATGACGGGGCGTGAGCGTGGCCTAGCTGCTCGCGTTCAGCAAGTAGCTCCACTTGTGAAATGGACACATTGCATGGTCCATTGCGAAGCACTAGCTGCTAAAAAAATGACGGTTCTCTTTGACTCCGTGCTGAACCAATCCGTGAAAATGATAAATCTCATCAAATCACGGCCGCTAAACTCTCACTCTTTTGCGTGGGTTCGAGTTCCGTTTGTGTGCACAGCAAACGAGCTATCAATTGATATGCAGGAACAGCTTATTGAGCTGAAGAGTGACAGTAGACTGAAGGAACTCTTTAGCTCCTGCCCTCTTTCGTCATTCTGGGCAGCATTGATGCAGGAATACCCTCAACTCTGTGACGTTGCCTTGAAGATTCTCCTTCCTTTCGCGTCGACATATTTGTGTGAGGCAGGATTCTCAAAAATGACTGCACTCAAAACGAAATACCGCAATCGAAACCCAACTGCAGTGAACCAGCTTTGGGGGGGCCCAGCTTGCAAAAGGTTGAGAACCCCTGCTCTACAGGATTCAGTTTTTTCGAGTATGGCCTGTATTACGTCAAAAGAGAGTAGAATTCCTTGTCTAGGCACTTCTCCCTGATAAGCTCACATCACCCAGAGCAAGAGCAAGATCACGCCCATCAACGCGCTACGTTAGGGATACGGAAGCAGAGAGATTTTTCAACAGTGTCCCAATTCGGGGGCTGAATACATCATCAAGGCAGTCTCATTTAAGAAAAGTAACCGTTAGATTGCAACGTAAGAAAGAAATTACAGTATATTACATCTCACAATGAATATCAGTCAATTTTATTACGGTTACTTTTCTTAAATATGACATCCTTGATGAAGTATTCAGCCTTCAAATGTGACGTCCAGAGGACGAAGCCTCCGAAATGAGACACAGCTCCTGTCACCGAAAGAGTGTGTTTTTGGGTGTGAGGGAAATATTACCTTTTTCAGTTTCCCAAAGAACCCAGCGTTAAGGGAACAGAGAATGAAGTTTGTTTTTCAGAGGAAGCAACGGAATTGTGCACGTATGCCGGTTTGTTCCTGGGAATTCGGTGATGAATACTTTGTAAACAAGTCCCAGTGGTACAACACTGGGACTTGTTTACGTTTGTGTTGTGCGTAATTTTACTCTTATTCTTAGACTTAAGAATAAGTATGATCAGGGGTGGAAATGGGGGGTAACGCGGGGGGACGGCGTCCCCGGAGTGAATTTCAAGGGGGGGGGGGGACGCTCCAGTTCAAATTGGTTGAATTTTTTTATTGAAATGAAGGGATTTCTGTATTTATTCACTCAATAGCCTACGAAAATGAAACCGATTCAGCGCAAAAACATAACACAATTGTCACGATTACCGTCAGTTCCTGGACTCCAATTCCCATAATCCTCCTTGCCAGTCACATGCACACACTCCACACCAAACACTAATTGCTACATACAGCTGAAGCTCATTATCTGGACTATTTAAGACTCACACACACACCACCTCATTGCGAAGTCTTGTTTCACCCTGTGTACAATTCCGAGCCTTAACATCCTGTCTGCCTGTCTGTTACCGATCCTGTCTGTTTACCCGTTTACGATTCTCTGCTGCATACCTTTGGACTGTGTATTGTTTCCTGAATTGTGAATGATATCTGCCTGCCTCGATCTACTGCCTATATCCTGACCACGATTCTGCCTGTCCCTTGCTGTTCCTGTTTGTTCCTGTTTGACCAGTGATGGGAATAACGGCGTTATAAATAAACGGCGTTACTAACGCCGTTACTTTTTTCAGTAACGAGTAATCAAATTAATTACTTTTTCTCCCGTTGCAACGCCGTTACCGTTACTGACAAAAAAAATGCCGCGTTACTATAATTGAGCTCACTGAAGCGGTTTTCATCCGAGTAGGCTCTCTCTCTCAGCCATAGGACCTGCAAAGTTTTTTTCTCTGGTGTGTGCTGCGGTTAGTCATTCACAAATATAATTTTAAACTGATAATAAAGTATGATGCGCTGTGTGTGTGTCTGTCAGAGCATGCACGCGAAGCGCAAGCTCAAACCAGAATACCCTTTTTGATGCTTGATCGAAAATATGTGAAATGAGTTTTTTTCTAGTCGACTAGTAGTTGTTCATTTAAGCTATTAGTTGACTAATTAATTTCTTAAATACTGGAGAGAATAAACCATAATAAGGAGCGTTTACATAATAAAGGCTATAGCACTCAAGGGCACGCATAATTGCCATAAAGAACCGGCAAAAGTAATGATTATGAGTGTGACAAAAACAGCAAGGAGACATTTTAATTGTTTATTAATAAAGTAATGTTTTCTGAATCAGTGTCGGCTGCAAAGATGAAGTTGACATTGCTGATTCTCATTGCTGATCATCTGCTCATATGGACGCGCCTAGAGAGATAATGCACATTTCATTCGGATTAGGCTATATAATCAGAGTAGCCTCTTTCTTTTCGTGTTTAATTACTTCATTTTCGTTAAAGTAGATATTTCAAGCATTCTATAGATATATTTCTCATGTCTGCGAGGCAAGCAGCCTCTGAGTTTCGGTTCATTTAGCCTCAGTTCACGCACCAGTGATCGCGCCCACGCCTCCATGTCATGATTTTACTGTCTGCTATATTTGCTTGTTATATATTAAATCCAAGCAATTGGTTGATGAAACATTGATTAAAATTAAGATATAATTTTTACAAAACGAAATTCACTTTAAAGAAAGGCTTTCTACAAAGCAAAACTTAATGAATTGGTCAAAATCATATCTGACCCACTCCATGTCTCCCGATATATTTGCGCATCTTCTGATGCATCTTACTCATGCTGTTCACTTTTCATAATCGAATAAATGGATTTAAAACATAACATAGGACTATTTAAACATAAATATGAAACTACGTTTTCTTTAATGGCTACCAACACAGTACAGAGAAGTTTCATGTCATGAGCAAGAGCGGATCATGAGTCAGGAGTCGCATCAAGAATAATTTATTCTTAGACTTATATGTAATATTGGGGGCATTCAATTTATTTGGCATATTTTTATTTATTTATTTATTTTTTTAAGTAACGCAATAGTTACTTTCCCTGGTAATTAGTTACTTTTATAATGATGTAACTCAGTTACTAACTCCGTTACTATTTGTGAGAAGTAACTAGTAACTATAACTAATTACTTTTTTAAAGTAATGTGCCCAACACTGTGTTTGACCCTGCCTGTACGACCACGCTCACTTTTAATAAAGCTTGCAAATGGATCCCTGCCTGAGTCCTGTTTCGTTACAGCAATAAAATTGCATGATTAATCATAAAAAGATCGCAATCTGGATTCAAACACCCACACGATCTTACTCATTGCTCGAAGTGGGCCGGCACACACCGGCACTTCCATATTTTAATCTGTAGTGTACCCACGCTTTGTATTGCATACCGGCACTTCTCACATGTTGCCGGTATCGTTACTCTAACCACCACACAGAAACATAGAATCGGGCTATTAATTAACTGTATAAATCGCGTGTTCAGAGCTTTTATAAGCATGAGTGGCGCACTGCGCGCGAATCACCGCAGACGCGTGATACAATTTGCACAAGCCGTTTCTATGATAAAATGTAAAACCCATTTGAATTCTATTGAGAATGTAGTAAAACGCTATGGAGAAAGTCAAACATGATCTAAGACAGCCACTAAAAAGACTGATGAAAAGAGGGGAAAACATGATGAAGCTTTTTAAACTTTTCATGACCACCTTTACTAGAATTTATCACATTCTATTGTATTGTGGTACATTTTAACTAACTTGTTATAGTCCTTGTGAACTGGAAGTTGCAAATGACTTTTCTCCAGTGTTGTGAAGCATTTCCAAGTGAAACGGAATATTGAATAGAGGGCAGAGTTTTACTTTAGCACTCCTCCTCTCCATCTCTCGCGCATAGTAGACTAACGGTTGGAGGGGAGTGGTTTAAGCGTTTTCAACCCAAGCTGTCAAACTGATGTCATTAGAGAAGGGGTACCGTTGCAGAGGGGAGGAGCATTTTCAGATTTTTATTAAATATTACGAAGCCAAACTATTTTTTTGTGTGGATTTACACGCACGGATGAATTGCTCACCACAAAACTAGCAATTTGAGTTACCAAAATAAATAAGGTCAATTTTGATTTCATGTCTACTTTAAAGAATTTATAATAATCTATTAAGGGAATAGATTTTAAAAATAAAGAGAAAAAAGTTAACATTGCCCTAAGCATGCAATGAGGAGCCATCAATGGTCTAGCTGTAATTATAAGTGCCAAGACTAGGTCTTAGCTCCTAAATTATTTAGAAGAGCTGCAGAGGTCTCAATTTTCTGTTTATGTAATCTGTATGAAAAGAGAGACATGTCAGACATCCGTGAGTCAGCTCAATATCCACTAATTCGGCCACTCCCACGGAGCGAGTGCTATACTATATATGCTTTTAACCTAAAGGCCTATATGAAATGCCATAGAGGTAACATGAATGTTCAGATGCTTTGCATCACAGAAATACATTATATTTTACGGTATATTCAAATAGACAACAACTTATTTTAAATTGTAATAATATTTCACAGTATTGCTGTTTTTTTCTGTATTTTTGATACAAAGCATGATCAACTTGAGACTTCTTTTAAAAACATTATAATAGTAATGCATCCATTCTTTTGACTGGTACTGTAATTTAAACTATAATAGGCCTATACAAAATTTCTTCACATGATGTGCAATTATACATGCACGCATGAGATCACAAAAATCATGTTTTCTGTCAAGAGTGGACATTATATTAGTGTTAATATAGCTGATATGAGCCTGTTATCAGAGGGTTTCTCTCATATAGCCTACCTGCCTGAAAGGGCTCATTATGCGGGTCATTATGCAGGTCATTATGTGGGTCTTTGTCTTCTCAGGTGTGTGACTTGACAAAAAGTGTCTTACAAAATTTAAATCAATATATTGTTTTATATGAATAAGTAGGAAGGATAATTTTTAATAATTTTGAAGCAAAAACTCTAGTCTACATCCTCCAATACCCAGAAGTCTTGTGAGCACATATTTAATATTTGTTTTTTGGCCTTATTTCAGTGACTTAAATTTTTTTGTTTTTTCAATCACCACACATAAACGTTATTCCTTCAAAAATACAAACATGTACATACATGTTGCTCACATATTATGGTAGTCTAGTTCGTGCTGAATACAGTGTAATGACACTTTTTCCATTAATATGTTTATGAACAACTGAAAAAAGGCATGTCAAAACTTCTCCAGGGCCCCAAATCAAAATATTGGCCGATACCAAGCTCATGTACACATACTCGTAAAAATACCACCAAAGACCGATATCTCACTGGCGGCAGCAGCAGAAACAATGACAGCCTCACAGGTGTGGAAATACTTCAAAATTAATGATGAAAACACACACATTGCGAGCTGCATGCTTTCAATCACAATTCGTTATTGATTAGTGAAGGCGGGATAGGCCAGAAGCACTCTCTCTTTCTTGCCCGCGATCCCACTTCTCTCAGACAGCACGCAATCAGTTTTCCTCACGCCTGAATCTGTCAAATGCACACATAGTTGTCAAAATGTCCATCGTGTGGAGTATCTCACGTAAATACTGCCGGTTATGGCTTAAGTGGACGTAAACATTTGGGTGAAAAGTATCCATGGTATGTGTCAGTATCCATTGATTCGGTCTTAAAGGGACCATAGCCTATATTTGTCATTAATGTTAAAGTCCCCCTGTAGTCAATTCTTTTATCCCTTAAAACTCATCTTTGATCACCAAATGACATATTAAAAAAAAAAAAAAAATCAAGTGAAAAAATGTCTTCATGCCTTAAAATAGCTTGAATGTAACTCTACACCCTTGCCTCATTTAATATACACGGATCAATTAATATGCAAATTAGCCCTGCCTCCACTCGCTCACGCCAGCTCTGAGAGTCTACTGTTGCTATAGTGATGAGCAATTTGTTGTTTGTGTTGTGGATATTTAAGAAAAAATCTTGCTTTGCTTCGTATATTCAGTTTAATTTTTGATGCTTAAATTGTGTTTTAAATTATGCTTTGGTAAAAAAACCTTTGCAAAATGGTCTGAATCCACTTGCATTTATTTGGACTGCTCTCTCACTGAATCACCTGAAGTGATTTCTCAGTAAAACAGACCGTATCGAGAGAACAAGCAGCTGTTTTCCTCTGTGAACATGAGCTAAATGAATGAATGACAATTTCATTTTCAGATTTAAAAAAAACATTCAGATGAAATCCTGCAGGCGCCCGTGCCTTCTCCGTACATGAAATAAATGCACATCCTTGAATGAGCACGAACTTCCAGCGTATTTGTAACTTGAACTTATCAGGTAGGCTAATATATATATGATTCCAAGGCGATATTGATACACTTCCGGGTCGAGAACGCTGTGCGCGTCTGTGCTGCTGCTTCGCACCTGGACTGTTTGTTTGTATGTTTTTGCTACGTTTTTTCACTGTTTTGTTCGGATTATTTTTGTCAGTATTGGATTACTCAATTTCTCACTGCTGATCTTTAAACTGGACTATTGTCATTTTCAAACTCCTGTTGTCCGTGAGCTTGCCGCCGCCGGGCTGCTGCGAGCCCTCTACCCGCTAACGTCCCCACCACGTTCGGCTCTTCTGTTGGGTGAGTCACCGCTCTCTCAGTCGGTTGCGCTGTTCGTTTAATCGCTTGCTATCTGGGTGTGTTATCTCCTATTTAGTTTGCTGTTTTTGGTGAAGTGGCGTTCAGGGTCTGGCTAACGTGGTTTTTGCCTGTGATCGGCTTGCATTTGCTTAGTACTAACATGCCTCGGGCAAAACTTTTTTCTTTTTCTTTTTTCTTCTCTTATCTGTCTCATTTTTTTCACTTCCAAAATGGATATTGGATATTTACCATTGCAGCTAAGGGCCTTGAACTGCCACCCGCATCTCGATTCTGTGACGTATGAATGCTGCCGGAGTCTAGGGATTCTCCGGTGCCCTCGATACATACACCGCTCGCGGCGTGTCTTCAGGAGTACCTATTGCTCTAAGCCTGATACCCCCTCCGTGCATTTGGACTAATCATAGATCGTCGTCCATGCCCAGACAAGTACCCGCCGGCAATACTACACATCGCTCTTTAATTTATCTCACTGATGCCCAACAACGTACCGCTAACTTGAATTCCCTGCATCGTCATTTTGCGCTTCTGAACTGTCGATCAATATCGGACAAAGCCCCTTATCTCAATGAAATTATCACTGACAATAAGCTTGACATTTTTCTTCTCACTGAAACTTGGCAAGTTCCGGATCATTTTCTGCAGCTGAATCTTCTCGCACCTGAAGGATATCAATATCTGTCCAGACCTCGTCTGCATAGTAAAGGGGGTGGTCTCGCTGTCATTTACCGGGACAATCTCCGTCTCACGCAACTTCATTTTCATGATACCAATTCATTTGAATATATGGTATTAAAAGCTGACTCTCTTATAATTATCCTGCTGTATCGTCCTCCTAAAGCCCTGTCCAACTTTTTTTCTGAACTCAGTGAACTGTTAACCCTTGCCTGTTCATTGTCATTTCCCATTCTCCTGCTTGGTGACTTCAATATTCATGTCGATACTGTTTGCTCTAACACTAATCAATTAATGTCTGTTTTTGAATGTTTTAATCTGACTCAGCATGTTCATTTTCCTACCCATACTCATGGTCATATCCTTGATCTGATATGTACATCAAGGGTTGATATCTGTTCCATCTCTTCTTCTGACACTGGTATCTCTGATCACAAACGTCTTGATTTTAGCTTAAGTCTGCCTATGTGTAAGAAATGCCTTAAAACTGTTATTTCATACCGCAATCTGAAAGCTATTGATACTGCATCATTCTGTACCTCTATTGTTTCTTCAAACCTCTCAGATGTCTTTGATATTTCTTCTCCCTCCATGATATTATCTAACTATCACTCCATAATTTCTGAAATCTTACAGCAGCATGCTCCTATTAAGACCAGAAGTGTCCCTTCCACACACTCTTCTCCTTGGTATACCCCTGAGCTCCGTATTCTCAAAGCTACTGGTAGACGGCTTGAGCGTCTCTATAGAAAAAACGGTATTTAACCTTTCTTGATCATCTCAAAATATACAAATCTGCTCTTATCTCAGCTCGCTCTAGTTTTGTCTCTGCCACAATTAATAAATCAAGTAACAGGCCAAAAGCATTATTCAATACAATAAATAAGCTCACTAAACCTCCACCTCAAGATTCCCTAGCTTCTAATGAGCTTTGCTGTTCTTTTCTGGACTGTTTGCTTGAAAAGACAGATGCCGTCCACCAATGCTTCTCTACTGATACAAAGCTCAACTATCCACCAAATCTATCCAGTCAAACTCTGTCTTGTTTTTCTTTGACAACCCCATCTTCTGTCTCTAAGTTAATCTTGAAATCCAACTCTTCTTCCTGTCAACTTGATCCTGCTCCTACTTCTCTCCTGAAACTTTGTCATTCTTCCATCTCTGCACCTATCTCTCACTTCATCAATACATCTCTTACCTCTGCTTCATTTCCTCTGCCACTCAAAACTGCTGCAGTTACCCCTGTTCTCAAGAAACCCAGCCTCGACCCCTCTGTTCTATCTAATTACCGTCCTATTTCAAATTTACCCTTCATAGCAAAATTACTGGAAAGCACTGTTGCCTCCCAACTCCAGTCTTTTCTAGTTGAAAATAATCTCTTTGATCCCTTTCAATCTGGTTTTCGCCCCCTCCATAGTACCGAAACTACGCTTGTAAAGGTTGTGAATGATCTACTGCTTTCTGCTGATTCTGGTTTTCTGTCTATACTTCTGCTACTTGATCTCAGCTCTGCATTTGACACCGTCTCCCATGAATTACTTGTTTCTCGTCTCTCTGATTTGGGTATTTCTGGTTCTGCTCTTTCTTGGTTTTCTTCCTATCTCAGTTAAGGATTTTCGATCACCGACTGTCCCCCTGAAGAGAGGTATTCCCCAGGGATCTGTTCTCGGGCCGTTATTATTCATAATTTACATCATACCACTTGGTCAGATTTTACAACGTCACGGTCTTAACTATCATTTTTACGCTGATGACATTCAATTATACTCAATCTGCACTACTCTACCTCCCCAAACAGACAAAATCTCTGCTTGTGTTAAAGAAATAAAAAATTGGCTTAATTCAAATTTTCTAAAACTCAACATGGACAAAACTGAGATTATTTTCATTGGAACTCCCTCACTTACTAGCCATATTTCTACAAATCTCACCTGTGAAATAGATGGTTCTCATATCAAAACATCCAATACTGTTAAAAATTTAGGTGTAATCATTGACTCCACCCTTTCCTTTCAGTCTCATATTTCTTCTATAACCAAATCTGCATTCTTTCACCTACATCGCATTGCCCAACTCCGTCCCTTCATCAGTACCAAAGACGCTGAAACTGTCATCCATGCATTTGTCTCATCACGCCTTGATTACTGTAATGCCCTCTTCATTGGTCTACCTGCCAGCTCCATCTCCAGATTACAATACATTCAAAACTCTGCTGCTAGAATACTCACCCATACCAAGCGCTCTGCTCACATCACCCCAATTTTGTATGATCTCCACTGGATTCCAGTTGCCTACCGTATTAAATTCAAAATTCTTCTGCTCACTTTTAAATCTTTGCATGGTTTGGCTCCCCCTTATCTCTGTAATATGCTCATCCCCTATACTCCAACTCGCTCACTACGTTCCTCTGACTCTGGCCTTCTCGTTGTCCCTCGGCATCGCCTCTCTTCAATGGGGGGCAGATCATTCAGTGTTATTGCACCCAAACTCTGGAATTCTCTCCCACGCTCACTCTGTTGTGTCAATAATATCTCTGATTTTAAATCATTACTCAAAACTCACCTATTTTCTGAATGTTATACCCCTGATTTGATTAATTGATTACTCTGCATTATTACTATTATTTCTCTGAATGTTATGTCTCTTAAGTCCTGTTTTGTAATTTTGTACTTGACTCTATTTTTCTGTATACTTCCATTATTGTTTCTCATCATTGTCTACTTGTATTATCTTTTCCCTGTTAATTGTTCACTGTAAAGCGTCCTTGAGCTCTGGAAAGGCGCTATATAAATAAAACTTATTATTATTATTATTATTATTATTATGGTTTGATCCATTCCAGAGGTGGGCAAAATCAGAATTGATTTTGGACTGAATAGCTCTCTCAGAACTTGACGTGTGATTCCACACAGACTGAATATGCACATGAATCACGGTCACACGCACACACTCAGAGCAATATTGTTTTAGCT
Organism: Megalobrama amblycephala; assembly: GCF_018812025.1. NCBI lineage: Eukaryota > Metazoa > Chordata > Actinopteri > Cypriniformes > Xenocyprididae > Megalobrama > Megalobrama amblycephala. Next base: position 4,208,383 of record NC_063056.1, read on the forward strand.
ATGTTTTATAGTATTCAAATATTTCAAGACAAAAACATGAACTTTATTGGCTTTACTTTGTCAGCCGTCACTTTACTTTGGCGCTAAAATAAACAGTAGGTAAATAAACCTACTGTATCTGAAAAATAAGTTTATTTAATTTGTATCTCTATAGTATTTGTTGTATTTTTTGTGATTTGTTTGTAAATTTCTTTTTATATAACAACAATAATATATATTGGTAATTATGCCCTTTGAAGGTTATTGGACATTGAAATTTTTGTTCTTTAAAGCTGCAGTCCGCAACTTTTTTTGGTTAAAAATTATCCAAAATCAATATTTGAGCAAGTACATAACCAGCCAGTGTTCAAAACTATCTAATTATCTTGTCTCAATTCACAACAGTAAGCTTTTAATAATGTTTTATAATAAGAGCGACATGGCGGATTTCCGCGGGAAATTTGAGCATGCAGCAGTTCCTCTGTGCGTCATTACATCACGTCCGTAAACAAAAAGAAGGAGTCCCGTCGAGAGGCTAGTCGTTTTATCACGTGAGGATGCTGCCGGTAGCGGCACATTTATAGCCTTTTCTCACAGCAGCTGAAATAATTAAAATTTGATGGCAGATTGTAAACCAAAAAGGTCCAAATGACAATCATCAGTGACAATTGGCGGTTCACTCGTAGTCAAAAAGCAAAAGACTTTGGACTGTAGAGTGACTACAGAAATTGAAATCTACAGGTAACGCTAATACACACTAATACACATAGTCACGCAATGCTGATGTTGTTAACATTAACAATTTGAGAACAATATACAGTAATAATAATTTGCACGGTTGGCGGTTCACTCGTAGTCAAAAAGCAAAAGACTTTGGACTGTGGAGTGACTACAGAAATTGAAATCTACAGGTAACGCTAATACACACTAATACACATAGTCACGCAATGCTGATGTTGTTAACATTAACAATTTGAGAACAATATACAGTAATAATAATTTGCACGGTTTGGCATGATCCGAGCTAAGCGATTGTTAGATTTTAATCATCACTGGCAGCATGATTTATTGTAGGCCTAATGTTTTTTTTCTCAGTTGGTCAAAACAAAAGTGGCAGACATGTTACTTGTTCAGATTATATTTTCCAGTGAAAATTCTTATATTGGTCATACTTTCAAGACATAGAATCTGTGATTCTGAAGTACAGTATCCACACCAGTGCGGTGACTGACAGCAAACATTAGATTCATCCGTGCTGACGAGCTGTGCTGATGCACAACGCACATACAGATAACTGTTCCGCATATGACTGCAATTGCAGGTTTCAAACAAGAGATGGCGACAAAGAGGAAAAATCGCGGACTGCAGCTTTAAGTTTGTTACAAGCACATAAAAATTATTAATTTTTTCATTAGAGTAATAATAAAGAAGCTGTCCTACATTCATTAGTCTTACTGTGTTGTGTTTGGAAAACTCCAACATAAAAAAAAGAGAGAGAGAGAAATGAATAACTATATAGGCATCGGTATTGGTGAGCACTAGAAAAAAAGTATTAGTACTCGTACTTGAACCTTAAAAATGGTAGCAGTGCATCCCTAATATTTATAGATGTCTTGACACCACAGCTAACAGCAATTGCTAACAGCTAACATATGTATATATAGTATATATATGCATATATAGGTCTCCACTCATGCTGATTGGATAATGTTGATATCTGACTGCTGGTTGGAATGATGTGATTAGTTAGATCATTTTAATGTGTTTCTAAAACATAATTTAGAATGATTCATTTGGTGAACTTTTGACCAGGAGGAGTATGAGTGTGACCCGTAAATGAGGGGCACCAGAGGGTTAAATTAACACTGTGCACTTGTTGACTTAATAAATCTGCTGGGTCTTTCTCTGACATAACACATTTGTTCAACAGTAGATACAAGCAAATCCAAAGAACATCATGTCTTTCAAAAGTTCAATCGGACCTTCACCTGGATTCTGAAGTCTTCTGTAATGGCAGTCTATTTGCTTGTCCGTAGTCCTGGTTTACGGCAGATTCAGCCTACAGACAGCTGCCCAGACAAACACGTTTACACGATCACATCGAAGAATGTCAGTGTTGGGAGGTTTTGTCAGAATGGAACCATTACAGGAGTCAATGTGATTAATGATGGAAAATTGTCTTTGGAAGTGACTGGAGGTCAACCTGTGGACATGAACGATTTTGGTGTAATCCATGGATTTGACGAATACAGTAAGTGCAATGGAAAGCTTATATAATTAAGCAAAAATTGTCTAAACAAAATTGCCATATGTGAATTGTTCAACTTTCTTTATTTTACAGGCCTGGCTGTTATTGATGTTTGTCTCCCAGAGAAGAGTTCAATCCTGGATTTCTTTACCCCAAACCCTTTTCCTGAAAATGCAGCGATAGAGTGGAATTTCGACGTGCCCCATGAGTACTACATAGATTTCCACATTATAAGCTACACTGTTCCAACATGCCTCCAACCTGAAAAAATCCCAAAAATGAGGTACAATCGGAGGAACAAGAAGTTTCTGTTAAAACCACTGGATGTAACCCAGCCATTGGCAGAGAATGGATACATTACCCTCTCCATAAAGAACTGCAACATGTCCAGGTCAGATCCTCCATTGGAAGACCTAATGGTGCACTTTCAAATCTCTGCCAGGGAGAGAACAACGGGTATGTGACATTTTTTTTATGCAAGATATTAATAAATAATATCAAAATAAAAGGGATCATAAAAATTGCATTCTATTTTTATGTAGTGAATAGTCTGTCCTGAATAAGCTGTTTCACACAACAGATGTTTACACAGAGTCCACATTTCAAAATATTAACTGAATTTACACAAATTATCCAGTTCAAAAGTTTACACACCCTTGATTCTTGATACTGTGTTTCATTACCCGAATGATCAAGTCAGGTCACTGTTATATAGCGCTGTTTCAAACAGCTTGACAACAGGACAATGATGCATTTTGGCTGTTGTTCAGCTGAAGTTGTTCAGGTTCAGTGTTGATTTAGATCATCTAATTAGATAATTTCATCTAGGGTTGTACAATTAATCGAATTTCTATTCGTGATTACGATTACGGATGCCACGATTTCATAATCGTTCAAAGACACAATTACAAGAAAAAATATCTACTTACAATATTCTGTGTGTTTAGAGCAGGTTATGTTGTGAGAGGCAAATCAAGACTACTTCAGAATGTAAAAGGTCTGGCCCAGCACAAAGGAGCTAGTTACCAATGACGTAGGTGTACACTGATATGTCAGCAGCCATATCACCCTGTAGCCCAAGACTGGTTGCCCACTGAAGCTAAGCAGGGCTGAGCCTGGTTAGTACCTGGATGGGAGACCTCCTGGGAAAACTAGGTTGCTGCTGAAAGAGGTGTTAGTGAGGCCAGCAGGGGGTGCTCACCCTGTGGTCTGTGTGGGTCCTAACACCCCAGTATTGTGATGGGGACACTGTACTGTCAAAAAGCACCGTCCTTCGGATGAGACGTTAAACCAAGGTCCCGACTCTCGGTGGTCATTAAAAATCCCAGGATGTCCTTCAAAAAGAGTAGGGGTGTAACCCAGACATCCTGGCCAAATTTGCCCATTGGCCTCTGACCATCATGGCCTCCTAATCATCCCCATACACTGATTGGCTTCATCACTCTGTCTCCTCTCCACCAATAAGCTGGTGTGTGGTGGGCGTTCTGGCGCAAAATGGCTGCCGTCGCATCATCCAGGTGGATGCTGCACATTGGTGGTGGTTGAGGAGATTCCCCCTTCAATATGTAAAGCGCTTTGAGTGCCCAGAAAAGCGCTATATAAATGTAAGGAATTATTATTATTATTTTATGTCAAACGCATGTGAAATGCCAGCACCCGCCATTTTTAAAAAGCAGTGTACACAGCCTATATATTTACTCCATGAACTAACTAACTCTACAAACATGAAAAACAGTGATTGGACCTCTCAACCTTACGCTATGGAGAAAATCCAGCGTGACTGAGCAGACCAAGTGAAACATGATTATGTATTTCTGCTAACCCTTACAAAACATATGTTTATTTAAGTGTGCTATTAGTATACTTCTTTTAAACTAAAAATATGAAAGTATACTTTGTCTACTTTTTATATACTTCTCAGAAATATACTTCACAGTATGTACTTCTCAGAAATATGCTGAAAATTCAACGTGATCTCATGAATACGTGTATTTTTATGTAAAGTGTGGTACCACATGTACATTTACTTACGTTTTCATACACACAAAAACGTACAACACTGACGTATTTATAGCACTAAAACATAAAAATACATACGTATTAACAGCGAAAATCATGTAACATAAAGTGTGAATGTATATGAATTCCCATGTATTAATATTAAAATCGTGGCTTTAATGATTTAAATCTGTTGTATTCAATTGTCATATCAATACACGTTTTTAGTCAAATTTATTGAAAGCAGTTTACTCATCTACTTAAAAGGTTAGTTCACCCAAAAATGAAAATTATGTCATTAATGACTCACCCTCATGTCGTTCCAAACCCGTAAGACTTTTGTTCATCTTCAGAACACAGTTTAAGATATTTTAGATTTAGTCCAAGAGCTTTCTGTCCCTCCATTGAAAATGTATGTACGGTAGACTGTCCATGTCCAGAAAGGTAATAAAAACATCATCAAAGTAGTCCATGTGACATCAGTGGGTTAGTTAGAAGTTTTTGAAGCATTGAACATACATTTTGGTCCAGAAATAACAAAAACTACGACTTTATTCAGCATTGTCTTCTGTTCCGGGTCTGTTGTCAATCCGCGTTCACGACTCCGCAGTGACGCTGCTCTTAGTTCTTCGTCCGTGTATTCGGGTTCAAATAAATATAGCTGAGCAAAAAAAAGTCTTCCTCTGTGTCGAAATCCTTAGACATGTTTGCGAAGGTTGTTTTGTTTACAGCGTGCGTCTCCCTCAGACTGTAAACGAAGCTCGGGCGCACTAGATAACACGTCAACAGCGTCACTGTCCGGAGCAGAAGGGGGCGGTAATGCACCAATAAGCTGGATGCCAACCGCCGTAAAACAGGAAAGAAGAAGAAGAAGAAGAAGCGGAGTCGTGAACGCGGATTGACAACAGACCCGGAAGAGAAGACAATGCTGAATAAAGTCGTAGTTTTTGTTATTTTTGGACCAAAATGTATTTTCGATGCTTCAACTAAAACAAAAACTAACCCACTGATGTCACATGGACTACTTTGATGATGTTTTTATTACCTTTCTGGACATGGACAGTATACCGTACATACATTTTCAATGGAGGGACAGAAAGCTCTCGGACTAAATCTAAAATATCTTAAACTGTGTTCCGAAGATGAACGGAGGTCTTACGGGTTTGGAAAGACATGAGGGTGAGTCATTAATGACACAATTTTCATTTTTGGGTGAACTAACCCTTTAAGAGCTCGCTCAGGTACTGGGGAGCTAAACCATTTAGTGCTTTGTAAGTAATTAGCAAGATTTTAAAATCTATACGATGTTTAACAGGAAGCCAATGCAGTGTTGACAGAACTGGGCTAATATGGTCATACTTCCTAGTTCTAGTAAGAACTCTAGCTGCTGCATTTTGTACGAGCTGTAGTTTATTTATCAGGCGAGCAGAACAACCACCCAGTAAAGCGTTACAGTAATCTAGTGCCATAATTACGTCAATATTGTACGTTTTAGCACCTTTCTAAAATGTACAAAAATGTACATTTTGTATCTTTGAAAGTTACGTATTACTAATTACATATTAACAATGAGACCAGGCTGGAAAATTGCACTTAAGTATACTTGACTTATACTGACAGAAAAGTCTAAGTATATTTGGCCTATACTTAAACTCAATCTTTCATCGAGATATACTTGAAAGTATAGATAAGTATTCTAAGTATACTTGGCTTGTAGTTGTTTACTCTTTTGATTGAGTAGCCTATTAAATGCTTTTTCATATAGTTTTACACACAGTCTTATAAACTAATATATACATTTAATATTTAGTATATAAATACATAATAAAATGTACTACTAATATTAAAATAGTACTCTACTAGTATACTCATAAGTTCACTTGCAGTACAAATGAGAAAAGTATTGAACTAGTTGTGCACTTAAAATTTACTACTGTTGCATAGTACACTTAAACGTATACTTTTATATACTAAAAGTGAGCCAATTTAGTCCCAATCGGTATTAAAATAGTACACTTACACGTTTACTACTAGTAAATTGATATTAGTATACTTACTACCTGAGGTATACTTAAAAATATACTTAAACATTACTTAAAAATACTTAATAAAATGAACTTGAAGTATACTTCTTCGTAAGGGAAGCAAGCGACATTGGGCATCAACCACATGGCAAAAGCTAATACTTTTTCATATAGTCTACTTTCTTTGTATAACATTCTATCTAATAAAGTATTAAAAATGTATAGTTGACATTTGAGGTTTAATGCTAAAGACAAACAATAAAAAAATTCAGGAAGAGTGCTTTTCCAGCATCTTCTGCATTTTTGAATCCTTTCTAACAGTGACTGCATGATTTTGAGATCCATCTTTTCACACTGAGAACTTTCATACACAACTATTTTAAAAAGGTGAAAACATTTAATGATGCTCCAGACAGCAAAACAACCTCTGTGAAAATTCCAGCACAAATACCTTACTGTTTTTTTTTGTTTTTGTTTTTTTGGCAAACTCAACTGTGATTGCTGATGTTGTAATTAACCTAATGCTTCTCCTCGTTAGTTTTTGACCTACCTGAGCCTCCGTTTGCACACCAATCTTTGGCATGCTTTCATATGGATGGTAGGCTATCTGATGAAAACAATAACATTTATAAAACTAATTAATCCAGCCAAACTTGTGAAGTTGACTTAAATAGGGTGTCATCAAAACTGGTAAACTGTACATTAAATACAAATAAATCCATTCTACCTACACTATTAATGATTTAAACAAGTGCTCAAGGTCTCTTGTATGTTTATATATATATATATATATATATATATATATATATATATATATATATATATATACAGAGAATGATATAACCCATTTTTATTCTACAACCTTTTTCAGGTAAAATGGATCTTTCCCCAAACATTTTTTTTTTATAGATTTTTTTTCTTCTTCTTCAAAATGTAAAAGAATATCATTATAAAAACAGAAACACTGGATTGTGTTAATGATGATGATGATGATGTTTCATGTTCAGCTCTGGGTTCTTTTTTAAAAAAAAGTTTTGGAACCAGTAATAGCCTGCTTTGTTTTTTGTTTTTGTTTCAAGAAAACCTTTTCATATTCAAAAGCTATATTATTTTTGCACATCTCTCTGAAATAAGGTCCTTCACAGATGGCTCTGGATGTAGTCATGCCTCTGGCAGAAAACCATTTCTGTCACTCAACAGCTCCTTTCACTCATTTTTCAAGGGTGGATTTTGAAACATTCCATGCCCTGGGCAAAAAACAAAGTATAGGTTCCTGTCCTGCCTCAACTCTTCCCCTGTACTTTTTGATGACCCTTACATTCTTTCTTCACTCCACTGATTATACCTCTCTCTTCTGTTAGACTGATGAAATGAAATCACAGACATCGAGACAAAAATTGTCTCAAAACATCATTTTGAAAAATAGTCAAAAGAATCAGAATCCTTGCGCAAACACAAGGAATTTGTTGTGGTTTTTCAGGAGCTCTGAGTACATACATGCATACAAGATAAGCAGCTGGACATGACGAGACAATATACAGCAATATTTGCCTACTGTTTACGATCAAAAATAAATACATTGTTAAACGACGGACATTCATTTCCAGGAATGCACTTCTGACCTGTTTGGACTTTTCATATTTTAATGCCATTTACGTTATTCGTCACACAATGCACAAAGAAGCATTAATGTAGCCTATAGTTTTCAGCATGTCAGATAAGAGTGAATGTTTGTGTATCCTATCTGTTGTCAGGATTTCTTCAGTAATTTCACAATCATTTGAAAATTCAATAAACTCAAAATATCATTCTCAAATTTACTCTAAACATGGCAAAACCGGCAACTTTCATATTCAAGTAGCCTAGCCTATGTCTAAAATATATAAATGTTCACATGCATTATTTTATAGACTGGCAATCAAAACAGATGGCCGGACATTGTCCTTCAGGATCTTTTGGTAGACAGCAGAATTCATGGTTCCATTTATCACAACAATTCTTCCAGGTCCTGAAGCAGCAAAACAGACCCAGACCCACTACCACCACCATATGTTACTGTTGGTATGATGTTCTTTTTCTGAAATGCTGTGTTACTTTTACGCCAGACGTAATGGGACGCACACCTTCCAAAAAGTTCAACTTTTGTCTTGTCAGTCCACAGAGTATTTCCCCAAAAGTCTTGGGGATCATCAAGATGTTTTCTGGCAAAACTGAGATGAGCCTTTATGTTCTTTTTGCTCAGCAGTGGTTTTTGTCTTGGAACTCTGTAATGCAGGCTATCTCTTTCTTATGGTGGAGTCATGAACACTGAACTTAACTGAGGCAAGTGAGGCCTGCAGTTCTTTGGATGTTGTTTTGGGGTCTTTTGTGATCTCTTGGATGAGTCGTCGCTGCTCTCTTAGGGTAATTTTGGTCAGCCGGCCACTCCTGGAGGTTCACCACTGTTCCATGTTTTCTCACTGTGGTTTGCTGGAGTCCCAAAGCTTTAGAAATGGCTTCATAACCTTTTGCAGACTGATAGATCTCAGTTACTTTCTTTCTCATTTGTTCCTGAATTTCTTTGGATCTCAACATGATGTGTAGCTTTTGAGGATCTTTTGGTCTACTTCACTTTGTCAGGCAGGTCCTATTTAAGTTATTTCTTGATTGCGAACAAGTGTGGCAGTAATCAGGCCCGGGTGTGGCTAGAGAAACTGAACTCAGGTGTGATAAACCACAGTTAAGTTATGTTTGAACACTTTTTCATACAGGACCATGTGGGTTTGGATTTTGTTTTCCCTTCATAATAAAAACCTTCATTTAAAAACTGCATGTTGTGTTTACTTGTGTTATCTTTGATTCATATTTAAATTTGTTTGATGATCTGAAACATTAAAGTGTGACAAACATGCAAAAAAAAATAGGAAGGGGACAAGCACTTTTTCACACCACTGTTGCTGCTGTTTTCTATGTGGATTTATTGTAAAATATTTATTCCTGTGATCAAAGCTGAATTTTCAGCATCATTACTCCAGTCTTCAGTCATGTAATCCTTCAGAAATCATTCTAATACACTGCATTTTTCATAAACATAAGAATTTTTACACTCTTTTCCACAATTGGAGCACATTCCGCACATTTTAGAGTGGCCTTTTATTGTCGCCAGCCTAAGGCACACCTGTGTTATAATCATGCTGTCTAATTAGCATCTTGATATGCCACATCTGTGAGGTGGATGGATTATCTCGGCAAAGGAAAAGTACTCACTAACACAGATTTAGACAGATTTGTGAACAATATTTGAGAGAAAATAGGCCTTTTGTGTTTATAGAAAAAGTCTTAGATCTTTGAGTTCAGCTCATGAAAAATGGGGGCAAAACAAAAAAAGTGTTACGTTTATAATTTTGTTCAGTGTATGTGTCACAGTTCCCTTGTCTCCTTGACTCCATTTCCCATGATCCTCTTGTCTCCACACCTGCACTCACTTCCCTCGTCATCTCCCCATCATCACGGATTACCTGCACCTGTTCCTGATCATCATCACTCCCTATATAATGGACTCACTCCCTTCACTCCTTGTCTGTCCTGAATGTTAGTTTATGTGTGTAATGGTTGTTACTCTCCTTCATTTGATTAAATACTCTGCTTTGTGGATATCCGTATACATCTCATCTCTCCAGCACCATACACCTGTAACAGAAGGACAGACCTCTACCGACAGGACATCCACAAAGAATGGATTAATTCTTTATCTCCGAGGCTCCTGCTTCTCCCATGCCTCCCACGCTTTTTTCCGCTGCTGATTGCCTCATAGGGCTCCTGCAGGATGGTCGTTCGTTGTCGAAGAGGTTCCGAATATTCCGTGCTTATCTCGTCCAGTCCCCCCAGAAACACGGGCAGCCTGGCCAGTTCGTCAGTCTCCATCTTCCTCCACATACCCCTCCAGTGAGCTTTTCCCCTGCGTCCTACCTGATCCACAACCCTCTGTTGGGTCCGGGCGTTCCAAGAGGAGGAAGAGGAGGAAGGCCAAGCAGCCCAAACCTCCAATACAGCCTGCTGCCTTGCAACCAAAGCCTCCTGAGTTTTCTGCCTCCGAGCAGCCAAAAATGCCAACCATTGAGGAGGACTGGTTAATAGACTTCTGGACCGAAGCTGCTCCAAGTCCCCTCGACTATGCTCCTGCCCTCGCTGAATCCACTCCATGGTTCTACGAGCCCGCTCCATGCACCGCCGCCGCCGAGCCCGCTCCATGCACCGCCGCCGCCAAGCCCGCTCCATACTCCGCCGAGCCAGCATCTCCAGTCTCCGCTGAACCTGTATTTCCAGTCTCCGCCGAGCTGGCTCCAACTGCTGCTGCCGCCCACGAGCCCACTCCAGCCCACACATCAACTCCATTCCTTGGACTCCTTAAGCTTCTCCTGAGCCCCCTTAAGTATTTTTTTTTTGGGGGGGGGGGGGGCTAATACCAGTGGGAGGGGAACTTGTGGGGGCGGGGTTTCAGCAACTCCTGACCCGCCGTGGCCGTCCAAGGCCCCTGACCCGCCATGGCTTCCCATGGCCCCTGACCCGCCATGGCGGCTTGGACTCATGGATCCGCCCTGGAGACCTCCGTCCCTGTCCGCTGCTCTCCTTGCACCTGCATGAGGTCTCCAGGGCGCCCACCCCCTCCCGGTAGGCGTGACCTCGCGCGGTAGATGGAGCAACCCTTGAAATGGAAAAGGCTTCTTTGAATATGAGACTGGAAACCTGGAATGTGACTTAGCTGCAAATTATGCTAAAATCAAGGTCCTGGAAGACTTTGAAACAACAGCAAGCCCAAATCTACAAGTTCAATCTGCTAATTCCCAGCAATCTTATGGACCTAAGGATGAAATGAATGAGTATCTTGAAAAGTATGGCACTGAGACATCAATGCCACAGGATCAGACATCACCAGGACCGTCGCCATCATTTGGATTTGTTCAACTTGGAGCTATCCCAAAAACTCCATTGCAAAGAATGCTTCATCCTCCACAACTCAACCAAGCTGTACAAAGAAAGTCCAATGTTGAGGATGTAACATTAACATCTGATAACCCTGCTACTACTTCACAAAATCCTTCTGCTAGCTGCACAGATACAGGGCTTAGAAAAATGAATCTTTCGAATATGGTGCGGAGGCAAAATGACATTGCTGAACTTTTGGTTTTGCAGCAAAAACACACTTTACTCCCTTCTAGAGAGATTCCAGTGTTCAACGGAGACCCATTAAATTTTAGTTCTTTCATGCAAGCCTTTAAACACTGCATAGAAGATAGACTGCATAGAAGACTTACAATAGTAGGGATAGACTTTACTGTCTGGAACAATTTACGTCTGGCCAATCAAAGGAGCTTGTCCAAGCTGCTTGCACATGGATGCTAGAAGGGGTTATGCTGAAGCTAAGAAGCTCCTCAAATGTCATTTTGGTGATGAAGTGAAAATCACCAGTGCTTATATGGAAAAGGCCCTGAGTTGGAATAATATCAAGGCTGATGATGGAGAGGCTCTTAATGCTTATGCCCTTTACTTGAGAAGCTGTTGCAATGCTGCTGAAGACCTCCCTAACATGTTTGATCTTGATTTACTTTCCAATCTCAAGCAAATTATATCCAAGCTTCCATATAAATTACGTGAAAAGTGGAGAAGCACAGTATGTGACATTCTTGGAAGAACACACAGTAGAGCTAAATTTCAGGATGTGGTTGCTTTTATTGAAAAACATAGGAAATATTGAAAATGCTTCAAGATCCTCTCTTTGACAATATTCTAGATTCTACTTCTGCAACCAAGAGTGTTAAGGCTGAGACAGGCTTTCATCCTTTCAAGTCTGGGAGTAGGAAAAGCTTTGCTACTTCCATATCATCACTGATATCCAGTACAAAAGAAATAAAGTGTGCTGAGGCTACCGGTGTTGCATTACAGGCCCCCTGTTTGTTCTGTTCTGGCAATCATGCATTGGAAACATGTAGTCGGATAGCACTAAAGCCCCATGGAGAGCTAAAGGGGTATATAAGCAAAATGTGTAGAAAGTGTCTGGATTGTAAGACTTGTCACAGAAGGCACCCAACAATACTCCATGTCGAAAGCATGCCCTCCAAACAGCAATATACTTCCCAAAAGGATAAAGGTGGCAGTAACTTAATTACGATTACCATTGTGTCAGCAGAACAGAAAGAAGTTGGTTCTTTAGACCAGGGGTTCTCATCCTTTTGCAAGCTGCCCCCCCCCCCCCATTTTTTACAAAAAAAAAAAAAAAAATCTGATTAAACCTTGAGATTTGAAGTATTAGATATTTGCAACACTACAATGACACTAATAATTCTTAATTTCTGATCTGATACAAACCTTTACATTCAATCGCATTTGGTCCCATTTATTTTTGATCACAGTGCATACACATACAAACTTTAAGTCCAAAAGTGTGCACGTTTGGAGAAATACACGTTTACCTCAGATTTCATTAGATAGAATGTAAGCCGGGCCGTATGCAGGGTTTCATAATTACCGAGGTCAGAAAATGTAGTTTGCTAGGGGGGTATACGGGGACATGCTCCCCCGAGAAAATTTAGATTTTCTTAGTGTACATATGTGCATTTTTAAGACGTTTTAAGGCCAACAATAGCTTTAAAACCATGTCAACAAATACATGCATGCACAGTTTTGAGGCAGCTTTAATCGCATGTTTGGTAATTTCATGACTTAACTTACAACAGAACAATGGACGGTGCATGCTCGTAGTTTCTTTTGCGCTTTATTTAAGCTATAATAAAGTAATTATGCAGCGTGCGCCAGCGCATTTGCACATGCAATTCTTCAGTGCGCGCCACGAGCACAGTATAACGGATGATTGAACAGTCATGTTAATTTTTCTGAGTTTTACCGACATAGCCTGACAACATCTCATCTGACCGCAGTTCACTGTTGTTCAACTGCCTTGTCGTCACCTGCACCTTTCCCGCGCTCGTTTGACTTGCGCCTGGCGCTGAGGCGAAGCCGGAATGCACGTCTGAAAAGTGTCCCGTTTGTTGTGGTCGTAAAAGAGACAGTTCTATATAAACACAGCGTTTTACTTGGCAATGTTTTAAAAACAGATTTTTATTTTTGGTATTTTATATGCTCTGTTGGTGGTTTGTGGAGTAACATCACCAGAAGGGGTCCCCCTACAAATCGCACCCTGTATATATATATATATAAAAACTAAATACGACCTCACGTTTTATACGTTTGCAGCCTCTGAAACTTCCGTCCGTCATAAAAATTAATTCGGATGGTTCGATTTTCTGCATTTTTCGCATCAGTAGCAAATATTTTGAGGGGTGTTTTTGACAATTGAGAGCCACCAAATGACGAATATGAAAAAACGAATACGACAGTTTCGGACTCAGTCAGGGTGCAAGGACCTTAAACTTTTGAGGCTTGCGCAGCTTCTCGAGGAGAAATCAAACAAATGAGCACCGTTTTCTAAAGTCTATGAGCGCAGCACACACAAATAAACTAAATTGACATACTGCAGTTAAATTTCAAAATGTGGTGTTTTATATTTATAACATTTGAATACAGTTCGGCAACATACATCACACGACCTGACGACCAAGAGAGCTGACAATTGACCATCACTTAATTTACCATCACCTCGCGATTGAAAATGTGACACTGATATGACAGTTCAACAAACAAGTTAATAATATTAAATCACTTACATTTTAGACAAAATAATGACTGTTTTGGTCTATTTTAGCAGCGAAAATAGATCCGATGAATCCAAACAAAGATCACAATATAGCGCATCTCACAGCAACACTCAACCGTGTTTTGAATGATTCAGTGTTTTGAACAAATCGTTTGAGTCAAAGATTCAATGACCCATTCACAAACATCTGTCTCATTCTTGATGAATCAACCGTTTGAACGAATCGTGAATGAACAACTCAATGACTCGCTTAATAAAACCGCTTATCACCTGCATTTGCGCTCACTCTCGACAAACTTTTTATTCAGGAGTTATGTATATACAAAACTATAACTTTTTATGACAGTAGTTTAGTGATAAAAACATTTGCAATTTTTTTTTTTTTTTCCCAGGTTTTTTTTCCTCCCATCCTGTAGCCTACTCGTGCCCCCCCGATTGAGAACCACTGCTTTAGACTATAAACTTGCTATTTTTCCAGTGAATAATCCAAATCCGCTCCATACTCCAAACTTATGTTTTTCTTGATCCCGGAAGTTCTGCTACTTTCGTTACAGAAAACCTGATGGAAAAACTGTATGTAAGAGGAAGAAGAACAGATGTTCAACTTCGACTTCCATTCCGTCAAGAGGAGGTTTACCTGCCTAATAAGAAGGATAGCCGACCAGCGAGCTATTACCCTTATGAAGAGATTCCAAAGAGGATGACAGGTTTTTACTGATTATAAGGAATTCATGGGTGACCTCTTGGAAAACAGGCATGCTGAAAAGGTGCCACTTGATCAACTGTCAGGAAAATTCGGAAGAGTATTGTACATACCCCATCACAGCGTGTGCCACAAGAGGAAAAAGAAAATTAGGGTTGTGTTTGATTGTGGGTTCTCATTTCAAGGCACATCCCTAAAAAATAAAGAGCTTCTACAGGGCCCTGATCTTTCAAACAGTCTCCTTGGAGTTATCCTTCGATTCCTTCAAGAACCTGTGGCAGTCATGGCAGATATCGAAGGAATGTTTCATCAGGTTAAAGTTACACCTGAGGATGCTGACCTTCTGTGGTCCTTATGGTGGCCTAACGGTGACACTAGCCAACTATTGGGAGAGCATCGGATGTTGGTTCACCTCTTCGGCGCCATCTCTTTACCTAGTGCAAACTATGCACTCAAGAAAACAGCAGAGGACAATGAGGGCAGCGTTGGTAAAGAGGTTCTTAGTACCATCCGAAGGAACTTCTATGTTGACGACTGCCTAACTTCCCTACCCAATGAGGATGCAGCCATTGCCATGATTCAAGACTTGAGAGCTGTCTGTGCCACCGGCGGATTCAGATTGACAAACTGGACAAGTAATAGTCATTCGATTTTAGCTTCAATTCCAGTAGAGGAGAAAGCCAAAGAGGGGAAGGAGCTGGATCTCGATATAGATACACTCCCTGTGGAGAGAGCTCTCGGAATTCAGTGGAGCACTGAAACAGACTCCTTTTTCTTCAAGAACAACTTAAAGGAGCAGCAGCCCACCAAGAGGACTATTCTTTCCACTGTGAAATCTATCTATGATTCGATTGGGTTTCTTGCCCCATTGATTCTTCCCGCAAAAAGTTCCAACAGGAACTTCGCAAAGTCATCTGTGGTCGGGATGACAAGATTCCAGACAAGCTATCGAAATACTGGAAGGAATGGCTTGAGAGTTGAAATCCGATGGCTCAGTGAGGCCTGCATAGGGAGCAATGACATTTCCTCTCTCAAGATCCATTAATGTACTAAAAACATATCTAAATCAGTTCATGTGAGTACAGTGGTTCAATATTAATATTATAAAGCGACGAGAATATTTTTGGCTGATTCATTGTGCTCCGAAGCTTCCTGAAGCAGTGTTTTGAAATTGGCCATCACTAAATAAGTCGTTATTTTTATTTTTCTTTTTTTTTGGCACACCAAAAATATTCTCGTCGTAATTAGCTGGGGGTTTTGTTAGTTAGCTCAGACTGGATGGAGCCCACTTCATTTATGGTCCCAGATTGTTGATTTAGGGTCTAGAGTGTTGAGTTGGGTTTTTGTGTGGAATTATGTTTAAACAAATCATCTGAAAGATTCATTTGTCTGGTTCACTGTCAAATCCTACAACTCAGCAGAAAATATATACATCAATAATTAATCGTACTTACAGGCTGTTATTTTGAGGAGCACGTCTGTACTGTCCCATCTTTGATGGATAAACATTTTGTAAATCCTATTTAGACCTCATGGAGAAACAAGAAGCAATCAATGAAAATGTTATTCTGCTGTTGTGTTGCTGTGGTCATTTTAAGCACTGACTCTTCACAATCTCATACTTTGGAAGTGTTTACAAAGAAAATTTGCTTTTAGCGTCTTCTCTACTACCAGATACAGAGTACGAGGACAGGTCAAAGCAAACGTTGTTCGTGGGCAGCTGATGAACACCATAGCGTACTCATAAAAGAATGAATGAAAACCAAACATGGGTAAAACAACCACAAATACCACACAAAATTAAATAGATCATTGTTTAAAATTCATCATTCATTATATTCAGTTTCAGCTTTTGCACAATTTTCTTCAATGTGAAAATTTCTTGATAAATTAATAAACAATTCTCGAGCCTTTCATTTTCTCGGTTGTTTGAAAATTGGAATTTTCTGATTCTGATTTTCTGACACTTGAACCCATAGTGTACTACAAGTGGTATCTAAATAATTTTTTTAAAATATGAAAAATATAAAAATTTCAAAACTTCCACTACACACCAGCTTATTGCTGGAGAGAAGACATTATCAGGATTGGTCAATAACAATGTTCACTTTTGGCCTGTGTAACACGAGTGAAAAATCTTGTTGGTCAAATAAAAATAATTTAAACTTAAACTTTTTTTTGATCTATTTATTAAGTGAATGTATAATAATTGGGATAACACACAGACAGGTCGGTTAGGACTGGATGAGTTCACTATTTCTTGACACTTCATCTCTTTTCTCATAAAATTATTCATTATGCCTTATTTCATATAATGTTTATTTGATATCTATTTTATCTTATTCTTACCACTTTTGCAGTGCAGTGCAAAGGGAATCTGCCTGAGAACCAAACGCTACAAATACGTGTGATGAAAAAGGATCCCAAGTCCCCCTGTGTGTTGAAACGTAATGAAATGGATTTGGACGCAATGGACACAGTCACCATAGCTTCAGGAGACTATTATGACATTGAATCCTTTGACTGTAACAAGGATGAACTAGAGTTGACTGTCAACCAGACCAGAGGTACTCAACTGTGTGGTATGATCTATGCTTTAAATAAGACAATATCCTAAATGTTTTGAGCTTTTTTCACTGTGTAAAATGCTCCGGTGTTTCCAGGTCACTATTAGGTTCACCAGTAAAATCTATATTTATCTTAACTTCTATTATTTAAGCAGGTCTGGTACATGACTTTGGGTGAAAAATATTATTAGTAGGAATTCCCTAAAACTTCTCGGTTTGGTTTATTTTTGTGTCTTAGTGTGGAGATTATCTAAGCCAAATATAAATAATAATGGGGAGGATACAAACAAATGGGTTAATTCTTCTCTGCAGTACTGAAAGAACCAGAGGGAAATATAAATATGTTCTAAGACCCAAAGTCATAAAAATAATGATGAACATAAATGTGAATCTTGACCATATGGTGGTGCTTTAGAGTTTGACTCTTTTACTTAGGTACTTTTTTGACCCTCCTCAATCAGTTTGCCAAATGTCACAACTTTCCTTCAAATGGAAGTTGCACACGAAGAAGAAGAAGAAAAATTTAAAGAAAACAATAGGGTTAAGGCCTGACCACATAAAGGAAGATAACTATAAAGTTTCAATAATTGTTCTAATTGTAAGACCTCACCACAAATATATCGATAACGAGGGAATAGGGCTGCTAGAATATGGCAAAAATCATAATCACGACTATTTTGGTATATACTGAAAATACTGAAATCACAATTATTTAACACGATTATTGGTGGGTGATAAGATCAAAGTCTTATTTCATGATATGAGTAATTTTAAATGTCAGTGAAATTTCACAATAATTCATACTTCAAAAACTAATACTAGGTTAATGTCAGTAAAAAGTCCTCAAAACAGCTAGAGAAGACAAGTAAACAGTCAACAATAAAATAATAACAAAGAAACTAATAATAAACAAAACTGACAAAAAAATAGAACAGAACAAAAATACAAATGAAATAAACAGTGCTTTACATTTTTTCAGGAAGATGTACTAACAGTGATATTCAGATAAATAATACCCAAGAGAAATATAATAAAGTAATCAAATGTAAAATAACTGCTGTATACATATAGACTAATCCTTATTTAAAACTACAAAAGTTATTCATTCAAGAGCAGTGAGTGATTTTATGTGCCTTTTCTTGTTAGATTAACAATAGTCTCGTGTAGCCAGACCTTCAGACTGACGGCAGAAGGTCTGGACTCTATTGCAGCTTTCATTGGCCAAGGACTGCCCAAGAAGATGTTTGACTGACATGTAACGCAACCAATCACAGTTCGTTTTGTTCTGTGTCAGGTTTAGGAGCATAAAAAATGAAAGTCAATGTCTCTACAATAACAGACCAGCGTGCATCTAAGAAATTATTCATTCAAGAACGTTGTGCAAGTTTACTACAACAATGAAGCCGCAAACTTCACATACTTTTGAAAAATGTGATCCTGGTAAGCGTTCATTGTCACAGTTGTAAACATGGGGGTTTGGCATCATGAAAATTGTTTCCAGGCAGACCGTTAAAGAATGTGACACACATATCTTCCAGACATCCTGTAGAATTCAACCAGGTGAAAACTTTGAAACTCTTGAAATGTTTCCAGTTAAGTGTGCCATATGCATCAGATGTTCAGCCAATGGTCCGTGGGCATGAAGTCTGAGGCTGAGACTAGATTAACAATGACTGCAGCAGTCATTAATGTTGGCTGCTGTCACTTTAAGACAGTACCCCTGTAAGTGACTGCGTTTAGGGGGGTACTTGCCAAAACGGCATTTCGATATATTTATGTGTAGGTTATTTGATCATTTAGGCACATATCTGGACCCCGTCTTGGAGCCGAGCACAGGTGGCCGCCTAGAGAACAGTGTCTCTTTCATGGCTTAATGAGCTTCTGTCAGGACCTCTATCATCAAATATGAATGATAATTGCATAGAGTTTGTACTGGCGGTATGGTTCTGTTCTGGGCATGAATCTTATCCATGCTAGGCTGCATGGATGCGCAGGGAGAGCAGCAATACTAATATTAATGCTTATATAGTTATTATTATAGAATATCTTTAAAGTTATCATTCTTGGTGTGAATGGGCCTTTATGCTCTTTTAGTTCTTGGCCTATAATATTGAACATTCCTCTATTAATCCCTTACATTGTTTCTTTATCAACAGAATGTAAAGAATGGAGAAACTGTGCATCCACTACATTCAATATAACCTTCGATTACAAGGACTGTATCCCAGGAGTTCTGAAGATGATGACATGGCATCTTCATGGCCCACAGAACAGTTCAGTGGAGCTACAGTCCCCTACACGTCTGCGTTACTGTCTGCCTGAGGACGAATGCAATAGCAACCTCCTCCTTAATGTGTCCCATGATAACTCTGGCATCACTGTTGGACAGTTTTGTCCAAAGGGAACCATTGAGAAAATCCAGATCCGTGAATCCAAGATTGCAGTAACTGCCTCCGTTACAAGTTTCAATGACTGGAATTTAGAAACTGAACTCTTTTTAGCTTATTCATTTACACAAGACATATCAGGTAAGGTGTTTCATTATACATTCATTATAGATTACTGCAAACGGTAGCTGCTTTTTTATTTTGAGGAAACTATATAGCAAGTGCAAGTTAGAAGACATTAAAAAAATTGAACCAAGCCAAAATCATTCCACAGTAGTGTAACGGTTCAAATATATGCAGTGCGAGTGATTTACAAAAAATCAAAACAGTTATTGAGTTTTGCTCTTCTATCTTTCTCGTACAGAGCACTATATATTCACTGTTGCACCAAAAATGGATAATCCTACAGTGTTGGCGACCCCAGCCTGGCCGTCTGGGATGAAACCCTCCAGCAATGTGTCCTGGATCATTAACATGGAGCCACAGCTTAAGAGCAATCTGAAGTTCATGAATGTCAGCCAACCCAAGTGTACGGAGGTGCAAACAAACATTGCAGTGCAGACCATTGTGCCTCAAGTGATAGTCTACAGTGCTAAAAAGGACGAGAATATTAATGATATCCTGGTCCTAGAAAGTTTTTACCTTAACATGACTAACTGCAAGTCCCCGACAGGAAGCTTCAGGGCAATGATGGAGATCACACTGCAGAGCAACAAAAGTGAGATAGCCTTACATTCTTCTGTCCACTAGATTTTCCATAGAATTTTTCATATATTATATCAATAAGGGAAATATAAAATAAAATGTATTGTCATGTTTTCAGATACGTTTCTGGGCATCATCCTGAGTATTGTGGGTGTTGTGATCATAACAGCTGTGGTGATCTCGATTGTCCTCAGGTGAGAGCTATTCAAAAACATAGTTTAAAGTCCCCCTGTAGTCAATTATTTTATCCTTTCAAACGAATCTTTGATCACCAAAATGACACATTTAGAAAACAATTCAAGTGAAAAAAAATTCTTCATGCCTTAAAATAGCTTGAACGTAACTCTACAACCTTGCCTCATTTAATATACACGGATCAATGAATATGCAAATTAGCCCCGCCTCCACTCGCTCACGCCAGCTCAGAGAGTCTAGTGTTGCTATAGTGATGAGCAATTTGTTGTTTGTGTTGTGGATATTTAAGAAAAAAATCTTGCTTCAGCTGTCAGTTTACTTTGGCGCGAGCCCCTATGCACTCGCACACTTGGCACAGCCCTTGCAACGGTTCTGTCATTAATTAATATAAATTAATATGATTAGCCTTTTGCTTGACTATGTTATCAAACAGCTAATAATGTGTTGCTAATGTTACACACACCGTTCTTGTTCTTCATCTGAGAGTCAGACCGCTGCCTTCTAACAATCAGTATCCTTACAAAAGCACATGTAAAATCTAATAGTGCCCATCTAATGGCAATTTCTTTCCAATTTTTCATTGTCTTTTGAGGCCATGAGTCAAACGGGCCTCATTTCATTTTGATCGGCCTCAGATAGCCTGTAATAGCTTCTGAATGTTGGCTGGCTGATGGTAGCCATATTTTTTTTTTTTTTAAATCAATGACTTCATAGACAATGATGGTACAGTACCTTGGACAAAGACACAGAATTCCAATTTTCAAGACAGTTGTGCCAACTGTTGCATAGCCATTTTCAACTTTTGTTCCATTATAGCAACAACAGTGGCCAAACGCTGCGATTTTGTTAATGTTATATGAAAATGAGCCCATAAGTTTAGTGAAATTATCTCATTCAGGTATAGGGATAATTATTAATATTAGATCTCCAAATAATTTTTCTGCACTGGTTTGGTTCTGTTTAGGATCTGAGCTTTGCACTTGAAACCCTAACAAAGTATTGTGCTGTGATATTTGATTCTTAACAAAGTATCTTATTATTGCACAGGAAAAAGAAGAGGAATAAGACTCCCCCAGTGTCCAACTACAATCCCAATGCTTTCCTTCCAGGCCTCCATGGTATCCCCAAATCACAGGAGGAGGAGGAAGATCCTCACACTTACTGTTACATTGATGAGTCTCAAGTATATTCCCATCTGCTTAAAAATGAAGCTGAAAATAAACAATGTAAAGATGATAGCGGCCCACCTTTACCTGACAGACCAGTCAGGAAAGGTGAAAGCCTAGTCACTAAAGGCAGCGGGATGGTTGACAATGAGCTCTATGGTTATACTCAGGGACAGTCGACTACATCTGGCTCACCAAAGTCTCCCATCAAAACCTCTGAAGACGAGGCCTGTGAAACCAGCCTGTGTGTGAGAGAAGAGAGTCCTTAAAGGAATTGAATTTTCTACTGCAAAAAAACAAAACAAAAAAATAGGTGTCTACGACATTTGTATATGTAGTGATTTTATGTTTTAACATTCTTGCTAGTTTTAAACATTGTATGTTTTTGATATTAAAATGTCTATACTACATCAGATGCATTTTCTAGAAAAAGAAATCTGTTTACGATCAGAAATGTTTTTATATTGCAAAGCGTTTTCTGTTGATCTCACTGGTGTAAACGGAGTATGTGAGTGCGACTCAATCTCATGGGAAAGATAACTATTTCACTAGTTGCTGATTTCAAATGAATTTGTAAGATTTGAATTGTATGAAAAAAGAGTAAGCAGATTTAAATGAATTAGCCACCAATTCACCAAAACATAATATAGTTATGAATTGCCATGAGTGTGTTCTGATTCTGTCTGTTTCTGCTGTCTGGATTTCAATATAGATGATCTGAAAGGGGACAGATGCTGAAAGCTCAACTGCAAACCCATTAAATTACTCTTGTTTTATGGCTTTTGTGAATCTGCTGAGTTACTTAAAACAGGGGGCTTCTGTTGTCAGTTGTGTCTGGTTAGTAAACTGATGGTTGTTCCATCTAGACTTTAAACTAAGTGTGAGCTGTGCAGTGCCAGGGATGCTATTGCCAGTCTTGGCAGCCATGTAGGAAAATACCTTTTTTGGTTTCTATCATGATCAGAAATTAACATTAAACATAGCAGCATTTTTTTTTTAACTTTTTTAAAGAGCATTTTTATAATTACCTTATTAAATGTATCTGTGTTGTGTTTTATGTTAAATACTTAAATTTAACTAATTACTTTAGTCATTAGAATGCTATAGCTATATTACAAATAAAATTTTATCAACAAATCAGCAAAAGCATCTTCACACTGCAAAGGTGGAACAGAAGCTGCAGTTATGTTTATTTACACCAACATGCAGCTCAAAGGCATACTCAACCATCAACTGAACCATATAATGTACAGTAAATAGTCCACATAAAATATACAAGTTATGTAATGAATCTAAACACGTCTGATTGGCCACTGCATTCACACACAGAAACGTGTGATTGGGTATAATGCTGAACACTGTGATTAAAAAAAATGCATAAAAAGAAAACACAAATGCTTAGACTTCTGCCTTTTATACACTTAATTTAGGGCAATTCTGCAGAATGGATTAAAATATGTAATTTGTATTACACAAAAGGTAGCCTACTTGACACTTGTTGGTAGCCGAAAGCCAAATTAATTGGACAAACTAATTAATAAAACAGTTATCCAAATGGTTACTGTCACAGACACGTCAGGTTCCAACATCACCCAATCACAACGCACGCTATCTCCAGAGTACTGATCACCGCCACCTGCACCTCATCACCCCACTCATCAACAGCACTATAAAGCACACACGCACACAGCAATCTATGTCCGGTCTCGTTCGTATATACTTTTTGTAATGCTTACCTCAAGGACTCCTCTTCGTATACTCACCTGTCTCCAGCGTGTCTCCTTCCCTCTGTGTGCCTCGTCTGCTGTGTGGGTGTGTTTCAGTCAGCTCCAAGTTACTCCAGCGATCTCCAAGCTCCAACGTATCTTTACCTGCAATGGAAAGGACAGTAACTATTCCTCATACTACCAGTTCTACATTATCTACAACCAGTTCACTCACCTGTGTGTTATCCTCTGCTCTACTGTGGTCAATAAAACTACCAATACCTGTTACATCTGTGTCTGCCTCCTGTGTACCGTAACAGAAGACCGGACCAACACCGCAGACCCAGTATGAGCCAGCCGGATCCATTTCAGGAACTGGTGGATGCGCTTCGGCGAACATTAACCATCAATCCACCACCGCCATCTCCAGTCACTGTCCCTTCACCTGCACCAGCGAACACCACCGCCAATGCCAGCAGTTCTCCTTGTCTACCGCCGTACGCCAGTCCCATGGCCAAACCGGCGCCCTTCTCAGGATCGGCGGAGGATTGCAGTGGATTCCTGCTGCAATGCACACTGGTCCTGGAGATGCAGCCGCACCTGAACCCGAGTGACACATCCAAGATTGCATTCATCATTTCTCAGCTCAGCGGCAAAGCATTGAAATGGGCCGATTCCATCTGGTCCCAGCGGGGCGCTGTAACCCAATCCTACTCGGCGTTTATTTCTCACTTCCGGGAAGTGTTCGGGAAACCGATCACAGATTCTTCAGCTGGTGAGAAACTCTATAATTTGAAACAAGGATCAATGTCTATTTACGATTATGCTTTGCACTTCAGAACGCTTGCAGCACTCAGCGGATGGAATTAACAAGCCCTGATATCAACTTATCGTCAAGGATTAGAACCTCGGGTACGGCTGCGTCTCGCTGCATGCGAGGATTCCATCGGCCTCGAAAAATTCATCCAGCTCTCCATTCGCTGCGCCACTCGCATGCAAGCGTGCATCCAAGAGCACCAGGACCAGTCACTCTCCAACATGCTCCTCTGCCGATCCAAACCCGTCAGCACTCCAGAACCAGCCCAAGAACCCATGAAAGTGGAAAACTCTCGTCTATCCTCTGAAGAGCGCCGCCGTCGGCTGACCCTGCATCTCTGTCTGTACTTTGGAGGTCCTGGGCATGTGATTGCAGCATGCCCCACGCGACCACCTCGACCCCTGGTGAGTGCCATTATTCCTGCTACTCATAAAATGAAACCACTCACCACTGTCGTCAATCTTACTGCCGCTACTGTCTCCCTTTCAGTGGTCGCGCTCCTTGACTCAGGGTCAGCCGGCAACTTCGTCTCCGGCGCCATCTGCCGGCAGCTACGTCTCAAGACCTCTCCGTCTCCGACCATCTACAAGATCAACTCAATAACCGGCAAACCCCTGAGTCGTAAGCGCGTCCGCACCGTGGCTGGACCAGTAACACTCCAAGTTGGTTTACTACATCAAGAGGAGATACATCTGCTGGTTCTGGAGGATTCCACCGCTGACGTGGTTCTAGGGCGCCCCTGGTTGGAGCAGCATAATCCCACCATCTCCTGGAAAACGGGCGAAATCCTGAAGTGGGGCGACACATGCTTCTCTCGCTGTCTGGCTGAACTTCCTGTTCCACCATCTCCTTCACCTGACCTCTCTCTCTGCGCCACGTCCATCGAAAGTCCAGTCGAACAACGCTCCGTCGACATCCCCAAGTGTTACGCCCCCTTCAGCGACGTCTTCTGCTCGCAACGGGCTTCCAAGCTGCCTCCACACCGGCCATGGGACTGTGCCATCGACCTGCTTCCGGGTGAACCAGTGCCAAAGGGTAAGATATACCCACTTTCCATCCTGGAGGAGAAGGCCATGGAGGATTACATCAAGGAAGCCCTCGACCAAGGTTACATCAGACCGTCTACTTCCCCTGCTGCTTCCAGCTTCTTCTTCGTGGCTAAAAAGGACGGAGGCTTGCGGCCATGCATCGACTATTGCTCACTCAACAAGATAACCGTCAAGTTTAGGTATCCCCTTCCTCTTGTCCCAGCGGCCCTGGAACATCTCCGTGGTGCCACTGTGTTTACGAAGCTGGACCTCCGCAGCACGTACAACCTCATCCGGATACGTGAGGGGGACGAGTGGAAGACCGCCTTCATCACCCCTACTGGCCACTACGAATATCTGGTAATGCCGTATGGTCTGGTCAATGCCCCCTCCGTATTCCAGGATTTCATACATGAGGTGCTCCAGGAGTTTCTCCACCACTTCGTCCTAGTCTACATCGACGACATACTCATATACTCCCGGAGCCAGGCCGAACATCGCCAACACGTTGCGGAGGTCCTCACCCGTCTTCGACAACACAACCTGTTCCTCAAGGCAGAGAAGTGCTCCTTCCACCAACCCTCTGTCTCATTCCTTGGTTACAACATAGACCACAGTGGCATCCGGATGGACGAGAGGAAGGTGGAGTCCATCACCAACTGGCCAGAACCCACCACCATAAAAGAGTTACAGCGCTTCCTCGGATTCTCCAACTTCTACAGACGGTTCATCAAAGGTTACAGTTCCATCACCCATCCACTTACCAGCCTGCTCCGTAATAAGCCCAAGTCTCTGTCCTGGAACCCGGCAGCCACCAACGCCTTCAACCACCTTAAAGAAGCCTTCACCACCGCTCCCTTACTCGTCCATCCAGATCCAGAGAAACAGTTCGTCGTTGAAGTGGACGCCTCGACCACTGGAGTGGGAGCGGTGTTGTCGATGGAATGCCATCCATGCGCCGCCTTCTCCTGCAAGCTCAGCCCGGCGGAAGTCAACTACTCCATCGGTGACAGGGAACTTCTTGCTGTTAAGCTTGCCTTGGAAGAGTGGAGGCATTGGCTGGAGGGAGCCAAACATGCGTTCCTGGTGCTGACAGACCATAAGAACCTTGAATATCTTCGGTCAGCAAAGAGGCTGAACCCAAGACAAGCTCGCTGGGCCATGTTCTTCTCCCGATTCAATTACACCATCTCCTACCGTCCAGGTACCAAAAACGTTAAAGCGGACGCTCTCTCCCGTCTCCATGCTCCTGAGGAAAAGACCGAAGAACCTGAACCTATCATCCCGAGCTCTCTCATCGTGAGTCCTATTACCTGGTCAGAAGAGACCATCCCCTCCTCCAATGCCTCCACGAACCCTCCGCCGGGCTGTCCACCCGGCTTGCTGTACATCCCTCGGACACGACGCACTCCCACCATGCACTCAGCTCACACATCACTTGGCACTGGTCACCCGGGGGTCAATGAAACCCTCTCGTTGCTAAAAGAATGCTTCTGGTGGCCAGGGATGGCTTCGGATGTCAGAAGGTACGTGCAGGGCTGTCGGGAGTGCGCCATCTCCAAAAGTCCTCGTCGTCTGCCAGCTGGGAAACTCCTTCCGCTGCCCGTTCCAGATCGCCCATGGTCACACCTAGGGGTGGATTTCATCACTGATCTCCCTGTCTCAGAAGGAAATACCACCATCCTAGTCGTTGTGGATCATTTCTCAAAGTCTTGCCGTCTGATTCCACTCCCAGGATTACCCACTGCCATGGAGACCGCCGAAATACTCTTCAACCAAGTCTTCAACCAAGTCTTCAGATATTTCGGAATACCAGAAGACATAGTCTCTGACCGAGGACCCCAGTTCATATCCAGAGTATGGAGATCGTTCTACTCCCTCCTAGGTGTGGCCGTCAGCCTGACTTCCGGATACCACCCGCAGTCGAACGGGCAGACGGAAAGGAAGGTGCAGGAGATTGGCCGCTTCCTCCGTACCTTCTGTCATGACCACCAGGACTCTTGGAACCAGTTCCTGGGTTGGGCCGAGTACGCCCAAAACTCTCTCCGGCAGTCGACTACAGGACTCACACCATTCCAGTGCGTACTCGGCTACCAACCCCCACCGGGGAACCCTCCAACGTTCCGGCAGTGGATTACTGGTTCCGAGAGAGTGAGAGGGTCTGGGACTCAGCACACCATCAACTGCAACGAGCCCTGCGCAGACGCAGGATGGCAGCCGACCTTCGACGCTCCAACACTCAGGTCTTCCAGCCTGGTCAGATGGTTTGGCTGTCCACCCGGGATATCAGACTGCGTCTGCCCTGCAGAAAGCTGAGTCCCAGGTTCATTGGCCCATTCCCCATCGTCAAGCAGGTCAACCCAGTCACCTACCAACTCCAACTCCCACAAGGGTATCGTATACACCCCACTTTCCACGTGTCACTGCTGAAAGCTCACCACCCTTCTGTTCTTCCCACAGGACCTGACGTGGCTCCCGCCGAACCCCCCCTTCCACTCATCCTGGAGGACGGAGCTGCGTATGAGGTTCATGAGATCTTGGACTCCCGGCGTTGTGGTGGTCAGCTGGAATATTTAGTGGACTGGGAAGGATACGGCCCCGAGGAACGCTCCTGGGTCCCAAGAAACGACATCCTGGACCCCAGCTTACTCCAGACGTTCCACGACAGTCACCCTGAGAAACCGGCACCGCGGGGAAGAGGACGACCACCACGGCGTCGGGGTCCTCGGCCCTCTGGAGCGGGCCGTGGAGGGGGGGGTACTGTCACAGACACGTCAGGTTCCAACATCACCCAATCACAACGCACGCTATCTCCAGAGTACTGATCACCGCCACCTGCACCTCATCACCCCACTCATCAACAGCACTATAAAGCACACACGCACACAGCACTCTATGTCCGGTCTCGTTCGCATATACTTCTTGTAATGCTTACCTCAAGGACTCCTCTTCGTATACTCACCTGTCTCCAGCGTGTCTCCTTCCCTCTGTGTGCCTTGTCTGCTGTGTGGGTGTGTTTCAGCCAGCTCCAAGTTACTCCAGCGATCTCCAAGCTCCAACGTATCTCTACCTGCAATGGAAAGGACAGTAACTACATGGGGTACAACCAGTTCACTCACCTGTGTGTTATCCTCTGCTCTACTAATAAAACTACCAATACCTGTTACATCTATGTCTGCCTCCTGTGTACCGTAACAGTTACATCTTTAGTGTTAATATTTTTGACAGTAGGTGTTCTGTTTTCATTTTAATGTCTTTTTTTGGGGTATGTTTACACAACAACGATATGGTTAAAACAGTTAAAACTCTCGATGGGGCTTTTTGAGATGTGATCACAGTAATTGTGGGCAGAGTGGGGACGGGTCAAATAGGAAGTTTCCTTTTTTGGCTGCTCTTGTTGGATCAAATATCACCATTATGATTATGTATATTTCTAATCCTAGGGATTATGAGAAGAGTGTAGTAGTTGTTGTTATTATAATAGGAGCTTTGGAAAGTTATGCCTGTGCCAATAACAGATTTGGTTTGGCGACTTTTTTTGTCTGGACATATTTGCCCTGCTCTTGTGAATAACAGGATAGCAGTCTCAAGTCGTTAGGCTTTCTGTAAGCCTCCTTGATAGGATGTCCTGAGCAATGGACATTTTAGGCCGCCTCTCGCTTTAGAGTTGAGGTCTCTGTCCTCAGAGCTCAGCTATGCAATATAATGAAAAACAATTGTCTTGAGCTCTGTCATGAAAACTAGCATGTATAAACCTTAATTAATCAATTTAATAAGAAAGTTGAAATGAATTTATACCTGTATGATACACTGTAGGGAAGTGGATGGATAATTCAACTGCGTGCGCCATCATTGCCCCCTATACTCTTAAATAGGGCACTATTTGAGAGAACAGGCATTTGTAGTGGTGTACAAACCATAGTGAACATTGTCGAGTGTTCATTCAAGCCCACAATGCACCGCAGTAACGCGTGTACAACCGGTGCACGCTCAACGGCTGGAGAATACCCACAATGCACCGTGATTTCACATAGCATGAGTCAGCAGAGCGCAAGCAGCGCATATTTTTTTCGGCGCCCATGTTAACAGATGAGAGCATTCACACTGCATGCAGAGGCTGCGCGGCAGCGCGTAGCAGAAGCAGAAGCAGCTGTGCTGCGATCGTTTCAGCGCTGGGTCTATTTTTGCTGCACAGCTCACGCTCAATTAAAGTGTACACCTTTGATGGACAAAATAAATATGGTTTCACACAAAAAGTGCTCAAAATGCATAGAATAAGCATATGTGTTTTAACAAGAATTGGAGTAGGCTATGTCAGGAAAGAAAATTAATTAATATTAAAACATTTATAGAAGATTTACTCATTTAAACTTGTTTTTAATTGTTCATTTTGGGTTAAAGTGCAGGTGCACAACCATACTGTCAGAATTTTTATTTTATTTTATTTATTTAACCAACAAGCAAAGCACAAAGACAAAACAGCATCACAACCAGCGCACTCTGTCCGAATTCACTTATTCACTCCTTCAAGTAGACTATATGAGTGGACTAATGTGAATAGTGAATAGGGTATGGGGCTCTTGTTCGAGATGCATCGGCGCTGCGCAGACTGATCAGCATATGACATCAAAGTACCGCAAGAGCGATTGGAGAGCATACGACTCCTTATGCTTTTGAATCGCTCTCGCGGTACTTTGATGTCATATGCTGATCAGTCTGCGCAGCGCCGATGCATCTCGAACAAGCCTATTCTCTAGCCGTTGAATGTACATAGGTTGTACACTCTTTATTGCGATGCATTGTGGGATTGAATGAGTGCACTCAGTAACATCCACTATGGTTTCGGACACCACTAAAAATGACTGTCCCCTCAAATAGTGCCCTATTTAAGGGTATAGGGGGCAATTTCGGACACAGCCATTGACATGATTTGATCAGCAGCTGATTGGACAGATTTGACCCAAATGTCACATCTATCCAATCGCCGTCTTATTTATTTTCTTATGGGTTTTCTGAAAGCTCCCAGATGAACCACATGGCTGCTGTACCACCTGACCGCTGTAGATTCATTTAGGTGTTGATAGTGGTGCCATGGAAATGCATAATTCCCAGTCCAAGGACCAAACGGACGTGAACAGCTCCGAATATAACGTCACGTGTTGTCATTCCAAGATTCTGGTAAATACAAGGTCGCGTGAATGCAGCGTGAGTATATGGTTAGTTAATAATGAATTAAGTATGATGTGCCTCCTCAAGTAAATACATGATCAAAAGACATGATGATGCACTTATAAATCATTAACTAATATATGAATAAACACTATCCTGCCGTAAACACCATGCTTATTCCTTTACACTCCTGGTACAAAAAAACAAAGATAATTTTTTTTTGTATTTCTTTTATTTTATTTATAATTAAGCATATATGGACTGATGGATATGGATAAACATATATAGATAAACATACCTGTAAAAACACATATATGGCACATTTACATGTAAAATAGGGCGCGTCCACAAGCTAATGCTAATCGAAGCATACATTTAAACGACAAAAATACAAATAGTTAAAAACTGCACATAACCTCCTGAAAATCTCAATAAAACATACATGTAAACATGTCTTTAATTATTAATTCGGTGTACCAAAGCAGTGAACATTTATTAGTTTAAAATTACCGCTCTTGCCGAAGGAACACAACGAACACGCCAAGAGAACAAGCCACTCTTGATTGCGCCACTAATGTGTGTCCCACCAGAAACAAACCCTACATACTTTAGTTCCAGGAAGAAACTATGACTATTTTAGTATGACAAAATATGAATGAACTAAAAAAATCAGAAAACGGTTTAGATCAAATTAAATGTATTAGTGGTAGTTAGTCTATTATTTTTTTTATAATCATATGGTATTCTAATTATTTGTCACAAAGCTGCAGATGGCAGATTATGATTTACAGTTTAAATTATGGCAGTATTAAATCACGTTTAAGTCCAAATATTTATTTTTCCTTCTTATAGAGACTGTTTGATTTAGTTTACCCTAAATGTTAATTAATGCATTAATTATAAAACATGTATTAACATGTAAGGCTGTTGTTTTCATGCAGACGCAATTTTTTTTATCATTTAATAATTTGTTTGGAATAAACACTTTAAAAGGGCTACAGAAATGTGGTTGTGTTTTTTAAAGAACAACAAAGATCAAATAAAAGCGTTTTACGGGCTCAAGCATAGGCAGAGTGTATAATCACGTGTTTTTGCAGCAATAAGCAATGTAGCCAATTGCAGACAAATGTTTTTTTTTTTTTTTTTTTAACGCTATCTACTACACTTAAGCTAATGTATTTCCCAAGTGCAGTCAAATGTCCTGGTGTATGGGCTATGCAGTGTTATCAGAAATCTTTACAAATCCTAGTTTTGTACTTTTAATTCGTGACCGGTATTTTGTTTTGCTCTCTCCTCTGCACTTCCATGTTCGTCACCGGAGCTCACAACGCGCCTGTGTCCTACGTCATAAGCTGGGACGCCACTCTCTTGTGAACGCGCGTATGACGGTTAACGAAAGCTAGAGATTACAGTTTATAAAGATTTAAATATGGATATTTTTCTTACACAAATTCATTGCTTCACTTCAGAAGGCCTTTATTAACCCCCTGGATCCGTGTGGACTTAATTTATAATGGATGGGTGCAATTTTTTGGACTTCAAATTTTGGGGCATTATCCATTCCCATGCATGGATTACCCTGGACATTTTTTAATATAACTCTGAATGCATTCGTCTGAAAGAAGAATGTCATGTACACCTAGGATGGCTTGAGGGTGAGTAAATCATGGGGTAATTTTCATTTTTGGGTGAACTATCCCTTTAGGTCCAAGGTGGTTTTATTCTCACCAGCTGTTTTTCAAACAAGTGCTCCACTTAAAGTACAAAAATAAATAAATAAATAAATAAATAAAATGAAACAATATTTTACAAAACTACTCAAAAATAAACTTTACATAACATACAAAATCAAAACATGCTGAGAGCAGCAAAACTGGGCACTAGTCATTGCCTCAACGCACAAGCCTCTTAAAATGTAGTCTCTCTTCAGACTTGCACATTTTGCCAGCATTAGGCTTCACATGCTACCCCCACCGCACTCACAAACTAACACTTGAATATACACATTCAAACACATAATAATAGTCTCAAATATCATAATTGATCAAATATTAACAAGACATATACCAAACTATATTATTACCACTTTAAAGCTATATATCTATCTCTGTCCCCATAAATGGTAAAACTGCTAATTAAGGGGGAAATTCAGGGCATCCTCATCATCAGAACCCATCCCTCAGAACAAAGGACCAGATAGGTAAGCTATTCTCTGAAATGTATTGCACAAAAACATATATTCAAAATAAAATAAATATGAAATCATCAAAGTCTCTGTTCCTTTCTTATATTCAGTTACACAACACACTTTGGACACTAGACATTGATATTGTTTTCATACACAGATCGCATCCAAATCATAGCACAAAATAAAAAAGAAAGAAATATCAACAATAACATCTAAACCAGTGGTTCCCAACCTTTTTTTACGCCAAGGCCCACCTCCTCTCCGAATCAATACGGCACGGCCCAAACTTCTCCAAAACAAGCTTGTTCGGTGAGCATCCGTTATAAAACACTCACAGCAGGGTTGGGCAAAAATACATCAAAATGTATTTTAAAATAAAATACCAAATACCTTAATTTGAAGTGTATCAAAATAAACTACAAAATACAGCAGCCACACCATGTATCAAAATAAACTACTGTATTTTTGTATTTTAAAAATACTAAAAAATACTTTTACAAAGAAGCATGAAATTTCTTCGCAAACCTTCCATTAGTTGGCCTATTTGACCTATCCCTTTGACCTATCCCTATGACCATTACACTGACTGTTTGATTAAGTAAACAATGTTTGATAGCAACAGCTTTTGTCTGCCCCAGTCAATCAATAAATCTGACACTAGAACAATGTTATATATTTTGTTGACTTGTGTACTTACATTATCCCAAATGTTTCCAAGAATCCAGAGAAATATGCAATCTTGACCCAGGCACGGGCCATGTCCATGCGTCGCCTATCAATGACATCATACCCACGTTACCCTCGATTTCCGGTTTTATTTTGTAGAAACCATGGAAACACCAAAGACGCTTTAATATTCTTCATCTGTCTAATAAAACACATTATATGTTTTATTAGACAGATGAGGAACTGTTTGGATTCATTCATCAACTGAAAACTAATCATGTTATATAGCTTCTTGTTTAAATCTTGTTTTCTTGATTTACCGCAAGTACCATGTTTTTCTATGACTAATATCGATCTAGCTTACTACAGTGTGGAACAAGTGTCTCACAGCAGCTGCCAAGCGAACACACAGAGTAGCATTATAACAACTTTCAACACACAAATGTATCTAATATGATAAATAGCGCCGCATTACCCCACATACGCTAGACCAAAAAAAGTGGCGACTGTGGCATAATAAAAGTTCCACTGCTCTCGAGACATGTCGCGCTCATCTCTCATTAGCAATCGCTCCAGCGGTCTCGTTCAGCTCCAACATCACTCGCCCTGCTCTGCTTCATATTACAATAACGTTAATAATCTCATCCATGAACATGATTTCTGCTTGAGTCCCATCCCGATTCTTTTCCACTGTCTGTAGATGTGAAGACAACACATCCCATGATTCCACAAAATCAAGGATAAGCAACTGAATAAGTGACCTCTAGTGGCATAATGTACATATTGTGGATTTAACAGATCAAATATTCACATATCCCTGTGATCTCCCAGATGAAGGCTAGTTTTAAAGTAACCAACAGTTTATTTTTTAACAGTTTGCGAATGACTTATAATTGTATCCTAATATAGTTACTTGATGTTTGGTAACGAAGGGCCTACTTTGCATCAGCAACACTGACTCAATGACAAACAAGTCAAGAAGACAACTGATGGCTCCTGTATTCATAGCAAGTAGTTTATAGCTAATTAATCAATGATTGTTAATCATAAATATAGGGGGCTGCTGCTCGGTATAATAGTTTTCAAGAACATTATGTAAATTGGTAAACTATTTAGCCTAGGCTACTAAAACAAACACCAAAACTTAACATCTGTTCTGAACTCAACAAGTCTGGGCAAACCACTGAGTAAGCACCAATCAGAGGTTGCATTTTTATGATGTCATCATGTAGACTTCTTACAAAGTATTTTACAGTATTTTAAAACTACAAAAAAATACAAAACACTAAAGTATTTTGATACAAAATACAAAGCCATTTTCATCAACCCTATCAAATACAAATTACAAAATACTATTTTGTATTTAAAATACGTATTTGAAATACATGCAGGGGCGTAGTTTGTGGGGGGGATGGGGGGAGGTAACCCCCCAATATTCAAATCCATCAGTTACACCCCCCCCCCCCCCCCCCAATATTTCAACATGAAAATCACAGTAGATCTATACTAAAATATGTATAATTCATTTATTTTGTAACAATAATTTTGTTTATAATCGAATATGTGTTTGTCATAATAAATTAGTCAAAAAAATACCCCCCCTCCATTGAACCGATTGGTAACGCCCAACCAATGCGCATCGCACTTTCACCAACACAACGCGAGTGGAGCTCTACTGTTTGAATGAAAGAGAGCGGGTAGCACCAAAAATGAAGAGAACCGCTGCCCAGCCGACTATATTAAACTTCTGTTCAAAGAGGGACGTTAAAAAGAATAAAGCATGTACTGAGAAGGAGGTATGAAAACATTGTAATAGCTAAGTACACTTTTAGCTACCTAAGCCATTGCAATTTAGCCATAACTATCAGTGTAACTGTAACCAATTACTAAAACAGCCATCTATTTTGTTACTTCATTTTTCAATAGCGTCTTATCAATGACAAAAGTATTCAAATCGGTGTTTGTTTTCTTCCTTAATTAATCTGACTTTTGAACGAATTGGATGAATGAACGATTTCAGTAGCTCACTCATTAAAACGTCGAATCGCTGCCACCTACTGGCGGTTTCAATATATAACAATTTATTTCTTTTTAGAATCACTCCGTTATATTAGAATTTGATGAATGGTTATACATAAATTCCATAAAGTTATGATAGATAGATAGATAGATAGATAGATAGATAGATAGATAGATAGTGTAGGGACATGGCCAGAGTAAAGGCGGGGAGACACTGCTTGAAGTCAATATGTTGTATTTATTGACTCAACACTTGGATTTCACAAAAAAAAAACAAAAGAAAACAAACAATAACAAAACACATGAAACCCGGGACACTAATGTTGACCCTCCTCACGGAGGCCCCAACCAGAAACTGACTCTAGCAAGCACAGTGAACCATTTAAACTCAAGAGTCAAACCAAATCATAAATCACAGGGGAAAAGAAAAATCATACATATACATAAACACATAAATAAACTCAATAATTGAATATCAAATTCAAAATAAATTAACAATCAATAATACCAAAATAAATACAAAAAAAATAAATAAAACAATACACTTATACATGCATTCAAATAAACACAATGAAACAATGACCCCCTGCTGGTACTGTTAAGTAGACTATGCCTACACTACCCATAAT
Source organism: Megalobrama amblycephala (assembly GCF_018812025.1). Taxonomy (NCBI): domain Eukaryota; kingdom Metazoa; phylum Chordata; class Actinopteri; order Cypriniformes; family Xenocyprididae; genus Megalobrama; species Megalobrama amblycephala. The sequence goes on from NC_063056.1 coordinate 4,244,267, forward strand.
TCCTTTGAGTTGCATAAAAAAGGAAACAGGAAGGCCACACTCCCTCTTAAACCCCCACCCCCGGAACCATGCTGCAGCCATGATCCCAGAAACAAAAAGGTAAGAAAATGGAAGTTGATAAACTATAAATAAAAGAAAGAAAGAAAGAAAACTCCTGGTGTCTTTTTTCTGTCGTCTAATGTGCACCTTAGACTAGGAAAAATAACCCAAAGTAATTTTTAAACAAACATTTATACAAATAAACCAAAAAAATATATAAACCAAAATAAACAGGATATACACCCAAGTTATGAGCAATTAGGGGTAACCTGGAATCTTCACAGATAGATAGATAGATAGATAGATAGATAGATAGATAGATAGATAGATAGATAGATAGATAGATAGATAGATAGAGAAGAAATAAATTATCCAATAACGCTACACATAAAACAGATTTTTTTTAAATTGAAAAAAAAAAATAGAAACTAGTGGACTGCCGACTCGCTTTCACCACAAAATTGCGGAAACGCAGGGACGCTGCTGGGCGCCGGTGTTGCAATGGAACGTTCTATTGACTGTCGCGTCTTTGCTACAGGCTTGATAGCGCTTCAAGCCCCGCCCACTAGATCCAGCGAGGAGGAGCTGGAGCTCCAGCGAGAGGGAATTAGAGTTCTAGCTCCTCTCATTCAGCAGCCGACGCCCGGGTTTTAGTGGCAGGTATGTTACTGTACTCCACGGATTCCAATGGATGACTAACCTGGAAGTCTGTCGCAAATCAGGATGCCGCTTCTTTTTTTTTCTTCTTTTCTTCTGAGGAACAGTGAAAACTAATGTCTGCAGTCAGTGGCGCACTCTTACATTTCTAGTCCACTGTAAGGAGTTTATTGGATATTAAAAAGTCATGGGTATCTGGCGGTTCACGTGCTTTTCGCTTCTTTTTGGGTTTTTCCTGTCGTCATTCTCGGAGTTCACAGGTAACATATCCAAACTCACACTCTCTAACATTCAACACTTACAGACACAGGTATTTTGATGCCCAGCAGAGTCGGTGTTAATCTGTTCCTCTTCACACTTGTGTTCTCAAATATAAAACCGGTTAGGCTAAACTCACCCTGACTACAGGTTTACACCATGGTCTGATAATCGCATTTAAGTAGGTGATGCAAAAACTTGTGAAATTGAGATCCAGGCAGTAGATAAAGTTGATGAAAAATTATTTATTCATTACAATTAAATTTAGCCTCACACGCAAACTTTAATCGATAATGAAAATACTTAATAAAACCAAAAGGTAAAATAACCATCATAAAGTATTAGTCAATAGTTAATAATAAAATTTAGAGTATTGTAAAATCCAGAGTATTGTATCTAATAGATGAAGATCAAAAAGAGCAATAATTAAGACATTTGCAGATAAGAGACAAGAAGTAAAAGTCAAGGAGAGCAAAGGAGGGAAAAAGCTGAATTATCAATGACTTGGTCAGCTTTATACCATGAGCATATAGGGAAATTTACATCCCACTCAAATTGATGTTTTTGTTCTAAAAGAAAAGGTTAATTTCACCCATTACGTCATCTACTGGTCCAGTGTCAAAAATAGTTGTTTTTATCCCCTATAGGGAATTTTGCAAATGTCAGCAGACATATTTTGATCAGATTCAAATGAGCAATAATTCTGAAAAACACCACTTCTGCAGTACTTGGCAGGCGTCCAATGTCTAACCACAAACGTGTCAGCGTGACCTGTCACACTGGAGCACTTGAAGAACAACTGAACATAACAAGCATACTCTTAAATATAAAATAACCATAAGGGTACAATAACAAGTAAATACTTGAAAATATGATAAGAATTAATATATAAAGTATTAGTACATAAATATATGAAAGCAAAATTAAAACTGATAAATCATAAGCCATAAATGATTAAAAATGAATATCAATAAAAGTGCATGAATACGAATATTGACCATTTCGGATCCATCAGTAGGTCTAGTTTTACAGTGTGGTTTGGTCAGTTAGTATTTTGTTAATGTTAAAAAAATTTCACTACTCCCATAGTGTATGATTGTTTGATTGCAGAAAAAAAATGTTTGTATTGAACATTTATTAGACAACAGATTTTGCGTAAAAATAAATCTTAAAAGTGGTTTATGGATTAAAAATCTTATATGTAGGCTATGAGTTGGCAGTGTGGGCCATTTACAGACAGATGGGGTAAAAGACACACAGTACTGATATAAATACTTTATCTAATAAATTATCTTTTTAAAAATATCTCTAAGTTAATACCAAGCGTGCCACAACAGTCCTGAAAAGTGAAGCCAAAGCGTCTCGATCGCCCCCATGTGGCTGGAAGCAGTATAGGTCATGCCTGTCCATTCTTTAGATAACTACAATAGGTTTAAATTGGAGTGATCACTTTCGTCATATCGTCCAGACCTCAAACTTGTATAGTTTTTGTTAGTTTATTTAAAAACGCCAAATTATGCTGAATATAAGATGGTAAATATTTAATTGATGAGTTGTCAACACAATATATCACAATGCAATACAGTATGATTTTACCTCGAAATCCAACATTATAACACAAAATGATAGCTGCAAATCCACGTTTCTCTGCCTGGAGTCCAGTTGTTTCTGTGAATTGCAGTGATCCATTTGCTTTTTTTTCTGTAGCTTTCGGCAGTCTGTAAAAATATACCTCAGATTTTGTGTCAAAGGTATTTGTTCAGTCCGTTTTGAATGTGTTGTGCCTTTTTTCCCGGCATTCAAGCTGGAAACCAATGCTGCTACTCAGGCCCCGTCCACACGAAACCAGGGCTTACCCTATCCGATCTTTTTTTTTTTTCCTCATCTCAAGAAATATCTGCGTACACACGAAACCACTGAAACAACTCAAAACACTGCAGTATACATGCCAGATCAGTATGTGGCGCTATAATTCTGCAATAGAGATACGCTAAAAACAATAAGACTTGGAGCATGTTCATAAACCATTTGCGCTGTATACAATAGGGTGAGCAGACGTCCCCATTTTCCGGGGACAGTCCCGGTTTTTGGTGCTCTGTCCCCGACTGCCCCCGGAAATGTCCCCGTTTTATAGCTTGTTCAAAATAGTTCGCAAATAGCCTACATTGCAAAAAATCCGACCAGCATCAGCCTGCTGGTTATCGGAGCAATATTATCAGTTATCAAAAGAAACATAATCTTTTTCAGCTTTCAAGGTAGTAACATACTAACTATTCATGTTAAATTAAAGCAATACGGTTATGTGTTTTATAACAGGGCCTCAACAGGGTGCGGGATTGTTTTGGACAATTTTAAACGTCCCCAGTCACAACGCAGCAATTTCCACACACGTCTTAACTATCACGTGGTGAAGGTGCAGTGATATGAATAAATAAAAAGAATAATGATAATAAAATATTAATAATACACTTGCAACTTATTTAGTGCTTGAAATGAGTCTAAATGCAAAATAAGTTAAACATAGTTAAGTTTAAAAAGTTTCTGTACAGAAAATATAAATTTTCTGTACACAATTTCTGTCAGTGTTGGGGAAGCTACTCTGAAACTGTAGTTTGACAAGCTACAAGCTACTCATAAAGTAGTTAAACTACAGTCAAGCTACCCTTTTGAAAAAGTAGTTAGCTACACTACAAGTTACTATCAAAAAGTAGCTAGCTATATTGAAACTACTTTTAATTATTATTATTGTTTTTTTAAAATGACATAGCTTATTACAAATAACTATAACTGAAGAATGTTTAAGTAAGATGTCTGGGGTTTAAAACAAAGCAATGCACTACAATTATAATTTCAAAGCGTACTGTTTTATTTTGTAAACTATATCAAAAGATACAATACTCAAATGTAGCCTATATCTCACACTGACTCTCTTTGCATGCTTTATATATAATACATTCAGAATTTTATATGATATATATATAAGTTTTGTTTTTCATGCTATGAGAGGACCGACCACCAATTGCACTCTGCATTTTCTGAAGAGATATCTACCTATACAAACCCGATTCCAAAAAAGTTGGGACACTGTACAAATTGTGAATAAAAAAGGAATGCAATAATTTACAAATCTCATAAACTTATATTTTATTCACAATAGAATATAGATAACATATCAAATGTTGAAAGTGAGACATTTTGAAATGTCATGAGAGCTACACATTCCAAAAAAGTTGGGACAGGTAGCAATAAGAGGCCGGAAAAGTTAAATGTACATATAAGGAACAGCTGGAGGACCAATTTACAACTTATTAGGTCAATTGGCAACATGATTGGGTATAAAAAGAGCCTCTCAGAGTGGCAGTGTCTCTCAGAAGTCAAGATGGGCAGAGGATCACCAATTCCCCTAATGCTGCGGCGAAAAATAGTGGAGCAATATCAGAAAGGAGTTTCTCAGAGAAAAATTGCAAAGAGTTTGAAGTTATCATCATCTACGTGCATAATATCATCCAAAGATTCAGAGAATCTGGAACAATCTCTGTTGCGTAAGGGTCAAGGCCGGAAAACCATACTGGATGCCTGTGATCTTCGGGCCCTTAGACGGAATGCTACTGTAATGGAAATCACAACATGGGCTCAGGAATACTTCCAGAAAACATTGTCGGTGAACACAATCCACCATGCCATTTGCCGTTGCCGGCTAAAACCTGAACTCAATGCAGGTTAAACTCACAGCACATGCAGTGATAAAGCTTTGAGACGCGACTCATGCGCTTCTCACATGAATATTCTTATACCCGAGCAACCGATTTTATTAGATCAGCCTTTGCCATGTGATAAGTGCACTAAACTATATCGCGATTTTGTTTTCTGTTCAATTGACGGATGCTTTGCCTATGTAATGACGCATTACACCGCGTTAGTGATCTTATGTTTATTATAAAACTGGTGGGACAGATGGGTGGGACAGATTAGACTAAGGCGGGTCACCACTGTAATAAAATGGTTTGCATACATTTGATATAGACTGCAATAAAGCAGGACAATCCATTTACAAAGGATATTATTCACCTGAATGTAGCTTGTAGCTTTTGGTCGTGCTACACCGCTACTTGCTGGAAAAAGTAATTAACTACTGGAAAAGTTACACTGTTTTAAAAGTAGCTGAACTACATACAAGCTACTGAAAAATGTAGTTAAACTAGTAGCACCGCTACATGTAGTTAACTACTCCCCAACACTGATTTCTGTACAGTATAAACAGCTTGTGAAAATTAATATATTAAATTCAATAATAAATGTTTAAAAAAAAAAAAAAAAAACAATTGTTAAATGCTGTTTTATTTATCTCATATTTATGTTGTTTTATTTTGTAATGTGAGTTTTGAAAATAGTGTAATAGTTTTTTGTAGTTAGGCCTACTGGTTAGTTTGTGAATTGTATTAAAACCAGACCAAAAATCCTAATATTATTACACAACAATTTAAAAAACAAAAACAGCAAACAAACAAAATGTATTGTCCCCATTTTTTTTTTATTAATAGATAATAACAAGATTTCGGTCATATTTTGACCACTCAAATAGGAAATGTCCCTGGTTTCCATTTCAGAAATCTGGTCACCTTATGTTATGGATGCTGGTAGAGCGAACACACGACGAGGAAGAGTAACGTATAATAAATCTTTACTTGATAATCCACAGGGAGAAACACAGAATCCAGAGCAGAGCATACACCAACACATCCAAGTATAAACGAGACCCGACAAACAACTGAACACAGACAGGAACTTAAATACACTGACACAAACAAGCTAAACAGGTTACCCTCCCGGTAGGTGCGTCCTCACACCTTAAAGCAACATCAAAAGGGAGGGCTGGAGGGGATTCTGGAGGTGGACGGCTGGCCAGGAGGAGGTGGGAAACAAAAGACCAGGGTGGAGATGACGGTGGAGTGATCCAGGGTGGAGCCTTGAGCAGGGGCAGATGTCGTGAGCTGACCCAGGCCACAGCTGAGACTGCGTCCTATGGAGGCGGCGTAGGAGGGAGAAGCCATGGAGCAAAGATCATAGGAGGTTAGGAGTGTAGCGACCGGCCCGTAAGTCCATGGCGTAGGTGTAGCGATGCCGGACCCAGGTGGAGCCGATGTACTGAGGGAGTCCTGCGAGGCTGAAAGTCCGACGGTCTCTGCCGGCATCGAGGGAGGAAGAAGCGTAGGCGCAGGAGCTGGGACGTCAGATCGAGGAGGACTGGAGCGTGCAGAGGCAGAGGGCGGAGCCAAGGGCTTCTCACAGCAGTGACGAGAGGACTCCCAGAGGGCCCGAGGTGTAGCCTCACCACTGATGGGAGGCATCGATGATGGGACGACAGGAATAGCTGGGGACTGGGGCAAAAACTGTGGAGCAGAGGAAGGTCCAAAACAAAAAACAGAGTCCAAGGTGTGCTGGAGAGGTGGTGGATGAGGGAGGTTTGGAGGGAACATAGGGCTGGACGGAACCAGCGGGGAGACGGACAGTTCAGGGCTGGGCGGAAAAAGCGGGGAGACGAACAGTTCAGGGCTGGGCGGAACCAGCGGGGAGATGGACAGTTCAGGGCTGGGCGGAACCAGCGGGGAGACGGACAGATAGACAGACAGACAGGAGATAACAGAGGGGGAAACAAAACAACCTCTCCAACATCAAAAAACATTTTCTCCAGTGCGGTGGCCAAACACTCACTCTCAGTGATGGGGGGGTTGGGCGGGGCTCGCTTCCATCCCGTCGAACTCCACTAAGACTCCCTCAGCGATGGTTGAGGCAGCCGGCTCACACACCTGGTCAGGCACGCGTTGCTCAGGCTCCATGGCGATGTTCAGCTCGGTCGCTCTTGTGTGCGCTGGCGTGTACGTCGCGGCGGAGTGGCTCTCGTTGTCTGCGGTGGGCTCGGGCTGTCGATCCTCGCAGTCGGGGTGTTGTTGGCTGGGCACTGGGTAGCTGGTGGGGCTGGTGTCATCGATGATGTTAACTGTGAGCGGCGAATCACAGGACACCAGCACCCACCGACGTAATCCATGAAGCTCCCTCGAGGGCCTTCCCCAGACAGCAGTGCTTTGGTGGCAGTGTTGAGGCCGGCATATAGGAAGCTGCAGAGGCAGCTGTCCGGGAAAGTAGTATATTGTACCAGACAGATAAAATCCTCTAAGTGTGCCTCGAGGGAGCATTTCTTCTGCTAAAGGCAAAGCAGTTGTACAGAAAAAAAAAGGGTCCATAGTGCAGGAAAAACAAAAAAGAACACAAACTCACCAAAAACACTGAACAAACAAAACAAAGACGACAATTCACGCCGCAACTGTTTGGGCCAGGTCTTCTGTTACAGATGCTGGTAGAGCGAACACATGATGAGGAAGAGTAACGTATAATAAATCTTTACTTGATAATCCACAGGGAGAAACACAGAATCCAGAGCAGAGCATACACCAACACATCCAAGTATAAACGAGACCCGACAAACAACTGAACACAGACAGGAACTTAAATACACTGACACAAACAAGCTAAACAGGTTAACAAGGGGGTGTGGTTCAATGAGTGTCCATAGTGACTGAATGTGGCGGGAAACAGAACAAAGGAACATGTGACAAAATGCAAACCAAAACAAACAGAACATGACGGTGACCGTAACACCTTAGTATACAAACTTTAATAAAGCTTCGAAATAAAGCTTTATTTTAATATATATAATATAAATATTTCACCTTCCGAAAACGCCGGATCTGTGAGGACGAAATGCCTATCCGATACAAAATTTGTGTATACACACAGAAACACATCTCCGTGTGGATGGTGCCTGAGTCTTTTTGCCACTCAGTGGGCATAACCGCAGTCATAACGCCCGGCGGTGATGTCACGTGCATACCCTCTATTCCAGAGGGACGTAAGACAACTACTAAACAATTACATTACGCTTGAAATATATATATATATATTTTTTTATATGACAATTTCTGTCATATAATTAGGCAGTTTTAATCACACTGGTGTTAGTTCAAGTGTTCGTTCTTTAAATAAGTTTGGTTTTAGTTAGTTGTTTGATGCTATAAAAATGAGGTGTGACGTCATGATTGACAGCTGATGTTGACAGCTTTCTCTGAGTGAAGTAGTCACTGAGGCTCCAACAGACTTTTTTCTGGATCTTCGCGAGGTGACTGGAGCTTTAACTTTAATTTCTACATTTCCATAGCTGTTCAATAAATATACTATCATTAAAATATGTTAATTATAGAAATATAATTTAAAAATATAGAAACAAAATTAGGTTACACTTTATTTTAAGGTGTCGTTGTTACACTGTAAATATACATTGAAGTACTGCGTATTAAGTAACTACATGTACTTACTGTTGGGTTAGGATTAGGGTTTGGTTTACTTGCATGTAATTATGCATAATTTATAGTTATTACTATAGTAAGTACATGTCACATATGCAACAATGACACTGTAAAATGAAGTGTTAACCCAAAATTATTTTAAAAAGTAAACATTCTGAAAGCATTGAAGGAGATCCCGTAATAATTTAATATAGATTTAGGCTACAGTATAACAAATTATATTTTATTATATGATAAGATTAAATATCATATTTTTAAATATGATGTTTTGATTATAAATGTGGTGAATATCTCTAAGGTTGACACACAACTTAATATATGATATTCACCATCTGAATCTAAGCATGTCATATCAACAAATGGAAAAGTCAGCCAGCTGTTTATCATCATGTTAATTATTGTGCCTTTCGCCCGAACAGCAGGGTGAAAGCCTTTTACCCCGAATACCATACTTTTACATATTCTTCCTTTATTGAAAAACGGTTGCTTTAATTACCTTGAACGAAACTGAAAATCATTAATAACATCTTTGTCTCAAAATATATTCAATATTTAGCTTTAATGGGCTCATGAATTGAGAAATCAACTTTTCCTTGAGCTTTTGATATATATGAGGTCATCGTACTATAAGAATATCTTATAAGTTTCAGAACTGAAAACTTCCTTGTTAGTCCAATAAAAGCTTTTATTGACCCAGGGCAATGATCAAGGTAGGCAGCGAACTGGAGCGGAGTCTGGAGACGACTCGGGCACTGGAGCGGCCATCTTGTCCGTAGACACTGGCGGGGCGGCCATCTTGTCTGTAGACACTGGCTTAATGGTCATGACGTGATGAAACTCTGGACGATCAGCGGAGACGTGACGTGGCTCTGGACGATCAGCGGAGATGTGACGTGGCTCTGGACGATCAGCGGAGACGTGAAGTGGCTCTGGACGATCAGCAGAGATGTGAAGTGGCTCTGGAAGATCAGCGGAGACGTTGCGTGGCTCTGGGAGGTCTGCGGAGACGTGGCGAGGCTCTGGGAGATCAGCTGGGACTTGACTTGGCTCACGAAGATCCACTATGACTTGATTTGGCTCACGAAGATCAACTGTGACTTGACTTGGCTCAGAAAGATCAACTCTGACTTGACTTGGCTCAGGGAGATCAGCTGGGACTTGACTTGGCTCACGAAGATCCACTATGACTTGATTTGGCTCACGAAGATCAACTGTGACTTGACTTGGCTCAGGAATGACGGCCATCTTGATTGGAGCCTCTGACATGGCAGCCACATTGTAAACAGTCCTTGAAGTGGCAGCCATGTTGTGAACTGGCTCAGGTATGGGAACTATAGAGCAGGAAGGTGCATAAAGCACAGGGCTAATATGAGTTGGTTTAGGGATACCAGCAGTACATATTGACACCAGTGGTAGATCCTCCACACTGGATGCCAATCTCTGACGCTTGAGGCTGGTTTCCCCTGATAGAACAGAGCAGAGTTCTGGAAAGCCAACTGCCATAGGACGTGACTCAGGGATGATAGACAAGACGTAGAGAGGTTCTGGAAGGTCTTCCAATATGAGACGAGGATCTCGAAGATCTTTTGAGACGAGACGAGGATCTCGAAGATCTGTTGAGACGAGACGAGGATCTCGAAGATCTGTTTAGATGAGACAAGGATCTCGAAGATCTGATGGTATGAGACGAGGCTCTGGAAGATTTGATTAAATGTAATGAGGCTCTAGCATGGCTGCTGAGACGTGACAAGGCTCTTGGATATCTGCTGAGATGTAATGAGGCTCTGGAATGGTCTTAAATGCAGAAATGGAATCTGATGCGGCCACCATTATGTGATTAGGAGCTGTCGAGAGAGTTACTGGATTTGCAAGTACAGAGAGTTTTGGGGTTGCAATAACTAGACTGGAGGGCATGGAAAACTGTGATGGTTCAAGCTCGGCTGCTGCCGGAGCTTCCTCCACAGTAAACGGTGAACCACACAGTATTAACGCATAGTCCATAAAGTCTCACAGAGAGGAATTTAATGTTCCTTCAGGGAACCAGGATCTTAATGGCTCACTGAGTCGCAAACGAAAAATGTCCTTCAAAAACACCTCATCAAAAGGAACCAGAAAAGATAACTCACTGAATTGGTGGATATAATCCTCAATTGATAGCTCTCCCTGACGCAGAGCTAGTAGCTGGTTGACCGGATCCATAGTTGCACTGGGAACACTCAACAAGCTGCTGGATCTTGGTGATGGCTGATTATTCTGTAATGTTTGGAATCGAGATGACAGTGTGGTAGATCCAAATGCAAGCTTTTATTAAAATGAGCGTAGTCGTACAGGCAGAGGTCAAACACCAGCAAACAGATACAAGAGGGCAAGGCAAAAGAGTAATCCAAAATGCAGGCAATGGTCAAGGTAGGCAGCGAACGATCATCAAACAAGAAAAACAGTCCAGGGTCAAAAATAGTGATGGGACGGTTGATACCGGGGCTCCGATGCAGTTTTCAAAGCACTATTGTATCACACACTGTACCGATGCTTGTATCGAATTGATAATACCACGTGATTGATGACGTTTGAAGCTTCGAACGTCATGCAGTATCGGAAAGTCGAGACGGCTGTTTTGAAAAAAATTGGCGCTTCAGCTGATGCATTTAGGAAAATGCATTTAATCATGTTTTATGATATTGGTTTTATGATAGGTCTAAGAGACCCTGAACAGAATATAAGGGTTAACCAGCTCATCCAAAATATTTCAACTAGCCTGCTCATGTCAGTTATGATCACATCATTGTATATTTTATATTATTGATCAGTATGTGAATCCGTTGCAGGCTACACATGACACGAGTGGTGGTCTCATAGTCACAAATTACTTTAGATGACATTAGATCAGATTAGATAGAACTGATTCAAGACAAGAGTGATTCCGTATGTCACAGACTTCCGAAGCTTTGGTCACGTGCTTTTTCAAACTGCTCTGCAATGATTTAGATATGGTGGAGAAAACAAATCTGACCACCAGATGTCGCTAATGCGCACTGTGTTAAAAGCTTCGAGTAATGAACCGTTTTTCGGCACAATTTGATGAAAGCCTCAAATGCTTCAGAAAGCCTCGGTTTCCCATCACTAATCAAAAACAAAGGCTAGGCAAGGCAAGGCAAGGCAAGGCAAGGGCAAGGAAACACAGAGACAAGGTGGGATACAGGACTAAACAATACTGTGTGTGTGTGTTTGGGTGCAGCTTATAAAGTGTCACTGATGGGAAACAGGTGTGAGTGTGTGATTGGTTCCTAGATGGGGAATTGTGGGAAATGTAGTCCAGAGTGATGTGTGACCGTGTGTGCCATGAAAAGGTGACAATGGTGAACCGGTGACCTCTGGTGGGGAGTAGCAGGAAACAGCAGGCGCAGGATACATGACAGTTGAAAACGTTGAAAGCACAATAATCTGCGCAAGAGACGCTGTTCCTCAGGCTGAATTGTGTGTGCGCGCTCCAAAACGGATCGCAAATAGACAAACAAATTACACTTTGGGCTTCAGGTGCACGTCCAAACGATCAAATACACACAAAAGTATGTTAAAATGACCGGATCGGAACTGGATTGGATGTTTAGCTACTTAAACGCAGTTTATATCGTAAGTGTACATTTATTTAATAAGCATTAATCTATTAATTTATACTGTGAAAACTATTTTACATTTGGTTACTTAGATTTCTTTTATAGGCTAGGCCTATTTTACTTACCTGAACACATGAACAAATGAAAGCACTTTATTTTATTTGTATCTTTATTTTATTGTATTTGTCAGTTTGTTTTACTTTCTTTCTTTCTTCATGTCCTTGCTATATCTTATATAAAACACCAAAAATGCCGAAAACTATATAATATAAAGCAATGTTAATTCAGCTCTATATATAAAACAAAAAGTACTGATAAGAATACCGTTAAACCACCGGATCGATAAGCAGTATCGGTAAGAGCAGTAATACTGTTAAAACCTTAACGATACCCATCCCTAGGGAACACATATAAACCATTACAGGGCCCTACGCTAACATTTTTCTTTAGGAACAATTGTGCTTAATGCAGCTCATTGGTAAATAATGTTGTATGAATGTTTTTAAATATAATTTTTTGAATTTATAAATATGTAAAAAATTAAACTTTAAAAGTTTGATATTTTAAGTAAAAACTATTGTAGCATATGCACACTTATCAGGATCGTCAATAAAATCTGGAATCTTCAGAATGCTTCTCGCATGCCGGACTGTGTTGTAATCTGACTTCGGCTCCGGCCGGTCCAGAAAAAACAGACACTCTGACACCTTTGTTACCCTCCGAGGTAAAACAGAGGGCTCCATTTCCTAGCTCTTGGGACATCAAAGGGCCCTCATGTGGACTAAGTGCCAGATCACATTCCAACACACACCACACACCAGAGATGTTCACAAGTCTTTTATCTGGAGTCCGAGTCAAGTCTGAAGTCTTTAAGCTGGAGTCCGAGTCAAGTCTGAAGTCTTTAAGCTAGAGTCCGAGTCAAGTCTGGAGTCTTTTGTCACGAGTCTGAGTCGAGTCTCGAGTCATTAAAAAAAAAAAAAAAGAAGAAAAAAAAAAAAAAAACAATTCTCAATATAGCTGCAAGCAGCAATTCGGGGCCAAGCCCCAGTAGGGGCAGTAGCGCAATACGGAGCAGGAAGAGCAAAAACAGCAGAAATTGAATGTACATGCAAAACATCTGGTTCAGAAGGACAGGTGGAAATGAAATGAAAATCAATAGAAGTTCAGAGAACGAACACGGAATGAACTAAAATACTTGTATCTCATTGAAGAGGAATAAAGATTAGCACAATCCTTATTTGGATAAAAAAGGTATCAAAATGACTCATTACACACAATTGTATAAAGGAACCCCACACGAGATTCGAATCCACGACCTCCGGGTCCAAGGTCCATTTCTCATCTCATTGCACCACTGTGCAAGTGAATGTTTCCACACCTGCCGAAGTTTATTAGTTCATGTAAAAATGAACTCAAAATGAAGAATTCTTATAAAGCTGCACTTTAGATCATTCTGCAGCTCATCATGCTGTAGTGCAATACAGAGCAGGAAGAGGAAAAACAGCAGAAAATGAACAAACATGAAACAGCTGGTTCAGAATTACGGGCAAGAATGAACTCAGAATGTACATAAGCTTAGATGAAAATGAACACAGCATGAAACAAAAAGCATTTATTTCTAATCCAAGAGGCAGTAAAGGAATCAAAACACACTATTTTATAAAACCGCTCCACCTGGGATTCGAACCCACTAACTTCGGATACAGGGCTCTTCAGATAACTGGCTTTACACATTGAGCTACTTGAGGATGCACATTCAACAGACTGTGGAAGAAACCTTTTAGTCTAACAAAGAATTCACAAAAAAAGCATTACTTAGCATGCTAACCATATTAGCATGCTAAGCTAACTTAATGCTAATGAAGCTCATGGTTAACTTGATAAATGAAGAGCCACATTAAAGAGAATGACAACTGGTTAGCATGCTAAGCAATTAGCATGCTAAGCTAACTAGCATTAAGACAACAAACACAAGCAAGGTCACATTCAGAGATGAATATCTTGGGAATGGTAGCGAATATCAAAAATCCATTCAGTCATTTCTGTGCGGCTCGGTCCAAAGATCACCTGAGCTGATTTTGGACAAAATTGGACAAAAATTGTAGGAGGAGTAGCGAAAAAACTGTTTTCCATTTATTTCAATATGGCGGACAGGTACATTTAAGGAAAATGACAAATGACACATCGTCGGAATCGGCATAAGCCAGGGAATAAAATGACATAAAGCATACACATTTTGGAAAGTGTTTTCAAAAGTTATAAGTGGTTTTGCAATAATCATTACATCTGTGGAACAGTAGGTGGCGCTGTGTTGAAACTTCTCAGGTACCTTCAGGACCTTCTAAAGGTCATACATACCAATTTGTGTGAAGATATGTCAAATTGTTTAAAAGTTATTGCAATTTATGACAAAATTCAAAATGGCGGACACGTGGTTCATCCGATGTTGACGAATTCGATATCCTCGGATTCGGCATGGCACAGGGAATCCATAGACACCAAGATCTTGATTTTCTAATAAAGTGTTCAAAAGTTATTGGCCAAAATAGCCATTTTTCAGATCTCATGACCTGTAGGTGGCGCTGTTCCCAAATTTGGCATGGAACCTCAGATCATGGTCTTGATCAAGTGTACCAATTTTAGTTTTGATTGCTCAAAGTTTGGCCGAGATACAGCCTCTATAGCAATTTTGGGTCAACCTCGTTAACTTCGTGACATCATAACTTTTGAACAAAGATGAATAAAAAAAATCTGTTCAGTCATTTCTGTGCGGCTCAGACCAAAGATCACCTGATCAAAGTTTGGACAAAATTGGACAAATTTTGAAGGAGGAGTAGCGAAAAAACGGAATACTGTACTTTTCAAAATGGCCGCTACTGTAATGGGCGGAGACTTAATGTAAGAATTTGAATAGAATCAGCATGAAGAGACGAATCAGATGTACTAAATTGTATTTTTCTAGAGCAAATGGTTCAAAAGTTATAAACTTTAGAATGTTTAATTTTTGAACTGGTGGTGGCGCTATAGAGTTGGTCCTAGAGACTCCGAAATTGGTCAGATTTCTAGACATGACCATCACTACAAGTGTGCCAAATTTCATCATTTTCTCATGTTCCGTTGATAGGGCTGCCATAGACTCCCATTCGGGAGGAAGAATAATAATAATAAAAGGGAAAACGTACAATTACAATAGGGGCTACAGCCCCTTTGGGGCTTGGCCCCTAATAATCAAATCCTAGTTTATCCTAGTTGTATTATATAGAAAAATTATATGATCTTTCTATAATCTGTTTTATTTGAAATTAAGGTCCTATGATGTAAGGGATAATGTACATCCAGTTTTTTGCTTTATAATCCATTACAATGTACAAAACAGTCGTCCCAGCAACACGAGTAGTCATTTTCAATACACTCGCTAAGTGGACACAAGATGGCGCCAGTGAGTCGAAGATCGAAGATTGATAAAACGTAGTGCTAGGTTTAAAGTCTAGATTTTTTTTCATATTTGTAACAATGTTCGATGTAAGGAAGGAAGAGGACAGGGTCGGCTTGACTACTGACTGCTTTATTATGCTTCAAAACAACAAAAAGGTGTGCAAACAGGCACAGTGTGATCAAACGACATAAACAATAATCTCCGTCTTCATCTGGGAGTGCAGCAGTCAGTAGTCCTTCTCTCTCTCACACACTCCTGCTTCTCCTGGCGTTAAATACTCTCTCCACGCCAATTACTGAAACAAGAGACAGGTGTTCATTATTTGCGCTTAACCCACTCACGCACCGCGGCTCTCCTGCCTCTCTCTCCCGCTGCAGACTCCGCTGAACCACGCCCCTCCTGCCACAATATTTTAACAGGCTGGCAATTCAAATGAGCCATGCAGCTACACCACAGTAAAATAGTTGTGTGAGTTTATGTGTCTAACCTTTTTGGATGCGATGTCTCATAAAATTTGATGATGTTGTTCCGGTGTCTGTAATTGTTTTCCCACATTATATGCGTCTAGCTGATCTGATGTGATAAACCCAAACGAAAGAACATATGGCACGGTGGCTCCCGTCATGTTGCATGGGACTCTTATTATGACATTTTGGAGTTTATGCGCACGGACATACGTAATCAAATGGACCCTTCGCTAAGCCCCGCCCTCCTTAGTTACTGTTGCTACGCCTGTCAAGCTTTTGCGTCTGGCAAGTCATTTACAGTATGTATGCACCGGTGTCAGACATTTTCAAGGGGATAATTAGTCATTTTTGGCGAACAGGTGAAATATCTGAGAGAACAAGACAAAAGGGACTGCAGTATGCATTCGAGGGATATATCCACGACATAATATGCAACCGATTAGAAAATAATTTGATCAAAATTTAAGCTAAAGCTCCCAGCGCGAGCAGCAGCGGCCTCATACGCTGATTATTCAAATGGGAAACACACAATTTATTGAGGAAAAGCTTTGTTCATCCACAGCAGGTTAAGTGAAATTTGTGAAAATAACCTAATAATTATAAATCAAACAGTTTATCCATAAGTCTTTACGGTTTTCGGGCGTGGCTTAGCGAAGGGTCAATTCTATGGCAAGAGTCCAATCTACCACGACAAGTAAGGAAATATATGTGACGCAGATATTATAAAACCATTTAAACACAACACAAATTCTTTATTTATTATATCAGTAGTTAAGGGTAAAAGACTTGAGTCGTTTTTAAAATAATCCGAGTCTTTTGTGCCGAGTCGAGTCAAGTCTGAAGTCATTCCAGGTCGAGTCCGAGTCCGAGTCTGAAGTCTGTTAAAATGCGACTCGAGTGCGACTCAAGTCCGAGTCTCTAACTCGAGTGCCCATCTCTGCCACACACACATAGACACACACAAAAACACACAAACATCCTTAGAGATTGTATGTACAGCTACTCTTAAAATATGACTGTGCCAAAGTGTACCCGACACGTATATCAAGTGCATGTATGCTTCCTAGTGTTTAGACTTAGTTTAAATGACTGCATTTGTGCTAGTGTTCGTTTTAATGATGGAATTTTGTCTGTAAACCATAACTTCTTCTACATGCTTTTCTTATATGTCAAGTTTAGATTCATTTTAAAGCTATTTCCACGTTTCATTCACCTATGTATATTACATGGCTGTCAAATGCATTGTTCGATTTGTTTAATGATGCTGTGAAGAAAGTACTCCATCTCGAAATCCGATCTGATAGTCATAAATTATGCAAATTCAGCTAGGAGACAAGACAAAGGAAAAGCTTGCCCGCCAACTTTGCACCTATGTCATTGGCTATTCCACCTCAAGGAGGTGTGTCGGCTTATCTGTCATAAAAGAGGAGTACCAGGATTTTTCTGTGTGTTCTCCCAATTGCCCTGAATCATCCATCGCCATCGCGCTCATCCTTCGGGACCACCATCTTCCAGCGAAACTAACTTTCAAGTCCTCAGTTCAAACCTTCCCGCGGAACTGAAGAAGCCAACGAACTGCACCAGCGCTAAACCGAAACTCGACACGCAAAACTAATGCAAGTACCACCGTTTCTCAATCTTAGATAATGAAACTGATTTCCGTGCTGGCCTCAAGGACTGTTTGTAAGTTTTGCTGCTTGCCTTCTCTCTTTCCTTTTCTCTACTTTCACTTTTGTAAATATGTGTATATCCTGTGTATAGCCGTATAACCACTGTAGTCGTAGTTTGCATATATTAAACACATTATATCCATGCTTTTTGTTCTTTTGCTCATTCAACAAAAACCAGGTCACTTTAACGTTTCAATTCTAATACAATCGCTCTATGTTTGATGCTATCATAGGAATTTATCCTCGTGGCCAGAGGATAACATTTCCGTTATAATAGTCTGTGGAAAACTTACTGTTTGCTGGACAAACTAATAGTTTCTCTAAATAATTATTAAACCAGAACTAATCATATAGGTAATTGATTATAATTCGTTGTAATTAATTCACAATATATGTTTAATTCCCCCTTGGGTTGGTATGTGCATATATTGAGTCATAAAGCTTTATGACTTATTATATTCATATGCCCCACCCATAAATTGATTAATAACTGCACAGATCGCTACACTATGTTAAGTGTAAATATGAAAATAAATGTATTTACATTTACCGCCAGTAGGTGATGGTATATCTTAATGTGCGAGTCATTTATTCAGTCATTCAAAACGCACTTTCATTCAGGAATCACCATTGCTTGGAGATGCGCAGTAGTTCTGGCGTGGCTTTGTTTGAAACTGTTTTCACGAAATAGAGCAAAAACAGACATTATTGTGTCTAATGTTAAATCACTTAATATCAACTTGTTTATTGGACTTCAGTAAGATCAGCAAGTATCACATTTGCAATCATGCCAATACTTGGAGAAACAGGAATATACTCGTGTGATATTGCTTAACTAACTTGTTGAGATCGACGGTGTTACCGGTGTTCAGCCGCAACACCGGTTACATCACTTCAACACTTCACTTGCCCACCGTGACCGCGGCACCGCCCCCCACCGTTGTTTTGATTATAGTAATAAAAATAATTTAGTTTAGTTAGAGAACAGATACAGTTAAAAACAGAACGCGTCTGCTCAATTCAGTGAGCCGAATGAGAGTTGCAGCGCAGATTAGCAGCAGGTGACAGATTTCACCTCACTTTGTCATTATACTGTTTTGTTGTGTTTTTGATTAAGAATAAAAATGAACCCACCCACTATTCAAGCAATTGCCACCTCTGAAATTGCCACTACTTCAAAAGTGAAAGTAAAACAACATGGGCATTCATAGCGTTACGTGTGTTTCTATTAATTTTTGGTGACATTTTTGCCCTCAAACCCTTTAATTTCTGACCTTGCTTATGATAATCCAAATGTAGTATTTCCAGTTAATTTGGCTGAAACATCAGCAGCATGAGACTGTCTTGTAAATGCGCATCACCTGTTTCACCTTGTAAACAATCTGTTAGTCCGTCGCGTACGTCTTTTGCACTTGCTCTGCTGACTGAAGCAAAGCCTTTAAATGCAGGCATGAAAAGCAGCCGATTGCAGTACGAAACATAACTGTTGTTCAGTGTGGATGCATATTAGGAGGTGTACTTTTTGTTCCAATTGTATTATAGTTCTATTCATGAGAATCGATCGGGTCACTCACACCTGTCACAGTTCCCATCTGTTCTGGACTCAGAAACACATGTGGCCTGGTCAGCTCACCTTCCGCAGGTCCCCTCCACATACCCCTCCAGCGACTTATCCATTCCTGCCTGCCTGAATATCCCCGAAATTACAAGATGGCCACCGTCCCAGAGCCTCGACATAAGATGGCCGACACCGCGTCGGAGCCTCGGTGCAAGATGGCCGCCGCCACACCTGAGCCGCATTGCAAGATGGCCGCCGCCATTTCAGAGCCTCGGTGCCAGATGGCCGCCGCCACGCCTGAACCCTCAGTGAGGATGGACGCCACCTCAACTGGGCTCTCGGCTGATTTTGGCTTCCACGCTTGTGCCCCTTGGCATACTGGTGGAATATGAGGGGATGACCTGGAAGCCAGAATCCATTCCAGACTCTGCTCCTGTCACCGAGCCCGCTCCAGACTCCGCTCCACTCCATGAGCCCGTTCCTTTCCATGAGCCCTTTCCTCTCCAAGAGGGTGCACCACTCCACGAGCCTGCTCCACTCCTAGAGGGTGCTCCACTCCACGAGCCCGTTACAATCCACGAGCCCTTTCCACTCCAAGGGGGCGCTCCATTACACGAGCCCGCTCTATTACACAAGCCCGCTCCATTCCACAAACCAGCTCCATTCCACATTCCTGCTACAGTATCCGCTCCAGCTCCCCCAAAGTGCGGATCCTCCCAAAGAAATTTTTGATAGAAGGACTAAAATCGTTGATACAAGGACTAACATTCCAATGCTCCTGGCCATAGTAGCTGAGCTTGGGGTCAGGACTGAGGCCACGGAGGCCACACCGCCAAGGCGCCTTGAACTGCCTGTGCCACTATGGCCCCCGGAACTGCCTGTGCCAACATGGTCCCCTGAGCTGTCAGTGCCGCCCTGGCACCCTGAGTTACCGGCGCCCCCATGGTCCCTGAGTTACCCGCAACGCCATGGTCCCTGAGTTACCCACAACGCCATGGTCCCATGAACTGCCTGATTCGCCATGGTGTCCGAAGTGGCCAGCTCCACCCTGGACACCTGCATGGCCGGGGCCACACTGGAGGCATCCTAGCCAGTCTGCTCCTGCCCACTGCCTCCAAGGTGCCCACCCCCCCTCCCCGTTTGGACTCTTTTTGAGGTGCGAGGTCACGCCTTCTGGGAGTGGGGAGTAATGTCAGGGTTCTCTGTTTATGTTTCCTTTTGTCACATGTTCTTTATTCTCAGTTTTCCCGCCACTAGTTTGTTCCCTTGGTTACCCTGATTTAGTTCCTTGGTCCCAGCTGTGTCTTGTTAATTAACCTAGTTTGCCCCTCTGGTTGACCTGTATATATTCCCTTTGTTCTCCCTCAGTCTTTGTCGGTTCTCGTTTATGTTATACATTTGTGTTGGTGGTGTTTCTCCTGTTTCCTGGATTATTATTAAAAATTATCAACAAGAGGGATACGCCATGGCAAACAAGTGTGTCTTAAGTTGTATTTTAAAAACGAGTCAGCACCCCTGACATGCAAGGGTAAGCTTTTCTTGTGTGAAGAATGTTTGAATCATCTAAAGAAGCTGTTCCACTATATAGATACTTTTGTACAATAGAAAGGTTCCATGAATGTTATTCTTCATTCATATAACCATAAATACCAAGTTAGAACCTTAAATTTTAAGAGTGTAAACAATTACCTAGTTCTGGCATAGGCTGAAAGGTCTTTATCTCATTTGGTATCGATCACATCATTATATACATAGCACAGCTGATTAGTTGTTGTTTCATCTGCGGCCAATGAGCTGTGGCTCATCATTCAAACAAATACCGATAGCGTTGATGTTAGCAGTCTGCAGCACACTTTCAGTAGGGCTGTGACGGTGGCAATTTTTTACAACCGCGGTGGGAAATCGGCAACAAACAGCCACTAGTGCAACAGCCACTAGATGCCGCTCCGGTAGCGCGGCTGCCATTATGGGCTGAAAATACTAACTGGACCATAGAATCCTTCACATCTTACGCACCCAAAATTGGCAAATTTCACTGCCAAATCAGAAGTGCAATAGAACTGTTTTTAAAATTCACCTGTAAATTGTATGGCTCCCACAGTAAATGTTATATTGTCTTATATGTGACCCGTCACGGAAACCAGGGACACAAGTTGGCAGCACAACTATTGAGCAAACTGAGAAAGAAGCGTTTTTTTTCAAAATTGGTGATTTTCGTTTTTTTGCAGAATCTGTTAGTTGAGATCATGAAGAAGCATCTCCGTGTTTTAGATAGCAGTATTGGTTTATTTAAAAGCGTACATTTTGAGGTTGAAATCGGCTTGTTTTTCAGAGATTCTATCTCACAGTAGGGGCGTGTCATTGTCTGTTTGTATTTCCATACTGGAATCGGATACGCCGGCTTTTGTTTCTTTTGTTATTGCCGCTGCCCTCCAAGCTAAGCGTGGCTACTTAGTATGCAGCGCTCTGGCCAGCTCTAGCTGATATCAAAATTTAATGAAGATGGACGCCGCAAAGAATATCGCAGACAAGCTGAACCGTGGCCGTTACACCGAAAATGTTTTGAAGTACAACATACGGCTGGATTCTTTAGCTGCGGAAAAAGAGTGACAGGACATGGAAATTATTGGACATTTAGAGGCAAACAGACGCATAGTGCAAACTTCGGAGATGGTTACATCCACAAAGAAGACCCCGACAAAGAGAAAGTGTGCCTGAACAACTTATTTCATTGGAGGCAACAAGATCTTTTCTGTTTCTTATGGGGTGAGTTTCCATAAACATCAAAGTTTGTCGTTTTGTGTTCATTTTAAGAACACGTAGGCTACACGTTATCTCATGTGTCTATTGTTATTAGCTAGCTCAGGACTGTCGTTTTAATTGTAATTGTTAGCATCGTATCACTTGCCAAAAACCCCCATTACTATAATGGGCTTTTAGATGGTAATGTTAGCATGTTAATTTGAATAACGCTTCAACTGCTTGAATTGACTGGTGTGAATGACTTAGGCAAGGCAAGGCAAGGCAAGGCAATTTTATTTGTATAGCACATTTCATACACAATGGTAATTCAAAGTGCTTTACATAAAGAAGTATAATAAAAATAGAACATAAGGAATAGAAATAACAGTAAAAACAGAGAATTTTGCTATCTGGATGGATGAGCTAGGAAGTCTTATGCCTCATTTCCACTGAGTGAAACGGTTCGGTTCGGTACAGTTCGGTATGGTTCGGAGCGGTACACCTTGATCAGGCTTGCGTTTCCACCGCAAACAGTACCCTTACTTGATAGGCGTGGTGTAGCCGGAAAATAGTGATCGACGTCATTCTCGCGCGAAGAAGAAAACGATATAGTAAACAACAATGGAGGACATACTACATCAAATCTTGTTCTTGCTTATCGGCTTGAGGCTGTCTGTCACAAGAAGAAGACGAGCTTTGCTTGCTGCACGCCAACATTCGGCGTTTCAGAATACCAAGATCGCAAAGTTCAGACGTCCATGCAGCAGCACCTACCAGCAAGCGGAGGAGAAAACCTGCGTAATTTAAAAACTATTTTACTGTGTCATGAAATGTAGTTTTAAAAGTTTTTCAGGCGAGAATGTAGTTGTTTAAATCTCAAATCTGTGGTTAATTTATAAAGATAGCGCCTATTTGAAAATTTTATCTGACGTTGTCGGAGTTGTGAGATCCAGGCGATCACCGGGCGCTCGGTGCTCATGTACCCAGCCGAGAGCAGCTGTACCTCGGCTAGTCCTTCTGACATTCGCCGCTGGCTCTGATGTCTCTGTAGTGGTTAAAAACAAGATATCATTCATCTTGTGTATAACGGGCAATCTTTGGTCTCATTAATTTATAATTTGTTCCCGGGCAAATCGTTTTGGCTGAGGGGAAAGTGAAGTTTTACTTTATATATTTATTTAACTTTACCGTTGTAGTGCGCTGTACGTTTGACTGAATTGTTTGCTTGTCTTTATTTCTTATTGTATAGCTTCTCATATTTTATTTATAATGGTTATTATTGATAATTAAAACTGACGTTTAACAAAAAGAGAAGGTTGTTTTGTCTTATTTCATTTTATTATAGGCTACATACAGTGAAGATAATCAGAGTACATATGCACATATTGCCTGAACCACACATTAATAGGTTTCATATTTTTTAAATAAAAACGAAAAGAGGCAGGGTTATGTTTTATATTTTGTTTTGTTATATAGCCTACATGAAGTGAAGATAATTAATGCACGCGTTGCCTGAACAACATTTGTGTGGCGCCTCTTGTGTTGTCATTCCCCTTGTAGCACGCGCAAGTGACGATTCTCTGTCAACCAATCAACGTTCTGCAGAGTGTAGCTCCACCCTTTTGGTACGGTACTGTTGTGCTTGATACCCCAACGATAAGGTCCCAAAAAAGACGTACGGTACGGTTCGGAATTAGGGTACCATTCACAACTTTTGACAATGGAAACGTACTGTACCGAACCGAACCGTACCGCTCAGTGGAAACGAGCCATTAGGGAGTTTTTGTTGTTGTTGTTGTTGTCCGTCAGAGTGGATCTAAACGGATCTATCCATCAGAGCAGATCTGAATGGATCTTCCTCACACGACAGGACTGCTACCTGTTAAGGCACTTCAAACTGATAAAAAAAGTTTCAATCTCTCCTTTTGCCAAGACACCTCAAACTGCACTACACAGCCCTAATCCCCCTTCCGGAGATATCTTATCTATGCAACGCAGTTCAAATTTCCCCTTTGGAAATTTCCCCCTTTGGAAAGTGTCCTGACTGTAATCCAGAGATATCTTAACCATGCACTACAGCTCAAATTTCCCCATGGTTTGTCCCCTTATCCAAATTTACCAAATTTTAACCTAATCACAAATGCTTTCTTCATAATTCTCCCAGCTCTTTCAACCAGACAGCAATATTTAAAATGCATTAAAAGTCAGAATAACAAGATGATACATAAAAGTATAAAATAAAATGCAAACAGTTCGGACATAGCACAGTGCTCAATCAGCAAATGCATAGATAAAAAGATATGTTTTGAGTCTGGATTTGAATGTGGCTACTGTTGGAGCACATCTGATCTCTTCTGGAAGCTGGTTCCAGTTGCGGCTGGCGTAACAGCTAAAAGCAGACTCTCCTTGCTTTGAGTGAACCCTTGGTATTTCTAAATGACTTGATCCTGATGATCTGAGTGATCCGTTAGGTGTATATTCTATGAGCATATCTGCAATGTATTGAGGTCCTAGGCCATTGAGTGATTTATAAACAAGTAACAGTACTTTAAAATCAATTCTAAATGCAACTGGAAGCCAGTGCAAGGACTTGAGGACTGGTGTGATGTGTTCATGTTTTCTGGTTCTGCTCAGAATCCTGGCAGCAGCGTTCTGTACAAGCTGCAGCTGTCTTATGGTCTTTTTGGGAAGACCAGTGAGGAGCCCATTACAATAATCCACCCTGCTGGTGATGAAAGCATGAACAAGTTTCTCTAAGTCTTGACTGGAGACAAAGCATCTAATTCTTGCAATATTTTTGAGATGATAGTATGCTGATTTAGTTATTGTCTTTACATGGCTACTGAAACTCAGGTCTGACTCCAAAATCACACCAAGATTCCTGACCTGATTTTTGGTTGCTTGACCCCTAGAGTGAAGGTACGTGTTCACTTTGAGAACTTCATCTTTGTTTCCAAGCGCAATGACTTCAGTTTTGTCTTTTGTTTAACTGAAGGAAGTTTAGGCACATCCAATTTTTAATTTCATCAGTGCATTGGCACAGGGAGTCAATGGGGCTATAGTCGTTAGGTGATAGGGCTAGGTAAATCTGGGTGTCATCTGCATAGCTGTGATATGCAATTTGGTTCTTTCTCATTATTTGGCTCAGTGGCATCATATATAGGTTGAACAGGAGGGGTGCGAGTATTGAACCTTGAGGGACTCCGCATGTCATGGATGTCCACTCAGACTTATGGTCACCGATACTCACATAATAACCTCTCCCTTCTAGGTATGACCTGAACCATTTAAGGACCATCCCAGAAAGCCCAACCCAGTTTTCCAGCCTGTCAAGAAGTATGTTGTGATCGACAGTGTCAAATGCAGCACTGAGGTCGAGTAGAACCAGCACTGATAATTTACCTATATCTGTGTTTAGGCGAATATAATTTATTATCTTTATGAGTGCTGTCTCTGTGCTGTGATGCGGTCGGAAACCAGATTGAAAGTTGTCAAAATATCCATTCAAACTTAAGAACTTGTTCAGCTGATTGAAAACAACTTTTTCAATGATCTTGCCTATGAAAGGAAGATTTGAGATTGGTCTGTAGTTGCTCAATATGGTGTTATCCAGATTGCTCTTTTTCAGGAGGGGCTTAACAACTGCAGTTTTCAGGGATTTTGGAAAAGTCCCAGAGAGAAGTGAGGCATTTACCACTTCTAGGAGATCTGCTTCTAAACAGTTAAACACGCTTTTGAAAAAAGATGTGGGAAGTGTGTCAAGGGCGCAGGTTGATGTTTTAAGGTGCTGTACTGTTTCTTCCAAAATTTTACCATCAATTGCTTCGAAAACAGACATAATAGCTGCTTCCTGAGGTTGTGATCTGATCTGTTTTACCCCAGTGCAGCTCAAGGATGTGCTGATCGCCTTTCTGATATTATTAATTTTCTCAGAGAAGAAGGAAGCATACTCACAGCATTTGCTGTCTGAGAGCATTTCACTGGGAATCTGACTTGGGGGGTTTGTTAGTCTCTCTACAGTAGCAAAAAGAGTGCGGGTGTTGTTTAAGTTTCTGTTTATAATATTTGAGAAGAAGGTCTGTCTAGCTTTGCCTAGTTCCACATTGAAAGCATGAAGAATATCTTTATAGATGTTATAATGGATTTCGAGTTTTGTCTTTCGCCACATGTGCTCAGAAAACACAATGTTGTGATTTTTGTAAAATAAAGAAAACTAACATGATGCGTGATTTCTCCTCTCCCTCTGAACGAAGTCCAATCTGATAGTTCTCAGAAAATGAACTGTAACTTAGTAAATACTAATCACAGAAAAATTAAACTTATGTCTAAAAAAAGGGTTAAGATGTCAGGTTTTAAATCATGTAAGTCAAATCGAAAACAAACCTTCTGTGTTTATGTAATCTGTATGAAAAGAGAGCCATGTCAGAAGTCCATGATTCAGCTCATTATCCGCTAATGCGGCCACGCCCACGGAGCCAGCGCTATTCAGACGCAAATTCAGAGGCAATACATGCATTCATCGTCTCAATCGTGTATTTATTGTCTTGAAAAGTGTTTATCTGGATGTAAAAGTCATGGTTAGGGAGCTCTAGAAGACATGCAGTTAGTTCCTGTTTTCTTTTCTTCTATAGATGAATTTTAGATGAGTTTTTGTTTCTTTAGCGCCCTCCGGCTGCAGTATGAATTGGAAACTCCATTCATGGAATAGCCTCTTCTTCTTTTAGATGAATTTGTGGACTAAAAATGCACAGAGAGCGCCCTCCGACTTCAAGGATGAATTGAAAACACCAGCGCTCATAGTAATGACAATGAATATTAAATAAATATAACTCCTCTGTATAGAAAATTGACAAGCATATGAGAATCCAATATTTCTCCAAATGTGCATGCTTTTAAACTAAAAGCCTATATTCAGACTCTTTGCATCACAGAAATACATTATATTTTAAAGTATAATATAAAACCATTACTTTATATTGTAATAATATTTTTCTGTATGTTTCATATATCATGATGAGCTTGAGACATCACAGAAGGTTTTTTTCACAGTCTACCTGACTGAAATGCCTCATTAATATGCAAGTCATTTCAGCTCATTACTATCCAATTATTTTGTCTTCTCAGGTGAGAATGGCCCATTATTCAGTGGTGATTCACGCCTCCACGCATACTGTGTTTCTTGGCAAAAAGTGTCTTACAACAACTAAATCAATATATTGTTTTATATGAAGGAGTAGGCAGCATAATTTTTACATAATTTTGAAGCAAAAACTCTAGTTTACAACCTCCAATACCCTAAAGTATTGTAAACACAGATTTACTATACTTTTTTTGGCCTTATTTCAGTGACTTAAGTTTTTTGTTTTTTCAATAACCACGCATAAATGTTATTCCTTCAAAAACACAAACATGTACATACATGTTCCTCACATGTTATTGTAGCCTAGTTTGTGCTGAATACAGTGTAATGACACTTTTTCCATTAATATGTTTATGAACAACTGAAAAAAGCACAAATGTCAGGGCATGTCAAAACTTCTCCAGGCCCCAAATCAGCCTCAGACTCCAGAGGGTTAAAGATATAGCCTTCATAAACAGTGCACTAGTATTCTCATTTAAGCATCGCTTTTTGACCGAGACAGATCTAGCTTCAACAGTTGGAGAGATCAATATATCAAAGAAAATACAGAAATGATCAGATAGCACTACATCCTTAATGACAATGGATGAAATGTTTAGACCCTTACTAATAATTAAATCTAGAGTGTGTCCACGATTGTGTGTAGGTCCATGTACATGTTGAGTCAGATCAAAAGTATTCATAACAGTTATGATTTCTTTTGCCATATTGGATTCTGCATTTTCTATGTGGATGTTAAAGTCCCCAGTAATAGCAAAACAGTCAAACCTAGAGGAAATTGCTGATAACAGTTCTGTAAAGTCCTCCACAAAGGCTGGAGAGTATTTTGGAGGCCTGTAAATAACTATAAGTAGAATGCAAGGAGCACCTTTTAACACAATACCCAAGTATTCGAAAGACAAGTAATCACCAAATGACACTTGCTTGCATTGATAGACATCTTTAAATAGAGCAGCAACACCTCCACCTCTCCTAACAGCTCTGCAGACACTCATAAAAGTAAAGTTAGGAGGGGCTGTTTCATTCAGGATTGTTGAACTGCAACTTTCTTCAAGCCATGTTTCATTTAGAAGCATAAAATCTAGGTTGTTTGTGGTTATTAACCCTCTGGAGTCTGAGGCTGATTTGGGGCCTGGAGAAGTTTTGACATGCTCTGACATTTGTGCTTTTTTCAGTTGTTCATAAACATATAAATGACAAAAGTGTCATTACACTGTATTCAGCACAAACTAGGCTACAATAATATGTGAGGAACATGTATGTACATGTTTGTGTTTTTGAAGGAATAATGTTTATGCGTGGTTACTGAAAAAACAAAAAACTTAAGTCACTGAAATAAGGCCAAAAAAGTATATTAAATCTGTGTTCACAAGACTTTTGGGTATTGGAGGTTGTAGACTAGAGTTTTTGCTTCAAAATTATGTAAAAATTATGCTGCCTACTCCTTCATATAAAACAATATATTGATTTAGTTTTTGTAAGACACTTTTTGCCAAGAAACACAGTATGCATGGAGGCGTGAATCACCACTGAAAAATGGGCCATTCTCACCTGAGAAGACAAAAGAATTGGATAGTAATGAGCTGAAATGACTTGCATATTAATGAGGCATTTCAGTCAGGTAGGCTGTGAAAAAAACCTTCTGTGATGTCTCAAGCTCATCATGATATATGAAACATACAGAAAAATATTATTACAATATAAAGTAATGGTTTTATATTATACTTTAAAATATAATGTATTTCTGTGATGCAAAGAGTCTGAATATAGGCTTTTAGTTTAAAAGCATGCACATTTGGAGAAATATTGGATTCTCATATGCTTATGTCAATTTTCTATACAGAGAAGTTATATTTATTTAATATTCATTGTCATTACTATGAGCGCTGGTGTTTTCAATTCATCCTTGAAGTCGGAGGGCGCTCTCTGTGCATTTTTAGTCCACAAATTCATCTAAAAGAAGAAGAGGCTATTCCATGAATGGAGTTTCCAATTCATACTGCAGCCGGAGGGCGCTAAAGAAACAAAAACTCATCTAAAATTCATCTGTAGAAGAAAAGAAAACAGGAACTAACTGCATGTCTTCTAGAGCTCCCTAACCATGACTTTTACATCCAGATAAACACTTTTCAAGACAATAAATACATGATTGAGACGATGAATGCATGTATTGCCTCTGAATTTGCGTCTGAATAGAGCTGGCTCTGTGGGCGTGGCCGCATTAACAGATAATGAGCTGAATCACGGACTTCTGACATGGCTCTCTTTTCATACAGATTACATAAACACAGAAGGTTTGTTTTCGATTTGACTTAAATGATTTAGAACCTGACATCTTAACATTTTTTTAGACATAAGTTTAACTTTTCTGTGATTAGTATTCACTAAGTTACAGTTCATTTTCTGAGAACTATCAGATTGGACTTCGTTCAGAGGGAGAGGAGAAATCACGCATCATGTTAGTTTTCTTTATTTTACAAAAATCACAACATTGTGTTTTTACTCTGAGTGTATACAAATAAAAGAAGATATTCTATAGTTTCAATTGATATATTACTTATGTCTCTATGACAAAAAATGACGGAGTATTTTAAGTCTGTTTTGCTGCAATGTGAAAAAAAACCTGCAAAATGTGCCGGCACGTTTTCAGACCTCAGAGTGTTAAGTCATTGACTAGAAGTGATTTATTTTTAAGTTAGCGGATGTTTAAAAGTGCTAACTTAACAGTCTTACTTTCTGTCTCTACAGTAATCTTAGTTTGACGTGTAATAGGCAGCAGATTAAATGGGTTTGCCAAACGGTTTGAGAAGGCCTTAGGCTTTCTATCACGTAATAAAACAGAAATAGAGAAAGCAACAGGCACACTGGGTTCCCGCATGTTCTGTAAACATTTGATAAAGTCACTGTTATCATAGCGGGGACCCGACACACATCACTGAGAGCTGTTATCGGTTGTTTTTGGTTCATCTAGAACAGATGGAGGAGGGTGAGGGCCCTGGCGTTGTGGCAGGGGCCGAATAGCTCTCACAGGAGGAGGAGGAGGGCGAGCTGGGCCCACAGGCTTTGGTGGTTTCGGGGCTTGACGCTTTTTTGTTGATATCTGGGGGCTCGCAGCAAAAGAGTGGGAGAGTTTGGTTCCAGCATACACCAGTTCCTCCATTTTCTCTGAGAAGCACAGAAGAGGGGATGCTGGAGAGAGGGATAACGTGTCCGGAGAGAGGGGCTGTTGCTCTGGTGTTACCGGAGGCTGTAATATGTTGTCCTGGCTTCCCTGGCTGTTTTCCCAAAAGTCGTCCTTGGGTGCTGAATCTTGGAGCAGTTCTAACACGTCACTGTCTCTCGGTGAGCTCTGTGGGCAAGGCTCAGTCAGGATTGTGTCCGTGAGCAGTGGTTGTTGTGGCTGCGTGGTGTTATCATTGACCTTGTGGGATGTGTCAACCGCATGTCCATTCAGGTGCTGAAATGAAGTCCTGTGGTCAGTTGTCCAGGTGTGTTTGTGCCATTCAGATTGGCACACACTGCTGAAGGATGATGGAGGAAGAAGTAGATATTGTCCTTTAGCACTCTTGAGCCCAGTTTGTTTGGGTGCAGGCCATCATGAGTGAACAGTTGTCTCTGACTCCAGAACAGATTGAAGTTGTCGATGAAATTCAGTCCTTTTAAGTTGCAGGTTTTTTGCAGCCATGTGTTAAGCCCAAGCAACCGTGTAAATCTATTTGTTCCTCTTGCTGGGAGTGGTCCACTGATGAACGACTGAACTTTTAGTCTTCTAAGCATTTCAAAAAGTTCATTGAAATCCCTTTTAAGGAGTTCTGATTGCTCCTTCCGAATATCATTCTTCCCCACATGGATGATTAGTCGATTTGCAGTCTTATATTTCATCAGAATGCTCTTAAGTTCCCTGTTTACATCAGAAACTGCCTCACAGGAGGCTGGTTGGATAAAAATTCCCCTTTTTTGTAGCAATTCTTCCAGTTAAAAAGATTGTTGGTGCCAAGATTTGTCGTTTGAGCACTGTGCTGATTTGCTGTAGTTAAAATTAGGAGATAAAATATAAAAGCAATAGAGCAAAGCGCGGAGCTGTAAG
This sequence comes from Megalobrama amblycephala, assembly GCF_018812025.1. NCBI lineage: Eukaryota > Metazoa > Chordata > Actinopteri > Cypriniformes > Xenocyprididae > Megalobrama > Megalobrama amblycephala. Next base: position 4,275,296 of record NC_063056.1, read on the forward strand.
CAAGAGCGTCCGAACAGTAGCGAAGCAGGAAGCAGGAAGCACTTAGCTCATTTAAACCTTACTATTCTTGAATTGAATGTGACGCTAATAATTTCAGCCAGTTACTACTTCTTAACAAGGATTTACTAATGCAATAGTAAATGTATCAGATTAAATTCCTACATAAGTAAAAGTATAAAGTATCCGTAGCCGTAAAATGTGCGTTATAAGTCAAAAGTAAAAGTATTGAAGAGTTTAATGTACAGGATTTTTTTAATCCTTTGACTCAAACTAGGTCTAACCACTAACTGAGGTCTAAACCAGGACTATACGGTTATCACAGAATCCTGTTCAAAAAGTTCTAATGTCAAAAAAGATAAATTACTGACATTTACAATGCACATTATCCTTTATTATTAATAGTATGCGGTCCGATTTTTCCCGTTGCGTCTGTCGTTGCTATGCAACCATGCAGCTTTACAGGGGGTATGGCTTATCTAAATGAGATGTAAATTAGCCCTATTGTCACTCCCAGCAGGTGAGAACAGGCGAGAACTGCAAAATCTTTAGGTCATTTTCTGCCCTTTGAGCTTTTTTGAGTGCCTACCTTCAAATGGCCACAACTTCTCCAAATATTATCAGATTTCCACGTTACACATCGTTGGAAAACTTGGAGACTACACTTTCAGAATTTGTGAATAACTCAAAATGCCCCAGAACCGACTTGTGTCCCTACTTTCCGTGACTGGTCACATATGTTTTATTTTACCACTTGTGGAATCCAACCATTCAACCATCTAAGGTAACGTAGTTAGCCTACTTTGAGTATTTCCATTTTATGCAACTTTACACATTTATTAATAGTAAATTCATAATTAATAAATTTAAGATCATCTTTGCAGCGAACAATATATTTCAGACCTAGTGGAGTAATAGTAATAATATCTAGGTCTGAATTGAAATAGGCTATATTGTACGTTTTAATGAATTTATTGATATTTTTAATGATATTGTACGCTACAAACATAATGATCTTATAATACATGATGCATTGCTGTGTCCGTTATCGCATAATTCCCACTTTTGGACACTTTTCCTTCAACGGACATTAGACAACACTGCAAAATCAAGCTGTTATATTCATATATTTATTGTCCAACATTCCCAATTTTTCTGATGCATGTCCTTAATTTAATTTCATATCTGGGTAATAATTCAGTGTTTATAAGTAATTTAAAGAATTTTAACCCAAACTGACTGGGTTTCTACAGAGCAAAGGTTTTGTGAAAAAAGTGGAAGACTTAAACACAAAGTATGTAAAATAAACTGTAAAAAGGATTTGATGATCACTAGTGATAGTATTTTATTCTGTGTTGTCATCATTCAGGTTACATTTCAGCTTTAATGTACATTTTGTTTTAACAAAGCAGCTGATATTGCCATAGAAACTAGTGGACTGCCGAGTCGCTTTCACCCCAAAATGGCGGAAACGCAGGGCCGCTGCTGGCCGCCGGTGTTGCAATAGAGCGTTTTATTGAGTGTCGCGTCTTGTTAGTTTATCCACCTGTTTCCGCGGGGCTCTACTGTAAAAAAGAACATGGGTACAACTTCCGGTGAGGCGGCAGAAGTAGCATACCAATGGTATTTTGTGTGCTAATTAGCGAAGAGGCTAAGTGTTTTTTGGATCATTGTTTACCTTGTAAAGTTGCAAATCTTTATGAGAGATGTCGTTACGGCGCTCAGGGACAACATTTTAGTTTACTACATTTATTAGTTAATAATATCACAATACAATAAACAGTTTTCGTGCCCTTAATTGCCCTTTACTTTACTGACCTTCCACAAAAGTGCTGCTGCATCAACTACAAGAGCATCCTGACCCTGCAGGAAAGATCGCGCAAACGTCCTCGGATTGCAATCATCACATAATTTAGAGGAAAATCAATAGAAATGCTCAGAAAAGTTACGTAAACATAGGGTATGTTATCAATATATTTCTAAATGTGTAAGCCTTTGGACTTAAAAGCCTTAGTGGAGTTGTTCTGTGCATTCTTGTGATCGTAAATAAATGGAAGCAGGCACAACTGAACAGGTATGTGTTTTCTTTTTATGTCAATATAAATATCAGTTAGATTTAGCATGATTGATGTGCACTCCTGACATAAATTAATAAATTACTATTACTGTAACATTTTTTATTGTAAAACATTGTTCAAATATTGATGCTGGAATCTTAAATCTTTAAGTAAAAAACAAAAGTTTGCAGTCATATATCTTGAATGACTGTCAACTGTTGAATGAATGAGTGTCACGTCCAGCTTGTTTACTTCGAACTGGAAGACACTCCCACGTTTGACGCAAGGCCTCATGGGGCGTAGGAAACTTGTGGATAGTAGGCTTGTTTGAGATGAGCAAATTCTGCGCAGAACCAATCACCGGTGATCACCGTGAGATGCATGCCGGTTAGAAATGTGTCCGAGGGTGGGCCGCCTTGCTCTGATGTCATGCTGATGTGTGTCAAAAACCTCTTGCGAGGGTGAGGTGGCCTCATCGGATTCTGCAGTCGAGCTCAGCTCTCCACCAACTGCACTGACCAAAAGCATGATGGGAAAGGACTTGCTGACGACACAGCTTAAAGCTAATTGGTTTAAACAACCATGATGTATTGATCTGTTTTAAAATGTTTGTTTATAAAACTCTAATACCATGATTTTATGTGTATAAATTATGTGTGAATATTCCTAAAGTTATTATGTGATATATTTATTATGTGAATATTCCTAAAGTAAGGGCTGTCCGGTCCCTCTACGACCAGAGCAGGAGGTTGGTTCGCATTACCGGCAGTAAGTCAGACCTGTTCCCGGTGCGTGTTGGACTCCAGCAAGGCTGCCCTTTGTCACCGGTCCTGTTAATTATCTTTATGGACAGGATTTCTAGGCGCAGCCAGGGGCCGGAGGGAGTCCGGTTTGGGGACCATAGGATCTCGTCGCTGCTTTTTGCAGATGACGTTGTCCTGTTGGCTCCATCAAACCAGGACCTTCAGCGTGCACTGGGACGGTTTGCAGCCGAGTGTGAAGCGGCTGGGATGAGAATCAGCACCTCCAAGTCCAAGGCCATGGTTCTCAGCTGGAAAAGGGTGGCTTGTCCCCTTCAGGTTGGTGGAGTAGTCCTGCCCCAAGTTGAGGAGTTTAAGTATCTTGGGGTCTTGTTCACGAGTGAGGGAAGGATGGAGCGGGAGATTGACAGGTGGATCGGTGGATTCTGCAGTAATGCGGTCGATTTACCGGTCCATCGTGGTGAAGAGGGAGCTGAGCTGTGAGGCAAAGCTGTCGATTTACCGGTCAATCTACGTTCCAACTCTCACCTATGGTCATGAGCTTTGGGTCATGACTGAAAGAACGAGATCCCGAATACAGGCGGTCGAAATGAGTAGAGCCGCTGCTCCTCCACAGCTGAGGTGGCTCGGACATCTGTTCCGGATGCCTCCTGGACATCTCCCTGGGGAGGTGTTCCGGACATGTCCCACCGGGAGGAGGCCCCGGGGAAGACCTAGGACACGCTGGAGGGACTATGTCTCTCGGCTGGCCTGGGAACGCCTCGGAATTCCCCCGGAAGAGCTGGAGGAAGTGTCTGGGGAGAGGGAAGTCTGGGCATCTCTGCTTAGACTGCTGCCCCCGTGACCCGGCCCCGGATAAGCGGAAGAAAATGGATGGATGGATGGATGGATATTCCTAAAGTCTCTGACAGTGCGATCTCTCTATTGGTTATGTGATTGATATAGCCTATTTATAAAAATATATAAAAACATGTTTGTAATTAAAATAAAAATGATTGATACACACATCTTTCGAATGGAAATAAATAACAAGTAATTTGGGTGTATTGTTCATTATGTTTATTTTCATATAAAAGCAACAGAACTTAAATTACATCCAGTTTATCAGCAAAAAAGCACGAGTGTGAATCCTGTGATATCCACCTTTGATCTTGCAGGTGTCTGATCCACTAAGAGAACAGAGAACTGTCCGTCTTGCCTGCACTTTTTTCACTACTCCCCTCACTGCAGCCGCCTACTCTCGGCTGAACTTCAGGCGAGGCTAGGCACATCTCAAACAAGCCTATTCTTTGGTGTAGAGGAGATGTCATGCACGCGCGAGGGTTTGATCTGTTAAGGCCCCGGTATACTTCAAACGAAATCGAAGAACGAACTGATGTGACGTCATTTTGAACAAAATCAGGCCAAAATGAAGTTCGTTTTGTGTTCTTTTTGGAAGTTCGAAATGGCTTGCCAAAGCAAACTTTCAGGAAAAGTTTGCTCCAGCTGCAAAACACCTTCGTACTACCATTGGTCAGTGATGATAACGTTATAGGAGGTGTGCGCTGAGGCTCCACCTTCACTCGCGTGGGACGCGTCTTTGATTCTTTTCGTGTGTTTGAGTTTGTCGAGGTAAGAGCTCCATGGGTGAAAACATGAATACACTGGATAGCCGCTTTAGTACAAAATGAATTTCTGATTATAAATTGTGCCTGTAAAAAAATGAGGCACTAACACTGTTTTTCATGTTTGATACTGCAAAGCTGCTTGATTTTAAGCAATCTATTAAATAAAGTGCTATATGAAGACATGACATGACTGGAGTGCTAATTTGCAGAGCTCGTGCTAACATTCCCATGTTGTTATGATCAGACGCTTTTCTTATGCTTTCTATAATAAATGCTTGCTGTTTTCTCATTTTTGTTGTGTTTGTTTTGTTACTGAGAAGAAAGTGCATGGCACATATTTACATATTCATCTAACCATCGCTCTCAGCAGTGTGGGTGGTGTCGGATGTTCGTTTACAGTATATCGCTGGTCACGCATTTCGAACTTCGTTTTATCCCTAAACGAAGAACGAAAAAGAACTTCGTTTGAAGTATACCGGGGCCTTTATCCTCTCGCGGAAGTAATTTCCTACACTCTCGCACTCGATCTTTTCTCACCTGCTGCTTTTGCTTGTGCGAACACTTTTATTTTTGGCAGTAGTGGGGCGGGACTTGCTGTTGTAACCTCAAATATCATTGGTTAGTTCCCTTTTCCTGAAGTCAGATGTGATTGGATGCCTGTTATGATGATCCATAAATGTGTTAATTTCGTTGTATTTTATTTATTGTTAATTAATGTTTAATATAAGTTAATGCATTGTTAATACAGAATAGATCCTTACCTGAAACTTTACTAACAGGAAGTCTTCTGTTTACTAGTGATTGCATTCTTGTGATGTTAAAGAGATAAAACACATATTTTAACTGTAATGACACATTTCCATGGTTATTGGCATTGTAAATCTATCAAAATGTTTAGAAATTTTATATTTTATTTATAACTCTATGTTCCCTTTCAAGGGAACTCGCGCTGCGTAAAAACGCTATGGGAACGCCTCCGCGTGATGTCGTCTGAAGCACGTGTGCAATCTGTCCAGTCAGGAGAGGGAAAGTCATAGGCGGGGTGACGTCACTGACCAGGAACCATAAAGCCAGCCCGAAAACACTATCATTCAGCTTCTGTGTCTTCAGCAAGCACTCATCGTGTGGTCTGTACCTTGTCTTTTGTTGTCTACTGTCTGCATTTTGAAATGGTGAGCGAACAATTGTTCAGGAAATGCGTGCACCCTTGTCCGCGATTCATCCCGGACGGGGACACGCATGTACTGTGCGTTGTTTGTATGGGAGTGCAGCATGCCCAAGCAGCTCTCGAGGGAACTGCTTGCGAGTTTTGTCTTAAGCTCCCGCTGAAGACGCTGCGCTCCCGACGAGCCCTCTTCGAGGAGAGTGGCTCGGTTCGCGCTCCCCAGGGCTCGGGTCCCGCTTCTGTCGAGGCAGGGCGGCGCCTTATGTCCTGGGGTTCGCAAATGGATGTATCGGAGGGGTTAGAGACGGGCCATGCCTTATCTCTGCCTTCACCCGGTACATCCGGCAGTGTGTCTATTCGGAGGCAGGAAGCACGCTTTGCGGTTTCTTCCGCTCCGGGTGACACGGTCACATTAATGGCGTCTAGTTCTGAGGAATTAGACGTGGTTAGTGTGGCCACGGGGGAGTCTGAAGATCCGCCACTTCAGACTCCTGCCAGCGAGGAGCTTATGGAGGTGCTTTCTCGTGCTGTCGCTAAGTTGAGCATTGACTGGCCAGCCGAGAAGCAGGAGCAGACGGTGAGAAGCAAGCTCGACGAACGCTTCTTGCCATCCAGGTCTGCTCAGCCTCCACTTCGGGCATTACCGTTCTTTCCCGACCTCCACACTGAGGTGTCGAGGTCGTGGAAAAGACCGGTATCCACCCGTGTTTTCACGCCACAAACCTCCGTATACAGCAATGTTGCGGGGATGAGGAAACAGGGTATGGGGCGATGCCAAGGGCGGAAGAGACGCTTGCGAGCCATCTCTCTCAGCACGCGGCATCGTCCCTAAAAGCCCCGACGTTGCCCACTAAGCCGCTCAAGACCACTTCAGCGCTAGTGGGCAAAGCATACTCGGCTGCGGGTCAGGCTGCGGCATGCTTGCACACGATGGCTATCATGCAAGCATACCAGGCTGACCTGCTAAAGGATTTGGGGGAAAGTGAGGAAGTGGGGGCTGACCTCATCCAAGAATTGCGTTTGCGAATTCCGATCTCGCTCTCCGTGCCACCAAGGAAACAGCCAAGTCTGTTGGTCGTTCCATGGCAGCCATGGTGGCTACGGAGTGGCACTTGTGGCTTAATCTCACCGAGATTAAGGACAAGGACAAGTCATTCCTTCTGGATGCCCCACTGAATCCTTCCAACCTGTTTGGTGATGCTATCACAACCGTCACCGACAGGTTCCTAGAGGCTAAGAAACAGTCTGCAGCTTTCGGGGGCGAAGCATACCAATATCGGGTTCTCCCCTTCGGCCTAGCCCTGTCGCCCTGAACTTTTACCAAATGTGTAGATGCGGCGCTGGCGCCCTTGCGCATGCAGGGCATCCGCATACTGAACTACATAGACGATTGGTTGATCCTCGCCCAATCAGAGGAGATAGCGGTTCAACATCGAGGTGTTGTTCTCGCTCACATGGAAAAGTTGGGGTTGAGACTAAACGCAAAGAAAAGTGTGCTTTCTCCTGCACAGAGAACCACTTATCTGGGCGTGGTATGGGATTCTGTGATTATGAGAGCCCGTTTATCTCCGGCTCGAATAACATCAATCCTCAATACCGTCTCGGACATAAGGCAAGGCCAGTCACTCACTGTGAAACAGTTCCAGAGACTGTTGGGTCTGATGGCAGCAGCGTCCAACGTTATACCTTGCGGCCTGCTGTACATGAGACCGCTGCAGTGGTGGCTCAAAACCAAGGGGTTCTCACCGAGGGGGAATCCGTTTCGTACGATCAGAGTCACGCGGCGATGCTTACGTGCTCTGGACGTATGGAAACAACCTTGGTTCCTGTCCCAGGGACCCGTGTTGGGAGCTCTCAGTCGTCGCGTCACGCTAACGACAGATGCATCCCTCACGGGCTGGGGGGCGATCATGAGTGGTCGCTCGACACGGGGTCTATGGCAAGACCATCATCTCTCTTGGCACATAAATTGTCTAGAAATGATGGCGGTATTTCTAGCACTGAGATACTTCTTCCCAGACCTCAGAGACAAACATGTGTTAGTCAGAACAGACAATACATCAGTAGTCTCATACATCAATCACCAGGGGGGTCTGAGATCACGCCCGCCTTACAAGCTGGCGAATCAGATTCTCCTGTGGGCCCAAGGGAAACTGCTATCCCTCAGAGCAGTTTACATCCCAGGGTACCTGAATGTGGGAGCAGACATCCTGCCGAGGCCCGGGGAATGGAGACTTCATCCCGAGGTGGTGAAGCTCCTTTGGGAGAACTACGGCGAAGCCCAAGTGGATTTGTTTGCGTCTCGAGAGACGACTCACTGTCCACTGTGGTTCTCCATGACCAACCCAGCACCTCTTGGGCTGGATGCTATGGTACAGCCGTGGCCGAGGCTACTGCTGTACGCATTTCCCCCGATCGTTCTGCTCCCGGGGGTTCTGGAGAGAGTTCGCCGGGAAGGGGCTCAGCTATTATTGGTAGCCCCGTACTGGCCGGCCAGAGTATGGTTCTCGGACCTGGTATCTCTCCTGGACGGATCTCAGATGGAGATACCACTCAGGGAGGACCTTCTCTCACAAGCGGGCGGTCTAATACTGCACCCCCGACCGGAGTTGTGGAACTTGTGGGCGTGGCCTCTGAGGGGGCACTCTAGATTCCGGTCTTTCAACTAAGGTTGTTGAGACCATTCTCCAATCCAGAGCTCCCTCCACGAGGAAACTCTATGCTTTGAGATTCTGGTCTTTCAACTAAGGTTGTTGAGACCATTCTCCAATCCAGAGCTCCCTCCACGAGGAAACTCTATGCTTTGAAGTGGAGATTATTCACTTCTTGGTGTGAGAATCATGAGTGGGATCCAGTTAACTGCCCGGTTAGCGTGGTGCTGGACTTCCTGCAGGAGAGGTTCTCCACAGGGCTATCCCCCTCCACACTAAAGGTATACGTGGCGGCCTTAGCTGCTTACCACGCTCCTTTCAGTGGAGTCTCTTTGGGGAGACACCCGCATATCACACGTTTCCTCCGTGGCACCTTGAGGATAAGACCTGCAGTACAAAATAGAGTACCGACATGGGATCTGGCCACTGTGCTTCAGGGCCTATCTATTTCACCCTTCGAACCCATTGAAGAGGTTGCTGAGAAATTTCTGACACTTAAGACCGTGTTTCTCATCACCATTTCGTCTCTCAAGAGAATTGGAGACATTCAAGCTCTGTCGGTTGCTCCATCGTGTCTGGAATTTGCGCCTGGCAACGTAAAGGCATTTCTACATCCCAGACCGGGATACATCCCTAAGGTCCTCACTAATACTGCGAGACCTATCATGCTGCAGGCCTTCTGTCCTCCTCCATTTACGTCATCGGACCAGGAAAAGCTTAATCTGCTATGTCCAGTACGGGCGTTGGATGCTTATGTTCATAGAGCTGCCAACTGGAGAAAGGATGAACAACTGTTTGTTTGTTTCGGTGCACCAAGAAAAGGTCTACCGGCATCCAAGCAGAGAATGAGCAAGTGGGTGGTTGAGGCCATCTCACTTGCTTATGAGGCGGTTGGTCAGCCTTCACCATTGGCTGTCCGAGCGCACTCTACAAGGAGTATGGCTGCCTCCAAGGCATTTATTTCGGGGGTCTCCCTTTCTGATATCTGTGATGCAGCAGGCTGGTCCTCACCGCACACATTTGTGAGATTCTACGAGCTAGATCTCAGCTCCGCTCCAGGGGCACAGGTGTTACTGTGAGTTGTGCGCTTCGGCTACACACGATCGGGCACTTGTTACTATGGCGACGTTGGTATGGCGTTCCCATAGCGTTTTTACGCAGCGCGAGTTCCCTTGAAAGGGAACGTCTCGGTTATGTATATAACCTTAGTTCCCTGATAGGGAACGAGACGCTGCGTAACTCTGCCATACTCCCTGCATGCCCGAGAGTGACTTGCTTCAGACTTTGAGAAGCTGAATGATAGTGTTTTCGGGCTGGCTTTATGGTTCCTGGTCAGTGACGTCACCCCGCCTATGACGTTCCGTCTCCTGACTGGACAGATTGCACACGTGCTTCAGACGACATCACGCGGAGGCGTTCCCATAGCGTTTTTACGCAGCGTCTCATTCCCTATCAGGGAACTAAGGTTATATACATAACCGAGACGTTTTCTGTTATTGGCATTATTATTTATTTATTATTGTTATTATTATTATTATTATTTTTTTTTTTTTTTTTTTTTTTTACAAAATTGGAGATGTAGCTATTGGAGCAAAGTGGGAACGCAAAGTCATATTTGCTGCAGTTCACCACTATATTATCTATATTACAGCTATAGCCTACTCCTGTTCACTTTTATGCGTTTGCCCAACCATAGTGTCTGAGAACCTCTGAAATGTGAGAAGTGTCCATTAAATAATTAAATAGTGTAAGCTTTTTTTTTATCATCCAGTGTATTACTATTATCTATTTTGAGTGGTTCATTTTACTTTCTATTAAATGTATACAGGGTTCTGCCTTCTCAAGATACAGTACACAGCATGAATAATTACACCCCTCTGAAACCCAACAAATTCAGAAATTTGTCTTTACATTTAGGACACATTTTGTTTTTTTAAAGATATGTTATCTTCAGATGGTGTGTAATAATTTATTCTGTGTACTATACTTAAAACATACTCAAAAAATCTTATTAGGTTATTGATGGCTTACAGAAATATTGTGATTCACTATATGAAGTATATAACTCGAGATCTCGACAGATTTCGTGACCGAATAAATAACATTAAATGATTCAATTGTGAATTCTGCTGATCCAGAAGATTAAACTTGCAGTAGCAAACAACTAATTTAATGATACTGACATAGTGAGTTAACAAAAAAACAATGTGACCTTTGATATATATATATATATATATATATATATATATATATATATATATATATACCTAAAATCTTGATGTTTGCTTTAGAAAAGTTTGTCTTTTCATCATTTCAGGTGGTGCAGAGCTCAACGTTGCTGTTGAAGAGGGCACAATCATCCACATTAATACTGGTGCTGGCATAAACACACAGTGTGAAGTTTGTATAAGTCAAGTGTGCCAGTCTTCTGTGATCCTCAGAAATAATACAAGTTTGAATTTCAGCTGTTCACAGCCAGAGGATGTGTTCATCGTGCAGATCATCACAGATATTGGAGAGCTGTCAGTTAAAAGTAATACTTTTACTCCTTACGTTTTTAATTTAGAATGAAAATGAAAAAGTATTATAACGTTTGCCATTCTATTATTAATTACAATTAATAATATAACAGCAAACACTATAAAACTTTTTTGTATACAGTTTACTTTCTTTGTTTAACAGTCTGAAATCGCATACTGGTACTACATTTGAATTTACTTTGTGGCTGTTAAAAAAAGTATATGAAAATGGGTAGTATGAATGAAATTCAGTTGTTACTGTCACGTGACCTACCAGCATCAGTTGTGTCACTTCACTGCCATTCATAAATCCATTCCTAGGGCCTCATGGGATAGTAAAGTGTCCAGCAAAAGCACATTCTTCACACACTGGGTCTTTCTTGAAGGAAGTAGTAGGGCATCAGGGTACTACATCTGGTTACTTTTCGCCTACTATACATTCGTACATACTACTATTTTACTATTTTTTTTTTTTTTTTTTTTGCATATGATATAGTAGGGAAGTATTCGATTTCGGATGCAGCACGTAAAGTAATGAAGAGCTCAGTGTTCTGAGGGTATGTTTACATGATAATGATGTACTACAAACCATTTATTTATTTATTTATCATTATTATTATTATTTTTTTTTGCATACAGAATGACAACATTGTCAAAACAATCCCTGTTCATACAAATCTGCGAAAACAACTAAAAACCCTGTTATTCATGCCAGGCCAGTAGTTGGCGACTTTACTTAGTAAAGTGATGTCACACGTCTATAGACTGAACACCGTTTTCACGCATTCACATTGTGTCTTACATGGAAGATAACAATATCATTAATCACCCAATATACAGGCACTATAATAGACATGTTGATTTCTGATTGCTGACTGCTAGTTGGAGTGATGTGATGATTAGTTAGATCATTTAAATGTGTTCCTCCCGAACTTAATAAAACATCATTTAGAACGATTCAGTCCAGGGGGAGTATGAGTGTGACCCCTAAATGAGGGGCACCAGAAGGTTAAATTAACACTGTGCGCTTGTTGTTAACTTAATAAATCTACTGATTCTTTCTCTGACATAACACATTTGTTCAACAGTGAAATCAAACATTGAACCCAAAGAACACCATGCCTTTCAAAAGTTCAATCGGACCTTCACCTGGAATCTGAAGTCTCCAGCTATGTGGACAGCCTATTTTAAATTCAGTACTGGTTTACGGCAGATTCAGCCTACAGACAGCTGCCCAGACAAACACGTTTACACAATCACATCAAAGAATGTAAGTGTTGGGAGTTTTTGTCATAATGGAGCCATTACAGGAGTCGAAGTGAATAATGTTGGAAAACTGTCTTTGGAAGTGTCTGGAGGTCAACCTCTGGACATGAAAGATATCGTTGTATCACTGGGATTTGCCATTTACTGTAAGTGCAATGGTAAAGCTTATACATTTAAGCACAAATTGTCTAAACAAAGTTGTCATATGTAAATTATTGAACTTTCTCTGTTTTTACAGGCCTGGCTGTTTTTGAAGTTGTTCTCCCAGAGAAGAGTTCAATCCAGGATTTATTTACCCCAAACACTTTTCCTGAAAATACAGAGACAATATGGCGTTTCACCATGCCCAAAGTGTACTACATAGATTTCCACATTATAAGCTACACTGTTCCAACATGCCTCCAACCTGAAAGAATCCCAAAAATGAGGTACAATCGGAAGAACAAGAAACAACTGGTAAAACCACTGAATGTAACCCAGCCATTGGCGGAGACTGGAGACATTATGCTCCTCATAAAGAACTGCGAAATCTCCAGGTCAGATCCTCCATCGGAAGACCTAATGGTGCACTTTCAAATCTCTTCCATCAAGAGAAAAACGGGTATGTGACATTTTTTATGCAAGATGTTAATGATATTAACAAAATAAAAGGGATCATAAAAATTGCATGCTATTTTTATGTAATGAATAGTCTGTCCTGAATAGGCTGTTTCACACAACAGATGTTTATAGTCCACATTTCAAAATATGAACTGATGAACAGTTCGTTTGTGATGGAGAGATTCCCGCTGGTCCGGACCAAATGAACCAAACAAACCAAACTACAAGTGTGAACGCACCCTTAATGTTTTAAACAAGTGCTCAATGTCTCTTGTATAATGTCTCTTGTTTTTTTTTAAATGTTTTGGAACCACTAATAGCCTGTTTTTTAATTCCATTAGTTTTTGCATAATCAAAAGCTATATTATTTTTGCAAATCCCTGCAAAAGAAGCTTTAATATTTTTGCCAGTTCTTTCTTAGATGACTGGATGTAATCATGCCTCTGGCAGAAAACCATTTTTGTCACTCAACAGCTCCTTTCACTCATTTTACAAGGGTGGATTTGTATAGGTTCCTGTCCTGCCTCAACTCTTCCCCTGTACTTATTGATGACCCTTACATTCTTTCTTCACTCCACTGATTATACCTTTCTCTTCTGTTAGCCTGACATGGTTTTCCCATTTTTTTCCTTTCTGCCTATTGCTTTGTTTCTTTAAAACAAAATGTTTTCACACATTAAGCAATGCATTATAATTTGTTTAATATGATGTACCACTGAATACTACTGTCCCATTTTATCTAACATTTTAAGGCAAATTAGGACAGTAACTAAACTTGATTTTGAAAAAAATCAAATGAAGATACTTGCACATCATTGCATAAAATTGAATTATCACACGAACAGATACAATAAAAATTTATATTGTATATTGAAATACTGTTCGTATTAGAATTTACAGTTTACATTGAATTTACAACCTTAACAATTTACTTAATATGTGCTTTCATTGACATTCCAACACATGAGTGGTAACAACGCTCACTTGATTTACATTTGATCAATCAAATGTTGATATTCAAATGAAGTACTGGTATTAGAATATTTTGAGAGCACCCACCATTATCGCTTTTTTTTTTTTTTTTTAAAGAGCACTACACCAAAAAGCGTATTTGTCCTATTTTAGCTTATGTCCCACTTTTGCTGACTTCACTTGGGTTTGTATGATAAAGTTAAATTATATCAACAAATAATAAATTAAAAGACATGTACGTCACATGTGATGCACAGCAGATGACCTTCTGTAACGCTCACATTTAGAAAACGCACACTCTCACCTCTGTAATAAACAGAGATGTTAGTCCTGTCTGAATCGGTGCATGAAATCACAGATGTCGAGATAAAAATTGTTACTCAAACATCATTTTGAAAAATAGTCAAAAGAATCAGAATCAGTGCAAACACAATGAATTTGTTGTGGTTTTGCAGGAGCTCTGAGTACATACATACAAACATACATACATATTTGACACAAACAGGAAGCACATTTAAAGGGTCATGAAACCCTAAACAAAATTTTCTGAGATTTTAACAGAGGTATGTGTGTTGAAGATCATTGGATACCATGTTAGCATCTGTTAGATTTAATTGTAGAGGGAAAGTGGTTAACTTTGAGATTTTTTCCGCTATTTTCATATTCTGGGTTTAAAATCTACACCGTGTCCACGTCACAAGCTGTCCACGTCAAAGGCTCCTACAGGGGTTCAGGCTGTAAGGTTGCCGAGCGACTAAAGCTGAGTTCAGACTGCACGATTTTCAAAGTAGTCGGGTCACTGTTCTTTTCACACTGCATTACTATCTTGGCCAGCATTCAGTCGCTGCTGTGTTCACACTGCACGACTTTACAATAGGAAGAGTCGCCGACAACTCTGTCTGGCACGCAAACTACATTTCACAACCAAACACACGCGAGATGTGACAAGAAAACAATGCGATATCACGCGTGCAAGACCGGAGTTCTCACGTGAGACTGGGATTATTATTAACCCTAAAACTGGCAACGTATCCTGTGGGATACAAACATTTGAGAGGCTGTGGAGCGAGTCAGGGAAAGTTTAGGTCTCATTTCTTGGTTTCATGTTGAAAGGGTGTTTGTTGTGAATATTTAGATATATTGACTTTGTTCATACATTTTTTGTTTACCTTACAGGCAGCATTTAAAAACAGCATGACCCCCTGTAGTGGGAAATCTACTAACCTTCTGATAAAACTTGATATATTTCACATATTTACAATATTTGGAGGGGACTTACGTGTATAAAAAGTTGTTGTTGAGTGTTAACTTATTACGTTTATGTTGAAATGTTATTAATTTAATTTATACATTTTATATAATCTGCCTGTAAATGTTTGTATCCCACAGGATACGTTGCCAGTTTAGGGGTATAAATCAGCTGAAAACAGAATGCTTGTTTGGCAATGCATATTACAACATTATAGCCAGATTTTTAAAACATTTATTCTCTCATAACTTAAAGCAAGCATTCTTTGTAAAATTCTATTGAACAATAAGAATAAGACCTATTTATGAATATATTAGCCTACTTTATCATAATTCATATGCAAATTTCTAGGGTCTATAATTTATCAATATCACCAAAACTTTGCTAAAAAACCTGTTGTACACAATCTACTTCATGCCTTCTGTCCTCTGATTAGTAGTTCATAATTTTTTTTCAAGTAACCCCTTTTTTACTCATAAATCTGTAATATTTTTTTATAAAGTAAATGTAAGATAAACATTTTCTGGAATGAAGCAACTTGGCTTTACTTGATTTTTCATGCCTCATTTCTTTATGTTAAAAA
The DNA here is from genome assembly GCF_018812025.1 of Megalobrama amblycephala. Taxonomy (NCBI): domain Eukaryota; kingdom Metazoa; phylum Chordata; class Actinopteri; order Cypriniformes; family Xenocyprididae; genus Megalobrama; species Megalobrama amblycephala. The sequence continues at coordinate 4,290,723 of NC_063056.1, forward strand.
TAAAAATATATAGTTTTACATTGTTTTCATGTTAATGTAAATATCAAATATGACACAACAGGCTTCTGGGTAACATTTGTTTGTCCATCTCTCAACTATCATTGGTTTACATATATCTATCTATACCAGTGTGAGAGGATAGAATATACAGTTTGTACAGTATAAAAATCATTATGTCTACACCTATGGAGAGTCCCCACAAATATAGCGATCCAGGTGTGTGTGTGTGTGTGTGTGTGTGTGTGTATCATACAAAAAAAAAAAAAAAAAAAAAAAAAAAAAACTTGTGTATAAATATATGTGCATGTTTTTTTGTTGTGTCGTTGTTGTTGAGCATCATATTTATACATCATGCTTTTATAGCTCATAGGCCTATATGCAATTTTTTGCAAATCAATGATAATTGGGAGATGGACAAATAAATGTTACCCAAAAGCCTGTTGTGTCATATTTGGCATTTACATTAACATGTAACAATGTAAAATGTAGTTTATTAGTATATAAATAATAATAGTAAATAGTAATTTTTAACATTAAAAAATGGTGTATGAATATAAATAATCAAATTGCTTCAGTACAGTAAATTTTTGTCTTACATTTACTTTACATGAACTATCAATCAGAGTACAGAAGGCATGAAGGAGATTGTGTATGACAGGGTTTTCAGCTGTTACGAATGGAGACTCAGGCGGGAGATCCAAGTGCAGCATTTATTAGAAGTGAGAGTGGTCGTACAGGCAGGGTCAAAACAGGAACAAACAGGAACAGTGAGGAACAGGCAGAGTCGTAGTCAAGGGACAGGCAAAGATCAGGACAGGCAGCAACGGGTCAAAAACAAGAAACAGGCAGGAACGATAACAGACAGGCAGACAGGGAAATAACGCTCGGAATTGTCACAGGGTGAATCAAGACTTCGCAAATGGGTGGTGTGTGTGAGAGTCTTATATAGTCCTGATAATGAGCTGCAGCTGGGTGTGGTGATTAGTGATTAGTGTGAAGTGTGTGCAGGTGAGTGGCAGAGAGGATGATGGGAGATGTAGTCCGGGGAGTGACAGGAACAGACGGTGATCGTTACATAACGCCCCCCTCCCGGAAGGCGCGTCCTCGCGCCGTAAAAGGAACAGCTAGGGAGGGGGGGTGGGTGCATTGGAGATCTAACGGCAGATGGGGACGGAATCTCCAATGCAGCCCCAGGGACTCAGGCAGCCACGGCGGGTCAGGTGCCTCGGGCAGCCACGGCGGGTCAGGAGCCTCGGGCAGCCACGGCGGGTCAGGAGCCTCGGGCAGCCACGGCGGGTCAGGAGCCTCGGGCAGCCACGGCGGGTCAGGAGCCTCGGGCAGCCACGGCGGGTCAGGAGCCTCGGGCAGCCACGGCGGGTCCGGGGCTTTGGGCAGCCACGGCGGGTCAGGTGGCTCGGCCAGCCACGGCGGGTCAGGTGGCTCAGGCGACCACGGCAGGTCAGGTGGCTCGGGCGGCCACGGCAGGTCAGGTGGCTCGGGCGGCCACGGCAGGTCAGGTGGCTCGGGCGGCCACGGCAGGTCAGGTGGCTCGGGCGGCCACGGCAGGTCAGGTGGCTTGGGCGGCCACGGCAGGTCAGGTGGCTTGGGCAGCCACTGCGGGACAGAGTCCATAGATGACCACGGCGGGTCAGAGTCAATAAATGTCCATAGTGGACCCCAGTCCATGGGTGGCCATGACGGTACAAAGGCCGATGACGGCAGTGGCCGGGCAGGCAGTGGCCGGGCAGGGTCCCCACCCACAAGCTCCCCACCCTCAGGCACACTGCCCCCCCCAAAAAGTTCTTGGGGATTTTAGCGGGGCCCGTCGCAGGTTCGTGGGCAAGGAGTTCATGTGGCGCCGGCAGGGCCAGGCGTGTGGGTGAAGCCGGCAGGGCAAGACGCCTGAGTGGTGCTGGCAGCGCAGGGAGCTTGGGTGGCGCTGGCAGGGCCAGGCGTGTGGGTGAAGCCGGCAGGGCGAGGAGCTCAGGTGGCGCCGGCAAGGCGAGGAGCCCAGGTGGCGCCGGCAGGGCGAGGAGCCCAGGTGGCGCCGGCAGGGCGAGAAGCACAGGTGGCGCCGGCAGGGCAAGAAGCACAGGTGGCGCCGGCAGGGCAAGAAGCACAGGTGGCACCGGCAGAGCGAGGAGCTCAGTAGGCGCCAGCAGGGCAAGACGCTTAGGCGGTGCTGGTAGAGCATGACGCTTGGGCGGAGCAGGAGAGACCTCTGGAGTGGTCTCCAGGCCCACAGCGGCCTCTTGAAGGGCGTCTGCGTCTTGAGGAGAGGAGGACGTCTTCTTCTTCCTCCTCCTCCTCCTCCTCTGAGAGTGAGGCGATGGTTCACCAGCTGGAGCGGTCTCTGGAGCGGACTCAGTGGCTGGAACGCCCCCTACAACCTTCAGCACCGCAGGGGCGGCCATCTTGCCCGTGGGCACTGGCAAAGCAGCCATTTTGTCCATCGCGTCCAGAGCGCTTGAGTCCATAGCAACCGGTGAACTTGAGAGTGTTGAAACTGACGGACTTGAGAGCGTTGAAACTGACGGACTTGAGAGCGTTGAAACTGACGGACTTGAGAGCGTTGAAACTGCCGGACTTGAGAGCGTTGAAACTGGCGGACTTGAGAGCGTTGAAACTGACGGACTTGAGAGCGTTGAAACTGATGAACTTGAGAGCGTTGAAACTGATGAACTTGAAAGCGAAGCGGCCGCCGGGCTTGAGAGCGTAGCGGCCGGCGGGCTTGAGAGCGTAGCGGCCGGCGGGCCTGAGAGCGTAGCGGCCGGCGGGCTTGAGAGCGTAGCGGCCGACTGGTTTGAGAGCGAAGCGGCCGGCGAGGACTTGGGGATGCCAGCTGCTCGGACCGTAGTCAGTGGGGGATCAGCCATACTGGAACGCAACCCTCTCCGCTCCCGGACTGATCTAGAGACGTGACGTGACTCTGGGTGATCAGCAGCGACGTGACTTTGCTCTGAGCGATCAGCGGCGACGTGACGTTGCTCTGGGTGATCAGCGAAGGCGTGACGTTGCTCTGGGCGATCAGCGAAGGCGTGACGTTGCTCTGGGCGATCAGCGAAGGCATGACGTTGCTCTGGGCGATCAGCGAAGGCGTGACGTTGCTCTGGGCGATCAGCGGAGACGTAGCGTTGCTCTGGGTGATCAGCGAAGACGTGACGTTGCTCTGGGCGATCAGCGAAGGCGTGACGTTGCTCTGGGCGATCAGTGGGGACATGAACTGTTGCTGTTGTGATGGTAGCCGCCATTTTGTGCGTGTTACCTGGCGCGGCGGCCATTACGTGATCTACCATGGTGTCACATTCCTCAACGACCCCCACAGTAAGCAGAGAACCAACCGACAACAAAGCAAAGTCCAAAAAGCTGCTGAGTGATGAACGCGGTCCCTCTCGTCTTAGTTTATCCTGGAGAGGTTGGTTGACGCCATCACAGAAGAAGTCTATAAGAGCACAGTCAGGCCAGTCTGCATAATGGGCAATATCCAGAAACTTCTGAATGTGGTCCTCCAGGGAACTATTACCTTGACGAAGGTGGATGAGACATATAGCTGGGTCCATTCTGAGGCTGGAAACGCTTGTAGAAGCTGCTGGATCGTAGTTGGCGAAGTCTTCTGTTACGAATGGAGACTCAGGCGGGAGATCCAAGTGCAGCATTTATTAGAAGTGAGAGTGGTCGTACAGGCAGGGTCAAAACAGGAACAAACAGGAACAGTGAGGAACAGGCAGAGTCGTAGTCAAGGGACAGGCAAAGATCAGGACAGGCAGCAACGGGTCAAAAACAAGAAACAGGCAGGAACGATAACAGACAGGCAGACAGGGAAATAACGCTCGGAATTGTCACAGGGTGAATCAAGACTTCGCAAATGGGTGGTGTGTGTGAGAGTCTTATATAGTCCTGATAATGAGCTGCAGCTGGGTGTAGTGATTAGTGATTAGTGTGAAGTGTGTGCAGGTGAGTGGCAGAGAGGATGATGGGAGATGTAGTCCGGGGAGTGACAGGAACAGACGGTGATCGTTACATCAGCAAAGTTTTGTTCATATAGATAATTTATTTGCCCTAGAATTTTGCGTATTAAATATGATACAGTAGATAAATATATTAATAAATAGGCATTATACTTATTGTTCAACAGAATTTTACGAAGAATATTTGCTTTAAGTTATTAGAAAATAAATGTTTTAAAATTTGCATTGCCAAATAAGCATTATTTTTTCAATTAATTTATACTGCCAAAGGGGTGACGTATCTTGGAGATACAAATATTAAAATAAACAAATAAAAGTCTTTTTTTTTTAAAGAAATCATGAAAATGTATTATTTATGTCCTAATTAGATGGAAAATAGCAATACATTAATTTTTCTGATTTCTCTTTGCCCTTGTTAGGGCTAGTATGAAATGTATATTTGTTGCATTAACTTAAATGGGTTTTTCAATATAAATGTATTCGGAAATATTGTTTATAACTTATTCATAAATATTGTTTATCACTTATTGTTCATCAGAATATGTTACAAAGAATGTTTATTATAAGTTATTAGAGAATCAAATGTTTTGAAATTGTTTAAAATGTTGTAAAAGGCATTGCCATACAAGAATTCTGTTTTCAGTCAATTTATACCCCTAAACTGGCAACGTATCCTGTGGGATACAAACATTAAATTCAAAATTAAAAGTCATATTTTGAAAAAAATTATTAAGTTGTATTACTTATGTCCCAATAAGATGGAAAATAGCAATAAATTAATTTTCTGATGTCTCTTTATGGTCTTGCCATTTTTAGGGTTAAAAATGGTAGCCCGCAAGAAGCTTGCAATACGAATTGCCTGTGCGCTGATTTGCAGCGAAAACAAGAAAAAGAAAAGAAGAATTTGGAGTAGGAAATGGTTGGGGAGATATTGTGATATTGATATTGCTGATATTGTGGTCTATAACTCCTCCCCGAACTCCCTGTTGCTCAGTATCTTGCTCTCATTGGCTGTCGGTCATTGCAGATGTAGTTTTCAGTCAGAACACTTTTCACACAGCAGGATTTTGAATCGCCGACAGGTTCAGATATTTAGCATGCCAAATATCTCACGGGCGTCGGCAACCTGCGGTGAGTCCGACATAATGAATCCACTAACACGACACAGCGAATGCCGGTGATAAACAAACACTCGTGTTCCAATACTCGTGCACGAGTTTTGGGAGGCGTTCCCTCGAATTGAGCTGTGAAGGAGGGGGGTTGTTCTTACGCATGCGCTCATTTCAAAAACTCACTAACAGTCTTTGGTTTCTCAGTCGTCGAAAACATCCTCTGTAACACCTTTAAGCCGCGGTCAAACTAGACTTTGAATGTGCGAAATTTCTTCGGATGCTGTAACGGTCGTGATATGACGTCATGGTCTACAGCATCTTTTTTATAAACATGAATTCAACATATAACTTAAAGTAATACATTCAAAATGTAAAAATATAGAACCTACTTGACTTTACTGCAAAAATTACTACAAAGTTTGCGTTTCTGGTCTGACGCATTCACATGCGCTTGAATGGAAGTCAATGGAACGAAAAGTGCAGTGTGACCACACCTTTAATGGTTGAAAAAAAAAAATTCTCGCTTTGTCGTGCTGCGATTGATTGCGTCCAGCATAAATAGCACCACAGGGATCTATTGTTTTGATTCAAGAGCATCATCATGACATACATTTAATTGCGCTAAGTGTGTAAGGACCTAAATTAACAAAGAAAAGTAAATGAGACAAGAGTAGTTAGATTGAATGAAACTGCTCTGTCTTAACCCATTTTCATCTCCCAAATCTGTCATCAATGCTTTGTTCGTTTCCTGAGTTTTTAGCTCAAACGTTTGTGCAAGTACTGACCTATTAGACCTTGTCTTTAGCTTGGGATGTGACTATTTATCCTCCTCTCACATAAATTACATGTTTTCTGACTAGTCACATAGGCTCTTAACTTTCCTACTCTTAGCAGAGTACAATACATTTTACACAGATTTAAATCATGCCACAATTTTAGTAATTAGAAATCATTGTCACATAGTAAACTAGACACAATTCCAATTATAACAATTGCATGAATTATGTGTGATCTAAACATAATAGTCACATACACTAAACAAAATTATAAACGCAACACTTTAGTTTTTGCCCCCATTTTTCTTGAGCTGAACTCAAAGATCTAAGACTTTTTCTATGTACACAAAAGGCCTATTTCTCTCAAATATTGTTCACAAATCTGTCTAAATCTGTGTTATTGACCACTTCTCCTTTGCCGAGATAATCCATCCACCATTGCACAGATGTGCCTTAGGCTGGCCACAATAAAAGGCCACTCTAAAATGTGCAGTTTTACTGTATTGGGGGGGTCTGGGAGGGTCCGAAAACCAGTCAGTATCTGGTGTGACCACCATTTGCCTCACGCAGTGCAACAAATCTCCTTCGCATAGAGTTGATCAGGTTGTTGATTGTGGCCTGTGGAATGTTGGTCCACTCCTCTTCAATGGTTGTGCGAAGTTGCTTCATATTGGCAGGAACTGGAACACGCTGTCGTATACGCCGATCCAGAGCATCCAAAACATGCTCAATGGGTGACATGTCCGGTGAGTATGCTGGCCATGCAAGAACTGGGATGTTTTCAGCTTCCAGGAATTGTGTACAGATCCTTGCAACATGGCGCTGTGCATTATCATGCTGCAACATGAGGTGATGGTCGTGGATGAATGGCACAACAATGGGCCTCAGGATCTCGTCACAGTATTCAACATGCCATCAATAAAATGCACCTGTGTTCGTTGTCTATAACATACGCCTGCCCATACCATAACCCCATCGCCACCATGGGCTACTCGATCCACAACGTTGATATCAGCAAACCGCTCACCCACACGACGCCATACACGCTGTCTGACATCTGCCCTGTACAGTGAAAACCGGGATTCATCCGTGAACACCTCTCCAAAGTGAGCATGTGCCATCCACTTTTGTCAGATTTTATAACTTGGACATCCCGACCTTGCATGCTCGGGTCCTCTCGGTATGATACGACGGCCTCTGTTGAGCTCTGTCATCATGCAACTGCCAGGGAGATATCTCCCTCTTCCAGTGTAACTAAGGGTTCGACGGCTTCGGCCCTCTCACTTATCCGCTGGGCCCCTAGGCGTCCAAGATGAATCTAGTCATTCCCTGCCGTGGCACGGTGCGGTTGAATTCGTTCCCCATATGCAGTACGAGTGAAGTATCGAAAGGGAACATACTCGGTTATGAACGTAACCTCGGTTCCCTGAGATACGGAACGAGTACTGCATTCTATGCCGTGCCACGAGGCTGCGGCTTCAGTGTCGTCGCTTCAGTCGAATGACCTGAAATCCTACAGCGAAATGCCCGCTTATATAGCCATAAGCCCCGCGCCGTCATTGGTTCAAAAAGTTTTCATGATTGAACCAATGGCCGTGCAGTTACACTGCGCTATTGAAAAAGGCTTCAGCATGGAGGAAAATGGAGCTTTTCCCCATACGCAGTACTCGTTCCGTATCTCAGGGAACCGAGGTTACGTTCGTAACCGAGTGCATTATCTTGCTAACTGAATCTCACACTCGCCTGGTTATCTTCCTAAACCAGAACCTCTCCTCGGACAGCACGCCAAATATGCATTCTATTTATCTATCTGACTTATTTGCAAGTGTGAACTCGTGAATAGGGAAGGTGTAGGACATTAAGCGTAAGCTTTTTGAAGAATACGGAATCGCGGTCTGGTGGAAGCACTTGTGATGTGATCATTTGTGTCTATAAAGCATATACATTTTCATTTTTTAAAGAAAATGGCCGATCGTTTCGTTAGATAAGACCCTTATTCCTCGTCTGGTATCGTTTAAAGCCTTTTGAAGCTGCACTGAAACTGTCATTTTGACCTTCAACCATCTGGAGTCCATTGAAGTCCATTATAAGGAGAATAATCCTGGAATGTTTTCATCAAAAATCTTAATTTCTTTTCGACTGAAGAAAGAAGGACATGGACATCTTGGATGACATGGGGGTGAGTAAATTATCAGGACACTTTTAATAGAAAGTGGATTAATCCTTTAATGTCTCGCTGTTTTTTTTTTTTTTTGAGCAGTTAAATCTTGGGCTAAAAGTGTGTTGTAACACAAACGTTACTGAACATGTACTGAGTAAAATATTATTGAAAATTGATTAGTAATGCCTAACACTACTGCATTACTTTTGTAACGCGTTACTCCCAATACTGCCTTCTGCATACTCTCTCTTTCTATTAAGACTGCAGTTACACCTTTTCCATCCTTTTCCTTACCTTTATAATATCTTAATAAAATAAATAATGCTTTAAATAAAGAAAAAAATCAATAAATACAATGATGATAAAAACTAAATGATACTTTTAGGTGGCAGTAAGTCACTGTTTTTATGAGTGAATCATCGAGTCATTAATTTTTTTCAGTATCATTGAATCATTTCATTGAATCATTGATGATTCGTTCAAGCCGCAGATTTGTTCATGAAACACAGCTTGTGTGCTGCAGTTCTTCTGTGGCTTTCGTTGCAAAATAGAGCAAAAATACTGACAATACTGTTTAAAATGTACATCACTTAATATTACCCTTTTGTTTGTTTAACTGTTGTATAAAATCAATGTCACATTTGAAATCGTTTGGATATTCGGGAAACATTGCATTTGTGCTTGTATAGATATGATCAACATTAAAAACAATAACTCACAGAAGGGTATGTTTTTGTATCAAAGAGAGTTTTAATCTTAAATCTATATGCAGTCTGTGTCTATATTTGTTCTTCATGCTTGTCACAGTTCCAGTCTTTCCCGGACTCCAGTTCCCATAATCCTCCATGTCAATCACCTGCACTCACTCCACCAATCAGTAATCACCACCATTCACATCCTCACACATAGGGCGAGGTCTTGTATACTACGGTTGCATTTCTGAGCGTTTATTCTGTTTGTCTGCCTGTTTTGACCCAGTCTGTTCCCCATCTACGATTCCTTGCTGCCTGCCTTTGGATTGTTGTTTGTTTACTGGACTTGTGATTGATATCTGCCTGCCCTGATCTACTGCCTGTTCCACGACTATGATTCCTGTTTGCCACTGTTTGACTCCTGCCTGTTTGAATACGAGTTCTGTTAATAAAAGCCTGCAGATGGATCCCATGTCGTGTCCCGTCTTGTTACAGAAGGAGGATCCAGGAGGATCCAGCAGCTTTTCTGGAGAACACTGGCCCGGTAGGAATGTTGCACAACTATTATTATGGCTCACGCAGGGCACACAATCAGCGGCGTCCCAGAGCTCCCGAACTACCATGGCTGCCTGACGCTCCTGACCCACCTTGGCGTCCCAAGGTTCCTGAACTGCCATGGCTGCCTGACGCTCCTGACCCGCCTTGGCGTCCCAAGGCTCCCGCACTGCCAGGGCTACCTGACACTCCTGACCCTCCTTGGCATCCCAGGGCTCCCGAACTGCCGTGGCTGGCCGAGGCACCTGACCCGCCGTGGCTGCCCGAAGCACCTGACCCGCCATGGCGCCTAGAGTCCCTGGACCTGCCCTGGAGACCTCCTTACCCATTTGTACATCCACCATCACCTGCCAGTAGGTCTTCAGGGCACCCACCCCCCTCCCCGGTTGTTCCATTCACGGCATGAGGACGTGCCTTCCGGGAGGGGGACATTATGTCACAGTTCCAGTCTTTCCCGGACTCCAGTTCCCATAATCCTCCCTTGCACAACTATTATTATGGCTCACGCAGGGCACACAGGATTATATTAAGGAATATTTGGACATTGCTTATTGTTCTGATCTGCCGGACTGTGTGCTGATAGACTTATACTGATAGAGGGTCCGCATTCATCATTTAGTTGCTTTTTGACTGTTGGCTCTCCCTTTACTGTGGGTGTCGCAGGGGAATGTGACACCTCGTCCACTCATGTAATGGCTGCCATGCTAGAAAACACTCTCAAAATGGCGGCCACAACAACACCAAGTAAAGTCACCGCTGATCTCCCTGAGCCAAGTCAAGTCACCGCTGATCTTCCAGAGCTTTTAATATACTATCTCTGTATTAAAAAAATGTATTTAGATTATAGTTATAGTACATTTGAACCCATAATGTACTACAAGTGGTAACTAAATATATTTTTTAAATACAGAAATAGTATATTAAAAGCACATTTTAGTTCATATTTAATGCTGTCTCAAAATAGCACAGTCGAGTACACTTAGATGTTCTTAAGATGATCTTAAGAAGTACTATAGAAGTCTACTTTTTCTCACCTGGGGCAGCCGTGCCTTGTTGACACAGCTTCAACTAACAATGGCAGGGGAAAACAGACCGTTTAAAAAAAAAAAAAGCGTAATTATGGTGTAGCCTACTAGAATTGATGCCGACCATGTTTATCATAAGTGCAAGTCATTTGCATGTGAAAGTAGTGCATTTTAACTTTCCTCATTAAATGTGTCTGTGGGTCCGACACATAGCCTCCACGACGTCATCGCTCGTGGCCAGTGCACTCTATGCAGATATGAGCAGCAGGCTGTGTAAAATGGGTGAACTCTTATTTTTGTTATCACTTAGATAATGGCTGTTTGACTTACAGTATAGAAGCATGCTTCAGAATAGTTTTGAGAAGGTGCTTAAAAAGTTGAGCCATGTATTATTATTACTATGAATTAGGCTACTAGTTAATTTGACAGTCTAGATGTTTGATTACCTGTTTTGTGTATTTAATATTTAACATATAAATTATTTTTAGTGCACTGATTGGAGAGGCTTGTGTTGTTCAATAAATGTTTAATTTAAGCAATTTTCTGTATAACTTATTACTTAACTGTTAGATTTTATGAGATGAAGGGGGAAAAAAAGAAAATCGGCCAAACATAATCGGCATCATATATCGGCCATCGGCTGCCCTGGTTTCTAAATATCGGCATTGGCCAGAGAAAAACCCATATCGGGTTGACCTCTAATCATAGGGATGCTTTAATTTAAGATTATGACAATTCTCTGAAGGACCTCACTGAGAATTTGTGTTAGTAAGATTTTCTGCTATATCAGAAGTGTCACTGTCAGAATCCATAGACTGAACTTCGATCCCTTCTATCAGCATACCAGCGTCACCCTGTGACAGGCTAAGTTCTGATGTCTGCGAATCTATTGACTCACTACCAGGCTTCTCAAGCTCAGCACTCTCTACAGCTCATACCAATTCACTGATTTCACCGGGATCTGCGTCAGCACTCTCTACTTCATCATGCACTGTAATATCATTTATACTTAAAACGGTATTCACAACGGTATTTGTTCATTACAGGCTCACTGGCACTCTCAGCATCTTTAGAGGGAGAAGGTGTTTCAGTTTTCTGATCAATCCCATCACTGTGATCTTTTTCACCTTCATTATTTACTGGAGCAGAAGGCAATTGTTTCCTAGAAGGATTAAGTTCAGTCACATTAGTACTAGCCTCATCGTTTATTGAACATACCAGTTTTGTATGAAAATACTTTCCACAAGTAAAATGCCTCATTGATTCAGTACTGATATAAATGGTATATTCTTTATTCACCAAAGTGGTTTTCACTTAAGTATTTGAAGATTGAAATTCAGCGTTCAGGATCATGTGCTTGAGTTCTGGATTTTTTAATCCTAATGACTGAACTAAAAATAGATATAATTTGAAACTCGGCCATTGAGGTACAAAATTAAAATGAAACGTTCAAATTGCTCATTACTATACCAGAAAGTAATCAGATTGCATGATCTATCACTTATATGTGACAGTTCACAAGAGTGTAACAAGGTGGGGAAAAATAATTTGTTACATTTATATAGCGCTTTTCTTGGCACTCAAAGCGCTTTAAGAGGAAGGGGGAATCTCCTCAACCACCACCACTGATGCGACGGCAGCCATATTGCACCAAAACTTCCACCACACACCAGCTTATTGCTGGAGAGAAGACAGATAAAATCATTTCTGCCAAAAATGGCCGATATTTTTGGATATTGTGAGCTATCGGATTGGCCAATAACAATAACATTCACTTTTGGCCGGTTAACGGGAGTGTTTACCCTAGTTTGTCAGATCCTAATTTTCCTCAGCTTTCTCAGTGGATAGTAGACCATCTTTTTCTTCTTTTGGGTAATTCTGAGAAATGCTTTGTAAAACAAGTTTTCTTTTCAGCAGGTTTTTTTGTACCTTGTTTGCTAACATTGAATTTTGTTGTATAGTGTATCACCAATAAATCGCCCTGCAGCCACCCGGTCTTCTAGATATCTATATTTACCTTTGAAAAATATTGATGGTCAACCACAAGTAATTTAAACTTAAAACAATAATTGGTCCCACTTTATATTAAGTGGCCTTAACTACTATGTACTTACATCACAAAATAAGTACAATGTACTTATTGGGTTCATATTGAATTGCAAAACACTTTTGCAGCTATTGAGGTGGGATAAGGGTAAGGTTAGGGGAAGCTTTGATGGTATGGGTAGGTTTAAGGGTGGGGGTAAGGTGTAAGGGATGGGTCAACAGTGTAATTATAAATGTAATTACAGAAATTAATTACAGATGTAATTATATGCAGGTGCTTTTAAAATATAAGTACAATGTAAAAACATGTATGAACACAATAAGTGCATTGTAACAAATGATTAATTTAAATGTAAGTACATAGTAGTTAAGGCCACTTAATATAAAGTGGGTCCCAATAATTAATGTATTTTCATATAATTCATGTATAATTATTTATCTATTTATTAAGTGGATGTATAATAATCGGGATAACACACAGACAGTTCGAACAGGGCTGGAAGAGTTCAGTGTTCCTTGTCACTCTACCGTCTCTTTTCTCATAATAAAATCTTATGATCACTCTGACTTTGCAAAAAGGACTTGCTCATTGTTCATTAAGCCTTATGTATTTAATATGTTTATTATTCTTGTCACTGTTGCAGGGCAGTGCAAAAGGAAACTGCCTGAGAATGAAACGCTACAAATACGTGTGGTGAAAAAGGATCCCAAGTCCCCCTGTGTGTTGAAACTGGATTCGGATGCAATGGACACAGTCACCATAGCTTCAGGAGACTATTATGACATTGAATCCTTTGACTGTAGCAAGGATGAACTAGAGTTGACTGTCAACAAGATTATAGGTACTCAACTGTGTGGTATGATCCACGCCTTAAATAAGACAATATCCTAGATGTTTTGAGCTTCGTTTCACTGTGTAAAATGCTCTGGTGTCTCCCGGTTACGGTGGCCGAGAGAACTTTGCGCTGCAAATGAAGAAAACACTTGCAAATAGAAAAAACACCAGCAAATAAAGAAAACATCTTTATCAGTTTGACAACACATGCACTGCAAAAGTCCACAACACATGCAAATAGACAAACGCGCTGCAAAAGTCCACAACAAATAGACCAACTGTCAGGGTTCTGTCACTTCTGTCTAGTTTATTTCTTGGTTTTGTGACAGAGCTCTGACACTCCCATTCTTGTCCTGTTTTTGTGTGAGCGTACGGTCTCGAGTGTTCTCGAGCCGTGCGCTCTCTTGTCTGCGTGCCTTGTTTCATGTTGGGAGCGTGGCGTTCGGATCCCGGCACTCGTGTCTAGTTTGGTTTCGGTTTCGTGTCAGGATTCGGACACTCGCGCTCCCAGTCCTGTCTTTATTGTGAGCGCACGGTTTGTGTGTACTTTCACTTGCCGTGCGCTCTTGTCTCATGTTTTGTGTAGCACGCGGTTATTTCCACCTGCCGCGTGCTTTCGTGTTGTGTTTTTGTCTTGTGTTGTGTAGCACACAGTCAGTGTTTCACGGGCTGCGTGCTCTCATGTTGTCTTGTTTTGTGTGAACACGTGGCTTATGAGTTTTCATAGTCATGTGTTCGTGTCTCGTCTTGTGTAAGCACATGGCTTGTGATTTGTCTTCATTGGCCATGTTTTGTTTTGTTTGGTGTGAGCACATGGCTTGTGGTGTTTCTTTGTGCCATGTGCTCTCATGTCTATTGTCTTGACCCCGCCCATCTTGTTACCTCATTATTGGTTGATTTGCCCCACCTGTCCTCCCTCATTACCTGCCTTGTTTGCTCTCCTATTTATTCTCCTTGTGTTTGCAGTCCTGTGCTGGTTCGTTGTCGTATTTTACCTCATGTGTGTTCCTGTATTCAAGAAGCCAAGTCAAGTCTAGTCAAGTTTGTCAAGTCTGTTTTCCCCCACGGGGTAGTTTTTGTTGTGTTTTGTTTTATTTTTATTGTTTAATAAAAGCCCTCTCTTCCTGCATTATTGAGTCCTCGCTTCTACCACCCACCAAACCTGACACCAACGCGCTGCAAATAGCACATACCAGGCCCAGCGATCTCAAGCCCTTCTGCGATGATCTGGATGATGATGATGATGATGATGACGATGATTAGGCTACTTTTAGAATTAAATTAATGTTTTAATTTTTCCCGCAATAATAGTGCATCACGCATAACCGACGCTCTGAAATAAGATTAGCTAACTCCTCATTTAAAAAAACAATTTATTAATAATATTTTTTAACACAAAATAATACTGGCACAGACCACAACAAAAATGTTAGGTTATAGCTATTTTCTTTATTTGCTGGTGTTTTTTCTATTTGCATGTGTTTTCTTCATTTGCAGCGCATTGAGCCACCGTACCCAGTCACTATTAGAACAGAAGGTTCACAAGTTAAATCTATATTTACCATAACTTCTATTATTTAAGCAGGTCAGGTACATGATTTTGGCCGAAAATATTGTTAGTAATAATTCCCTAAAATTTCTCAGCTACCTTTAGAACATGGTGGTGGAAACCCTTGCAAACTTGTGTTTCAGTCTGTTTGGTTAGTTTTTTGTGGCTTATTGCAGAGATTATCTAAGCCAAATTTTTGGTGGTGGTGGTGTGTTTGGTAAAAATCCAAGATGGCAACCAAAATAGCGAGGAAGATACAAACTAATGGATTAATTCTACAGTTAATTCTAAGAACCAGAGGGAGATATAAATATGTTCCAAGACTCAAAGGCCTAAGAATAATAATGATAAACATAAACATGAATTTTGAGCAAATTCCTTCAAATGGAAGTGGCACAAGAAGAAGAAAAAACTAATAAAAACAATAGGGCCTGACCATATCAGGGAAGGTAAATGTAAAGATAACTATAAAGTTTCAATAATCATTCTTATTCTAAGTCCACACCACAGATATATCAATAACGAGGGAATGATATCTTTGGAATCACTTTCAGAATTTTTCCAGCCAATAAGAATATTTAAAAGAGATCAAGTATTTAAAGCAGCAGACGACATAACTGCAGCTTGTGCTTATTATTCAGTACACATAATGTTATTGTCCATTGGTGTGGATGCTAATATAGTTATTGTTATAGATAACTTTAAAGTTATCATTCTTTGTGTATGGTCCTTTACACTCTTTCAGTTCTATTCATCCCTTACATTGTTTCTTTATCAACAGAATGTGAAGAATGGAGAAACTGTGTATCCACTCCATTCAATATAACCTTCAATTACAAGGAGATCTGTATCCCAGTAGCTCTGAAGACGATGACATGGCATCTTCATGGCCCACAGAACAGTTCAGTGGAGCTACAGTCCCCTACAGGCGGTCTGCGTTACTGTCTGCCTGAGGACAAATACAATAGCATCCTCCTCCTTAATGTGTCCCATGATAACCCTGCCATTACTGTTGGGCAGTTTTGTCCAAAGGGAACCATTGAGAAAATCCAGATCTGTGAATCCAAGATTGCAGTAACTGCCTCCGTTACAAGTTTAAATGACCAGAATTTGGCAACTGAACTCTTTTTAACTTATTCATTTACAGAAGACATATCAGGTAAAGTGTTTAATTAAACATTCACTATAGATTACTGCAAATGGAAGCTGCTTTTTATCTTGAGGAAACTATATAGCACGTGCAAGTTCAAAAACCGACCTCAAGACCATTCAATAGTAGTGTACCTGCTCAAATATATTCAGTGCGAGTGACTTGATATCAAAAATCAAAACAGTTATTGAATCTTGCTCTTCTGCCTTTCTCGTACAGAGCACTATATATTCACTGTTGCACCAAAAATGGATAATCCTACCGTGTTGGCGACCCCAGCCTGGCCGTCTGGGATGAAACCCTCCAGCAATGTGTCCTGGATCATTAACATGGAGCCACAGCTTAAGAGCAATCTGAAGTTCATGAATGTCAGCCAACCCGAGTGTATTGAGGTTTACACAAACATTGCAGTGCAGACAATTCTGCCTCAAACAATGGTGTACAGCACTAAAAAGGATGAGAATATTAATGATGTCCTGGTCCCAGAAAGTTTTTACCTTAACATGACTAACTGTAAGTCCCCGACAGGAAACTTCAGGGCAATGATGGAGATCAGACTGCAGAGCAACAAAAGTGAGAGAGCCTTACTTTCTTCTATCCACTACTGTAGATTCCCACTAGAATTTCCATGTAATATTTCAGTAGGGGAAAGATAAAGTGAAATGTATCATCATGTTTTCAGACAAGCTTCTGGGCATCATTCTGAGTATTGTGGGAATTATGTTAATGATCATAACAGCCGTGGTGATCTGGATTGTTCTCAGGTGAGAGTTTTTCAAAAACATATTTAAAATATAGCTGAAAACATCAATTTCAGGGGCTCAAGCACTTTAAGGCCTTTAGGCGCATGTCTAAAAATATATTATTTGTTATTTAATAAGCTATCTCGGTTACGTATGTAACCCTTGTTCCCTGAAGGAGGGAACGGAGACGTACGTCAGTAGTGACCGACAAATTGGGATATCACCAGAAAGCCCTATCAGCTTTGAGTAAACTAAAACAAGCCAATGAAATTTGCATGCGATATTTGCATAATGCGCACTGCCCCCACCAGGTGGGTATAAATAGGGAAGTGGATGCTGTCGCACTCTGTTTTTCGCTGAGGAGACAACCTTCTTACATACGTAAGCGAGACGTTCCCTTTCAGTTGGTCACGTTTGACGTACATCAGTAGTGACCGACGAATTGGGATCCCAAGTAAAACGCCACAGTTACTGACCCCTTCCAGCGCCCAGTATAAGCTCCAGCCACCCGGCGCACCTGGGGGGTGAGCTTACTCTGAGAGAGTCTACTGCTGTTCCGCAAGACCCACTACAGTAAGACTTGGACAACACTGAGGAAGTGAACCCGTAGGGGACGCTGCGGAGGCCACAACCTACCCTGCAGGGGAGGAATTACATGGAAATACACATATGGACTGGCCGTGGGCAGTACGCATATGGAGTCCCTAGGATGGCTCCAGCCTAGAGATAGGGGGAGACTCATCTGACAGGTGACAGCAGAGCCAGCTCTGCTAAGGGAAAGACACAGGCTCACCATGGGGAGTTTGACCGTGGACAATACACATATGGGACCACTCACGTGGAGGGGTCACAGCATATGGCACCCAGCCAAACCTCAACGTAAGATACAGAGATTTGGCCTGGCATCAGACACTCCGCAATGTCCGAGCCGCATGGGGAGGTGGAGGAACTTGACAGGGTTCGTCAAGTGGGGAAGTCTACTGGAGCAATGAATGCACGTATCCGGCCCAGGGGGCGGGAATGGCATTGCAAGCCAACACTAGAACAGGTTCTTTGCATTTACCGGCTACTGGAAGCGAGTACACGGGAAGATATTGGTTCCACACAAAGGCTATAGAACCTAGCGAATGTGTTGGGTGTCGCCCAGCCTGCAGCTCTACAGATATCTCTCAGTGAGGTGCCGTGCGCCAGCGGCAACTCCTCTAGTGGAGTGAGCTTTTAACCCGAGCGGGCAAGGCACGCCTTGGGACTGATAAACCAAGGTGATGGCATCCACTATCCAGTGGGCCATCCTCTGCTTGGAGACAGCCTTTCCCTTCTGCTGGCCACGGAGGACAAAGTTTCCTGTTACGGAAACAGAGAAAGAGCTGATCTGATGTCCTAAAGCTTTGCGTTCTATCCACATACAGGCACAGAGCGCGGACGGGACAGAGCAAAGCCAGTGCTGGGTCTGCCTCCTCCGAACATACACCTTGAGGGTGGAGGGAGACAGCCTTTGCTCCAAGCCCTCTTGCAGAAAGGAAGCACTGACCTGACCGAACATGATCGGGGGTCCTCTCGGTGAGAGGAACACCATTCGACGAACAGGTTCTACTTCAACGCATAGAGGTTCCTCATAGAAGGAGCTATAGCGGAAGTGATAGTGTCTACTGGGGACTTTGACCAGCGCAATCTTCCGGCAACACCACAGGCTGCAGTGTTGTAGAGGGGACAGGGGCCCATGGTGCCCGTGGTGCCCGTGGAGCGGTGCTTGGCGGGGAAGCCCTAACTGTGATCCTCAGGTCACCCTTCCTACACGCCGATGCGCCGCTCCCCTGACCGGAGTCAGAGAAAACGGCCAAACGGGGCATAGGGGAGGGGACCCCCGCTCCCTGAGAACCAAGGAACGAGAGTCTAGACCTCAACACTGAGATAGTCATGTTCCCGCAGTGAGAACATGAGCTATCCACAAAAGCTGCTTCAGCATGCTGAACGCCCAGGCATGTGACGCAGCGATTGTGACCGTCAGCGGGGACCAGGGAACGACCGCATCCAGCAACGCACAGACAGAATGACGTCTTGAAAAAGACGCAGGGTTCGCCTGTGAAGCTCTTATAGAAGGGGGAAATTCAGCTCTTGTTCTTTGTGCTGAAGCACACAGGGAACATCCGCAATGTGACTGCAGGTACACCACTCCCCGAGTCACGCACAGAGGAACCGGCCCAAATCGCAAACCAAACGGTGGCAAACACAATGCTGTGAAAACAGCAGTTGAGAGCTGTATAATAGCTCGAGAAGCTCACTCTTTGAAAAGCTTGCGGCTTCGCTGTAGGGTACCTTAACACCAGCACTGGAAACAAAGGCTCTTTAACACTCTGGAGTCTGAGGTATCGCCGGTGATACCACCTCGGTTTTTTTCTTACCAGTGTGAAAGAGACTCAAAATACTCCGTCAATGTTGCACATACAATTAAGAGTTATACACCATTTTAATCTGTTGAATATCTTCTTTTATTTGTGTACAAATAAAAGTAAAACAAAAAATTTTAATTTCTGAATGAGTAAAAACAAAATGTTGTGCTTTTTGTAAAATAAAGAAAACTAACATTATGCGTGATCTCTCGTCTCCCTCTGGATGAAGTCCAATCTGATAGTTCTCAGAAAATGAACTGTAACTTAGTGAATACTAATCACAAAAAAATTAGACTTATGTCTAAAGAAACATTGAAATGTCAGGTTTTAAATCGTGTAAGTCAAATCGAAAACAAATATTCTGTGTTTATGTAATCTGTATGAAAAAAGAGCCATGTCAGAAGTCCGTGATTCAGCTCACTATCCGCTAATGCGGCCACGCCCACGGAGCCAGCGCTATTCAGACGCAAATTCTGAGGCAATACATGCATACATCGTCTCAATTGTGTATTTATTGTCTTCAAAAGTGTTTTGCATAGCCATAGTTAGCGATCTCTGGAAGCCTCTGTTAGTTCGGTTAGTTCCTGGATTGTCACATGGCCTGTTCTTCTTTAGATGAATTTGTGGACTAAAGGTGTACAGCGCCCTCCGGCTGCAAGTATGAATTGAAAACACAGTATCCAGCTTTCATAGTGATGACAATAAATATTGAATAAATATTACTCCTCTGTATAGAAAATTGACATAAACATATGAGAATCCATCAATATTTCTCCAAATGTGCATGCTTTTAAGCTAAAAGGCTATATGAAATGGCACAGAGGTAACACAATTGTTCAGACACTTTGCATCACAGAAATACATTATATTTTAAAGTATATAATAGAATACCATTATTTTAAATTGTAATAATATTTCACAGTATTGTTGTTTTTTTCTGTATGTTTGATATACACCATGATGAGCTTGAAACATGATCACAGAGGGTTTTTTCACAGCCTACCTGACTGAAAGGCCTCATTAATATGTAAGTCATTAGAGCTCATTATGCTAATCTTTTGTCTTCTCAGGTGTAAATAACCCATTATTCATGATGATTCACACCTCCATGCATACTGTGTTTCTTGACAAAAAGTGTATTACAAAATTTAAATCTCTCTATTGTTTTATATGAAGGAGTAGGCAGGATAATTTTGACATAATTTTGAAGCAAAAAGCTTCCCTGTTTATACCCACCTGGCAGGGACGGTGCACATCATGCAAATATTGCACGCCAATTCCATTGACTTGTTTCAGTTCACTCTAAGCTGATAGCGCTTTCTGGCGATATCCCAATTCATCGGTCACTACTGACGTACATTGAACGTGACCAACTGAAAGGGAACTGTAACCACCTAAATCAGAGATGAAAAATTAAATTTTAAGTTTTATAGCACCATCTATTGCCTGATCTCCATAAGTGTTTACATGCTTGTTTTGTTTAGGAAAAACTCAAGACCATTTTGGAATGACTGTGATATATAACCATCCAAATACTATAGTTCAACATATTTTTGATAATTATTCATCTAGGGAGTCATGAGATTTGTACAACACTGGTTTTGTTGAGGTTGTACAAAAAAAACATGGACTAGTTCGCAGAAGTAGTTTTTTTCTTGAGGTGAAGTTGTTCAGAATGATGAGATTGAACATATGACTTGAATAATGTGTGTATGTGAAATATCTCATAATATATAATCAGTGTACAAGTTTCACACATGTAAAACCTAATAGCGCCCATCTAATCACAATTTCTTTCCAAAAAAATATATTTTCTTGACTCATGGTCTTTTGAGGCATGAGTCAAATGGGCCTCATTTCATTTTGATCGGCCTCTGATAACCTTGTCTAATAGCTTCTGAATGTTGATTGGCTGATAGTAGCCATATTTTTAAAATCAATGTCTTCATAGACAATTTTCAAGATAGATGGACCAGCTGTTGCATAATTATAGCCATTTTCAAGTTTTGTTCTGGTTATAGCAAAACCAAGTGGACAAATGCTGCAATTCTGTTCATGTTACATGTAAATGAACCAATACACATGTGCGCCACATTTGGTAAAATGATCTCATTCCATTTAAGAGTTATAGCCATTTACGTGAAAGTGGCCATGCTCTCTTCAAACATTTGGCAAGATTTTATTTTTTTATTTTTTGACAATTATTGATATATGGTCTCCAGATAATTTTTCTGCACTGGTTAGGTTCTGTTTACGATCTGAGCTTTGCTTTTGAAACCCTAACAAGTATTGTGCTGTAATATTTGATTCTTAACAAAGTATCTTAATATTGCACAGGAAAAAGAAGAGGAATAAGGCTCCCCCAGTGTCCGTCTACAATCCCAATGCTTTCCTTCCAGGCCTCCATGGCATCCCCAAATCACAGGAGGAGGAAGATCCTCACTCTTATGTGTACATAGATGATACTCTAGTATATTCCCATCTGCTTGATAAAGAAGCTGAAAATGAACAATGTAAAGATGAGAGCGGCCCACCTTTACCTGACAGACCAGTCAGCAAAGGTGAAAGCCTAGTCACTAAAGGCAATGCGTTGGTTTACGGTGAGCTCTATGGTTATACTCAGGGACAGTCAACTACATCTGGCTCACCAAAGTCTCCCATCAAAACCTCTGAGGACGAGGCCTGTGAAACCAAACTGTGTGAGAGAGAAGAGAGTCCTTGAAGGAATTGAATTTTGTACTGTAAAATAATTTTTTTTAGGTGTCTATGACATTTGTATATGTAGTGATTTTATGTTTGAATATGCTGCATATTTTAAAGATTGTATGTTTTTGATGTCTACTTTCATTTGCACCATGTAAACTTAGGAGATACATTTTCTAGAAAAAGAAACCTGTTTGCATTCAGAAATTTTATTATATTGCAAAGTGTTCTCTGTTTATCTCACTGGTGTAAACTGAATATGTGAGTGCCAACTCAATCTGGCTAGTTGGTGATTTCATATGAATTTGTACGATTTGAACTGTATGAAAACATATGATTTAAAAGTAAAGCAGAAAGGTCCACCCCTAAACATACCGTTCACTGGGGCAATATTGATCGTATGAAAACATATGAATAAATTCATTCCAATTCAAATGAATTAGCCACTAAATTTGCCAAAACATAGGCTAGTTACGAATTGCCATGAGGGCGTGTTAACGATTCTGTTTCTGCTGTCTAGATTTCAATATAGATGATCTGAAAGAGGACAGATGCTGGAGGCTCAACTGCAAACCCATCAAAACTACTCTTGTTTTATGGCTCTTGTGAATCTGCTGAGCTACTTAAAACAGGGGGCTTCTGCTATCAGTTGTGTAAACTGATGGTTGTTCCATCTAGACTTTAAACTAAGTGTGAACTGTGCAGTGCCAGGGATGCTACTGACAAGCTTAGGAATCATGTAGGAAAATACTCTTCTTGGTTTCCATCAGGGTCAGAAATTAACATTAAGGGGCAATATTTCTTACTTTTTAAGGGCATTTTTAATAATTACCTTATTAAATATATCTGTGTTGTGTTTTATGTCATTCAGAATTCTATAGCTATATTACCAATAAAAATTTTATCAACAGCAACAAAAGCATCTTTACTCTGCAAAGGTGAAACAGAAGCTGTATTGATGTTTATTTACACCTACTGTTTAATGCAGCTCAAAAGTGGCTTACTCAAAAATCATATCATGTACATTAAATAACCCACATAAAGTATATTTCAGTCAGGACCACTTTTGAGAATATTACATTTATTGACAATTCTTGTATTTGGTTGTTGGCGGAACTGGAGCTGACTTTTGAAAAAGCACTGAAGCTGGCGCGAGCCATAGAGACCACAAATAAAGAAGTGCTGGATTTACAATATCAAAACAAGGTGTCCGCGGACGTGTACGCTAAACAGTCAATGCGGAAACCACTGCCAATGACAGGCAAGAAATCTTCACTATATACAGTGTGGTAGAAACTCAAATTCCAAGAGTTTCTCCAATCACAATGCTTTGAAAAGTGAATGACACTGAGGTAAATTTTGATGTAGACACGGGCTGCAGTGTCACTATTATGTCAAATACAGAATATGCCAAGTTATGGAGTGTGGGCCAAGTCCTAGATTTGAAAGATTGTTCTCTTAACCTGAAAACTTATACCGGTGAGCAGGGGCGGACTGGGATAAAAATTCAGCCCTGGCACTGTAGCCACACCAGCCCACATTACCAGACTATATTGCAAGTAATGTATGTTTACCCTAAACCCCACCTTATCTGCTGATATTTCAGTCATGTAATTTAGTAACAGGCTAACTAACACTTGTAACCAATTATCACGAAGCAATGACATTTAAAAATGTTGTATGCTACGCTTACAACTGTTTAATACAATAAAAAAATAAAAAAATAAAAAAAAAAACACTGGGGCAAACTGACAGAAGTAGCGTGAATTGCGTGAAAATGACTTGAGCTAGCTGTATTTTTCTTACTTCTACGGCACTGTCCTGCGATGCAGCAGCCAAATTTAAACCCTTTAAAAAGAGTTAGGTTAATTTTAGGCATTTGACAGCGTCGTACTTAAGAGTCCGTTTGCTTTCTCGAACCTTTTCTGCACCGCCTTTCCTTTTTTCTAACTTTTTTGACAATTTGCTCGTTGAGCTCACTGATGATTTGCTTGATTTTGACTGAGTTTGATTGACAGGCGATCTAACCAATCATAACGCCGTATCCACATTTATATCCGACAAAGCAGTTAGATTAAAGGTGTGTTCACGCGGCCTCGTAATTCCTGTAGTTACAAGATTCTAGCTTGTAAAAAGTGTTCACGTCCTCGTAGAGCTCGTAATTACAGCTTGTAAGCTGGGAGTTTTCTGAAAGCTCCCAGATGTTCCACGTGGCCGCTGTACCACCTGACCGCTGTAGATTCATAGGCATTGATAGTGGTGCCATGGAAACACATAATTCCCAGTCCAAGGACGTGAACAGCTCCGAATATAACGTCACGTGTTGTCATCTCAAGATTCCGGTAAATACAAGGTGGCGTGAACGCAGCATAACTGTTACAATGCAGAAGGGGACAGAGACACTGGAATGCAGGTAATATAGTTTATTGAACAACCAGGAGCTATAATGGAGTGCAGGTGAGTGATGGCAGACATGACAGGTGCCAGATATGGATACTGGATTGATACTTGTCTTTTCTCTTGCAGATAACGCAGGCAGATGATGGACTGGAGCTGAGAAGACACTGAGGAACTCACATGAGATGAGGAACAATGAAGGAGACTTGGGAACACGCTGGAGACAGGTAAGTATCTTGGAAGGAGTCCTTGAGGTAAGCATACATGTAAGACCATGTGCAAACGAGACTGGACAGTGACTGTGTGAGTGCGTGTGCCTTTTGTGCTGCCGCTGATGACTGTGCTGATGGGATGCAGGTGTGCGAGATTAGAACTCGGGTGATGACGTGCGCTGTGGTTGGGTGATGGTAGAGCCTGGCGTGTCTGTGACAATAACGTCGTGGACTTAACGTCGTGAAAAATGTGTAGCCACAAAACGGTATTTATTGTTTAAATTTCTCTTGTCTGTCGACGCATTGTCAGTGTCCTCTTTGCTACAATGTATTTTTCACTCTGAGAGAGTATGATATTTGGCATTAGAGCACCATGGCTTGTCGGATATACATAGCAACAGTAACTAAAGGGGATGGGGCGGTCGGCCCATCTCGAGACCGGGCCAGCCGTTGCCGACTGGGCCAAATGCTTAACATTTATTATTAATAATATTATTATAATCATAGTGAAATCATGCTAACAATAAAAACCTGTCCTATGCGCTGTCGGATTGTAAAAACTATTTAATTATATATTAAAAATAAAACAGACCGGCCCACATTTAAAAAATGGTCCAGCCCCTCTGGCATTTGCCAGAATTGCCCGATGGCCAATCCGCCCATGCCGGTGTGTCAGTAAAGATACTGGGGGCCACAGATTTGATCGTTCGACATTGAAATCAGGTGAGAGATCTTCCTGTGGTGGTGGTGTCCTCCAAAGTACCAAATCTGCTGTGACAGGGATGGATTAAAGAGTTGACATATGCTGGAGTGTGGTGAATCAAGTGAACGCAGAAACTATGACACTTCAGGAGGTATTGACCAGACATGAAGCTGTGTTTAAAGAGAGATTAGGGACATGGACAGGTTCCCCAGCGAAAATTCATGTTGACAAGCCCAGGTAAAAAAAAAAAAAAGTGCAGTAAAATACATTTTATTTTAGTACACTTAGTAAACTTCCATAATGTACTTAAAGTGCTCTATTTTCGTGCACTTATTTTGTACTTAACCCTCTACTGCACACATGTTGATGGCACATGAAAAAAAAAAAAATAAATATTCCACATCATTTTTTGGTTCATTTGGGAACATTTTATTGATATGTAAAAGAAAAAGTTTTAGATGTTAGATGTAGAAGAAATCAAAAAGGGAAAAACACTTGAAAGACATTGATATATTGAATTTGATACATACATAGGTCTGTATCATGTAGTGTGCTATGCCATATAATGTACTTCATGTAATAAGATTTCACTCAACTTCAAAAAGCAGTTCTTCTCTGCTGTGAAATAGTGGTGTATGTTACAAGTTTTGCACATCACTTTGGGCGTTCCTGCACACCCAGGAACCTTGCATCTTCCCTTCTTATAATACATTATGGCCAATGTGAGGTATTGTCCAGAACATCCTGGAAAAGTACCCCTTATCGCACAACGTTGCTCTGAGGCAACAAAAAGAGAAACTGAATTTCTGAACATTAACAAAATAATTTAAAAAAAAAACATAAAACTTGACAAAAGGCTTTTCTATACCTTCTCTCTCTCACACACACACACACACACACACACACACACACACACACACACATATTCTTTATGTACAGTTCATGTAATTTTAAATAAGATTACTAAAGCAAATAATCTTGCCTTCTCCTCACACCATGTGCTCCTGTGACCATGTGTCAGAACAGGACGTCCCACCTTTAAATGGTGCTTGATAGTGACTCCCACACCTTACTGGACTGTTCTTTGGTACTTTCTCGACCTTTCTAATTGGTCGTAATCATTTAAAGAAAAATGGTCAAAACACAGGTCTTAAGAAAACTTTCCATTGCCTGAGGGCAACACTGTGCTGCAGAGGTTACTAAAAGCACTTCTTTAGTACTTAAGATAATCTTAAGAACATCTAAGTGTAATCAACTGTGCTATTTTGAGACACCATGAATTTGAACTAAAATGTGCTTTTAACATACTATCTCTGTATTTAAAAAAAAAAAATGTATTTAGTAACCTCTTGTAGTACACTTGAACCCATCTTTCACACACTTTTAAATGTACTCATCAGACATAGGAAATACACTTAAGAATTATTGAAAATATAAGATTTATAGGCTATGATTTATGATGCATTTCAAATAATATGATGTTGAAATCCTTGTGGGACTTCCAGTAGTACTCTATTACAATTAAAATATCATGTAATGGACAACAGCCTTTTAAGGCAGGAACACACCAAGCTGACAAAAACTAAGTTTTCTCAGTGTGTTCTGCACCGTTGACTGAAATCGGTCCTCGTTGGTCCTCGTCGGCTTTTTTCGGCCGATTCGACATGTTGAACCGGTGTCGGAGCTCGTCAGTCCGTCGGGCCATCTGATCATTCTGATTGGCTGTTCAGCTACTGCCACCTGCTGGTTCGGAAAGACATTTCATCTTACGCAGGCGCAGAATGGACGTGCTACTTGGCTGTCGGCTGTCGAGTGTTGGTTTACTGTGGTCAAGCCAGCCACCACCACGAAATGCATGGTCAATCTAGCCGCCACTATATTTTGCGGTTCACACATACATTATGGTAAGATTTCACATTAATTTATTCAGTCAGTCTGTCTGAATAAACGAAAATAACTAAATAAATACATATTTTACAGCCCAATTTCACCTGAAAATGATAGTAGTACACCTCACAGCCTGTCACTGTATGATATGCCGAAATCCAAAATGAATGTCTGCCTGAATAATAATAATAAAACAGGCCTAAATAAATAAATATAAATGAATATATATATATATTTCACAGCCCAATTTCACCTGAAAATGATAGTACACCTCGGACCCTGTCACTGTATGATATGCTGAATTCCAAAACAAAAGTCTTCCCGAGTAAATGGGAAAAAAAGGCCTAAATAAATAAATAAATATAAATGTAACAGTCCAAAGTAGGGGTGGGGCAAAATATCGATAGGCGATATATCGTCATCCTTCTCTGTGCGATACGAGAATCGATATTTTAATTTAAAAAAAAATAAAGCGCTATAAATAAATTTCTCTGCTCAAAGCGTCACTACTTCAAGGCGGTGCTCAACACATGAATGAGGGAAACATGAACATAAGTTAACTAGCCTAAGAAAAAGCAGGTTTTTAACAGGATGGCGGACAGCAGTGTGAGTAAAATAGATGCCCCAGCCATGTTTAAGTTCAAAGTCTTGACGCACTTTTATACCATTGTGTTTATAATCGATCCCCCAGCTATTTAAAGGGCGATTTATATCTACCCTCTCCTCCTCTTCTTCTTTCACCTCCCATTTATATATATATATTTATATGTGTGTGTATATATATTTTATATCATGCTCAGATACTTCTTATGATCAGACTGATGGCTGGGCCCATAGTAATTATTTTTGTTGGCCCGCTTTTTCAGTTTGATAATGAGAGGATCTTTTAGGCTTAAAAGAACCCTAGATTCTTTCCTTTTTTATGTAAAAAAGAGTTTGGGATCTTCAGTCTTTTAGCCACAGGAATATGAGATGGGTCTATTTTATGTCTTTAAAATAAGACCTTGTTTTCCTGTATAGTTTTTCTGAGCATGTAGTTTATCAGGAGGCTGGCCCATCTTGAGCTGAGGCTCTGAGACAGGGCCAGAGGTCCAGTATGGCCGCTCAGGCACCTCCTCTTTTCAGAGCAGGCGCAGAGACGGCTGGACTCGAGGAGGAAGAAGCAGTTTTGAGGAGGTGATTGATCACGTACACCGATTGCGTCTGTGATCGATTCCCTCTCGTTGCGAGGGCAACATTGCATCTGCCCTCGCCCCTTCTTCCTCCGCCTCCTGAGTTTGAGTTCTTTATACTTGCTCAGGCGCTTCTTTTACAGTTAGGCTGTCGGCTGGCCTTTTGATAATATTTTTTCTTAAGGCCGCCTTCTGGCTTGATAGTGAAAGTGCTTTTAGGCTTAAAAGAACTTTTGATTTCATCCTTCTTCATGCATTAAAATAAGGAGGGAAAATCTTCGTTCTGCGAGCCGCAGGAAGGTAAACTGGGTCTATATTTTTATGTTTATAAAAAGTGTAGACCTTGTTTTTCCTGTATAGCTTTCCTGAGCATGTAGTCAGTAAAGTTAGAAGGGGTTCTTTTGAGCAAAATAACTGTAGCATTAGGTTGGCTAGTTTTCAAAACATGCAGGCCGCTTCATGGCCGCTATTTTGTAGCCTCCTATGTTAGAGTAGCTTCTCAGCTAATACTTTAGTTTGGTTTGAGTTAGCACTCGTCGCTTCAGTTATTTGTGTACAGGACGGCTTATCGGCCACCTGACACTGTTTGCTTGCAGTGCTTCATTTTCTCCTCATATTTGAAGGTTTCAAAATGAAGCCCAAGCTGTGCTTGGCCCAGTAGGCCTTAGCTAGCGGCTAGGCTAGAGCTAGGTTTAGGTGTTTGTTACATCAACCTTATTACTTCTATCCTTGTGAGGTTGTATAGTTCCTAGTTCTGGCCTCCTCCTGAGGGAGTTGCGGGCCGTATGCCCATTTCCCCTTCGATGTGAACATGTAGGTGCTATGGCTGAGGTTAACAGCTAAGGTTATAGGCTGTTATTAACCTTCCTGGTGCTGTTTTGCTGTTTTAGAACTTTTGTCATGCTTATAATGTCTTCACATGAGCCCCTTGAATTATATTCAAGTTTGAGATTACGATGCTAAATATTCCAGCTTTCGTTCTCTAAGGGTTCATTACAGATCTCAGATCTGTTCTGTGAAACATTTATCCTGTTTGGATGACATGTATTACGAAGCATTCGCGTTTGCTTTGAGGTTCTAAGCTTTAGCCCTACATACATATGTGAGCTTACTCTAGTGCTGCCACAGGTTAACGCCTGTTTCTGTGATAGCAGGCTGTGATTAGCCTCTATCTATGAACGTGGTGTTTTGTTGTACTCCCTGGTTAGGGTTTATGTTTCACTGAGTGCATCACCTGTTGGATTGCACACTCAGGTTGAGTGTAGAGAGTCTTATTCTGTTTAGAATAATATGATCTCTGCTAGCTCCCAGTTGAACATGACCACAGCAGCTGTTTTGCATTTGCTGTTAGATTGTTGGCTCTTTATTGTAGCCTCTCTCTTAATACAGCTTGTTTTTTGGGCGCTGTTGGTTTACGATAAAGAGTTTGCTCAAGTATTTTAGCACTGCCTCAGGCTTATGCTCACGTTGTTTGAGGTGGTAGGCCTTGTAGGCCTTCCTTAGACCGTGATAGCATATTTATGTGTACTGGATACATTGCCTGTTGGAATGTGTAGGCTTAAGCTCAGGTTGTGTAGCTAGTTACCCACAGTTATCGTGTAGGGTCTAGAGCTGGTCCCCTTTGAGCTTGGGCCCTGTTATGACCACGGGCTGGCGCCACATGGTGCATGGTGCTCCTTTGTAGCCTCTGTGTTGGCCCAGCTGGGTTGGTTATATCTAGACTCATTCCATGGTTGAGTCGTGTCTTATGACTCATGCCGCCATCGGTCACGCCCACCTCCGTATGAATAGGCCCTAGGTCAGGCCTCTCGTTGAGTTCTGTGGCGTAGTGTGTACTTCTCCTACCTAAGGGTTTCTCAAGTACTTGGCCTGTTGGCTGGCCTTAGTCATGAAGCTACCACTGGTTGTTGCCATGTGTTCATGGAGGTTGTAGGCCCCCATCAGGGCCTCCTTTCAGTCTGCATGTTGGCACAGCTTTGTGTGGGTTTCTGTATAACTCATCACCATGGATGAGTCGTGATTGCCACTAGCTGACGCTGCATGTTTTACGAGTCGTAGGCTTTCGCAGGCCTCCTAGGTATCACGCTGGAGTTTGGCTTTGTACTACTCTTGCTTAGAGAGTAAAAGGTGCTTTTACGGAGTACGTTTCTGAGTGGCTTGCCTCTCGAGATGAGCTCCTGTATTAAAACCAACTGTTTGTCTGGTTTTATGCATTTGCTTCCTTGAGCTTGATTTCCTTTAGCTCTAGTCGAGCTAAATAGCTACCCTGTCTGTTACTCGGTTCTATTTTGCTCCTTAGAACTTTAGTGGCCGCTATCTGATGCTGCGTGTGACAGGTAGGCTTTAAGGGCCTCCTTTGGGAGCATGCTGGCTTTTTTCCTTTAAGTTTCTTTTTACTTTCAGTAAAAAGGGTCTTGTGTTGCTGGCTGGCCGGGGCTTGGGCTGGCTAATGACCTCCCTTTGTAGTCGGTCTGTCTAGCCTGAACCTCGATAACACTGCCATGAGCTGATGCCACGTGTCTGCTGAGGTTATAGGCCCATGGGGCCTTCTTTAGCGTGTGATGGCATACGTTGTACTCCTCTTGCTTAAAGAGTAAAAGGGTGCTTTTACCGAGTACACTGCTCGTCGGATTGTGTTGGATGGGCTGTCTTGTGGGCACTCACAGCTACCTAATTACTTGGTTGGTCATGCGCTCAGCATGCTATGTTTTCAGTCTAAATGCCTTATGGGCCATCCTGAATTCCACCATGTGTGTTGGGTTCATGTTGTGATATTAGTTCATTGTAAGAACTCTTAGTTATGTTGTAGGCCCCTTCTGGTCGGCCTTCATGGCTATGTGCCTGCAGTATGGTCTGTCCGTTAGGTTGAGCTTCGTACTTCCCTTTGGGTTCACTGCGTAATTGTGCTTAGCTCCCTAAGCTGGTCATTAGTTGTAGACTTCTGTGAAGTCTCCCGTTCAGACTGGCCCCAGGCTGGTTTGTGCTCCCCTGTACCAGGGTTTTTCTAGCGCACAGCCTCCTCAGCACTTTAATCAGAAGCTGAGTAGATCCTAGGATGAGTGGTTTTACTCCCCTCAATGCGAGGGTTTATAATGCTCAGCTGATTCCGCTCTCCGGGATTGCCCATCTCTGCGTGTGGGTTTGAGTTGCTTACTGCCTTTTCGCAGTCTCGTTCCCTGTTCTGAGGGAACCATGGTTACATGCGTAACCTGAGATGTTTTCCACTTTGCCACAGTCCATTTTAAATGAGCCTTGGCCCAGAGAAAACGTCTGCGCTTCTGGATCATGTTTAGATATGGCTTCTTTTTTGACCTATAGAGTTTTAGCCGGCAACGGCAAATGGCACGGTGGATTGTGTTCACCGACAAGAAAGTACTTCTGGAAGTATTCCTGAGCCCATGTTGTGATTTCCATTACAGTAGCATTCCTGTATGTGATGCAGTGCCGTCTAAGGGCCCAGAAGATCACGGGTGTCCAGTATGGTTTCTGGCCTTGACCCTTATGCACAGAGATTGTTCCAGATTCTCTGAATCTTTGGATGATATTATGCACTGTAGATGATGATAACTTCAAACTCTTTGCAATTTTTCTCTGAGAAACTCCTTTCTGATATAGCTCCACTATTTTTCACCGCAGCATTGGGGGAATTGGTGATCCTCTGCCCATCTTGACTTCTGAGAGACACTGCCACTCTGAGAGGCTCTTTTATACCCAATCATGTTGCCAATTGACATAATAAGTTGCAAATTGGTCCTCCAGCTGTTC
The DNA here is from genome assembly GCF_018812025.1 of Megalobrama amblycephala. Taxonomy (NCBI): domain Eukaryota; kingdom Metazoa; phylum Chordata; class Actinopteri; order Cypriniformes; family Xenocyprididae; genus Megalobrama; species Megalobrama amblycephala. Next base: position 4,322,564 of record NC_063056.1, read on the forward strand.
CTTATATGTACATTTAACTTTTCCGGCCTCTTATTGCTACCTGTCCCAACTTTTTTGGAATGTGTAGTTCTCATGAAATCCAAAATGAGCCAATATTTGGCATGACATTTCAAAATGTCTCACTTTCAACATTTGATATGTTATCTATACTCTATTGTGAATAAAATATAAGTTTATGAAATTTGTAAATTATTGCATTCCTTTTTTATTCACAATTTGTACAGTGTCCAAACTTTTTTGGAATCGGGTTTGTAAATATGTTTATTTGCACTACCGTTCACTTGCACTACTGTCATTGTGACTTATTTGCACTACCGTTTCTGACTATCTCTCATATGTCATGTCATATATATATATATATATATATATATATATATGTGTGTGTGTGTGCCATTTTATATCTGCATTTTTATCTTCTTTAACTTTATTAATATCATAAATATGTCTATTTGCACTACCGTTAAGCACAAGCGCCACATACTGTCAGGGAGTTAAATTGCACGTTCACTCTGCGCATCGCCAGTGAAAATCGCTTGGGTATGAACACAAAAAATGTCTCGAAAAACGCTGGCGATAAACGCGTGCGATATTCGTCCCGGTGTGTGCAGGCCTTAAGTCGCAGACGTGTAACGCACAATTATCTTCATTAAAAGTAAGGAGACCTTACCAGTGCTGTTGCCGCTCTCTCCTATTGTGGTCTTTGATTTTAAAATTAACTGATGGTCAATAAAATGCACCTCAAATTTCCTGCTTTCGGTGACGTGAACTCTTACTCTTTCTTGCTTTCGGTGACGTGAAAGTCACTAAGATTTAAGATTTAATAAGGTGACTTATTAAATCTGCATATAGCGCGGGAAATGAAGATCGGATTTATCCGTTAACCTGCACTTAACCTTTTCACTTGCATTTTGTTTTCATATTAAGACCGATATCGTGATGTATCATTATAGGATTGTCTAGCGATATATCGATTATCGCAGAATCGCTGACTCGCGATATTATCGTTATCGTGATCCATTTATCGTGATCGGATCGTATCGTGAGGTACCCTCCGATTCCCACCCCTAGTCCAAAGTCTCCTGAAAATGACAGTAGGCTACACCTCACTGCTAAATTCCAAAATAAAAGCCCTCCAACACTCATATATACAATGTTTTGTCCATACATTCTAAAACTAAGAAAAGGCCTAGTTTCCACAAAACAATTTCACCTCAGATGGACAGTACACCTTCTCACAGTGTCAACTACACCATTTCAGGACATTCTTATGTTGTATTCCAAAATAAGAGCCCCCCAAACTTCATATATATATGTGGTTTTGTCTATACATTCAGAAAAATCACAAAAATAAAAGTGCTAGTTTCCACAAACCAAATTCACCTCAGATGGACAGTACACCTGTGGAAAATATATATATTTTTCATTTATATTTATTTATTTAGGCCTGTTTTATTATTATTATTATTATTATTATTATTATTATTATTATTATTATTCAGGCAGACATTCATTTTGGATTTCAGCATATCATACAGTGACAGGCTGTGAGGTGTACTACTATCATTTTCAGGTGAAATTGGGCTGTGTATGTATTTATTTAGTCATTTTCATTTATTCAGACAGACTGACTGAATAAATGAATGTGAAATCGCTTTGACAGAAGAATATTTGTTTTCAGATCAGTTCTCTGACGGTCTTACCATAATAGCCAGTGTATATGCGCGAACCGCAAAATATAGATTGACCGTGCATTTCGCGGCGGCAGCTGGATTGACCGCAGTGTTGGTTTGGTGTGTCAGGGCAACTTTGTACACAGACGCTGCCGGATATATCTTTATTTTGAAAATATTAAAATTCTAAATATATAAATATTTAAAATAGGCTACATTGCAGCATATAAGCATATATTTATTACGAAAGTACTTCTAGTATACTGTTTAGAAATATATTAAAATGCAATTCAAAATATTTTTGATGCACTTTTAATAAGCATGTTGGGAATACAAATGTATTATTAACAACTTGCATTTCAAGTATATTTTTAATACATTTAATACTAGGCCTACGTCTTTTTCACCTGGGTTTACTTGTAATTAATTCATTTGTACTGTATTTTTCATGAAAATCTATTAAAATGAACTGAACTTAGTGACAGTATATATAAAAATCCAGTAAAATTTTATTTAAAGCATTCATAACACACTTTTAAGTGAAATACTGTATATTTGGTTTACTTTATCTGACTACACTTAAAATCATTTGAAGTGTTCGTTCTAATTGGTGCATTTATATAAAGTGTACTTAAGTACCACAGTTGGGAAAATGTACTTATAACATTAGTAATATATTTGTGATAATATCAATGCCGTTTAAACTTAGAATTACTATGTAAAAGTCTACTAAGATTTAAATTCATTTTAAAGCATTGAAAGCACACTTTTATACACTAATAAAACTCTATATATTTTTGCAGTAGTATACTTTATTTCTGTATTGGTATGCGACTCAGGAGGAAGTATGCAGGAGAAGCAGGTCTTCAAAGAACTCAAAAGGTTTTAATGATAACTCAAAACATAGGCTATACATCCAAGAAATGACAGTAAGCAAACACACCAATAACAGTGACTGGACAATTGAGGGAGGTGAGTGTTGTGCTTAACCCTGCGTTCCATTCGGAAGGGCTCATCCCTATGCCCTAATCCCTTCAAAGGGTTTACCCTCCGGAGTGAGAGCTTCGAAGGGATGAAGGGTGTAAGGGTCAAAAATACTCCTTTTTTGGAACGCACTTCTGCGTCATCTTAACGAGACAGTCAAGGAGGATAGATTCCCCAGATCTCAATCCAATCAAGCATCTGTGGGATGTGCTGCACAAACAAGTCCGATCCATGGAGGCTCCACCTCACAACTTACAGGACTTAAAGGATCTGCTGCTAACATCTTAGTGTCAGATACCACAGCACACCTTCAGGGGTCTAATGGAGTCCATGCCTCGACAGGTCAGGGCTGTTTTGGCTGCAAAGGGGGACCAACACAATATTGGGAAGGTGGTCATAATGTTATGCCTGATCGGTGTATATAAGGGTACAACGGGCCTAAAGGCACACCTTTAGAAAAATGAGCTTCTCACTACTCCCATAGTGTATGATTGCAGAAAAAATATATATGTGTGTATTGATCATTTATGGAGCAACAGATTTTGTATGAAAATAAATCATAAAAGTGGTTTATTTTGTTTAAAAATCTTATGAATGTATGGGGTGGGAGGGGGGCCTTTTACCCCACAGACACACAGGGTAAAACCAGCATGGAGAATTTTCTGTTTAGAATTAATTTTTGTTCAATAAATATGTTGTCATTAAAATATGTTTATATAGAAATATATTTTAAAAATATAGAAACAAAATCATTTTAAAAGGTAAAGATTCTGGAAGCACTGAAGGAGATCCCGTAATAATTTAATATAGCCTACAGTAATAAAAATAAATGATATTTACATGATAGGATTAATATCATATTTTTAAATATGATGGTTTCATTATAAATTTGGTGATTAAATCTAGGGAGAACACCCAACTCGATATATAATATTTAGGGTAGAGTGGGGGAAAACGCCCCCCTGGGGTAAAACGCCCCCCACCTGTTTTTCTCAAAATAAGCACTAGAGGTAGTCAATATACATTTTCACTGTTGCTATGCACTACGTTTGACAACGGGGATAAACAAATCTTCTTGGAGAAGCTGACACCAGCGACGTATTTGAAGAGAAGAGGATTACATGATAAGCACTATAATTTTCAGATATTAGTAAACAAGTGTTTAAGAGAATATTGTTCTGCAGGATATCACAGTGATGTATGATAGATGCATAGTGAAGTCTGTAGTTTAAGAGAATATGTTATTTATAAGGAATATAATTATATTTTAAAAATTAAACTTTTTTTAAAAAAGTCGTAGCTTGTGGGGTAAAACGCCCCCTACGCTGAGGGGTAAAACGCCCCCAGAGGGCATAGTTTCTCTCTATCATAATTACTATAATAACATATTTCTGTCTATCAAATCCTTTGTTTTACACTTAATGCAGTATAAGTAGATGGTAAAATCAAAATATTTAAACAAAATTAAAGAAAATAAAATAAAAATTACCTCAAGTGAGCATTAGGCTAGCTTGATAGCACAGTTGGCTCACTGATGGAAGGTGGTTAGGTGACCCAATGAAATTGGGTGGCTTTTAATGCATTTATTGGATATATTTTACTACATAAATATACAAATTTATAAGTTTAATATTTATTTAGGGTTTTCTGTTTGTCTTGGTGATAGTGGTGAACAAATACATAAATTATCAAATGTTAAAAATTTGGATATGTTGGATATTCCTCAAATAAATATTAAAAATATTAAATATATAGGCCTATACATGTTGATACATTACTTGCCTTTTACTTTTAGAGATTAAAAACTAGTCTGTTCATTTTACTGTTGATCTATGAAGCAAACTGGTTGGTAAAGAAAAGGGGGCATTTTACCCCACCTTGGGGGGCGTTTTACCCCACCGTTGGGGCAAAACGCCCCCTTTGTACAAAAATATTTTCAGTCAAAATACTAATTAATTATGAAGGCTGAGCAATTTTAATATTTGGTGAATAACTCCTGCCATAGTCACTCAAAACTGGGATGGCAATTCTAGTCACATTTATGTTTTGTTTCACTGTAATGTCACATTTTCCTTAAGGGGGGCGTTTTCCCCCACTCTACCCTACCATATTTAACATGATAAACAGCTGACTGTTCCATTTGTTGACATGACATGTCATATATCAAGTTGTGTGTCCGCCTTAGAGATAATCACCATATAAATGCCATACAAATGCCTTTTACTTCAAATACCACACTTTTACATATTCTTCCGTTATTGAAAAACTGTTGCTTTGATTACCTTGAACAAAACTGAAAATCATTAAGAACACCTTTGTCTCAAAATATATTTAATAATTTTAGCGATTGTTATTTGCTACTTACGTCTACAAGATTTAAAAAAAAAAAAAAAACATCAAATATTAGATCAAATTAGCGCAGAATCAACTTTGCCCTGCTGTTCTCGATGGCGCCAGGATCAGCCAAACTTCCAAACTTCTTGAGAAGCGGATGTTTAGGAAAGTGATGCGGCGAGTTTTTGTGCCATCTAGTGGTTTAGAGGGAAATAAAATCAAAGCCTTTTACCCATATGAAATGATTTAATCATTTAAATTCAAAAGCACAATTATGAGTAGCTATTATTCACACGGTGCCTCTCATGTCATTATTTGTCTTGCTCCCTCAGGCTACAAGTGACAGGTTGGTTAACTCCTACTTCTGGCTGTAAACGGCAGCCGATGTCTGGTTTTAGTGTATGTTACAGTACTCCAGGGATTCACATGGATGACCAACCTGGAAGTCTGTCGCAAACCAGGATGCCGCTTTTTCTCCCCCCCGCCCCTCTTTTTTCTAACAGTGAAACTAATGTCTGCGGTCCATGGCGCACTCTTACATTTCTAGTCCACTGTAAGGAGTTTATTGGATATTAAAGTCATGGGTATCTGGAGGTTCACGTGCTTTTTGCTTCTTTTGGGGTTTTTCCAGTCGTCTTTCTCGGAGCTCACAGGTAACATCACATCCAAACAAACTCAATCTACACATTCAACACTTACAGACACACAGTAGTCTATCCATTTCGATGCTCATTAAGTCAGGGTTAATCTTTATCTGTTCACACTTGAGATAAGGGGCAAAACATGTCCTGCACACAAAAGCCGTCTTTATGTTACAAGTAAATGAATTAATCGAAATAATAATACTTAAAAATGTACATCTAAAGGAAATCTGGATACTCAGGACATTCATTGTTCAAATTCACATTAATTGTGCAGTTTAGTTCAAAACGGGCCACGGTTCGCATGAAAAAAAGCTAATGTGAAAGCTGTCACGTGAACAAACGAATAAAAGAATAAAACAGATTTTTTTTTTTTTTTTTAAAGCAGAGGCTCTGTTCTTTCTTTTGATATATTGCATGATAGGTATTCAGATATTCATAAAACAAAATATTGTGGGGACCATTTAATTTTTGTAAAAATGACCAGAAGCGGTGACTAGCAATTTTTTTTTCCCTTTTCTTTCTTTCTTTAAAAGAAAGAAAAGAAAGAAAATGCCCTCGTATCTCTGGACTGGAGCAGACTGAGCTCGCGCTGCGGCAGTTCACATGACACTAACGCGAAAACTGACTTCATTCGCGTCAACGGAAAGCATATTTACATTCGTTCCCTATCCTCTATATAGTGCACTATGTGCCATTCACTTGGGCTGGGAAAAAAATATAGATTTCTCGATTTTAATTGATTCTCATTTTTACGAACCGATATCGATTCTTAAATCCCAAGAATCGATTAGTCTAGTCTGTTTTAAGTTGATGAATGAGCAGAATATGTAGCGTCTCCCGTCCAATAAATCGCAATAATCTTTGTGCTTTGTTACTTTTGATATGAAGCAAAGTCTCAGATTTCAAATGACGTCCATCTTATTACAAGATTCAAAAAATAAATACCATTTTGGCGCTGTTTAATGTGACGTGACAGATCGCTTTAGCGCCTCAGTTAAAGAGAAGCGGCAGCACAAGCTCATGTGAACATCCTCTCCTCCGCTTTAATACCAGTTACAGCGTGAAATAAACATGCATGAACATCTGAAGGTATGTTAAAATATACAGTACAACTTACCAAAATCCGTATCATGTCTCGTGTAATCGCTCAATCAGTGTTTCAACCTCAGAAAGACGTCAATAAAACAGCTTGTAAACAATGTCACGTAACGTCACATTTACCTCAAAAAAACATGTTCAGTGACCATAAACTCCTTAGTCAGCTAGAAAAGTGAACTCTAGAAAGCAGCATTCTGATAAATATAGCTATGCACCATTACATATTCATTATCATTTTTAATGTTCTTCAATATTTAATGCATGTTTGAATAAATCAGTTATGACAGCCGCGATTTAAATGATTATATTTAAAAAAATAAAAAAATAAACGAATTGGAGTAGAAATATGATTATGTAATTCTAAACTTTATTTATAATAAAAACATCATTGAGTGTAATTTAAATGTTTGTATATAAATAAGTAAATTTTTACCTTCAATGTTATAGTAATGTAGTACCAACTGACTCGAATGTGTAGTTTACAGCATTAGTTGAGATTTTTTTCCTCTAGAAAATTTGCCATGTACTGTAACTGAAATACTACATCCAAAATAATAGATATCTAATCGAATCGAAAGCATGTGAATAGTAATCGAATCAAATTGTGAAAATTGTGTCAATACCCAGCCATACCATTTACCATGTACAAACTAGTAAATGTGTGAAAAATTGACCGATGTCAGCCTCAGCTTTAGTGTTTATCTGAAGGGCAGACTTCAGATTGTAGAGAACATAACTTTGTTTTCATTTTGTGTTCCATGCAACAGAAACACTCAGTGTAGCAGAGCCTTTACGATTAATTAACCATGACGTTTTAAATATCAGTTAATCATGAAATTGGTTATATATGTTTAATATTTAAAAGGAGTTTAGAGAATTAAGAAATGTAGGAACTGGATTCTTCATACTAACTGTAACCCAAGAAAAAAAAATAGAGAATTAATTTGTTTTCACTTAACTCCTTTACTGAACACTAATATTAAATAATTGAAGACTTTGCAAAAATATGTTTTTTAATGCGTCTGATGGAGTTGACACAAATTAAGATATGAAGTGAATAAATGAATAAAATGTGCTTTTCATAACTCCCATAGTGTATAATTGCAGAAAAAAATATATGTTTGTATTGAACATTTATGGAGCAACAGATTTTGTGTGAAAATAAATCATAAAAGTAGTTTATTTTGTTTAAAAATTTTATAAATGTTTGAGTTGGCAATGTGGGCCAAAAATTAACAAAATACTAACTGACTAAACCACACTGTAAAAACTAGACCCACTTAAATGTGATCATCAGACCCTTTAAAACGGTGTAAACCTGTAGTCAGGGCGAGTTTATAAAAAACAGTTTTATACATTTTATACATGAGATGAACACAAGTGTGAAGAGGAAAAGATTAACCCCGACTTACTGGGCATCGAAATGGATACCCCACAGACACACAGTATTGATACAAGTACTTTAGCTAAATTAATGTTTTTAATAACTTAATACTTGTTCAAAACAATCACTTTAGCAAAGTTTGTACTATTTTCTGTTATTTTGATAAAGAAAATAATTAATTTTTTGTTCAATACATATTCTGTCATTAAAATGTTAATATAGAAATATATTTTAAAAGTATAGAAACAATTATTTAAAAAGTTACAATTCTGAAAACACTGAAGGAAATCCCGTAATCATTTAATACAGATTTACAGTTGTAAAGTAGTTACAGGCTGATAGGTCTTTAACTCATTTGGTTGCGATCACATCATTATCTACATAGCACAGCTGATTTGTTGTTGTTTCGTCAGCAGCAAATGAGCTGCGGCTCAACATTCAAACTAATTCTGGTAGTGTTGATGTTAGCAGTGCAGCGTGCTTTCAGAAACCCTCCACCTTCCCCAGCTCCACCTGTAAAGATCTGCTGTGGGTGTTATTTAATGTATGTGACATGTGCAGCAGCAGCAGCAGCAGCAGCATGTCTTACATGCTCACAGCAATGTCTGTGAATGCATAGACATAATAAATACATAGACGCCCTATTGGCCACTTTGGACTGTTGCTGCAATACGGCATTTTAGCTTTTCCTTTTGAATCACATCACAGGATGTCACAGGACAATTTCAAATGAATGTAAAGATAATTTGCATCTCAAAACCTCATTAATCTGAAGCATTTATATGGAAGTAAAATAAAAAATAAAAAGCATGTTGAATTGCACTACTTTGCACTAAACATATGCATTGCATTAACCGTACTTACATTTAATGCATTGTATTTTTAGGGCTTGCATTTTTATGGGCTGAAATTCAACATGGTCGTATATTTAAGCTGTGATTATTTCAATTCAAAACAGTTCACACACATTTTCATTGGTAAAAATTCAATAATCCATATTCACCTTTAAGATTTCACTTCCAAAATATTCATTCTGTTTAAAAATACAACCTATAATATTCAGCAAGCAATTTTCGGTCCATTTTATTTCATGTACACAAAGTCAGAGGTTCAAATTTCAACATTTCACATCCGGGAACTGCAGGAAAAACAGTAGAGTACTGAGCATAATCTCCATCTGCTGTTAGTCGATCTCACCAGCAGGTGGTGCAAGCGTGTGTTGAAGAAGAACAAAGCAACAGTTAAGGCCTTTGCACACTGATGCCTTGTCCAAATACCCACACTTGCGGTCTTGGCCACTTGAGAGCTCGTGCACACGACAGGAAGTAAGTGCACAAGACTGTCCCATGTCTTAAAGGTGCCCTAGAATTGAAAATTGAATTTACCTTGGCATAGTTAAATAATTGGAGTTCTGTACATGGAAATGACATACAGTGAGTTTCAAACACCATTATTTCCTCCTTCTTATGTAAATCTAATGCGTGAAAAACACCACGGAAAAACAGGCGACTCTCAACATAACACAGACTGTGACGCAACAGTCGGGATTATTAATATGTACGCCCCCAACTTTTGCATATGCCAGCTCATGTTCAAGGCATTATGTAACGATCGGCCCAATAGGTCGATTTTACATGGATTAAAATGGGGTCAGATTAAACTGTGTGAGATGTTATGAGTGTTTAAAAAGATGAGACAGACAACAAAAATGAATAAATAAAGTGTATTTACAATAATCACAAGGAACTTAAAACAATACAATAAAACTAGAAAAACTTAGGCCGTTTAAAAGCAGGGAGTCCATTTGCACCATACTCTAAAACAGTCCTTAAGAGTCCTAGTAGCGTGCTGAAAGTCCTAATGTGAAAGTGTCCACTGGTGTATATACAAAGTCCACGGAAAGTGATGTGATTTGCTGGAAAGGCAAGTCCATAAAAATAACTCCACAGTCCAGCTAGTGTGTTTGCAATGAGGGTTTGATTGTTTGCCATGCTGCCTCCTTTATGCTGGCTTACTTCCTGGTTCCTGTCATGTGATCAGTCACATGACAGGCAGACCCATACACATTTAAAGACATACACACATTAAATAGATGAGAGGAATAAAATGGACTAAAAAACATGTAAACCAATTAAAAATCTATTATACATAAAATCATTGTAATGCTGTGTTCACACCAAACGCGAATAGAGCGTCTGGCGCGAATGATTTCAATGTTAAGTCAATGTAAAGACGCGTTTACGCGCGTCTGGAGGTCTTGCGGCGCGAATGAGGCGTTTAGCGCGGCGCGGAAGACGCGAATTCGCCTCATTCGCGCGTCTAGTTCGCGCGAATGACGCGAATTGAGCGTTTCGCGCGATACGCGCGTTACGCGCGAATGGTGCTTTTTGTGCATTTAGCGTTTGACGCGAATTCGCGTCTGACGCCCGAGTTGAAAAATTTGAACTTTGGCGTAAATTCGCGCCGCGTTAACCAATCAGGAGCCTGCTTGCTGCTGTGGCGGCAGGCCCGCCCGGAGTCACTCATTCAAAATGGAGGAACGACTGATATTATCAGTGAGCAGTCACCCAGAGATTTATGACACAAGTTCATACTTCAGACAGGAATATAAAAGGACCTCGTTTGGAAGAGTGTCGGTGAGGAGATTGGGCTACCTGGTAAGTTGTAAATACACATTTTACTTTTGAGTCACGTACACGTTTATCGACCCGCGGCCTTCCCGCGACGCTGACCCCTACGCCGCTGTTCTGCTCTCCAGAGCAAATACAAAGCGATAGCTCTCTCGATGAACGCACGATCAACATCAGCCATCTTGCAAACAGACAACCGCCTAGCACTTGCCCCTCCCACAAGAAGCGGATTTCGCCTCGGACGCGCGTCAATTTCGCTTCAAACGCTTGTTTTTTACGCGCGTCTATTTCGCTCTAGACGCGCGAATGCATTCAAAATGTTCAAGCGGCAAACTAGACGCGGTAGACGCGAATTTGACGCTCTATTCGCGTTTGGTGTGAACGCAGCTTAATAAATAGAGCGGTAAAACATGTATTTTATGTGACAGTGTCACAATTAGACAAGCCAGCATTAATGTCTAGAGCTGCACAGCCGAATCATCAGACGTTCTGCAGGTAATCAAGCAAGGACAATAGCGAAAATGGCAGATGGATTGATAATAACTGGCATGATCCATGATATCATGATATTTTTAGTTATATTTGTAAGTTGTCTTTCTAAATATTTCATTAGCATGTTGCTAATGTACTGTTAAATGTGGTTAAAGTTACCATCGTTTATTACTGTATTCACGGAGATCAGAGTCATGTCGTTATGTTCATTTTTAAACGTTTGCATTCTGTATAAACGCATCTTCATTCTTTATAAATCTCTCCAACAGTGTAGCTTTAGCCACGCAGCATTATCAAACTTATTCAGAATCAAATGTAAACATCCATAAAAATAATTACCATACTTACGTGATCTTTTATGCAGCATCACGAACACTTTGTAAAGATCCATTTTGAGAGAGCTGTGTGAACTTATTCTATTGTTTATACAATGTATTATGTAGTTGCGAGCTTGGGGGCGGGGAGCGCGAGCATTTAAAGGGGACACGCACTGAATCTGCGCATATTTAATTACGCCCCAAAATAGGCAGTTAAAACATTGTATATTAAAAACTCTACGGAGTATTTTGAGCTGAAACTTCATAGACCCATTCTAGGGGCACCTTAGACCTATAGTACATCTTGTTAAATAGTGTTCTTGGGCACCTTTAAAAATGCCCAAGTGCAGTGCCCTTAAAGGTGCTCTAAGCGAAGTCACGCGTTTTTAGGCCAAAACATTTTTTGTCACATACAGCAAACATCTCCTCACTATCCGCTAGCTGCCTGTCCCCTGAACACACTGTAAAAAAATGCGGTCTCTGTAGTCGCCACAAGCTCCAAAAATGGACACAAAAACAAACTGGTGCAGCCTGGACCACGAAACATAATAAACATGCTCCAGCCAATAACCGACAAGCAGCATCAATACGCAAGCTACTTACATTTTAAATATGCGTTCATGACTGTTTCAGGAAGCACGGAGGGGAGGGGCAGGAGGAGGAGGAGGAGGAGGAGGAAGGAGGGTCTAGCTAGCCTCTGTTTTGTTTGACAACACTTCGAACGTCAACAGAAAGTTACTCCACCCAGGATCGCTTAGAGAACCTTTAATGCACACTAAATGCACACTAAACCCACACTACTTTTACTTACAGTCATATGTTTTCCTTGACATCTCGCAATTTCGGGGCATGTGAGGTCACGAACATAATGCATGATGGGATACACTTAGCCTTGAATACCGCTTCAGAGCAAAACATATGACTGTAAGTTAAATTAATTATACAATAGGCCTACATATAATTTGGTAGTAAAATATAAAGTGTTGCACATTTTATTGATGCAAAGATAAGTGGGCTATGTGTATTTTGTACTACATTTGCAAATGATTTTTATCACTTAAAGAAGCACCACAATTTTAAAATAGTGTCTTCTGTTAGTTACATAGCGACCATTGAACAGACATTTAGAAGTGTATTTTAAAATGCAGAGTATTGAAAATAATAATAATAATAATAAAAAAAGCTGTTAACGCTTGCATTTTTTTTGCAAGACTATAAGTGTGTCCCATCAGGCAATCAAAAGTTCTACACACACTTGTGGTCTTCACGCACACTTGGGCCAAATACAGGAAATACGTTATGTAAGTAGACAAGTGGTCAAATGCAAAGACCGCAAGTGTGGGTATTTGGACAAGGCTTGAGTCCGAAATTTTCGCATGCGTTTTTTCGTATTTGTAATCCTAAAAAAAAAAAAAAAAAAAAAAAAAAAAATCGCAAAACAATACAAAATGAAGTCTTCAAGCAGTGAGCACGATTTTTTAAAAGGAGAAAAAGAAAAAGGAAATAATGGGTCCATCCAATCCCGAGATTGCATAGAGAGAAAGGAAAATTCTACCTCAAGGAGCTGTGTGATTATCCCGAGGCCCGAGTGTTTCAAAGTTTTCTTCAGGATGTCAGTGGCTCAGTTTGATGCTTTGCTACTGGCACAATCTGTCTTTATATTCTGTCTCTTTGTATTCTGCACTTTGTTTGTCATACAGTGCTGCTGCTTTGTGCTGTAGACGAAGTGGATCAACTTGTCAGATGGCATTCTGGATTTTTGCATTCGCTTGTACGGTGGCTCTGAATTGTCAAAACGTCTCTCAAAATGCTTGCCACGGATGCGAAAAACGCAGAAAATTTAACCTGATCCGAATATTTTTATGACGGACGAAAGTTTCGGAGGCAGTGTGTAAACGTGATTGACACAACGTGAGGTCGAATTTATTTTTTAATGTGCGAAAGTTTCGCATGCGAATTTCAGACTCAGTGTGCAAATGCCTTTATTCTTTAAAACGGATTTACATTAACGGAGCAAGCTGTAAGTGCATGTGATGATTATCAGGGACAGTATATATGCAGAAAAGCTGATAAAGACACAAAAGTTGTCTTTACATTTAATTCAATGTCTTCACTTACTTTCCCTGTGCAGCCTACATGTAAGCAGCTTTCTCTACAGTGAACAAGATTATAACGTTATTCCCCGATGCTGATGTACAGTTCAAACGGTAAATCTGAGGTAGACATGTAACTTTCCTTAACTTTATATTGCGGCTGTGCTGCAGTCCAGGGGTTTCCCTCAATACGTCATACTCTAGGATTCATATAGAACCTTTAACTTATCTTTATATAATAAATACAGTGATATAAAAGTCCACCAAACTCACACCTATACTATACTATATAGGCTACAGGCAAGCAGGTTGACTCAGAATTATGGATGTAATGTGCAGTTTGATGCTAAGCGTTTCCTAGTGAAATACTGGCATTAAGTTGGCTTGACATTGGATGGTCCATATTCGTAAATTTAGGGACCGTCTCTAAAGTTACACACAACATTTGTGTGCACTTTTCTTTTTACACACACACACACATATATATATATATATATATATATATATATATATATATATATATATATATATATATATATATATACATATATATATATATATATATATATACATATGTGTGTGTGTGTGTGTGTGTGTGTATACAGTATCTCACAGAAGTGAGTACACCCCTTCTTTTGTCACAAAAGAAATTACACTTTGCTACAATGTAAAGTAGTGAGTGTACAGCCTCAAAATAACTCAACACCAGGGATGGGCAGTATTTCAGATACATGTATTTAAAATACGTATTTGAAATACAAAATACTATTTTGTATTTTGTATTTTAAAGCCTTTGGAAAAAATCAAATGTAATTTGTATTTAAATACATTTAAGATGAGTATTTTTGTATTTTCAAAATACTCAAAATACTTTGAGACCGACAGTCAACCTCTTTATCAGGGTGTTGTTTTCATGCATCAACTAGTTCAGACCAGACACACCTCTCCCCCCCAACCCCAACATTCATGCACATGAGCCGGCAACTTTTCTGGAATAGTGAGGATGTGCTACTTGTTGATTAAAGTAGCTTGTCAAATGTGTTTGAAGCATTAACGTTACTGCATGTTAGGGATGGGTGATATCATATGACAATATCGTTTATTCGTTTATTCAATGGAACTTTTTCTAAATCATTTTCATAGATAGGACTTTGCGCTTTCTCTTTAGCTTTGTGCAGTTGAAGCCTTGTTTATACTTTCGCAATTCGCATGGCTCTACGCCATGAACCTGCTTACTGCGCACGCTCCTCAATAAACCTACGAGGCTTTTATGCTTGACGTGCTCTCCGTTGTATAATTCTGTGAAACGACAGAGGGCGACTCTGAGTAATTGTTTTCCAAACCACCAAAAAGCAGCGATGAGAGGAAGTAGTTTGCCGAATAATTTGTCAAACACCTCTTATACTATGTCAAACACTCGTCTCGTGAGAAGTTGGTGAATAAATGGATTTCTTCACATGTAAACTGATTAGGTTGTGGGTCATTTTGACGACACATTAGGGGTGTGATGAGATCTCGCGAGACTAAACTGTGACGAGATTTCTCGTCGAGGCAAAAAGTAGTCTCGTGATGTTGCCATGACAGAGTGTTAGGATGATTAGGAAAGAATATGCCACCGCTACGTTTACATTACGCCTCCACTGTCGTTTTGCTTTGTATTTAAATAAAAAAACATTGAATTCAGTTGGATAACGGTCGCCGCTGCTCCATATTCACAGAGTTACGCGATTTCAATACCCCGCATTTTGAAAGCTGCTCCCTGATGAATGAAAATATCTCCCAATATGAAAGCTATTTTAGGCTGGGCAGTGTAGTTGTAACCATCTCTTAGCTCTGTATCAAAGAAAAATTTGGTCTTATTTGCACTTTGAATATTGAGAGAGTGTGATTATGGTTGCACTTATTGTAAAGTGTTACTATAAAAGTGAATAACAGTTTTCTCTTAATCTTATTAAGCACAAACAATAGTTTCATTTGTTAACATTAGTTAATGCACTGTGAACTATCATCAACTAACAATGAATGACTATTTTTATTAACTAACATAAACAAAGATTAATAAATACTGGAGCAAATATATTGCACATTGTTAGTTGATGTTGGTTAATACATTAATGTTAATAAATGAGACCTTATTGTAAAGTGTTACGATTTTTATTTTTACTGTTTTCTATTTCTATGATCAGTGTGTGGAAAGGAGTTCAGTTAGGAGGTCAAAAGTTGTAGAAGCTCAAAAATCATGTACAGTTCTGAGGTCTGAAGAGACTGAAATCATACAGAAGAGAAGTAAGTTAGTTGAGTTTGTGGCAAAACCTTTTACAGTGCTTGAGTATTGTTGTCTTTTACTGCATATGATGATTCATACTCTGAAAGAACTGAAATGACATGCATTACAAGATGATTAGTTAAAACATTTCAAATACACCTGCAGAATATTTTTCCTAGTCATGTATTTCACCATTGAGGATTTCTTAAAAATAGTGTGTAAAAATCTTGTCTTGTCTCGTCACACCCCTACGACACGTGAAAAAGTTTTTTAGTACACTTCTTAAACCCTAACCAAATAATCAAGTTAAACCAAGTAAACTTGAAATTGTGACTTGTGACATTAGAACAAAACATTTTAATATGATAACATATGTATAACACTAAATTGATCAATACTGTTATATATGTTTTTTAATTCATTAATTATTTTATTTCAATTAACGATTGTATTAAACACCAACCATTACTTTATTCATTATTTCGACTATGCAGGCTCATTTTGTAAATGTAATCATTATAAATTTTACAAACATGGTGCTTTATGAAAATGTAACTGGACACATTTCCAAATTGTGATTGTGTTTACCCATCTATGCAAATGTTTGTTTATGTAGAGACGAAATAATTAGGTTAATCATTGTCTGTCTCCATCAATTAATTTAATTTGTATTTTATTTTAGATAAACTTTATATTTTCTAATTATGTATATAGAAACATATAAACTTTACATTAAATAAATTTAAAAGTTACTATACTACTTGCGTAAAAAAAAGCATCAAAAGAGTTTGAAATTCAGTTTTTGCTGTGGTATCAAAACTGATATTGATAATTTTGAAACCATGTCATATATTGTTACTGTGAAGTAAAATTAAGATTTTGGTCATATCACCCATCCCTATTCTTTGCTATATAGCAGAAAAGGTTCCCACAGTTTTACAGTTTTTTTTTAATAGTGTTCACCATAAGTAATAGACTACATTGTAACCTTGTCAGAAGTAAGTATATAAATGGCTGCTATTTTGCACTACATAAGTTTATTTGTAATTACCAGCAAGGAAGCAAGCACTTAAGAAAGAGAGAGAGAGAGAATGACAGAGAGTGCAGAAATGAGGTAAGGAATTAAAAGTCAGTAGGCCTATGTAGTTTCTTAATTCACTGTGACTATTTATAATTAGCTTAACAAATTATATATAACATTCAGTGTCTAAACATTCAGTTTTTTTGTAGTTTTTTATTTCCTACTGGGCAGGGGAAGGGAAGAGGTATATAAAATTAAAACGAAAGTTTTTAAGTAGTTGCACACATCTAAATGCTTTTTGGCATTCAGAATAGGCCCAGATAGATTTCAGCCTAATAGGGATACCTGCACTGAATCTTCAATTTCACATGTATTTTGTGTATTTTCAAAATACAAAATACTGTATTTGTATTTAAATACATTTTTCCACACAGTATTTTGTATTTGTATTTAAATACTTTTTTCTACACAGTATTTTGTATTTGTATTTCAAATACATTTCCATGTATTTACGCCCATCTCTGCTCAACACACAGCCATTAAAGTCTAAACCTCTGGCCACAAAAGTGAGTACATCCTTAAGTGAAAATGTCCAAATTAGGCCCAATTAGCCATTTTCTCTCCCCGGTGTCATGTGACTCGTTAGTGTTACAAGATCTCAGGTGTGAATGGGGAGCCGGTGTGTTAAATTTGGTGTTATCGCTCTCACTCTCTCATACTGGTCACTGGAAGTTCAACATGGCACCTCATGGCACCTCATGGCACCTCATGGCAAAGAACTCTCTGAGGATCTGAAAAAAAAAATGTTTCTCTACATAAAGATGGCGTAGGCTATAAGAAGATTGCCAAGACCTTGAAACTGAGCTGCAGCACGGTGGCAAAGACCATACAGCGGTTTAACAGGACAGGTTCCTCTCAGAACAGGCCTTGCCATGGTTGACCAAAGAAGTTGAGTGCAAGTGCTCAGCGTCATATCCAGAGGTTGTGTTTGGGAAATAGATGTATGAGTGCTGCCAGCATTGCTGCAGAGGTTGAAGGGGTGGGGGGTCAGCCTGTCAGTGCTCAGACCATACGCAGCACGCTGCATCAAATTGGTCTGCATGGCTGTCATCCCAGGAGGAAGCCTCTTCTAAAAATGATGCACAAGAAAGCCCGCAAACAGTTTGCTGAAGACAAGCAGACTAAGGACATGGAATACTGGAACCAAGATAAACTTATTTGGTTCAGATGATTTCAAGCATGTGTGGCGGTGACCAGGTGAGGAGTACAAAGACAAGTGTGTCTTGCCTACAGTCAAGCATGGTGGTGGGAGTGTCATGGTCTGGGGCTGCATGAGTGCTGCCGGCACTGGGGAGCTACAGTTCATTGAGGGAACCATGAATGAGCAGGGCATGATCCCCTCCCTTCGGAGACTGGGCTGCAGGGCAGTATTCCAGCATGATAATGACCCCAAACACACCTCCAAGATGACCACTGCCTTGCTAAAGAAGCTGAGAGTAAAGGTGATGGACTGGCCAAGCATGTCTCCAGACCTAAACCCTATTGAGCATCTGTGGGGCATCCTCTAACGGAAGGTGGAGGACCGCAAGGTCTCTAACATCCACCAGCTCCGTGATGTCGTCATGGAGGAGTGGAAGAGGACTCCAGTGGCAACCTGTGAAGCTCTGGTGAACTCCATGATGCCCAAGAGGGTTAAGGCAGTGCTGGAAAATAATGGTGGCCACACAAAATATTGACACTTTGGGCCCAATTTGGACATTTTCACTTAGGGGTGTACTCACTTTTGTTGCCAACGGTTTAGACATTAATGGCTGTTTGTTGAGTTATTTTGAGGGGACAGCAAATTTACACTGTTATACAAGCTGTACACTCACTACTTTACATTGTAGAAAAGTGTCATTTCCTCAGTGTTGTCACATGAAAAAATATATTAAAATATTTGCAAAAATGTGAGGGGTGTACTCACTTCTGTGAGATATTGTGTGTATATATATATATATATATATATATATATAAGGGCTGTCACGATATTAGATTTTTCACACCACGGTTATTGTGGCCAAAAAATATCACGGTATGGATATATCGCGATATTTATAGAATCCTTGGGGGGGGGGGGATTTATCAGTCTAAATAATTTTTACTTTGTTTATTTAGTTTTTCTCTTTCAGGGTTGCTGCACATTTTTTTAAAGTCAAATTTAAGGCTTTTTAAGACCTGAAGAAATAAAAATTAATACTAGCATAGTAGCCTATACATTATGGCTGTTATCAATCAAATTAAATCATTATCAACAAAATCCATCTTTGCAATACAGACGTGACACAGAATGAGAAGTGGCATTAATATATTTACACAGCATTTACAATTTGTCTACATAAATTTAATTCAATATTTAAATATTTAAATATATTTTTCTAATTTTAACTTTTTAATTAAAATGTCTCCTAAATATGAAAGTAAACTAAACTGCCAGTAGGTGGCAGCAAGTCACTGTCTTAATGATTGAGTGAGTCAACCTATTTGTTCAAATGACTGATTCATTCAGGAACGAAGCTCGGATTCTAAACGCGGATTCAGTCAGTATAACAAAAACATTTCTGGTGCACGGGGACTCTGTTCTGCTGTTCATCATTTTGAAATTTTTGTTGGCGAAATAAAGAAAAAAACAATATTACTGTGTGACTGTGTCTAAAATGTAACTCACATTGTTCATTTAAAAATAAGTTGAAGGAACATTCCATTTGTGCTGATTTGGGGAAAACGGCACTTTTGGTCGTGTGATATTGTAAAACAACTACATCTTATAATATGATATAATGACAAAAAATTTGTCGGGGCAAAAAATGCCCATGTATCTTGATTTTTGAGGGCATATAACTATGCATCGCTACATCACGGTGAATAAGACGAGTAAAGAAAACGCGGTACTTAAAATAATCACCCTTTATTTAAATACGTGAACACTGAAAATCACTGTTAACAGGTAAATATAACATTTCCCATTCCATGACTAGTAAAATAATCGCAATTTACTCTCTGTAAAATGGCGTAACGTTAATCCGCAGGGTGATGGACACGGAGGTGGGTAAAAAGGTTGGTGGTGTTGGCACCCTTCGCGCTGACTGTAGCTAGGCAAATCCTGCGGATTGGGCTGTCTAAGGAGCCGAAAAACTCCCATACTGTCGAGCTTACTTTACTTTTTTCGGGTGCAGACAGAGCCTCTCACTCTCCCGCTCAGAATAGCTGCGCGCTGCGTCTTCTTCTTGTTTGACAGGCGTCACTGTTAAGGTGCAATACTGCCACCTGAGAGCTCAACCAGGTACTGGCACTGGAGAATTTACATGTCATGATATCATAAGCATCCTATTCATTTTAAATATTGTGGTTATCGTCATTACGGTATATCGTCACACCCTAAATTAACACGATATCGATATTTCATGATTTGAATATCACGGTTATCGTCAATACCGGTATATTGCGACACCCCTAACATATATATATATATATATATATGTATATTCAGACGTGGATAAAATTGTTGGTACCCTTGATAAATATGATCAAAGGTGATTGTAAAAATAAATCTGCATTGTTTATCCTTTTGATCTTTAATTCATAAAATTAGCAAAAATCTAATGTAACACAGTTTGTATGTAGGGGAAGAAGGAGGTGGGAACCGGCGAACATTAAACCCAACTTTAATATATAAAATAAACAAATACAAAACGAAAGTAAAATGCCAGCAGTTGTCCGTGAGGAACACAAACATAAAAAAAACATAAAATAAAGTCCAGGCCTGGTCCTCTCTCGTCCTTCACTGTCGTCGCTCCCCTTTTATGCTTCCAGGGCTCCTCCGTGAGAGATTCGAGACCGGTGCAACGCGTAGCTGATGCTCATTATCACTCACGTCAGCGGCCTCGCGCCGTTGCCTCATAGCTATCCCCTGCTCATCACATCTAACCTTTCATTGAAGGAAAATAATTGAAAGTGGGGGGAAAATCACATTATGAAATAAATGTTTTTCTCCAAAACACATTGGCCACAATTATTGGCACCCTTTTATTCAATATTTTTTGCAACCTCCTTTTGCCAAGATAACAGCTCTGAGTCTTCACCTATAATGCCTGATGAGTTTGGAGAACACCTGAGGAGAGATCAGAGACCATTCCTTCATGCAGATTCTCTCCAGATCCTTCAGATTCCAGCTCCATGTTGGTGCTTCTTCTCTTCAGTTCACTCCACTCATTTTCTTTAGGGTTCAGGTCAGGGGACTGGGATGGTCATGGCAGAAGCTTCATTTTGTGCTCAGTGACACATTTTTGTGTTGGTTTTGATGTTTGTTTTGGATCATTGTCCTGATGGAAGATCCAACCACGGCCCATTATAACATTTCTAGCAGAAGCGGTCAGGTTTTGATTTTTCATCTGTTGGTATTTGATAGAATCCATGATACCATGTATCTGAACAAGATGTCCAGGACTTCCAGCAGAAAAATAGGCCCACAACATTAAAGATCCAGCAGTATATTTAACCATGGACGTGGGGTACTTTTTATCCATGTGTGCACCAAACCCATCTGGTGGGTTTGCTGCCAAAAAGCTCTTTTTTTTTTAGTTTCATCTGACCATATAAGCCGGAGTTCCAGTCTTGTCTGACAACTGAATATGCTGGAGATTGTTTCTGGATGAGAGCAGAGGGTTTTTCTTGAAACCCTCCTGAACATCTTGTGGTGATGCAGGTGCTGTTTGATCGTTTTTTTAGACTTTCTGAGACTCAAGACTCAACTAATCTCTGCAATACTCCAGCTGTGATCCTTGGAGAGTCTTTGGCCACTCAAACTCTCCTCCTCACTTTTTTCCTCACTTTTTTCCTTTAATGAAAGGTTAGATTTTTGCTAATTTTATGAATTAAAGATCAAAAGGATAAACAATGCAGATTTATTTTTACAGTCATCTTTGATCATATTTATCAAGGGTACCAACAATTTTTGTCCACATTTGTATATATATATATATATATATATATATTGTTTTTTCTCCCTGTTATACCTAAAATCTTAATGTTTGCTTAAAATTTTTTTGTCTTTTTATCATTTCAGGTGGTGCAGAGCTCAACATTACTGTTGAAGAGGGCACAATCATCCACATTAACACAAGTGCTGGCATAAACACACAGTGTGAAGTTTGTATAAGTCAGGTGTGCCAATCTTCTGTGATCCTCAGAAATGATACGAGTTTGAATTTCAGCTGTTCACAGCCAGAGGATGTGTTCACCGTGCAGATCATCAGAGATATTGGAGAGCTGTCAGATAAAAGTAATCCTTTTACTCCTTACATTTTTCATTTAGACAATCATATTTCGCTGGTCATTAAGACAAAAAAAAAAAATATTCAAAGATTTGTTTAAATTAGGGCTGGGAAGAGATTAAATTTTGTAATCTAATGTGGCGATCTAACGATGTGGTAATCTGATTAATCGCAAATTTATTGTACATCAAATTTGACTGAGGAATTATCCTCAAAAGAAAATATGAAGTCATTATTGTGTAAAGCATCAAACAGATATTACAAAAAGTAGATTCAGAAAGAAATATTTTACTTGATTCAGCAGAGATTTTATTACACAAACCTTTGGACCATGAGGGTGAGTAAATGATGATAAATGATGACTGAATTTTAATTTTGGGGTGAACTATAACTTTATTTATCTATATCAATATAGAAATATGAAAGTAAACATATGGTCAACTGATGTTTTATGAATCATTTTCGTAGAGAACTTAATTTACTGAAGGCTACCAAGAAAGCTAGGTTACTGTTTTTTTTTTAATTAATATGTGCACATTTATTATTAATGTGGGGGGCGGCGCGTTGTGCAGACACAACAGTGCTCTATGACAGATATATACAGTATCACTTTTATTTAGTTTTTCCTTTTTTATTCAAAATATTCACAAACTTGTTAAAGGATTAGTTCACTTTCAAATGAAAATTAGCCCAAGCTTTACTCACCCTCAAGACATCCCAGGTGTATATGACTTTCTTCTTTCTGATGAGCACAATCAAAGAAATATTAATACCTTGACATATCCGAGCTTTATAGTGGCAGTGAATGGGATCAATGAGTGTGAGCTGAAGAAAGTGCTTCCATCCACATCCATACATCATAAATATGTTCTCCACACGGCTCATGGGGGTTAATAAAGGCCTTCTGAAGTGAAGTGATGCATTAGTGTAAAAAAAATCCATATTTAAACGTATAAATGTAATATTAAAACGTATAATAATACAAAAGGCGGTCTGGCAGAAGCTATATATTTTACTTATTTTACTTATTTGTTTAGACAAACGCATCGCTTCGCTTCAGAAGGCCTTTATTAACCCCCCGGAGCCATGTGGAGTAAAGCTTGGGCTAATTTTCATTTGAAAGTGAACTAATCCTTTAACTATAGTCTATCATGAACTAGACTATATAGGCGCTGAGCACCCATGGAAAAATATAAGATATTTTCCATTCATTTTAAACCAATAAAAAAGACTGCAGCTTTAAGACGCAACATTCTTTTCATTTTGATAGTTCACTTGAGGCAGTTACTAAGGCATTTTTTAACGACGCATGTCGAGTGCGCATCAGTGTCTTACATTAACGCAAGAGTACTTCAGTGTAATGTGCAGCACGAATCTCTCCACAAAACTCGCACGCTTTCAAATATAGTGTCCTCAAGGATCTACTCTGGCTCATATATTACGTGTGCACGCTCGGTTATGGAGTGTGGGCAGAAACATAAATCGGCGCCTATTGTCAAATATTTGATTGTCAAATCATGTCAGTTGATCTATAACACGCGATGAGTGCTGCCCCCACAGCCAAACCGCAAAAGCATGTTTCAATTTAGCAGTGAATGTTCTTGGGCCCGTTTCAGTAAGGAGGTTCAACCAACTCTGAGTTCAAAGTTGAACTCTGAGTTGACTTACCCTGAAATGGGAAACTCTGAGTTTTCAGTTTCAGAACAGCTGAATCGAGTTAGTTCAATCGACTCTGAGTAGGTTGACTCTGAGTTAAGCGCATGCACCACGACTATGAAAAGCCATCATCAATGGAGCTCCGATATTACGATTCACCATGGCAACAGCACGTGACAAAATGACGTCCACATACTTCTGTGTCAATGCATGTTTAATTCTTATCACTGTTATAATATCAAAGGTGAAAGCTGGCAGAATGGTAAGTTATTGAACTAATATTCATTTTCATGGTATCCCACATGCAAAAAAAGAAGAAAAAAATAATAATTTAAGTGCATTTTTTTATCATTGTGCAAATAATTTTCTATTTACCATGTAGGCTAAAAGTAGCAGTTCTTTGCAATAAGTGTAAATAGTAATTAGATGCTATTTATATTTTATACTGGCAGATACATACTATTTGCACCACAGTATTGTAAATTAACAGGATGCAATAATAAGAGTGTAAATGATTTTATCATTATTAAACACTCGTTAGGCAATTTACTTCCACTTTTAGAACATTTTCTTCATTTTTATTGAAAATAAATGCCTTTCTGATGTGATGGGAAAAGGGAAAATAAAGAACTCGGCAGAAGGTGGATTCGAACCCGGTCAATCGCATCACAAAGTAATTTTCCGCACCCAACACGCTACTGCCTACACCACTGCAGTCATTATTCAGATATACTGTTTTTTTAACCTTGTGTGACATTGGTGGGTGGAGCTACTGTAAATTTGCACTTGGTAATAGACACTCTGAATAATCTTGTTTTCCGTTTGCATTAAGATTATTTTTATTACCACACTGGTAGATATTTATCATTTTACTTAAGTAAAATGCACTTAATTTAGACTAAATATCTTATATCATTTTCTTATATGCAAATTCCATCTTGATTTAAGAATTTTTAGATATGGGATGGGATGGGACTTGAAATGGGATGAAAAATACTATACATACATTTTTAGAGCGTGAACGAATGAATGAACTATTTAAACATCACTTGCACTTTAAAAAGAGGGAGGAGACCGAAAGAAACTCTGGGTTTACCAAAGAAAACCTGCTCCTGACCAGGTTAGGTTCACAGAGTAAGTTACCATGGTAACTGACTCTGAGTATAAGTTACCTCTCTTTCAGAAACGGGCTTGACTTACCCTGCTTTCTCGGGTTTGACATACCTCTCATTCTGAAACGGAAAACCCAGCGTTTCCCTCATTTCAGGGTTAACATACTCAGAGTTTTCACTTAACCTCCTTTCTGAAACGGGCCCCTGATCTTACCGGTGTTGACATATGCCTAATAGGCATGTGCATGATGTCACCGTTTTCACACATTTGCATATTTGTAGTTTACATGGAAGATAGTGATGGCCAATTTCAAAACACTGCTTCATGAAGCTCCGAAGCTTTACGAATCTTTTGTTTCGAATCAGTGGTTCAGAGCGTGTATCAAACTGCCAAAGTCACGTGATTTCAGTAAACGAGGCTTCGTTACGTCATCCCTGTTTCGAAACGTTTTGAAACAGTTCAACATTTCAGTGGTTCACCGGTAGAGGGCGATGATAACGTGAACCCATGAATCATGCAGATTCACTGAGAACTAACCCTGTGTTCCATTCAGAAGGGCTCATCCCTATGCCCTAATCCCTTCAAAGGGTTTACCCTCCGGAGTGAGAGCTTCGAAGGGATGAAGGGTGTAGGGGTCAAAAAAGCTATTTTTTTGGAAGGCATTCAGCGTCATCTTAACGAGACAGTCAAGGAGGTGCCTTCGTCTTTTTTCCCTGGTTTACTCTTTGTATTAATACGCATTCATTTACTGTAATAACATTATAAGCTACTTCCAGTCTTTTACTTAAATATAATGTATATTATAAATGTATATTGTGTCTATGTATTTGAAACATTTGAATGGACTGATAAAGGGAGTTGTAAAGTATTTTTGTTGAAGTATTTTGACCATAATAATGCACTAAATTTAACTCGTATAAATATTGCAGTATAGAAAAATACTAGGGGTGCAACGGTTCAAATTGCTCACGGTTCGGTTCGTATCACGGTTTTAGGGTCACGGTTTCGGTACGGTTCGGTATGTGCTATGTTTAGGGAAAATAGGACTACTGTCAAATAAAAATAAAGAAAATAAGAACAAACAATCAAACTACAAGCAACATCACAAATAAGTACAATAAAGCAAATATTCAAATAAAATAAACAGTGCTTTTCAGGTTTTTCAGGTATCTAACAGAAGTTTTCACGTACAGAAAATGGATAAAGTAATCAAATATAAAATATCACTGCATATTATCTTTACTGTATAAAATAAATAAAGATTAATCATTATTGAAGTTACAAAAACTATTCAGTCAAGAGCAGTGAGTAATTTTTTTGTTATTTGTTGTTTGATTTAACATTAAAAACAGGCAGCAGGAATAGTTTTTTCACTTTAAGACATGCACGATCCAGTACTGTTACACATGCACTGTCTTTCTCGACTAATATACGTTCACTTAAGACATAACCGACTATGTTTGCTAGGATACTCGCCAAGGCATGTTGACATAGCTTTTGTATGAATTTGTCCGCTGAAGCGCAAGACTTGAAAGAGAACTCAGTATTTGCGCGCTGACTGAAATAAGCGTGTGCGCGCTTCGGATTAGCGCACACAAATCTTCTCACAGCGCGCGCGAGTTCTCTTTCGCGTCTTGTTCTTGAAGGTTTAAATCAGCAAGGCTTAAATGAGTTTAGTTTAAACACAGATGGCAACGTGTGCTGTTCAGGTCTCACCTGCACTCGCGCGCTATCAACACCCGGGTGATGACGGCGTAAATGACTGGACATCAGAGCATACGGCACTCGCAGTTAACAGTTTACAAAGAGTGACTGTTTTGTCCACGCTTTTTGATTATCCTTGTTGTAACGTTTTGCGCATCCATCGACTGAAACATACATTATCTGAACTCTGTCTGTCTGTTTTCCACGTTGCTATTTTAAACAAACCATATTAACCAATAGATGCGTCGTCATTCGAGATGGACCGCGGTGCAAGTGCGTACCGAACCGTAAGTGGAGAACCGTACGGTTCGATTTTTTACCGAGAACCGTTGCACCCCTAAAAAATACTATATATACATTTATAGGTAAAATCGAACTTCTAACCTCCTGTACCTATTCTGTGTCAAACAAACAACTTCCCTGTGCAAAGGATCATGGGGTCCCGAAGTGTCCATCAGTTGTAAACTTCGAAATCCTTCATTCCGAAGGGCCCTTTGAAGTGGCTAGTTTTGAGCACTTCGGTTTGGAACGACCCTTCAATATGGAGGCCATGATTGTTTTCACTCCGAAGGGCCCTTCAGAGGGCGATATATCCCGTTTGGAATGCACCGTAAGTGTCTATGGGCTTTACCCTATGGTTTTACCTGATCTCTGATCAGTTTTATACATTTGTAGATGTTTTAATTAGACATTAGAATAATTAACATTAATAAAAGAATAATTAATAATGAATCTATTATTTTTCCTGTTTAGCTTGAGCCATAGAACAAAGAAAAACAAGCCCTGAAAATTGATAAAAGAACACATATTATACAGACACTCTATATTTATTCTTATTAGATGATTAATTGCATTTGATAGATTTTACTTTCAATAAAACTTTTGCAATACATTTGTAAAAGGTGTTTTTATGCATGTTTGGCCTGAGTTTGGTTGCCTTTACACTGTTCTGACCATAGGGTTCACCGTGAAGACGGGTGTCAGATTTTTTAGAAGCCTTCACACATTACAGCACATTTGCTTCACTGCTTCAGTGTTTCACAAAGCCTCGATCTGGCCATCACTAATGGAAGATAATAGTATCGTTTTCAAAAATGTGCACTTTGAAACCGGGCCACCAAAATGCTGTTATGTAAATTAATGGCCAAATTTTTAGTTGAAAACGGTCTTGTGTTAATGGCCTCTCAGGTCCTGGCATTCTCAGCAACGTCAAAATACACATAAGCCAAACAGAATTTTTTTTTTTAAAAATTAAAAAATGCAGAATATAATTCAATATACAAGATGATCTCTACTTAGTACCATCATAAGATTACCTCAAAATAGTAAATATCAAATAAAAAGTATTATTGAAACAAAATATATTGCATTGATTTAACTGGGGAAAAAATTAATTTGAGGTAACGATGGGAAGTCCGGTTCTTTTCCGCAAAATGGTTCTTTCTGACAGTTCAATTCAATGAACAGGTAGAAAAAAAAAAAAAAAAAACGGTTCACCAGTTCTTTACGTCCTCACGTAATTATGTCAGTTCTATCATCCCAGTAGATGAAAATACACTCAGACATATTCAAATAAAGTTATTTGTAATTATAACTTAAGTTAAATAATCATCATCATCACCATCTTGGGTTTATAACATTACGTTTTGCAAATAAAGCACCCTAATACAGGCACTGATGTGCAAAAGTGGAAACAGAAAAAACTGTTTCCAGTATGATTTTTTAAATTATTTTTTTAATACATTTACTTTGCCCCCCCTTTTTTTTTTAGCTTTATATCAACTTATTTAGAAATTAAACAAGCTGATCCTGAAAATATACTGCAATATTGAATAAAACAAATAACTGTTTAGTTTGACAGTTTTACAAACCATTTATTGCTTTTCCAATCTTTAAAAAAATACAGTGATAAGACATAAACATATTTCCAATATGATTTATTTCGTTATACTTCTGATGTTTCTAAATACTTAAGAAACATTTCGTCCTCCTGACCTGAAAAAAAGACACACATGCTCAGTATCTCCAGCTCATCGGTTCTCAGTATGTCACACGTGTCCTAAAGAAGTGGTTCAGATAATTCTGACCAGCACTGTAGATATGTAGATAGCAGGGGCGTTTCCTCTGAGGAGGCAAGGGAAATAAAATATTCCTCATATATCCTCAAAAAATATTACAAATTTTGACATTAAAAAGAGCGCAAGTCACTCTAATTTCTTAAGGAACACTGCCCAACAGCGACACCCGCAGGTAAAGTTACAGCAGGAGTCATGTCTCCCTTTGCTCTCATAGAAAACCATTAGACCCCCGGCATGCGGTGGGTTTTGTGGGGGGTAATTGAGAATAAATGGGGGAAAGTCACGTGAGAGGAGGCAATGTCTCCATCGCGCTATGATTGGATGTAATTGGTTATGATTGGATATGATTGGTTTGTGTGATAAATCCCACCTTGTTGATGTGCACGCGTCAGTTTGAATGAAGAAATGATGGCGTCAATGGGAAGACTAATTGAAAAGTAAGTAAACAGATCACCCAGATATCACCGCTTTATGTCACGTCAAAATTAAACTTGAAATGGACTGAAATCATGATGACTGCAGGTTTTTATTTTAGTGCAATCAGCTTGGTGAAGTTAAAAATACATCTTCGTGTCTGTGACAGACGGTGTTTACGGAGCATGACTGATGATCCAAAATAGCCTAAGTTGACAATTAAAAAGAAAAACATCAATACACAAATAAAATATATTGTTTACATTATTATTGCTTTGAGTTATTATTTTGGAATGAATGTAGAAATGCTTAAAACACTAACTTGATGAGATTGACTTGGTTTTTATAAATAGAACATTTATTACAATGCATTGTTAATGTAAAAATACAAAATAGAATTGTATTTGGTTTCTTTTTTTCTTTTTTGATGTAATGTAAAGTAATGTTCATTTAACAAGGAAGATGTGTCAACCTTAAGAGTAATGCATATGAATTTACATTGATTCACAAATAAATATAAAATGTGCCTCCACATTTCAGAACACCACTGCACGCCACTGGTAGATAGATAGGCCTATTCTTAATAACTATATTTATACTGAAGATTTTATATCATG
Source organism: Megalobrama amblycephala (assembly GCF_018812025.1). Classification (NCBI taxonomy): domain Eukaryota; kingdom Metazoa; phylum Chordata; class Actinopteri; order Cypriniformes; family Xenocyprididae; genus Megalobrama; species Megalobrama amblycephala. The sequence continues at coordinate 4,352,391 of NC_063056.1, forward strand.
TCTCTCCATGATATGGGAGTTTTTATCTTACACTTCAAATAAAATGCTACAATTTTCACATTTTCACTACTGTCCAGTGTCAATTTGGAAAGTAAATCCAACGGTAGTCTACTTTTTTAGTAATGAACGCAATGAGCCCCTGCTCATATATATAGGCCTCCACTCATGCTGATTGGGTAGACATGTTGATTTCTGATTGCTGACAGTGATCTGATGATTAGATCATTTGAATGTGTTCCTCCCAAACATCATTTAGAACGATTTAGTCTGATTTGGTGAACTTTTGACCAGGGGGAGTATGAGTGTGACCCCTAAATGAGGGGCACCAGAGAGTTAAATTAACACTCTGTGCTTGTTGTTAACTTAATAAATCTACTGGGTCTTTCTCTGACATAACACATTTGTTCAACAGCAAAATCAAACATTGAACCCAAAGAACACCATGTCTTTCAAAAGTTCAGTCGGACCTTCACCTGGAATCTGAATCCTCCGGCTGAAAGGACAACCTATTTTAAATTCAGTACTGGTTTACGGCAGATTCAGCCTACAGACAGCTGCCCAGACAAACACGTTTACACGATCTCATCGGAGAATGTCAGTGTTGGGAGTTTTTGTCAGAATGGAGCCATTACAGAAATCCAAGTGCGTAATGTTGGAAAACTGTCTTTGGAAGTGTCTGGAGGTCAACCTCTGGACATGAAAGATATTGATGTATTACTGGGACGTGCCATTGGTGGTAAGTAGCAATGGTAAGGCTTACATATATAAGCACAAATTGTCTTAAAAAAAAATAGTCATATGTGAATTGTTGAACTTTCACTGTTTTACAGCGGTGGCTGTTTTTGAAGTTGTTCTCCCAGAGATGAGTTCAACCCAGGATTTCTTTACCCTAAACCCTTTTCCTGAAAATGCAGGGACAACGTGGCGTTTCAACATGTCCCATGCATACTACACAGATGTGCGCATTATAAGCTACACTGTTCCAACATGCCTCCAACCTGAAAACATCCCAAAACTGAGCTACTATTGGGTGGGCAAGAAATCTTTGTTAAAACCACTGAATGAAACCCAGCCATTGGTGGAGACTGGATTCTTTACCCTCGTCTTAAAGAACTGTGAAATGTCCAAGACAGATCCTCTATCAGAAGGCCTAATGGTTCACTTTCAAATCTCTGCCATGGAGAGAACACACGGTATGTGACATTTTTTTTTATGCAAGATGTTAATAAATAATATTAAAGGTGCCCTAGATTCAAAAATTGAATTTACCTCGGCATAGTTAAATAACAATAGTTCAGTACATGGAAATGACATACAGTGAGTCTCAAACTCCATTGTTTCCTCCTTCTTATATAAATCTCATTTGTTTAAAAGACCTCCGAAGAACAGGCGAATCTCAACATAACACAGACTGTTATGTAACAGTCGAGCTGTACGCCCCCAATATTTGCATATGCCAGCCCATGTTCCCAACATTATGAAAGGCATTAGACAAGGGCAGCCAGTTAACGTCTGGATCTGTGCAGAGCTGAATCATCAGACTAGGTAAGCAAGCAAGGACAATAGCAAAAAATGGCAGATGGAGCAATAATAACTGACATGATCCATGATAACATGATATTTTTAGTGATATTTGTAAATTGTCTTTCTAAATGTTTCGTTAGCATGTTGCTAATGTACTGTTAAATGTGGTTAAAGTTACCATCGTTTCTTACTGTATTCACGGAGACAAGAGCCGTCGCTATTTTCATTTTTAAACACTTGCAGTCTGTATAATTCATAAACACAACTTCATTCTTTATAAATCTCTCCAACAGTGTAGCATTAGCCGTTAGCCACAGAGCATAGCCTCAAACTCATTCAGAATCAATGTAAACATCAAAATAAACACTGTACTTACGCGATTAGACATGCTGCATGATGAACACTTTGTAAAGATCCATTTTGAGGGTTATATTAGCTGTTTGAACTTTTTTTTATGTTGTTTAAGGCAAGCGCGAGCTCTTGGGGCGTGGAGCACCAGATTTAAAGGGCCACACACCCTGAATCAGCTCATTTCTAATTATGCCCCAAAATAGGCAGTTAAAAAAATTAATTAAAAAAAAATCTATGGGGTATTTTGAGCTGAAACCTCACAGACACATTCAGGGGACACCTTAGACTTATATTACATCTTTTATAAAAAAGTTCTAGGGCACCTTTAACAAAATAAAAGGGATCATAAAAATTGCATGCTATTTTTATGTAGTAAATAGTCTGTCCTGAATAAGCTGTTTTACATAACAGATGTTTACTTAGAGTCCACATTTTGAGTCCAAATACAAGTTGTTTGTTGTATTTATAATTTTATTTAAAATAACTGTCATGTTCACACTGCCCGAACAGACATCAACAAACACTGATTGAACATGTTCACTTGGGTGAAAAAAACCCAGACCAATGCCAACAGACGCCGTCAGGAGTAACACTCTGATCCAACAAAACCCAACAGGCGTGTTAGTTGACGTTTGTCTGTGCAGTGTGAGTTGGCCTTTAGACATATAAACAACTTTAAAAACTTGATTTTCACCACAGGGTGTTTTTAAGGGTGTATTCACAATAGGTGCTCTGAACCGTGCCCGAGCGTGTTTGACTCTCAAAGCCCAGTTCGTTTGACTAGTGTGATCGCTCCGTACCTTGCCCCGGCATGGTTTGTTTAGCCGTCCCTGGCCCGGAGGTGGGCCAGAGCACGGTTCAGTAGGGCTCAGGTGCTGTACGCATGCAGTGTGAGCGCTAACCTTGCCGGAGCATGGAACAGCTACTACTTTTGTGTGTGCTACTGTCATCATTATGATGGCAAAAGTCAAGTGTGAGTACACCCTAAGTGATCAACTACTAGCTTTGTTTGTCATAGTTGTTCATGAGTCTCTTGTTTGTCCTGAACAGCTGACTGTTCTTAAAAAAAAAATAAATACACCAGATCCTACACATTCTTTGGTTTTTCAGCATCTTCTGCATTTTTGAACCCTTTCTAACAGGACTTTCATACACAACTATTTTAAAAAGGTGAAAACATTCAATGATGCTCCAGACCGCAACACAACTTCTGTGAAAATTCCAGCACAAATGTCCTACTGTTTTTTGGCTCAATGGTCCTTTGAGAAATTAATTCCCCTCCGAATGTGAATGTCTGTGATTGCTGATGTTGTATTAAAGGATTAGTTCACATTCAAATAAAATTTTCCTGATAATTTACTCACCCCCATGTCATCCAAGATGTTCATGTCTTTCTTTCTTCAGTCGAAAAGAAATTAAAGTTTTTGATGAAAACATTCCAGGATTATTCTCCTTATAGTGGACTTCAATGGCCTCCAAACGGTTGAAGGTCAAAATGACAGTTTCAGTGCAGCTTCAAAGGGCTTTAAACGATACCAGACGAGGAATAAGGGTCTTATCTAGAGAAACCATCAGTCATTTAAAAAAAAATGTAAATGTATATGCTTTATATAAACTGATGATCGCCTTCCAAGTACTTCCGCCAAAACCACACTTTTGTATTCTTCAGAAAGTTTACGCTGCATGTCCTACACCTTCCCTATTCTACTTACAGAACGAACGCAGCGCCAGTTCCATTTTTTCCGTAAGTAGAACAGGGAAGGCGTAGGACATACAACGTAAGCTTTTTTTGAAGAATACGAAAGTACGGTTTTGGCAGAAGCACTTGGAAGGTGATCATTTGTTTATATAAAGCATATACATTTACATATCTTATCGTTCCTCTAGATAAGACCCTTTTTCTTCATCTGGTATCATTTAAAGCCCTTTGAAGCTGCACTGAAACTGTAATTTTGACCTTCAACAGTGAAGTCCATTGAAGTCCACTGTAAGGAGAATAATCCTGGAATGTTTTCATCAAAAACCTTAATTTCTTTTTGACTGAAGAAAGAAGGACATAGATATCTTGGATGACATGGGGGTGAGTAAATTATCAGGAAAATTTTATTTGAAAGTGAACTAATCCTTTAACCTAACGCTTCTCCTCGTGTGTTTTTGACCTACCTGAGCCACCGTTTTCATACCAATCTTTGGCAAGCTTTCATTTTAATAAAAAAAACAACATGTATAAAACAAATAAATCCAGCCAAACTCGTGAAGTTGACAAAGTCAATGATGGATGATGGATGAAGCACTTTTTTGCTAACCCTGTATTATTAATATTTTAAACAAATGCTCAAGGTCTCTTGTATGGGTGTTTTTTTTTTTTTTTTTAAATATACAGAAAGTGATATAACCTATTTTTATTCTACAGCCCTTTTCGGGGTAAATTGGGACAGTGCAATTGGTAAAATGGGAATCCTTCCCCAATTTTTTTATTTATTTTTTTTTAAATAAAGATTTTTTTCAAAACGAAAAAGAATATCTTTATAAATACAGAAGCACTAGCGGATTGTGTTGATGATGTTTCATGTTCAGCTCTGGGTTCCTTTTCTTGTTTGTTTCAGAAAACCCTTTAATTCCATTAGTTTTTGCATATTCAAAAGCTATATTTCGCACATCTCTACGAAAGAAGCTTTAACATTTTTGCCAGTTCTTTTTCAGATGACTCTGGATGTAGTCATGCCTCAGGCAGAAAACCATTTTTGTCACTCAACCGCTCCTTTCACTCTTTTTCAATGGTGGATTTTGAAACATTCCATGCCCTGGGCAAAAAACAAAGTATAGGTTCTTGTCCTGCCTCAACTCTTCCCCTGTACTCATTGAAGCCCTTTCATTCTTTCTTTACTCCACTGATTATACCCTTTCTCTTTTGTTAGGTTGACATGTTTTTTCCATTTTTTCCCCCATCTCTGCCTATAGTCAGGGATGGGCAGTATTTTTGATACATGTATTTCAAATATAAAATAGTATTTTGTAATTTGTTTTTGATAGGGTTGAAGAAATTGGCTTTATTTTTGTAGTTTTAAAGTACTGTAAAATACTTTGTAAAAAGTCTACATGATGACATCATAAAAATCCAACCTCTGACTGGAACCCACTCAGTAGTTTGCTCAGACTTGTTGAGATCAGAACAGAAAATTATAGACATTCCAGCACTTGAATAGTACCACACCCACATGATTTACATTTGACCAATCAAATGTTGATATTCAAATTAAGTACTGGTATTACAACATTTAAAGACCACCCACCATTATCACAATTTTTTTTTTTTAAACAGCACTACACCTAAATGATTATTTGTCCTATTTTTGCTGACTTCATCTGGGTTTTTGATAATAAATTTAAACTTCTGTAACACCCACATTTAGAAAACGCACACTCCCACCTCTGTAATAAACACAGAGATGTTAGTCCTGTTTGAAACGGTACATGAAATCACAGACCTCAAGATAAGAATTGTAACTCAAACATCATTGAGGAAAATAGTCAAAAGAATCAGAATCCCTGCACAAACACAAGGAATTTGTTTTGGTTTTTCATGAGCTCTGAGTACATACATACATACATACATAAATGACACGAATAGGAAGAACATTTAAAAAAGTAAGACTAAGAAAGAAAATTATAATAATAATAATGATCCCATCTAAATAGGGCTTTATTTTGTTTTTATTCTACCTTTTAGAAACTACATGAGATATTTACATGTTTTCCTGAAGAGAAAATAAGTACTCAGACTATCCAATTTAAAAAGTTTACACCCACTGAATGCATATACACAAGGGGTATGTGAACATATGAGTATAACTGTAGTTTGGGTGAATAATAGTGTAACCATCTCTTTACTGTAGTGTTCTCTATCACTAGTAGAGTGAATGTCATGTAAACAGGTATTATTATACTCTAAAATGAAAAGAAAAATTAAGCCACTATATTTGACTTCATCCTGTGCATTGTGATAATTTTCAAGACACTTTTATTGTTATGGATTGATTGTTTCATTATTGATTTACTTTGATTACACATGGCTAAGATCTGCTGTGTCATTATGATAAACCAAAGCAGTTCCAGGTCATGACTCATGGATACAGGATGTGAGAAGCGCGCTTTCTTTCTATTCAGTAGATTTTGAAGAGTCTCAGGCCTCACATGAGTTGTAGCTTCTTTTAGTCAACCTTGCTTTTTTTTTTACTTGTTTGATTAGAGTGGGGAAACTATTGAGCAACAGTCACTGATTCAAACTGCAGCAACAGTGACTGAATTCAGACACTGAGCACAAAGTCACAACAGACATGTTTGGTTATTTTCTAAATGCATTATGACTTTGCTTTAGTTTAATTTCATCCATTTTGAAATATTTTCTTATTATGTCTAATATGTCTGTCACACAACAGAAGAGGGCAGACAGGTAGGTAAAATATAAACAGGTTATTTATTTATTTTTATTTTTTTAAAATATTTTTATTGCTTTTCTTAGATTACAAAACAAAGACAACATGTTATAACAACACAAACTTTGACATAAACTCACATATTCACATACAATTAATCAACATAAAGGAAAACAATATATACACATATTTACACACACAAATACATACACAAGACACCCCCCCCCCCAAAAAATAAAAAAAAATAAATAAATAAATAAAATAGAATTAAGGCCTCCTAATACAATATAAAACAATACTATTCTTAAATATCTTCTAACATCCCATCAGATATATCCCCATTGTTTTGATCTGAATCCTGACTGAAATTTTTTATAGATAGCGTTTTTTTGCAAGAAGGAGCAAAATTGGGCAGACACCACTTTTTCTAGTATTTTAGACATAAATGGAAGATTTGAAATGGGTCTGTAATTTGCTAATACATTTGGATCTAATTGTGGTTTCTTAATGAGAGGCTTAATAACTGCTAGCTTGAACGGTCTTGGGACGTGACCTAGAGATAAAGACGAGTTGATAATATTGAGAAGAGGCTCTTCTGCTACAGGTAACAATTCTTTCAGTAGTTTAGTGGGTATTGGATCTAATAAACATGTTGTTGGTTTAGACGCAGTGATAAGTTTATTTAGCTCTTCCTGTCCTATAGTTGTAAAGCACTGCAACTGTTCTTGAGGGGCGATAATTGAGGCTGAATCATAAAACTCTGTCAAAGGTTGTACATTTACAATTGTATTTCTGATACTTTCGATTTTCTCAGTAAAGCAATTCATAAAGTCATCACTACTAAACTGTAATGAAATGTTTTGTTCTGGTGATGTCACTCTAAACAGTTTGTCTCCATTTGCGTTCTAGATTACGAGTTTCTCTTTTGATAGCATGAGTAGTACTGTTGTACCATGGTACAGTATTTTTCTCTTTAACCTTTTTAAATCTCATCGGTGCAACAGTATCTAATGTACTAGTGAAAATGGTACACATGCTGCTAGTCATTTTCTCGAGATCATTTGCGTGTTTAGGTATGATGAGCAGCTGAGACAGATCAGGCAGTTTATTTGTGAATTTATCTATAGTTGTCGGGAGAATTGTTCTGCCTAGTCGATATCGCGGCACAATTTGACAAATATCATCAGTATGCAGTACGCAAGTTACAAGGTAGTGATCAGTGACATCATCACTTTGCGGTAGAATTTCTATATCGGTTGGATTGATTCCATGTGATATAATTAAATCTAGTGTATGATTAAAACGGTGAGTGGGTCCAGTGACGTTTTGTTTGACCCCAAAGGAGTTTAGTAAATCTGTAAACGCAGCCCCTAACGTATCATTTGTATCGTCTACATGAATGTTAAAATCTCCAACAATCAGCGCTTTATCGACGTTGACCAATAGATCTGAGAGAAAGTCTGCAAACTCTTTTAGGAAATCAGCATAAGGCCCTGGAGGTCTATAAATGGTAGCTAAAGCAAGAGATAGTAGCGACTTTTTACTTATATCTGAGAGTGTAACATTTAGCATAAGAATTTCAAATGAATTAAACCTGTAGTTTGTTTTCTGAGTTAAGATTATCTCTATAGATTGTTGCTACACCACCGCCACGGCCAATCGGACGGCATTTATTTTTGTAACAGTAGCCAGGTGGACAAGACTCATTAAGACCGAAATAATCATTAAGGTTTCAGTAAGGCAAATTACATCAAGACTATTATCTGTGATCATTTCATTTATAATAACCGCCTTAGGTGTCAGTGATCTAATGTTTAGTAGCCCTAGCTTTAGAAATTGTTTTTGTTCAGTAATTTTGCAAATTTCTGGTTTGATCACGATCAGATTTTTTCTAGATCCTTTATTTTTATTGTTAAACCTCACTATTCGGCGAATAGACACAGTTTCTATAGACTGTACTACACTCACACTTCTATCAATTAAGTGGGAAGAACACAGACTGTGATTTGAGGTTTGACTTACTAGTCATACGGTGCGAAGCATCTTGGAGATGTTCTCCGACAGAAGATCGGCTCCGATTCTGCTGGGGTGCAGGCCATCAGCACAGAAGAGCCTAGGACGCTCCCAGAAAAGATTCCAGTTATTTATAAAGAGCACCTTCTGTTCATTACACCAAGACATCAACCATTCATTTAAAGCAAATAATCTACTGAACCCTTCATGTCCTCGTCGGTACGTCAGAAGCGGTCCGGACACGATGATCCTCGTCGCAGGCGATGTGGCTCGTACCGTCTCGATCAGGCTCCTGAAGTCCTGCTTCAGCACCTCCGTCTGCCGCAGCCTGGTGTCGTTCACCCCCCCGTGCAGCACTACAGCTCCGATGGTCTCAGCACCGTTAAGGATCGCGGGAACTTGCGCAGCGACATCGAGAACACGAGCACCAGGAAAACAGTGACTGCGCACCTTACCTTTGGCTGTGGTAGCGTGGACGTGGCGGACGATGGAGTCTCCGATGACCACGGCGTCGCGTTCCGCCTCGCGAAGAGGGGAGAAGCGGTTCCGCGTCGAGACCTCGAAGACCGGGGGCGGCGGAGGAGGAGAGGTCCTGATTTAATTTAATTTTTTTTTCCAATTCTAGCCATTTTGGTAGATCATGAGAAGGAGAGAAAAATACATAATAAATCTTAATTGAAATGCCAGATAATACCATTGGAAATTAGGGCACTGAAGCCCACCTCTATCATAAGGCAGATATAAAAGAGATAGTCTAAGTCTTGGTCTTCTATTATTCCATATGAATTTAGTAACAATCCTCTTCAGTCTAGAAAATAAGTTGCTTGGAGGTGCTAGAGGGATATTCTGAAAAAGATATAAAAGTTTTGGCAATATATTCATTTTTAATATATTTATCCTCTCTAGAAATATTAAATGGCTTTGATACCATATTATTAGTCAGGACCTCAGCTATGGAATTCTTGTATAATAATCCAACCCATTTACAATAATTCTCTCCGAGTCCATAACGTTTCAACACAAACAGAAAATACCATTCGACTCTGTCGAAAGCTTTCTCTGCATCTAGTGATAGCAGAGCAGTATCTATTCTTCTCCTCTGGTCATGCAAAATATTCAGTACTCTTCTAACGTTATGGCATCCTTGTCTATGCAACATAAACCCATTTCAGTCAGGCCACTTTCGTCAAATGTATATTTATTATAATGATAAATGCATACAGTTAGTGTTGGTGGTATGGATCTGTTCTGGGCAAACTCCACACGTCGTCCATGCAGCCCTGCTTGGACAGAGCGGGGAGAGCAGCAAGTCAAACCCTCCTTAGTGTATGGAACAGATCCAGTATCATACATAAATGCATACATACATAATTACAGTCACAATTACATTAGTGTTGTAAACAGCTAAATACACAGGGAAGGATGATAAATAAAATTACTGTATGCAAAAGACAGTCGTAAATAGACAACAGATTAGATTAACCCTCTGGGGTCTGAGGATTTTTGGGGCCCTGGAGAAGTTTTGACATGCCCTGACATTTGTGCTTTTTTCAGTTGTTCATAAACATATAAATGACAAAAGTGTCATTACACTGTATTCAGCACAAACTAGGCTACCATAATATGTGAGGAACATGTATGTACATGTTTGTGTTTTTGAAGGAATAATGTTTATGCGTGGTTATTGAAAAAACAAAAAACTTAAGTCACTGAAATAAAGCCAAAAAATATATATTAAATCTGTGTTCACAAGACTTCTGGGTATTGGAGGTTGTAGACTAGAGTTTTTGCTTCAGAATAATGTAAAAATTATTCTGCCTACTCCTTCATATAAAACAATATATTGATTTAGTTTTTGTAAGACACTTTTTGTCAAGAAACACAGTATGCGTGGAGGCGTGAATCATCATGTACAATGGATGATTCTCACCTGAGAAGACAAAAGAATCACATAATAATGACCTGAAAAGACTTGGACTCACGGACTTCAGACATGGCTCTCTTTTCATACAGATTACATAAACACAGAAGGTTTGTTTTCGATTTGACTTACATGATTTAAAACCTGACATCTCAACGTTTTTTTTAGACAGAAGTCTCATTTTTTTGTGATTAGTATTCACTAAGTTACAGTTCATTTTCTGAGAACTATCAGATTGGACTTCATTCAGAGGGAGACGAGAGATCACGCATCATGTTAGTTTTCTTTATTTTACAAAAAGCACAACATTTTGTTTTTACTCTGAGTGTACACAAATAAAAGAAGATATTCCACAGATTAAAATGGTGTATAGCTCTTAATTGTATGTGCAACATTGACAGAGTATTTTGAGTCTCTTTCACACTGGTAAGAAAAAAACCGCGGTGATCACGCCGGCGTGACCGCCGACCCGAGGGAGTTAAAGAATCCAGACAGGTGGAGTTGGGGATGGAGAAGGGAGTTAAATGCAACGTGCAGCTAAGCAATAGAGAGAGGCAGAATGAATGGGGATTTAAATGAACAGCTGTGATAGGTGTGACAACTGGATTGGTACACGTCTGCCAAAATTTTACACAAAATTTTTGTATCCGAATTTAGTAGACTTATAGGGCGCATATTTCACATTTATTATTAGGTTTTCCTGGTTTAGGCAGCAAAGTAATTAAAGCCTCGCTCATAGAGACAGGCAGCATATTCTTCTCTAAGGCTTCCAATGACATATCTAAAATAAGTCTTATTAGTTTATCTTTAAATTTTTTATACATGTCTATGGGGATGCCATCTGGCCAGGCCCGGCACCACGAGGGGGCAAAAGGGGGCATTGCCCCCTCAGATCTGATTTGTGCCCCCTCAGTTTAATTTTTGTATTCATGGTTACAAACAAAATGTTTACTATATTTGTATAATAAATAACGTTTTTCTTTTGTCAACTGTCTGCGTTCTTATTTATCGGGGTGGGTGAGAACAAAACACGTGTGAAAAATACACAGCCTGTAAAATTTAAAGGGGCTTGGTTTTATTCGACCGTTTCCGCCGCGCACATATCATTCAGTTATGATATCAGCTAATCAGTTTCAGCTAAAATGTGAAAAGCCCTAATCATCAATATTCGACAATGGACATAAGAAGGTATATGCAGCGTATTTCAGACGTGAAGGAGGACACTAAAAGTGGGATTGAGAGTAAGCGTGACGAAGATGACAGCCATCAAAATGAAGCTGCATTTTTTGATGAGCGCCGACAATCAGAGCCAACACCCAGCACGAGTGTTGGCCTGAACAGCCAGGCCCAAACCCCGTCTCAAGCCCAACCCCCTCCCCTGCTCCCCGATGACCTCGGAACAGAGAGCCCGGTCCAGGTCTGCCTGCAGTCGTACCCAGGTTGTGTGTTCAATGGCAGAAAACGTTCATTCTGCAGTAGTTGGTTTAAAGGAAGGGAATGGCTGGAATATTCACGTTCCTCCGATTCAGTCTTCTGTTTTCCATGTAGAAAGTTCAGTTCGGGAGCTAATGCTGACAGGGCCTTCATGCTAAGTGGCTACTCTAACTGGAGACATGCAATGGATTCTTCAAAGGGATTTTCCAGGCATGCGTCTGTAAAAGAGCACTTAAAATGCATGGCGATGTGGAAGGAAAAGGAATCACGCAGCGCTGCAGGAACAGAGGTTTCAACTCTTGTTTATTCGAGACAACTAGAAAGAAATGGCAAGTATTTCTCTGCAATTGTTGATATAATTGAGTTTCTTGTTTCAAACACGCTTCCTCTGAGGGGTTCGTTGGATGCTTTTGACACAATGGGAGAGGGGGGCAGTGGCCTTTTTTTGTCCATGATGGATTATCCTCTACGAAAAGATAAAGAACTTGCTGAAGTGTATAGCACTATACCTTCCAATGCCAGATACACATCGCATGACATTCAAAATGAAATTATTGGACTTATGAGTGAACTTTTAACTGAGGAAATTGTGAAAGATGTAGGAGATTCATGGTACACGTTAAAAGTAGATGGGACCCAAGATGCCAAAGGCTGTGAAAACATTTACATCGTCATTCGTTACCTAAACGAAAAAAACGAAGTTCTCGAGCGGCTGTTGTGTGTGGCAACAACTGAACAATTTGACGCATTGTCGTTAACTAATCGCGTCTTAACAGAGGTAACAGGTGCTGGTCTGAGCACTGAAAAAATTCTTAGTCAGTGCTATGATGGGGCGAGCGTGATGTCGGGAAAGAAAGGGGGGATGCAAAAGATTCTACAGGATAAACTAAACAGAGAAGTGCCATACATTCACTGTTTTAACCATCAGCTGCATTTGGTGGTGGTGCGCGCAATGTCATCGGAGAATGCACTGGAGGATTTTTTTAATGTGTGTGACAACCTGTATAAATTTGTGAAGAAACCAACAGTGGCTGCCCAATACGATGGCGAAATGTTGAAAAGACTTCTCGATCAAAGGTGGACAGGCCACCTGGCAACAGGGTCTGTCATTGTAAGATGCTATGACAACATTTTGAATTTTTTGTCTGACATAGGCCTGCGACGCGCAAGCAGAGCGTACAGCACTGACATAAAGCTGGAAGCTGCAGGTCTGGTGAAGTCGGTATCTGAAGCGGATTTCAAGTTCATTGCTTTGATGGTACACAAGATCCTCCTTCTCTTAGACCCCGCTAACAAGATACTTCAGGCCAAAGAAACCGATCTGTACACTGGCCTAAAACTTGTGCATAGTGTGTGCGAGTGCATCAAGAATCTTAGGTGTGACAGTGAGTTTGATGCATTGTGGGCACAATGCAATGGTGGGCAAGCGAATTCTTCCAAACGGCGAAAATACATCACTAAGGGTCTGGAGCAGTTTGTAGTAGAAAGTAACGTTGGACAGAGTGACGAAGCAGATGAAACAGAATGCAAAAGACTTTTCTTCAGTACTTTGGATACTGTCATCGGAGAAATGTCAGCACGTTTCAGTGAGCGTAACAGTCAGTTAGTCAAAGCACTGTGTTCTCTCGACCCTGGAAGCAATGACTTTCTGGACAGTTCAACAGTTAAACCACTTTTGGACCTGACCAAAACCGAAACTGTGGATGCTGAATTCACTGTCGCTCGACAGTTTATACGGACTGAAATCACTCTTTCTAACAGGGATAAATGGACCACTCTGGATGTACTGCAAAGTTTTTCTGGGGTTCTATCTGCAATGCCAACGGTTTACAATGCGCTTAGACTCGGAATAACTTTTGGGGCATCCACTGCCACCTGTGAAAACTCATTTTCCATCCTCACTAATGTGTTCACTCAGCACAGACGGAGCATGTCACACCAGAGGAAAGCGCAACTCATCCAACTTGCATTTGAACGTGATCTAACTGCAAAATTCAAAGAAAAAGAATGGCATGACAGGTTACTGAGAAGATTCAGTGTCAAAACAAGGAGACTGCAGCTCTTCTAAAAAGTAAGACATGATCTATCATTATCATTATGCTGTTTAAACTTTGCTAGTCAGTTTTCTGGTTAACTGTGCAGTTGCATATGGAGTGGTTTAGGAAGCGCTGCATTTAAAAATCTGTCGTACCAACGCGAGTCAGTGTGTATTGTTGGTGTAAAGTTAAGCCCCCTTAACAATTTCACATGCCCCCTCAGTCATTTCAACCTGCCGCCGGGCCTGCATCTGGCCCCGCTGCTTTCCCTGCTTTTATCATTTATCACTTCTACTACTTCTTGCAAACTTACATCAGAACCTTGTAAACATTCTGAACTATATAAATGCATATAATAAGACCTGAATGATTCATTAATTTGCTGTGGGTCAACAAAACTACTACCATCAGTATTTTTAATATAAGCAATAGCTATCTTAGCTTGTCTACTTTTTATCTGCCATGCAAACACCTTTCCTGTCTTCTCTCCTTGATCATTTGTTTCAATTTCAGTAATTTCATCACCATTTTATTTGCTCACAGTGTGTTATACTTGGATCGAAGCAGCAAACGTTGCTTATGCAGATCTTTACTCACAGAATCATTCTGATAAATCTCACTCTTCAGCTTCTTAATCTTCATCTCTAATGCTATCAACTCTTGCTTGCTTTTTGAACTACAAAAACTAATGATCTGTCCCTGTAGAAAAGCTTTAAATGCCTCCCATCGAACCCCAGCAGAGGTTTTGGGTAAATTTGTTTCAAAATATATATCAATTTGTTTACCTAAATAATCAACAAACTCTGGGTCCCCCAACCATCCGAGTTGAAACCACCATTTTGGAGGGTCCCTAGACAATTTTGTATCTGTATATATTAATGACACTGCTGCATGGACAGAACTTACAATACTATGATATTGACAATCTATGATCTTAGAAAGCAATTCAGCTGTAATTTTCCACTTCTTCTGGGCTATTTAGTGTCACAGTACAGTCTCCATGCATAAGCAACAGTCGAGCTGGGAAAATGATTCTGTGTCGACTAATTCCCTTGTCACGTAATTTTTGATGAACTGCATCGTAACTTCTCTGCTTTCTGTGAACCTCAGCAGATAATGCCGAGTTCAGACTGCACGATTTTAGCCCCGATTCTGGCTCGCCGACAGGTTTTGAGAAATCGCTGACAAATGCCCGAAATCACAGGCAAATCGGTGCTCGTTCACGCGAGTGATAATCACGCAGTGTGAATGAGCAAAGACGCGATCTGAGAGAATCACCGACGAGTCGCCGACGCCCGTGAGATATTTGGCATGCTAAATATCTGGACCTGTCGGCGATTCAAAATCCTGCAGTGTGAAAAGTGTTCTGACTGAAAACTACATCGGCGATGACGATGTGAAAACACACTCATACAACGACGTTCTCTTCCACTAACACACACTAACTCTGCGCACTTACTTCCAACATTTGCTCAGTGAGAGAGAGAGAGAGAGAGAGAGAGAAAGAGAGAGTAAATTACAGAGAACTGACAATGGAGCTGAACAAACACAGCTTCCCATTCAGTCAGTCACGTTCGACGTTACGTCGATACTGACGTAATGGGGTCTCGCTAGGGAGCCCAATCACCTCCAAGGATACAAAACAAGCCAATGGGAATTGGCCTGTGAGATTTACATGCCGGGCCCCTCCCCCGGCATCCGGGTATAAATAGGGCCGGCATACTCACCTTCATTCATACTTTTGCTTCGGAGCCGATCAGATCGATCGTCCTTCACTTCAAGAAAAAGGAAAGAAAGAGTGAATTTCTCTAAAAGAGAGCAACAGCAATTATAATTGCTACAGGTTTCTCCTGCAAACAGCTATTTTTATTGCTATTGTTCGCTCATTCCGGTGGCCTGCTCGAGTCTCTCTCTAGCTGGTGGGAAGGCACGTTCAGCGGTGGGGGTGACGACGCGCTGCCCACAGGACGGTGCTACGCCCATCCCTGGGTGCTTCGGCTGGTGAGGTTTTCTGAAAGAGCAAGCACGGGCGATCAGCGTCTTTTTCAAGATGTCTTTTCGTCCGTGTGTTTCTGGATTCGGTCGTTTCCTGACCTCCTCTGACGGCCACGACCACTGTCTCACGTGTCTGGGTAGACCGCACGCTGAGTCAGCGCTCGTGGATGGTACATGCCCTCACTGCGAGGGCATGTCCATGTTGGTGTTGAGGTCGCGACTCTCCTTCTTTAACACAGAAGCGAGGGTCCCCTCTGCCACTACCCCAGCGCCGGCAGCTGTAGCGGCCGCCGGTCCGGTTAGTGCTCTGGGAGATCTGAGGATCACGGTGGGAGCCACTTCGTCGGGTCCGTCCCCACGAACCTCCCACTCCTCCACAACACCATGTGCCATCGAGCTGCCGCCTGCTGTCGCGGGGCCCTCCTCGGGGGTGCCCCACGTCACTTTCGGCGCTCCGGAGGAGGATCGGATGTCGATCGAAGCATCGGGGAGTGGGCTGAACGGTTCAGGGAGCGACGACGACTCTGAGCTCCCGCCCTCCGGGGTGGCTGCTCAGTCGGAGGCGGACTCTGAACTAACAGCCATGCTTGCCCGGGCCGCCGCGGGCATCGGTCTCGAGTGGAACCCTCCACCGTGTCCCGAGCGCTCGCGGTTGGATGACTGGTTTCTGGGGTCGGGGCGCGGCTCCCAGCCGCGTCCTGCCCCAGTGCCATTCTTCCCGGAGGTGCATGAGGAGCTCCAGAAGACCTGGTCGGCACCTCACACTGCCAGACTGCGGTCTTCTGCCTCCTCCACTCTCACTACCCTCGATGGGGGAGCCGCCAAGAGGTACGTGGACGTCCGGCAGGTGGAACGTGCGATTGCGGTGCACTTGTGCCCGCAGTCTGCGGCCACCTGGCGGAACCGTCCGCGTCTCCCGTCCAAGGCGGGTAAGACCACGGCCGCTCTCGCGGCCAAGGCTTACTCCGCTGCTGGACAGGCGGCTTCCGCCCTGTACGCCATGGCCATCTTGCAGGTCCATCAGGCGAAAGCTCTGAAGGAGCTGCACGAGGGTAGTGCTGAACCAGGGTTGCTGCAAGAGCTATGCACGGCAACCGACCTCGCCCTCCGGGCGACGAAGGTCATGGCGCGCGCCCTGGGTCAAACGATGTCCACCCTGGTGGTCCAGGAACGGCATCTTTGGTTGGACCTGGCTGAGATGAGGGATGTCGACAAAGCTCGCTTTCTTGACGCCCCCATCTCCCAGGCCGGCCTCTTCGGCGACACTGTCGAGGACTTCGCTCAGCAGTTCTCGGCAGTGCAAAAGCAGACGGAGGCCATCAAACACATCTTGCCCCGGCGTGATGATGCCACCCATCCGCCACGGGCTGCGCCTCCATCTGCTCCTCGCCGAGGGCGTCCTCCTGTGGCTCAGGCTCCCGCGAGATCGGAATCTTCCCATCCTCCTCGAGCCACCCGCAGGAAGGCCACGCCACCCTTCCAGCCCGCCAAGCCTCCTTCCAAGAAAAGGAAGAAGGCCAAGAAGCGGCCCTGAGACGGGAGACCCGGAGGTTTTGGAAGCTGCTCGGGAGACGGTGACCGCACCGCTCCTTCTCCCGGGAGAGGGCCCAGGGGAGAATCCTGTGTTGTGTTTTCTTTCTGTTCCCTCCTTGCGCTGCGCCGGTTTCGACCGCTGCTGCAGGGCAAGCATGTACTGGTCCGGACGGACAACACATCGACGGTAGCGTACATCAACCACCAGGGTGGTCTACGCTCCCGTCGCATGTCGCAACTCGCCCGCCATCTCCTCCTGTGGAGTCAGCGCCGACTCAGGTCGCTGCGCGCCTCCTACATCCCGGGCGAGCTCAATCGTGCGGCCGACGCGCTCTCACGACAGCTCACGCTCCCAGGGGAATGGAGACTCCACCCCCAGGCAGTCCAGCTGGTATGGAGCCGGTTCGGGGAAGCACAGGTGGACCTGTTCGCTTCTCGGGAATCCGCCCATTGCCAGTTGTTCTATTCGCTGACCGAGGGGACCCTCGGCACGGATGCACTGGCACACAGCTGGCCCCGGGGCCTACGCAAATATGCGTTTCCCCCAGTGAGCCTCCTTGCACAGACACTTCTAGACAGACACTGTGCAAGGTCAGGGAGGACGAGGAGCAGGTCTTGCTAGTTGCGCCATACTGGCCCAACCGGACCTGGTTCCCGGAACTCATGCTCCTCGCGACAGCCCATCCTTGGCGCATCCCCCTGAGGAAGGACCTCCTTTCTCAGGGGCAGGGCACCATATGGCACCCGCGTCCCGATCTGTGGAACCTCCACGTGTGGTTCCTGGACGGGACGCGGCAGACTTGAGTGGCCTACCGTCCGCGGTAGTCGACACCATCACTTCGGCCAGAGCCCCCTCTACGAGGCGCGCCTATGCCATGAAGTGGAGTCTGTTCATTGAGTGGTGTTTCTCCCGCCGGGAGGACCCCCGGAAATGCCCGGTCGGTGTTGTGCTTTCCTTCCTTCAAGAGGGTTTGGAACGGAGGCTGTCCCCTTCCACCCTGAAGGTCTATGTGGCCGCCATCGCAGCGCATCACGATGTGCTTGATGGCAAGTCACTAGGAAAGCACGACCTGATCATCAGGTTCCTCAGAGGCGCCAGGAGGTTAAATCCTCCTAGGCCTCGCCTCATTCCCTCCTGGGACCTCTCTGTTGCCCTCTCGGGCCTCCAGAGAGCTCCCTTCGAGCCCCTTGAGTCAGCCGAGCTGAAACATCTGTCTCTCAAGACAGTGCTCCTGACCGCGCTCGCCTCCTTCAAGAGGGTTGGGGACCTGCAAGCATTTTCGGTCAGCGATTCGTGCCTGGAATTCGGGCCGGACTACTCTCACGTGATCTTGAGACCCCGGCCTGGATATGTGCCCAAGGTTCCCACCACTCCCTTCAGGGACCAGGTGGTGAACCTGCAAGCACTGCCCCCGGAGGAGGCAGACCCAGCCCTTGCGTTGCTGTGTCCCGTTCGTGCTCTGCGCGTTTACGTGGACCGCACGCAGAGCTTCAGAAGCTCTGAGCAGCTCTTTGTCTGTTTTGGAGGTCAGCAGAAGGGAAAGGCTGTCTCCAAACAGAGGTTGGCCCACTGGATAGTGGATGCCATTGCCTTGGCGTACCAGTCCCAAGGCGAGCCGTGCCCCCTCGGGTTGCGAGCTCACTCCACTTGGGGTGTTGCTTCTTCCTGGGCGTTGGCGCACGGCACCTCTGTTGCAGACATTTGCAGAGCTGCAGGCTGGGCGACACCGAATACATTCGCGAGGTATTATAATCTCCGAGTGGAACCGGTGTCCACCCGTGTGCTTTCTACTCGTAGATAGCCGTGGGTGTTCGCTTGCTGTGCCATTTCCCTCGGGAGAGGGAATGCGAGCACTTTTCCCGCTCCTCAGTTCAGTTCCCCGTAACGGTGAACCCTGTGGAGTTCCTCCTGCATCCTGCGGCGGCCAGACGTGGCGGAGGCGTCCGGCGCTAGGTCCAGTACTCGTGTGTATGCCCGGTTGGTCTGCCCTTGTACTGGGCTAGATGGCCATATGCTGTGATTCCCCTCGGGTAATCCCATATGTGTTTGTCCACGGTAAGGTTTCCCTGATGGTAAACCCGTGTCTTTCCCTGGGCGGCTTCGCTTTGCCCCGTCTCTGATTGCTAGTCGTTCCTCCCGGAAGGTAGGACCTACATCAGAGATCTTCCATATGCGTTACTGTTCTCTGACCAGTCCATATGTGTCTTCCACACGTTACCTCCCTTCGGGCAGGGTGTGGTCTCCGTAGCTTTCCCCTCCTCGGGGAACGCTTTCCTGGCGTTTTTGTCGTTGCTGAAAAACGAGGGATTGAGTTCCGAAGCACTCTTCCCCGTGGGGTAGGAACAGCAGCTTCGACTTCTCCACGGTAACGCCCTGTCCTCTCCATCCCACCGGTATGGAAGACATTCCTGGGCTTGCTCTGGGCGCTGGAGGGTTGCGAGTATGGGCCGCATTTGCATTTGGCACGCCTCAGCCTGCCAGCACCTGCCTCCCTAACACTCGTAACGTGGTTCAGTTGCTATGGCGCTTTCCACGGGACCCCATTACGTCAGTATCGACGTAACGTCGAACATGACTGACTGAATGGGAACGTCTAGGTTACTAGTGTAACCCCCGTTCCCAGAAGGAGGGAACGGAGACGTTACGTTCCCCTGCCATAGCTTTGAGTCACCGCTGAGCGGCCAGCTATCTGTCTCGGCTCCTCAGCAAAAATATGAATGAAGGTGAGTATGCCGGCCCTATTTATACCCGGATGCCGGGGGAGGGGCCCGGCATGTAAATCTCACAGGCTAATTCCCATTGGCTTGTTTTGTATCCTTGGAGGTGATTGGGCTCCCTAGCGAGACCCCATTACATCAGTATCGACGTAACGTCTCCGTTCCCTCCTTCTGGGAACGGGGGTTACACTAGTAACCTAGACGTTCTTTCACAAGGTTTTGGCTGCTTTATTTTTTACTAAACTCCAGATGGCGCTGTTTGACACTCAATGCTTTGAATCTTTTCCCGAGACAATGGGGGGAAAGCCTAAGTGCTTTGCCTATCACTAGCTCCGGCAGTTCAGGGGGTCAGAGTGGCACCGGCAGCTCAGGCGGCCATGGCTGCGCGGGCAGCTCAGGGGACCATGGCAGTGCTGCCTCTGTGGCCTTCACCCGGGGGCTTAGCTTGGCCACTCCGGTCTCTGGAATGGGCTTTTGGGCTGGACTCTGGACAGAGACAGGAGCCCCCTCTGGGCTGGGGTGGAGACGGGAGCCCTCTCTGGACTTGGGGGACTGAGGTCAGGGACTGGATCCTGGGTAAGGAAGAGATAGAGAGCTGTGGCGGTGGCCATCTTGACCGAGGGCTCAGGCGTGGCGGCAGCCACCTTACGACAAGGTTCTGTAGTGGCGGCCATCTTGCGATGATAGTCACGGGCTGGAGCTTTGGTTTCCTCCTCACTCTCCACGGTGGTAAAGGGGGATCCGTTGTGGACAAGTACCCACTCAACAAAATCCTAGAAGCTCCCCCGGGGCCCATTTCCGGTAAAACACACAGAGACTGGTGTCATCATAGTGCACGAAAGGAACAAAATCCAAATACCTCTATGTGTGGACCTCGAGGGACAGATCCCCTGGGAGAGGAGGAGAATTTGTACTGCTGCTAGGTCCATGTTATCAGCCAGTTCTTCTGTAACACGTGGTTGAGATCAAATAGTAGAGGATGCTGGATCTAGGTGCAGCAGACATTTATTAGCAATAATGTGGCGAGCAGGGCAGGCGAGAGCCGTGAGGGAACGGCACGAGGCCGGTGACGCGAGAGATAATGAGCTTCACCTGCGAGGCGCACCAGCCTTGAGTCTCTCACAGAGGAGCTCCGGATGCATAAAAGGAGGAGCGACGACAGTGAAGGACGAGAGAGGACCAGGCCTGGACTTTATTTTATGTTTTATTATATTTGTGTGGCTGGCAGATGTCCGCGAGGGTCTGTCGGCATTACTTTCGTTTTGTTCTTTGTTTATTTTATATTAAAGTTTGTTTGAACATTCGCCGGTTCCCGCCTCCTCCTTCCCATATTTACAAACTGTGTTACATTGGTGTCGAAACCCGGGAGGAAGGAGGGACATGCTGTCGAAGAGCCCTCGCTGCTGAGGGGGATCGCGGTGCTGCGGAGGTTCCAGCACCACCGCCTCGGGCAGCCTCTCGCGGTCCTCACTCCCGCGCTGTCCGAGGCTGTGGTGCTGGAGCCTAGTGACAGGTGGGACGGAGAGCTCGATGCCGTGCTCCTGGGACAAGGTGGGGTGGCTGCCGTCAAGGAGGGAGCGCGGATTTTATGTTTGTGTGGCCGGCAGACGTCCGCGAGGGTCTGTCGGCATTACTTTTGTTTTGTTCTTTGTTTATTTTATATTAAAGTTTGTTTGAACGTTCGCCGGTTCCCGCCTCCTTCTTCACGTATTTACGAACTGTGTTACAAATAACTCTAAAACAAAAACACTCTTCAAAACAAACAGAACATATGCAACAGAGAACTGACAATGGAATTGAACAAACACAGGGCTTAAGTACAAGGAGAACAGAGGACCAAACAAAACTAATTAACTAGACACACCTGAACACAAACACTAATCAATCTGTAACCAAGGAGACAAACAAGTTGTGGGAAACTGAGAACAAAGAGAACATGTGACTAAAGAAAAACAAACTCTAGACATATATAACTAAACAGAACAAAACACAACTCAAACCATTACAGTTAAGAGCACTTAGGTCTGCTGACCATTTGCTTTTAACTGTACCATGGGTAAAGCTGAAGAGCAGGGGTGACCGAGCCTTTGCAGCGGCGGCCCCGAAACTTTAGAATAGTTTGCCCCTCTACATTAGACAGGCTCAAACACTTGCTGTTTTTAAATCTGTCCTAAAAGCTTATTTTTAAATTATGGCATTTGACGCTAGGTGAGAGCTGCTTTCTTTTATTTCTTTTAACACTTGCTGTTTTAAAAAAGTGCTTTATAAATAAACTTTGACTTGACTTTGATTAACCGATAAAATCATTATTGGGATTGTTCAATTACAATGTTCGCTTTTGGCCTGTTAACAGGGACCTGTTTCAGAAAGGAGGTTAAGTAAAAACTCTGAGTATGTTAACACTCTGAGGTCTGAAAACGCGCAGGCGCATTTTGCAGGTTTTTTTTCACATTGCAGCAAAACAGACTTAAAATACTCCGTCATTTTTTGTCAGAGACATAAGTAATATATCAATTGAAACTATAGAATATCTTCTTTTATTTGTATACACTCAGAGTAAAAACACAATGTTGTGCTTTTTGTAAAATAAAGAAAACTAACATGATGCGTGATTTCTCCTCTCCCTCTGAACGAAGTCCAATCTGATAGTTCTCAGAAAATGAACTGTAACTTAGTAAATACTAATCACAGAAAAGTTAAACTTATGTCTAAAAAAACGTTAAGATGTCAGGTTTTAAATCATTTAAGTCAAATCGAAAACAAACCTTCTGTGTTTATGTAATCTGTATGAAAAGAGAGCCATGTCAGAAGTCTGTGATTCAGCTCATTATCTGCTAATGCGGCCACGCCCACGGAGCCAGCGCTATTCAGACGCAAATTCAGAGGCAATACATGCATTCATCGTCTCAATCATGTATTTATTGTCTTGAAAAGTGTTTATCTGGATGTAAAAGTCATGGTTAGGGAGCTCTAGAAGACATGCAGTTAGTTCCTGTTTTCTTTTCTTCTACAGATGAATTTTAGATGAGTTTTTGTTTCTTTAGCGCCCTCCGGCTGCAGTATGAATTGGAAACTCCATTCATGGAATAGCCTCTTCTTCTTTTAGATGAATTTGTGGACTAAAAATGCACAGAGAGCGCCCTCCGACTTCAAGGATGAATTGAAAACACCAGCGCTCATAGTAATGACAATGAATATTAAATAAATATAACTTCTCTGTATAGAAAATTGACATAAGCATATGAGAATCCAATATTTCTCCAAATGTGCATGCTTTTATACTAAAAGCCTATATTCAGACTCTTTGCATCACAGAAATACATTATATTTTAAAGTATAATATAAAACCATTACTTTATATTGTAATAATATTTTTCTGTATGTTTCATATATCATGATGAGCTTGAGACATCACAGAAGGTTTTTTTTCACAGCCTACCTGACTGAAATGCCTCATTAATATGCAAGTCATTTCAGCTCATTACTATCCAATTCTTTTGTCTTCTCAGGTGAGAATGGCCCATTTTTCAGTGGTGATTCACGCCTCCATGCATACTGTGTTTCTTGGCAAAAAGTGTCTTACAAAAACTAAATCAATATATTGTTTTATATGAAGGAGTAGGCAGCATATTTTTTACATAATTTTGAAGCAAAAACTCTAGTCTACAACCTCCAATACCCAAAAGTCTTGTGAACACAGATTTAATATACTTATTTTGGCCTTATTTCAGTGACTTAAGTTTTTTGTTTTTTCAGTAACCACGCATAAACATTATTCCTTCAAAAACACAAACATGTACATACATGTTCCTCACATATTATTGTAGCCTAGTTTGTGCTGAATACAGTGTAATGACACTTTTATTTATATGTTTATGAACAACTGAAAAAAGACAAATGTCAGAGCATGTCAAAACTTCTCCAGGCCCCAAATCAGCCTCAGACTCCAGAGGGTTAACCCTGAAATGAGGGAAACTCTGGGTTTTCTGTTTCAGAATGGAAGGTATGTCAAACCCGAGAAAGTAGGTTAAGTCAAGCCTGTTTCTGAAAGAGAGGTAACTTATACTCAGAGTCAGTTACCATGAAAACTTACTCTGTTAATCTAACCTGGTCAGGAGCAGGTTTTCTTCAGTAAACCTAGAGTTTCTTTCGGTCTCCTTCCCCTTTTTAAAGTGCAAGTGATGTTTAAATAGTTCACTCATTCATTCATGCTGCAAAATGCTTTTCGTACTAAAAAAAATTAAATCAAGATGAATTTTGCATATACAAAAATTATATAAGATATTTAGTTTTGTTTCCTGGGGGGATCTAAATTAAGTGCATTTTACTGAAGTAAAATTTAGCTGTTTTTTTGTACCTTGTTTGTTATCATTGAATTTTGTTGTACCGTATCACCAATAAATCGCCTTGCAACTACCCAGTCTTCTAGATATTAGTATTTACCATTCAAAAATGTTGCTGGTCAACCACAAATAATTTTAACTTAAAACATTAATTCATGTCTGTTATTTATCTATTTATTAACCCTCTGGCAGGCTGAGGCTGTTTTGGGGCCCTGGAGAAGTTTTGACATGCCCTGACATTTGTGCTTTTTTCAGTTGCTTATAAACATATTAATGGAAAAAGTGTCATTACACTGTATTCAGCACAAACTAGGCTACTATAATATGTGAGGAACATGTATGTACATGTATGTATTTTTGAGAGAATAACCTTTTTGCGTGGTTATTGAAAAAACAAAAAACTTAAGTCACTGAAATACGGCCACAAAACAAATACTAAATATGTGTTCACAAGACTTCTGGGGATTGGAGGTTGTAGACTAGAATTTTTGCTTCAAAATTATGTAAAAATTATCCTGCCTATTCCTTCGTATAAAACATTGATTTAAATTTTGTAAGACACTTTTTGTCAAGAAAGACAGTATGCGGGTGGCGTGAATCTTCATGCATAGTGCTGTGATTCACACCTGAGAAGACAAAGACCCGCGTAATGACCCGCATAATGAGCCCTTTCAGTCAGGTAGGCTATGTGAGAGAAACTAAACTAAAAAAAAAATCAAAGTAGTTTTTTTGGTAGTTTATTCAGAATATAGTTAACAATATAAATGAGAGACATTTTGAATATAGAGTTTTACCTGGAAATAAATCCTGTTCAAAGATATAAGTGAACATCACTTACCTGGCATTCCAAGGTCTTTGATTTTTCTGCACTGGAGAAAAAAATAAAAAATAAATAAATACTTTCCTGCTTCCAGTCAGTGATCTCACCATTATATTCATATTCAGAAAGTCTGGTGTGGCAAAATATCTTGTCACTATGATTCTCAAATCTGTGAGATAAAAGAAAAATCCCTCAGTGAGCATGCTGATAACAGGATCATATCAGCTATTGTTAATATAATGTCCACTCTTAACAGAAAACACAATTTTTGTGATGTTATGCATGTATGTATTTTTGCACATCATGTGAAGAAAAGTTTGTATAGGCATACATGTAAAATTACATAACCAGTCAAAAGATTGGACACATTACTATTTATAGTAATTTTTTATAATTATTATTTTTTTTTTTTGGTTTAATATAGACACTATATTGCGATTAGAATAAAGAACTTAAAGGGATAGTTCACCCAAAAATGAAAATTCTGTCATCATTTACTCACCCTCAGGTTGTTCCAAACTCGTATAATTTTTTTTTGTAATGTTGAACACAAAGGAAGATGTTTTAAAGAATGTGGGAAACTGAACAGTTCTGGGGAACCTTTGACTTCCATAGAATTTTTTTTCCCTACTATGGAAGTCAACGGTGCCCCAAAGCGGCCTGGTTACAAACTTCCTTCAAAATATTTTTCTTTGTGAAACAAAGAACAAAGAAATGTATACAGGTTTAGAACAACTTGAGAGTAAGTAAATGATTATATCATTTTCATTTTTGGGTGAACTATCCCTTTAAGAATAAAAAAACAACTTACCTTTCACAATCATCAGCTTGATCTAGTTGATCCTTAAAATGAAAGTGAAACCAGTCACACTCTTCATTGAGGCAAATCCTTTTAAAATCATTCCTCACCGCATCTCAAAACAATGAAAAGTACATGAAACTGACTAAACTTAATGTGTTTTTCCGAGTTGACGTGGGCGTTCACTCTGTTGCATGTATCTCCTCAGAATTTGCATCTGAATAGCGCTCGCTCCGTGGGCGTGGACAAATTAGTGGATAATGAACTACTGACATGTCTCAATTTTCATACTTACATAAACAGTAGAAAACAATATT
The DNA here is from genome assembly GCF_018812025.1 of Megalobrama amblycephala. Lineage (NCBI taxonomy): Eukaryota > Metazoa > Chordata > Actinopteri > Cypriniformes > Xenocyprididae > Megalobrama > Megalobrama amblycephala. The sequence continues at coordinate 4,378,631 of NC_063056.1, forward strand.
TGTTTTTGATTTGACTAACATGATTTAAAACCTGACATTTCAACATTTCTTTAGACATATGTCTCATTTTTGTGTCATTAGTATTCACTAAGTTACAGTTCATTTTCTGAGGGAGTATCAGATTGGACTTCATTTAGAGAGAGACGACAGATCACGCATCATGTTAGTTTTCTTTATTTTGCAAAAAGCACAACATTTTGTTTTTACTCTGAGTGTACACAAATAAAAGAAGACATTTCACAGATTAGACTGGTATATAACTCTTAATTGATAAGTTAAAAATTGACAGAGTATTTTTAGTCACTTTCACACTGGTAAGAAAAAAAACAAGGTGGTATTGCCGGCGCTACTGCCGACTCCAGAGTGTTAAATGGATGTGTATTAATTGGGATAACACACAGACAGGTCGGTCAGGGCTGGATGAGTTCAGAGTTCCTTGACACTTCATCTCTTTTCTCATAATAAAATCTTTTGATCACTCAAAATGTTTTATTTTGCAAAAATGACTGGCTCATTGTTCATCATGCTTTACTTATTTCATATAATGTTTATTTGATATCTATTTTTTCTTATTCTTGTCACTGTTGCAGAGCAGTGCAAAAGGAATTGTGATGAAAAAGGATCCCAAGTCTGCCTGTGTGTTGAAACTGGATTCGGTCATAATGGACACAGTCACCATAGCTTCAGGGGAGTATTATGACATTGAATCCCTTGACTGTAACAAGGATGAACTCGAGTTGACTGTCAACCAGACCATAGGTACTCAACTGTGTGGAATGATCCATGCCTTAAATAAGACAATATCCTAAATGTTTTGAGCTTTGTTTCACTGTGTAAAATGTTCTGGTCACTATTAGAACAGAAGGTTCACCGGTAAAATCTATATGTAACAGAGTTCGTAATGTAGGAAGGAAGATGACAGGGTCGGCTTTGACTACTGGCTGCTTTTATTTATTTCACAAAACAAGAGGTGTGCAGACAGGCACAAAACGGTCAAAAATCAACATCAAATTCACTCCAACAAACACAACAGAAATCCAGGAGTGTGGCAGCCAGTAGTCCTTCTCTCTCTCCCTCGCTACTGCTTCTCCTGGCGTTTTATACTCTCTCCACGCCAATTACAGAAACAAGAGACAGGTGTTTGTTATTTGCGCTTAACCCACTCACTCACCGCGCGTCTCCTGCCTCTCTCTCCCGCTGCAGACTTCGCTGAACCACGCCCCCCTTGCCACACTATATATACCTTAACTTCTGTTATTTAAGCAGGTCAGGTACATGACTTTGGGTGAAAATATTGTCAGTAGGAATTCCCTAAAACTTGTCAGCTACCTTCAGAACATGGTGGTGAAAACCCCTGCAAACTTTTGTTTCAGTCTGTTTTTTTTTGTTTTGTTTTTTTGTTTGTTTTTTTGGCTTAGTGTGGAGATTATCTAAGCCAAATATAAATAATAATAATAAGGGTTAATTATGCTCTTCAATACCAAAAGAACCAGAGGGAAATTAATTTAAATATGTTCCAAGACCCAAAGGCCTAAGAATAATCATGATAAACACAAAAGTGAATTTTGACCATATGGTGGTGCTATAGAGTTTGACTTTTTTTACTTAAATTTAGGTACTTGTTTGACCCTCCTCAATCAGTGTGCCAAATGTCACAACTTTCATTCAAATGGAAGTGCCACAAGAAGAAAAAAAAAAAAAAAACTAATGAAAACAATAGGGGTAAAGATTAGTTCACTTTCAAATGAAAATTACCCCAAGCTTTACTCACCCTCAAGCCATCCTAGGTGTATATGACTGTTACGGCCCATGTCTGAGTTAACAGCTCATTAAATAAAATAATATATATAATAATATATATATTTATTTATTTATTTATTTATTTTTATGAGTACAGAGTACAGAAGGCAGTCTGGCGGAAGCTAAATATTTTACTTCATAACTTGTTACAAACTGATATTATTTTTACACAAATGCATCGTTTCGCTTCAAAAGTTCTTTATTAACCCTCTGGAGCTGCGTGGAATATGTTTATGATGGATGGATGTGGATGGAGACACTTTCTTTATTACTCTGATTGCCTTCGTCAGAAAGAAGAAAGTCAAAAACACCTAGGATGGCTTGAGGGTGAGTAAAGCTTGGGCTAATTTTAATTTGAAAGTGAACTAATCCTTTAAGGTCTGACCACATCAAGGAAGATTCACTCTTAAGTCCACACCACAACTGTATCGCTAACGTAGGAATAGAGCTGCTCGATTATGGCAAAAATCATAATCATGTTTATTTTGGTCAATATTGAAATCACGATTATTTAACATGATTATTGGTGGGTGATATGATCAAAGTCTTATTTTATGATATGAGTAATTTTAAATGTCAGTGAACTTTCACAATTAACCATACTTCAGCAAAAACTAATACTAGGTTAACTAATGTCAATAAAAAGTCCTCATAACAGCTACAGAAGACAAGTAAACAGTCAACAATAAAATAATAACAAAGAAACTAATTACAAACAAAAAAAAAAAAATATATGTTTATGGGGTTACTTACCAAAACAGCATTTTGACATATTTGCATGTAGGCTATTTGACCGTTTAGGCGTGTATCCGAAGCCCATAGTATACTTTGCTTATGCATGTTCCGCCTTGGCCACACAGGTGGCCACCTAGGGAACAGCATCTCTTTCATCGCTTAATGCGCTTTTAATAACACTGTTTAATATCAAGCACGTCCCGCAGTTTAGCAACAGTAGACTGCATTTTACGTCACTCTCTTACAACCCTTTCACACTGAACCTGACGCAAAATGCAAGGCGAATCGCAGAAGAATGGACCCTTCACACCAAACGCAAAACGACTGATCATCTTCTGCTAATTCACGCCTGCATGCTAGGTGGCGCTGACTAACAATGCATTTGTGATAACACTTTATAATAACGTTCAGTTATAAGTCACTTATAAATTATTAGTTAATGATGAACGAATCATTTACAAAACATGACAAAAGGTACATAAATGATTATTAAGTGGTATGCTAACGATTTACAAATGTGTTTTAAGTTATCTTATAAATGATGATAAATGAACAGATCATTAGTAGATGGTTTATAATTTATTAGTTCATTATTTATCACTTATAAATCGTTTATTTGTCAAAATTGTTTTAGTATCATAATCTCAATAAACAATTGTTAATCATGAACAAATCATGAACACACAATTAGTAAATGATCAGTATATGATTTATTGATGAAGTTGTAAGCTGGTCAGTGTTCAAAAGCACAAACATACATGTATGATAAAGCACTGTTTTTAAGAAGAGTAATTTATTTGTTTTGAAGTGGATATACATTTATAAATGCCTCAGTCAGGCGATTCCAGTGGGTTATGTTAAATCCTTTCACTCATCAGCACAGACTTGTGTTCTGTGTGGAGTGTGTGGGATCTAGTGATAAAGTGAACCTCTGAACTGGTTTTACCTTTCACTGAAGCTCACATCAGGTGCACAAAGTTAAAGACTCCATGGGCCCTATTTTAACGATCTAAACGCAAAGTGTAAAGCGCACGGTGCAGGTGGACTCAGGGCGTGTCCAAATCCACTTTTGCTATTTTAATGACGGAAAAACGGTCCGTGCGCCGGGGCGCATTTTTGAAATGGGTTGTCCCTATTCTCTTAATGAGTAATGGGCGTAACGTTCAATAAACCAATCAGAGTGTCATCTCCCATTCCCTTTAAGAGCGAGATGCACTCGCACCATGGCGGATTGCTATTTACATGGCGGAATTTGTTGGCGAAAAAGCGGAACGCTTTTCAAGCAAAGAAACCGATCTGCTCGTGCGCGAAGTTAAAGTCAGTTAATATATATGTGTGTGTGTATTGACACGATTGTTCAATTAATTAGCCAATTTCGTTCATCATTATAAGTAGTAATAGGCTGAATTGAAAATAGGTAGCCTAATTCTAATACACGCAATGACTATTCATCATTACGTTTTTATATTTATGTAGCCTACACAATAATATTCTTTTACACTGTAATCCTTTTGTTTTTAATATTTGGCATGTTTGTGTGATGCGCATCCCTGTGTGTAATAACCAAAGTCAACGCGCACTGTGGACGCGCCCAGAGGCGCAGTTTCTACCAACGCTCTCTAACAAAAAAATATTGCGCCATTGACTTTAGACTTTAGACCAGGTTTGAGTTGGTCTATGGCACAGTCTATTTTCAGCTCCTTAAAATAGCAATGCGCCGGCAATGCCCTGAACACACCTCTTTTTTAGACCAGCACGCCCATGGGCGCACTAACTGGCGCAAATGCATTTACTAATTTAAGGACGTGGCGCTGAATGGGAAAACGCGAACGGCACCGGACGCAAACTAGCAAACACACTTGCGCTGCGCCTTGCGTCGCATTGCGCCGGGTGTATTATAGGGCCCCATGTGTGTCAGAGAAGACAGCTATCTATACCAGTGGCGTGCGGTCCATATAAGCTGCGAATGCTCCGCATACCCAAGCTATTCATGGACTCAGCAACCAATAATAACATTATAAATTACTATTAAATCCTTTGTTTGAGGTGTACCATAAAGCCTACATGATTGGAACATGATTGGAAATGTGTATGTAACTGTCCGTAATTTAGTTTATTTATTTGCCCAATGACGGTAATTTTCTTGAAATCTGCCAGTTACGGAGACTTCCGGGTAAGCTGATCTACAGCAGCTTTTGCGCATTCGTGCTTTTGTTATGGAGCGTCATCATTGTCCCGCGTTCTCATTGGTTTGCTGGTCTATGGCAAATTGCATGGGCAGGGTAAGCTATGAGCTAAGAGCTTGAACAAGAGGAAAAATGAGCTGCTGCCAGATCTCGATCACCAAAAATACTTTTTATTTGATACAAATCTAAATAGACTTAACCAAATGGGGAAACAAATCATAACTAAAACTATTTTCATAGTATTTCATTTTCTCCAGAGATTTTTTTTTAATGAAAACTTGTTTAAGACAGTCCTACTATAACTAGGTCTATCAGAGGATGTTAATCGATAGTCTATGCATTTGTTAAAAGTCAGTTTGAAAAATTTCAACTTATTTTTTAAAGAATAATGATATTTTTTATTTAATATAGCCTTCTTATTATAATTACGTTTTATTTTTTTTATTTATAATAGGCTGCTAATACTTTATGTTATACTTATTTTTAATTATTAGTTTAAAAAATACTTCTGGCTTACATTTAAATTGACATGGTGTTTTTTTATTTGTGGTGTCTGATTTAGATCTGTGTCCTAAACTGATAGATCTGTGTCCTAAACATTTAAAGGTGAAGTATGTAGTTTCTGTGACACTAGCGGCACCTAGCAGATTACAAAAATACAGCATATTTTGCAAACGCACCTTTCGCATATCGCACCTCCATCGACTCAAACATCACAAAAGCTCTTACAGGTGCTTGTAAAGGCATATCTCAACAAGTAAATGTAGGCTACTCTCAGTAAAAGGTCCAACATATTAGAAAGACTTTTTGCTGTGTTACTATTTGTCACGAGCAAGCAAATGAGTAAACTAACACAGAGAACGCGTGCGTCTTGCATATTATCCCTAAACTGAGACATTCTAAAACGATTAACATTAAAAAGCTTAACGTGGCTTAATTTACTAAGACAGTGTTATTAACAAACCAAACTTACTATGTACAGAAAAGCAGATGAGCCCATAATATGACCGCAACACGTTTAATTAAACATTTTCCTCCCATTAAGAAAACGCTTAACGTGGCTTAATGTAGGCTATTATTAAGACAGTTTAAAAGACCAAACTTAGTAAACACTATACTAATAAAGCATAGTATACAGAAAAAATGGTTTGTGCAGAATTTTATCTTTTAATATCACTTAGTAGGCTACATATTTATAACGTTTTTCTATGGGAGGAAAACACAATGTGTAATTAAATGAACTGCGTTCATATTCTGGGATCATCTGCTTTGCTGTACATAGTATGGTTTATTAGTATGATGTGTGTTGAGTTTGGTCTGTTAATATCACTGTCTTAGTACATTAAACCACGTTAAGTGTTTTTTACGTTAAGCATTTTAGAATGTCCCTATTATTAAGCTAAAAATACCATTCAACGTAACTGCATCGGCCACATTACATAACGCACCACCCAGCATACCCGGTTAAAAAAGTCACTGCTCGCCACTGGTCTATACCCTCACCAGTCAGCACTTACACTGCACTACACACTACAAAGTGATCAACACCTGTTATAGATGATGTGTAAACACATGAATAAAATTGCAATATAGATATATTTACAGTGACTTTTATCTTAGTTAATATACTATTGTATAAAAAGAATAATTTTAAGCTCCTTACTCCACCCTATAGCCTTAAGCATAACCATTTTGACAAGATACAAAGTGTAACAGATAAATGTAATCACAATACTTTATTTAAAACATTACAAAAAGCAGTATAAAGAAAAGACAAAAAATTTTCTTTCTGCTGTAAATTTGGCCATTTTATCATGGGACTCTCATTGATTCTGCTCTCTTTTGGAGCCTGTCCCTAGTGGCAAGTTGATGAATTGCAGTTTAAGTCACTTCCGTATTGGCTTCAAGAAAAACTGGGGGAGGTTGCCGCTTAGTTTGAAAAGCCAATTTTGAAAGTTTAAATAGATGAGTTGGCAGATATTTACAAGTATTTTTGTTTAATGATTATATTACAGAATAAAAAAAGTTTTCCTCATACTGTGGTATCGTCTGAAGACTTGGAATAAAATGCACAAAATAATGGACTGAAGTTTATGATCAGTTTATGGTGTGTTTTCATGTTATGGTGAGCAGCTGTCCCATAAAAACAAAATAAAAATGAAATGATTAAGTGCTGATTAAACGGTGGCAGAGTATTAATTTTTTTTATTTTTATATTTTTATATGTTTATATTTTTATATGTAGTTCAGGCTTGGCTAAAGTGATGATATGTAACACATTTACAAGCAATGAATAGTTTACACTTTAGATTAGGGGATGCAGAAAGCTACCAAGTATTTTGTAAATGATTTATTCATGCATTTACACATCATCTATAACAGGTGTTGAACACTGTAGTGTGTAATGCAGTGTAAGTGCTGACTGACAGCTGTCTTCTCTGACACACATGGAGTCTTTAACTCTGTGAACCTGATGTGAGCTTCAGTGAAAGGTAAAACCAGTTCAGAGGTTCACTTTATCACTAGATCCCACACAATCCATACAGAACACAAGTCTGTGCTGATGAGTGAAAGGATTTAACATAACCCACTGGAATCACCTGACTGTGAGGGATTTATAAATGTATATTCACTTCAAAACAAATAAATTACTCTTCTAAAAAACTTTATCATACCTGCATGTTTTTGCTTTTGAACACTGACCAGTTTACAACTTCATCAATAAATCATATACTGATCATTTATTAATGGTTTGTTCATGATTTGTTCATGATTAACAATTGTTTATTGAGATAATGATACTAAAACAATTGACAAATAATTAAACGATTTATAAGTGATAAATAATGTATTAACTAATAAATGATAAATCATCTACTAATCATCTACTAATCAACTAATGATCTGTTTGATCCTGTTTGATCCATAGCCTATATTTGTCATTAATGTTAATAAAACAACAAAATATGTTAAATAAATGTATACATGGTAAATAAACCTACTGTATCTGAAAAACAAGGTTATTTAATTTGTATCTCTATAATATTTGTTGTATTGTTTGTAATTTGTTTGTAAATGTCTTTATACAACAACAATTATATATATTGATAATTATGCCCTTTGAAGGTTATTGGACAGTGTGAAATTTTTGTTCTTTAAGTTTGTGACAAGCACATAAAAATTATTACTTTTTTTATTAGAGTAATTATAAACAAGCTGTCCTACATTAGTCTCACTGTATTGTGCTTGGAAAACTGCAACATCAAAAAAAAAGAGAGAGAGAGAGAGAGAGAGAAATTAATGTATAGGCATTGGTATCGGTATCGGCGAGTACTAGAAAAAAGTATCGGTACTCGTACTCAGCCCTTAAAAATGGGTGCATCCCTAGTGATTACATAATACAGAGGGGAAGAAATTATATTTCTTTCTGAATTTCGCACTGAATTTCTGTTTAGTGTTAAAGGGCCTTTATTCGGCTGATTTAGATGTTAAGTTTGGGTTAGGGAAGAATGAAAGCGCACCGCTGTGAAGGAAAGAAAGGTGCGCTGGCCAAAATGCGGCAGCGGTACAGTAATCGTTTTACCTCGATTATATTGTTTTCATAATCGTTGGAAGCAGAAATTGAAAATATGATTATTTGCACAGCCCTACGAGGGTATGATATCTTTAGAATCACTTTCAGAATTTTTCCAGCCAATAAAATTATCAAAACATTGACAGTCAAAATCCAACGACATAAAGAGCTCAAGCATTTAAAGCAGCAGACGACATACCTGCAGCTTGTGCTTATAATACAGTAAACAGGATGTTATCATCCATTTATGTGGAGGCTAATATAGTTATTGTTATAGAATATCTTTAAAGTTATCATTCTTGGTGTGAATGGGCCTTTACGCTCTTTCAGTTATTGGCCTATAATGTTAAACATTCCTGTATTCATCCCTTACATTGTTCCTTTATCAACAGAATGTAAGGAATGGAAAAACTGTGCATCCATTCCATTCTCTATAGCCTTCGATTACAAGGAGATCTGTATCCCAGTAGTTCTGAAGACGATCACATGGCACCTTCATGGCCCACAGAACAGTTCAGTCGAGCTACAGTCCCCTACAGGTCTGCGTTACTGTCTGCCTGAGGAAAATTGCAATAGCAACCTCCTCCTTAATGTGTCCCATGATAACCCTGGCATCACTGTTGGGCAGTTTTTTCCAAGTGGAACCATTGAGAAAATCCAGATCCGTGAATCCAAGATTGCAGTAACTGCCTCCGTTGCAAGTTTCAATGACTGGAATTTGGCAACTAAACCCTTTCTAACTTATTTATTTACACAAGATATATCAGGTAAAGTGTTTCATTATGTATTTGTTATACATTACTGCAAATGGAAACTGCTTTTTATGTTGAGGAAACTATATAGCGAGTGCAAGTTCGAAGACATTAAAAAAATCTAACCGACCTCAAACCATTCAATAGTAGTGCACCTGCTCAAATATATTCAGTGTGAATGACTTGATATCAAAAATCAAAACAGTTATTGAGTCTTGCTCTTCTGCCTTTCTCATACAGAGGACTATATATTCACTGTTGCACCAAAATTGGATAATCCTACAGTGTTGGCGACCCCAGCCTGGCCGTCTGGGATGAAACCCTCCAGCAGTGTGTCCTGGATCATTAACATGGAGCCACAGCTTAAGAGCAATCTGAAGTTCATGAATGTCAGCCAACCCGAGTGTATGGAGGTGCAAACAAACATTGCAGTGCAGACCATTGTGCCTCAAATGATAGTCTACAGTGCTAAAAAGGATGGGAATATTAATAATATCCTGGTCCTAGAAAGTTTTTACCTTAACATGACTAACTGTAAGTCCCCGACAGGAAGCTTCAGGGCAATGATGGAGATCACACTGCAGAATAACACAAGTGAGAGAGCCTTACTTTCTTCTGTCCACTTTGCATAGAATTTCCCTATGTTATATCAATAAGGGAAAGATAAAGTGAAATGTCTTGTCATGTTTTCAGAGAACCATCTGGGCATCATCCTGAGTACTGTGGGCATCTTGTTAATGATCATAACATCCGTGGTGATCTGGATTGTTCTCAGGTGAGCGTTTTTAAAAAACATATTTTAAATATAGCTAAAAGAAGCAATTAAAGGACTTCAAGCATGTTAAGGCCTTTAGGCGCATATGTAAAAAGATATTATGTGGTATTTAACAAGCCTTTAACCACCTAATTCAGCGATGAAAAAATAAAAATTTCAGGTAATCAGCACCATCTATTGCCTGATCTCCATAAAAGTTTACATGCTTGTTTAGAATCATATTTCGCATGTTTCTTTCTAATTTCGTGAAGATTTGAGGTTTTGTTTAATAAAAGCTTTTAGGTAAAGCATATGGGTCACGACTCAAGGCCATTTTGAAATGACTGCGCTATAGCCATCCAAATACTACAGTTCAACATATTTGTGATAATTATTAAAGGTGCCCTCGAATGAAAAATTTAATTTATCTTGGCATAGTTAAATAACAAGAGTACAGTACACGGAAATGACATACAGTGAGTCTCAAACTCCATTGTTTCCTCCTTTTTATATAAATCTCATTTGTTTAAAAGACCTCCGAAGAACAGGCGAATCTCAACATAACACTGACTGTTACGTAACAGTCGGGGTGTACGCCCCCAATATTTGCATATGCCAGCCCACGTTCCCAACATTATGAAAGGCATTAGACAAGGGCATAACATCTGGATGTGCACAGCTGAATCAACAGACTAGGTAAGCAAGCAAGAACAACAGCGAAAAATGGCAGATGGAGCGATAATAACTGACATGATCCATGATATCATGATATTTTTAGTGATATTTGTAAATTGTCTTTCTAAATGTTTTGTTAGCATGTTGCTAATGTACTGTTAAATGTGGTTAAAGTTACCATCGTTTATAACTGTATTCACGGAGACAAGAGCCATCGCTATTTTCATTTTTAAACACTTGCAGTCTGTATAATTCATAAACAACTTCATTCTTTATAAATCTCTCCAACAGTGTAGCATTAGCCGTTAGCCACGGAGCACTATCAAACTCATTCAGAATCAATGTAAACAATATAACAGTATACAATACTCACATAATCCACCGCATGCATAAAGATCCATTTTGAGGGTTATATTAGCTGTGTAAACTTTGTTAAGGCACTGTTTAAGGCAAGCGTGAGCTCTGTGGGCGGAGAGCACAGGATTTAAAGGGGCCGCAGCATAAATCGGCGCGTTTATAATGATGCCTCAAAATAGGCAGTTAAAAAAAATTTATAAAAAAAAAAAAAATCTATGGGGTATTTTGAGCTGAAACTTCACAGACATATTCAGGGGACACCTTAGACTTATATTACATCTTTTAAAAACATGTTCTAGGGCACCTTTAATCTAGCGAGTCCTGTGATTTGTACTACACTGGTTTTGTTGAGGCTCAAAATGATGAGATCCAACATACTGTGTGATTTAAATAACGTTTGTATGTGTGAAATATCTAATAATATACAATCAGTATACAAGTTTCACACATGTAAAACCTGATAGCACAATCTAATGGCAATTTCTTAAAAATTTCTCACTGTCTTTTGAGGCCATGAGTCAAACGGCATCATTTCATTTTGATCGGCCTCTGATAGCCTTGTTTAATAGCTTCAGAATGTTGATTGGCTGATGGTAGCCATATTTTTAAAATCAATGTCGTCATAGACAATGATGGTACAGTACCTTGGACAAAGACACTGAAAGCAAATTTTCAAGACAGTTGTGCCAACTGCATAGTTTGCTTGCATAGTTATTAGCCATTTTCAGCTTTTTCAGTGGCCAAATGCTGAGATTTTAATAATGTTACATGAAAATGAGCCCATACATGTGTGCCAACTTGTGAGATTATCTCAGTCCATTCAAGAGTTATAGCCATTTAAGTGAAAGTGGCCATGCTGATTAGGATCTTTGTGCTTGAAACCCTGACAAGTATTGTGCGGTAATGTTTGATTCTTAACAAAGTATCTTAATATTTCACAGGCAAAAGAAGAGGAATAAGACTCCCCCAGTGCCTGTCTACAATCCCAAAGCTTTCCTTCCAGGCCTCCATGGTATCCCCAAAACACAGGAGGAGGAGGAAGAAGATCCTCACACTTATGTGTACATAGACGATTCTCTAGTATATTCCCATCTGCTTAAAAAAGAAGCTGAAAATGAACAATGTAAAGATGAGAGCGGCCCACCTTTACCTGACAGATCAGTCGGCAAAGGCGAAAGCCTAGTCACTAAAGGCAGTGGGATGGTTGACGGTGAACTCTATGGTTACTTTCAGGGACAGTCAACTACATCTGGCTCACCAAAGTCTCCAATCAAAATCTCTGAGGACGAGGCCTGTGAAACCAGACTGTGTGAGAGAGAAGAGAGTCCTTGATGGAATTGAATTTTCTACTGCATTTTTTTTAAGTGTCTAAGAAGTTTGTATATTTAGTGATTTTATGTTTGAACGGTTTGCATGTTTTAAACATTGTATGTTTTTGATATTTAAACGTCTACATTTATTTGCACCATGTAAAGTTAGGAGATACATTTTCTAGAAAAAGAAATCTGTTTGCGACCAGAAAGCGTTCTCTGTTGATTTCTGGTGTAAACTGAATATGTGAGTGTGACTCAATCTCATGGGAAAGATAACTATTTCACTAGTTGGTGATTTCAAATGAATTTGTATGATTTGAATTGTACAAAAACTTATGATTTAAAAAAAAAAAAAAAAAGAGTAATCAGAAAGGCCACCCCTAAACATACCGGTCACCGGGGCATAAGCAGATCGTATGAAAACATGAATAAATGCATACAAATTTGAATGAATTAGCCACCAATTTGCCAAAACATAAAATAGTTATGAATTGTCATGAGAGTGTTAGAGATTCTGTCTGTTTCTGCTGTCTGGATTTCAATATAGATGATCCAAAAGGGGACAGATGCTGGAGGCTCTGCAAACCCATTAAACTACTCTTGTTTTATGGCTTTTGTGAATCTGCTGAGCTACTTAAAACAGGGGGCTTCTGTTGTCAATTGTGTCTGGTTATTAATCTGATGATTCTTCGATCTAGACTTAAAACTAAACTAAAGTGTGAACCATGCGGTGTGAACCATGCGGTGCCAGGGACACTATGGCCAGGCTAGGTTTAATTATGTGGGGTCATAAATTAATATTAAAGGTGCAGTATTTTTTTGACATCATTTTTTAAGGCCATTTTTATAATTACCTTATTGTATCTAAATGTATCTGTGTTGTGTTTTATGTCAAATACTTAAATTTAACATTACTTCAGTCATTCAGAGTGCTATACTGTAGCTATATATTACAAATAAAATTTTCAACATCAACAAAAGCGTCTTTACAACGCAAAGGTGGAACAGAATCTGCATTAATGTTTATTTACACCAACTGTTTAATGCAGCTCAAAGGTGGCATACTCGATCCTATAAGGTAAAGTAAATAGCCCACATAAAGTATATAAATTATGTAGTGAATCTAAACACCTCTGATTGGCCACTGCATTCACACACAGAAACATGTGATTGGTTATAATGCTCAACACTGTCAGGGCCGGATTGGGACTCATTTTCAGCCCTGGAGTTTCATGCCTTAGACCGGCCCACTTTAATTCACGACTGACTATATTAAAATAATGTAATTAAAACCTCAGTATATAAGTCTGCATTAGTGCTCTGTTTTCTACAGCCTTGTAATTAATTGTATTTTTCAAAAAATATCTTCAAATACTGAAGATATAATAAAAAATAAAAATTAAATTACAAAAAATTTGAAAATTTGATATACAGTCATTTTTATTGTTATAATAATGATTTTAAAATGTGAAGCATTGATTAACTCTAGCCATCTAGTGGCTGTAGTTAAAAATTCATGTTATTTTAATTTTAATTTAATTTAGTGTTTGCTTTCAAGTAGATGGTAGCAATCGTGCACTAAACCCAAGCACATTTTTCATGTCTGTCACTATTAATGAAATAGATCTTTATTAAAGTGGATTTAACATAAAATTTTGCTATTTTATATAAATGTAAATACTTAAATTATTACAAATTGAGGCAAATAAATAACACAAAATACCACAAATCCCCCAAAATTGCACAACTTTACAGTAAAATATTAAAGCATTTGTTTAAAGTTTGTTTAAAAAAAAAAAGTTACATTATGTTACAAAATCACATTTTACTGTCTGGTTATGTAAGCTAGTTGGACAGAAAAATGAATATTGTTGGCCAATGTGTAATAGCATAGCAAGCAAAATAACACAAGCTATAGGCCCTATATTTTATTATTTGCCTACTATTATTATGATATGAGTAACAGCTGCATACATGCCTTTATCTTTTGCATGTTTCCCTTCTTCCTTTTTATTTATTTACGTTACTTAAATCGGCCTACGGTGGCTTATACCGTTTGTCTTACCATAATTTAGTGTTGATTTAGAACTTGTCCCACTGTCCCTACAGACGTCACCTCATCCCTTCTTCTCGTATACTTTTGAGCGAGTTGTCTTTTCCAGGCGCACATTCCAAGTCCTTCCCGAGTCCAACCAGGTTAATTTACCCAAAGAGTGAGAAATGAACTGAATAAATAAAATGTATTTACAATTTCCATATGGAACTTAAAACAACACAATAAAACTAGAATAACTTAGGCTGTTAAAAGTGTGGAGTCCATACCCTAAAACAGTCCATAAGAATCCTAGTGTGATGTAAGTCCCAATGTGAAAGTGTCCACCGGTGTATATACAAAGTCCTGAAAGTGATAATCCAATGGAAAAGTGATGTAGTTTGCTGAAAAGGTAAGTCCATAAAATTAAATTCCACAGTCCAGCTCGCAAGTGATCACGTTTGTAATGAGGGAGTGATTGTTTGTCATGCTGCCTCCTTTATACTGGTCTACTTCCTTGTTCCTGTCAAGTGATCAGTCACATGACAGGCAGACCCATACACATTTAAAGACATACACACATTAAAATAAGTAAGAGGAATAAAATGGCTAAGACAACATGTAACCCAATTAAAACTCAAATATACATAAAACCATCATGTTATATATATTGAACAGATAAAACACATGTCTTATGTGGAGGAATCTATGGGAACACTAGAGAGAGGTGGGATCAGATACCAGCCTGGATGTCCTTGGGTCGGTGACGCCATTCCTCCCAAGGTCCTGAAGCATCCAGCCTTCCTGGCACACCACTCCCCCTGGCATTTCCTCCTATCCGGCTTGTGGGTCTCTTTGGTGGATGATGATGTTGATGCTGATGAACGGTGATGATGCTGATTGTGAGGTAGTTTGCAGCTAGTGTTGATGACTGCACACTCATTTGTCTCCACACCACACGACTTGCAGTCGCCGACGAATCTCCAGACGTCGCTGCGGATCGTGGGCCACCAGGCAACCTCCAGGATCCTCAGGAGGGACTTGAGCCGTCTATGGTGTCTCTCTGGGGTCTTTTGATGGAAGTGCTGTACCGTATGCTGGATCAGGGCCTTGGGGACGACGAGCTGGATCTTTATGTTGCCGTCCCCCTTCTGGATCTGACGATACAGCACGCCTTGGTGGTCCCGCACTTCGATCCCGTCGGTCGGTGGAGTGGAGGGAGAGAGGGAAAGTCTCTGGAGAGTGTCGTCAACACCCTGTGTGCTGGTGAGCTGCTCTCTGGAGAAGGGGAGGATGGTGTCCAAGTCTGGCCCAGTTGTAACGGTGGCACAGAATTCTCCATCGGTTGCTCTGTTGACTGTCCGTGAAGTTGTTGAGGCAGTGGGATTGTTGGTCGGAGGAAAGCCAGGGGTCGACGTGGGAGGCACTGGGCTGGTCGTCGCAGTGGGAGGGGAGATGGCGGTTTCTGGATCCTTTGTCTGTTCCAGCTGTTTCGCCCATTTTTTCAAATTTAAAATCCACAGCCTCTCTAAAATACATCCTAAAATACTATGTGACACTGTCACACAAAATGCATGTTTTACTGCTTTATTTATTACAATGATTTTATGTATAATAGAGTTTTAATTGGTTTACATGTTTTAGTCCATTTTATATCTCTTAACATTTTAAGTGTGCATGTCTTTAAGAAATGAATGGTTGGCCTGTCATGTGACCAGTCACATGACAGGAAGCAGGTAAAACATCTGTATAAAGAGAGCAGCATGGCAAACAAACAAGAGACTTGCTAACAGTCAACTGGATTGTGGAGTTACCATTTGCGGACTTACCTCTCCAGTCACAACTTTTGGACTATCACTACATGGACATTTGTATATACACCGGTGGACACTCACATTGGGACTTTATCAGCACACTAGGATTCTTGGACTGTTTTAGGGTATGGTACTTGGGACTGTATGCTTTTAACAGACTGAGTTTTCCTGGTTTTATTGTGTTGTTTTAAAGTTTCATGTGAATATTGTGAATACACAATTCAATTTAAACGTATCACTGTTTTTTGTCCTTGAAAATGACTGAAAATGCTGTATTCTGCTGCCAGGCCATTAGATGGCGATGAAACACTATAGACTAAACATGTAATGCGCATGTGCATGACGTCATCTTTTTGCGTTTTTGTTGTTTACACGAAGACCGTTTTCAAAAACTTCCACTTTGAAACCCGTTTTCAAAAGTTTGTGTTTACAGACTACCAAAATGATGTTGACATGTAAATGAACGGTCAAAACACATAAAAAGTTTTCAGTTTTTAGTTGAAAACGATGTTGTATTAGAAAAAGCTGACTACAAGAGACAGGTAAGGAGCTTTCTTCCTTTCTACTCTCACATGAGGAATAACAGTTAGTGTTTGCACAAGAGTGTTCGGCTCTCGAGGGAGTTTAAGGCACTCATAGCGATACATTTGTGTCTGTCCTGTTCGTATGATTATTTTCAAAGTGATAGAATCTGACCCATGAACTAGTGTGCTTGACCCTTGAGGGGGCTTTTCGCAATGCAATCACAGTAATTGTTCCACCTGGGCTTGACTCTCTCTTGAGGGATGAGAGCTGAGCGCCTGCACTCCACGGTTCAGGTCCCGCGGCCTCCATTACGGTGAGAAGGGATTCAGTGCAGGGGTTGTGGGCAGAATGGGGATGAATCAAATAGGAAGTTTCCTTTTTTGGCTCCTCTTGGTGGCTCAAATATCACTATTTTGATTATGTATGTTTCTAATCCTAGGAATTAAGAGAAGAGCATAGTAGTTTTTGTTGTTATTATTAATAATAATTAGGAGTTTTGGAAAGTTATGCCTGCGCCAATGACAGATCTGGTTTTCGGCATAAGACCGACTTTATGTAAAACATTTTTTTATCTGGACATAATTGCCCTGCTCCTGTGAATAACAGAGCTCTGCCTGGATAGCAGTATCAAGTCGTTAGGCTTTCTGTAAGCCTCCTTGATAAGCTGTCCTGAGCAATGGACATTTTAGGCTGCCTCTCGCACTATCATTCCACTTTTATGCGGATGGTACTCAGATCTTCCTGCCAATAAAAAGAAATGACCCTTCTGCTTTACTCTATTCTCCTTACATACTAATTACTTTTTCACTCTAAATGACTCCAAGACTGAGATTATTGTTTTTGGTCCATCTGAGAAATTTGAGTTTAATAACACCACCCTGAGTAATTTGTCTGCTTTTAATTCTAATTGTGTACAGAATCTTGGTGTTTTTTAGACAGATGGTTAACATTAGAAAAACATGTATCCATTGTCATTGCTTTTAGCTTTTTTCAGCTTTGCTTACTTTCTATC
The DNA here is from genome assembly GCF_018812025.1 of Megalobrama amblycephala. NCBI lineage: Eukaryota > Metazoa > Chordata > Actinopteri > Cypriniformes > Xenocyprididae > Megalobrama > Megalobrama amblycephala. The sequence continues at coordinate 4,396,160 of NC_063056.1, forward strand.
TGAAAAGTCTCTTGAGATAGCTATCCACGCTTTTATAACCTTGCGTTTGGATTACTGCAATTCTGTTGTATGGTATCTCAAAGTCCCAGGTAGCTCGACTTCAACTGGAACAAAATGCTACAGCCAAATTTCTTAAGAATAGTTGTAAATATGATCATGCCACGCCTTTGGCTTTCAGTTTAATTTAGAATTGTATTTGTTTACTTTACTTGTGTACAGCACTTTGGTCAGTCTTGTGGCAGTTTTAAAGGGGCTTTAAAAAATAAATAAACTTAAATTTATGTTGACAGGCTCTCTGTAAGCCTCCTTGGCTACTGCTTGTACAATACTGGCATTACTGAAGTCATTCTTCTGAGCCTTCCACTCCCAGGAGCTCCGCTAAGACACCAATTATGTGTTGTAAGCCCCCTTCGTAAGCTGTTCTGAGCATAGGACGTTGTTAGGCTGCCTCTTGCTAGAGAGTGTCATCATGCTGTCCTCCGAGATCAGTTGGGAGGATGCTAAGTTGTTATACTCTCTGTGAGCCTCCTTGACTACTGCTTTTACAGTAGAGGAGCATTGTTAGGCCTCCTCTCATTACAGAGAATCACGCTTTCAGGCCTCAGCTCCCTAGAGCTCTGCCTGAATAGTGGCTTTGAGTTAGGCTTTGCAAAGCCTCCTTGGTAAGCTGCTCCGAGCGTAGCACGCCGACAGCCATATTCCGGCCTCTATCCCCAGAGCTTGGCAGGCAGTAGTGCTGAGTATGGGCTCTTTGCAAGCCTTCTTGGCCACTGCTTTCAGAAGGAAGGTGGTTGTGAATGCGTTGTCTGACGCCACATAGTTTACGAAGTTGTAGGCTCTCAGCGAGCCGCCTTTGATGTTGCTTTCTGTGGAGCATGTTATGCCATCTCGCTATGAGTGCCATTTTTGCTTAGGATGTTACTAGACCTCCTCTCGATTTAGAGAGATGTCATGTTGAGGCCTCCGTCCCACAGAGCGCCACCACCTAGTGGTGCTAAGTTGTCAGGCTTTTGAGCCTCCTCTGCTACTGCCTTTACGAAGCACCATGGGTATTTTAGCCTCCACGATTTTGAGCTTCACCTGCATACAGTTATGCTCCATCGAGCCTCTTTTTTTGGGCCTCTGAGTCCCCCTTAGCTATTGCATAGGTTTGCTGCATTGTTTGGCTTCCTCTCGTTTTAGAGAGTCGTCATACTAAGGCTCCTAGAGCCCGACTGGGCAGTTAGGTAGTATGCTAAATCGTTAGGCTTTCTTGAAGCCTCCTTGGCTTCTGACCTCAGTGTAGGTGTCATTATGAGAGTGATTGTATTAAGGCCTCCACTTTGCGAAGCTTCGTGGGGCAGTTAGACTAAGCTTAGCTCTTTCTGAGACTTTCTCGGTACTGCCCTTGGGTAAGAGTGTTGCCTAGGCCTCTTGTTTGAGGCCTCCACTCTTCAGGGCTGCCTGAACAGAAGTTCTGAGTGTTAGGCTCCCTGTAAGCCTCCTTGGACGATGGCCTAAATATGAACATAGAAAGGCTTCCTCTCTTTAGAGTCATCCAGTTGAGGCCTTCGTTCTTGAGAAGCTCCAGTCTATAATTGTTGCTTGTGCACCTTAGGGATGAGGACCCGTTTAAGGGTGTACTCACACTAGGCACGGTTGCCTTGAACCGAGCCAGAGCGTGATTGTCCCTCCTCCCCACTCCCCAGTTGGCCTGCACTCACATTACCCTTAACGTTCCGTACCGGAGCATGCTTACGTCATATACAATGTAACTTTTTGTATGGAAGAAAACCGGAAGAAATGCACTTTCGCTAACATATTGCCTAATAGATTTATCATTTATGCCACGCAGCGATTTTCACTTGCATGTATCAGATGATTATTACGAACTACGAAGGCAGCTGATGTTAATGGAGGAATTTTGGAGCTTTACTTGCAAACTACAAATCCTGTTCATCAATAAGGTAAGAACCAGATCCGTTATAAACCCAAATACACTCAAATTAAGTACATGTATTGAAAAGTGTACTATCTAAGTAGTAATAAAGATGTTTGCTGTCATAATGATGTAGTATCGCACACAAAGTAGTAGCTGTTTCGTGCTCCAGCGCTCAAATTGCATGCGAACTGCGCTCGAGCCCAACCAAACCGTGCTCTGGCCCACCTCTTCCAAGCTGGCCAGGGACGGCTAAACGAACTGCGCCCGGGCACGGAACGGAGCGATCACACTTGTCAAATGAACCGGGCTTTGAGGGTCAAACGCGCTCGGGCACGGTTCAGGGCGTACACTTTAAGTCCTTTGACTTAGCTCAGCCAATAGTCACCCCTTCAGCATGGCAGCATGGGCATTCCATTCCCCATCCCTAGGGGACGCAGCACAAGTTCCTTTTCGAAAGGGAACATCTCAGGGTACACATGTAACCATGGCTCCAGAGAATACGAAACAAGACGCTGCATCCTTTTTGCCATGCTTCCAGTATTCCTGCACACATCTCCTTCAGAAAATAAGTACATTACGTATTTCACAGGTGCCCTTTTATACTCGCGGTCACACCAGAAGTGACGTCATAGGTGGCCGCCTGCCAATGTCAAGTTCATAGTCGTGTTTAGACTCAGTTTTGAATTGGGAATGAGACGCAGGGAACCATGGTTGCATGCACAACCTGAGATGTCTTCTAATTAATTTATTTATGATATGGAGCTTGGCCCATCTTGGTCACCTGCGCGTCCTGTTTTAAGGATTGCTAGCCTTGGGCTTTATGCATCTTCCTGCCCTATAGTTCCAACACCTGAGCCAGTTCACAACGTGGCTTCCACATCTGAGCCTGAGCCCTCAGTCAAGATGGCTGCCACACCTGAGCCTCCTGTCATAACGAACACTATGCCAGAGTCTCTAGGCTTCATGTGTGCCTTTTCAGAGTCTTCAGCCATCATGGACGCCACATGTGTGTTCCCAGACGTCATGAGCGCTGAATTTGAAGAGAGTAAGGCTTCTCTAAGGTGTTTAAGACTGGCTTCAAGTCTTGAAGACACACTGTTGTTATCTGTGAAAGCAGCTGTGATCTCTACTGTGGTAGCAAGTCTGGGAGTTGCAGAGGTGGTCCCACTGACAACTGTACTCCCTCTGTCCTCTCCAGAGACCGCTCCAGCCCATGAGTCCGCTCCAGATCCCGCTCCAGCCCATGAGTTCGCTCCAGTCTTAGAACCCAGCCTCGTAACCTACAAACTTCCTGACTGCCTTGATACAATCACAGAGGTGGCCCTGAATTTCCTATCTTCTGTGATTCGACCGAGGAGGTCACCCCAAAACTTTCTGCCTGTCTCGACGTGACCGCAGAGATCATACATCAACTTCCTGTTAATCAGAAACACTCTGCTGGCCCAGTTATGTCCATGATGGACATCCTCAAACCACCTGACTGTTTTAACATGGCCCTTGTGGCCAGCACTAACCTCTCTGTACCTTGTGTTTCAGTTTTGCCTGATCAGTTGTGTTGGCTTTTAGTTCCACCCTCACTGCATGCTCTGCCTCAGTCTTCATGCCCCTTTCCACTTCATGGACCTGAACACTATGAGATCGTCCAAGTACACAAGTACTTCAAGCAGATTCATGTCCCCTTCTGCCTTCTCCATTACTCTCTGGAACGTAGCAGGGGCTCCAGAGATTCCTTGCGGCATCCTCTCAAACTGATAGATCCCAAGCGGGCATATGAAAGCGCTCTTGTTCTTGTCTTCATCAGCCATCTTGATCTGATAATAACCGCTCCATAGGTCTAAAACAGAGAACTACCTGCTGCCTGTAAGACAGAAAAGCCTCGTCAATCTGTGGCACTGTATACTGATCAGGGATAGTTCTTGAATCTAGGGTTCTATAGATACACATAAGCACCGTTACGTTCTTCTTCCTAGACACAACAATGGAGGAAGCATATGGACTCCTGGACTCTTTGATGGTTCCAGTAGCCAAGAATTCATGAAGATTGCGGCGTATATCATCACTGTCAGCAGATACAAGTCTACGGGATTTCTCTCGAAACGGTGTGTTGTCAAATGGCGAATATGGTGTTCCACTCATTTAGCAGATCCCACATCCCATTCATGAAGTGAAAAGACAATCGGCCTCTCAGTTTTTGGGATAACCTATCCTTCCAATATTTTGGAATTGGTGAATCTCCAAAATTAAACAAGCATGGATCTATAGGTGATCCTCTTGGTGAGCTGTCTTTCTCCACACTAGTAGCCACTTCAGTGGTGTATCCATGCGCCACCACTGAACCCACAGGAATACAGAACACATGGAACACAGGAACACATCCTCAGGTCAATGTTTGAACTAAATTGTCATATACAATATGCTAGTGCAAGTATATAACAATTAGTTCAAACTTTGACTTGTGGAGGGCAGTAATACACTTAGCAGTGTCTACACTGCCGGAATTCTAATGAAGAAGAAGAGAGCTAGTTCAAGATGAGCATTAATGGTTAAAACATTTTTTTTTTTTTTTTTTTTTTTTTAGAAAATGGGCGCTAGTTTCTCTAGATAAGACACTTATTCCTCGTCTGGGATCCTGTAGAATGCTTTGAAGCTGCAATAAAACTGTAATTTTGACCTTCAACCGTTTGGGCTCCATTGAAGTCCACTATATGGAGAAAAATCCTGGAATGTTTTCATCAAAAACCTTAATTTATTTTCAACTGCAGAAAGAAGGACATGGACATCTTGGGTGACATGAGGGTGAGTAAATTATCAGAATTTTAATTTGAAAGTGAACTAATCCTTTAAAGTCAGAGAGAACCGGAAGTTGCAAACGACTTTTCTCCAGTGCTTTGACGTATTTCCAAGTGAAACAGAATATTGAATAGAGGGCAGAGTTTTACTTTAGCGCTCATCCTCCATCTCTCGCTCATAGCAGACTAACAGTCGGAGGGGAGTGGTTTAAGCGATTTCAACCCAAGCCGTCAAACTGAAGTCATCAGAGAAGGGGCGCTGTTGCAGAGGGGATGAGCATTTTCAGACTTTGATTAAATATTATGAAGCCAAACTTGCACGGATTAATTGTTCACCTCAAAACTAGCAATCTGGGGCCGTATTCACAAAACATCTTAAGGCTAAAAGTAGCTCCTAACTTGCCAATTTAGGAGAAACTCTTAAAAATAATGGGCGTGTCAGTCCTAATTTTAGGAGTCCTAAATTTTTGCTCTAAGAGTATTTCCCAAAGCATTTTAGCGCTAAAAGTAGCTCCTAAATCTGTGAAACGTTAGGAGTAGTCAAGAGGACTCCTAAGTCACTAAGACCAAATCACAAACAGTCCTAATCCACCCAAAGACACTGTACACCATTGAGGCAATAGTGATAGAGCCTTGGGTGCTGAACCTTTTCTTCATAAATGCAATACATTTTGATTTATAAATTTGAATCTACGATGAGACGCCAAATAAATAAATAAATAAATAAATAAATAAATATTGTCTGATTACCTGTGGCAGTGGTTTTTTTATGAGTTCACACTTACAAATGAGTAAAAAAAAAAAAAAAAAAAAATATATATATATATATATATATATATATATATATATATATATATATATATATATATATATATATATATATATATATATATATATATAAATATATATATATATATATATATATATATATATATATATATATATATATATATAAATTTGGTGTGCTGTCCAAGGGGATCGAGGGCTCTGAGCTTGGAATTTTAGCCCAAACCCAAAGTTCTCCCCGTATCCCCAGCCGAGAGTGAGGAGCGGGGTGGCGGAGGGATGCAGAAAACTGTCAAAGTAACTATAGGCGAGTCGGCTCTCGTCTGTGTATATATTCCTCCTCTCGAGCTGATTAGAAAGACCGTTTGAATGTTTCTCCCAAACTTTGTTTATAAAAACATAATTTGTTGCTTGAATTCTGCATTCTCTTGAGATGCAGACATCCAAGAGGTGGACAATTAACTGTATATACTAGTTTAATTAGTGACACTTAGCCTATTTTATTTTGACTATGGCAACATTTTTATTAAAAAAAAATATTTATTTGAATAGGGCAACATTTGTATTTTAAAACCTTTATTTTAATTTGGAAACATGACACCTCATTCTACAATATTTCTATGATTAAATCGCTGACTCCTCCCCCATCAGCCAATCACTGTGGCTGCGTCCGAAACCGCCTACTTCTCTACTATTTAGTAGGGGAAAAGCAGTAGGCGAGCGAATAAGTATGTCTGAAGCAAAAAGAGTAGGCGAAAATTACCTGCGTGACGTACTAATTCTCGCGAGATTCGGACGTGCGCCTACTTAAAGTGCGTCCGAAACCGCCTACTTACCTACTATATAATAGGGGAAAGCAGTAGGCGAGCAATTAAGTATGTCAGAAACCTCAGTAATCATAAAATAGTAGTCGAGGAGTTCCCGGATGGCCTACTGCTTCCGCCCAGATTCTGAAGTATTCCTTGCTGGATACTTTTCTATTCCAGCAGGCCACGGGAGAGGATACGTCATAATCGAACACGGAGGAGAAAAGCGGCGCGGATGCTGTCAAATGTGAGTATTGAAAACCAAAAACACATTTGCTGAACTACTGTAGAGTAAACTGCTGAATGTGTAAAGACGCTAGACACTATTGTTGTGATTTTGCAGTAAAAACACGATTTATTATGTATAGATAACGGGATAAACACACCTTAATTCTCCAAAGTGGATTTACATATTCTAAACCATATACATCTTAAAGATGCTTACTAAATGTTTATTTAACATCTGACACGAACATCTTCTTCAAATATTATGACTTATGAGTGATGGATTATGTATTATGAGTGATGTGTGTGTGCTATTATTCACTGTTGTCAACACTGTTTACATTACATGAATGAAAATAATGTAAATAAACAAATCTACAGTAACTACACATAAGTTTAATCTATTTTATTTGTCCATTGGTACTGTTAATAAATTAAGGAACATTTGTATTGGATAAGAAGTGAGTTAACACATCAACATGTGAATGTAGATTTGAGCACATAAATCTCAGAGGAAACTTGAATCTTGTCTGATGTTACAGGGACAGATGATCACACGTGTGTTTATCCGGTAGAGGAATGATGCCATCAAAGGCTTTGAGTGAGGATACTACAGAAATGAATACAAATCTATTTAAATCTAAAGTCTAGTTTATTTTAATTATTGGAATTTAAACAGACGTATTACAGCACTTTTCTGATTCTTGATGTCTGTGCATTTGCTGCAGAGCTTTGGTGGAGCAGGACCTGCAAGAAAAGCTGACGACAGGATTTGTTAGAAATAAAGAGGAAAGCCTGAAACAAAATAAAAATATATATATAAAGTAAGTAACAAAATATAAAGTAAGATCATTTTGTTATTTCTAATACAGAAATCAAATGACACTGTGCTGTTAAAATGACTGCTTTTGTATTATATTTGTGCATTATTGTAGGATGTGAATGTCCTCAGACTGGTGAGAGCACTGAGGATGGAGAGCCACAGCAGATCCTGGGAATGGTTCAGTGTCATGGACGAGATCCTCCATCACTCCTCCTTCCAAGTGACTCAATCAAGGACACACTGGAGGAGACGCTGCAGAGATCGAACCAGCAACCTTCTGCTGACCAGCTCAGTGGTTTAGACCACCACACCACAAAACTAATGAAGCCATGACAAGAATTAGCAATTGAAAAATATGAAATGAAATATGCAAGAAACAGAATGCTGACATGAATTAATTGTAAAATGTTTTAATCTGCTGATGGAGAGCACATGAATGTTTGCAGCAGCAGATTGTCCCGCACATCTTCTCCCACTCCTGCTCCAAGGTTGAGGGGTTCAGGGGTCCATCATCATCATCATCATCATCATCATCATCTTCAGCAGTGAGGAACATGATGATGAAGGTGTTCATCAGCTGCTTGATCAGAATAAAGCTGCAGAATTGGCACAGCTGTGTTGAGATGACAGCAGGACTGTAAATACCTGATTGTTAAATTGTTACATTTGAATAAAGCTTTGTTTTGTGTGTTGTTGACTTGTATATGCATTTATTTGTCATTATTACTTTTATTAATTCTTTACTTATTAATTATGCTATTATCAGTAAATGTATATATTTTAATAAGCAATGAATTAATGCATGAATTGACTGTAAATGGAGATGTATTCACATCAGCTGTATTTGTCTAGTGTGTGTTCATGCACAGCTGTCACAACTAAACATTACATTTTGCTTGTTTTATTAAAGAAGTAAAATGAAAAGTAATATAATTAAGTTTTGGTCAGCATTTATCATCATTATTGTGTGTAAGTGTTGGGGTGTGTTAGAAAAGCAGTTCATTCTGGTGTAATCTTAATTTTAAGTACTTTTTACTACTTTGAGTATAAAATCAGTCTTCTCCAAAGACGAGATCTTCGAGCAGCTGCCTGATGTCTTTGGCTTCAGACATCGCTAACACTGAGGAAAACCGCACTAGGTTGGGTTCAGTTACTGGTGCTGTGAGGTGTTGGTGCACCTGTTGCTCATATCTTTATTTTTATTGCAGGATCTACAATTTACATACAAGATCATGGAAAATACCATAGTGTATCTTTAACAATGAACAATAATAATGACAAAAACAAAACAAATATGGGTTTGTATACATCATAGTTTGCGATTATATACACAGACATAAAGCATGATGACAAGATTAAATATTTTGAATACATCATAATGCATAAAAGTTATTTTTAATTTATATGCCTGAGGGATTAAACTAAGCTAATTCAACAAGAAAAAGTGGAAAACAAATGAGATTTATGCCACCTTTGCTTGTGGATGGACATTTTTGCATATAAAATAAAGAAATTAACAATATATTCACGCGAATTTGGGTTTTTGTAACAAAAAATAAATCACATTAGTCACTCATATCTTTTCAGTTGTTGCGCTTGCGATAACGTCGTAGGTCACATGATAACGTCAACATGGCGGATTATTCTCGGATCTCATTCATACTCAACGAGATTTGGCTGTTAAGTACCTACTCTTTTAGCGCTCGTTAAGTAAGTACTTATTGAAATTAAGTACCTACTCATTGAGTAGGCGGTTTCGGACGCAGCCACCGTGTATACTCCATAGCAACGAGGTCAACCCCGCCCTTACTCTTAGCTTAAGACTTCAGTTGATTCCTTAGTAAAAGTTTGTCTCAGCAGCTTTGTGAATAGGTTTTAAGAGAAAACTCTTAGCTAAGAACTTTTACTGATATTTAGGAGAACTCTTAGTGGTAAGATAAAATGTTTTGTGAATACGGCCCCTGAGCTAACAAAATAAATAAGATCAATTTTGATTTCATGTGTACTTTAACTTCCTTTCTGAAACTGGTATATGATAAATTTTATGCAACACCTACTAAGTCTAGTAATTTACATATTCATATAGCTGACCCTTTTATCCAAAGTGAGGAAAAAACGAAATCATTCATTATAAGGAGAAAATAATATGACAAGCTGATACAAAGTTTCAACAGTTTTTAGAAACACAGTGTGAGCAGAAGTGTTTAAGTAACACTGTTTGTTATAGAAATGATACTGACCATGCTGAAAAGAATCAATCATAATAGTCATGACAAATAGGAGAGAAAAATAAGGCAATGTTATCTATGCCAGTCTCTTGCACATTGAAACAAACATTTCCTTCCATTACGGTTGAACTCGCACTAAAGCAAAGACTATAGATATGGAAAGCTGGTTCACTCATGTGATTTATGAATGGAGGAATAGAGGGTATGCACGTGACATCACCAGCGGCTGTTATATGGCTGTGGTTATGCCCACTGAGTGGCAAAAGGAAAGCTTTGGTTTTCAGCATGAATGCCACGAAAAACGCACAAAAACACATCCAAATCGGAAAAGTGTTTTGCGACTGACTGTACAAATAGATTTGACACAATCTGCTGTATATTTGACAACCAAAAGCTACAGAAAAAAAAGAAGCAAATAGATCAGTGCAATTCACAGAAACAAGAAACATGGATTTGCAGTTATCATTTTGTGTCAAAATGTTGGATTTTGGGGTAAAATCATACCCTGTTTATTGTATTGTTATATATTGTGTCAACAACTCATCAATTAAATATTTACCATCCTATATTCTGCATAATTGGGTGTTTTTAAATAAACACTGACAAAAACTGTTTTAGGGCTGGACAATATGACGACATATAATTGATTGATATAAATGATCACTCCGATTTAGACCTACCTATATTGTAGTTATATATGCATTCACATTAAATTTTGCTTGATGTATTTTCCCCAGTGTCAAAATCAGGCACATATAAATGTCTAGAAAAACAATTCCTTGTCAATATCCATGGATTAGGTTTCTTTGACATGTTATAAGGAACACTTTCAAGTCCATCCTTTAGTGCAATTGTTTATTTTACTCAGCTTTTCGCAGTTTCCCCTATTAAATCCAGTCATGCAGCAGGTTCTTTTACCAATAAATCCAACTGAGGGAGCGTGTTCAGGTGTTGTGCTGAATTTCAACCCCCACCCCTAATCCTAACCCCTACCCCTAAACCTAACAATGCTAGGGGGGTAATAATCTGGCACGGGGTCGAAATTCGGCACAACACCAGCCCCTATCCGCTTGTTAAGTCATGACGTAAAGGATTAGTTCACTTTCAAATTAAAATTTCCTGATAATTTACTCACCCCCATGTCATCCAAGATGTTCATGTCTTTCTTTTGTCAGTCAAAAAGAAATTAATGTTTTTGATGAAAACATTCCAGGATTATTCTCCTTATAGTGGCCAAAATTACAGTTTCATTGCAGCCTTAAAGCGTTCTACACGATCCCAGACGAGGAATAAGGGTCTTATCTAGAGAAACCATCACTCATTTTCTAAAAAGTTTTTTTTTTTTAAATTTTATACATTTTAACTATAAATGCTCATCTTGTTTTTTGTTCTAGCCCCAGCTCGTTTCACTTGAGAATGCCATCTCGATGGCCGTTTATGAGCGCTATTTATTCATATTAAACATTTAACATTTTAAAGTTAAACATTTAAAATACTTACAGTCTACACAACAGTCTCCGTGCTCACAGCGTCACAGACATTAATATATTAACAATTTATAAAAGATGAATCACTGTCTGGCCATCTGGGATTTTGGTATGGAGATAAAGGTTATGATTATAATTTTTTGATAGTATTACACCATATCATGTGCATAGGCCTATATTAGCACAATTTGTTGTTTTCTTGTGGTATGAGATAGAGCGTTTGGACCCAGAAGCACTGCCACGTGATGTCAGACTTAACAACTGAATACCCTCTTTCCCTACATTACTAATATAGTCCACTTGAAGGAGTGAATTAAATGAGTGAGTGAATTTAGACAATGAGTGTACCGTAAGGGCTGCCGATTTCGTATAGTTTGTGCTGCTGTTTGTTTAAAAATCTTTTGAAAAGTAGCTAACTGACAGCTCCAGTAGTAATGAATATTTATGTTGAACTCTGCCATGGAAACTAGCATGTACAAACCTTAATTAAATGATTTAATGATCAATTCAAAAGGAATTTATACCTGTATGACATTATGCTGGACTAGCCCAGTTTGGAAAATGAATGCATGATTGATTCAGATGCAGGCACCATCTCCTGGCGAGACGCGGGAATTCATTCAGCGCACGACTCTGACATTATGGGTATGCATTATGGGTATTCTCTAGCTGTTGAGCACATAGATATACATAATAAAGGCTAGATGTCTTACGACGGAGTCTCTAACGTAATCACCGGCGGCCATCTTGTCATAGGCAAGCTTTTTGGTGGGCTCCGTGGTACCTGATGTAAGGAGAAGAAGTTAAAATAAACATGTAATAATTCAAATTATTTTATTATAATAGTAATATTCATATTATAAAAGTGTATCTCATGTTGCCATTCAGTACACTGAGTTTTAGTAGCCTATATATTGATTTAACAAATACCTTGTGCGTGAGTATATTCATTGCACCTCTGTTCTGTTGAATGTTATTTTCATATGGAAGGCCATGTTTATAATTATTCATAAGTATGCAGTGTCATAAATACATCTCTGATGATTATAACAAACCAAACAGTTTGAAAATCGGTAGAAAATTGAGCAAGTTATGGCTATTTAAAAGTACATGCACCATTAAAACACAATGTTACAAGTGAGCGAGCTGACTGTGACAAGATGGCCGCCAGGTGCGGATGTCGACCTTCATTGGCCAGCAGCGCGGACGAGACATCTAGCCTTTATTATGTATCTATGGTTGAGCGTGCATCGGTTGTACACTCGTTATTGTGGTGCATTTTAGGATTGAATGAGTGCACCCAACATCGTCCACTATGGTTTCGGACACCACTACAAATGGCTGTCCCCTCAAATAGTGCCCTATTTAAGGGTATAGGGGGCGATTTCAGACACAGTCAGTGACATTAGCTGCGTCTCATTTCGGAGGCTGCGTCCTCCGGAGATCGCATTTGATGGCTGCAAATGTCATCATGTCGTATTTAAGAAAAGTAACCATGATAAAATTGACTGTTATTCCTCGTGAGGTGTAAAATACTGTAATTTCTTTCTTTCTTTGCAATCTAACAGCTATTTTTCTTAAATGAGAAGGCCTCAATGACGTATGCAGCCTTCAGATGCGACCTCCGGAGGACGCAGCCTTTGAAATGCGACAGCCAATTGTCCAGCTTTTATATTTACAACGAAGTAAGCTAATTGCCTGCACAAAATATGGTAGCATTATAATATAACATTATAATATGTAGTGATAAAGTTTAGTGACTTCATAAATTAACTTAAAACATAAAATAGCAAAGCACACCTGATGTACATTCTTTGTTCTTCATTTTCTATAAGTAAAAGTGCTGTATTTTTGAGTAATTAATTAAGAGAAGGCACACCACCATCTTTCTCCGACGAAAGTGACTTGAACGCACCTGCCGTCGTAAACACGACTTCCACCTCGTAAAATACGAACTTCTCAGGAGGACTTGAATGAACTATGCGACTACTAGCGCTTCAAGCCCCGCCCACTAGATCCAGCGAGGTGGGACTAGAGCTCTAGCTCCTCCCATTTGGCTCTGCAGCGAGCACCCTCTCCCTACCTCTGGTTGTAAACGGCAACCGACGTCCGGTTTTAGTGGCAGATATGTTACTGTACTGCAGGGATTCATATGGATGACTAACCTGGAAGTCTGTCGCAAACCAGGATGCCGCTTTTCTTTCTTTTTTTTTTTTTTTTTTTTTCCCTGAGGAACAGTGAAAATAATGTCTGCAGTCAGTGGCGCACTCTTACATTTCTAGTCCACTAGGAATTTATTGGATATTAAAAAGTCATGGGAATCTGGAGGTTCACGTGCTTTTCGCTTCTTTTGGGGTTTTTCCAGTCATCATTCTCGGAGATCACAGGTAACAACACCACCCAAACCCGCACTCTCTAGCATTCAACACTTACCTACACAGGTATCCATTTTGATGCCCATAGAGTCGGTGATAATGTTCTTCTTCACACTTGTTCATATCTCTAATATTTTATAAACTCACCCTGACTACAGGTTTACACCGTTTTAAAGAGTCTGATGATCGCATTTAAGTGGGTCTAGTTTTTTACAGTGTGGTTTGGTCAGGGTTTTTTCCTTTTTTTCCCTTTCTTTCTTTAAAAAAAAAAAAAAAAGAAAAAAAATATTTTTTACTTAAGAAATGAATAAAATGTGTTTTTCACTACTCCCATAGTGTATGATTGTATAATTGCAGAAAAAAAAAAAAAAAAAAAAAAACAGTTATTTGGTTTAAAAATCGTATGAGTTGGCAAGGTGGGCCATTTACCCTACAGCCACATGGGACAAAAGTCACACAAGCACTCATATAAATACTGTTTGTACTAAAAAGTTTGCATTATTTTCTGTTTGTTCAATAAATATACTATCATTAAAATATGTTAATTATAGAAATATAATTTAAAAATACAGAAATAAAATTATTTTTAAAAGAAAAAAATCTGAAAGCATTGAAGGAGATCCTGTAATAATTTAAAGCAGAACTAAGCAAGATTCGCGAAGCTCCCCCTACAGTTTCCTTCAGTGAATGACACTGTCATAAATACTCCAAGCGCAGCTCTGGACTACAACGACTACAACACTCGCCAGTGCAGTAGTTTTGCAAATACAGTACAAGAAAGAGGAGGTGGGTAATTTGCAAATACAGTACACTCGATGGAGGTGGGTAATTTTCGAAATTGTCTTATAAAGACATAATATATACATTGGCTGTTTCTCAATTCCAAGAACGCAGAGAACGGACTTGCGTTCTCGTGGAGTCCGGTCTTGCCAGGCGACCTTGAAAGAACGAACTCAGAAGGACGCGAGGACAGAGAACGCATCATTTGAGAATTGAGATGTGCTGCGATCTTGTTGCTCAACTGACCGTTACAGCATATTATAAGTGGCTAATGCACAATAAATACAACATAACATCACAAACAGTTGTCATAACCTAAAATTCTTTCATATTATTATAGACATTGTTTTCATATAATTTTATATCTTTTTATTTCACTGCGTGTATTTATGAAAATGAGTAGCCTTTGGCTGTTATGCTTTGTCAATGTTAAGATTATTTTTTATATGCCAATAAAAATACTGCAGGCTTTCTTCAGGTTATCATTTTATTAAAATTAAGCAAAAAAAACGGTTTACTTTCACGAGCCGTCACGTATTTGCGAGCTTGTAGCTGGAATCTCACGAGAACTTTAAAGCTTACAGGCTTCCGTACGTCGACCGCCGCAGCGTCTTCTGGGATTTTTAACGGTTCGATTCCCTCAAGTTTGCATTCGATGCATCCTCAATATCAAGAACACATCCGGGTACTTTCATGCGTCCTCCGTTCTTGCGTTCTTGAGCATTGGAACGAACTTGTTGATGATGACGTAGAGCAAGAACACAAGGACGCAAGATCGCTGAAGAACGCATATTGAGAAACAGCCATTGTTTTTGAATTACCGTAAAGCATTTTGTCACTCTCGCGTGAACGTGAACATGAGGCGAGATTGTTTCGGGTCGGTGCAGCTCAAGTTGCAAGTGCTGTATTCTGGCGTAGACGTGCCAGAAGGGGTTAGTGCTCGCCTCAAACACACCACTACAAGTCAATTAACCATCGTAAGGACTTAGAAAACTATTTATGAAGGTAAAAAAAGTTACTTAGTTCTGCTTTAATATAGATTTAGGCTACAGTAGTTAGGCCTACAACAAATGATATTTAATTCTATAATATGATTAATATAATTTTTTTTAAATATGTTTTGATTATAAAAATGGTGATCTCTAAGATGGATACACAACTTAGGCCTACTATAATCACCATCTGAATCTAAGTATGTCACATCAACAAATGGAAAAGTCTGCCAGCTGTTTATTATGTTAATTATTTTGCCTTTCGCCCCAACAGCAGGGGCGCTTTTTACCCCAAATACGATACTTTTGTACACATTCTTCCATTATTGAAAAACTGTTATGTAAGTTCGTTTGAGATCTGCCAAACACCTCGCCTTGAATTCACACGAAATAATGCGACTACAGTCATCCTCTCACCACATTTGTGGCATATATGTAGCCTACAACTATTGGATGCACCGTGCACTCTATTCAAGTTGACGTAAGAAAGGATGCACTGTGCGTAACGTTACCAGGCTCAAGTGGAAATACAACTGGAACTGTTCCTTACCATTCCGTTCGCCTCGACGGTGGAAAGCGGATTTTGTGAGTAGGCCTAGTGTATGGGGTTAGATTTCCGCCTAAAGTATTGCGGTCACGGATCAAAAAAAAAAAAAAAAAAAAGCATGAATCAAATATTTAAAAACACATGTAAAAGTATAATGCACAAACTGAAACAAATAATGCAAAATGATCAGAATAGCAAAGAATGTGTTCACGGATCAAAATAACCCTAGTGAAAAAAAAGTATACTAAGTATACTTGCAGCAAGACTAATTATTAGTATATTTCAAGTGTGTTAATGATTAGTTCATTTAAAGTGTGCTATTTTGAAACAACTAATTTTGTACTAAGTATATTTAAGTTGAAATTAAGTAGTATTAAAATACAACTTTAAGTATATTTAGTATACTTATGTGTGCTAAATTGGAACAACTTCAAGTATACTTAGTACACTTTAAGTATATGTCTGTGTAGGGACTAATTACATGCTTGATTAGTGATATTAAAGTGTACTTAAGTTGGGTTATAAGTATACTTTATTTGTGTTAAAAGTATATTTTTTTTGTTATAATATACGTTGTATTATAAGTATACTTTATTTCTGTTATAAGTATACTTTTATTTGTGTTATAAGTACACTTTATTTGTGATTTAAGTACATTACAAAATAATTACGAGTGTCTTCAGAAAACACAAGCAATATACACTGAATATATTATTTTACAGGTAATAGTATATACTATGCTTAGTACCTTTGGCTTATTCCAAATATTAAACATTACACACTTTGCAGTCAATAACAATACACTTTGTTATTACTTATACTTTGTATAATATAGTCAACATTTGAAGCGGATCAAAACCTTTAATCAAAGTTGTCCTAACTTTTTTGATCCACTTCAAATGTTGACTACTGTACTTTGAATTACATAATCACACAATACAGTTGTGCTACTATTTAAATACAGTTTAACACATTTTCCCAAAGTTGAATGCATTTGTTTTCAAGGCCATTAAAATAAATAAAATGTAACAACATCACTAATGAAGAGACATATTTCATTGACAAATCCAATAGTTTTTATTTAAACTTAGATTCAGCAAAACTTACCATGTTTTTATTGGACCATGGTGACCCTCTATACACAAATACAAATTACACATTATATTCCATTTTCTGATGAGCTTCTCATTGTGTCTGATGGCACAATGATGACCGCAGAGACTCGTGAAGAACAGCATCTGTTGACAGAATATACCAAAGATATAAGACAGCATGTTCAACTCTTTATTCACGTTTACAATAGTCTGTCTGAATCCTACATTGAATCAATACTATTTTTGAACAGTAAATGAGGATTAGCAGCAGGGAACTGTATCAGTTTGGCATGTCGATATTTTCGGTACATAGTCAAGCATAAAACACTTTATGAATTAATATCGTACAGAATACGGGCCGATTTGACCAATCATATGAATGTTTTGGAGCTGCATACAAACATGTGCCATAAAACACCACACACAAACTCAAAAAGGAGATATCAAGCCGAAATATCGCTCTCCGTTTGTTAAAGAAAATAAAATAAAGTTTGTTAACTGGTAGACTACAACTCACCTCCCAATAGCAGCACTTTTCTCCGGTTCTTTCAGGATCGCGTAGGCCATTAGATTAGCCGGTTGTCGTCGCCATCACGGTCAGTCTGCGATGTCACTTGATTGAACTGGTCAGAATCCCCGAGATTGAGCGATGTATTGCGCTTTCAGTGTTTTATTAAATAAATTATACATTGCGACATTATACTTCACCTGAGTGACTGAGCGAGAGGATTCAGACGACGACCGTGACGTCAGCAACTCTGATTGGCTGAAGGCAGTGAGCAACAAAATCTGATTGGTCACAGACCAAGTTGAAGAGACATTTGAATTCCGATAAGTTTAACCACTCGACATATTTTTTCGCATGTAATGTTACTTGTTCTGCTGTGTGTTGTTTAATATAGATTTGTGTGTACGATTGTAAAATGATTCTGCCAGTGTAAACTTAATAATCATTTACACATATTTGGAAATTGTATAGACTACACTGCATATACTAAATGGTCTTGTAATGCATTCATACTGAAATAAATAGCACAAGTAATATAATGAATTCCAAGGATGAAGAAGTAAACTTAAAAAATATACTCAAATTTAACATTAGATACACTACAACTTCAGGATATTAAATAATGTATTTTTTAAATATACTTTCAGTGCATTGTTACAATGATCATTTTCAGCACACAGTTAAAATATACCTCAAATATATTTTTATAAAGTGCAAATAAATACACTTAAAAAATAAACTGAACTCACACTTCAAGTATATTTTTCTAAAATATATTTTTTTAGAAAATATACTAAAGTACAATTATTTTAAAGTGTGTTAAAAGTTGCATTGTGAAAATATGATACTAATATACTTTTTATATATTTAATGATAGTACATTTTTTTGTTAGTATATTTGCAGTGTACTATAGAAAAAGGGAATATATTTAAAATACAATAAAGTATACTTTTTTTTCACTAGGGAAACTTTAAACACATTAAACATTATATTGAACTTGTGTTTGTGTTCTTAAAAGTTTTTTTTTTTTTTTTTGTACTTTGTGCTCTTACATTTTCTGCACATATTTTACTTTTTTGTATGCTTGTGCTGTTTGTTCTACATTCTGCTCTTGCTTTTTCAAATGTTGCCGTTCGAGTTTCATGTAAATTAGGGCGGGCTTAAGCGTCACCATTGGTCCTCTAGTTCTCGATTGACAGCTCCTAGCCAATCAATCGAAGAGAGGGAAATGACATCACTTCAGTGCGACTAATGGCTACTGATGCTCACTCATGCAGCCAAAGAATATACACTAACAAGAAGCGACACTCAATAGAACGTTGCATTGCAACACCGGCACCCAGTAGCGGCCCTGCGTTTCTGCCATTTTGTGGTGAAAGCGAGTCGCAGTCCACTAGTTTTTATGGCAATATCAGCTGCTTTGTTTAAAAAAAAAAAACATACATTAAAGCTGAAATCAAACTTGAATGATGACAACACAGAATAAAATACTATCACTAGTGATCATCAAATCCTTGTAACACTCCGACTAGAGTGTAGACTAAATTGAGGGAACTGCTAGTTCCTCAGAAAAAAAATATGAAAAAAAGACAGACAAAAACTTGTTTCAATCACCCAAGTGTATTATACAAGTTAGAAAAATTCATGACCCACAATACATCCAGAAAAAATGTTTAAAAAAAAGTGTATGTGAAAGTGAAAGTCCAACTGTAGTATGTATGATATTGAATCAGTCTCACCGGAAAATGTCCATGAATGAATGAATGAATGTCCGAGAGCAGAACCAATGTGATCACCAAACTGTTAAAATCCTCACTGGTAAGTAGTCCAAAGTCCCAAAAAAAGACACAGACAAAACTCCACTAGCGAGGCGGCAGTAAACTCCAAAAATAAACAGTTCGTTAAGTATTCCACAATCAGTTGACAGTCGGGAGCGAGCACAAAACGCTGCAGACGCCGGTAAGCCGGCTACCTTTTAAAGTTCCGTGTTATGATCACGTGATGTGATCACGCCTCGAAATCTCGCGAGAGTTTGTTCATATGGGATCTCACACACACACACACACACACACACACACCGGAGCAACGGAACAGAGCACAGGGTGACAATTAAAATAAATGATCAACCATGCATTCGTGTTAATCATACATAACTATAAATATCACCCCTTATGTGGCATTCCCCCCCAGCCGTCGGCATCGGAGGAGAGCGACCATACCAGCGTTTCAGGTGACACTGTCACACAAAATGCATGTTTTACCGCTCTATTTATTACAATTATTTTATGTATAATAGAGTTTTAATTGGTTTACATGTGTTTTAGTCCATTTTATTCCTCTTAACATTTTAAGTGTGTATGTCTTTAAGAGATGAATGGTTGGCCTGTCATGTGACCAATCACATGACAGGAAGCAGGTAAAACATCTGTATAAAGAGAGCAGCATGGCAAATAAACAAAGACTCACTTAACAGTCAACAACACACCTGGATTGCAGAGTTTCCATTTTGCGGACTTACCTCTCCAGTCACAACTTTTGGATTATCACTACTGTGGACATTTGTATATACACCGGTGGACACTCACATTGGGACTTTATCAGCACACTAGGATTCTTGGACTGTTTTAGGGTATGGTACTTGGGACTGTATGCTTTTAACAGACTGAGTTTTCCTGGTTTTATTGTGTTGTTTTAAAGTTCCTGTGAATATTGTAAATACACAATTCTTATTTAAACTTATCACTGTTTTATGTCTCATTCTTTTAACCACTAGCAAACTCACACAGTAAAATCTGACCCCATTTTAAATCTTGTGACTCAACCAATCTGGCTGATCGTTACATCCTTTTAACAGTTTATTTTACAGACTTTGTGTTTAAGTCTTCCACTTTTTTCACAAAACTTTGCTTTCTAGAATCCCAGTCATTTTGGGTTAAAATTCTTTAAAAGATCTAGTATTAGCATTAGGCTTATAAACACTGAATTAATACCAACATATGAAATTAAATTAAGGACATGCATCAGAAAAATTGGGAATGCTGGACAATAATGAATATAACAGCTTGATTTTGCAGTGTTGTCTAATGTCCGTTAAAGCAAAAGTATCCAAAAGTGTGAATTATGTAATAACGGACACAGCAATGCATCATGTATTATAAGATCGTTATGTTTGTAGCGTGATCCATTAAACGTACAATATATATATACTTCAATTCAGACCTAGTGGAGTGATACTATTATTACTCTTCCTCCACTAGGTCTGAAATATATTGTTTGCTGCAAACATGATGATCTTAAATTTATTAATTAATTTACTGTTAATAAATGTGTAAAGTTGCATAAAATGGAAATACTCAATAAAGTAGGCTAACTACGTTACCTCAGATGGATGAATGGTTGGATTCCACAACTGGTAAAATAAAACATGTATAAGACAATACAACATTTACTGTAGGAGCCATACAATGTACTGGCGACTTAATTTAAAAAATGTTCTATTGCACTTCTGATTTGGTTGTGAAATTCACCGATTTTAGTCGCGTAAAATGTGAAGGATTCTATGGTCCAGTTAGTATTTTAACCCCATAATGGTGTCTGCGCTACCGGAGCGCCATCTAGTTGCTGTTACCCAAAAAGTATCAGTGTCACCTCTTGGGTTCTACACTCATTGATGCAGGGGAAGATAAATGTCACAGCTGGCAATTTCCAAGCTGGGGTAAAATCTTCTTTCTTTGGCAGGACACCGTTATACTGTATATCTATATGTACCTGCAACTCGACCTGTCACCACTATATACGTCTACCTGGACAATCTTTCATTGTTAAATTCACCCTCCTAACGACAACCTGTCGCAGTTATGCCTGTCTGACGATCCATTACTGTTATATTCACCTTTAAAGGTGCAATATGTTAGAATTTTGCTGTAGATACAAACACCACTAGGCCAGTGTTATATATTTTGTTCACTTGAGTACTTACAATCAGGGGCGCCGTTGACAGGGGGGTCAAGACCCCCGCAGTTTTGAAAAGAGAGAAATCGACCCCCGCACTTTTGATAAGGGCTTCAATCAGTCAAACTATATCATCTTTTAGCTAAGGATATTTTCTTTCAAATGAGACCATTTTCACGTTTCTGTGAGCTTTCGTTCGTAAATAATCAACTGTTTTGTCACGAATGTGAACAGGAAATGCACTCTCAAACGGAGAAACACGTGATCTCCAAGCAATCGATCAGAGCATGCTAACGTTTTAGGACAGGTCGATGGTATATAAATCATGCCCGAATGTTAGCGTTTGTCAATCAAAGCCAAACTGTCCATTCAGAAACCGAGAAATTTGACAGGAGGCTGATCTCTCAGGTTGACGCGCGAGCTGGATTGACTGAAGTTTTCGTGAGGATTTATAGTTTATGGACTGTTTTGATTTCGGTAATTACATCTAGAAAGTTAAACGCATTGATGGCATCTATAAAAGAGATCTCTGAAAGCGAAATAAAAGTGATTATTGCCTTGACCAGCAACGCAGTGGGGAGGACGCACGAGAGGAGCGTTTAATATGTATGTGTATGGGCTACTGTAATACTGCATAATGCTTATCAGTGGCATGCACTTTGATCGCGAAAGTGAAAGTGCCCTTTGTGGTCGCATCGCGGTGCCCCCGTGTTCCCATTTCTCCCGATGTGAACCGTGAGCTCCAGTCCATTACAATGTAAGGCGGTTAAGGCCCGAGCATACTTCATTTCCCGCATTCCGCTCAGCCTTTCAAAGAAGCTCCTTTGCCCATGAGCGTGGAAAGATGTATGCACACGTGATAAATACTAATTTTATCATTTCTAATACTAATACTAAATAAATACTTTGAATGTTGCGATCCTATCGGACTTAGCAACCTGAGTCGTAACAAAGCACTGTTCGCCAGAGGAGAACTGGCTCCCCGACTAAGCCTGGTTTCTCCCAAGGTTTTTTTTCTCCATTTGCCACTTGTTTGCCACCTGATGTCACCTGTTGGAGTTTGGGTTCCTTGCCGCTGTCGCCTTTGGCTTGCTTAGTTGGGGACACTTGACATTTGACTTGACATTTGATATTCAACAGTATTCTTGACATTTATTCAACAGTGCTTTGATCTGCCTGCATTGACACTATTCTTTAAGAGCTGCTGTGCAGCCAAAATAATGTACCAGTTATCACTGTAAAGCTGCTTTGACACAATCTACATTGTAAAAAGCGTTATATAAATAAAGGTGACTTGACTTGACTTATTTTGTAGTAACCATGGAAACACCAAAGACGCTTTAATATATTACATGTTTTAATAGACAAGGGAACAACTGTTGTGATATATTTATAGACAGAAAACTATTGTTATATAACTCAACACGTTTAGTCTTATTGTTTAAATCTAATTTTCTTGATTTTTTGCGAGTATCATGCTTTACCGTGCCTCAGAGAAAAACACTATTTTGTGAAGTAGCTAACATAGCATAATCAGATGCAGCTTTATTTTTATTAACTGTAATGCAGCATTTTCTTCATCATACAATACATTTTAAAATTAATTGCATGCCATTCATCAACACAAGCCATCCAGCATTTATTAATATGATATTCTAAAATTGGATCTATCTTACTGCAGTGTGTCTTAAACAAGTGTCTCACAGCAGCCGCCACGTGAATGCACAGAGTAACGTTATAACATTTTCAACACACTCAAATGTATTTAATATGATAAACAGAGCTGCGTTACCTCATACTCATGACCGGAAAAGCAGAAGCAGCGCCGACGACTGTGTCATAATAAAGTTCTGCTGCTCGTGAGGCGTGCGTTGCTCAATCGCTCCAGCGGCCTCAGGCTCAGGCTATGTTCTGTGCAAGAACTTTATTTCAGCTAGCATGGACAGAGTTGCAGGAAGGCTCCGATGTATTGGAAAGTGATAAAAGTGTAAAAAATAAATGGAGATGGACTTGGCTTTGCTAAATGGATGAGAATGAAAAGGCTTTTAGTTTAACGGGCTTGAAGCCCGTTTCTGCAACAGTTGAGTAAAAAATATAAGTCTGTACATCATAATAATGAGAAACTTTCTCACAAAGCAGCGGAGCAAAAGGGCATGGCACTCTAGCGACATCCGCTGGTCAAAGCCATGTAAATGCGAGGACACGGCAAACATGGCACGTTCTGCAAAACAGTTGTTTTTGTTAAAGTCAGTGTAATCTACAAAGTGTAGTGTCATGACCGGCTTACAGCCGTGACAAATGAAAATGGAGGACATAATCAGATGGTTTGGTTGCAACTAAAGATTTATTTAACATAAATAGGAAAATATATAAAACAAGAAATCAACAAAACCAACAACTTCTGTCAGACACATGATCAAGGTGTCAGACAGAACTAATTTCAAATTAATAACGACGTCAAAATAAACAAACCAAAGTCAGGAAAAATGCAGCCAGGAGCAAACTCAAGCTACAGCACACCAAACAAAGCCCAAACTTTATAGGGGAAGAACAGGTGGAAATAGTTCCGTTGATGAGTCTCCCAGCCACACCCACTGGCCGGCCACAGCAGGAAGGAGAGACTCATCACAGTAGTCTATAGTATCATTAAATAACATCAATTATAAATTATCAGTATATCTTCCATACTTTTCCATGCGCACAAGAAGGTGGAAAGCAGAAGCAGAGCGGTTACCGTGATAACGACTGACTCAACGGTGGAAACTGTTGCATGAATATGACATTTATTCGTTGTGTAATTTCTTCATGTCTACGAATTTGACCAGCTGATGTCACTAGCGCGTCACGCCCTTCTGCTCCCTTGCTTTGTGCATGCGTAGAAGTTTCTCATTATTATGAGGTTTCTCGTTATTATGAGAAACCAAGTCATTATTATGAGATTTTTTTCCCCGAATATGATAAATATTAACATATTAATTATAGTTTCTCATTATTATGAGATACTAAGACTTTCTAATTATGATAAAGTTTCTCATTATTATGACTTACAGAATTATATTTTTTACCCAACTGTGGCAGAAATGGGCTTCCATATGTCTTTGCACAAGAGACTTCAATATGGCATTAATGGCAAAAATCAAAGTTTAAAACTTCTCCCCTTTTAAAGGTATGCAGTATGTAAGAATTCTGTCCGCTAGAGGTCGCTAGAGACCTATTCAAAACAAAGGCGTAGCTTGATGACGCCAAGTTTGAGCGCGGAATCTTGGGACATGTGGTCTCCACCTCATCGGACGGTGAAAAAGAATTGGGATAGAACTTGGGAAGAAATCATGTTCATGGATGTGATTATTAACGTTACTGTAGTATGAAGCAGAGCAGGACTGAGTGTTGTGGGAGCTAATAGAGGCCGCTGGAGCGATTGAGCAACACACGCCTCACGAACAGCAGGACTTTTATTATGACACAGTCGCCGGCACCGCTTCCGCTTTTCTGGTCATGAGTATGAGGTAACGCAGCTCCGTTTATCATATTAGATACATTTGAGAGTGTTGAAAATTATGTTATAACGTTACTCTGTGCAGTCGCCCGGCGGCTGCTGTGAGACACTGTTACACACTGCAGTATCAATAAATGCTGGATGGCTTGTGTTGATAAATGGCATGCAATTAATTTTAAAACGTATTGTATGATGGAGAAAATGCTGTATTACTGTTATTAAAAATAAAGCTGCATCTGATTATGCTATGTTAGCTACTTCACAAAATAGTGTTTTTCTCTGAGGCATGATAAAGCATGGTACTCACAAAAAAATCAAGAAAATTAGATTTAAACAATAAAACTAAATGTGTTGAGCTATATAACAACAATTAGTTTTGTCTATAAATATATCAAAACAGTTGTTCCCTTGTCTATTAAAACATATTAAAGTGTCTTTGGTGTTTCCATGGTTTCTACAAAATAAAACTGGAAACCGAGGGGTAACGCGGGTATGACGCCATTGACAGGCGGCGACTCACACGTCCCGGAGCCTTGGTTAAAATCGCAATTTTCTCACAATTTACAAATAGTTGGAAACATTTGGGATATTGTAAGTACTCAAGTGAACAAAATATATAACACTGGCCTAGTGGTTTTTGGATATTTTACTGCAAAATTCTTACATATTGCACCTTTAAATGCTATAGGTCTATTTAAATAGACTGTTGGTTAAAAGGAATATGGCTTGGCCTGAAAAAAAATTCAGTCAGAAGAATTCTCACTTTAACCCATGTATATTACTGTTAGATATTTTTAGTATTCAATAATATTACAATAATAACATATGCTTGCTTATTGTCTCTTCAATTCCTGTCTGTCACATAAGACACAAAGACTAGAAGTTAAGATCCAAGGGCAGCTTTAATAGGGCAATCCAAAACCATAGTACATCCAGGCAAGAGTCACAATCCACAGAACAGTCCACACAAAACAAGAAAACAAAACAGTGAAGCCAGTGACCATAAATTAATACTCGACAACAATGGCAGAAACAAACTCAGTATAAATAGACAGACACTAGTAACATAATACAAGACAGGTGGGTGCAATGAAGTGATAATGAGTCTGGGAAGTGGGTTATGGGAAATGAAGTCCGAAGTGGTGAGGCAATAGTCTGGGGTGGAGGGCCCTCTGGTGGCTAATTAGAGCACTCCAACTGGTGATCATGACACTGTCTTTTGCACAAGAGCATATAACATATGAAGCCTACCTTACTAATATATTTGCTCGTGAATTACAGTTAAAGTAAGATATGCCATTGCAATTGTTTAGATCATTGATTATTGCTTGTAATTGTAAACTGCCTGCATATTTTGTCATGTATTGCTTTCCTGTAAACAGATTTATAGATTGTGTCTTCCATGTACAGTATGTCATTTACAAAGGTGTTGGTTTATGAATTTTATCACATTTTAGCATAGAGATTATAAAATTATAAAGTTAAGCAATAGCCTATCACATGAACAAGAGCATTTTCCCTAATATGAGAGCGATTGCAAATGTTTATTGAGCTGTTGTATAAATAAATATAGCAATAAGTTCATTTTGAATGTGTTTTTGCAGTATTTTGATGTAAAGAGGATCAAACAAAGCCACAGCAGAACAGCATCGCTCGTCTCTGAGCAACACAGCAGTGTTTCGTTAATGAATAATGATTTGAAAGAGACGTTTCAATGAATGACTCGCTTATAAAGACAGTAACTTTCTGCCACCTACTGGCCATTTCACGAGTTCGTTTCCTCATAAAATCTTTAAGCTAATAAGGTTAAGCGTATTTGGCTTACTGTCCGCTGTGGAGGGGCTCGAGGAAGCAGCTTTAACTCAAGCTTGGATATACCCCCAGGGACTACTAGTGCCTGGAAGAGGAGTACGATAGATGAGATGCCTAAATTATGTGGTGGAGTTGGGGAGGTGGAGGGATATAGAAACAACTGATGCCAGAGCAGGGTGAGTAGCTGCTTATATGCTCTGGACATAACTGAAAGATTAGGGTTCCCTCCTCTTAATATTAGATGGGTTCACTCCTCCCGAAATTATGTTGTGAACTTCACTTAAATTCATATTTCTATAACATGGATGGGCAAGTGCAGAGTTTAGCTTCAACCTAATCAAATCTTAACTAGCTAATCAGTGTCTTCAGGATTATGAACATATAGATTAACAATCTTAACAAGAGTGCACATTAAGAGTATCTAATGTATCTCAAAAAGAGGAATTATTTGTCCATAGTTCAGATAGCTTGAAAGTCCTAAAGTTTTAAATTAACCCTCTGGGGTCTGAGGATTTTTGAGGCCCTGAGAAGTTTTGACATGACCTGACATTTGTGCTTTTTTCAGTTGTTCATAAATATATTAATGGAAAAAGTGTCATTACACTGTATTCAGCACAAACTAGGCTACTATAATATGTGAGGAACATGTATGTACATGTTTTTATTTTTTAAGGAATAACGTTTATGCATGGTTATTGAAAAAACAAAAAACTTAAGTCACTGAAATAAGGCCACAAAACTAATATTATAGTAATATGTGTTCACAAGACTTATTGTGGGTTGACTTATTGTACTGGGTATTGGAGGTTGTAGACTAGAGTTTTTGCTTCAAAATTATGTAAGAATTATCCTGCCTACTCGTTCATATAAAACAATATATTGATTTAGATTTTGTAAGACACTTTTTGTCAAGAAACACAGTATGCGTGGAAGCATGAATCTTCATGAATAATGCTGTGATTCACACCTGAGAAGACAAAGACCCGCATAATGACCTGCATAATGACCCACATAATGAGCCCTTTCAGTCAGGTAGTTTATGTGAAAAAACCCTCTGTGATCATGCTGATAACAGGATTAATGTCCACTCTTGACAAAAAAACATGATTTTTATCGTATTATTGCACATCACGTGAAGAAAATTTTGTATAGGCCTATGTTAAATTACAGTACCAGTCAAAAGATTGACTGCGTTACCAATGTTTTTAAAAGAAGTCTCAAGTCTCTAACCAAATAATGGTTTTCTATTTTAATATACTTTAAAATATAATGTATTTCTGTGATGCAAAGCATCTGAACATTCCTACCTCTATGGCATTTCATATAGGCTACTATATTTGTTATATTATATAGACTAAATGTTAATGTGCAGTTGACAAACTATACATCATTAAAAAGATCTAAGACTCAAGCTTCACATTTTGACCTCTGTTTTACTCTTAAAATCTTATACTGACCGTAATTTCTTAATATGCTTAAAAGCATGCATATTTTGGAGAAATATTGATGGATTATTATATGTTTGTCAATTTTCTATACAGAGGAGTAATATTTATTCAGTATTTATTGTCATCATTGTGAGCGCTGGATACTGTGTTTTCAATTCATACTTGCAGCCGAAGGGCGCTCTGTGCACATTTAGTCCACAAATGTCTCAGTGAAGAACAGGCATACCATGTGACATTCCAAGAACTAACAGAGACTTCCAGAGATCGCTATAATCATGGCTATAACATGCAGATAGACACTTTTGAAGATAATAAATACACGATTGCGACGATGTATACATGTATTGGCTCAGAATTTGCGTCTGAATAGCGCTCGCTCCGTGGGCGTGGCCACATTAGCGGATAATAAGCTGAATCACGGGCGTCTGACATGGCTCTCTTTTCATACATATTACATAAACAGAGAATTTTTGTTTTCGATTTGACTTACACGATTTCACTAAGTTACACTTCATTTTCTGAGAACTATCAGATTGGACTTCGTTCAGAGGGAGACGAGAGATCACGCATCATGTTAGTTTTTTTTTATTTTCCAAAAAAGCACAACATTGTTTTTACTCTGAGTGTACACAAATAAAAGAAGATATTCCACAGATTAAAATGGTGTATAACTCTTAATTGTATATGCAAAATTGACAGAGTATTTTTAGTCTCTTTCACACTGGTAAGAAAAAAACCGAGGTGGTATCGCCGGTGATACCACCGACTCCAGAGTTTTAAACTGTTATATTCCCCTGTATGAGTGAGCATCAGTAGCCTTGAGTTGCATTGAAGTGATGTCATCTCCCTCTCTTCGATTGATTGGCTAGAGGAGGAGCTGTCAATCTAGAACTAGTGGACCAATGGTGATGCTTAATCCCAGCCTAATTTACATGAAACTCAAACTGCAACATTTGGAAAAGCAAGAGCAGAACATGGAAAGAAGAGCAAAGAGAAAAACAACACATGCATACAAAAGAGTAAAATATGAGCAGAAAATGTAAGAGAGCACAAAGTACAAAGTCATAAAAGCAAGGAAAACAACTTTTAAGAACACAAACACAAGTTTAAGATTTGTGCAATATCATTTTTACTGTGTTTAAAGTTTTTATTCATGCTTGTTATTTTTTTTTAAATGCGCTTTTAATTTTTCTATTCACACTTATATTTTGATCCATGACCACATTCTTTGCTATTCTGATCATTTTGCATTATTTGTTTCAGTTTGTGCAATATATATCGCAATACTTTAGGCAGAAATCTAACCCCATAGGTAGTGCAGTGGTGTAATGGCAATTTACAGATCTTTAATTACAGATTTCGTTTCCAAACAAACCAAACATATGGTGACCCCTTGAACTTGGTAAAAAGATAATGTGTTAACCATCCTGATTGGATGGTGAAAACATGATTTTTATTGTCAATTTTTCATTAATTTTTTGCTAATTTTAGTAAACTTTCATATTAGTGTGCACATCATACGCTGTTATTAATACGGGGATCGGCTGGAAATAGCGACCTCTCCTGGATTTAGTATTAACATTATAATCTGAACGCAATCTTTACATCACTTGCTTTTCAAATGTTTTAAAATTGATCATCCGAGTGATCCAGCAGGCTGTATATAAAGACATTCCAGGCTGCCAGTTGCCCATCCCTGTGCTATGAATATGGTTATTTATTTTCAACAATGTTAATGTCTCAGTTAAGCATTATTTATTTCTATTCGGTACAACTCCTGTGGATTCTTTGTTAAATCTTGGTAAAAAATTCTCACTGTTTCTCTTAGTTGGATGAAAGTAATCTGTTATTTAAATGGTGATTAAATTATATAAAGAAAACTATCAAAGAACGCTCCCTTTGCAGTTGTTGGAGTTTTACATCAGTGACTGAGTTCTGGACTCATGCCAAAACTCACGTTTTATTCAACAAATCTTAGTTATGTCGTGCTTGCACTGTTGCAATGAAAGCATTTGTTGTTGACGAGATCACTGCTTTCATACGTTAAACAACATGTCTGTGATTGGCTACACAGTGTTCATCACTGCTGTCAGACACAGACAGGCACGAGGGTAAATGTAAAACAGGTTGTTTATTTCGAGACAGAGGCAGGAACACAGGAATAACATGGGTAAGTAGTTTGCAGATATGAGCACGTTGATTATAGTCACTTAGCTGAACAGTAATAGAGTCCTTTCTCTTTTGCAGATAGTTTGACGAGGGAAGACAAGACTTGACAAAGGAGTGGAGACACGGAGACATCGGTGGAGGTAAGGAGTCCAGGTAAGTACAAACGAGACCAGACACTGAAGTGCGGGAAGTGAGTGCTCTGGTGTGATGAGGTGCAGGTGCTGCTGATCAGTATTCAGGTGATTGGGAACGAGTGGGCAGAGCGTGGAGATCCAGTGTGTTGTGTGTTGGTGGTGGGAACTGACTCTGTGACAATACCCCCTCCTCCACAGGCGGTGACGATGGGGTCTACCTCGATCCCGAGCAGCAGGACGGTCTGGATGGTCCTGATGGAACTGTAGTGATTTTTACTCCATTCACCTGTGACGTAGTGATTTTTGATCATGTGTCACTTAAGGTGTGGTTATGAGTGTATCAGATGACCCCTCCCCCTTTTTGTAATACGGGGCACCAGTTAAGAATACTATCTTAACAATTTAAGAACACTCCAAAAGAGCTGTTCAATAATTCAGAATTAATATAAAATGGAGGGAGTCGGTCAACTGATTTATCTGAAGGATTTGTGAGTCTGGTCAACTAGTAGAATCTTTGATCATCAACACAAGGCAGACACAGTTATAATAAAATCAATGAAATTTATTAACAATAAACATGCAAGAGTAAATACCACAACGATTAATAATGAAATAATGAATATGCACTTCTAAAAGATAGTAAAATAATAATCAAAGGAGAATACTGAATTAAATCAAAGAAACAAATAAATGAAGTGAACACAGAATGGATAAATGCAATGCTGTTGAACTGAATGTAGGATGGAAGAGAATCGTATGGGAATGCTTATGGGAGCCACCTAATGGCTCTGGTAAAATGGTGATAAATAATTGCTTATTTATCATTCAACAAATAATATCCCTATTATATGTAACAAACTGACCTCAAATAACTGTTATCTAAACAGGTTAGAAAAACATATGCTGCATGTATAAACTAATGCCAAGGTCTCTAGAAAAGAGGTTTGGTAAGTTTATATTTACGTTCCACACAGTCGGGTGATCAGTCCGGTAGTGGAGACGTCTTCCACTGATAATGCAGGCTGCGTGCAGTGGGAGGGCGCAGAGTTGCGATCCAGTAGTCGTGCCACGCTGGGCTGGAGGATGCTGAACTTCGGTTGCGCCAAGAGGGTCCTTTAGGATGGACTGGGCAGCTGGGTCAGATGAATCTTCACAGGTTCCTTTGCAGGCTGGCTGCGTCGCTGAGGAGCCGTGTGGTACAGGCAATGTCTGCCGATGCAGAGGTCCTTTGCGGACTGGGCTGTGCTGCTGTAGGAGCCGTAAGGGTCAGATGAAGTCCCTCAATGCTGGGGCCCTTTTTGCAGCTAGAGTGCAGCTGAAAGCAATGTGAAAGGTTTTGCTCGCGAAAGCTTCACATTAACCGTCTTGTAGTCTCTTTCCTCGTCAGGTCAGAAACTCAGGACGTGGAGTGTCTGTTAATGTCTCCTTCCCCATCGAGCTGGAAACGCAGAACAAGGGTGTGTCTACCCGGGGGACATATTTATCCCTTTCTGATGAGGAGGAGATTGAAATGTGGCGCTTTGCCGATCCTGGAGTGTGATTGGCTACTGTTATCTGAAGCAGCCCCGGTGTTGCCCACCCTAGTGTGGAACTCATTTGCATAGCATAAAGTACAGTGTTAAAATAGTGTCTTTAACATTTTACCCATGCATTATTTCTTTACCAAACCTCTTTCAAATTATTAAAGGCATCGTAGGGAACAGATAGACACCAAACACGATATGAAATGGTTAAATCATCATCCATGCATTTGTTTATCTGTTAACAGGTCTGTCCCATGACCTGTTGTTTTAGCAGTCAGTAACCATTAACATAAACTGTGCTTTGCAAGAAGATGGAGTGGATGTGATGCAGTTTAGCTCAAATTAAGGCCTCCAAACATAGGTATGAATGGATTTAGATAGATCTCTGTGACCTCTCTTTATTTCAGTCCCTGCTGCTCCATCCAGGAGGTCCTGAAGGAATTTTTATGGCAGTCCTTGCCTAAACCTTAGGAATGAGTTTGGTGGTTTGAGTCAATGTGTCGTCCAATGAGAAGTCCTCTCCTTGGTTTTGGTGGGTGCAGAAGGTCCCCCTTCCTGCTCTGGAAGAGGTGTCTGGTAGTTGTCCCAACATCTTATCTGATGTTGCTGAACATTTATTTATGTTCATTCACCAAAGATCCAATCACGGTGTGGCACATCTTCCTACACACCAGCAGTTACAGAGGGGCCCTGTCGTAAACTGGTCCCTGGAATGCCATCTTGACTGGTGTTCACAACAGAACTGTGTCAGAAGAGAGGGATTGAGAATGTTGTGACGGTTGACCCAGGAATGGAAACCCAGGACACACTGAAACGGGGTGAGCCCTGTGGTGTTTTACCAGAGGGAATTCTGAGCATACTCCACCCAGGGCAGGAACTGGCTCCAGCTGTCCTGGTTCCGGTGGCAATATACCCGCAGGTATCTCCTAATCTCCTGGATCTTCCGCTTAGTCTGGCCATTGGTCTGAGTGTGGTATCCAGAAGACAAGCTGACGGACACTCCTAGGAACTTGAAGAATGCCTGCCATACATGAGATATGAACTGAGGACCACGATCTGAGACAATATCTTCAGGGATTCCAAAATGGCGAAACATATTATTGAACAGAGCCTCTGCGGCTTCCAATGCTGTGGGCAAACCTTTGAGGGGAATAAGATTGCATGACTTGGAGAATCGAACCACAATCATGAAGATGTGAAATTGGAGGTCCGTCATGAAATCCACTCCAATGTGAGTCCAGGGTCTCTGTGGTATGGGTAGCGGAAGGAGTTTACCCTCAGGGAGCTTCCTAGGAGTGTCGGCAACGGCACAGACTGAGCATCCTTTGATGTGTCGGGAGACATCCTGGGGCATGGATGGCCACAGTACTGTTGTTGCAGAAGCGAGAGGGTACATGAACTACCTGGGTGTCCAGAGCCCGGAGAGGAGTGAGCTAAGTCCATGAGGGGCTGACGATGTGCTGGGGGAATGTAGAGATGCCCCTCAGGACCTCCCGGCGGTGCAGGTTTGGCAGAGTTAGCCTCAGAGATTTGCTGGTTGATGGTCCATTGGATGGAGCTTACGATCATGACTGGAGGGAGGATGCGTTCAGGGTCCTTATTCTCAGATTCAGGCTGGAACAGATGAGAGAGAGCACCAGCTTTACCATTCTTGCTTCCTGGATGGTAGGTAACTGTGAAGTTGAACCTTGTGAAGAATAAAGCCCAGCAGGCTTGGCGATGATTGAGTCGTTTCGCCTCTCTGAGGTACTCAAGGTTGCCGTGGTCGGCAATGACCTCAAACAGGTGAAGTGCTCCCTCCAGCCAGTGTCTCCATTCCTCCAAGGCTAACTTTATGGCAAGCAGTTCCCTGTTTCCAATGTCATAATTCTGCTCCGCCGGGGATAGCTTCTTTGAGAAAAAGGCACATAGATGAAGTCGTGATGGATCATCCTGCTGCTGGGACAACACCGCTCCGACCCCGGTGGATGAGGCGTCCACCTCCACGACGAAAGGGAGTTCAGGATTCGGGTGGACCAGGATCAGAGCAGTGAGGAAAGCTTCTTGGAGCTGATGGAAGGCTTCTCTGGCAGATGGGTTCCAGGACAGAGACTTGGGCCGGCCCTTGAGGAGAGATGTGAGGGGTGCACTGAGAAGACTGTAGTTGTGAATGAAGCGTCTATAGAAGTTTGCAAATCCTAGGAAGCATTGTAACTCCTTGATGGTAGATGGATGGGACCAGTTGCGAATGGTGTCCACCTTCCTCTGGTCCATCTGTATGCCGTGTTGGTCGATGATGTAACCAAGGAAGTGAACGGAGGTGGTATGGAACTCACACTTCTCCAGCTTGAGGTATAGGTGGTGCTCACGTAGCTTCTCTAGGAACTGGGAGACGTGTTGGCGATATTCGGCCTGGTTCCGGGAGTAGATGAGGATGTCATCGATGTACACTGTGACGAACTGGTGGAGGAACTCCCGGAACACCTCATTCATATAGTTCTGGAACACGAAGGGAGAGTTGGACAGGCCGTATGGCATAACCCAGTACTCATAGTGGCCAGATGGTGTAACGAAGGCAGTCTTCCACTCATCCCCCCGGCGGATACGAATGAGGTTATACGCACTCCTCAGGTCCAGCTTGGAGAAGATGCAAGCTCCTCTGAGCTGTTCCAGAGCCTCTGGGACCAGAGGAAGGGGATAACTGAATTTAACAGTCTGGGAGTTCAGATGATGGTAGTCAATGCATGGCCTCAAGCCTCCGTCCTTCTTGGCCACGAAGAAGAAGCTTGAAGTGGCAGGGGAAGTCGATGAACAGATGAATCGCTGATTAAGGGCTTCTTTTACATACTCCTCCATGGCCTTTTGCTCCGGGATGGACAATGGGTAAACTCTACCCTTGGGTAGAGTAGCCCCAGCAAGCAGGTCGAATGCACAGTCCCATGGCCGGTGAGGTGGAAGTTGAGTTGCCAATCGCTTACTGAAGACATCCTGGAATGCCCGGTATTCAGGAGGAATCTCCGCTTTCTGATCCGTTTCTGGACTTTCTATGGAAGTGGAGAGAAGAGGAACACACTTGGAATGGAAGGAGTTAGATTGGAACTTCACAGGTGGCTGCGGGATCGGAGATAAGCAGGATTGGAAACAGTTGTCACCCCATTTCAGGATCTCCCTGGTGTTCCATTGTATTCGAGGTTGATGTTGTGTTAACCAGGGGCATCCCAGTGTCAGCCGTGGATCCCTACAACACCATGAACGTGATCTCCTCTGAATGCAGGCAGTCGATGCGGAGCGTCAGTGTGGGAGAGAAGTGTGTGATGCAACCACGGCCCAGCAGTTTCTGAAGAACTTGGGTGCTGATGAAACTTCCCGCTGATCCAGAGTCTAGGAGGGCTTGCGCTGAAACACAGATGTGAGAGTTTAACAGTTGGACTTTAGTTCTTGTAAGAGGTGCAATACGAGCTGGAACTTGAATAGTACTCACCGCTGGGTGGGGTGGTCAGATGGGACACACAGCGATGACATGTCCTTCTCCCCCACAGTAGAGACACAGACGTTGTTGAATTCTTCTCTGATGCTCCGCTTGGGTGAGGCGGGAGGAATCTACCTGTATTTGTTCTGGTGTTGGAGGAGCGACAGATGGTGAGGCAGGCAGAGAACTGGCAGCGGGTGAAAGCACAGCACATGCGGAGAAGCGTTGAGCCACTCATATCGTTTTTTAAATTAGGTTTTCAAGACCCACTGAATCATCGTACACGACCATTAATTGTTTCACTTTAGGAGTGAGTCCTTGACGGAAAGCTGTAATGAGTGCCATTCCATCCACTGGCAGCCGCCAAAATGCAGAAACGGAGTGCATACATACTCACGGTCTCTTCGCCTTGTCGTAGATTGAACAGTTGGTCGTGTACAGACAGGTCAGCTGTGCTTTGTCCAAAAACCTCTCTGAAATGGCGGAAGAAGTCATTAATAGTGGCTGTTACTGAAGCGTTAGATTCCCAAAGGGGTTGCGGCCATTGTAAAGCTCGTCCTGACAGCAGAAAGATGATAAATGCCACCCGGGCATGTTCCATGGTGAAGAGATGAGATTGTGCTTCTAGGTATAGCGAGCATTGGAGTAGAAACCCGCTGCAGTCCTCTGCCATGCCTGTGAATGTCGCTGGTCGGGCCATGGGACTGACAGAGGCAGATGAAGAAGTTGTTGCAGTGGGTGCTGGGTGAATGAGTGTTTGGCGAACTGCGTGCACGAGATCGGGAGTGACTGCAGGTGATGTGCTTGTGGACGGTGCA
This sequence comes from Megalobrama amblycephala, assembly GCF_018812025.1. Taxonomy (NCBI): domain Eukaryota; kingdom Metazoa; phylum Chordata; class Actinopteri; order Cypriniformes; family Xenocyprididae; genus Megalobrama; species Megalobrama amblycephala. The sequence goes on from NC_063056.1 coordinate 4,432,321, forward strand.
GTGAGGGAGGATCCTCACCATACCGCATTCACCAGAGAGGCAAACGGATCCGGGGCACGATCCTCACCTGTGTTCGTGGAGCTCTGCATATGGTCTGGTCTTCTGTTAGACACAGACAGGCACAAGAGGGTAAATGTAAAACAGGTTGTTTATTTCGAGACAGAGGCATGAACACAGGAATAACACTGGTAAGTAGTTTGCAGATATGAGCACATTGATTATAGTCACTTAGCTGAACAGTAATAGAGTCCTTTCTCTTTTGCGACGAGGGAAGACAAGACTTGACAAAGGAGTGGAGACACGGAGACATCGGAGGAGGTAAGGAGTCCATGTAAGTAGGGCTGAAACGATTAGTCGACATTATCGACAACGTCGACAATAAAAAATTGTCGACAAATATTTTTGTTGTCGAATAGTCTCTTGATCTCATACGACCTATTTGAAGGGCCTGCAATAACGCGGTGTAACCAGTGGGGCGCTGTAGCGCAATACTGTAATGCAGCCCTCCGGGATCCAATCCAATAAAAGAAGTCAGCGCTTTGGAGAGCATAGTGCAAACGAAGTCGAACCCGTGAAATGTGGGAGATTAACATAGCATAAACATAACAAACATAACGTTTAGCATAACTACAGAATACTGTCATGCAGGGCCACCAACTCTCATTCAAACTCACTGTTCTCACGCCACACGTTCATTTTCTCACACAGTGAAAGATGCATCGCAGAGCAAAGAGGACACAGACAACGGCAACGCACCGACAGATCAGGTTACTTTTGATATAAAACTAAGTCTAAGCTTTTAAATTCAGTCAATATTACTACGGGATTCAAACAATACTTGTGGTGGTGACTCTGTTTAACGTTGTGTGGCAGATCGCTGTAACACCTCGGTTCAAGCGGCATGTGAACCTATTCCTCTCTATTACAGCGCGAAATAAACATGAATGAACATCAAAAAGTACTTACTTAACTTACTGAAATGAATCCATCTCTATTGTAATCACTTAATCGGAGTTTTAACCGCAGAAAGAAGTCAATAAAACTTGCAAACAAATATATCACACAAAATGTAACATTTACCTCAGGAAAGCCATTCAATGACCATAAACTCGATAGTTTGTGTGTGTGTGTGTGTGTGTATATTATATATATATATATATATACACACACACACACACACACACATATATATATATATGTAACATACATACATATATATGTGTATGTATGTATGTTACATTACATTATATTTATATATTTATAGTATATTGGTCTATTCAGTTGGCTTAAAAATGATTAAAAATACACTTTTAAAAGCTGAAGTGATTTCCTTGTTTTATTTACTAGTTAAAGTACAGTATAACTCAATATTTTAACTAATTGCTAAAGTAGAATAATCGAACAAAGCCTACTGATTAATCAGTGCAATAATAGATGATTAGTCGATTAATCGTTCTAATAATCGACAGATTAATCGATTATCAAAATAATCGTTTGTTGCAGCCCTACATGTAAGTACAAACGAGACTAGACACTGAAGTGCGGGAAGTGAGTGTCCTTATAGTGCTAGTGTGATGAGGTGCAGGTGCTGCTGATCAGTATTCGGGTGATTGGGAATGAGTGGGCGGAGCATGGAGATCCGGTGACGATGTCTGTTGGTGGTGGGAACTGATTCCATGACAACTGCAACCTTCACGATTAGTTAACCTTGAGAGCTGTAATAGTAAAAACTTGCTAAAAGAGAGAGTAATACTTAGCTATTTCATATGCAAAGATGTTAGCCAATCACAGCAGTGGGCGTTTACACTGAAGTCTCACACACCCCTTAAAACAGAGCTTTCAAATCAGAGGGCAAAAATCAGGGTAGGAAAAATGCCTTTTTATTTCTAAATTATGACAATTTTTGATGTGAAAAGTATACTAACATAAGTGCACACAGGAAACATTATAAAACAATAAAACAATGCAGTTCATGACCCCTTTAACTTAAATATACTTTATTTTAAAAAAAAAACATCAAATATTAGATCAAATTAGTGCAGAATCAACTTTGCACTGCTGTACGTGATCTCATCAAGGATAAGACAAATATCCATGATATCCAGTTTTGTGTCATTTAGTGGTTTAGAGGAAAATAAAATAAAAGGCACCATTTACCCCATTGCACCTTTAGCACTGCTGTTCCCTTCAGATTCTACAGATACATTTTAACTGTGTTGTTTTGGGGTGCACATCTAAAACAATAGCCCATACACTCTTTAAAATAAAGATTCAAAAAGTATTTATTTATTTTTTTTTTTGCAGCGATGACATAGAAGAACCATGTTGGCTTCCCTAAACAACCTCAGTGAATAGTTCTTGAAAGAACCATTTTTTCTTGTGTGAAGAACATTCTAATAATCTAAAAAGCTTTTACACTATATAGAAACTTTTGTACAATAGAAAGGTTCCATGAATGTTAAAAGTTCTTCATTCATACCATAAATACCAATTTAGAACCTTAAATTTTAAGACTGTAAACAATTACCTAGTTCTGGCATGAAACTCTAGATGGTGCAAGCTGATAGGTCTTTAACTCATTTGGTATTGATCACATCATTATCTACATAGCACAGCTGATTGGTTGTTGTTGTGCCAGCAGCCAATGAGCTGCGGCTCAACATTCAAACAAATACTGGTAGTGTTGATGTTAGCAGTGCAACATGCTTTCAGAAACCCTCCAATTTCCCCTGCTCCACCTGTAAAGATCTGCTATGGGTGTTATTTCATGTATGTTACATTATTTATAACTTGATATAAATTAAAAAACTGCCTATTTTTTTATGTTTTTATAAATAATTGTGTCACACTCACTATATCTAAAATCTTAATGTTTGATTAAGAAAAGTTTGTCTTTTTATCATTTTAGGTGATGCAGAGCTCAACGTTGCTGTTGAAGAGGGCACAAGCATCCACATTAATACAAGTGCTGGCATAAACACACAGTGTGAAGTTTGTATAAGTCAGGTGTGCCAGTCTTCTGTGATCCTCAGAAATGATACGAGTTTGAATTTCAGCTGTTCAGAGCCAGAGAATGTGTTCACCGTGCAGATCATCACAGATATTGAACTGCCATTTAAAAGTAATCCTTTTACTCCTTACATTTTTCATTTAGACAATCATATTTCATAGGTTATTAAGACAAAAATGTATTCAAAGATTTGTTTAAATTATATAAATGCATATTTGCTGAATGTTGACCGTAAATGAGAAAGTATTATAATGTTTGCCATTCTATTATTAATTACAATTAATAATATAAAAGCAAACGCTATAATACTTTTTAGTATACAGTTTACTTTCTTTGTTTAACAGTCTGAAATCGCATACTGGTACTACATTTGAATTTACTTTGTGACCTTTAAAAAAAAGTATGTTCTATATAGTATGAAAATGGGTAGTCTGAATGAAATTCGCTGTTACTGTCACATGACCTACCAGCATCAGTTGTCACTTCAATCCCATTCATAAATCCAATCCCGGGGCCTCATGGGATAGTAAAGTGTCCAGCGAATGCGCACTTTAGAATCTTACAGGAAGTAGTTGGTCATCTGGGTACTTTTCGCCTACTATGCATTCAGACATACTACTATTTTACTCTTTTTGCATATGATATAGTAGGGAAGTATTTGATTTCGGATGCAGCACGTTTACACAATAATGATGTACTACAAACCAAAAAGTTTTTCCTTTGCGTTTTTTTTTTTTTTTTTTTTTTTTTTTTTGATGCCACACACCTATAGACTGAACACCGTTTTCACACATTCACCTTTTTGTAGTTTACATGGAAGATAACAGTATCATTAATCACCCAGTATACATTCACTGTAATAGACATGTTGATTTCTGATTTCTGACTGCTTGTTGGAGTGATGTGATTAGTTAGATCATTTAAATGTGTTCCTCCCAAACTTTAATAAAAAATAATTTAGAATGATTCAGGCCCCGTCCACACGGAGACGCGTTTTAGTGAAACCGCACAAATTTTTTTATCAGATAGGCGTTTCGTCCACACGGATCCGGCGTTTTCGAAAGGTGAAACCGGTATTTTTTGAAACCGGGTCCCAGAGTGGAAAAATTTGAAAATGCCGGCTTGGTGTTGTCGTGTGGACGGGGCAATCCGTATATTTTCTGAAACGATGATGTCATCACCCCACGTGTTGACCCATAGTCAGACGCGCTAACACCACAAAACAGCACCAACAACAGCAATAGCAGACTCTACATGCTTGCGTTCATGCTGCAGAAGCTACTGAACCAAAATAAAGTGTTATTTCTAAGCTTTGCTAAAGTTTGTATTCAGCGCGCAAGGTTTATGCGCATGTCTTCTTCGCTGCTTTAAGTGCATTTCTGCGGCAGAATTACAGCGCCACATAATGGTCTGGCATGTATACTACATCGTTTTGAGTCGTTTCAGTGGTTTCGTGTGGACGCAGATATTTTTTGAGACGAGGAAAAAAAAAATATCGGTTTAGGGTAAGCTCCGGCTTCGTGTGGACGTAGCCTCAGTCCAGGAGGAGTATGAGTGTGCACAAATTAACACTGTGCACTTGTTAACTTAATAAATCTACTGAGTCATTAACTGACATAACACATTCGTTCAACAGTGAAATCAATCATTGAACCCAAAGAATACCATGTCTTTCAAAAGTTCAGTCGGACCTTCACCTGGAATCTGAACTCTCCTACAAAGACAACCTATTTTAATTTCAGTAGGACTGGTTTACGGCAGATTCATCCTACAGACAGCTGCCCAGACAAACACGTTTACATGATCACATCGAAGGATGTCAGTGTTGGGAGGTTTTGTCAGAATGGAACCATTACAGAAATCCAAGTGCGTAATGTTGGAAAACTGTCATTGGAAGTGTCTGGAGGTCAACCTCTGGACCTGAAAGATATCAGTGTATCACTGGGATTTGTCATTTACGGTAAGTGCAATGGTAAGGCTTACATATTTAAGCACAAATTGGTCATATGTGAATTGTTGAACTTTATTTTACAGGATCACTGGCTGCTATCAAAGTTGTTCTCCCAGAGATGAGTTCAACTCAGGATTTCTTTACCCCAAACACTTTTCCTGAAAATGCTGTGTTAACATGGCGTTTCAAAGTGCCCCATGCGTACTACATAGATGTCCACATTATGAACTACACTGTTCCAACATGCATCCAACCTGAAAACATCCCAAAAATTAAGTACATTCGGTACAGCAAGAAAGATCTGGTAAAACCGCTGGATGTCACCCAGCCATTGGCAGAGACTGGAGACATTGCCCTCATTATAAAGAACTGCAACATGTCCAAGACAGATCCTCCATCGGAAGGCCTAATGGTGCACTTTCAAATCTCTTCCATCAAGAGAAAAACGGGTATGTGACATTTTTTATGCAAGATGTTAATAAATAATATTAACAAAATAAAAGGGATCATAAAAATGGCATGCTATTTTCATGTAGTGAGTAGTCTGTCCTGAATAAACTGGTTTACATAACAGATGTTTACACAGGCACAAAAAATGCTCACATCTGACACAGATCAGAATTTATTGCACACTTGTAAACACAAAAATCCGCACGAGATCCGATTTTTTCACATCCGATCTTCCACTTCCAAATGTGGTTTTAAATCAGATGCATATCCAATCTCTGGACATGCAACCTATGTCTAAACATGCATATCTAATTCCCATTGAAATTCCAAGCCACCACAAGGTGAGGGCGAGACATTTGTTTACTAAAAGGTAGCTTTAATGTTGTATTATGAAGCAGACGTGCATGTATGCACTCAAACAAAAAATTCACAGCTTTATTATTGAGGTAGAAACTTTATATGTCTATCTAGTTTTACGTGGGCATGCACACATACACATCACACTGGTGTGATCAGTCTTGGCTGGTCCCTGGAGCACACCGGTGTGATTAGAACATTCAGCGCAACACGTGATCACCTGCCAAATTCAAATGTGCTTGAACGCTTTGGCTGGCGCCAAGCCAGAGCCGGATGCGTTCAGAGCTTTTAATGCTTCTCCTTGTGTGTTTTTGACCTACCTGAGCCACAGTTTGCATACTAATCTTTGGTATGCTTTAATTTCAATATGGATGGTAGGCTATCTGGTGAAACAAAATAACATTTATAAAACTGATAAGCAGAGAAACATTTTTGTCATTTAACAGCTCCTTTCACTCTTTTATTCAAGGATGGATTTTGGAACATTCCATGCCCTGGGCAAAAAAACATGCCCTGTCCCGTCTCAACTCTTCCCCTGTACTCATTGATGATCCTTTCATTTTTTCTTCACTCCACTGATTATACCTTTCTCTTCTGTTAGCCTGACATGTTTTCCCTTTTTTTTTTTTTACTTTCTGCATATAGCTTTGTTCCTTTAAAACAAGATTTGTTCTCACATTAAGCAATGCATTATAATTTATTTAATATGATGTACCACCGAGTACTACTGTACCATTTTATCTAACATTAAGGCAAATAGGACAGTAACTAAATTTGATTTTGAAGAAAAATAAAATGAAGATACTAGCACATCATTGCATAAAATTGAATTATCACACGAACAGATACAATAAAAATTTATATTGTATATTGAAATACTGTTTGTATTAGAATTTACAATTTAGAATTTACAACCTTAACAATTTAGGATTAGTTCACTTTCAAATAAAATCTTCCTGATAATTTACTCACCCCCATGCCACCCAAGATGTCCATGTCTTTCTTTCTTCAGTTGAAAAGAAATTAAGGTTTTTGATGAAAACATTCCAGGATTATTCTCTTTATAGTGGACTTCAATGGCCTCCAAATAGTTGAAGGTCAAAATGACAGTTTCAGTGCAGCTTCAAAGGGCTTTAAACGATACCAGACGAGGAATAAGGGTCTTATCTAATGAAACAATCGTCATTTTCTTCCCTATTCTACTTATGTAACGAACGCAGCACCACTTCCATTTTTTTTTCTATAAATAGAATAGGGAAATCCTGGAATGTTTTCATCAATAACCTTAGTTTCTTTTCAACTGACGAAAGAAAGACATGAACATCTTGGATGACATGAGGGTGAGTAAATTATCAGGAAAATTTTTAACATGCTTTCATAGACATTACAGCTCATTAGTAACCACACCCACATTTAATGTTGATATTCAAATTAAGTACTGTTATTAGAATATTTTGAGACCACCTGCCATTATCACTATTTTTTTTTTTTTAAGCACACTACACCAAAAAGCATATTTGTCCTATTTTTGCTGACTTCATCTGGGTTTTTATGGTAAATTAAAATTATATCAACAAATAGTAAATTAAAAGACATGTACGTCACATGTGATGCACATCAGATGACCTTCTGTAACACCCACATTTAAATGGTACATGAAATCACAGACAATGAGATAAGAATTCAAACATTGTTTAGAAAAATAGTCAAAAGAATCAGAATCCATGCACAAACACAAGGAATTTGTTGTGGTTTTTCAGGAGCTCTAAGTACTTGCATACATACATATATGACATGAATAGGAAGCACATTTAAATAAGTAAGACTAAGAAAGAAAATTATAATAATTATCCCATCTGAATGGGGCTTTATTTTGTTTTCATTCTGGCCTTTAGAAGCTACATATATTTACATGATATGTGAAAAAAAAAAAAAAAAAATTCTCACTTTGTCGCGCTTCGATTGTTTGCGTTCAGCGTTAATAGCACTGTAGAACATAGGGATATTTTGTTTTGATTCAAGAGCGTCATCACGACAATCATTGTCTCCATTTTATTGCATTCAGTGTGTAAGCGCCTAAAGTAACAGAAAGAAAAGTAAGTGAGACGAGAGTAGTTAGATGGTTTGAATGAAACTGCTCTGTCTTAACCCATTTTCATTCTCCCAAATCTGTCGTCAATGCTTTGTTCTTGTTGTTACGTCCCAGTCTAGGAGTGGAGTAACATAAAAGGACGTCACGTATGGAAAGATTTGTGTTTATTGTAGGAGCTTGGCAGTTTTTTTTGTTTTCCATCCACTATTGGGTTCAGGAATGGGCATAAACCAAAACAACAAAAAAAAACCAAAAACTAACTATTTTTAATAATCTACTTTAACCTAACAAAGAAAAAAATTAACCAAAATACATCAAACTTCCCTGTCTCCCTATCTGCTCAAAACCAGGAGAAAATTCTAAACAAAAATAGATGCCCACTCCCAACAAATATGGCGTAACTCTATTTACAGATTACCTTTTAATACCGACACATTTTAGTCAAATAAAATGAGCTCCTACTGGATGGTGACGTTTACAGATTACCTTTTAATACCGACACATTTTAACCAAATAAAGATAAACTCCTACTGAGTGGTGACATTTACAGATTACCTTTTAATACCGACATAAGAAAATAACCAAGAAATATATGGTGGGTAAAACAGTGGGTCAATATCGTAAGGCATACAACAAGCTGGAGTATTAAAGATCACTTTACAACAGGCCGGAGGAACGCTGACAACAACGCGTTCTCCCGGCAGAACACACACACAGAGCCGCGCCTCTTTTTCATTGCACAGAAGCGCACTTTTAAAGGATGCGATAACCAGCGAGGAGCCAATCCACTTTCCCATACAATTAGGAGCCGGAACCTGGAGCAGAGATGATAAAGAAACTCGAAAGAAAAAAAAAACCCAAACACTAATCACAGTAGAATATTACATATGTCTGATGACGTAACACTACCACCAATAAGAAACAAAGTCTAGTATTAATAAAATAAAATGTAATATCCAACAATGAAAAATTATGTACCAACTGACCTGGAGAGAGCATCAGCGATAACATTGTCAGTTCCTTTCTTGTGCCTTATTTTTAAATTAAATTCTTGCACAATTAATGACCATCTCATCAGAAGCTGGTTATGATTTGACATGCACGACAGAAAAGTCAGGGGATTGTGATCTGTGAAGACTTCAATTGGGAGAGAACTACTGCCCAAATAGACTTCAAAATGTTGAAGTGCTAAAATTAATGCAAGAGTTTATTTTTCAATAGTACTGTAATTCTGTTGAGACTTTAAAAACTTCCTCGAGAAGTAACACAGGGGGTGGTCAACTCCACGGTCATCCTCCTGTAAAAGGCTCCGGCTCCCACAGCACTAGCATCTACCTCAAGTTTAAAAGGGCGAGTGAATTCAGGGGCAGCGAGAATTGGAGAAAAACACAACAAATCTTTTGCCGCTTTAAAAGCGTTTTCACATGATGGAGACCAGATAAAGTTTCTAGAGGAGCTCAACAAGTCAGTAAGCGGAGCCACAACAGAAGCAAAATTTTTGCAAAATGCTCTGTAATAGCCCACCATCCCGAGAAAATGGCGCAACTCTCGTTTGGTCTTAGGTGCAGGATACTGAAGGATGGCGGCAACCTTCGCATCTACCGGACGAATTTGACCATGTCCTACTTGCTTTCCGAGGTATGTTACCACAGCCTTGCAAAATTCACATTTAGCTAGGTTGATGGTTAATGAAGCGTCACTCAGCCGGGTAAAGATCTCCCGTAAGGTTTTAATGTGCTCTTCCCAGCTATTGGAATATACAACAACGTCATCCAAATAGGCTTCGCAACTTTTAACTCCAGACAACACTTTCTGCATTAACCTTTGAAAGGTAGCGGGAGCGTTTCTCATCCCGAATGCCATTACGGTGTAATTTAGAAAGTTATCTGGCGTCACAAAGGCCGATATTTCAGACGCACGGGCAGTCAGCGGCACCTGCCAGCACCCTTTTAGAAGATCGAGTTTCGTTACTAAGCGGGCCGCTCCTACTCGATCTATGCAGTCTTCCATACGGGGCATAGGGAAAGAATCGGGTTTTGTGACACTGTTAACCTTGCGGTAGTCTGTACAAAATCTATATGTTCCGTCAGGCTTAGGCACAAGAATACAAGGCGAGCTCCACGGACTGGAGCTGGGAACAGCAAGTCCTTGATCAAGCAAATACTTCACCTCCTCTTTCATTATTTCCCGTTTTACAGGATTAACGCGATAGGGATGTTGACGTATGGGAGCTGATCCCTCAATCTCAATATTGTGCACTATTGCAGTAGTCTGAGAGGGAGTATCTGCAAATAAAGAAGGATATTCTTTAATTAACCCCATAATATCTTGACGCTGCCGGTCAGGAAGGTAAGACAACATTTGTTCAATATTTAACAGCATTTCTGAATTTTTCAGCCTAGCAGTTCGTTAGCCTAACTGTTAACTGCATCACTTTCAACGCGGCCGACAGGTCGACACACGGGACATCCTCAGCAGCACTAGCTCTTATATAGTAAGGCTTCAGCATATTCACATGACAGACTCGTGTTTTTCGTCGGCGATCTGGAGTACGCACAACATAGTCAGTTTCACTAAGCTGACTTTCAATTTCATATGGACCACCAAATTTCGCCTGCAATGTCGAACCTTGGACTGGAAGAAAGACCAACACCGAGTCTCCAGGCTGAAAGTTTCGTTTGACACTTCTTTTATCAAAGTGAGCTTTCATTTTGTTCTGTGCCGTGACTAAATTCTCTTTTGCCATGGCACACGCTCGATGCAACCGGTCACGGAATTTGCTCACATAATCTAGAACAGGCATAGGGGAAACAGATTCGTCAAGTAACTGTTCGCGTAACATTCTCAATGGACCGCGAACAGTATGCCCGAACACCAAATCAGCAGGTGCAAATCCCAAGGATTCTTGTGTGGTTTCACGGACCGCAAACATCAACATCGGTAGTCCCTCATCCCATTCTTTTCCTGTTTCCACACAGAACTTACGCAGTAGAGTTTTCAGGGTTTGATGGAAACGTTCTAACGCTCCCTGAGTCTCTGGGTGATAGGCACTAGATAGTACATGTGGCACGTTTAATTCGCGAGTAACTTGGGCGAATATTTTCGATGTAAAATTCGATCCTTGATCAGTTTGGATCACTTTTGGCAGCCCAAACACCGAGCAGAATTTAATCAATTCCACCCTGTACCACCCTTTTCGCTTTGATTGTGCGCAACGGAATCGCCTCCGGATAATGAGTTGCCGCGCACATCATGGTGAGGATGTATTGATGCCCGGCTTTTGATTTTGGGAGTGGGCCAACACAATCTAAAATAATACGCTCAAAAGGTTCTCCCACTACAGGTATTGGATGTAAGGGAGCAGGTGGTATGGTCTGATTGGGCTTACCGGTCAGTTGGCATACATGACACGAACGGCAGTAAGCGGTGACATCGGACTTCAACCCCAGCCAAAAGAAGTAGCGGAGCACTCGCTCGTATGTTTTCCTAATACCTAAATGACCAGACAGTACATGATCATGAGCCAGTTTAACACTCTGAGGTCTGAGGGTATCGCCGGCAATACCACCGTGGTTTTTTTCTTATCAGTGTGAAAGAGACTCAAAATACTCCGTCAATGTTGCACATACAATTAAGAGTTATACACCATTTTAATCTGTGGAATATCTTCTTTCATTTGTGTACACTCAGAGTAAAAACAAAATGTTGTGCTTTTTGTAAAATAAAGAAAACTAACATGATGCGTGATCTCTCGTCTCCCTCTGAACGAACTCCAATCTGATAATTCTTAGAAAATGAACTGTAACTTAGTGAATACTAATGACAAAAAAATTACACTTATGTCTAAAAAAACGTTAAGATGTCAGGTTTTAAAACATATAAGTCAAATCGAAAACAAACCTTCTGTGTTTATGTAATCTGTATGAAAAGAGAGCCATGTCAGAAGTCTGTGATTCAGCTCATTATCCGCTAATGCGGCCACGCCCACGGAGCCAGCGCTATTCAGACGCAAATTCAGTCAATACATGCATTTGTCATCTCAATCGTGTATTTATTGTCTTCAAAAGTGTTTTGAATAGCCATATTTAGCGATCTCTTGCCTCTGTTAGTTCCTTGATTGTCACATGATATGCCTCTTCTTTTACTGAGGCATTTGTGGACAAAAGGGGCAGAGCGCCCTCTGGCTCAAGTATGAATTAAAAACACAGCATCCAGCGCTCATAATGATGAAAATAAATATAGAATAATAAATATTACTCCTCTGTATAGAAAATTGATATGAATATATGAGAATCCATCAATATTTCTCCAAATGTGTATGCTTTTAAGCATATTAAGAAATTATGGTCAATATAAGATTTTAAGAGTCAAAATGTGAAGCTTGAGTCTTAGATCTTTTTAATGATGTATAGTTTGTCAACTGCACATCAACATTTAGGCTCTATAATATAACAAATATAGTAGCCTATATGAAATGCCCTAGAGGTAGGAATGTTCAGACGCGTTGCATCACAGAAATACATTATATTTTAAAGTATATTAAAATAGAAAACCATTATTAGGTTAGAGACTTGAGACTTCTTTTAAAAACATTATAATGGCAATGTGTTCAATCTTTTGACTGGTAGTGTAATTTAACATAGGCCTATACAAAATTTTCTTCATCATGTGCAATAATACGTGCATGCATGAGATCACAAAAATCATGTTTTTTTTTTTTTGTCCTGAGTGGACTTTAATCCTGTTATCAGCATGATCACAGAGGGTTTTTTCACAGCCTACCTGACTGAAAGGCCTCATTAATATGCAAGTCATTTCAGGTCATTATTATTCAATTCTTTTGTCTTATCAGGTGAGAATCACCCATTATACATGAGGATTCACGCCTCCATGCATACTGTGTTTCTTGACCAAAAGTGTCTTAGAAAATTTAAATCTCTCTATTGTTTTATATGAAGGAGTAGGCAGCATAATTTTTACATAATTCTGAAGCAAAAACTCTAGTCTACAACCTCCAATACCCAGAAGTCTTATGAACACAGATTTAATATACTTTTTTTGGCCTTATTTCAGTGACTTAAGTTTTTTGTTTTTTCAATAACCACGCAAAAATACAAAAATGTACGTATATGTTCCTCACATATTATTGTAGCCTAGTTTGTGCTGAATACAGTGTAATGACACTTTTGTCATTTATATGTTTATGAACAACTGAAAAAAGCACAAATGTCAGGGCATGTCAAAACTTCTCCAAGCCCCAAATCAGCCTCAGACTCCAGAGGGTTAAGTATTTGTGCACGATACGCCAAGGGAACTACAACTTGACAAAAGGTGTCATCCTTTTTCCATCTACGCATAAGCACTTCGTTATCCCAATAAAATGCAACTCCAGAATCGGGAAGACTATCCTTGTCAATTGCAGCTGCACCACAAGCACCTAGTGAAGGATCAGATTTTTGCAACATGGCCAACTGCTTTCTTCCGATCTGGAGTGACTTATGTTTTTTGTGAACACTTTCAGTTACAGGTAACATTTCAGGCTGAACGATAACTTTAGCTTCCACTCTTTCACCATCAGATACAAAAAATGAATCTGACAGATCAACAACATCCTGGAGCTTACGAGCTTGGGCGCGCGTTACCGCACAGACTGGGAACGTACTAGGAGACTGCTCAGCTTTTTCTGTTAATTCACTCAACACATCGGGAGTGTCCACAACAACAGGCTGCGATAAAACCTTACCTCCAGCTAAATCGTTGCCCAGTATGAGGTCCACCCCCTCCACTGGAAGCTGAGATCGTACACCCACCTGCACACATCCTGAAACAAGTTCAGATTTTAAACACACAGTATGTAAGGGAACCTTAATACAGCCGAGTTCCACACCTCGGAGCAACACATTAGCTCCAGTATACGATTGTGATACAGCAGATAAAATTGATTTTTGCCAGGCATGGCATTCCTCTTTTAGTAGTGAGTTACAACGGTCCATGCTACAATTCAAAGGAATTTCATGACTTTGCTGCTCATTATGATTTCAAATACATGATTCGAGTCCCCATCATGCTCAGTCTAACAGGAAGGCAGAGAAAGGAGTGCATATTGTGAAGCAGTTGCTCAAGAAAGCATCAGAAGGCAAGTCAGATCCATATCTAGCTATTTTGAGCTATCGAGCAACACCTCTGGAGCATGGTGCATCTCCTGCAGAGCTCCTAATGAATCGCAAAATAAGAACAACGCTTCCCTACAGGACTGGCACGAAACAAGACCTGATCACTGCGACAATTAGGCAGAAACAGAAAGCTCTCCAAAACAGACAAAAGACAAATGATGACAAACCAAAATGCTGAAAGTGTTATTAAGGAATGACATTGTGAGAGTGGCAGATACCAACTGTTGGGACAAGAAAGCTGTTGTTTTGGAAGAAGTGAGTCCAAGATCATATGTCGTCAGAACAGAGAGTGGTCAGATTCTTAGGAGAAATCGTCTCCTTAAGGGTGTACTCACACTAGGCACGGTTGGTTAAACTGATAATCACGATTATTTTTGCTCAAAATTATAATCACGATTATTAATCATGATTATTCTATCAAAAAGGGTAATGTAGTTATGGCTATTCTGCAAGTTCTTTACCAACCTACATTTCACCCAGAAGGCCTGTAGTTGGCACACCGACTTCATTTAACCAACTATGATAACTTCGTTAGATGGTAAATCAATACAAAACATGGTTTTAGTGAGCGCTTTGTAATCTGTATTATAACTGATGGCCTGCACTCACACTGCTCTTAACATTCCAGGCTGAAGCACGCTTACGTCATATACGATGCAACTTTTTGAATTGAAGAAAACAGGAAGAGATGACACATACTGCCTAATATATTTATCATTTATGCCATGCAGCAATTTTCACTTGCACGTATCAGAGGATTATTACAGCAGCTGATGTTAATGGAGGAATTTGCAGCTTTACTCACAAACTACAATTTCTGTTCATTAATAAGGTGAGAATCAGACCCGTTATAAACCCAAATACACTCAAATTAATTACATGAATTGATAAGTGTACTATCAGAGTAGTAATAAAGATGTTTGCAATCCTATTGTTGACAGTAGCGCACACAAAAGTAGTAGCTGTGCCGTGCTCAGGCACGGTTTGCACTCACACTGCATGCGAACCGCGCTCGAGCCCAACTGAACCGTGCTCTGGCCCACTTCTTCCAAGCAGGCCAGGGCCGGCTAAACTAACCGGGCTTTGAGGGTCAGACACACTCGGGCACGTTCAGAGCGCCTAGTGTGAGCACACCCTAAGATGCAAGAAACAAGCCAAACACTGACTGACAAGAAAGAAGTAGTTCAGTCCTCTTCGTCTTCTTCCACTTCCATGGACAATGATCATTTTGCAGAAACAAATGACCTTCCTATACTGAGAAGATCATCACGTATCATAAAGGAACCTGATCGACTTAATTTGTAAATGACTCTGCCCAGTTACATTTGAAATGTACTTAACAAAGGCATTGTTTTGAAATTTCTGTTTAGTGTTAAATGGATAATTGTGTGTTATATTGCCTCTGTTGTTTTATGCACTTTAGTTTATACTTTCTAAAGGAAAGGGGATGTATTGATTATTAATTGTTTTTCTTATTATTATCCTCTAGATGGCAGTAGTACCAAACATACAATTGGCAGCTACCCAAGAGCATAGAGCTAGAATAAGAAAGTAATAGAGAGCTAAGTACATGTGAAAGTTCGGTGCTGAAGAAATAAAGAGGCTACATGCCAGTTAATTAATTACTTTTTCAGAGGGTTTATTTAATGAACACCACACTGTGTAAACTGTAAGTTCTACTGCGGCTTCTTCTGGGAAACCTGGGACACCAATACCACACAGCTGTTTCCTCAGCATTACTAGCAGAGCTTCAATAGAAATAGAGTACAGAAGACCAGACAGAGGACATCCTTGCCTTATTCACCTGGTCACAGGGAAGTGTCTAGTTAAAGACCCATTAATCCGTACCATTCTGTAAGTGTCATTGTACAGTAGCTTGACGAGAGAAATAAAATGTGTAGCAAAACCAAACGCTTCCAAACACAAAATGACACAAAATGACTGATCTTCATGGATTACATTTGTCATGTATTTTTTTAAAAGTCTATTAGTTATTGCTTTAGATAACATTTTAAAGGTTCCATAGAACGTGTTTTCAAAAGATGTAATATAAGTCTAAGGTGTCCCCTGAATGTGTCTGTGAAGTTTCAGCTCAAAATACCCCATAGATTTTTTTTTTATTCATTTTTTTAACTGCCTATTTTGGGGCATCATTAAAGGTGCCCTAGATTCAAAAATTGAATTTACCTCGGCATAGTTGAATAACAAGACTTCAGTACATGGAAATGACATACAGTGAGTTTCAAACTCCATTGTTTCCTCCTTCTTATATAAATCTCATTTGTTTAAAAGACCTCAGAAAAACAGGCGAATCTCAACATAACACCGACTGTTACGTAACAGTTGGGGTGTACGCCCCCAATATTTGCATAGCCTATGCCAGCTCATGTTCAAAGCATTACACAAGGGCAGCCAGGATTAATGTCTGGATCTGTGCACAGCTGAATCATCAAACTAGGTAAGCAAGCGAGAACAACAGCGTAAAATGGCAGATGGAGCAATAATAACTGACATGATCCATGATATCATGATATTTTTAGTGGTGTTTGTAAATTGTCTTTCTAAATGTTTCATTAGCATGTTGCTAATGTACTGTTAAATGTGGTTAAAGTTACCATCGTTTCTACTGTATTCACGGAGACAAGACTGTCGTTATTTTCATTTTTTAAACACTTGCAGTCTGTATAATTCATAAACACAACTTCATTCTTTATAAATCTCTCCAACAGTGTGTAATGTTAGCTTTAGCCACGAAGCACAATCAAACTCATACAGAATCACATGTAAACATCCAAATAAACACCATACTTACGCGATTAGACATGTTGCATGACGAACACTTTGTAAAGATCCATTTTGAGGGTTATATTAGCTGTGTGAACTTTTTTTATGTTGTTTAAGGCAAGCGCGAGCTCTTGGGGCGTGGAGCACGAGAATTAAAGGGGCCGCACACCCTGAATCGGCGCATTTATAATGATGCCCCAAAATAGGCAGTTAAAAAAATTTATAAAAAAAAAAATCTATGGGGTATTTTGAGCTGAAACTTCACAGACACATTCAGGGGACACCTTAGACTTATATTACATCTTTTAAAAACATGTTCTTCGGCACCTTTAAATATGCGGCGATTCAGGCTGCGGCCCCTTTAAATTCTCGCACTGCCCGCCCCCGAATCTCGCGCTTGCCTTAACCCTCTGGAGTCTGAGGCTGATTTGGGGCTTGGAGAAGTTTTGACATGCCCTGACATTTGTGATTTTTTCAGTTGTTCATAAACATATAAATGACAAAAGTGTCATTACACTGTATTCAGCACAAACTAGGCTACCATAATATGTGAGGAACATGTATGTACATGTTTGTATTTTTGAAGGAATAATGTTTATGCGTGGTTATTGAAAAAACAAAAAACTTAAGTCACTGAAATAAGGCCAAAAAAAGTATATTAAATCTGTGTTCACAAGACTTCTGGGTACTGGAGGTTGTAGACTAGAGTTTTTGCTTCAGAATTATGTAAAAATTATGCTGCCTACTCCTTCATATAAAACAATATATTGATTTAGTTTTTGTAAGACACTTTTTGTCAAGAAATACAGTATGCGTGGAGGCGTGAATCATCATGAATAATGGGTCATTTACACCTGAGAATACAAAAGAATCGCATAATAATGACCTGAAATGACCTGCATATTAATGAGGCCTTTCAGTCAGGTAGGCTGTGAAAAAACCCCTCTGTAATAATGTCTCAGCTCATCATAAACAGCAATACTCTGAAATATTATTACAATTTAAAATAATGGTATTCTATTACATTCTTTAAAATATAATGTATTTCTGTGATGCAAAGTGTCTGAACAATTATATTACCTCTATGGCATTTCATATAGGCTTTTAGCTTAAAAGCATGCACATTTGGAGAACTATTGATGGATTCTTATATATTTATGTCAATTTTCTATACTGAGGAGTAATATTTATTCAATATTTATTATCATCACTATGAGTGCTGGATACTGTGTTTTCAATTCATACTTGCAGCCGGAGGGCACTCTGTACACCTTTAGGCCACAAATTCATATAAAGAAGAAAAGGAACCAGGAACTAACGGCATGTCTTCTAGAGATTGCTAACCATGGCTTTAACATCCAAATAAACACTTATTTGCTCCGTGGGCGTGGCCGCATTAGCAGATAATGAGCTGAATCACGGACTTCTGACATGACTCTCTTTTCATACAGGTTACATAAACAGAAAATATTTGTTTGACTTGCACAATTTAAAACCTGACATTTCAACGTTTCTTTAGACATAAGTGTCCTTTTTTGTCATTAGTATTCATAAGTTACAGTTAATTTTCTGAGAACTATCAGATTGGACTTCGTTCAGAGGGAGATGAGAGATCACGCATCATGTTAGTTTTCTTTATTTTACAAAAAAGCACAACATTGTGTTTTTACTCTGAGTGTACACAAATAAAAGAAGACATTCTATAGTTTCAATTGATATATTACTTATGTCTCTATGACAAGAAATGGAGTATTTTAAGTCTGTTTTGCTGCAATGTGAAAAAAAAATCCTGCAAAATGTGCCGGCGTGTTTTCGGACCTCAGGGAGTTAAACAGCATAAACAAAGTTCACACAGCTAATATAACCCTCAAAATGGATCTTTACAAAGTGTTCATCATGCAGCATGTCTAATCGCGTAAGTATGGTATTTATTTGGATGTTTACATTTGATTCTGAATGAGTTTGATAGTATGCTCCATGGCTAAAGCTAACATTACACACTGTTGGAGAGATTTATAAAGAATGAAGTTGTGTTTATGCATTATACAGACTGCAAGTGTTTAAAAATGAAAATAGCGACGGCTCTCTTGTCTCCGTGAATACAGTAAGAAACGATGGTAACTTTAACCACATTTAACAGTACATTAGCAACATGCTAACGAAACATTTAGAAAGACAATTTACATATATCACTAAAAATATCATGATATCATGGATCATGTGTAGCATTGCCACATAAGGGGTGATATTTATACTCGTGTATGATTAACAAGAATGTGTGGTTGATCATTGTTTTAATTGTCACCTTGTCCCCTGTTTCGTTGCTCCGGTGTGTGTGTGTGAGACCCCATGTGAACGAGCTCTCGCGAGATTTCGCACGTCCCGTACGGCCTACGGATCACGTGACCATAACACGGAACTTTAAAGGTAGTCATCTTACCAGCGTCTGGTAGCGTTTTGTGTTCGCTCCCTTCTGTTGTCCCGTTGTAGAATACCTACTGAACTGTTTTTGTTGGAGTTTACTGCCGCCTCACTTGTGGAGTTTTGTCTGGGTGTTTTTTTTATTTTTTGGACTTTGCACTACTTACCAGTGAGGATTTTTTAACAGTTTCGGTTATCACGTTGGATCTGCTCTCGGACATTCATTCATTCATTCATGGACTTTTTCCGATGAGATTCAATTTCATATATACTACAATTGGACTTTCACTTTCTCATACACTTTCGCTTTTTTTTTTAAAATTTTCTGGTTGTATTGTGGGTCAAGAATTTTTCTAAATTGTGTAATATACACTTGGGTGATTGAAACAATTTTTTGTCTGTCTTTTTTCATATTTTGTCCTGAGGAACGAGCGGTTCCCTCAATTTAGTGTACGCTCTATTTGGAGTGTTACACATGTCAGTTATTATTGTTCCATCTGCCATTTTTCGCTATTGTTCTTGCTTGCTTACCTAGTCTGATGATTCAGCTGTGCACAGATTCAGACGTTAATACTGGCTTGTCTAATGCCTTGAACATGAGCTGGCATATGCAAATATCGGTCATCATAAAAGGAAAGAGCACGAGTACCGTTCCCTTTCAGTTGGTCACTCTCGAAGTCTTGTTAAAGAGAACTGATGAATTGGGATCTTGCTAGAGAGAACAGTCTACTTCGAGTGTAACTAAAACAAGCCAATGCACAATGGTATGCATTAACTGCATCAGCTGCGCTGTCCCACAGCACAGGTATGAGCAGCAGGTGCAAGCGCATTTCAGCTTTTCGCTTCGGAGCTGAGCCTGTTGTTCGTTTTGAGTATTTATCTCTATATGGTGTTTTTTTTTTTTTTTTTTTTGAGTTTTTTTCACGATAAGAAGCTTCTTTCTGTTTGTGTTGGAGACAGAACGCAGTGTGGTTGAGCCTCTTTTTTTCTACTTTCATTTTTGAACAGAGAGCTGAAATTAAAAGCTGTTTTCACAGCTGGTAAGACCACTTCAAAGAGAGTGAGAGCACACGGCAAGATTGCACTTTTTCCCTGTCTGTGTGGCAGCAGCCATCTCCCTGTGTACTTCAGCACTAAGAAAGAGAGGAAGTTCTCTAAAAGAGCAACACAGGTGTGAGTTTGTGTCTTTTTGAATATGACATTCTGCCAGTGCGTTTCTGGATGCGGTCGTTTCCTGGCTTCATCATGTGTATGGGCATGAGGCACGAGATGTCAGCTTTTGTGGATGAGTTATCCACCCACTGTGGGAAGATGACCATTGAGGAGTTGCGATCCAGACTCCAATACCTCAAAAGTATCGGAGTCTCCTTGTCTCTCCCTCGATCTAATCCTCCAAGAGGTGCTACTTTGGGCAGTAGCTTGGTTGACCTGAGGGTTACACTGAAGGCCAACCAACCCCCTAGGCCCCCTCACTCCTCCGCTCCACCGCCAGTAGAGTTGCCTCAGGAATGGTCTTGGCCACCTTTTTGGGTCTGCACCAGCTGTATCCTTTGGTGCTCTGCCAGATGATCAGATGTTGATCGCTGCATCGGAGGGTGAGTCCTCTCTCTGGGGATGAGGATTCGGCTGTGCTGCCCACTTCGGGTGTGGTATCATTGCCCGAGTCAGACCCAGAGATGATGGCTATGCTTTCCCGGGCCACTGAGAGCTGGAACCCTCCACCGTGTCTCAAACCCTCGTGGGTGGACGATTGGTTTCACAGGGGAGCCTGTGCTGGTTCTCAGCACCACACCGTGGTTCCTTTCTTTCCGGAGGTGCATGAGGAGCTCACTAGGTCTTGGATGGCACCTTTTACTGCCAGAAACGGACTGAGAGTTTCCTTCATTCTCACCACCCTTGATGGTGGGACAGAGGTTACACGCATATCTCCCCCGTGGAGCGGGCAATTGCTATGCAACATTCCCCTAACTCCACCTCACGGGGGGAACTGCAAATATGTGTTTCCCCCAGTGAGTCTTCTCACACAGACACTGTGCAAGGTCAGGGAGGAAAAGGAGCAGGTCTTGCTAGTTGCACCCTATTAGCCCAACCGGACCTGGTTCCCAGAACTGATGCTCCTCGCGACAGCCCCTCCTTGGCCGATTCCTCTGAGGAAGGATCTGCTTTCTGATATGCGCTTGCACCTGCTGCTCATTTATAACCTGCAGTACGGGACAGCGCAGCTGATGCAATTATTGCATGCCAATGTGCATTGGCTCGTTTTAGTTACACTTGAAGTAGATTGATGTCTCTAGCAAGATCCCAATTCTTCAGTTCTCTTCGATGAGACTTCTCCGTTTGCCCCTTCAGAGAACGGGGGTTACACGTGTAACCAAGACGATTTCCTGCTGGTCACTTGTCACACCACCTTGTGGTAATTCAGTTTATGAAAGTACTTTGGATCTCATGATTTTTTTTGTTTTTTTTTAAGACCAAAGAAGAAAGCAGAGGAAGCATCCATTTCATTTAGCTTAGAATATGTGGTCCTTAAAAGGGCTGTTTTCCTTGCTTCTCCAAAAATGTCTTTGGAAGGATTTTTTTTTCTGTCAATTGAATCAGCAGAGTCACCATGGCTACTTTGTCTCAGAATGTCTTCTTCTACTGACATTTTTTCTTTGAGAGTTCTGGTGTTATGGGCAGTATATTGTTTGCAAAACAACTTAATATGCACTTTGTCCCTGTCCCACCACTGACTTATTATGCAAAATTCACTTTTGCATGGTGTTTAGAAATAAATGTGTGTTGGCAGTGTGTGTACGTAACCACCCTATAGTTATAAAAATCCAATTACTCCTTTTTATTTAATCCCCATAAATCATAAGCAGTGTCTCCCAACGCCCTGTTTTCAGCCATGGTACTAATGTGACGTCACATTTGCCACAGGCCCCGCCCACGACCGCTGACTGACAGTCTTGCATTATCATAATTTGTACCCTCATTTTCTCTGTGCATTAGCAGCTGTAGCAACAATAATGTCTGGTAAGTAATTGAGAGGTTTTGTTGTTGGATGTAAGAGTGAACATAACAGTCTTCATTTACTGTCATCTGAGCCGCTGAACGCAGTAGATTAGTTTTATTTTTGAAGAGAATGCACCACAGATCTAATATACACATACGATTTTTGTAACGTTGCCTGCTATTTACGTTCAGACATAACTGACTGTGTTTATGTGAACTGTGTGTGTTTTTGACAGAACCTTGTGTATATTTGACAGTTTAAACAAAACAAAAAATGTTAAAGATAAGTTACTCTTGCCAGCTGTCTGTGTGTGTGCATATCAGATAAGTGCGCTCAGAAAACGATCCATTAGATGTTTAAACTGATATAGATTTAAAATGCATGGAAATAATAAACTTTAATGATGAAAGAAGAACTATGCTATCTGTGAGAGTGATTGCGATAATCAAAACTAAGTAGATGTCTTGCTAATATTTGGCAGAGAATCCGATTGAGGCAGAAACTGTGATCATAGAGAAGGGGCGGGGCACAACAGCTCATTTGCATTTAAAGGCACATGCACAAATACAGCCTGTTCTTGACTGTAGTCAGAAATAGGTATTTACAACATGGAATTATAAATGATCTGTGAGGTATTTTACACTGAAACTTCACAGACACATTCTGGGGACACCTGACACTTAAATTACATCTTGTAAAAATGGGCATAATAGGTCCCCTTTAATAAAGCAAAACTACATCTCTCCTCTCTTCAAGATTGCCAGAAAAGGTTAAAAGAGTGAATAAAAGAGTGATCCTGTTGTAATGTATTGTTAAAGTGCCAGTGTGATTTATAGATTTTAGAAGACAGGAGAAAAACAGCCACAGAGATATAGTGGTGGTCAGATAGAAAAGATGGTACTATTAAGCTGTTATAAAACCTACCACTATTACTCTTACCAACGTAATATCGGTCAACTCAAAGAATTTGAGTTAGTTTTTAACCAGGTATACTGTTTAACCTGTTAACCGTCACCGGTACGCCAACGCACCTAAGCTTCTTTGTTTAAATTAGATCAAATTTACTGTTAAATGTAACGTAATTACCTTGACAAACTATACATCATAAAAAGATCTAAGACTCGAGCTTCAATTTTTAATCTTTATTTTACTCTCAACATCGTATAGTGACTGTCATTTGTTAATATACGTCGGGAGTTATGAATATGAAAAACTGAGTCGTTACCTTTTCATTGAAATATGAGCATCAGCCTCAGCCACTGAGAAAAAACTTCTGATCGTCATGAAAAAACTCGACAAAATAACATCCCCCAGGGCTTTTAGATTAAAAGCATGCACATTTGGAGAAATATTGATGGATTCTCATACATTTATGTAAATTTTCTATACAGAGGAGTAATATTTATTCAATGTTTACCCAAAATGCCCCATTGTCATCATATTAACGCTGTATACACTGATCTACTGTGTTTTCAACTCATACCTGCAGTCACAGGGCGCTCTGTGCACACTTAGTCCACAAATGACACATGATGAAGGAGAGGGATCATGTGACCTTCCAGGAACTAACAGTCTTCCAGACATCTCTATGCTATGCTATATAATCCTATGCTATAATCATGAATATTACATGCAAATCAACACTTTTGAAAGTAATAAATACACGATTGTGACGATATGTGGTTTATCTGTGTTCTTTGTCACAGTCTGTGGTTGGTGGGAAAGAGTGAGGACTCAAAAGGTGCAGATGATGGGCTTTTATTAAGAAAAAACAAAACACAAACCAAAACTACCCCAAGGGGAACACATAAAAAACGGCAAGACTTGACTTGACTTGACTTGACCGAGTGAACACGCACACGAGAACATCCAAAGTACAACAACAAACCAACACAGGACTGCAAACACAAGGAGAATAAGTAGGGAACAAACAAGGCAGGTAATGATGTGGAACAGGTGGGGCAAATTAACCAAAGAACAGATAACAAGATGGGCGGGGTCCAGACAATAGACAGGTGAGCACATGGCACAAGGAAACACAAGACAAGCCATGTGCTCACACCAAACATAAACACAAGAACAAAGACAAGAGAATACGGGAGTGTCAGAGCTCTGTCACAAAACCAAGAATGCACTACAACAGAAGTGACAGAACTCTGACATTCTTCATGCCATGTCAGGTATTCATAAAAGTAGATTATATTTATAATGCAATGCTAATCGAGATAGCTTTTCTCATTGTGCAGAATAGCACAATTTCTGTCTGATTTTTGATCCGAAGCCACATCACATCACAGAAGATTATTTAAAACACTTGACTTGTATGTTTATAGCATGTTTTATGTTGTGCTTTTTGCAAAATAAAGAAAACTAAAATGATGCATGATCTCTCGTCTCCCTCTGAACAAAGTCCAATCTGATAGTTCTTTGAAAATGAACTGTAACTTAGTGAATACTAATGACAAAAAAATTAGACTTTTGTCAAAAGAAACGTTAAAATGTCAGGTTTTAAATCCTGCAAGTCAAATCGAAAACAAAAATTCTGTGTTTATGTAATCTGTATGAAAAGAGACACACGTCAGAAGTCCGTGTTTCAGCTCATTATCCGCTAATGCGGCCACGCCCACGGAGCCAGCGCTATTCAGAGGCAAATTATGAGTCAATACAGGCATTCATCGTCTCAATCGTGTATTTATTGTCTTGAAAAGTGTTTATCTGTATGTAAAAGCCATGGTTAACAACCTTTGGAAGACATGCCGTTAGTTCCTGATATGTCCTCTTCTTCTTTAGAATAATTTGTAGACTAAACGTGCACAGAGAGCGCCCTCCGGTTGCAAGTATGAATTGAAAACACCATTCCTGAAATGTCCTCTTCTTCTTTAAAATAATTTGTGGACTAAAGGTGTACAGAGCGCCCTCCGGCTGCAAGTATGAATTAAAAACACCAGCGCTCATAGTGATAACAATGAATATAGAATAAACTCTGTATAGAATAAAATCTGTATAGAAAATTGACATAAACATATGAGAATCCATCAATATTTCTCCAAATGTGCATGCTTTTAAACTAAAAACCTATAGTCAGACTCTTTGCATCACAGAAATACATTATATTTTAAAGAATATAATAGAATACCATTATTTTAAATTGAGCTGAGACATGATTACAGAGGTTTTTTTTCACAGCCTACCTGACTGAAAGGCCTCATTATTATGCAGCACCATTAGAGGTTCTTTATGCGATTCTTTTGTCTTCTCAGGTGTAAATGATCCATTATTCATGATGATTCACGCCTCCACGCATACTGTGTTTCTTGACAAAAAGTGTCTTAGAAAAACTAAATCAATATATTGTGTTATATGAACAAGTAGGCATTATAATTTTTACATAATTTTGAAGCAAAAACTCTAGCCTACAACCTCCAATACCCAGAAGTCTTGTAAACACAGATTTAATATATATTTTTGGCCTTATTTCAGTGGCTTAATTTTTTTGTTTTTTCAATAACCACGCATAAACGTTATTCCTTCAAAAATACAAACATGTACATACATGTTCCTCACATATTATGGTAGCCTAGTTTGTGCTGAATACAGTGTAATGACACTTTTGTCATTTATATGTTTATGAACAACTGAAAAAAGCACAAATGTCAGGGCATGTCAAAACTTCTTTAAGCCCCAAATCAGCCTCAGACTCCAGAGGGTTAATTATTTGACTATTGGATTTTTGCTGGCTGCTAGTTTAAGTAGGAGTTAACTGCCACTGCCAATCATCTTTTGATTGTTTACCAAATCATATTCTTGTGTTTATTATCTTATTTTGTTTAATTGTTGTTGCAATTATTATTTCATTTCCATTTACTACTGTGGGTTTATTCAGAAATACCAGCAACCTGTTTAATCCTTTGCCCTTATTCTAATAATTAACATTTAAGTGAATATTAGATCTTAAAAGAACTCAGGTTAGGCTTCCCCCATAAGTTCACTGATACGGGGGCGCTACATTATCTTAACAATATGATCTTATGTAATTGACGTGCGTTGATTTAATGTCTAAATTAGATCATTTGAATGACGCACTGACCTGTCAATCTCATCTTGTAAGTCAGGATGAGCAAGTGACAGATGCTTGGCAAAGTTTAATGGTTTTTCATCATTTTTACAAGCAAAGTAATTTCAAATTATGTGTCTACTGCTCATATAATTAATTTGTTTTAGGCGTGTTGAGTGAGATTCAACTGCTTTATCCATTTTATTCCTCTATGTTGTCACATTTGCCAGTTTCGCGTCAGTTTGGGTAGCACACTGCCACCTAGCAGTGAACTTCAGAACAGCAGCATATACCAAAATGAGCAAAATCATAATATTGTACCATTTGAAATAAAATATATACCGGTATTTTTCCAGTACCGGTATACCATGTATCCCTAATACACATATGGACTGGCCATGGGCAGTGCGCATTTGGAAGTCCCTGAGATGGCTTCAGCCGCACTAGGGGAGGCACAACTGGCAGGGACGGCAGAGTGGACTCTGCCAAGGGAAAGACACGGGCTCACCATAGGGAAGTTACCATGGACAAATACACATATGGGACTGCTGTAGGGGTCACAACATATGGCACCCAGCCAAGCACAGGCGAGTTAACGAGTGCTTGGCCTAGCATCAGACACTCCACAATGTCCAAGCTGCTGGGGGTGGCAGGGGAACTCAACAGGGTTTGCCAGATGGGAAACTCGCTGTAGCAATGGATGCACGTATCCAGCCCAGGGGGCGGGAGTGGCGTTGCAAGCCAACACATAGAATGTGTCTTCACCCTACTGGCCACTGAGGGCGAGTACCTGGGAAGCAACCGGTTCTACATGAAGGCTATAGAATCTAACAAATGTGTTGGGGGGCACCCAGCCAGCAGCTCTACATATATCTGTCAGCGAGGCGCTGTGCGCCAGCGCCCAGGAAGAAGCAACTCCTCTAGTGGAGTGAGCTCTCAACCCGAGCAAGTAAGGCATGCCTTGGGATTGATAAGCCAAGGCGATTGTGTCCACTATCCAGTGGGCCATCCTCTGCTTGGAGACAGCCTTTTACCTTCTGCTGGACTCCGTGACAGATGAAGAGCTGGTCTGAGGTCCTGAAGCTTTGCGTTCTGTCCATGTACAGGCGCAAAGCGTGGATGTGACAGAGCAAAGCTAGGGCTGGGTCTGCCTCCTCCGAGGGCAGCACTTGCAGGTTCACTGCCTGGTCTCTAAAGGGAGTGGTAGGAACCTTGGGCACATATCTGGGTCTGATTTGTCAACCAAAAATGCGTGCAGGTCCCCTACTCCCAATGCAACCAGGAGTACTGTTTTAAGGGCAGCGCTTTTAACTCAACTGACTGCAAAGGCTCAAAGGGAGGTCCCCAGAGAGCTGTAAGTACCAGGGACAAGTCCAAGAGGGCATACCCAAGAGGGTATAGAGGGAGGGCGAGGCGGATTCAGTCTCCTCGCCCCCCTCAGGAACCTGAGATCAGGTCATGCTTCCCTAGAGACTTACCATCAACTGTATCATGATGTGCAGCAATGGCGGCAACATACACTTAAAGGGTGGAGGAAGGCAGCCTTCGCTCCAACCCTTCTTGCAGGAAGGAAAGCACTGACCTGATCGAACATGATCGGGGGTCCTCACGTGAGGGGTACACCACTCAATGAACAGCTTCCACTTCAGAGCATAGAGATTCCTCGTAGAAGGAGCTCTTTCAGAAGTGATGGTGTCTACAACCGACTGGGGTAGATCACCTAGAACCTCCGCATCCCATCCAGGGACCAGACATGAAGTTTCCAGAGGTCCGGAAGCAGGTGAAATAGGCTGCCCCGTCTCTGAGTCAGAAGGTCCTTCCTCAGAGGAATGGGTCAAGGAGGTGCTGTCATGAGGAGCATCAGTTCTGGTAACCAGGTCCGAGTGACCATTGTGACTGTTAGCAGGGGCCAGGGAATGACTGCATACAGTAATGCATGGACGGAATGACATATTGAAAAAGATGCAGTGTCTGTCTGTAAGCTCTTTTAGAAAGACTCACTCTTTGTAAAGTGGAACAGGAACAGCCACGGAACAGCCACAGGAACAGCCACGGTGCGATTGTAGGTTCACACTGGTAACCTACAATCAGCACACATAGAGAAACCCAGCCCAGATCGCAAACCTTGTCCAGATAAACAATAGACTTGCTGTGAAAACAGCAGTTGAGAGCTCTGTATAAGCTTGCAGCTGCTGCTTTAAAGTGCAGTCACACCAACACTGCTGACAAAGAAGAGGCTTCCAAAGGTCTCTGGTGTGAAAGTCTAATTATCCACCACTGAGCCACAGTCAGGAGATTAACCCAATAGTCAGACGCTCTTTTAGGTTGCTTCCAAAGAGTTTATTAAAAAATAGAAGCAGGGTGCAATAATCCCTTACTTCAATGCAGTCACAAAAACAGAAGAGTATCCAGTCAAAAAATTCAGTGATAAAATCCATGGAAAGATGAGACCAAGGTCTATGTGGTATTGAGAGAGGGTGGGGTGAGAGCCCCTGGGGTGAACGGTGAGAGGCTTTACTTTGGTTGCACGTGGGACAGGCATTTACAAATGTTGTGACATCCTCAACCCCCGCCAGCCACATTGGTCCTTATTCTTCAACCGAATAAGGACCAATGTGCCTGGCGGGGGTTAAGTTGCTTAGCTTGCTGAATGTACTAAAGGTTCTTGTGGTCCATAAACACTTGGAATGGGTGTTTGGCCCCTTCAAGCCAATGCCTCTACTCTTCAAGCGCTATCTTAACTGCCAGTAACTCTCGATCCTCCACATGATAGTTCCTCTCAGTCGGTGTAAGGCGGTGGGAAGGGAATGCCCAAGGGTGCAGCTTGTTGTCCTCACCCCTTTGGGACAGCACAGCTCCAACTCCTACATCTGAAGCATCAACCTCCACGACAAAGGGAATCTCGGGGTTCGGGAGAATAAGAATAGGTGCAGAGGTAAAACTGCATTTGAGTTTGTTAAAGGCCAACTCTGCTTCAGGTCTTCAATAAAAGCCAGCTGTGTTCCCCTTGGTGAGAGCAGATAAAAGAGCTGCTACAGAACTGAAGTTCAGGATGAACTTAAGATAAAAATTTGCAAAGCCGAGGAAACTGTACTTCCTTTACCAATGAGGGGGAGGGCCAATCCACAACTGCTTGAACTTTTTGAGGGTCCATTTGTATCTGGCCAGGCTTGATGATGAACCCCAGAAACTGGACCTGAGTCACATGAAACTCGCATTTCTCAGGTTTGACATAGAAATGGTTGTCAAGAAGGCATCCAAGAACCTTGCTGACGTGTTTCACATGATCTTGGAGGGAACTTGAGAAGATGAGGATATCATCTAAGTAGACAAACACAAAGTGGTTGAGCATGTCTCTGAGAACGCCATTAATGAGAGCGTAAAACACTGCAGGAGCATTAGTGAGACCGAAAGGCATGACTAAGTATTCGTAATGTCCAGTGGGCGTGTTGAAGGTGGTCTTCCATTCGTCTCCTTGTCTGATGCGCACAAGATGGTAGGCATTGCGTAAATCAAGCTTAGTGAAGATGGAAGCTTCTTGAAGGATTTCAAAGGCAGTGGCCATTAGTGGCAAGGAAGAGCAATCTTATTGAGTCCCCTGTAGTCAATACATGGCCGAGGTCTGCCATCCTTCTTACCAGCAAAGAATAACCCAGCTCCAGCAGGGGAAGTGGATAGGCAGATGATCCCTGCCGCAAGGGATTCATTGATGTATTTGTCCATAGCAGTGCGTTCAGGGGAGGACAGTGAGAATATACAACCTCTGGGGGGACAGGTTCCAGGGAGTAGCTCAATGGTGCAGTCGTAGGGGCGATGAGGAGGTAAGGAAGTGGCCTTCCTTTTGCTGAACACTTCCTTGAAGTGGTGGTACTGAGTAGGGACTTGAGACAGATCTAGGGGTTCCTGAGACTCGAGATCAGGATCAGGGGAGTTCTGGACCAAGCATGTAGTCTGACAAGTGGAACCCCAACTGAGGACTGCGCCAGTGGACCAGTCAAAGTGCGGGTAATGCTGGAGGAGCCAGGGGTAACCAAGGATAACAGGAAACTCTGGAGACTGTATTAGATAGTGAGGTGGGTTATTTTCCCAGGAGCTAACGGTCTTCCATCCAAGGCTGTCACAGTTATGGGAGCAGGAAGGGAATTAATGGGGATCTGGAGACTTTTGGCAAGGGAAATATCCATGAAGTTCCCGGCCGCACCAGAATCATTCAAGGCATGGAGTATGTGGTTTTGGTCTTCCCAAGTGAGTGTGATGGGAAGGAACAATCCAGAGTTGGAAGGTGAAGTAGTGTGTGTGACTCCTGTCACAGTCCTTCCTTGACTGTGTGGGATTGGGCATTTCCCGAGAGCTCTGGACAGGTGGAACGAAAATAACCATACAATCAACAATCATTCTCAGGGCACTGGTAGCATTTGAACAGGAATAGGGCTGGCAAACAGGGTGGAAACAGAAGGACGGTTCAGGTTTCTGTCTCTCAAGTGATTATCCAGCTGGATTGCTTGATCGATAATAGTCACAAGATCACGGGCAGGTTCTCTGGTAGCCAGATCATCCTTGATCGCCTCAGATAGGCCGTTCAGGAAACAAACCATGAGGGACTCGTCATTCCAGCCACTACCCGCTGCCATTGTCTGAAACTGTATGGCATATTCAGTGGCACTGCCATTATTTTGTTGGAGGGTGAGAAGTTTCTTAGAGGCTTGCCAGCCGCTGAGAAGGTGGTCAAAGACTCGTTTGAACTCCTCTACAAACATAGTGTAACTTGAACAGAAGGGCGCCTGCGCCTTCCAGACAGCTGTTGCCCAGGAGAGGGCCTTACTGGAAAGGAGGGTAATAACATATGAAATCTTGGCCCTGATCTGAGGGGAAGGAAGATGGTTGCAGTTCAAACGTGAGAGAGCATTGAGTCAGGAACCCATAGCATTCTCTGGGATCACCCGAGAAACATTGCGGGGGAGGTAGGTGAGGTTCAGCCAAAGGAGAGGGCATTTGAGAATCTGGGAGAGGTACAGAGGCAGCAGTAGAAGCAGTAGCTGAAGTGGAAGGCAGCCGTTAAAAAAAAACTGACGGATAGAAGTCATGAGATCATTCAACACCTGTGAGTGTTTAGCCATCAAAGTCTCCTGCTGAGCTAGAGCTGTCTCGTGGCATTGAACTGTGGATTCATGCTGAGCCACTGTGACAAGAAGTTCTTGAGAATTAGGCATCTCTGGGTTCATTATGTGGCTTGGTTATTCTGTCAGGACCAGGACTTGAACTTGGGTCTCTGGTGTGAAAGTCTAATTATCCACCACTGAGCCACAGGCAGGAGATGAACCCAATAGTCAGATGCTCTTTTAGGTTGCTTCCAAAGAGTTTATTAAAAAATAGAAACAGGGTACAATAATCCCTTACTTCAATGCAGTCACAAAAACAGAAGAGTATCTAGTCCAAAAGGAAGCAAAAAGTCTAAAATGAGAATCAATGATCTCCAAACAAAAACTCTGGAAAAAAATAAAAAAACAAACTCAGGAAAATACTCCAAAAGGCACAGGAGAAAACATCTTTAGAACAAGAGCAAACTTACGGCAGCAACTGGCTTAGGAAACCACAATAACCAAGCAAAGATACAGGGAAAGAGCACAGCTTAAATACACAGCACAGAACGAGACACATGTGAAAACAAGATCAGAACATCTAGATCAGGGTTTACAGTGCAGTTAAAATCACATCCTTCTACCACAACATTATCCTGTGGGCACTGTAACAAAGCATCAACAACATTATCCTGTGGGCACTGTAACAAAGCATGAGACTTTGAAAAAAATGCATGAAAAAAAAAAAAAAAAAAAAAAAAATCTTACGTTCTTGTCCAACACTTGGAGCAAGCATATACATTAAAAAAAGATAACCTTATTTGTTCAACCATAACATCTGCTCTTAAAAGTCGACCAGGTATTGTCTCAAACATGAGACATTGGTTGATTAGAGATACATGCAGAAAAAAAAAGTATAGCAACACCAGCACTAAGATTAGTCCTGTGGCTCATTAAAATACTTCTCTTTCCAATTACAAATCCACTGTGTCTGATTTTGTAAGTTAGAATGAGTCTCTTGAAGCAAAATAATGTCTGCTTTCTTTAATTGTAAATAATTAAACAGCAAGTCTCTTTGTTATTACCCGACATCCATTGATGTTAAAAGATCCAATATTTATAAATGTCATGGAAAAAAATAATGCTAGGGTATCAAAAATCCCAGAAAAATATACTGACAAGTATGACCCCATAGATATTCCTTAAAACAAGCTTTTAATGTTTTTTTTAACAGTACTCATGTGTTTTTTGAGCCTGTAGCATTTAGGTTTATCAAGCTCCTCTAGTGTTGCTTTTCTCATAGCCAAAGTACATGAATCAATAGAAAGCTGTAAATCTGGGAAGTATTTTTCGAGTCTTAGTCTTCACTACTATCAAGAAAATCATTTATTTGGCAAACTGTATAATAGAGATGCTTTAATTTAAGATTGACAATTCTCTGCAGAACCTCACTGAGAATTTGCATTAGTAAGATTTTCTGCTATATCAGAAGTGTCAGTGTCAGAATCCATAGACTGAACTTTGATCCCTTCTATCAGCATACCAGCATCACCCTGTGACAGACTTGAGTTCTGATGCCTGTGAATCTATTGACTCACTACCAGGCTTCACAAGCTCGGCACTCTCTACAGGTCACTCCAATTCACTGATTTCACCAGGATCAGCATCAGCGCTCTCTACTTCATCACGCACTGTACTATCATTCATACTTACAATGGTATTCACGAAAGTATGTACTACATCATCAAATTATTTGTTCATTGCAGGCTCACTGGCACTCTCACCATCTTTAGAGAGAGAAGGCATTTCAGTTTTCTGATCAATCCCATCACTGTGATTTTTTTTCCACCTTCATTATTTACTGATGCAAATAATGCATATGCAATTGTTCCATAGTAGGATTAATTTCAGTCACATTAGTACTAGCCTCATCGTTCATTGAACATACCAGTTTTGTATGACCTTACTTCACACAAGTAAAACGCCTCATTCATTCAGTACTGATATAAATGGTATATTCTTTACCCACCAAAGTGGTTTTCGCTTAATGGGGTGGTTCAGTTGTTTTTTTTTAGGCTTGATTGTGTTTTTGAGGCGCAGTTTAACATGTCTTAATGATTCGTTTTTTTAAAAAAGCCGCATTTTTCATATATTTACCTTTATTCTACACCTCTGTGTCCATTGTCATTTGAACGGCTCGTTTGATTTCCTGGTTCTATGAAACCACTCCCTCAAAAATACACAATGTGCTCAGATTGGTTAGCTGGCCCAGTGTATTGTGATTCGCTGAAGCATCCGGAAACGTCACGCCCCTTACCATTAGTTGTTACATATGCTTGTAAATATGGAAATGTAAATAATGGCGTCTATATTGCTGTATCAAATTGAGCCCAAATCAAACCCAGATGAAGAGGGTCAAGCAGAACCTCTCCAATCGCGGCTTTTAAAGGATGTTTATGAATGGTATTTCATTTTTTATTTGTGTCAAAGTGTTTAGATATTGCTTTTTGTTAGCTTTCAATATACTGTATTATCCTGATTAAAGCTTTACTGTAGCCGAATACATGACTCAGTAGTAGCATTTTTGTAAAAGTAGCGTTTAATTTATAGCATGAACAACTGTGAACATAGAAGTTTGTTGATGTTTGTTGGCGTTTGTTGAAGTATGCAATAGAATTTAGCTAACTGGCTAGCGAAGCAAAAATGCATTGGTCTTTGTTTATGTCCTTGATGAAACCAAAAAATAGCAACATAATACATTTCAAAGACATGTACAAACAATAAAACGTACTTACAGTTTGGGGCCGATAAACAGCAGCTTCTGCTTTTAAAGTGGGAACTGCTTCTTTCAGTAAAAGCCTTTGTGCAAATCCAGCATTGAACTCGTGTAGATTGTGGAAGCTGTCTTCAGCGCTGCATCCAGTGTAGAAAATAGCATCGATTATAATGAGTTATATTATCTTTTCTCACATCTAGTGTACACAATTCAGCTTCCATTATGTCATGCGACATGGCCTCGCCCACTTTGTTGCGTGTTCCCGGGGACGTGTTTTGCAGGGTTTATGATGTCACCAACCTGGGAAGAAGCTTGTTGTAGTCCAAACTGGTCATTTTTATAGGCATTAAACTGCCATAACTTTAAAAGACAATATCTAGGGTAGGGGGGGTAGGGGGGGCAGCCATATTGCACCAAAACTCCCACCACACACCAGCTTATTGCTTATTAAATTAAATAACAGGAATGTTTACCCTACCTAGTTTGTCAGATCCTAATTGTCCTAAGCTTTCTCATTGGATAGTAGACCATCTTTTTCTTATTTTGGGTAATTCTGAAAAATTCTTTGTAAAACAAGTTCTCTTTTCAGCAGGTTTTTTTGTACCTTGTTTGCTATCAGTGAATTTTGTTATACTGTATCACCAATAAATTGCCCTTATCAGGAAATGAACACAGAGAGAGGATCCAAGTGCAAGTAAAACAGGATTTATTGACAGAATACGCTGTACAATAACTTCACTCCAAACAGGACAGTCGTTGCAGTCACAAAGACGAGCTGACGCCGTGATGTGTTGAAACAGATGAATCGGGTGGCGCAGGGCTACAATGGGTATCAGAAGCCAAGGAATAATCCAACCCAGACGCGGGCACAAGATGAAGATCCAGAACCCCAGGATAACAGGAGGTGAAACACAGAAACACGACAGCGGGACAGCCTGCAACGAACTGACAAAGACACCATGTAGACACACACATTAAATAGCAAACACTGAACAAGACACGGCTGGCAGCACATCACAATCAGACAGGTGGGTGACGCCCACACAATCACTCACTCAGTGCAACACACACCACAACCACACGAGGGCGAGTAAGTGAACCCATGAACCGTGACAGTACCCCCTCTCCTACGAGCGCCTCCTGGCGCTCCCAGGAGAGCCTACCTGTTGACGATATTCATCAATAAGAGAGTGATCCAGGATGTCCCTGGCAGGAACCCAACTCCTCTCCTCCGGACCGTAACCTTCCCAGTCCACCAAGTACTGGAATCCGCGTCCCCTTCGCCTAGCGTCCAAAATGCGACGGACCGAATAAGCAGGTTCCCCATCTACGAGTCGCGGCGGGGGAGGAACCGGGGCTGGCGGATTAATGTTAGAATGAAAAACGGGTTTAATCTTGGAAACGTGAAAGACGGAATGAATTCTGCTGTACGCTGGTGGTAATTTGAGGCGGACAGTCACCGGGCTAAGAATCTTGGTGACCGTGAACGGGCCAATGAATTTGGGTGCTAATTTGTTACTCACGGAGTGGAGCAGAATGTTCTTGGAATAAAGCCACACTTTTTGACCAACGACGTATACGGGATATATCGGCCTGGGCCTTGGTGTGCGCCCCCACCTGAAGGAGAGTCTCTCGGGCTCTTCTCCACGTGTGACGACACCTCTGGACGAAGGCGTGAGCGGAGGGGACCGCGACTTCGGATTCCAGACTGGGAAAGGCAGGTGGCTGGTAACCTAGACTACACTGAAAAGGCGACAGGCCCGTAGCCGACACTGGTAACGAATTGTGCGTGTACTCCACCCAAGGAAGCTGCTGACTCCAGGAGGAAGGATTCGGAGCAACCCGACATCGCAACATTCTCTCCAAATCCTGGTTGGCTCTCTCAGCTTGCCCGTTCGTCTGGGGATGGAACCCAGATGACAAACTAACCGTCGCCCCCAGTAAACGACAAAACTCCTTCCAGAATTTGGAGGTAAATTGGGATCCCCTGTCAGAAACCACGTCTACCGGGTGGCCATGGATACGGAAGACGTGATTAATGACAGTAACCGCTGTCTCCTTGGCAGTGGGTAATTTGGGCAAGGGGATGAAATGCGCCGCCTTCGAGAACCGGTCCACTACGGTCAAAATCACTGTATTGCCCTGTGAAGGAGGGAGGCCTGTGACGAAATCTAGCGCTATGTGGGACCAGGGTCTCGAAGGGACAGACAGCGGCTGAAGGAGTCCCTCAGGGGGACGATTAGAAGTCTTACCACGAGCGCAGACAGAGCAAGCCAAAACAAAATTGTGAACATCGCGAGCCATGCAGGGCCACCAAAATCATTGTTTGACCAAAAAGTTGGTGCGACTAACCCCTGGATGACAAGCCAGATTGGAATCATGGCCCATCGGATAACGTCTGAACGCAACCCCTCTGGCACAAATAACCGACTCGGTGGGCACCCAGGCGGAGGCGTTACCCCTTCTAAGGCCGTGCGGACCTTCGACTCGACCTCCCATGTGAGTGAAGAGACAATGAGTCTCTCAGGAAGAATACACTCGGGAGTGGACGGGCGCTCGGAGCGATCAAAAACGCGAGGAAGTGCATCGGGCTTGATGTTTTTGGACCCGGGACGGTAAGATAGGGAAAAATCAAAACGACCGAAAAAAAGAGCCCACCGAGCCTGCCTAGAGTTAAGTCGTTTAGTGGATCTAATATACTCAAGGTTCTTATGATCAGTCCAGACGATGAAAGGTACCCCCGAACCCTCCAACCAGTGACGCCACTCTTCCAAAGCTAATTTGACCGCCAGCAGCTCCCGTTACCAATGTCGTAATTACGTTCGGCAGCAGTTAAACGATGTGAAAAGAACGCGCAAGGATGCACCTTATCGTC
Organism: Megalobrama amblycephala; assembly: GCF_018812025.1. Lineage (NCBI taxonomy): Eukaryota > Metazoa > Chordata > Actinopteri > Cypriniformes > Xenocyprididae > Megalobrama > Megalobrama amblycephala. The sequence goes on from NC_063056.1 coordinate 4,469,340, forward strand.
CGCTGCGGAGCGCTGAGATAGAACTGCACCTACCCCCACCTCTGACGCATCAACCTCCACCACAAACTGACGTGAAGGATCAGGGGCGACAAGAATGGGAGCCGGAACGAAGTGGCTTTTGAGGTTGGAGAATGCAGCCTCAGCTGCATCCGACCACCTGAACGCCGTTGCGGGGGAGGTTAAAGGTCCCGTTCTTCGTGTTTTTTTGAAGCTTTGATTGTGTTTATAGTGTGCAATATAACATGTGTTCATGTTTCGCGTGTAAAAAAACACAGTATTTTTCACATAATTTACTTATCTGTATACCGCTGTTTCCACTGTCATAAAAACGGGCTGATGACTTCCTTGTTCTATGAAGTCCCTCCTTCAGAAATACGTAACGAGTTCTGATTGTGCCAGCGGTTCCTGTGTTGTGATTCGACAGCAGCTTAGCGCTCCTTGCCCGGAAAGGTCACGCCTCTTACCATAACGGGGAGATGCACGCGCTCAGTGTTATTGTAAACATGTCTTTAATTTTACCCTATCAATTTGAGCCGGAATCAGACCCGGAGAACATAGATGAAGAGGATCGAGTAGAACCTGTGCAAACACGTCTTTTACAGGATGTGTCACAATGGTAAGCTGTTTATTTACAGTAGGTAACGTTACATAGGCCTAAACATAGAACAATGATTCGCGTGGCTGCAGCTAAACCAGCATGTGGTTAAACAGTAAACAACAGATATAATCAACAAATAATTTAAACTGATCATAACAAACACCAACAATCGATGGTGTCCGGTTGAATTACTACACTTTTTAAAAGTTTTGGTCGGATAAGTTTCAATTGCCATCTAGTTAACAAAGCTAAACAGCGTTGCCCTTTGTGTGATAAGTTACAGAAACTGTTAAACGCACCAACGTAAATAATAAAATGCACTTACCGGTTGTGGTCCACAAACAACGCCTTCTCCAGACAAAGAGGGAACTGCTCCATCTTTCAAAAATAATCTTTGTGCGAATCCGGCATTAAACTGACTGAGATTGAGGAAGCTGTCCTCAGTAAAATGTGCTGCACATAGTTTAACATGTGGATTATAATTTTCGGGAACCGAGTTAAACAAATTGTAACCACTGATTTCTAAGTACAGCGTCCCTGGGAAGGCCAAACAAAGGTGATTGGACTGCGGGATGAAAATAACAGCGTTTCGACGACATGGCGACAAACACACTTTACAAACGCAACTCTTGCTCTTCTCCGTGGGAGCGCAACAAGACCACGCCCCCTTTTTTGTGTATTCCTGTGGGCGGAGGTTAGTCAAAACACAGTTTTAGTGACGTCATTAAAGAAGGAAGTAGAGGGATGTAGTCCAAACAGGCCGTTCATTGTAGGCTATTTCTGTTAAATAAAATATCTCGCTTGGCATTGAACTTTGAGCTTTAAAATTTTACAGATTTTATTTATACTCTAACAACAACATTACACACTAACTAAAGTTGGAAACATGGGATCACGAAGAATGGGACCTTTAAGGCAGTCAGAGGAGCGGCTAATTGGCTGAAATTGCGAATAAAACGCCGGTAAAAATTGGCAAAGCCCAGAAACCTCTGCAGGACCTTGCGGGAATCTGGAATTGGCCAATCCACCACAGCCTTAACCTTGTCAGGATCCATGCGCACCCCCTCGGACGATACGATGTACCCCAAAAATGGAACAGACTGTGCATGAAAAACGCACTTCTCCGCCTTGACAAAAAGCCCATTCTCTAACAGCCTTTGGAGCACTCGCCTGACGTGTTGCACGTGTTCCTGGAGAGAAGAAGAAAAAATCAATATGTCATCCAGGTAGACATATATGAACTGATCGACCATATCTCTCAACACGTCATTGACGAGTGCTTGGAAGACGGCGGGCGAGTTGGAAAGGCCGAACGGCATAACCAAGTATTCAAAGTGCCCTCTAGGGGTGTTAAAAGCCGTCTTCCATTCATCCCCCTCCCTGATGCGGACCAAATGATAAGCGTTGCGCAGGTCCAATTTCGTGAACAGAGACGCGCCCTGCAGCCGCTCAAAGGCAGAAGACATCAACGGCAAAGGATAAGTATTCTTTACCGTGATGTTGTTCAGTCCTCTGTAATCAATGCACGGCCGCAGAGAGCCATCCTTCTTACCCACGAAAAAAAAACCTGCCCCCGCGGGAGATGAAGAAGGGCGGATGATCCCAGCTGCCAGAGAATCAGAAATATATTTCTCCATGACCTCCCTTTCCGGATTAGAAAGTGAATATAACTTGCCTTTGGGCGGAGAAGACCCTGGAACTAAATCTATAGCACAGTCATAGGGACGATGCGGAGGAAGAGAAGCAACCCGGGACTTACTGAACACTTCCTTCAGGTCATGGTACTCCTGGGGCACGTTTGACAGGTTCACCGACTCCTCCTGCAACACAGAACGAGACACAGACGAACAAGCAGACAACAAACAAGACGCATGACAGTGTTGGCTCCACTCCACCACGGATCCCTGGCCCCACTCAATCCTGGGCTTGTGCTTCACCAGCCACGGATGTCCCAGGACGATAGGATGGTGAACGGATCTGGAGAGGTAAAATGACAATAGTTCAGTGTGGTTACCGGAAATTATGGCAGTGAGGGGTTCCGTGGCGTGTGTGTTGGTGGGTAGTTTCTGTCCGTTGAGGGCAACAACAGATATGGCGTGATCCAACGGGCGAATGGGAATGTGCAACCGAGTGGCCAGCTCAAAGTCCATGGATACCCATTGCAGTCTCACCGGGAGGAGCGTCGCAGACGAGGATTTATCCAAGGCTAGACCGCCCGACAGTAACCTCGGTCCTACTGCCGGACTTTTGCCTTTTACCGGGCAGTCCTTAAGAAAGTGTCCAGCTCCACCACAGTACAGACAGAGTCCTTTCTCCTTCCGGTGTGTCCTCTCCTCCCGGGAGAGCCGAGCTCTCCCCACCTGCATGGGCTCGTGATCGAACGGGGGACCGACCGTGTGCTCACCGCTGACCCCTGCAGCATCCAGTTCTTCGAGACGCGCCACAGGCTTCCTGCGTTCAGCGCGTTCGTGCAAACGGCCATCCACTCGCAGCGCAAGCTCAATCAGTCCGTTAAGAGTGGGAGGTAAATCCAGTGAATAGATCTCCTGCTGCACACGGTCGGCCAGCCCATGCAGGAACACATCCCACTGCGCCTCCTCGTTCCACTTACACTCCGCTGCCAGGGTGTGGAACTCAATGGCGTAGTCGGAAACAGGTCGAACTCTCTGCCGCAGGTCCGCGAGCTTGCGAGCAGCCTCCCGTCCCGCCACCGAACGGTCGAACACTCGCCTCATCTCCTGCGACAGGGACTGGAACGAGGAGCAGCAAGGATGATCGTTCTCCCACACTGCCGTTCCCCATAATGCCGCTCGTCCCGTCAATAACGTCATCACTAATGCGACTTTAGACTCCTCAGAAGAGAACGTGTTAGGTTGCAGAGAGAAATAAATAGAGCATTTAGACAGAAAAGCTCTACAAGCATCAGGTTCTCCACCATACCTCTCTGGTGCAGGAATACGAGGCTCTTGTGGCGTGCTGGTCGATGAGTGGGGAACGGGCGGTGGGGCTGGCGCAGTGGGAGATGAAAGATGTTGTACCTGGGTCCAGAGCTCGGCCACCTGCGCCACCAACGTTTGCACGGCGCGAGCAGTGGCAATCACCTGCTCGTCCTGCTGATCCATCCGTTGAGCACTCCTGCTCAAATACTCCTGAAGATCCGACGACCTTGCTGGATCCATCTTGGTCAGTTCGTTCTGTCAGGAAATGAACACAGAGAGAGGATCCAAGTGCAAGTAAAACAGGATTTATTGACAGAATACGCTGTACAATAACTTCACTCCAAACAGGACAGTCGTTGCAGTCACAAAGACGAGCTGACGCCGTGATGTGTTGAAACAGATGATTCGGGTGGCGCAGGGCTACAATGGGTATCAGAAGCCAAGGAATAATCCAACCCAGATGCGGGCACAAGACGGAGATCCAGAACCCCAGGATAACAGGAGGTGAAACACAGAAACACGACAGCGGGACAGCCTGCAACGAACTGACAAAGACACCATGTAGACACACACATTAAATAGCAAACACTGAACAAGACACGGCTGGCAGCACATCACAATCAGACAGGTGGGTGACGCCCACACAATCACTCACTCAGTGCAACACACACCACAACCACACGAGGGCGAGTAAGTGAACCCATGAACCGTGACAGCCCTGCAGCCACACGGTCTTCTAGATATCTATATTTACCTTTGAAAAATCTTGATGGTCAACCACAAGTAATTTTAACTTAAAACAATAATTCATGTTTTTACATATAATTCATGTGTAATTATTTATCTATTTATTAAGTGGATGTGTAATAATTGGGATAACACACAGACAGGTTGAACAGGACTGGATGAGTTCAGTGTTCCTTGTCACTCCACCGTCTCTTTTCTCATAATAAAGTCTTTTGATCACTCTGATGATGAACTTTTATTTTGCATGACTGCCAATGGCAATGACTGGCTCATTGTTCATTATGCCTTATGTATTTAATATGTTTATTTGATATCTATTTTTTTCTTATTCTTGTCACTGTTGCAGGGCAATGCAAAAGGAAACTGCCTGAGAATGAAATGCTACAAATACGTGTGATGAAAAAGGATCCCAAGTCCCTCTGTGTGTTAAAACTTGATTCAGATGTAATGGACACAGTCACCATAGCTTCGGGGGACTATTATGACATTGAATTCTTTGACTGTAACAAGGATGAACTAGAGTTTACTGTCAACCAGACCAGAGGTACTCAACTGTGTGGTATGATCCACCCCGTAAATAAGACAATATCCTAAATGTTTTGAGCTTTCTTTCACTGTGTAAAATGTTCTGGTCACTATTAGAACAGAAAGTTGACAAGTTAAATCTATATTTACCATAACTTCTATTTTTTAAGCAGGTCAGGTAGGTACGTGACTTTGGGTGAAAATATTGTTAGTAGGAATTCCCTAAAATTTTTCAGGTACCTTCAGAAAATGGTGGTGTTTCATTTCAGTCTGTTTGGTTAGTTTTTTGTGGCTTATTGCCGAGATTATCTAAGCCAAATTTTGGTGGTGTTGGTGTTTTTTGGTAGAAATCCAAGATGGCAACCAAAATAATGGGGAGGATACAAACTAATGGGTTAATTCTACGGTTAATTCTAAGAACCAGAGGGATATATAAATATGTTCCAAGACCCAAAGGCCTAAGAATAATATTGATAAACAAAAATGAATTTTGAGCAGATGGTGTGCTATAGAGTTTAACTCTTTTACTTAAATGTAGGTACTTTTTAGACCTTCCTCAATCACTGTGCCAAATGTCACAACTTTCCTTCAAACAGCAGTGGCACAAGAAGAAGAAGAAGAAAAAAACACCAATAAAAACAATAGGGTTAAGGCCTGTTCATATCAGGGAAGATAAAGATAACTATAAAGTTTCAATAATCATTCTTATTCTAAGTCCACACCACAACTATATCAATAACGAGGGAATGATATCTTTGGAATGACTTTCAGAATTTTTCCAGCCAATAAAAAGATTAAAAGAGCTCAAGTATTTAAAGCGGCAGACAACATAACTGCAGCTTGTGCTTATTATTCAGTACACATAATGTTATCATCCATTGGTGTGGATGCTAATATAATTATTATTATAGATAACTTTAAAGTTATCATTCTTGGTGTGAATGGGCCTTTACGCTCTTTCAATTCTATTCATCCCTTACATTGTTTCTTTATCAACAGAATGTAAAGAATGGAGAAACTGTGCATACTTAACATTCCCTATAACCTTCAATTACGAGCAGAACTGTATCCCAGGAGTTCTGAAGATGATCACATGGCACCTTCATGGCCCACAGAACAGTTCAGTGGAGCTACAGTCCCCTACAGGTCTGCGTTACTGTCTGCCTGAGGATGAATGCAATAGCAACCTCCTCCTTAATGTGTCCCATGATAACCCTGACATCACTGTTGGGCAGTTTTGTCCAAGTGGAACCATTGAGAAAATCCAGATCCGTGAATCCAAGATTGCAGTAACTGCCTCCGTTACAAGTTTCAATGACCAGAATTTGGCAACTGAACTTTTTTTAACTTATTCATTTACACAAGATATATCAGGTAAAGTGTTTCATTATACATTCATTATACATTACTGCAAATGGAAACTGCTTTTTATCTTGAGGAAACTATATAGCAAGTGCAAATTCAAAAACATTAAAAAAAATCTAACCGACCTCAAACCATTCAATAGTAATGTACCTGCTTAATTATATTCAGTGACTTGATATAAAAAATCAAAACAGTTATTGAGTCATGCTCTTCTGCCTTTCTCATACAGAGGACTATATATTTACTGTTGCACCAAAATTGGATAATCCTACCGTGTTGGCGACCCCAGCCTGGCCGTCTGGGATGAAACCCTCCAGCAATGTGTCTTGGATCATTAACATGGAGCCACAGCTTAAGAGCAATCTGAAGTTCATGAATGTCAGCCAACCCGAGTGTATGGAGGTGCAAACAAACATTGTGGCGCAGACCATTCTGCCTCAAATGATAGTCTACAGTGCTAAAACGGAAGAGAATATTAATGATGTCCTGGTCCCAGAAAGTTTTTACCTTAACATGACTAACTGTAAGTCCCCGACAGGAAGCTTCAGGGCAATGATGGAGATCACACTGCAGAACAACACAAGTGAGAGAACCTTAATTTCTTCTATCCTCTAGATTCACACTAGAATTTCCATTTAAAAATATTTCAGTAGGGGAAAGATAAAGTGAAATGTATCACCATGTTTTCAGAGAACCATCTGGGCATCATCCTGAGTATTGTGGGCATTGTGTTAATGATCATAACAGCAGTGGTGATCTGGATTTTTCTCAGGTGAGAGTTTTTCAAAAACATATTTAAAATACAGCTGAAAGCATCAATTTCAGGGGCTCAAGCACTTTAAGGCCTTTAGGCACATGTGTAAAAATATATTACATCTTATTTAACAAGCCTGTAACCACATAAATCAGAAAAAATAAATTTTAGGATTTATAGCACCATCTATTGCCTGATCTCCATAAATGTTTACATGCTTGTTTAGAATCATATGTTGCATGTCTCTTTCTAATTTCATGAAGATTTGAGGTTTTGTTTTGGAAAAACTTCTGGGTAAACTGTATGGGTCACGACTCAAGGCCATTTTGAAATGGCTGTGCTATAGCCATCCAAATACTACAGTTTTGATAATTATTAATCTAGGGAGTCCTGAGATTTGTACAACACTGGTTTTGTTGAGATTGAGCAAAAAACCTTGGACTAGTTCGCAAAAGTATTTTTTTCTTGAGGTGAAGTTGTTCAAAATGATGAGATTGAACATATGATTTCAATAACATGTGTATGTGTGAAATATCTCATAATATATAATCAGTATACAAGTCTCACACATGCAAAACCTAATAGCAAACATCTAATGGCAATTTCTTTCCAAAAAAAATAAAAAAATGTATTTCCTTGACTCATGGTCTTTTGAGGCCCTGAGTCAAAAGGGGCTAATTTTAATTTTGATTAGCCTCTGATAACATTGTCTAATAGCTTCTGACTGTTGATTGGCTGATAGTAGCCATATTTTTTTAAAATCAATAGACAATGATGGAACAGTACCTTTGCCAATTTTCAAGATAGTTGGACCAACTGCTGGACCAACATAATTATAGCCATTTTTACAAATGCTCCAATTATGTCCATGTTACATGTAAATGAACCCATACACATGTGCGTCAAGTTTGGTGAAATTATCTCATTCCATTCAAGAGTTATAGCTATTTAAGTGAACGTGGCCATGCCCTCTTCAAATATTTGGCAAGATTTTTTTTTTAGGTTAATTATTGATATTAGGTCTCCAGCTAATTTTTCTGCACTGGTTTTGTTCTGTTTAGGATCTGAGCTTTGCTTTTGAAACCCTAAGAAGTATTGTGCTGTTATATTCGATTGTTAACAAAGTATCTTATTATTGCACAGGAAAAAGAAGAAGAATAAGACTCCCCCAGTGTCCAACTACAATCCCAATGCTTTTCTTCCAGGCCTCCATGGTATCCCCAAAACACAGGAGGAGGAAGATCCTCACTCCTATGTGTACATAGATGACACACTAGTATATTCCCATCTGCTTGATAAAGAAGCTGAAAATGAACAATGTAAAGATGAGAGTGGCCCACCTTTACCTGACAGACCAGTCGGCAAAGGTGAAAGCCTAGTCACTAAAGGCAGTGGGATGGTTGACAATGAGCTCTATGGTTACTTTCAGGGACAGTCAACTACATCTGGCTCACCAAAGTCTCCCATCAAAACCTCTGAGGATGAGGCCTGTGAAACCAGACTGTGTGAGAGAGAAGAGAGTCCTTGATGGAATTTAATTTTCTACTGTAAAATATTTTTTTAGGTGTCTACAACGTTTGTATATGTAGTGATTTTATGTTTGAACAGGTTGTATGTTTTAAAGATTGTATGTTTTGTATGCTATTGCTATATTACCAATAAAATTTTATCAACATCAACAAAAGCATCTTTACTCTGCAAAGGTGGAACAGAAGCTGTATTGATGTTTATTTACATCTACTGTTTAATGCAGCTCAAAAGTGGTATTGTCACAGACACGCCAGGCTCTCCCGTCAGCCAATCACTGCGCACTCCCTCACCCGATTACTGATCCCACACACCTGATCCCCATCTGCACCTCATCACCACGGACCATAAAACCAGCACTCACCTTCTGCCTGTTGTCCGATCTCGTTCATGTGAAGGACTCTTCTAGTCGTTCTCCTCATCCTCTAGAATTACCTACCTGTTTCTACTCCAGCGTGTTTCCCAGTCTAAGTGTCTCCAGCATCCGTGTGTGTGAGTGTGTTCACCTGCTGTCATCTCCAGACATCCACTCCACTTTCATTATCCACACTTGCAAGTATAAAGACTATCAGTTGGTTACATCATTCATCTCCATTATATTCACCATCTACTTACCTCCTCTATTTGTTCATCCTCTGCTGTGTTCTCAATAAAGTACCATCAACTCGCTATCTGTGTCTCTCACCATCTGTCTGTAACAGGCATACTCAACAATCATATAATGTACAGTAAATAGTCCACATAAAATATATTTCAGTCAGGACCACTTTTGAGAATAATACATTTATTGCCAATTCTTGTATTTGGCAAAAGGCTTTGGCTTCAGGGGGCTCAGCTGTCATACTAGACAGATACGTCCTTAAGGCATAAATCCCCAGCCTGACAATAACCAAATATTTCTTATAGCTATACACATATGCAGAAGAAATACAACAATTACAAAAAGATTGACAAGTAATTCAGTCATAATAGTTCTGAGAAGAAATCCAAAAAGGAGGGACATTATCTCTATGGCGCAAGGCAAATGGCCTTCTGTCCTCAAATGGTGTAAAGTACTCAGTCTAGGACGCTGATTAATGCAAATTCCAATTGTGAACTCGTGTTTCCAATTGAAAGAAGTTTCTGACTTGGTCTGGGTATTTAAAAGAGATGTTGCAGAAGGCTCAGGGCGCGATCGTGTAATCAGATCAGCCCACATTGCTGAGTGTCCTTCTGACATATGTCAGAAACTATTGACTTCAGTAGATTACGATGTATCCGTTGTTACCGCAAATCTATGACCAGGGTTAAGTACATACTAGATCTCAGATTGTATGAAGCATGGGGCACATCTGGCGAGATACTAGGTTTCTGACTAACTGCTTGTCTTTAACTAAGTTGTTATGCAATTGCATTCACTATGTGGGGCTAGACAAAGGTGTACTGGTCATAACCTCTGGTCATTGCATCTGCTTTAATTAAGTTGTTATATAGTTATATTATTAACTATATGGGGCCAGATAAATTACTATCGAGGGGCAACATTACCTCATAGTACTGGTCATAACCCCCGATTATTGTCGGAGCTTTAACTAAGTTGTTATATAGGCGATTGTATGGGGCTACATGGGTACCTTTTAACAATAGCAAGCATGGGCAGCATTGTTAAATTGCTTTAGCCATAACCTCTGGTTATTGATCAGACTGGCAAGTTTGTGATTGTGGGCCCGCATAACATCTGGTGCGAGGACCCTTTGTGACTCTGAGAACCGAATGAACGAGTACAATAAGAGTAAAGAGTTAAATAGAATAATCAAATGTCTAGATAAATTATCATATAAATTATCAATAATCATTTGGCATTCTAACGTAAATACGATGTCATAATAAAATGGAGTCAGATAAACTAGTATTTATCTAGATAAAAGTATTTTGCCACACTCAAAAGACCGAATGTGCAAGAAACCTTCCCCGTCCTGTGGGAAACCGCTGTTGGGCTGATTGGGTGGGCCTTACACCGCAAATAAAGATGTGCTGGATTTACAATATCAAAACAAGGTGTCTGCGGACATGCACGCTAAACAGTCGATGCGGAAACCACTGCCAATGACAGGCAATAAGTCTTCACTATGTACAGTGTGGTAGAAACTCAAATTCCAAGAGTTTCTTCAATCACAATGCTTTTAAAAGTGAATGACACTGAGGTAAATTTTGAAGTGTCCTTATTATATCAAATACAGAATATGCCAAGTTATGGAGTGTGGGCCAAGGCCTGGATTTGAAAGATTGTTCTCCTGAAAACTTATACCGGTGAGTCAGTAAAGATACTGGTAGCCACAGATTTGATCGTTCGACACTGAAATCAGGTGAGAGATCTTCCTGTGGTGGTGGTGTCCTCCAAAGAACCAAATCTGCTGGGACAGGGATAGATTAAAGAGTTAGACATATGAGTGTGGTGAATTAAGTGAACGCAAAAATGAGGTGTTGACCAGACATTAAGCTGTGTTTGAAGAGAGATTAGGGACATGGACAGGTCCCCCAGCGAAAATTTTGACAAGGATGCGGTGCCAAGGTACTATAAGCTCAGGCGGGTACCTTATGCATTGAGGGAGAAAAAAAGTGGAAGTGAAATTAGAGCGGTTACTCAATGACAAAATTTTGGATCCTGTCAAATTTTCAGAGTGGGCGGCACACCACATAATTCAGTGAGGATTTGTGGAGATTGCAGTATGCATGACCGGGTAAGATTTTTCTCCAAAGAACAGCTGAAACTACTATAGCATAGAATATAATTCTAATAGTGCAGTAGATTGGAGATCAGAAGGCAAATTAATTTCAGTTGGCCAGGAATCAGCAAACCACTTGGTCCTGAAATATGCCTCTGAAACCTATAGAGGGAGCTGCATCAGTGAAAAAAACATAGGTCTGGGGAAATTTCATAACGATCATGGTAGAAAAAAGAAATGCTGTTTCAAGACTTGCATAATTTAACTCAAAACTGTAAATCTGACCCACATCCTTCATCTAAAAACACTAAATCATGGAGATTACTGACTGATTTGGAAATGTCTAAAAGTCTAGATTTAAAAGAGTGACCCTATGGAATGATCTTCATAGTACATTTAAGTGCCCTAACAGAGAGAGCAGCTCTCATTTGGTGACTGATGGAGCTAGCAAGAAAGACTGGAGGAATTCTCTGATGCAGTTCAATTTATCCAAAGGTAAAGAGGCTTGAATATTGACAGAATCCAGTGTAATACCTAATAAAATCTAATTTGTGTAAAGGACCTAAAGGGTTTCTCTTCTGACAGAGGTTCTCAGAGTTTAACAAATGTTTCTATAAGTGCGAGTATGGAGTGATCTGGCTGATAATGTGGGTAATCAATCACTAGGAAATCGTCCAGCAGCTGGAACACAAACAGCAGTTTACAATTATTGGATAAGATCCAACACAATGCTTCACATAAAGAATTTAAAGATGTGCGGGCTACTTTTGCAACCAAAGGTGAGTCTAACTGCGCCATCTAACGCCAAATAGGTGCCACCGGGATGGGTGGGGGCATAATTTTAAATATGCAGAATGTTTTGCTTCACTTTTACCTTATATATTCTGTCATTGAAAGGAATTGCATAAACTGGCATAACATTAGTTTTATTCTTGTGCACACACTAAAACAGACAGTTCAATTCATTGGTGGAAGAACAGGGATGTGCAGAGTTCCTCAGGGGCATTCCTCAGGGCATATAATATAATATAATATATATATATATATATATATATATATATATATATATATATATATATATATATATATATATGAACAAAGATGACTCTAAAAATAAAACTGCATTGTTTATCCTTTTGATCTTTAATTCATAAAATAAGCAAAAATCTAACCTTTCATTGAAGGAAAAGAATTTAAAGTGGGGGGAAAATAACATTATGAAATAAATGTTTTTCTCCAAAACACGTTGTCCACAATTATTGGCACCCCTAGAATATTTTCTGAGTAAAATATCTCTGAAGTATATTCCCATTCATATTTAATTTTTTTTAGCTCACCAGGGTGATCATGAACATGAAATTGTCCAGCCATGACTTCCTGTTCCACAGGAGTATAAACATGAGGAAACAAATTCTCTTAATCATTCATCACAATTAGAAAAACCAATGAATATAGGTCTGATGTGCAGCAAAAGATTGTTGAACTTCACAAAATAGAAAGCGGCTGTAAGAAAATACCTAAAGCATTTCCACTATCAGGACAATAAATAAGAAGGTCCAATCAACTAAAGATGTTACAAATCTGCCTGGAAGAGGATGTGTGTCTAAATCATCCTAATGCACAGTGAGGAGGAAAGTTTGAGTGGCCAAAGACTCTCCAAGGATCACAGCTGGAGAATTGCAGAGATTAGTTGAGTCTTGACTCTCAGAAAGCCTAAAAAAAATGATCAAAAGCACCTACATCCCCACAAGTTGTTCGGGAGGGTTTCAAGAAAAATCGTTCTTCTCTCATCCTGTTCTTGGGTGTCTTTATACTGCTGTGGTGATGAGTGTTGATGCGTGTCAGGTGTGGCTGCTTAGTACTCAGGAGAGGGAGTGCATTGTGATTGGGTGAGTGAAGAGCCTGGCGTGTCTGTGACATTACCCCCCCCCCCCTCCACGGTCCGCTCCTGAGGACCATGGACCCCGATGCGTGGTGGTCAACCCCTGCCACATGGAGATGGTCGGTTAGGATGTCTGGCATGGAAATCATCGAGGAGACTTGGATCGAGAACATCATTCCTAGGAACCCATGACCGCTCTTCGGGGCCGTATCCCTCCCAGTCGACTAGGTACTCCAGGTGACCACCACGGCGCCGGGAGTCCAAGATGTCTTTAACGATGTAGGCCGCTTCGTCTTCCACAATTAGTGTAGGGGGGGGGGGGGGGGTTCTTCGGCTTCGCCAGGCTCTGTGGAGGGAAGAACAGAAGGGATGGTGAGGTTTTAATAGGGAAGGCAATCCAGGTAAGAGAATTAGTCGACAGGAATTGGAGAATCGATCCACTATCACCAGAACACAGGTACAACCGTTGGAGACTGGGAGATCCATTATGAAATCCACTCCTAGGTGTGACCAGGGGCGGCCTGGAATGGGCAGAGGTTGGAGTTTCCCGGAGGGAAGATGGCGTGGGCTCTTGGAGACGGCACATTCCTGGCACCCCCGTACGTACCTCCTGACGTTGGATGCCATGTTGGGCCACCAGAAGCACTGTTTCAACAGCGAGAGGGTCTTATTGACCCCTGGGTGGCCAGTTCCCAGTGAAGAGTGTGAGGAATGGATTAATGGAGTGCGCCGTGTCCGTGGAACATACTGCAAACCTTGGGGGCAACCCGGCGGGGTGTTGGCGGAGGCACTGGACTCGGGGAGCGTTTCAGAGGACCAGGTAATGGGACTGACAAACAGTTTCTCAGGGATGATGGGCTCTGGATCTTCGGTGCTTAGGGGCATAGCCGGACTATGAATGCGGGACAGAGAATCGGCCTTTACGTTCTTTGACCCAGGACGATAGGAGATGGTGAAGTGAAATCTGGTGAAGAACAGAGCCCATCTAGCTTGGTGTGGATTCAGTCGTTTCGCGTCCCGTAAATACTCCAGATTTTTATGATCTGTCAACACTGTGAATGGGTGTTTGGCTCCCTCGAGCCAATGCCTCCACTCTTCCAGGGCGAGCTTGAAGGCCAACAGCTCCCGGTTCCTGGTCATAGTTTACCTCCGCCGGGTTGAGTTTGCGGGAGAAGAAGGCACATGAGTGGAGTTTACGGGGATTCCCCTGTTGCTGGGATAATACCGCTCCCACTCCTGTGGTTGACGTGTTGACCTCAACGACGAAAGGGAGCTCTGGGTCTGGATGGGCCAGGAGGGGAGCGGTTGTAAACGTGGTTTTCAGGGCATTAAAAGCTTGTGTGGTGGCTGGAGTCCAGGACAGAGACTTGGGCTTGTTTCTGAGAAGGCTTGTATGTGGGCTGGTGATGGAGCTGTAACCTTGGATGAATCTGCAGTAGATATTTGCAAAGCCCAGGAACCTTTGTAACTCCTTTACTGATGTGGGAATGGACCAGTCTTGAACTGCGGTGACCTTCCTCTCGTCCATACGGACGCCACTGTGGTCGATGTTATAACCCAGAAACTGCACTGAGGGCTGATGGAAACTGCATTTTTCAGTCTTGAGGTAGAGTTGGAAGTCACTCAGGCTTTGGAGGACCTCCGCAACGTGGCGGCGATGGTCGGCCATGTTCCGGGAGTAAATCAAAATATCGTCTATGTAGACCAGGACTGATTTGTGCAAAAACTCCCGGAGCACCTCATGCATGAAATCCTGGAATACGGAGGGGGTGTTGACAAGTCTATACGGCATCACCAAGTACTCATAGTGGCCGGTAGGGGTCACGAAGGCTGTCTTCCATTCGTCCCCCTCACGTATCTGGATGAGGTTATACGCACTGCGGAGGTCCAACTTGGTGAACACAGTGGCGCCACGTAGATGTTCCAGCGCAGATGGGACGAGAGGAAGTGGGTAATGGAACTTGATGGTGATTTTGTTTAAAGCTCTGTATTCGATGCAGTGCTGCAAGCCTCCATCCTTTTTCGCCATGAAGAAAAAGCTTGAAGCAGCAGGGGAAGTAGACGGGCGTATGTAGCCTTGTGACAGAGCTTCATTTATGTACTCCTCCATGGCCTTCTCCTCCAGGAGGGAAAGGGAATAGATTTTCCCTCTGGGCACTGGCTCACCGGGGATGAGGTCGATTGCGCAGTCCCATGGCCGGTGGGGAGGCAGCTTGGAGGCTTCTTTTGGACAGAAGACGTTGCTGAAATGGAAGGTGGGAGTAACATGCAGGGATATCCGTGGAGCGTTTCTCGAGAGGGCTTTCCACAGAGGTAGCGTAGACTTGGATCTTCTCAGAGTTTAGAAGACTTGACACTAGGAACTCAGAAGCAGAGACTTGGGTTTCCTTGGAATTGGATAACTTGGGGCAGGAAACTCAGGAACAGAAACTCGGGACTTCCTGGAACTTGGACAACTTGGAACAGGAAACTCAGGAGCAGAGACTTGGATTTCTTTGAAACTTGGACGACTTGGAATAGAAAACTCAGGGAAACGGTCAGGAAAGCATTGGTTACCCCACTTCAGGATCTCTTCTGTCCTCCAGGAGATGATGGGTTCATGCTGCTCTAGCCAGGGGAGCCCTAGAATCCAGAACCAGCAGATGGATCTCCTCGGTGTGGAGGATGCCGATTTGGAGGTGAAGAAGTCCTACACAGTGACGAACTTGGCGGAGAGGTTTTCCAGTGGATCTGGTACACTTTCGGCCTAGCAGTAGTTTTGAGCTGGAGCTGGTGACAGAGGGCACCGGAGATGAAGTTTCCGGCTGACCCAGAATCGAGGAAGGCATAGACTGGAAGACAGAAATCAGCAGCAGTAAGGTTTACAACAATAGTGAGTGGTTTCATCTTATTCAACGTAGGCATGATAACACTCACCATGGGTCGCACTGGACGAGTGGGGCATTCAGAGATGTAATGCCCAGCACGGCCACAGTAAAGGCAGAGATGCTGGGTCAGCCTCCTCTGTCGCTCAGCAGATGAAAGACGTGAGTGTTCTATTATCATGGGTTCGGTGGCTGGTTCTGGGTGGCTGATGAATTCTGGCTGACAGAGGATGGATGGGAATAGTGGCTGGCCCTGGTGCTCATTGAGACACAGCTGCATACGAGTGGGAATCTGATTGATAGCTGGATGAACTTCTCGATCCCGATGCAATCCTCGTATGCAGCGAGATGCAACCGCACACGTGGATCGAGACCTTGCCGATAGGTGGTGATAAGGGCTTGTTCATTCCAACCACTTGCTGCAGCCAAGGTGCAGAACTGAATGGCATAATCAGACACAGACTTGAGACCTTGTTTCAGTTTGCATAATCTCTCACTGATAGATGAATCCCAGGCTGGTTTTCCAAAAACCTCCTTGAAGTGGGAAATGAAACTTGATAGCGACTGAACGACCGTATTTTTCTGTGTCCACAGTGGTTCAGCCCAGCGGAGAGCTCTTCCTTCCAGTTGAGAGATGATAAAAGCTACCTTAGGGTTGTCATCGGGATACAAGTGTGGTTGCATCTCCAGGACCAGCGAACACTGCGGATGAAGTGGTGAAGTGGCGTTCAGGGTCTGGCTAACGTGCCTGGTACTAACATGCCTCGGGCAAAACTTTTTCTTTTTCTTTTTTCTTCTCTTATCTGTCTCATTTTTTCACTTCCAAAATGGATATTGGATATTTACCATCGCAGCTAAGGGCCTTGAATTGCCACCCGCGTCTTGATTCTGTGACGTATGAATGCTGCCGGAGTCTAGGGATTCTCCGGCGCCCTCGATACATACACCGCTCGCGGCGTGTCTTCAGGAGTACCTATTGCTCTAAGCCTGATACCCCTCCGTGCATTTGGACTAATCATTGATCGTCGTCCATGCCCAGACAAGTACCCGCTGGCAATACTACACATCGCTCTTTAATTTATCTCACTGATGCCCAACAACGTACCGCTAACTTGAATTCCCTGCATCGTCATTTTGCGCTTCTGGACTGTCGATCAATATCGGACAAAGCCCCTTATCTCAATGAAATTATCACTGACAATAAGCTTGACATTTTTCTTCTCACTGAAACTTGGCAAGTTCTGGATCTTTTTCTGCAGCTGAATCTTCTCGCACCTGAAGGATATAAATATCTGTCCAGACCTTGTCTGCATAGTAAAGGGGGTGGTCTCGCTGTCATTTACCGGGACAATCTCTGTCTCACGCAACTTCATTTTCATGATACCAATTCATTTGAATATATGGTATTAAAAGCTGACTCTCTTATAATTATCCTGCTGTATCGTCCTCCTAAAGCCCTGTCCAACTTTTTTTCTGAACTCAGTGTACTGTTAACCCTTGCCTGTTCATTGTCATTTCCCATTCTCCTGCTTGGTGACTTCAATATTCATGTCGATACTGTTTGCTCTAACACTAATCAATTAATGTCTGTTTTTGAATGTTTTAATCTGACTCAGCATGTTCATTTTCCTACCCATACTCGTGGTCATATCCTTGATCTGATATGTACATCAAGGGTTGATATCTGTTCCATCTCTTCTTCTGATACTGGTATCTCTGATCACAAACTTCTTGATTTTAGCTTAAGTCTGCCTATGCTTAAGAAATGCCTTAAAACTGTTATTTCATACCGCAATCTGAAAGCTATTGATATTGCATCATTCTGTACCTCTATTGTTTCTTCAAACCTCTCAGATGTCTTTGATATTTCTTCTCCCTCCATGATATTATCTAACTATCACTCCATAATTTCTGAAATCTTACAGCAGCATGCTCCTATTAAGACCAGAAGTGTCCCTTCCACACACTCTTCTCCTTGGTATACCCCTGAGCTCCGTATTCTCAAAGCTACTGGTAGACGGCTTGAGCGTCTCTATAGAAAAACCGGTCTTACTGTACATTATTTAGCCTTTCTCGATCATCTCAAAATATACAAATCTGCTCTTATCTCAGCTCGCTCTAGTTTTGTCTCTGCCACAATTAATAAATCAAGTAACAGGGCAAAAGCATTATTCAGTACAATAAATAAGCTCACTAAACCTCCACCTCAAGATTCCCTAGCTTCTAATGAGCTTTGCTGTTCTTTTCTGGACTGTTTGCTTGAAAAGACAGATGCCATCCACCAATGCTTCTCTACTGATACAAAGCTCAACTATCCACTAAATCTATCCAGTCAAACTCTGTCTTGTTTTTCTTTGACAACCCCATCTTCTGTCTCTAAGTTAATCTTGAAATCCAACTCTTCTTCCTGTCAACTTGATCCTGCTCCTACTTCTCTCCTGAAACTTTGCCATTCTTCCATATCTGCACCTATCTCTCACTTCATCAATACATCTCTTACCTCTGCTTCATTTCCTCTGCCACTCAAAACTGCTGCAGTTACCCCTGTTCTCAAGAAACCCAGCCTCGACCCCTCTGTTCTATCTAATTACTGTCCTATTTCAAATTTACCCTTCATAGCAAAATTAAAATTAAAGTCTTTTCTAGTTGAAAATAATCTCTTTGATCTCTTTCAATCTGGTTTTCGCCCCCTCCATAGTACCGAAACTACACTTGTAAAGGTTGTGAATGATATACTGCTTTCTGCTGATTCTGGTTTTCTGTCTATACTTCTGCTACTTGATCTTAGCTCTGCATTTGACACCGTCTCCCATGAATTACTTGTTTCTCGTCTCTCTGATTTGGGTATTTCTGGTTCTGCTCTTTCTTGGTTTTCTTCCTATCTCTCTGACAGACAATTTTACATCTCAGTTAAGGATTTTCGATCACCGACTGTCCCCCTGAAGAGAGGTGTTCCCCAGGGATCCGTTCTCGGGCCGTTATTATTCATAATTTACATCATACCACTTGGTCAGATTTTACAACGTCAGTGTAAAGGTGTAATCATTGACTCCACCCTTTCCTTTCAGTCTCATATTTCCTCTATAACCAAATCTGCATTCTATCACCTACGTCGCATTGCCCAACTCCGTCCCTTCATCAGTACCAAAGACGCCGAAACTGTCATCCATGCATTTGTCTCATCACGCCTTGATTACTGTAATGCCCTCTTCATTGGTCTACCTGCCAGCTCCATTTCCAGATTACAATACATTCAAAACTCTGCTGCTAGAATACTCACCCATACCAAGCGTTCTGCTCACATCACCCCAATTTTGTATGATCTCCACTGGCTTCCAGTTGCCTACCGTATTAAATTCAAAATTCTTCTGCTCACTTTTAAATCTTTGCATGGTTTGGCTCCCCCTTATCTCTGTAATATGCTCATCCCCTACACTCCAACTCGCTCACTACGTTCCTCTGACTCTGGCCTTCTCGTTGTCCCTCGACATCGCCTCTCTTTAATGGGGGGCAGATCATTCAGTGTTATTGCACTCAAACTCTGGAATTCTCTCCCACGCTCACTCTGTTGTGTCAATAATATCTCTGAATTTAAATCATTACTCAAAACTCACCTATTTTCTGAATGTTATACCCCTGATTTGATTAATTGATTACTCTGCATTATTACTATTATTTCTCTGAATGTTATGTCTCTTAAGTCCTGTTTTGTAATTTTGTATACTTCCATTATTGTTTCTCATCATTGTCTACTTGTATTATCTCTTCCCTGTTAATTGTTCACTGCAAAGTGTCCTTGAGCTCTGGAAAGGCGCTATATAAATAAAACTTATTATTATTATATTATTATTATTATTATGAATCCGTTGCAATCCTCCGCCAGGCCAGTGAAGGGCGCCGGTTTGGCCATGGGACTGCCGATCGCCGATGGCTAAGGAGATGCAGCGGTGGATGCGGAAGTGGTCGCTGGAGGTGCTGGCGTGGAAGTGCTGGCGTGGAAGTGCTTGTGAGTGTGCGGCGAAGCGCATCAACGAGGTCTTAAAATGGATCTGGATGACTCATGGTTGTTCAGACGGTGTTGGTCCGGTCTTCTGTTACGTACGGAAGGGGACGGAGACACAGGTAAGGTTAAGATACAGTTTATTGAACAACCAGAGATCGTGAATTGAGTGCAGGTGAGTTGAAGCAGGTTAAGTTTGTGAAGATGATACTGGAACTGATACTTGTCTTTGTCTTTCCCAGAGATCGTGGAAGCAGGCATGCGTGGAGCCGATGAGACACGATGACACTCACAAGAGACGAGGAGACATGAGGAGTCACATGGAACGCTGGATACAGGTAAGTAGAAGTTAGCAGAGTCCTTGAGGTAAGCATAACAAGTAATTATGCGTTAACAAGACCGGACAGTGACTGAATGTTCTTGGGTGTCTTTATACTGCTGTGGTGATGAGTGTTGATGCGTGTCAGGTGTGGCTGCTTAGTACTCAGGAGAGGGAGTGCGTTGTGATTGGGTGAGTGAAGAGCCTGGCATGTCTGTGACACATCCAGAAACAATCTCCAGCATATTCAGTTGTCAGACAAGACTGGAACTTCAAACGGGACCGGCTTCTATGGTCAACAGAACTTGCCAAATGACTCTATCAACCAGGAACGTGACCAAACAAAGCTTCATTTGACCAACAGGTCCATTTCCTGACCTCAAGACCCCCAGCCTTAACAGGAATGATGACGTGACTTCTTTTAACAAAGAACCCTGTCTTGAGCTCATCAGAAGTAAACTAATCAAAATCACGTGGGGTCTGATCATGTTAAATCTATTGATTCTCTCACAAAACCCTCTTGTATTATCGGATGGAACAGGAAACATTAATTAACGGACCTAAAAGCACAACGGATCCACACAGACATCCCCTGATTAGGAATCCCTTTTGACCCGGTCACTTGTGACTCCGGTCACTGTTTAAACTCTGCTTAAGGACTCAATCTTTAATCTCAAAAGGACAATTGTCGATCATTTAAAGTATTAACTATATCCAGAATAACACATGCTATGATGTGATTACTAACATGTTGGATTCGATGCATTATATGTTTGTATTCCTGTATGCATTTTCTTTCTCTTGTAATCATTGTTTTAATTAGGTCAGTCTAGTAATATATGTGTAAGAAGTGTGTCATGTTTGAGTTCTAAATACAGGATTTATAATTATCTTTAATTCTGTGTGCATGAAACATTGAAATTCTGCATCAGGAAGATATTAGGAAACGTTATAAAGTTGTTAATAAAACAGGAGAATGTTCCGCGGATATAACGCGATGTAATCAATGGACAATAGACGGGCTCCCTAGCAACGTCTCATTGGAGGATCGCATCTGAGGACGGAGCGAACTTTCTCCTTTAAAACTATGCTGTCTCAAACAAGCTAGTCGTTGAAGCACCGAAACTTTGACCACAGCTGAAAAGTTGTTTGGGTTATGCTGAAAAGAAGTAGTTGAAGAACCGATACTTTGACCATGGCTGAACTTTACATCTAAAGCGCCACAGCTGCTGTGTCCCATGGCTGATTTTCCATCTAACAGTCACTGACTATCTTCATCCACGAGCCGCGCAGCTGATACTTCTCACCCAACAGCCGTCACATCCAGAACTCCGAAACACTCCGTGAACTATCTGACCAAAGTCTCCAAAGAAGAGAACCGCTCAAGCCAGACTCTCAGAACAGCGCGTTTCACCAGCCGGCAACAACTTCAAAGCTTCCGCGCTACCCAATGCCGGGCTTCCCTGAGAGACGTCACCGCAAAACAGCCAATCCAAGTTGGGATTCCGCTCAACCAGAGCCACGAAACACCCACCTACCTCAGCTGTCAGAGTGAACGCAGGTACAAGCAAAACTTCTCTCTCTCTCTTGCTGGAAACTGGTGAAACTCCTTTAAACCTAAAGAATCAAGCCAAAGCTCTGCTTTTGTGATTTTTCTCAGGTTACGATTTCAGTTAGCACTAAACTTGGGACTTTTCATAGCTCATATCAACTCCGCAAATGTGTGTGCATGTATGTGTGTGTGTGTGTGTGTTTAGCCTTAGTTTCTTGTAATCATTTGAAGTAGTCAATAAAGCTTGTTTTGATTTTCACATATACGAGTTTCTTGTGCTGTGTATCAGATTACTGTCTTAAACTTAAAAGATCAAGCTACCTCTTGCTTATATTAATATAATAATAATCATAATAAAATATTATTACTGGTGGCCACAGAATAATATTTTATCCAGAATTGGTAAAATACTTTAACCTCAATTTTTTGCTGGACGAATAATTGATGAAGTGTTAAATATTAATTCTGAATCATTTACAGTGAATCAGTTACAGCTGATTCGATTCTTATTCCCTGTAACTTAATTACCCCTCTTTACAATTAATTGAGCTAATAAATGGTATTGGTATTGGAATACCAACAGAAAAAAATCAAAACCTGACCGCTTCTGCTAGAAATCTTATAATGGGCTGTGGTTAGATCATCCATCGGGACAATGATCCAAAACAAACATCAAAACCAACACAAAAATGTGTCACTGAGCACAAAATGAAGCTTCTGCCATGACCATCCCAGTCCCCTGACCTGAACCCTAAAGAAAATGATTGGAGTGGACTGAAGAGAAGAAGCACCAACATGGAGCTGGGAATCTGAAGGATCTGGAGAGATTCTGCATGAAAGAATGGTCTCTGATCTCTTGTCAGGTGTTCTTCAAACTCATCAGGCATTATAGAAGAAGACTCAGAGCTGTTCTCTTGGCAAAAGGAGGTTGCAAAAAGAATTGAATAAAAGGGTGCCAATAATTGTGACCAACGTGTTTTGGAGACAAACATTTATTAGGGCCCGAGCACCGATGGTGTGAGGACCCTATTGGAATTGCTCCGTTTCTTATTATTATTCCGCTTCTTCTTCTTCTTCTTCTTCTTCTTCTTCTTCTTCTTCTTCTTCTCCAAAGTAAATCGCATTTTAGAGGGGCTAAACGTGCTCAAAAACTCACGAAACTTTGCACACGCGTCAGAAGTGGTGAAAATTTACGTCTGTTATGGGTTTCGGAATTGGGCGTGGCAAAATGGCTCGATAGCGCCATCTAACGTACAGCCCCTCTCGCTACATTTCACTAGGGTTTTGAAATTCGGTACACACATTTATAAGCCCAATACCTACAAAAAAGTCTCTTGGAGCGAAATCCGAAACTGAACAGGAAGTCAGATATTTTTAATTAATTCACCGTTTTTTGCATTTTCCAGATGTTGTACTTTAACGAACTCCTCCTAGAGCTTTTATCAGATCAATGTCATATTTGGTCAGTCTAATCTAAAGGCTTTTGTGATGTTAAATTGCGAAGATCTAGAGTTTTCACCAAAGGGTGTGTCCGTGGCGCCCTGACAAAGTTTGATGTTTTCGCCATGAAACAGGAAGTTGTTGTAATTCAGACAAACAATGTCCGATCTGCCCCAAACTTCACATGTTTTATTAGAGACCTGGCCTGAAGACATCTTCATAACAATACTCAGTTACAGTCATAGCGCCACCTGTAGGCAACAGGAAATGACATGTTTTACACTGTGATTAACTCCTCCTAGAGATTTAATCAGATCACTGTCATTTTTGGTCAGCCTAATCTAAAGGCCTTTGTGACATTAAATTGCGAAGATCTAGAGTTTTCACTGAAGGGCGTGTCCGTGGCGGCATGACAAAGTCTGATGTTTTGCCATGAAAAAGGAAGTTGTTGTAACTCAGACAAACAATGTCTGATCTGCCCCAAACTTCACATGTTTTATTAGAGTCCTGACCTGAAGACATCTTCATGACAATATTCAGTTAAAGACATAGCGCCACCTGGGGGCAACAGGAAATTACATGTTTTACACTGTGATTAACTCCTCATAGAGATTTAACCAGATCAACATCATATGTTGTCAGTCTAATCTTAAGACCTTAGCGATGATAAATATCAAAGATCTTGAGTTTTCGTTGAAGGGCGTGTCCGTGGTGGACTGACAAAGTCTGATGTTTCGCCATGAAAGAGGAAGCTGTTGTAACTCAGGCATACTATGTCTGATCTGCCCCAAACTTCACATGTGTGATAAGAGTCCTGGCCTAAAGACATCTATATGACAATATTCAGTTAGCTATAACGCCACCTGTTGACAGCAGGAAGTGTGGCACTTTTACATGATTTTGCCATAATTCTCCTATATTTACTCGCTTACATGCATGTCGCCCACTGTTCGCTGTTTTCCTGAGGCCAACGGGTGGCGGTGAGCCCAGGTGCGAGGGCCCTTTCATCGCTGCTTGCAGCTTTAATTTTATAATGTTATCCCCCCCCCCCACTTTCAATTATTTTCCTTCAATGGAAGGTTAGATTTTTGCTAATTTTATAAATTAAAGATCAAAAGGATAAACAATGCAGATTTATTTTTTACAGTCATCTATGATCATATTTATCAAGGGTGCCAACAATTTTGTCCATGTATGTGTATATATATATATATATATATATATATATATATATATATATATATACAGGTGCTGGTCATATAATTAGAATATCATCAAAAAGTTGATTTATTTCAATAATTCAATTAAAAAAGTGAAACTTGTATATTATATTCATTCATTACACACAGACTGATATATTTCAAATGTTTATTTCTTTTAATTTTGATGATTATAACCGACAATTAAGGAAAATCCCAAATTCAGTATCTCAGAAAATTAGAATATTACTTAAGACCAATACAAAGAAAGGATTTTTAGAAATCTTGGCCAACTGAAAAGTATGAACATGAAAAGTATGAGCATGTACAGCACTCAATACTTAGTTGGGGCTCCTTTTGCCTGAATTACTGCAGCAATGCGGCGTGGCATGGGGTCGATCAGTCTGTGGCACTGCTCAGGTGTTTGCTTCAGCTCTTCTGCGTTGTTGGGTCTGGCATATTGCATCTTGCTCTTCACAATACCGCATAGATTTTCTATGTCAGGCAAGTTTGCTGGCCAATTAAGAACAGGGATACCATGGTCCTTAAACCAGGTACTGGTAGCTTTGGCACTGTGTGCAGGTGCCAAGTCCTGTTGGAAAATGAAATCTGCGTCTCCATAAAGTTGATCAGCAGCAGGAAGCATGAAGTGCTCTAAAACTTCCTGGTATACAGCTGCATTGACCTTGGACCTCAGAGAACACAGTGGAACAACAGCAGCAGATGACATGGCACCCCAAACCATCACTGACTGTGGAAACTTTACACTGGACCTCAAGCAACATGGATTGTGTGCCTCTCCTCTCTTCCTCCAGACTCTGGGACCCTGATTTCCAAAGGAAATGCGAAATTTACTTTCATCAGAGAACATAACTTTGGACCACTCAGCAGCAGTCCAGTCCTTTTTGTCTTTAGCCCAGGTGAGACGCTTCTGACGCTGTCTGTTGTTCAAGAGTGGCTTGACACAAGGAATGCGACAGCTGAAACCCATGTCCTGCATACGTCTGTGCGTAGTGGTTCTTGAAGCACTGACTCCAGCTGCAGTCCACTCTTTGTGAATCTCCCCCACATTTTTGAATGGGTTTTGTTTCACAATCCTCTCCAGGGTGCGGTTATCCCTATTGCTTGTACACTTTTTTCTACCACATCTTTTCCTTCCCTTCGCCTCTCTATTAATGTGCTTGGACACAGAGCTCTGTGAACAGCCAGCCTCATTTGCATTGACCTTTTGTGTCTTGCCCTCCTTGTGCAAGGTGTCAATGGTCGTCTCTTGGACAAATGTCAAGTCAGCAGTCTTCCCCATGATTGTGTGGACTACAGAACTAGACTGAGAGACCATTTAACACTCTGAGGTCTGAGGGTATCGCCGGCGATACCACCGTGGTTTTTTCTTATCAGTGTGAAAGAGACTCAAAATACTCCGTCAATGTTGCACATACAATTAAGAGTTATACACCATTTTAATCTGTGGAATATCTTCTTTCATTTGTGTACACTCAGAGTAAAAACAAAATGTTGTGCTTTTTGTAAAATAAAGAAAACTAACATGATGCGTGATCTCTCGTCTCCCTCTGAACGAAGTCCAATCTGATAGTTCTCAGAAAATGAACTGTAACTTAGTGAATACTAATGACAAAAAATTACACTTATGTCTAAAAAAACGTTAAGATGTCAGGTTTTAAAACATATAAGTCAAATCGAAAACAAACCTTCTGTGTTTATGTAATCTGTATGAAAAGAGAGCCATGTCAGAAGTCTGTGATTCAGCTCATTATCCGCTAATGCGGCCACGCCCACGGAGTCAGCGCTATTCAGACGCAAATTCAGTCAATACATGCATTTGTCATCTCAATCGTGTATTTATTGTCTTCAAAAGTGTTTTGAATAGCCATATTTAGCGATCTCTTGCCTCTGTTAGTTCCTTGATTGTCACATGATATGCCTCTTCTTTTACTGAGGCATTTGTGGACAAAAGGGGCAGAGCGCCCTCCGGCTCAAGTATGAATTAAAAACACAGCATCCAGCGCTCATAATGATGACAATAAATATAGAATAATAAATATTACTCCTCTGTATAGAAAATTGATATAAACATATGAGAATCCATCAATATTTCTCCAAATGTGTATGCTTTTAAGCATATTAAGAAATTATGGTCAATATAAGATTTTAAGAGTCAAAATGTGAAGCTTGCGTCTTAGATCTTTTTAATGATGTATAGTTTGTCAACTGCACATCAACATTTAGGCTCTATAATATAACAAATATAGTAGCCTATATGAAATGCCCTAGAGGTAGGAATGTTCAGACACTTTGCATCACAGAAATACATTATATTTTAAAGTATATTAAAATAGAAAACCATTATTTGGTTAGAGACTTGAGACTTCTTTTAAAAACATTATAATGGCAATGTGTTCAATCTTTTGACTGGTACTGTAATTTAACATAGGCCTATACAAAATTTTCTTCATATCATGTGCAATAATACGTGCATGCATGAGATCACAAAAATCATGTTTTTTTTTGTCCTGAGTGGACTTTAATCCTGTTATCAGCATGATCACAGAGGGTTTTTTCACAGCCTACCTGACTGAAAGGCCTCATTAATATACAAGTCATTTCAGGTCATTATTATGCAATTCTTTTGTCTTCTCAGGTGAGAATCACCCATTATACATGAGGATTCACGCCTCCATGCATACTGTGTTTCTTGACCAAAAGTGTCTTAGAAAATTTAAATCTCTCTATTGTTTTATATGAAGGAGTAGGAAGGATAATTTTTACTTCATTCTGAAGCAAAAATTCTAGTCTACAACCTCAAATACCCAGAATCCTTGTGAACAGTTTTAATATTTTTGTTTTGGCCTTATTTCAGTGACTTAAGTTTTTTGTTTTTTCAATAACCACGCATAAACGTTATTCCTTCAAAAACACAAACATGTACATACATGTTCCTCACATATTATTGTAGCCTAGTTTGTGCTGAATACAGTGTAATGACACTTTTGTCATTAATATGTTTATGAACAACTGAAAAAAGCACAAATGTCAGGGCATGTCAAAACTTCTCCAGGGCCCCAAAAATCCTCAGACCCCTGAGGGTTAAAGGCCTTTGCAGGTGTTTTGAGTTAATTAGCTGATTAGAGTGTGGCACCAGGTGTCTTCAATATTGAACCTTTTCACAATATTCTAATTTTCTGAGATACTGAATTTGGGATTTTCGTTAGATGTCAGTTATAATCATCAAAATTAAAAGAAATAAACATTTGAAATATATCAGTCTGTGTGTAATGAATGAATATAATATACAAGTTTCACTTTTTGAAAGGAATTAGTGAAATAAATCAACTTTTTTGATGATATTCTAATTATATGACCAGCACCTGTATATATATATATATATATATATATATATATATATATATATATATATATATATATATATATATATATATATACACACACATAATATGCATGTCTGTCAAACATTTGGATTCATTGCTATATGTTTTTGCAAGAAGTCTCATATCAAGCCTGCATTTATTTGTTTATTTGATAAAAAATACAGAAAAAAACAGTAATATTGTGAAATATTATTACAGTTAAAATAATGGTTTTCTATTTTAATATACTTAAAAATATAATTTATTTCTGTGAAGCAAAACTGAATCTTTAGCATCATTACTCCAGTCTTCAGTGTCACATGATCCTTCAGAAATTATTCTAATAGGCTGATTTATTATCAAGTTGTGCTGCTCAATATATGATTTTTTTTTCCAGGATTCTTTGGTGAATAAAACATTAAAAAAAGAAAGCATAAATTATAGGAATAAATTATATTTTAATGTATATTAAAATAGAAAACCATTATTTTAAATTGTAATAATATTTCACACTATTGCTGTCTTTGATCAAATAAATGCAGGATGAGATTTTTTCATAATGCTGCATAATTATCAAAAATGGTAATATGGTAATATAAAATTCCTTTCAGCCTACACTTCACATAATAGGCCTGTAGGTGGCACTTGGGCTTCATTAACTTTGATAGTTTCATCAAATAGTAAACGACGTATTAATATACATATACACTAAATGAACTGAACACTACTTACCATTAATGTGACTTTTGGTGCTGCATGGTTTTGTGCAGTGTGGCGTAGTCAGTTAACATCCATTTTGGACACACTAGCTTTGATTTGGGCCATAAAGGCACTCACTCCAGAGCCTAGGTTTCATACAGACCAAAGCCACTGGAAGGCAAGCTTGCAACCTTTAGACAAAAAAGCGTAACGGCTAATGCTAGTGCCCCACCTCTGGTGGTACGCTGGGAAGGGGACCAGAGGCTGTTTTTTGAATGGATGTCAATGGATGAGAGGCTTCACTATGCTGATTAAACAGCTTTTGTGGGAAAATAGCTAATCATTTAATTAATCGACAGCCTGTTCACTAATCTTCAGCATGTTTTACATTAAACAATACTTTCGTTGGGAACAATATGTAGATTTTAGCTTGATAAAACTGTATTTTTTTAAGAGAAGGCAGACTAATTCATTCCATTTCAAAGCAGCTTTACAGAGAATGCATGTCAACATCACAATTTAAAGAATGCAGTTAGCAAATAATGTAATAATTTTTGCAATTAATTTACAATCACTGTTAGCAGTTTAACTGAACGTAGAAGCAATGAGCTCCTGGAAAAATGAATTACATATTAACAATAATTAGGATATAGAAATTGTGCAATGTGCATGTTGATCCAGATGATTGCGTCTACTGAAGTCCTCGCACGAGTTGGCGCCGTCTCTTCATAGGTGTTGGTCATCTGAGGTCTTCTTAAGAGGCTGGATCCAAACTGAAGCTGATGTCCTCTCTAGTCACCTCAGGACAGGTGTCCCGAGGCAAAACAGAAAAGCAAATGGAGAATAATTAGCGTAGCTGCTGTTCATAACATTAAGCGAAGATAGTCATGTGCAATTGATCTGGTATGAGATGCATTATGTGAATGCTTGGCTAAAGAGATGCGTCTTTAGTCTAGATTTAAACTGGGAGAGTGAGTCTGAGCATTATCAGGAAGGCTATTCCAGAGTTTAGGAGCCAAATGTGAAAACGCTCTCCCTCCTTTAGTGGACTTAGATATCCTAGGTACAACCAGAAGTCCAGAGATTTGTGATCTTAAAGAGCATGAAGGATTGTAGGGCAATAGAAGATCAGTTAAGTACACGGGAGCTAAACCATTTAGAGCCTTATAGGTCATTAGCAATACTTTATAATCGATACGGAACTTAATAGGTAACCAGTGTAGAGATGATAAAATTGGTGATATATGATCATATTTTCTTGACCTGGTAAGAACTCTAGCAGCTGCATTTTGTACTAATTGTAGCTTGTTTATTGAGGAAGCAGGACAACCAGCTAATAATGCATTACAGTAATCTAGTCGAGACGTCATGAAAGCATGAACTAACTTTTCTGCATCAGAAATAGATAACATATTCCGTATCTTAGCAATGTATCTGAGGTGGAAGAAGGCTGTTTTTGTAACATATGAAATATGATTTTCAAAGGATAAGTTGCTGTCTAATATAATACCCAGGTCTTTAACTGTTGAGGATGGAGTAACAGTACATCCTTCTAAATGCAGATTGTAGTCTGAGAGATTCTGTGTACAGGTTTTTGGCCCAATAAGTAATACTTCAGTCTTATCTGAATTTAATAGAAGAAAATTACTAGTCATCCAATGTTTTACTTCTTTAATACATTCTGTCAGAATGGATAATTTAGAGATTTCATCTGGTCGTGTTGAAATATATAACTGAGTATCATCGGCATAGCAGTGGAAACTAATTCCATGTTTTCTTATAATATTGCAGAGTGGCAGCATATATATTGAAAATAGCAGAGGGCCTAACACAGATCCTTGCGGCACTCCATAGTTTACTATCGTGATCTTAGATTTTTCCCCGTTTATTTAAACAAAATTGTGACGGTCTGACCTAAACCACCGTAATGCCTGGCCCTGAATACCAGTGTAATTTTGTAGTCGATCTAGGAGTATTTTATGATCTATAGTGTCGAACGCAGCACTGAGATCAAGTAACACTAGTATTGAGACACAGCCTTGGTCAGAAGCTAGAAGTAAGTCGTTTGTAATTTTAACGAGCGCAGTTTCTGTGCTATGATGAGATCTGAATCCTGACTGAAATTTTTTGCAAGAAGGAGCATAATTGGACCGACACCACTTTTTCTAGTATTTTAGACATAAATGGAAGATTTGAGATGGGTCTGTTATTTGCTAATACGTTTGGATCTAATTGTGGTTTCTTAATGAGAGGCTTAATAACTGCTAGCTTGAACGATCTTGGGACGTGACCTAGAGATAAAGGCTACGTCTACACTAATCCGGATATATTTGAAAACAGAGTTTTCATCTAAAAACGCTCTGCGTCCACACTATCATTTTCAAACGTTTTCCAAAAGTTGCTCATCCACACTGAAACGTATGAAAACGCGTACATCCCCCTACTGCGCATGAGTAAAGCTTCGACCTGCGTCATTCCCGCTAGGCGTTTATTTACTTTCCGGCTCTTTGAAACTTTGAGGCAATGTCGAGGAAAGGCACTGAGTTTTTTAAATGGACCGACAGTGTGGTGGAGTTGTTGCTGCGAGTAACACAGGAGTATAAAGTGGGCAAAGCAAGCGAGAATGTAGACTGGGAGACTTGTCTTGGCTGAATTGGTCATATGACTGCATCACATGACTAAAAATGCGTCATCGTATTCAAAAGCCTCCGTTTTCACAGTCCACACTACGACGCGAAGACGGCGTTTTCAAATTTATCCGCTTTGGAGAGCGTTTTCCAAAAGCTATGTTTTCGTTGACTTAAAACGCTGTCTCAGTGTGGACGGAAGAAAAATATACGTTTTCAAACGAAAACGTATTAGTGTGGACATGGCCAAAGACAAGTTGATAATATTGAGAAGAAGCTCTTCTGCTACAGGTAACAGTTCTTTCAGTAGTTCAGTGGGTATTGGATCTAATAAACATGTTGTTGGTTTAGACACAATGATAAGTTTATTTAGCTCTTCCTGTCCTATAGTTGTAAAGCACTGCAACTGTTCTTGAGGGGTGATAATTGAGGCTGAATCATAAAACTCTGTTAAAGGTTGTACATTTACAATTGTATTTCTGATACTTTCGATCTTCTCAGTAAAGAAATTCATAAAGTCATCACTACTAAACTGTAATGAAATGTTTTGTTCTGGTGATGTCTGTTTATTTGTTAATCTAGCCGCTGTACTAAACAAGAACCTTGGATTGTTTGGTTATTTTCTATGAGTTTGCAGAGATGCTCAGCCCTGGCTGCTTTTAGAGTCTTTCTATAACGGGACAAGCTGTCTTTCCACGCGATTCTGAAGACATCTAAACGAGTTTGTCTCCATTTGCATTCCAGATTACGAGTTTCTCTTTTGATAGCGCGAGTAATACTGTTGTACCAAGGTACAGTATTTTTCTCTCTAACCTTTTTAAATCTCATCGGTGCAACAGTATCTAATGTACTAGTGAAAATGGTGCACATACTGCTAGTCATTTTCTCGAGATCATGTGTGTGTTAAGGTACGATGAGCAGTTGAGACAGATCAGGCAGTTTATTTGTGAATTTATGTATAGTTGTCGGGAGAATTGTTCTGCCTAGTCGATATCGCGGCTCAATTTGACAAATATCATCAGCATGCATGTTACAAGGTAGTGATCAGAGACGTCATCACTTTGCGGTAGAATTTCTATATCGGTTGGATTGATTCCATGTGATATAATTAAATCTAGTATATGATTAAAATGGTGAGTGGGTCCAGTGACGTTTTGTTTGACCCCAAAGGAGTTTAGTAAATCTGTAAACGCAGCCCCTAACGTATCATTTGTATCGTCTACATGAATGTTAAAATCTCCAACAATCAGCGCTTTATTGACATTGACCTATAGATCTGAGAGAAAGTCTGCAAACTCTTTTAGGAAATCAGCATAAGGCCCTGGAGGTCTATAAACGATAGCTAAAGCAAGAGATAGTAGCGACTTTTTACTTATATCTGAGAGTGTAACATTTAGCATAAGAATTTCAAATGAATTAAACCTATAGTTTGTTTTCTGAGTAACATTAAGATTATCTCTATAGATTGTTGCTACACCACCGCCACAGCCAATCGGACAGCATTTATTTTTATAACAGTAGCCAGGTGGACAAGACTCATTAAGACCGAAATAATCATTTGGTTTAAGCCATGTTTCAGTAAGGCAAATTACATCAAGACTATTATCTGTGATCATTTCATTTATAATAACCGCCTTAGGTGTCAGTGATCTAATGTTTAGTAGCCCTAGATTTAGAAATTGTTTTTGTTCAGTAATTTTGCGAATTTCTGGTTTGATCACAATCAGATTATTTCTAGATCCTTTATTTTTATTGTTAAACCTCACTATTCGGGGAATAGACAGTTTCTATAGACTGTACTACACTCACATTTCTATCAATTAAGTGGGCAGAACACAGACTGTGATTTGAGGTTTGAGTTACTAGTCATACGGTGCGAAGCGTCTTGGAGATGTTCTCTGACAGAAGATCAGCTCCGATGCTGCTGGGGTGCAGGCCATCAGCACGGAAGAGCCTAGGACGCTCCCAGAAAAGATTCCAATTATTTATAAAGAGCAGCTTCTGTTCATTACACCAAGACATTAACCGCGTTCCGCCTTGCGAAGAGGGGAGAAGCGGTTCCGCGTCGAGACCTCGAAGATCGGGGGCGGCGGAGGAGGAGAGGTCCTGGTCCGAGGGTCCTGGCTCGCGCCTTCCGCTGCTGAAGAACCCAAGGTCCCTGGTGTGACGGCGCCGGAGTGAACGAGGGCTGGGATGAACGCGTTCTGGGTGCTCGGGCCCTGTGCAGAGAAACACATGGCGTAGAGGAAGCAGGAGTGTTAATATCACACTGCAAACTTACCAAGGAGCGGTGAGCGTCAGCACGGGAAGTTTCCAGCGCTGTCTGCTGCTCGGCCTGCTTATCGAGAAGGGTCCGAATCTGTCGCTCCACGTCCTCCAGTTCCAACTGCACCGCATGCAGCTCAAACGTGTCCTCACCTGCACACAAAGTTAGAGAAACATCCAATACACTCGCCATTAGAATAGATGAACAATAATATAATGAGAGAAGAGTACAAACGCTAGCGTGACCACGCCGCTATTGCTAACGGACTAAAGCTAATAGCGAATGTTCGGGAAGTCGGATAAAACTAGTGATATCAAGGTAATCCGAGTGTTTTTTGTGTAAAATATTGTTGGGGATGTGTTCCCCCGCCGAAAAAGAAAGAGTGATGTAAGTTTGATTTTAAGAGACAAAAACAAGCAATTAGGAATCAGCGCGACGGAGCTCTACCTTAAACAGCGCGGCAGCAACAAACAGTCACTGCTATTACTTAGGCTGAGAGGTGCTACTCGGATTAGCAGTTACGCTTTCTCTAATGGTAAGAGATACAGACCCTCTTATCAGAGATCATAATATTACAGGGAGACGAGAGGGTCTATATCTTTTACCACTGGAAAAAGCCTAACGGCTAACTTAATCACGTGCGGCACCTCTCAGCCTATCGTGTTGCCGTTCAAAACAACTCCATGCGTACCGGCAAAGCATACCGCCCGTACCGCCAGTTAGCATTAGCCGCTACGCTGTTTTGGCTAAAGGTTGCAGGCCCTGCCAATCAAAACGCACGCAACCCACAACAATGACTCAGACTGACGGACATGTAAAAATAAACAGGAATTTTCCGTCTTTTGAGCAATTTCTTACAAAAAAAACGTACTATTGTAGAAATACATACATGTAGAAAATAATGTTTCAGGAACAGTATTCATTATAATGTATTCATAGTTAAAATACATTCTCGTAATGTTGAGAGAAAACGTTCTTAGAACAACATTCTCGTAACATCTTTATGATGTTATTAATTGCTAAATGTTTTTTGGAATGGTTTAGTTGGAAGTTCATCTTTTTAAATGTTACTACTCATTTGATCATTAAAGAGAATTGAAGAGAACATGAAGTCACAAGAAACATGCATAAGGAACAAATAATGAATGCAAGCTGTATATAAAATATACAGGCAAGCAGGAATAATACACTGACTTTATCTCAGCTAAAAATATGTTTTCAGAATGTTTTGCTAACATTCCCGTTAAGTTATGAAAACATTATTTCAATATGACAATATGATAAACATTAAAAATATCCAGTTTTTAAA
This sequence comes from Megalobrama amblycephala, assembly GCF_018812025.1. NCBI lineage: Eukaryota > Metazoa > Chordata > Actinopteri > Cypriniformes > Xenocyprididae > Megalobrama > Megalobrama amblycephala. The sequence goes on from NC_063056.1 coordinate 4,504,043, forward strand.
CACTAAAAATATCAGTTTGAAACTCCATATGAAACACTTCTTATACACAGAACACAATTTGTGTTTTCTTTTTCTATAGTGTTGTTTTCCCACATCTTGTTAGATTTGACTTGGTGCTGTCTAGTTGTATGTTTGAGTGTGTTCTTTTTTTCCCTTATGTGTCTTACACTTTTGGATCTTAGAAATTCTGTTACTTTGAAATCCATACATGTGGCTGTAAGAAATTAATTGCTTACATATTATCTATTTGTATCACTTGAATGAATATACACATAAATATATACAGCGCAGCACAGTGGCTCAGTGGGTAGCACTTTCACCTCACAGCCAGAAGGTCCCTGGTTCGAAGTTCCGGCTGAGCCAGGAGTTAGCAGGTTCTCCGTGTGTCAGTGTGGGTTTCCTCCAGGTACTCCAGTTTCCACCACCATTCAAAAACATGCAGCAGAAGTAAATTAGTGGTACTCAAGTGTCTGTGTGTGAGCCTGCTGATGGACTTGGCCATCCATTCAGGGTGTTTTGAATGTTCAGAAATGTTTTTATAACATTTTCAATTTGATAGAATGTTATGTTCCTCTAACATTCAAATAAACCAAGAAAAAACATCCTTAATACATTAAAAATTGATGTTTTGAATGTTCAGAAATAATGTTTTCATAACATTTTTAAAATGATAGAATGGAATTTTTCTTTAACATTCACATAAACCAAGAACAAAACATTAATACATTTAATAATAATAAACAAAAAAAAAAAATGGATGTTTTGAATGTCCAGAAATAATGTTTTCATAACTTAATGGGAATGTTAGAAAAACATTCTAAGAAAATATTTTTGTTAGCTGGGCTACCATTAATGAGAAAAGTGTATTAGTACTGTAGGTGCATTGGAGTGTATTAGGAATACACTAAAGTAATAAATTCCTATCAAGTATGTAAATTTCTTTCACCGTTTCAAACTGACTATTTCATTTCATTTCATTTCATTTCATTTATTTATAAAGCACAAATAAACAACAAAAGTTGACCACTGTGCTGTACAGAGAGAGAAAAAAAAAAGACAGTAGTAGTAAAAAGACATTGCTAAATTTAAAAATAAAACAAGAGTTAGAATGAATAAAATGCAAGACTAAGAAGATGAGACTGTAACTTTGATTTAAAATCATATAAGGATGAAGCAGATCTTACAGATAAAGGAAGACTGTTCCATAACTTCGGACCGGCCACTGCAAATGCACGGTCACCTCTCAGCTTCAATCTTGATCTTGGATACGACAGAGTAATACTGTCTGAGGATCGCAAGCATCTAACTGACGAATTCACGTTTAAAAGGTCTGACAAATAAGAAGATGACAGACCATTTAAAGACTTAAAAACAAACAGCAAAATCTTAAATTCAACTCTATAACGCACTGGCAACCAGGGTTGGGAAGGTTACTTTTAGAATGTATTTCACTACAGATTACAAAATACATGCTTTAAAAAGTAATCAGTAACGTATTTCGTTACATTACTCAAGTTTAGTAACTTAATCTAAATACTTTGGAATACTTTGAAATACGTAACACAAAGGACCATATTAACTTGGTGTTCTGTTTTAAGTTTATAACCTGTAAATAAAAATGACCTCTACCCATCATGATTTGGTTTTCCACTCAATTGTATTTTTAACATCAGTTACAAAATATATATCTGCAATTTATTAGACATAACCTATGTGTTGGTAAAGAATTTCAAAATCTTGATAAACAAATTAAGAAAATATGTTTCTTTTAACATCACATCCAAATATAATTACGATTGATATATCTTTCCTAAATTATATTTGTAAAGATGTGCATCAGAGGGATAACAAAATATTAAATAACAATATTGTTAATAATATAGGTTGTTTTATAGGTGTATAGTGTCGAATTGACACAGTGGTTTATATTGTTTTTGTCATGATCACCATCTGTTCCCGTCATGTTCCTGTTCACTCCGGACTACATTTCCCATCATCCCCCCTGTCAATCACATGCACTCACTCCACCAATCACCTGTTGCCACATCCACCCTAGCACACCACACTGATTACCATTGTGTCATTTCTGAGCGTTTCTATCCTGTCTGCCAGCTTGTTATCGTTCCTGCCTGTTTCTTGTTTTTGACCCGTTGCTGCCTGTCCTGATCTTTGCCTGTCCCTTGACTACGACTCTGCCTGTTCCTCACTGTTCCTGTTTGTTCCTGTTTTGACCCTGCCTGTACGACCACTCTCACTTGTAAATAAACGCTGCACTTGGATCTCCCGCCTGAGTCTCCATTCGTTACAGAAGACTTCGCCACACCAAGATCCAGCAGCTACCGTGAGTGTTTCTGTCACATCCAGCATTAGCATGGACCCAGCTATATGTCTTATCCACCTTCGTCAAGGTAATAGTACCCTGGAGGACCACATTCAGAGGTTTCTGGATATTGCCCATTATGCAGACTGGCCTGACTGTGCTCTTATAGACTTTTTTTGCGATGGCATAAATCAACCCCTCCAGAATAAACTGAGACAAGAGGGACCACGTTCCTCACTTACTTGTTTTTTGGATTATGCATTACTGACTGTTGGCTCTTCGTTTACGGTGGGGGTCGCGGAGAATTGCGACACTTCGCCAAATCATGTAATGGCCGCCACGCCAAAGAACTTTCACAAGATGGCGGTCACAACAACACCAAGTCATGTCACCACAGATCTCCCAGAGCAACGTCACGCCTTCGCTGATCGCCCAGAGCAACGTCACGTCGCCGCTGATCGCCCAGAGCAATGTCACGTCACCGCTGATCGCCCAGAGCAACGTCACGTCTCTGGATCAGTCAGAAAGCAGCTAGGATTGCGTTCCAGTGTGGCTGATCCACCGCTGATTTCAGCGCGAGCGGCTGGTATTCCCAAGCATCAGCCGGCCGCTTCGCTCTCAAGCCAGCCGGCCGCTTCGCACTCGAGCCCGCCGGACGCTTCGCTCTCAAGCCAGCCGGACGCTTCGCTCCCAAGCCAGCCGGACGCTTCGCACCCAAGCCAACCGGCCGCTGCGCTCTCAAGCCCGTCAGACGCTTCGCACTCAAGGCCGTCGGACGCTTCGCTCTCAACGTCGTCTGTTTCAACGCTCTCAAGTCCGTCAGTTTCAACGCTCTCAAGTCCGTCAGTTTCAACGCTCTCAAGTCCGTCAGTTTCAACGCTCTCAAGTCCGTCAGTTTCAACGCTCTCAAGTCCGTCTGTTTCAACGCTCTCAAGTTCGTCTGTTTCAACGCTCTCAAGTTCACCGGTTGCTATGGACTCAAGCTCTCTGGACGCGATGGACAAAATGGCTGCTTTGCCAGTGCCCACGGGCAAGATGGCCGCCCCTGCGGTGCTGAGGGTTGTAGGGGGCGTTCCAGCCACTGAATCCGCTCCAGAGACCGCTCCAGCTGGTGAACCATCGCCTCACTCTCAGAGGAGGAGGAGGAGGAGGAAGAAGAAGACGTCCTCCTCTCCTCAAGACGCAGATGTCCTTCAGGAGGGCGCTGTGGACCTGGAGACCACTCCAAAGGCCTCTCTTACTCCGCCCAAACTACTGACTCTGCTTGCGCCGCCCAGGCTCCTTGCCCTACCGGCGCCACCTGAATTCCTTGCCCTGCCAGCGCCCACCAAGCGTCTTGCCCTGCCAGCGCCGCCCGAGCTCCTTGCCCTGCCAGCTCCACCTGAGCTCCTCGCCCTGCCGGCGCCACCTGAGCTCCTCGCCCTGCCGGCGCCACCTGAGCTCCTCGCCCTGCCGGCGCCACCCAAGCTTCCAGCTCTGCCGGCGCCACCCACGCTTCCAGCCCTGCCGGCTTCACCCATACACCTGGCCCTGCCGGCGCCACCCGAACTCCTTACCCACAAACCTGCGACGGGCCCCGCTGAGTTCCCCAAGAACTTTTTGGGGGGGGGCAGTATACCTAGGGGTGGGGAGCTGGGGGTGGGGACCCTGCACAGCCACTGCGGTCATGGCCATTCATGGACTGTAGGCCACTAGGACCATGTATGGACTCTGACCCGCTGGGGTCACCCATGGACTCTGCCCTGCCGTGGCTGCCTAAGCCGCCTGACCTGCCGTGGCTGCCCGAGCCGCCTGACCTGCCGTGGCTGCCCGAGCCGCCTGACCTGCCGTGGCTGCCCGAGCCGCCTGACCTGCCGTGGCTGCCCGAGCCGCCTGACCCGCCGTGGCTGCCTGAGCCGCCTGACCCGCCGTGGCTGCCTGAGCCGCCTGACCCGCCGTGGCCGCCCGAGCCGCCTGACCCGCCGTGGCCGCCCGAGCCGCCTGACCCGCCGTGGCCGCCCGAGGCTCCTGACCCGCCGTGGCCGCCCGAGGCTCCTGACCCGCCGTGGCCTCCCGAGGCCCCTGACCCACCGTGGCTGCTTGAGTTCCTGGACCTGCCCTGGAGACCTCCATACCCGCCTGCACATCCAGTATCTCCTGCCTGTAGGTCTCCAGGGCACCCACCCCCCCTCCCCAGTTGTGCCATCTACGGCGCGAGGACACGCCTTCCGGGAGGGGGACATTCTGTCATGATCACCATCTGTTCCCGTCATGTTCCTGTTCACTCCGGACTACATTTCCCATCATCCCCCCTGTCAATCACATGCACTCACTCCACCAATCACCTGTTGCCACATCCACCCTAGCACACCACACTGATTACCATTGTCATTTCTGAGCGTTTCTATCCTGTCTGCCAGCTTGTTATCGTTCCTGCCTGTTTCTTGTTTTTGACCCGTTGCTGCCTGTCCTGATCTTTGCCTGTCCCTTGACTACGACTCTGCCTGTTCCTCACTGTTCCTGTTTGTTCCTGTTTTGACCCTGCCTGTACGACCACTCTCACTTGTAAATAAACGCTGCACTTGGATCTCCCGCCTGAGTCTCCATTCGTTACAGTTTTATTAACAAAGTTTGTTTGTAACATTTAGAATGTTTATAAAGAAAATGAAATGAAATTATCTACCCAATAATCTCAAGAGAAGGCCTATATTCAAAGCTGACTCACCTATGGTTTCTCAACAGTTTTTTGCATCTCTCCACCACCACATTTTATCGGTTTGGAAAAAAATATGATCATGATTTGTGTGAACTATCCCTAGTATAAATATGTTTATACTAATATTTAACCTTAGTGCACTGATAGCTGCATTAATATTAACCATATAAACAACAAACAGCGGAAAAAAGTGATGCCACCTATTTTGATTTTTCATGGCCAATAGAAGTAAATTGGCCAATTCTGATACTGGTAGCAGATTTTTTTTTAAAGCAAATTTATTTGTTGTTTATTTGTTCAAAAAATATGTGTAGCTCTTTAATATTATAGGCAAACACTGCAGTTTTATCACAGTCCCAACAAAGATGTTATGAACATGAGCATGATCAGTTGTTTTTCATTTAAATTATTGTATAAGTTCAAGATTAACAGCAAAAACAGCATGGTCTGACTTTAGCTTTGTGAAATTATGCTACATTAGACACCTGCACTAAACAAAATCAGCAGACGGGCTGAATGAAATGCAAATTCACTCTCTGACAGTAGGTGGTGCTTATGGAACAGCAGTGATATATCATTTCCATGGTTACCACTAAAACAGCGCTGCGTTGGAGATAAGAGGAAGAGCCATAAAAACTTTTCTGAAGACAGTTCCCTTCAGAGATACATTCATATCAACCCCAATTTAATATTTATATTATTCTTCCTATATTTCGCGAGCAGTGAGCTTGTGCATGGTGCAGTATTTCCTCTGCTGGCGCGTCTGTTCTCTTTGTGTCCGTATTCAGCGTGTGCCTGTGTTAACGTCCTGTTGAGTGTTGACAGGCTTAGTAAATATTTCCTGAAATTTTGGGAAATTATTAAGCAGTTTGTTTGCAAGCCCGGAATAAAGACAGACCAAAATAAAAACTAAAAATTTATGTTAACCTTTTTGGACTAGGCTACTGCATCTCTATTTTTGATCAAGAACTCAAGTAAAGTTACGCGCCATATACCTAAACATTTGGAGTGAATGATTAAGATTTAAAGTTTGTCTGTAAAGTACACCAAGAAATTGGCTTTATAAAACATTATTTAACGCATGATTAAGTGGATGTTAATTCTATGAGGATTTTGTGTTATTTTTCAAAGACCTAATAAATTCTTATAAATAGGTTATTAATCACAGGCTAATGATAACCATATAAAGCTCAACGCGTGAGTAAATAGGAAAATAAGGAGTAAATAAGGAAAATAACATTTTCAAAGACCAAGAACAGCTTATAGGCCTACCTCAAGATGCTTTTTCAGATGTTGAATCCTTTGAAGCCGATAGAAGTTTTGTTGCAGGTAGACATAGCTTGCATTGCACTATGATGTTACTGTAACGTTACGTCCTTTTTCATGTTTATGTAAGTAAAACCTGTCTTTGAATTTCCACTAGAGAAATGCGTTATGCCATGTTTACCCATCCATTTTTTTTGCGTGCGATCTCATGTCTGCACTAATATCTTAACAGGCTGCGCGCGTTTTTTTTTTTTTTTTTAAACAGAGTCGGAGAATCATCAACAATTGGCTCGTTGGTTACAAATCCTCAAACAGCTTACGTTAATAGCCTATTGAATGAAATAAATGACATTAAAATTCAAAGTAATCACTTTGGTAATCTAAAATACTTTTTGACTGTAACTGTAATTTGATTACCATCTATTTAAAATGTAACTGTAACGAAATACAGTTACTCAAATTTTGTATTTTAAATACGTAACGTCGTTACATGTATTTCATTACTCTCCAGCCCTGCTGGCAACCAATTAAGAGACACTAAAATTGGAGTAATGTGTTCTCATTTACGAACCCCAGTTAAAAACCTGGCTGCAGCATTTTGGACCATCTGTCGTCGTGACATGGAGGATTGGGGTAATCCAACATACAATGAGTTACAATAGTCCAATCTAGATAAAACAAACGCATGTGTGACTCTTTCAAGATCCTTATAAGACAGAAAAGATTTAACTTTTGACAGAAGTTTAAGATGAAAAAAACATGACTTAACTACTGAATTTATATGTTGGTCAAACTTAAGGGAAGAATCAAAAAGAACTCCCAAATTTTTCACAGTTGGTTTGATATAGGAATTTAAAAGACCACAGTTAAAATTTGGTTTTCCTTTTCCCACTGAGGGCCCAAAGACAATCACTTCAGTCTTAACCTCATTTAAATGCAAAAAATTCAGAGACATCCAAGATCGAACATCGGCTAAGCATGCAAGCAAGGTTTCTAGGTCTTGCTTGTCATTGATTAAATTGACAACACAATGACTATATGTTGTTTTCTTTATTTGTCATAATTACATATCTTTACTTTTGTAACTACTTTCTATATGTAAAGCTGCTTTGCAGCACTATAGAAATAAATTTGAATTGAATTAAACAATACCTGATATTCAAAGTGTGGTTAAATTATTGAAAAAGTAAAGGTCATAATTACACTTCATGATTATAATTTTTTTGTTTTTTTGAAACAAAAACATTTTCTTTTATCAACTTTTATCTGTAGCATTTTTATACTCAAGTAAAACTCAAAATACAGTTCATTGTGTTGTAAATTTAATCATAACAGTTCAACAGAGGATTCAACAAGAATAAATTAGTAAAGTATTAAAGGCCATTAAATTATTAAACATTTAACAAATTAAATCACTTTGCAAATTGCTCATCGTTACATTTACGCTATATACACTCTTGAACAAAATCTTAAGACTGGGGGAAACATTACAAGTATTCACATTTTGCGCTGCTGGATCATAACCAGGTTGTAAGTACTGCTTCAAAATGCCAAAAGAACAAACAGGAACACAAGACAAAAAATAGAGAGTAGGCAATTTATTGAAAATTGCATTTAAACTTAAACAGACTGTTCATCAGCTGATCAAAGTTTAAGACCATAGCCTTAAAAAGTTAAAATCTGCACAAAAATATGGCTTTCATGTCATTCTCCTTCGGGCAGTCACACTGTCATGATCTTATGATGGCAAAGGCATCCGTCATTGAATGTGGCAGGATTGTTGAGCTGCACAAACAAGGGCTCTCGCAATGTGCCATCACTGCTGAGGTTGGATGCAAGACAGTCATTTTACATTTCCTAAAAGATCCCGAGAGTTATGGGACAAAACAGTCAAGTGGCAGACCCCTATATGTTCACCTGCACTGATCTGGAGGATCCTACAGGCTGTCCGTGAAGACACAGGCCGATCCTCGACCCAAATTAAGGCCCTTACTGATGCTGACTGCAGCCCAATAACCATAAGACGCCATCTGCGACAGAAAGGCTTAAAGAACAAAAAACGTCTTCAAAGGCCACGTCTCCTCCCACGCCACAGACTTGCCCATTTGGAATTTGCAAAAGAGCACCAAACATGGGACACTGAAAGGTGGAAATTTTTATTCTCGAACAAGAAAAAAAAAAAGGTAACCTAGACGGTCCTGGTGGTTTCCAACATTACTGACATAAGGAGATCCCACTGGAGATGTTTTCTAGGTGGCACAGTGGAGGAGGCTCCATCATGATCTGGGGTGCTTTTTCCTTCAATGGGAAAATGGAGCTTCAGGTTGCGAAGGAGCGTCAAATAGCGGCTGGCTATGTGGATATGTTGCAGCAGGTATCCCTATTGACTGATGGCCCTCGTCTGTGCGGTAATGACTGGGTCTTTTAACAGGACAATTCTGCAGGTCATAACGGCATCCTCACAAAGGAATAACGTCGCTCTTTTTGATCATCCTGCCTGTTCCCCTGATCTAAATCCCATTGAGAATGTTTGGGGATGGATTGCAGGGAAGTTTACAAAAACAGACAAAGTTCCCACCAGCCTCCTGGAAACAGTCGCATCAAGCATGCCGAAACGATTGTTTGAAGCGATCAACAAGAACGGTGGGGCTACTCACTACTCAAAAAGTCAATTTTTGACACTTTTAGTTCTATTGTGGGTTTTTTTAAGGGTTTGATTCAGTCTTAAGATTTTGTTCATGAGTGCATATGTAAAACGTAAAGTTTCAAACTATATGGCAAAAGATTTACAAAGCTAACTCGTCATTAAAAAAACTCTAAACCTTAAATGTACAGAATTAAGTGATGACAACACAATCATCGAATGAAAGTATGTTTGCTGCATAAATTAACTTAAAAAAAAAATCCATAATATAATGCAGTTTCTATTGTTGCTTACCTGTCGAGAGCAGAAATGGAATGGACCCCATCCTGTCAGGGGTGGCATATCCTTTTAAACATTTCTCTCACCTATAGAGGGCACACACTCAAAGAAATAAACAATTAACAATACAACAACAGAATTATATTTAAATGAACAAATTAAAAAAAAAAAAAATTAACTAGGAACTATGGCTCCTACAACTGATATTTTTATTTATTACAAAAATCAACTCTGATGAACTGTAATAAAGTGCTCTCACCTTCATTACTGCTGTATCCAGTATCACTCTGGAGGCTGTAAACTGGATCAGGAACAGTTTTTACTTGTATATCCTTGAGTAACACATTTTTAGCACAGTCTCTGTTTTGTATTGTCCCTTTGTATTGATATTCGTTCACAAAGCAGTCCGGTGTGAAATGATTCGCGCAGACATAAACAAATTTCGGTAGAGTCGAGGGAGCATTTTCTTCGAAAACAAAATTAATCCACTTCGTCTTCAGAGACTCAGATTTTGGGAGTAAATGGAGAGAGCTATGTGGATTAATCCATCCAGCTACAGGACACCTAAAACGCTTAGGAGACGTTCTCATCAGTGCAGCAATGGCGGACTGTATAAACTCGCTGTGAACACGCTCAGGGTGGTTCTATCTTCAAACGTCAGTGTCTTTCAAAATTTGTGGGCGGGGCCTGTGGCTAACGTGACATCACACTGCCAGGGATCTGGAAACGGCTTGTTCTGAGACACTGCTTATGATTTATGGGGATTAAACAAAAAGGAGTGGTTGGCTGTATGAATTAAAATCAAATGAAATTGATACCTGTGGAATTGTTCACAAACAGCATACGCAGTTCAACCAATAAAGATCTTCATCGCTGGCGAACAATAGGATGCAATTAGTCCACTTCATCCAACGCTCCGAGAGAGAAACAGCTTCAGACAATTCTAGAATCTATATAGTTGGAATCACATTCAGCAGATGAACAATAAAATGATTGACAGCCAATCAGAATCCATCCTGCTTTAAAGAGCTCAAGCATTTAAAGTGGCAGATGACAAAACTGCAGTGCACACTTAAACAGAATAAACAGAATGATATTGTGCGTTGGTGTGGATGCTAATATAGTTATCATTATAGTTATCTTTATAGTTATCCTTCTTGGTGTGAACGGGCCTGCGCCCCCTATTGGCAGAATCATACACGAATCATACATTTTGTTTTTTTTGTCATGAGTTTCTCAAGATGATGCATCCCAAATTTTGCACAAATCTGACCAACAGCTTAGGAGGAGTGCAGTTTATGGAGGCAGGAGGGGAATTAAATTTGTCACACACTATTTAGGACATTTCTCAATATATATAACCTTTTTAGCATAAGTTGTTCTTAAGAACTGAGTCAAGAACCCTATGGTTCAATACTGAACCCCACTGTAAGAATAAAATTCAACAAAGACTTTTGTTTTTTAAAGACAAAGAGGTGCTGATAGTGATCAAGACCTGTAGGCCAAGGTGTGTACATCAATGGTCTGCTAATTGACACACCTTAGTACGATGGGAGAAGTTGTAATCTGTTGATTGGTCAGTTTGAATGTCTCACATTTGTGTTTCAGTCACATAGTAAAAGAAGATTGTAACTATTGCTCTGGCTCTTTTTTCTGGGCTCTCTTTCTCTAGCTTTAATCTTGGGACTCTCCTCCTACACTGGCTCTTTCTATTCTCTTTTCTAAAGCCTCTTTCTCTCTCTCTCTCTCTCTCTCTCTCTCTCTCTTTCTATCTTTTAGGTAACATTCTACATATATGCTGGGTATGATTAATGGTAGAAGTTTTTATCATCTCGTTCATCTATTTTGTAACTAGTTTAAGTGTAACCATAACCAGATATTGTCATTAAACCTTTTCACTTACAACTTTTGATTTGGTATTAACATTAAAAGGGGTTGATTATTTCACTTTTTGAACTTTAGTTAGTGTGTTATGTTGCTGTTTGAGCATGAACAACATCTGCAAAGTTATGACACTTTACGCACTTTAAAGCAAAGGGAGATATTTTCTTTTACAGAAGTCACTTTTTAAGGACTACAACAAACGGGACCACGAGTTCTTCTTGGGTTAGTGACATCACAAACCCTAAAATTTACTTAAACCACGCCCCCAAGAACACACAAGAAAGGAGGCAGGGCCATGTTGAAGAGTTGTTGCAGTAGAGTGATGTTGTCATGCTGTCATTTTACTCCAGACTTTCACGATGGATTTGCACAAAAGATTAACATGACGGGACATGCTAGTTGATGAGTTGAATCAACTCCACAGCAACTACATAAATTTATCCACTAACCATTCAGAAATGTCCAGTTTCTTTCTAAAGGCTTGTTCACACTGGGACGATTATCGTGTGCGTTTTTTTGCTGATGCTTAACGCCTTGTGACTATACAAAAGCTGCCAATGTGAGTGTGCACACCGACGTGTAAATCAGCAGGCGTAAAAGCATAATTTTTTTTAAAAACGCCTCAGGTTCGTTTTTTTTGGTTTGACGCGCCGTGTTAAAAACTGGCCAACCAACGAGATTGCCACTTTTGGAGATGCTGAAGTTACAGTAAAATACGACTTGGTGGCGCACAAGCACAAAACGTTCTTGCCCGGCACACATTGATAAGAAGAAGACGACAAAGAGGAAGACCCCTACAAACTACCAGTTCTTGGCCACACCAATAGATGTGTATTATATGCCATTTCTGTATTTTTATTGTTTTTTTTCTTTTGTTTTACATTCAAGAAATATAATTGAGACTGTCTATTTCATAAATATGTTCATTTACACTACAGTCCACTTTACATGGTTTCATGGCGCTTGAAGATGCTCGAATGTGCATGGTGCTCAAATGACTAAATTAAAGAGACAAAACTCATGATGAGCTGAATAAAGAGAATGCACCTATCAGAAACTCTCCGAGTCTTGTTTGGGAAGCCAAGGGGGCAGCTACAACCATTTCTGACTACATTACCATCTCCTCATGTCACGCATATGCTATATGTAATTTTATATCTGTAGTTTTATCTTGCTTAATTTTATTAATGTCAAATTTATAAATATGTTTATTTGCACTAACCACAAGCACATCACTCGCCGCATCGCCAGTGAAAATCTCTTGGGTATGACCATGAAAAACGCTGGCGATAACCACGCACGATAATCATCCTGGTGTGTACGAGGCTTGAAAGTTGTAACTTCTTCCTGAGTCTCTCCATCAGTGTCGACTCCGGTTTGAACAATGTAAGGCTGAACACCGTTACTGACAATCCTCATTTTGGCTGTGTGAGATTCTCCAGCTTTGTTGTTGTTGAGCTGTTAAAGCTCCGCCCTCTTCTGGAAAGCGGCCAGGAGCAGCAGCTCATTTGCATTTAAAGAAATACAAAAATGGCATGTTTTTGCTCACACCCAAATAGGGGTCAAAAATCCATTTTCAGCTGTTTTCCTGGTATCCAAAGCCAGACATCAGAATTAAAAGTCTTCTATCAGCCCGAGAGGTTGACAGTTGGAAGCTGTGAAATAGTAACCAACAGGGTTTACAGAATCTTGGTTACATATGCTTCGATGCGCAGAATTGATCTGAACTTACTTTGAATCCCTACTTTGTCTGGATTCATCAGGATATAATAATAAAACATTTTTAATTGTAATAAAACATTTTCAAACAACCTCTTAAAACCTTTTTTCAATAGGGTACAAATGACTTTATTACTGAAGAGTGTATGTGAGTCTATATCTTTGGAAACGCAGTAATAAAAATGGTTAATATTAAAAATGATTAAACAAATGAAGATTAAACATGACTCTAAAATGGCCAAGGATGTTTTGTTTGGTATGTTGTGCAGCACTTTGGTCAGCATTTATGCTGTTTTAAAGGGCTATATAAATAATACTAAAATAGATAAATAAATAATTTAAAAAAAAAGTCAGTTTAACTGTTCCCATCACTCTTTTTCCAGTGCAGATAACAAAAATTCACATTGTTCTGGAAAATTAAGAGTCTTTTGAGGACCAGTTCTTACCTGTTTTGATGAATGAGGTGATAACAGGTGGGACTAACACACACACACACACATACAGTTAACAGTAGCCTTTATTTTTAAGTGGCCCCCGAGGCTCACGGTCGTTTCTACATCATGTTGATGCGGATTCACATGGATGACTAACCTGGTAGTCTGTCGCAAAACAGGAAGCCACTTTATTGTCTCTGAGGAACAGTGAAAACTAATGTCTCCAGTCAGTGGCGCACATTTCTCTTACATTTCTAGTCCACTGTAAGGAGTTTATTGGATATTAAAAAGTCATGGCAATTTGGAGGTTCACATGCTTTTCGCTTCTTTTGGGGTTTTTCCAGTCGTCATTCTCGGAGCTCACAGGTAACATCTACAGCCAAACCCACTCTAACATTCAACACTTACAGACACACAGTAGTCTATCCATTGTGATGCTCATTAAGTTGGGGTTAATCTTTACCTCTTCACACTTGTGTTCATCTCATGTATAAAACTGTTTTTATAAACTCACACTGACTACAGGTTTACACCGTTTTAAAGGATCTGATGATCACATTTAAGTGGTCTAGTTTTTACAGTGTGGTTTGGTCAGTATTCTGTTCATTTTTATGATGCTTTTCCACTTCAGAAATGAATATTATCTTATATAAAAATACATTGGTTAACAACGTCTTTGATTTACCCATATCATCATTTCCTTAAAAGCAAGAATGAAAGCAGGACAGTTTTTTTTTTTTTGTTTTTTATTTTGTAAGGATTTATCAGCTGACAAATTTCATTTGCTTTTCATACAAGACATTACAGCTTTTAATACATTTTAACTGTGTTGTTTTAGAGTACACATCTGTACACACAAAACAATATAAATTCTTTAAAGGTTCAAAAAGTTTTTTTTTTTTTTGTTTGTTTTTTTTCAATGATGGCATAGAAGAACCATTTTGGTTTTCCCAAAGAACCTCAGTGAACATTTCTTAAAAGAACCATTTTTTTTTTTTCTCTTGTGTGAAGAACATTTTAATCATCTAAAGAACCTTTTCCACTATAAAGAACCTTTTGTACAATAGAAAGGTTCCGTAAATGTTAAAGATTCTTCATGGAACCAAAAATGCCAATAAGGAACCTTAAATGTAAACAATGTTATTCATAAACTAATACCAACTGAGAAACTGCAAAGTGTCTCTCTCTCTCTCTCTCTCTCTCTCTCTCTCTATATATATATATATATATTAATATCATTATTATTATTATTATACTCATATTATATATATATATATATATATATATATATATATATATATATATATATATATATATATATATATACTCATGCATTTTAAGCTAAAATCTTGATGTGTGCATAATAAAAGTTTGTCTCTTCATCATTTCAGGTGGTGCAGAGCTCAACGTTGCTGTTGAAGAGGGCACAATCATCCACATTAACACAAGTGCTGGCATAAACGCACAGTGTGAAGTTTGTATAAGTCAGGTGTGCCAATCTTCTGTGATCCTCAGAAATGATACGAGTTTGAATTTCAGCTGTTCACAGCCAGAGGATGTGTTCACCGTGCAGATCATCAGAGATATTGGAGAGCTGTCAGATAAAAGTAATACTTTTACTCCTTACATTTTTCATTTAGACAATCATATTTCACTGGTCATTAAGATATAAATCTTTCTCTTATAAAAAAAAAAAAAAACTGGTCTGGTTTACTAAATAAACAAATTTAGGCATATACTTTTAGCAGACCACAACTTTTTGTGTACTTTCACACATCTTAGCACCTCCATTATGGCAATTTATTAAAAGCTGTGACCGCTAGGAATGTCCCTCTCCTTTTATAGTATTTTATCTACAGAACATTACATTATTATCCATTTTGAATTATACCCTCTGGTGCTTTACGTTGTAATTTTTAAAAAAATATGTTTTACTTCATCAGAATGGTATGAGACTTGTTGGCACTATGTGAACACACATGAACAAAAGAAATCATTTGAAAAGGTTAAATTTCCTAAAAAAAAAATAAAAAAAAAGTCACACTTTTGGGGGGGGGGGGGGGGGGTAGTAACTACGGCACTGTAAAATAAAGCGTTACCAATAGTTATTGCATAAATATTAGGCTGATTAGTAGCTAGTGGTTGTTCGATAGTCTGTTTCAACAGCAATAACAAACAAACGTTACAGCGCATTTGCACTTTTGTGGGCCAAACTTAACTTCCAGTAGACTTCAACAAAGAATCAATAACAGCAGAGTCCCTCTAGAGTAGATTATTTCTGATAACAAGCAAAATAAATAAGTAAATTACTTTAGTTAGCAATTTAAAACTGTGTCTAGCCAGTGTTATTTTGGGTTGCCAGTAGAAGAAAGGAACCGTTACTTGGTCAAAGTCAAATTTATTCCTTATTATTATTATTATTCCTTAAGTCCGTATTTAATTTAATGCTTCAAAAGCTATGCATTATTGTATTTGTTATGTCCCCAGGAAGCAAGCCAAAGGCTTAAATACTGTAGGTTATTTGTATAGCATTGATGGAAAACATTGTGGCTCTTATGTTTGATAGATATCAGGTATCATAACGCTAGCTCAAATTATTGATAAAGTGTATCAGCTACAACATTAAGCTAACGTTACTGTGTAAAATCAATGTATACAATGTTATCTACGTGTGTAGCAATCAATTTAGCTAAATCATTACTATTGCAGTCTTGTTACTGGTCAGCTAGCTATTATCTGTCGCTTATCATAAGTTTGTTACTTGTAACGAAGTGAGTGCTACAGATCCTTGAATTCTTGCCTGGCTGCCAAACCTCTTGATCCATGCTCGCCATTTCCACTCATCTTTAGGACACTGAAACATTTTTATTTTCTACAAGTTATTTGTTCCAGATGTCAGATTTTATCCTACAGCACATCAACCTGAGCTCAACTGAATGTTTTGCTAGTCATTCTTACATATTTGGGACTTTAGCGACCTGGATCTATATCTAACACGGATGGATCTCTACCTGTCGCGATAATATAAAACTCCTCTGATATTAGAGTAACATAATAATAAAATAAAGCATATTTTGTAACCTTTGGAGCTTGAGCTTTTGAGCAGATGTTTTAAGCCATCTTCCCTATCCTCGTCAGAGCTCATTTCCCAGTACTTTCAGCAAATGATAGTTTTGAGAATATGTTCATCATTTTTAACATCTTCAAAATCAATATTTTGATCACTGATCAAGTGACAGTGACACTCATATTTGATTGCGTTCAGTACTTGCTCTGCAGTAAATCGCTGAGCCATTTCACGTTTTGCTAATGATACTTCCTATTCTTTCATTTTCTGTCTGAATGAAACGTCACTTCATCATTGTGTATCAGACATTGCCACCTTGTGGAATAAAGGTGAATTGCACTTATTCCATCATCTAAGATTCAATTATTGTTCTACAGAAAAAAAATATACAAACACTGATACACACCTCAAGTCATTGGCGACCCTATACAATTTTTACAAAAAATGAATGGGAAAACAGGCATTCTTTTATAATTTTATGATTTTCTTTGGGTTATATTATATATATGAATATATATGAATTTATTGAGGAATACTAAGAAGGATGATGTCTAACTTAAAAAAAATTAATGAGGAGGAGGGTAGTGAATGACGTCCCGGGTCGATAAAGACCCAAGGTATGCATTTAAGGGTTAATTGTGTTTGTAGTCGGCACCATATTACTAGCCACTAGCCAGACCGATAAACAAACACAGACCGGAAGTTAAAGGATTAGTTCACATTAAAGTTTAATTTACTCACCCTCAAGCCATCCTAGGCGCCAGATTTACTAAATGGGGCAAATTAGCGTGAGAGCGCAATTCCACAAATGTGGCAATGGGAGTGGCAAGTTTTGCACGTGATCTACTGCTGACGCGGAAATTAAAGAACACAGATGCAGTTATTAGTAAATCGCGTTGTGTGATTCGTTTAAATACTCTCCTCCCATAAATTTTGCATCTAAAAGGTAAACTCCTACAAATGTATATGCAATAAGGTCAGCCACAAAAACAACTCAGTCCTGCCTTTTCAGCACTAATTTTGAACTGTGTGTCTTTAGTAAATCTCAGCAGTAGTTTTTTAATGCCAAGAGAGGGTTTGCGCTAGTAAAACGGTGTTAGTAAATCGGTGTATTTAATTTAGTAGCCTTAGGCATATATGACTTTCTTCTAAAATAAAATATCTAGCTTCCACCAGACCACCTTCTGTATTCAACTTACAAAGAAAGAAAGAAACTTACAAAGAAACTCTCACAGTTCAAAACACTTACGCTACATCCTACACCTTCCCTATTCAACTTATGAAAAAAAAAAAGTAACTTACGCAACGTCAGTTACACTTTCTTCGTAGGTTGAATACAGAAGGCGGTCTGGCGGAAGATAGATATTTTCATACTTATAGATATTATCATACTTTATTAAACCCTGTGGATTACACGTTTATGATGGATGGATGTGGAGTGTAAACAGGGCCTGTTTATTAGATATGGCATATAAATTATGTAAATGCATATTTGCTGAATGTTGACAGTAAATGAGAAAGTATTATAGCATTTGCCTTTGTATTGCTAATAATATAAAAGCAAACACTATAATACTTTTCGTATATAGTTTATTTTCTTTGCTAAAGAGCTCTATGTAATAACGTATTAGATAGGACTGTTAAACAGACAGATGCTGCGTATGAAATCACATACTGGTACTACATTTGAATTTACTTTCTGACCGTTAAAAAAGTATATTCTATATATTATGAATATGAGTAGTATGAATGAAATTTGGACGTACTACATCCGCCATGTTTTTACTGTCATGTGACCTACCAGCATTAGTTGTGTTGATTCAATAACATTCATAAATCCTCATGGAAGAGTAAAGTGTCCATCGAATGCACACGTCAGAATCTTGCAGGAAGTAGTAGGTCATCTGGGTAATCCACCTACTATTTTTCGAAAACTATGTATTCAGACACTTTGGCGTATGGTTTATCACATACTACATAGTAGGGTTAGTATTCAATTTCTGATGTAGCGTGTAAACTAATGAAGACAGAGTGTTTTGTTCTTTAGGTATGTTTATACAACAATTGTGTCCTACAAATCGGAAAGTTTCCTTTGCATTTTTTTGTGTGCAGAAGACAACGTCACATGGATCTGCAAAAATGAATAAAAACATTGTATTCTTCTGCCAGGCCAGTAGATGGAGATGTGTGTAAAGAAACACTATACGCCTATAGACTGAAAATGTAACATGCACATGACATCACCATTTTCACAAGTTCGTGTTTTTGTAGTTTATACAGAGACAATAATGATAAACATGCACTTTGAATCCCGTTTTCAAAAGTTTGTGTTTTCAGGCCCCCAAAACGCTGTTGTCGAGTAAATGAATGACCAAAAGGCATTAAAGATTCCTGTTTTAAGTTGAAAATGGTGTTGTGTAAACAGCCTCTCTGGTGCTGCCATTTTCAGCACTGTCAAAATAAAAGTCCCATTTCCGACAAATGCTGATATTTAAAAAAAATATATATATATATGGCCATACATTGGTCTTGATAATATATCAGATGACTACTACTTAGCACCATAAAATTCCCTCAAAATACAAAATGTTAAATAAAAATATTTTTGATCAAAAACTACTTTTATCCAGGAGGAGTATGAGTGTGACCCATAAATGAGGAGCACCAGAGGGTTAAATTTAACACTGTGTGTTTGTTGTCAACTTAATAAATATAATGGGTATTTCTCTGACATAACACATTTGTTCAACAGTGAAATCAATCATTGAACCCAAAGAACATCATGTCTTTCAAAAGTTCAATCGGACCTTCACCTGGAATCTGAAGCCTCCAGCTACAAGGAGAGTCAGTTTGTTTTTCAGGATTCCTGGTTTACGGCAGATTCCGCCTACAGACAGCTGCCCAGACAAACACGTTTACACGATCACATCGGAGAATGTCAGTGTTGGAAGGTTTTGTCATAATGGAGCCATTAGAACAGTCAATGTGAATAATGTTGTCAAACTGTCTTTGGAAGTGTCTGGAGGTCAACCTCTGGACATGAAAGATATTGGTGTATTACCGGTATTAACCATTTACTGTAAGTGCTCTGGTAAAGCTTATATATTTAAGCACAAACTGTCTAAACAAAGTTGTCATATGTGAATTATTGAACTATCTTTATTTTACAGCAGCACTGGCTTCTATTCATGTTGTTCTCCCAGAGGGGAGTTCAACCCAAGAATTCTTTACCCCAAACCCTTTTCCTGAAAATGCAGAGACAGTGTGGCATTTCTACAAGCCCCCTCCGTACTACACAGATGTGCACATTCTAAACTACACTGTTCCAACATGTCTCCAACCTGAAAACATCCCAACAATGAGGTACTTCCAGATGGACAAGAGCCATCTTGTAAAACCTCTGAATGGAAGCCAGCCATCATTGGAGACTGGATACTTTAACATCTCCATAAAGAACTGCAGAATCTCCAGGTCAGATCCTTCATCGGGAGGCCTAATGGTGCACTTTCAAATCTCTACCAGCAAGAGAAAAATGGGTATGTAGCATTTTTTAATTAGATTTGTATGTAGAATTAGATTTGCTTATTTTTATGTACCTTTATAGTAGTTATATTTCCAAACATATCTCATAAGTTTACACACCCCTTTACAGAATATGCAAGATATTAATAAATGGGTCATTCTGAGTCAACTTGGGTTGGGAATCGAAAGGAATTCCAGTTCCATTAAAATGATTAAACAACCAATGAAAAATAGTAGTAAGGGAAAAATGCACAAAACTCAACTCAAACAGTCCTTTTTGTGTTTGTTATACTTGTTAAATGAGTTTAACAAACTGTTAATCTCAACAAATTCACTAACACTTTACAATAAGGTAATGCTATTTCATACATTCTGACTTATTTACACTCTTAAAGAGGATTCTCATGCTAAACATGGGCAAGTTTCAAAACACTAGTTGGACGTATGACAGAGTATTTCTGTGCCAAATAAACTACTTCCGGTTGTGGACATGAATTTCTTGTATAGACACTTCTCCCTGATAAGTGTGCACACACACATCACCCAGAGCGAGAGCAAGAGCGCGTCCATCAACACGCTTCGTTCGGGTTATGGAAGCCGAGAGATTTTTCAGCAATGGCTGTGTCCTAATTCAGGGGCTGCACCCTTTGAAGGTTGCATTTGTGGGCTGAATACATCATCGAGGCAGTTTAATTTAAGAAAAATAACCATTAGATTGCAAAGTAAGAAAGAAATTACAGTATTTTACACCTCACAATGAATATCAGTCAATTTTATCATGGTTACTTTTCTTAAATAAGACATCCTTGATGATGTATGCAGCCTTCAAATGCAACCTTCGGAGGACACAGCCTCCAAAATGAGACACACCTCCTGTCACCGAAGGAGTGTGTTTTTGATTGTGAGGGATAGATTACCTTTTTCAGCTTCCCAAAGAACCCAGCGTTAAGGGAACAGTGGATGAAGTTTGTTTTTCTTGGGCAGCAATGGAGTTTTGCGTGTTTGTTTGTTCCCGGAATTTCAGTGGTTAATACTTTGTAAACAAGTCCCAGTTTGGAGCTGGATTTAGATCAGATTGCGGGTGGTGAGTAAAACTCCATTAAAAATGTCTGTGTTTTGTTGGCAATCAGTACATATAATGTAAACAGCACAAACGTTTTTGTTACCCTTTTATTTATAATGATGTCACAGCTTGCAGATGATCTCTATGCAAAAGCTACGCACGCTCATGACTCTTTAGCTCCGCCCACGGCACTGATGCAGACATGCCTCCAGGAGCTCTGATTTTTCAGAAAGACTTGGTACAGCTTATCTATCTTTTATAAATATGATAAAACTAAAGACTTTTCAGAGATGTGAAGGATGAAAAGTGACCACTCCAATTTAGACCTACCTATATTGTAGTTACATATAGCTTTCATTGGCAGATTTGCTTTATGTGTTTCCCCGGCATTGAAATCAGGCACATATAAATTTCAGGAAACACAATTCCTGGCTTTGACATATTATAAGGAGCACATTCGAGCCCAATGTTTAGAGTAATCGTTTGTTTTACTTGCGTTTTTGCAGTTTACCCTATTAAATCCAGTCATGCAGCAGGTTCTTTTGCCACTCAGTCCAGCTGAGGTTGCGTGTTCCGGCGGGAAAGTTACGTCGATGCATGCCCTCTGTTGACTTGATTGAGAAATTCAGAGAGGAAATACGGACTTCAATTGGCGGGCTGAGGACTGCTGTTGAATCCTCTCGAATACAAGCAGTGGAAACCTCACTGTAAGATGTGGATAACAGAGTGCAGACACTGGAGAAAAATCCTTATCAAAGAATTAATCACACCGGTGTTTTTCTTAAACTAAATAATAAACCAGAATGTGATAATTAAACCAAAAAAAAAACCATAAAGAAAAAAAAAGATTTAAGATTTAAGATTTAAGCGTGCCGCTCTCACTCCCACTCGCCACACCACACTTCCGCTCCCAGCAGACAATCCACACACACACAGAGAGGGAGAGAGAAAGAAAGAGGTTTACAAAACTTTATTTAAAAACACTTCATAACAATCTTTAATAAATCACATAATAAATATAGAAATTAAAATTCAACCTCAAATGTCCATCATAAATAATAGACAAAACATCATTAACACACTTTCGCACAATTTACTTACCCCCATGTCATGTTCATGTCTTTCTTTCTTCTCTATTTGAATTCCAGCAATCCAGACACTGCTAAGTGTATTACTGCCCTCCACAGGTCAAAGTTTGAACTAAATTGTCATATATAATATGCTAGTGCAAGTATATAACAATTTAGTTCAAACTTTGACCTGTGGAGGGCAGTAGTACACTTAGTGTCTACACTGCCGGAATTCTAATAGAGAAGAAGAAGAAGAAGAGAGCTAGTTCAAGATGAGCATTTCTGGTTAAAACGTATATAATTTTATATTTTTATTTTTTAGAAAATGAGTGATGGTTTCTCTAGATAAGAACCTTATTCCTCATCTGGGATCATGTAGAACGCTTTGAAGCTGCACTGAAACTGTAATTTTGACCTTCAACCATTTGGGCTCCATTGAAGTCCACTATATGGAGAAAAATCCTGGAATGTTTTCAGCAAAAACCTTAATTTCTTTTCGACTTAAGAAAGAAAGACATGAACATGAATTAATTTGAATTAGAAAGTGAACTTATGTTCATTATTCAAAAGTTTTATTATTCAATTATTCAAAACATGCGCACATGCTTACAGATGACAAAAGTCTTGTCAGAATCATAGGATTGAAAAACAACGGTTCCTCTCATATCCAACTCCAAGATTCATCAATATCTCTTTCTACTTTAAAAAGTTTTCCAAAAGTGCAACATTGACTGATTAAAGGATGTAACCTCAGACAGGTTCACTTTTTCCAGTTCCATTAAAACAGATATCTATCTAATTTAAGACCACCTGCTTTTTGTAAAATCATTTTCGCAGTCTGAGTCCAAACTAAGTCCTCATGATACAGTAATCACAGTGCTGCTTGTATTCTAAAAGCACAGATCTTACTCTGCACATCCACCAGACCTTGACCTCCCTCATAAACAGGAAGGTTGAGGCAGCCAGGTTATTTACATCCAGAACTCTTCCTCTGTACGACATTAGTGGTAATATCGATTTCCATTTAAGCAGTCAGGCAGACACCTTTTCCAGCATTCCCTCCCAATTTTTATTCTGAAATTGTTTATTTCCAAAAAAACAAAAAAAACAAAAACAAACAAAAAAAACACCTAGACTTTTAAGTCCCTCACTTTCTCCCCAGTTTACCCTTGCTGATGACGCTGTCTCATACTTTCCAATAGTTTCTGTTAAAATATTAAAATCATTTTCATTTGAAATAAAAACAGTAACATCATCAGCATAAGCTGATATCGAGATTTCATGCATAATGTTTACATCAGGAAAATGAAATCCACGGATATACCTTTTAGCCTACACAACAGTGGCTCAATAGCAAGACTATATAATTGTCCAGAAAGTGGACAGCCTTGCCTAATCCCTACAGGTATTGGTGCACTCAATCCTCCACCAGCTTTCACAATCACAAAAACTTCAGAATATAACAGTTGGATATATGATATAAAATTCTTTCCAAAGCCAAAATTTTTCAAAACCTCAAAAAGATATGTATGATTGGCTCTATCAAAAGCATTCTCTTGGTCTAACGAAAGCACACCCAGGTCAACATTATTAAATTGATTAAAATCAATTACATCTCTTAACAAAAAGAAGATTATCCATAATTGACCTATTAGGGATACAATACGTTTGATCTCTGTGAACTAATAATTCCAAAATATGTTTCAGCCTATTTGCTAAACATTTTGATAGTATTTTATAGTCCATACACAGTAAAGAGACAGGTCTCCAGTTCTTCAGAAGGCATAAATCCCCCTTTTAAGGGAGCAAAGAAAGGACTGCTCTTCGACAGCTTGTAGGAAGTAATTTATTCAGTCAGAACTCACTATAATGTCAGAAACTGCGAATATATGCTGCATGGAGATAGAACAGTTATAGTTTAGTTCAATTACGGTTATAACTTATATTGTCTTCTTGTTTTTATTCATTATATTAGTGCAAGCCTGTTGTACCGCACCCCGTTCGACTTTACCAATGAGTTTTATGACGTTTATCGTACTTCACACAAAAGATAATGCGTCCGTTTTCTCTTTAGAAAATCACTGTAGGAGCTTAATAAAACACAGTGAAAGTGTGCATTAAAATATTATCCATAAACTCTCTCTCCCTCGCATTATGCTCAACATACATAGTGAATTACACAAACACTTGTTACAACTAACAGTAAAACAAATATATAAAGACCTTATGCCTTAACAAACTGGTAAACTTTATACCCGTAAATAAACTCCGATGAACTGTAATAAAATGCTCTCACCATCACCGTAAAGTGCTATCACTGCCATATCAAGTATCACTCTGGAGACTGTAAACTGGATCACAAACATTTTACTGATCTATCCTTGAGTAACAAATTTTTAGCACAACCTCTGTTTTGTATTGTCCTTTTGTATTGACATTTGTTCACAAAGCAGTCCGGTGTGAAATGATTCACACAGACAAACAAATTTCGGTAGAATTGAGGGAGCATTTTTTTCAGAAACAAAATTAATCCACCTTGTCTTCAGTGGCTCAGATTTAGGGAGTAAATGGAGAGATCTATGTGGATTAATAAATCCAGCTACAGAACACCTAAAACGCTTGGGAGACGTTCTCATCAGTGCAGCAATGGCTGACTGTACAGCTGGCTGTGAATTCGCTCAGGGTGGTTCTATGTTAAAACGGCAGTGTCTGTCAACATTTGTGGGCGGGGCCTGTGGCTGTTGTGACATCACACTGCCAGGGATCTGGAAACCACTTGTTCTGAGACACTGCTTATGATTTATGGAGATAAAAAAAAAAGGAGTGGTTGGATTTTTATCATTATAGGGTGGTTGTGTACACACACTGACAACACACATTTATAGCCAAACGCCATGCAAAAATGAATTTCGCATAATAGGTCCCCTTTAAATAAAATGTTCTTAAAGGTGCCCTAGAACCCTTTTTCACAAGATGTAATATAAGTCTAAGGTGTCCCTTGAATGTGTCTGTGAAGTTTCAGCTCAAAATAACTCATAGATGTTTTATTATTCAATTTTCTAACTGCTTATTTTGGGGCATAATTAGAAATGCACCGATTCAGAGCATGTCCCCTTTAAATGCTTGCGCTCCCCACCCCCAAGCTCGCAACTCTATAATACACTGCATAAACAAAGTTCACACAGCTAATATAACCCTCAAAATGGATCTTTATAAAGTGTTCGTCATGCAGCATCTCAGATTATATAAGTATAGTATTTATTTGGATGTTTACATTTAATTCTGAATGAGTTTGATAGCGGCTAACGGGGCTAATGCTAACATTACACACTGTTGGAGAGATTTATAAAGAATGAAGTTGTGTTTATGAATTATACAGACTGCAAGTGTTTAAAAATGAAAATAACATAACTTACTAAATATTGCATAGTTAGTAAGGGTGTTGACATCATCAATAGCAATGAGGTCAACCCCGCCCTTACTCTTAGCATAAGACTTCTTAAGAGAACTCTTAGTGGTGAGATAAAATGTTTTGTGAATACGGCCCCAGGTTTATTAGGCTATTTAACATTTAGGTCTACTGGTAAAATAAGAAACTTCTCAAAAATTAAAATAGAAATCAAATAAATCCAAATTACTATAAATGTTTTTCTATGACATAAATAGGAAAAAATAATTATTATGATACAGAGGTGGCATGAGTGCAGTTATTTAGCAACCACATTCACAATCAATAGGCTATAGTCGAGATCCATGATATTTATTGCAGTTCATCACCAAGAAGGTTTGATCGCAGATTCAGCCAGAGGAAGCAACTCATGACAGAACACAGACTGACTGAATGAGACTTTCAATTAAGCAAAAAATCTCAAATGGAGATTGCTAAACTGCAGGTTAACTTACTTGTTTGTGTTTTCAGATCATTTGCGCTTCTTCCGCAGTGTGGAAGATAGCATATGTGCATGGTTGCCAGATTGCAAAGATAAAAGTAAAACCCTGGGTAGAAATCATGTTCTTTTAGCAGAAGAGCTCCGATTGGGGTATTTAAATGACTGAAATCTGGCAACAATCTCAGTATGAAGATAGAACATATGCGATTCATATGTTCATATTTCTTCCCCCAACTCCTACAGCTGACCAATCACATTTTGGTAGGAGAGCCTTTGTTGAAACAGGAGCTAAACTGGGCATTTGAGACAGATGGCAAAGAAGTGCTGTAAAATAACGTAAAATGTGAAAAAAAAATTTTCACTCAAGTATGACAACCTATTCTAGTACACCAAGACTTTGTAAAAGGGCATAATAGGACCACTTGAAACAGGCAGCAGCTGCCTTTGTTCAATCAGTGAAAAAGACACTGCAAATAACTTGCAAACAAGCAAACATCAAATAATCAAACACTGTACGTCTTCCTCAGCTGCGGGAGTCTAGGGTCGAGAAACCCTTTTTGTTATGGTCCTTTAAAAATCAAATGTCTGGAGGAAAATAAATTGAAAAAGTAAAAGATAAAAACAAAAACACAACACATCCAAAATCAAAACCAAAATCATTTATTATGGAACGCTGTTATGTTTATTAAAATGCCTATTTAAATTGAATTTCTCTAAAAATGTACTAGACTCAATAGTTGTATTTAATTTCAATGTCAGATTGGTGAATTTCACCTAAAGGTGACACGTTTGCAGGCAAGTTTAAAAAGGTTAGTGCAACCAAAAATTAAAATTCTGTCATTAATTACTCACCCTTCATGTAGATCCAAACCCATAAGACCTCTGTTCATCTTCGTAACACAAATTAAGATATTTTTGATGAAATGCACGTCGGTCTTCCTAACAGTGTAGTGCTTATGGGTTCTAGGTCAGAAGGCTCATTATAGACCTTTGTCACACTTCCTATTTCCGGTCAGATAAGCAGTGTATCTCTACTTCTAGTACAATTGACCCTTCGCCGGGAGTTTGATTGACAAGCGATCTAATCAATCAGAATGCAGAATCCGCCATTTTATCCGACAAAGCAGTCAGGAGTTAGAAGATTAAGTTAAGTTAAACTTGAAAAATGTATATTGACGTATTTTCGCATTTGAAACAACATTCATTCTCATGTTCATTCATGTTTATTTGATGCTATAAATGGACTAGTAGGAAGAGATGATCGGTTTACGAGCCTCTTGAGCTGAGGTGCTACAGCAATCTGTCACGACCACGGTCACGACACAGTAAAGAGCCACAAAATGGTTTCTATTGTTTGAATTTCTTAAAAAACGACACAGTTTGAAAGATTGGGACTTTGTTTAATATCATAAGTAACCTGCTTTGTCTTGTCTGTCGACGCGTTGTCAGTATCCTCTTTGCTCCGCAATGTATTTTTCACTGCGTGTGGCGTGATAGCGCCACGGCTTGTCGGACAAACCAACCGTAATAAAGGGGGGCGGGTCTTTGTGAAGGGTCAGTTGAAACACAATCAAAACTATTGGCTGAATCCTCTCGTTGGGGTTATGTGGAAATTCTGCAGCTGTAATTCTGAACAACAACACCCTTACCTCAGATTTCACTGTTTCACAATACAAAAAGAATTGAAGAAAGCATGGGTGATACTTATACAGCGGGATGAAAGTCCTTGTAAAATAATATACAGTACGTTCGTGTGTAATATGCATAGCATTTCGAAACAGATGATGTTTACATCTCTCTTCTACTTGCTGAAATGTTCCTAAAAATATATTTGAGCAAATGTGCATTTTAAATAAATATTTCCCAACTAACCTGTCCCAGTCCAGTGCTCGTCTTCTCATTAACAGAGCCGGCCAATGTAAGGCAGCGTTCTCATGTAGAACCTGGAAGCTCAACACTGTATTTAAAAAGTAAACTGTATAGGAGACTGATGCAGACAAGAAGAAATTGTTGAATAAAGGCTGAAATGTCTTTATTACCTTTCTGGGCTTTAATCAAATTATGTGAACTGAATGTCTTTTTTTTTACACAGTCACTTTAGTTGAACCGACTGAAGATTTTCAATAAAAAAGTCAACTCATAATTTTGAACTTTGAACTTGACATCTTTTAAGTGCTTTTAAGTGTCTGGGTTTGTATGGATGGCATTATATTTAGTTATATGGGGTTCAACAGTAAACTTTGAGTTGCAAGAAAAATTACTTATATATAAAAATTACTTAGCCTATATACTTATATATAATATATAATTACTTATAAAATACTGCATATTGCAGGTTAAAATTTTTTTTCGAGATTAATATATAACCTTGTAAAAAAATACCATATAAAAAGGTGCTGCGTGGCTTAAAAATGTTTTGCAGGACATAAGGGCACGAATTTAGTAGATAAAGTGACGGTCTCTGTAAAAAACGCTTTTTTTTCTCAGCGTCGCGTCATTTTACATCATGAGAGGGAGTCGTTCACCGAGCTCTGTGTTGACTCGGTTATTAACTTACTGAACCAACCTGAATACATTAATTTATAACAACAAAACCAAGTTGTATTGGTTAAATCTAGCAGAAATAGCTCTTTAATAAAACAATTTTAGAGTCCTAGGCCTACAGGCCTTGGCCTGAAAAGGCATGCAGCAAGAAGGGGGTCTCTTCAGTCGTCCAAGAAGCAAGGAAAGAGAGGGAGGAGCGTTGTGCTCTAGCTTTCAACCTCTGGTCAGAGTTCAACCTCTTAGGGTTGATGTGGATGATTAGGTGAAGATGTTGTATTTCAGGGTGACAACACACCTCCTGTCAGGGCTTTTATGACCGAGCAAGATTAACTGGCTGAGTTTTTGAAGAAGAACTATTAAAGATTCTTGTAATAGTGATGTGTTGCACAGGTATGGACATACCGCATTCACAAACATTTAAATCTTCTCGATACGAACCCATAGACACTAAACATGGCCTAATTGAAGTCACCTTAAATGTATCATAAAACATGTGAATACAATGAGTGCAATACAACAACAGTAATAATGGCTACCATTTCCTGGGGATGTGCATGTTCATTTATAGAACAGTCTGTCTATACATTAATGCAGGAAAGTCTGTGTTATGTGGGGATAATGCAGGAAAGATGCACGTTTCTTGTGTCTCTTCTCTGCACTCAATGTGGCAACCACATTCTTTAGTGCAATAAAACTTTTAATTAAGAACTTCTCGGGGGATGGGGGACAGGCCCCAGAGTGCTTTAAACAATTATTGGTTAACTATACAAATAATTGTGTCTGAGTTGTCTCAGTCGTTACAGAGGTGCTACTAGCAGTAGACTTCTCCCTTCTAGGCGAATTTTCTCCAGAACTCCCGGGAGCAGAACAACTGGGGGAAATGCGTACACTGCGTAGGCAGCCTCGGCCATGTCTGTACCATGGCATGCAGTCCCAGAGGAGCTGGATGTGTGAAGGAGAACCAAAGTGGACAGTGCTTCGTATCCTGAGACGTGAACAGATCCACTTCTGCTTGGCCATAAATCTCCCATATGAGCTTCACCACCTCTGGGTGAAGTCTCCATTCCCCTGGCCTCAGCCCCTGCCTCGACAGAATGTCTGCTCCAATATTCTGAGTCCCTGGAATATAGATAGCTCTCAAGGAGAGCATCTTCCCCAGAGACCACAGGAGGATCTGTTGCGCCAGTTTGTATAATGGGCGCGACCGCAGACCCCCCTGCCGATTTATATATGAGACCACCGATGTATTGTCTGTTCTGACTAGCACATGATGGCCCCTCAGGTCTGGAAGGAAGAACTTCAGCGCATTGAAGACTGCCATCATCTCCAGGCAATTTATGTGCCACGAGAGCTGATGACTATTCCACATACCCTGAGCTGAGCGGTCTTCCATTACCGCTCCCCAGCCTGTGAGAGAAGCGTCCGTCGTCAGAGTGATACAACGACATCAAGCTCCTAACACAGGACCCTGGGACAGGAACCAATTTTTCTTCCATATGATCAAGGCGTGGAGACAGCGCTGCATGATCTTGATCATACCAAATGGGTTGCCCCTCGGAAAACCCTTTGGTCCTGAGCCACCACTGTAAGGGTCTCATGTACAGCAGGCCAAAAGGTATCACGTTGGACGCTGCTGCCATCAGACCCAACAGTTTCTGAAACTGTTTTACAGGGCGTGACTGGACTAGCTTAAATTCTTTCATGACTAATAGAATAGCAGTGATGCGAACTGGAGCGTCCTCAGAGGAAGCTTCTCACAATGCTCGCATTCAGCCCCCCCGAAGGCTGAAAGAGCATGCTCCGCTCCCAAACACATCATGCACAAATCGTGTGTATCCCCACCCGAGAGAAGGAACACACGGTTTAAATGCTTGAGTGTTCACCATTATAACTGTGATATTGAGCCATGTAATATCGTGACAGACAAAAATAAATAGACAAGGACAGTTTCACATAGAGCGCTTTGCTGAGGCAGAAAAGCTGAAGCCGGTCTCGCCGGATGTGTATTTATCCTTTCCTGGTCGTGACGTCACCCGCCCGTGACGTTCACTCTCACCATTGGACTAGTTGACAGTCGTGCATCAGACGCTGTCACACTGGAGGCGTTCCCAAAGCGATCCTATCGGACGCAGCGAGTTCCCTCGAAAGGGAAATAGCAAATTGATGTCTTATTTAATGTAATATTACACTGTAAAACTCAATAAGTTCAGAATACTCAAAACATTTAAGGAAACTTATTACCTCAAAACATTTAAGTTAACTAACTTATTTTTTTTAAGTTAGTAGAACTTAATTTTTTTGTGACAAGTGGGGCAGGGCCAAGAGCCATGGAAGTGGAGCAAGGCAGGTGTGGTGCACAGCTCTCATTAACAATCACATCACTGGCATTCCTTCGCTCCCACAGTTCTCAGCCTCGCCCCACTCAAGTACATATAGTTAATTTACATAAACATCACATTTAGATCTTGGTTAAATGTTAGTTATAGCAAAAAACACATGCTATTATAACTATCAAAGAGGCTGTCAATATATACTTGCATGTATGTAATCAAACAACATACAGTATATGTGGTCTTGAAAGTTTTGCAGCCCATCCTCAACCTAACCACACGGTCTACTCTTCACCAGAATGGTAACCCTTCAAAACTAACATAACAGAACCCCCTGTCAATCCCAACATAACACAACATTAAACACTAACTTATGTCTCCCTATGTTAATCTTATGCAAAAACACACAAAATAACACTTAATTTCAACATTTATACAGTCTGATGCAAAGCATGCTGGGAATTAGAAATCTGCTGCAACTCAACTCAATCATATTAAGTTCACCTTGCTACAATGAAATTTTGAGTTCACACAACTTTTTTTCTGTTAAGTACAATGAACTTTTATTATTATTTGAGTGAAACAAACTAATTTCATTTAATTAATTTCACTGTTCAGTTTTACAGTGCACTTGTCACCATGACCAACTCTTCTAAATTAGCATAACAAAACATGAATCACTACTAAATCTCTCTTACCATTAATCTTGCACAAAAAAACATTATATAACACTTGATTTTAGCATTTACTTTTCCTTTCGTTAGTTGTTATGACAACGGGCGGTGCACATATGCATGCGCCGAACGCGTCTTTCCCATGGTCTTTCCGCGCTCATGGGCAAAGGAGTTTCTCTGAATTTCACGCGCGAGACTGAACGGAACGCGTGAAATGACGTATACATGGACTGGAGCTCACGTTCACATTGGGAACACGGGAGCACCACGATGCGACCGCAAAAGGCACTTTCACTTTCACGATCAAAGTGCACGCCACTGATAAGCATTGTAAATGCAGTATTGCAGTATACACATACCAATCAATTAAACGCACAGATCTCCACTCGTGCGTCCTCCACTGGATGAGGCAATATCACTTTCGTTTCTATTTCAGATATCTCTTTTATAGATGCCATCAATGCTTTTGCCTTTCAAGATGTAATTACCGAAATCAAAACAGTCCATAAACTATAAATCCTCACGAAAACTTCAGTCAAGCCAGCTCGCGCGTCAACCAGAGAGATCAGCCTCCTTACCTTAAAGTGTCAAATTTCTCAGTTTCTGAATGGACGGTTTGGCTTGATTGACAGACGCTGACGTTCGGGCATGTTTAAATACCATCGACCTGTCCTAAAACGTTAGCACGCTTTGATCGACTGTTTGGAGATCGCGTGTTTCTCCGTTCGAGAGCGCATTTCCTGTTCACATCCGCGAAACAACAGCTGATTATTTACGAACGGATCGCTTACAGAAACTTGAAAATGGTCTCATTTGAAAGAAAATATCCGAAGCTAAAAGATGATATAGTGTGACTAATTGAAGCAGTCCTTATCAAAAGTGCGAGGTCGACTTCTATCTTTTCAAAACTGCGGGGGTCCTGACCCCCCTGTCCCCCGTGCCAACGGCGCCCCTGGTGAACAAACATAAACGACGATTGGGACAATTGACGGGTCAGCGCTGCATCATCAAGAGAGTTTAAGCCTTGACAATTTATATATTCAAGTGCAAGAAGGCACAAAAGGGAGGTCATTTCGTGTGCTGTAAGGAAATTTTTATATGCAAAAACAAGCCAAAAATCAGCATCTCTTGACAGCCCACAAATATTAAACTGAGCTTTCTTGCATGACATTTTGCTCTTAAGTGGACAGATTAATTAAAAAAATATGTCAAAAAATAGCGAGTATCCCAGTAAACATAGTTGGTTAGGTCTTAATATACAGTATCGGTATATTAGATCCATGCATTGTCTGTGTTTTTAATGTTAATCAAACAACAAAGGCCAAAGAAAATTATCCCTCACTTCTGTTGAGTGAATAACTTTTGTAACTTTAATAAGTATTCATTAATAAAGATGTTTAATTTACAGTGAAAGTTATGCAGTGTTATATCACATTTCCTTACTTTAATTTATGTATCTGCAAACTACCTGAAAACCTTGAAAAGGATGGTTCATTTGTATCATTTGGATAATAATTGTATCACTGACTGTTTATTTGTCTTTAATAATGTTTTACATTTATATTAGTTAGGCTAGTGGTTTTAGATGTGGTCTTGAAATTGGAATAGAGAATTGTGAATCTTCACTGGTGTCTAAAATGTTGGTGTCATTACTGCTTGTTTTGGCAAAAAGTTTAATGGCCAGAAAAACAACAACAACAACAACAACAACAAAACATTTACGGCTAGAAAATTTTCATACGTCACTGGCCATAGGCAGATGTGGCAAAAAGTTAGTTTTAGGCCCTGTATATAGTTTTGGCAGTGGTTGTGTCTAAGTGAAAAATGTATTCATGTAGTTTAAACGATTTAACATATTATTACGACATTGAATAAGTCAGAAATTTGTAACATTTCTACAGTAATACCATATTGAAATATATTCAAAATCTAAAAAAATAAAATACTATCATCACAACTAAATGTAGCTGAACACCTACACATGTATTCATCTTTCAGTTTCATTACCATCTATACACAAGGGGAAACTTAGGAGGAAAAAGTTTTACTGTAACACAAACATGGACTATGTAACACATTGCAGTGAATTCTGAATTGAATTGTGTTTGAATTGAAACACTATGGGGAACGTAATACTTGAACCGATGTCTTAAAGCCAAGAATCAAACCACTCCAATACCATTGGCCGGCGACAGCTTATGACGTCATCATAGCGTGACCCGGAAGTATATAAGGGGCGCCTAGAGAACCAGTCAGTATATTATTGTCTTGAGGGACTGTTCAGCAGGCAGCCCTGAAGCATGGCAGGGAAACGCAGAGTCTCGTTCCCTGTTCTCAGGGAACCATGGTTACATACGTAACCTGAGACGTTCCCTTTCGAAAGGGAACTCGCTCTGCATTTGAAACGCTATGGGGAACGATATACCCATGCCACCATGCTTAAGGAGAGTGCATGCCAAGATGGCTAGACAAACGTCAGGCAGTTTAGAAAGAAACGCCAGATAGCAACTCACCCTCAACACAAAGGCTGTCAGTGACAACATTCCCTACGGCCAGCAGCACAAGCTGAGCCTCAATGAGGCCTTCCATAGAAAGCCTACCAAGGCTGCTCCAAGGCTTCTGGGACCAAATTTCCAAGCAAAGAAGGTCCCTTTAAGGGAATGTGGCTAGGGAATCGAAAGGAGAGCCCCGGCCAGTCACTAGAGGGGAACAAAGTCACTCCAATGCCACCAGGGAGGCCAACATGGTCTGATGAAGGACAAACTTAGTTTTGGCCAACCCTGTCTGAATACAGAATCTCAACAACGCATTCTTCAAAGAAGAGAGCAAGTAAGAGCAACTGCAAGAGGGGCAGTAAGCAACACAAACCCACACGTAGAGACGGACATCCTGGAGTGCAGAACTCAGCTGAATGCTATGAACCCTCTTATTGAGGGGAGTATACTCTGCTCATCCTAGGATCTACTCAGCGCTTGATTATTTGCACTGAGGAGGCTGTACGCGTCAACAGTGGTAAAGGGTCATACAAAATTAACACAGAACTGTGCCAACATGTAGACTAAAAAGGAGGTCTTTAGCCACAAGTGGCGCCAGCTAGTGATACTATAAGGGGACCAAGCTCAAGGGAACCAGCTCTAACCAAACAACAGTTGTGGGAGGCTAACACAACCTGAGCCAAGTCTACACATTCCAACAGGCAATGTACCAAATTAAACAATTACAGGGATACAAAGAAATGCCAACATGGTCTAAGGGAGGCCTACAAAGGCCTACTACCTCAAACAGACATGAGCATAAACCTGTGGCAGTGTTAGCTTACGTGAGCAAAACTCATGACCATATATCAACAGCACTTGAAAGCACAAGCTTGCTAAACTAGAAGGAGGCTAAATCATTAGAGCCTAAGGTTATATGCAATATAGCTGTTGTAATGATCCAACCCATGGGAGCAAATAGAAACCAAACTGCGAAAGTGGTTCTAAACACTACCCTGAGTGCGCAGTCCAACAGGTGATGCACTCAGTGAAACAACATAAACCCTAACTGGGGAGTACAATAGTCACCATGCTCTTAAATAGAGGCCAACACAAGCCTATTACTATTAGAACAGGTACTAACCTGTGGCAGCACTAGAGTAAAGTTCACATAAATATGTAGGGCAAACATTAGGACCCAAAGCAAACATAATGCTTTGAAAATACATGCCATCCTAAAGAGAATAAATGCTCTCACCAAACAGAAATAAATCTGTGCTGACCCCTAAAGAACGGAGGCTAAAAAGCTAGCACTGTCAACTCAAACTTGAATGTTATTTCAAGTGGCTCAGGGGAAAGACAAATTCATAGCATGAATAAAGTTCTAGAGAGTGGGGCCTAGCATAAAATTTATCTACGCAAAGATAAGGGCCTACCACCTGAGAAAACAGCACCAGGGAGGCTCATAACAGCCTACTACCTTGGCTGTTAATCTCAGCCATTGCACCTACATAAATAAGGGGAAAATGGGCATACGGCCAAACAACTCCCTCAGGAGAAGGCCAGAACTAGGGACTATACAACCTAATAAGGGATAGTAATACAAAGGGTGGTTTATAACAATAAACACCTAAACATAGTCCTAGCCTGGGCCACTAAGCTGTGGGCCTACAGGGCCACAAGCCCCAAAAACCCCTCTTACTTTTTCTAGTTACATACAAGGTTGTATTATTTTAAAACATAAAATATAGAACCAGTTTACCTTCCTGTGGCTCGAAGACCGAAGATTCCTCATTCCTCCTTTTTCTCCACATGAAAGGATGGAATCTAGGGTTCTTTAAAGCTCACAGTAAATAACAGAAAAACACAGACAGCGCCCTCAAGCACTGTCTATGCATGCTCCTCTCCCAGACAGAAAATGCCCAAAAATGTGAATATCAAGTGTCAAAACCTGGGACACGGATGAACACACTCTCTTGAAACATTTGTAAGGCATAATATAGATTCCCTTACCGGATTCGATACAATCACGATCAGACAGAACAGTCCCCAAAGACAAAAAGATACTGACTGGTTCTCTAGGCGCTCCTTATACTTCTGGGTCATGCTATGATGACGTCATAGGCCAATGGTATTGGAGTGGTTTGGTTCTTGGCTTTCAGACATCGGTTCACATGTGAGGTTCCCCATAACTTTTAAACGCAGAGCAAGTTCCCTTTTGAAAGGGAACAGCTAACAAATATTGTATAATGCCTGTCGATAGTGTTTTATGAGTTACAAAGTGTGTTTGTTGGGTGAAACCTTTGCTAGTGTTCTTGAAGAATGACTTGATTTGACATTCTGAATATGAAATTAACTGCTGTGCAGCTAAAAAGTTTGTTTGGTGAACTGAGGTTAATAAGACATCAAAAATTATGTAGTGTTACAGTGCTGCACAAATGGCAGCAATGTTTCTTTATGAAATAGCAGACGTGATAGTATAGACAATTTTTGAAAAAGCTCCAAATCATCTTAAAGGTTTGGATGCAGTGAGAATTTTACAGAGACAAAACAAAAAACTTAATTTATGAGTCAAACAAACTCTTTTTGTTTAAGAGACCATTTAAAACTGTAGCCTATAAATCAGTGGCATACCGGTACCGCATATCTGTGAGGCCCCCCCGCAAAGCATGAGATGGGGCCCCTCCCACCAGCAGTGATTGATGCTTCCGATGTTATTATTAATAATATTATGTAATTTTGATATGTATGCATATAGGCTATGTAGGATAACCTAGTTTTTTTTAGTTGGACTAAAATCCCGGCAGGAATATGAACTTGCAGCCAAACATGCCTCTGCTCCAATTGTTATAAAATAGCAGGAGATTTATTCAATGTTCATTTAGAAGAAAATTGTTTTTGTATAATTGTATTAATATTAAACTTCTTAGTTCAATGAATTTTAGTGTTGAACCAATTTTTTTGTCTTTTCCCCATTTTGAGGTAATTTAGCAATATTTATGATCTTCTGCTTGCATTTTTGGGATTCACTTGGATGCTTTATTTTCATCTGTAGTCAATTTAGTTCAGTTCTAAAAAAAAAAAAAAAAAAAAAAAGAAGCATAGTAAATAAGTGAATCTGCGACAGGGCCCATCATAGGGTGGGGGCCCCCCACGCACAACGGGGACTGCGGGGGTGTCCCGTATGCCCATGCTATAAATTGAATGATTTGGCCACAACTCATTATCCTTGATATGTTAACATAGGTAATTTCCTATGTATTCAGAATTGGGTTTGGATTGGGTTGGCTGCACTACCCCCACTGGCAATTTACATTTCAATACAGTAAGGCTTTATTTTTAAGGAGGTACAGACAAACAAGCTCACTAACTACCAATACTGTTACCAATGTCTAAGAATCTGTGGAACTTCTCAAATAAACTGGAGAAGATGCTGGGATTTACTGAAATTAAATTAAAAACAATTTTTACCACTGCTAGGACACATTTCTTTCAGCTTCACAACAGTAAATCTCACATTCAAAATGCACTAAAACTACTAAAATACTTAATTTATGTGTCAAATCAAATCATTCTTCACAAGACTAGAAAAAGTTTTCCCCCAAAAAACACACTTTGTCACTGTCAAAAAACAGGAGCATGTAACGGAGGGAGTCCACTGGAGGCGAGCGTAGTGAGAACCCAAGTGCAGTTTATTGACAATAATCCAAAATACAGACGTGAACATGAACAGGAACAGAAACGTGGCTTGACTTCATGTGGCTTGACTTAAACAGACTTGACTAGACAAAACGACTCACAGACAGCAGGTTACATAAACAATACATGACAAAGGAACATGGGGAAGACAATGGCTATAAATACAAGAACTGATAGAACACATGACTAGGACAACCAATGGGGAAGTGACACAAGGAACAAGAGAACCAATAACAGAACAGAACAAAAAAAAAAAAAACACATGACTATAACCAACCAATAAGAACATGACACATGGACTAAGGGAGAACATGAGCAGCAAGGGAAACATGACACAAACAAGCAACATGAAACAAACTACAAAATAAAAGACATGGAACCCAAAACATGAACACCAAAACACCTGTGACAGAGCATTACCCTGGTATGTTTTTTTGGGGGTTTTTTTTGTAAAATTTCTTTACAAAACAAGAATGACACTGTTTACTCTGTATATGTCATGAATGGAGACTCAGGCTGGAGATCCAAGTGCAGCGTTTTATTTACAGTGAGAATGGTCGTACAGGCAGAGTCAATCAGGAACAAACAGGGGCAGCAAAGGACAGGCAGGGTCGTAGTCAGGGTACAGGCGGTAGGTCAAAAGGCAGGCAGATATCATTCACAACAACAGGAAACAATAAACAATCCAAAGGGGTCCAAGGGCCGGTGGCAGAGAATCAAAAATGGGCAAACAGACAAGGTCGAGAACAGACAGGCAAACAGGGAATAAATGCTCAGAAATTGCAACAGGATGTTAACAATACTTCGCGGTGAGGTGGTGTGTGTGGAAGTCCTTTATAGTCCAGGTAATGAGCTGCAGCTGGGTGTGGTGATCAGTGTGGTGTGCTAGGGTGGATGTGGCAACAGGTGATAGGTGTGACGTGAACATGTGACTGACAGGGAGGATTGTGGGAAGTGTAGTCCGGGAACTGACAGGAGCAGGCGGTGATCGTGACAGTATAATTCAATGCAGTTTATAACTTTTTGTCATATAACATACAATTTATTTCTGACATAGACACAAACGTCACCAAATCTTTATGTTCTATATAGTCCAATTTACACATGCGTACATACTGTTTACAAAACTGTTCAACTTAAGTTCAAGACCTAACACAACACAAAAATGAGTAAGAATGAAATTTGCTACATTTCTACAGTAACACCATATTGAAATATATTCTGACTCTAAAAAAAATCTGAACACCTACACAAGTGTTAGTCTTTGTTTCATCACCATCTATACAAAAGGGAAAACTTAGGAATAATTTTGTACAGTAATTTTAACATGAACTACTGTGAATTATAAACAGTGGTCATTGTTGTTTTGTAAAGAAGTTGTGTAATGCTCCCGTTTTGTTGTTGTTGTTGTTGTTGTTGTTTTGTTTTATTAGTGACAAAGTGTGTTTGTTGGGGGAAACCTTTGCTAGTGTTGCGAATAATTGAGACATAAATTAAGTGTTTTTTGGTAGTTTTAGTGCATTTTGAGTGTGAAATTAACTGCTTTAATGTTGAAAGTTGGTTAGGTCATTTTTCAAAATGCTTCACTTATCCTAAACATTGAGAAATGTATCCTAGCGGTGGTAAAACTGTATTTTAATTTAATTTGGGTAAATCCCAAAATCTTCTCTAGTTTATTTGTGAAGTTCCACAGATTCTTAGACATTGGTAACAGTATTGGTAGTTAGTAAGCTATTTTGGCCTTTACCTCACCTGTGACAAAACTGTCCTGTATTAAAATTAAAATAAATACACATGACATTACTTATGTTAGAATATTAAGGATAATAATGAGTTATGGCCAAATCATCCAATCTTTAGACCACAGTTTTAAATTATATCTTAAACAAAAAGAGTTTGTTTAACTTAAGTTTTTAGTATCTGTGACTTTCTCACCACATATTATCATTCTGTGTCTTTAGTCACTCAGGATGATGGTGTGAATGATCCTATAGAGGCAGTGATACTTTAACCATTTACATGTGTTTGTGTAAATGTGTTTAACACTAATTCTGAATGATAAATAAGGCCACATGTACAGCTATTATAGTTTTTTTTTTTTTTTTTTTTTTTTTTTTCTCAATCACTATAGGACACATTTCATAATTATTCACACGGTTATTATTTAGACTGAAATTTGCAACATTTCTACAGTAGTATCATATTGAAATATATTTCAAATCTTAAAAAAATGAAATACTATCAAAACAATTAGATGTAGCTGAACACCTACATGTCAGTCTTTCATCATTTTCATCATTTATACTATTATTTATATTTGAAAAAGTGACAATTGGTAAAAAACATAATGAGTCAAAGACACTTATCTATTCTAATTTAATTCTAATATAACATTCTAATTTTGTCAGTTAATGGATAATGATTGGGTGACAAGCATCACCTGTCAGTCAGGGGGAAAACATGCAAACTGGACATCCATACTTCATATATTTCAATTGAGTCAACATAAAATTTTGAGATCTGACCTCCAAAATATTTACAGTGTGTTTGTGATGGTAAGAAATGCAAAGCAACCAAACAAACAGGTGTTGCACTTTACCATCTACCAACAATGGACTCTGACAGTCTTTTTAAGTCTGTTTAACAGAATACAATGCAGGCCAAATCTGGCCCGCCAAACATCTTAATCCGGCCTGCGGCATCCCAATCTCCCTCTTTTCCTGGTAGTGCGGCTAAATTTGGTTAGATATTGTGGCCGCAATGGCGCCTGCAGCTGTACGGCTGTATATGCACTGTTCGTATCATACACGCTCCTCCGACTGACCTAAGAAACAGTTTCCATGCGAATATTTCAGCAGTTATTATGCGTGTCCCGTATTTCTGTCGACTATCTTTTCCGTGAATTGGCCAAACACGCTTGCATAATGATCTGAAACGATTTGGATTTGTTCAGACTGCTCTGCATCTGTAGATGTTTCTCGGTCAGTAACAACAAATACAGAACAAATAGCACTGTTTTCATGTGTTTCACTAATTTACTTTAAACTATGCAGCACAGCGTTTATTCCCTGTCAGCTGTCACCATTATTAAACAACGTTGCGACATCAAATGAGATTAGCATTTCACACACCTCTCGTTTACAAACTACGATGATTAAACTAGTTTTAAATCGGATGAAACAGCCTCAACATTCCCAACTAGAATGATGAGGAAAACTGGAGAAATGTGCCATGAACGAAGATAGAAGCCTTTTACAGTAGGTGGCCATCCAAAACGGTGTTTCTACCGCCGCTCGTGCCGCCGCCGCGTCGCAAAGTGCATTTGCAGCTTTTGACCGCTGAGTGGCGTTTTAACCACATGTTATCCAACCAATGCATCAAAGCACATTTATCTTTATGCAAAATGTTAATTTTCTCACATATTAGGCCTATATTTATCACAAATACATTTTTTATTTATATTTTAAACTCCTTTAATAAAACAGCATGGATTTTTGACACGCACATACTTTGTTATTCGTTACCTGTCCTTTATTTGACAGATAACTACTTAGGAAAAATATAGCCTATCTGTTTGGACACTGATTAAGAAATTGTTTCGTGTTTCATGAATTATATCCTTTATTTTAGTAAAACGTGAGTCACTGAATAATTTCGCTCCCATTATTAAGGCACGATTTAGCTAAATCATTAAAACTAAAAAGAATGGACGAATTAATAAAACGTCATAAAAATGCAGGAGTGTATTCTATTCCTTAAAATATCAAATATCAAATATAAAATTCAGAAACAACACATTCCAGCGGATAGATCGCCTCTTATTTAACACAGAACTACGAATTTATTATCGAATTGAGATATTTCTTTCTTTTTAGGTACAATTATTCGCTGAGTTTAAGTTCACTTTTGAGACGTTTCAGATTCTCGCATAGAGACAGCTGAAAGCGCACCCTGTTTTTTATTTTATTTTACTACTAAAGCACAAGGTTTTGTTGTTATTGTGAGCGTACATAAATAAAAGTAGACCATTTGTAGTCTTGCATCAATCTGTAGGCTATCGCCAAAAATGACGGAAGGCCTGTTTTAAGTTGTTTCAGCTGTCATGAGGAAAAAATCCATCAGAACGCGCCGGCGCATTCGTCGGCCAGAGGGATAAAAATGTAGCCAATTTAGTTTCATATTTATATTTAAATATTGGGCTATAGCCTAATATAATTTTTTTTAAGATGTCACCAATGTTGATTATGAAAAGTGAATAGCATGACGGATGCGCAATGTTGGGAGACAAATGCAGCGGGTTAGACATGTGTTCGACCACTTCATTAAGTTTTGTTTTATAGTAAGTCTTTCTTTAAAACGAATTTCGTTTTGTAGAAATTGTATCTTAATTTCAATCAATGTTTCATCAACCAATTATTAATAATTAGGAAGAAAACCAAGAACGTCGGGTGTGGAATGGATTGAAGTGCGTAACAAACGAACTCATGTTTCCGCGGCCTTTGAATAAGGCTGAAGCAATAGACGTCTTTCTGTTTTTATTAAATTTCTTAAATATATACCTTTATTAATTAATTGATAAGATGTTTTGGTCTAACAATATATTTTAGGTGGTCTAAATTCTAAGTTAGACATAAATTTGCGTATAGGCTATAAGGTTCCATTCTAGACAAGCGCGTACATTGCTGTTTCGGCCGCAAATTTTCAGTAATTTCGATTAATTACGTTTGGGCAATATATAATAATAATAATAATAATAATAATAATAATAATAATATCTCAGCAAAGACCGAACATATTTATTTGTCTCGGCACACGACCGCTAACAGTAACACAGTAGCACAGCGCATCAAAGCTTGCTGTTGTCTTGGCTACCTTACAAACGGCGATGGAAACAGTGATTTTTTCCCCCTTTTGTGGTAATTTAGCACTATTTTCTATGGTATTCTGCTTGCATTTTTGGGCTTCAGTTGGATGCTTTATTTTTATCTTTAGTCAATTTAGTTTAGTTCTAAAAAAAGCAAAGGCTTTGGTGGTGCGGGGGTGTCCCGTATACGCCCATGATGTAATGGTAATACATCGCTTACAAAGGGTTCATGTTAACTACTGTATGATTATCAGACGATTTTAATGTGTTAATGTTTCAACTATCATGCAATTATAGCTATGTAACAATCTGATAAACTGCAATTGTGCAGTTTCTACCCATTAACACGCTCATAAACATTATAAAAAGAAATGTAATGCCATAAGCTACACAATTACGAACAACAAAAAAAACCGTTGATATCCCAATAATCAACATTTTGTTATTCAAGAAGTGCTAGGCTATTAAGATAAAAAGTTTCTGCTATAGTTTGCGCCTAATCTGACTCTTCACAATGGGCTACACAATGCATAAAAATATTTTATAGGCCTATTTGTATTTTGACTGCAGTTAGAGCAAAATGACGAGAACATGTTTAACATTGGAAGTTTAAGATTCTTTATTAAATATTCTTACTTTATGCAAAACATATAGGCATCTGTACATTGTACCTCTATAACATCATAACATAAATTATTAAATTATAGTTCAAATGAACCGTACAAACCCAATCTTGGTTTTTGCCTATTTATTTAGGCCTATTTATTTATATCAGCAGATCTGTGTTGATTCAGTTTATTTCAATAACTGCTGATGTTGCAAACTGTGGTTAAGCTGTAAAGCAGCTCGAAAGAATTGACCAAGATATGTAACATTATGGCTCGTTGACAAGTTTGAGATAGGGGGAAGGGCGCTTTGTTTAAAATGTTTGTCACCAAAGCCATTAATCCAGAGGGCGGGAGACTCAAAATATTAGCCTAAGCTATGCGCGTGACAGACCTTTTTGCAATTTTGGTGCTTTTTGTTAATTTTAACATCCTGATCTGATCATATGAAATAAGCTGACGAAATACACAATTGTTAGAGTCTTGTTATGAGCATTTGCAGTACGTTTCTTTATTTGTTTGTGTTATGGGGATTTGCAGAAGTTCCGAATGTGATCAACCCTCCCCCCGCGTGTTTGCCAGCGTCTGCTGCTGCCGAGCAGAGTATGTGCGAAGTTTTGACTGGAGCGAGGAGGGATTTTTTAAAAGTCGGAGCGTCATGTTTTTTTGTTTTGTTTTTTTAATCTGCAAGAAATGTTATGAGTTTGGCGTGTGGTAGGAAAAAAAGTTTGCACAATAAGCCACTATGCAAATTTGTGTCTAACTAGACCAGCTAAAATATATTGTTCGACCAAAAACATCTTATCAATTATTTAAGTAATAAAGACATGTAATAAAGTAATAAATAAAATTAGATTTAATTTAATTAAAACAGAAAGACGTATATTGATTCAGCCTTAAAGGCAGCGGAAACATGGTTTCGTTTGTTACGCACTTCAATCCATTCCACACCCGACTTTCTTGGTTTTCTTCCTAATTAGTAAATATAGGCAATTGGTTGATGAAACATTGATTGAAATTAAGATACAATTTATACAAAACGAAATTCACTTTAAAGAAAGACTTGCTATAA
Source organism: Megalobrama amblycephala (assembly GCF_018812025.1). Classification (NCBI taxonomy): domain Eukaryota; kingdom Metazoa; phylum Chordata; class Actinopteri; order Cypriniformes; family Xenocyprididae; genus Megalobrama; species Megalobrama amblycephala. The sequence continues at coordinate 4,548,158 of NC_063056.1, forward strand.
AACAAAACTTAATGAAAAACTTATGTCTGACCCACTGCATGTGTCTCCCAACATTGCGCATCCGTCATGCTATTCACTTTTCATAATCAACATTGGTGAAATTTAAAATAATAATAATAATAATAATAATAATAATAATAGGCAATAGCCCAATATTTAAATAAAAATATGAAACTAAATTGGTTATATTTTTATCCCTCTGGCCGACGATCGCGCCGGCGCGTTCTGATGGATTTTTTCCTCATGACAGCTGAAACAACTTAAAACAGGCCTTCCGTCATTTTTGGCTATAGCCTACAGATTAGTGCAAGACTACAAATAATCTACTTTTATTTGTGTACGATCACAATAACAACAAAACCTTGTACTTTTGAAAAATAAAATAAAATAAAAATAGGGTGCGCTTTCAGCTGTCTCTCTGCGAGAATCTGCTCAAAAGTGAACTTAAACTCAGCGAATAATTGTACCTAAAAATAAAGAAATATCTCAATTCGATAAGATATAGGTCTGTGTTAAATAAGAGGCGATCTATCCGCTGGAACGTGTTGTTTCTGAAATCATGGCCAGTGCTCGTTGCTGCTGTTATCATTTCTCTTGGCGCTCGTGCACACGCGCAGTTTTCACACAGACAATCGAGCGTTTCGTTCTGGTAAAAGCACAAAACAAAATGCACACAACGTGTCCTTGCTCTTGATGTACAATCACTGATGAACACCTTTGGTTTTAATGAGTAAATTAGCCAAAATATTTATTCCTGCCGGTATTTTAGTCTGCGATATCAAAATCACTAACATTAAATTTTTTTTTCTAAGAGCAGACCAGAATGAAAATATTACATTTTTAATAGTGTGTGTTTGCTCCTTATATATATATATATATATATATATATATATGCCTAGTAATGACTGTTTAATGACAATAGCATGTCCGCTTTGTGTAAAGGTCTTTCTTTTAATTTTTGATGCATAGACTGTAGCCAAAGACTATCCCACGTTTTGAAATTAACTCTCACTTTAAATTTTCTAATGGTTTTTAAGGATGTTAAAATGTTATATAATAATGTTATTGTTGTTTTACTTCGTCCTTTCATCGTTTACAAATCAACATTTTATTATTACAGTCACTTAATTTTAATAAAAATAATAAAAATAATTTTCCCTGTTTAGTAAATCTGGCCCTAGATCTCCAAAGTCTTTACAGTGTGTTTGTGATGGTAAGAAATGACAAAGCAACTAAACCGGTGTCATACTTTACCATCTTACAGGGGACCAAAGGCAATTTATTTAACAAAATCACTATTCACTGTATAAAATGGTGACCTGCAATTGTTACCTTAAAGAGCAATTTCTGCCATGATTTTGGTAAAAATGAATGTATTTAGGTTGGTTCAGTAAGGTTTAATTATTGACTTCAACAAAATTAGTTAATTTGCCATTACAATAACAGGTTACCACAATATGTTACCATTTTTTTATTCATCATTCCATGCCCATTTCCACTCAAGTTAAATGGTAAAGTTAAACAGCAGCAAAATGTGCATGTAATAATGATTTCATTACACAAAAGAACAGTGGTCCCCTGTTAGATTTACATTTGCATTTAGTCATTTAGCAGACACTTTTCTCCAAAGCGACTTACAAATGAGAATAGTAGAAGCAATCAAATCAACATGAGCACAACAGTATGTAAGTGCTGTGTGAAGTCATGGTTTCATCAGTAAAGTGCTCGTAGCAAGGAATTTTTTTTATATAAATACACAAATAGATGGAAAAAGAAATTGAATAGAAATTGAAAAAAAATAGAAATTGAAAAAAAAAAGAAGATTAAGATAGATAAAGTAAGTGCTACTATTACTGGGTCAAGTGCTGACGAAAAAGATACGTCTTTAGCATTTTTTTGAAAATGGCTAAAGACTCAGCTGCTCGGATAGAGTGTGGTAGGTCATTCCACCAGCCAGGAACAGACCCGGAGAAGGTCCGTGAGAGTGATTTTGTGCCCCTTTGTGATGGCACCACAAGGCGCCGTTCACTTGCAGAATGCAAGTTTCTGGAGGACGCATAAGTCTGAAGTACTGAGTTAAGGTATAGCGGTGCAGAGCGGTCGTTCTGTAGGCAAACATCAGAGCCTTGAATTGGATGCGAGCAGCTATTGGTAGCCAATGCAGACTGATGAAGAGAGGTGTGACGTGCGCTCTCTTTGGTTTGTTAAAGACCAGTCTTGCTGCAGCATTCTGGATCAGTTGTAGAGGCTTGACAGTGCATGCTGGAAGGCCAGCCAAGAGAGCATTACAATAGTCCAGTCTGGATAGAACAAGAGCTTGGACAAGAATTTGAGTGGAATGCTCCAATAAGAATGGTCTAATCTTCCTGATGTTGTACAAGGCAAATCTGCAGGACCGGGCCGTTGTAGCAATATGATCTGTGAAGCTCAAACAATCATCCATCAACACTCCAAGGTTCCTGGCTGTCCTGGAAGCAGTAATGGTTGACGACCCAAGTTGAATTGAAAGGTTATGATGAAGTGTTGGGTTGGCACCAACTACAAGCAGTTCTGCTTTTGCAAGGTTGAGTTGAAGGTGGTGGTCCTTCATACAGGCAGAAATGGCTGTCAGGCAGGCTGTGATGCGACCAGCAACCGTCGGATCATCTGGTTGGAATGAGAGGTAGAGTTGTGTGTCATCAGCATAACAGTGATAAGAGAAACCATGTTCCTGAATGACAGATCCTAGTGATTACATGTAGATGGAGAAGAGAAGTGGTCCAAGCATGGAGCCCTGAGGTAGCCCAGTAGCAAGATGATGTGAGAGGTGACACCTCACCTCTCCAAGATACCCTGAAGTTCCTACCTGAGAGGTAAGACTTGAACTGGTAAGACTGGATTGCGGTTCCCGAGATGCCCTTCGACATGAGGGTTGAAAGGAGGACCTGGTGATTAATGGTGTCAAAAGCAGCAGACAGATCCAGCAAGATGAGTACTGATGATTTTGAAGTTGCTCCTGCCAGTCTCAGGGCTTCAGTGACTGAGAGCAAGGCCGTCTCAGTTGAGTGGCCACTCTTGAAGCCAGACTGGTGGTTGTCAAGGAGGTTGTTCTGTGTGAGATAAGTAGACAGTTGGTTGAACACAACTCTCTCAAGTGTCTTTGCAATGAAAGGAAGAAGGGATACTGGTCTGTAGTTTTCTAAAAGTGCTGAATTCAGAGTGGGTTTTTTAAGCTGTGGAAAATGTTCCAGTGTGAAGGGAAGAATTGATAATGTGAGTGAGTGCAGGTACAATTGAGGAGGAATGAAAAAGGGGATAGAGTCTAGCGGACAGGTAGTGGGTTGATTGGAAAGGATGAGTTTGGAAACATCTGCCTCAGAGAGCATGGAGAAGGAGAATTTGTGTGTTTTCCGTTGAGATGTTATTGTCAGTGTGTGGTGTGGAGAATTGGCCGCTGATGGTTATTTTATGTGTGAAAAATGTGGCAAAGTAATCAGCTGTAAGAGCTGATGTGGGAGGGAGGGGAGGAGGGAAAAGAAGAGAAGAGAAGATTTTGAAAAGTGTGTGGTAATCTGTAGAATTGCTCATTTTATTGTGATAGTATGTGGTTTTAGCATTGGAGACATTTGTAGAAAAAAAAGAAGAAAGGAGTGACTGATATAAGCTAGATGGAAAAGTGTGACACCTGTTTGGTTGAGTTTACATTTAGCAATGTTTCATAACTCTGAATGTAATAGCAAAACAAAACTAAAACACCAGATATTGCCATAAAAATACAATTTAGAAAGATTTTATGTTGATTGTTGCATTAAAAATATTTAATTGGTTCAGCTAAAGACATTTAATTCACATGATTTAATTGATATAACTGACAATTTTACAGCAATGCCAGTAAGAAATTTGCCATCTAACAGGGGACCAAAAGCATTTTATTTATCAATCTTCACTGTATAAAGTGGTATTACCTCAAAGAGCTATTTCTGCTTGATTTAAGCCATAAAAATTGGTTTTGTTGTTATAAATTAATGTATTTAGGTTGGTTCAGTAAGGTTTAAAGGTGCCATAGAATTGAAAATTGAATTTACCTTGGCATAGTTGAATAACAAGAGTTCAGTACATGGAAATGACATACAGTGAGTCTCAAACACCATTGTTTCCTCCTTCTTATGTAAATCTCATTTGTTTAAAAGACCTCAGAAGAACAGGTGAATCTCAACATAACACCGACTGTTACGCAAAAGTCGGGATCATTAATATGTACACCCCCAACTTTTGCATATGCCAGCCCATGTTCAAGGCATTTGACAAGGGCAGGCAGTATTAACGTCTGGAGCTGCACAGCCGAGTCATCAGACGTTATGCAGGTAAGCAAGCAAGAACAGCAGCGTAAAATGGCAGATGGAGCAATAATAACTGACATGATCCATGATAACATGATATTTTTAGTAATATTTGTAAATTACCTTTCTAAATGTTTCGTTAGCATGTTGCTAATGTACTGCTAAATGTGGTTAAAGTTACCATCGTTTCTTACTGTATTCACAGAAACAAGAGCCGTCGTTATTTTCATTATTAACACTCTGAGGTCTGAGGTATCGCCGGCGATACCACCGAGTTTTTTTTCTTACCAGTGTGAAAGAGACTCAAAATACTCCGTCAATGTTGCACATACAATTAAGAGTTATACACCATTTTAATCTGTTGAATATCTTCTTTTATTTGTGTACACTCAGAGTAAAAACAAAATGTTGTGCTTTTTGTAAAATAAAGAAAACTAACATGATGCATGATCTTTCGTCTCCCTCTGAACGAAGTCCAAACTGATAGTTCTCAGAAAATAAACTGTAACTTAGTGAATACTAATGACAAAAAAATTAGACTTATGTCTAAAGAAACATTGAAATGCCAGGTTTTAAATCGTGCAAGTCAAATCAAAAACAAACATTCTGTGTTTATGTAATCTGTATGAAAAGAGAGCCATGTCAGAAGTCCGTGATTCAGCTCATTATCTGCTAATGCTGCCACGCCCACGGAGCGAGCGCTATTCAGACGCAAATTCAGAGGCAATACTTGTATACATTGTCTCAATCGTGTATTTATTGTCTTGAAAAGTGTTTAACTGGATGTTAAAGCCATGGTTAGCGATCTCTAGAAGACATGCCGTTAGTTCCTGGTTCTTGTTCTTCTTTATATGGATTTGTGGCCTAAAGGTGCACAGAGCACCCTCCGGCTGCAAGTATGAATTGAAAACACAGTATCCAGCACTCATAGTGATGACAAAAAATATAGAATAAATATTACTCCTCTGTATAGAAAATTGACATAAACATATAAGAATCCATCAATATTTCCCCAAATGTGCATGCTTTTAAGCTAAAATCCTATATGAAATGCCATAGAGGTAACATAACTGTTCAGACATTTTGCATCACAGAAATACATTATATTTTAAAGAATATAATAGAATACCATTATTTTAAATTGAGCTGAGACATGATTACAGAGGGTTTTTTCACAGCCTACCTGGCTGAAAGGCCTTATTAATATGCAAGTCATTTCAGGTCATTATTATGTGATTCTTTTGTCTTCTCAGGTGAGAATCACCCATTATTCATGATGATTCACGCCTCCACACATACTGTGTTTCTTGACAAAAAGTGTCTTATAAAAACTAAATCAATATATTGTTTTATATGAAGGAGTAGGCAGCATAATTGTTACATAATTCTGAAGTAAAAACTCTAGTCTACAACCTCCAATACCCAGAAGTCTTGTGAATACAGATTTAATATACTTTTTTTTTTTTTGGCCTTATTTCAATGACTTAAGTTTTTTGTTTTTTTAAATAACCACGCATAAACGTTATTCCTTCAAAAACACAAACATGTACATACATGTTCCTCACATATTATGGTAGCCTAGTTTGTGCTGAATACAGTGTAATGACACTTGTGTCATTAATGTGTTTATGAACAACTGAAAAAAGCACAAATGTCAGGGCATGTCAAAACTTCTCCAGAGCCCAAATCAGCCTCAGACTCCAGAGGGTTAAACACTTGCAGTCTGTATAATTCATAAACACAACTTCATTCTTTATAAATCACTCCAACAGTGTGTAATGTTAGCTTTAGCCACAGAGCACTATCAAACTCATTCAGAATCAAATGTAAACATCCAAATAAACACCATAGTTATGTGATCTGATAGGCCTCATGATGAACACTTTGTAAAGATCCATTTTGAGGGTTATATTAGCTGTGTGAACTTTGTTTATGCAATGTATTACAGAGTCACAAGCTCGGGGCGGGGAGCGCGAGGAGTTAAAGGGGAAGCACGCTAAATCGGCGCATATTTAATGATGCCCCAAAATAGGCAGTTAAAAATGAATTTTAAAAAAATCTATGGGGTATTTTGAGATAAAACTTCACAGACACATTCAGGGGACACTTTAGACTTATATTACATCTTGTGAAAAAGCATTCTATGGCAACTTTAATAATTGAGCTGAACAAAATTAGCTAATTCGCAATTACAATAACAGGTTATCATAATAGGTTACCATTTTTATTCACCATCCCATGCCCATTTTCACACAAGTTAAAGTGTACATGATTAAATTAAGCAGCAGCATAATGTGTATGTTATAGTGATTTCATTACACAAAAGGATACTGGTCCCCTGTTAGATGGTAAAGTGTGACACCTGTTTGGTTGCCTTTATATTTAGCTAAATTTGCTATTCTGACTATCTCTGAATGTAATAGAAATGTTCATAATAAAACTAAAACACCAGTTCTTGCCATAAAAATACACTGTAGAAAGATTTTAAAGGACAAAACTCAGTTTTATGTTGATTCTTGCATTGAAAATCTTCAGTTGGTTCAGCTAAAGTGTCAGTGTTAAAGGACATTTAGTTCACAAGTTCACATAATTTAATTGAGATAACTGACAATTTTGCAGCAATGCAGCAAGTCAACATAAAATTTTAAGATCTGACTTCCAAAATATTTACAGTGTGTTTGTGATGGTAAGAAATGGCAAAGCAACCACACAGATGTCACAATTTACCATCAAACAGGGGACCAAAGGCATGTTGTTTAATCAAATCAAAATTCAGTTTATAAAGTGATGACCTGCAATTGTTACCTTAAAGGGCTATTTCTGCTTGATTTAATCCATAAAACCTAGTTTTGTTGATATAAATTGATGTATGTAGGTTGGTTCAGTGATGTTAAATATTTTTATATTTATACCTTTACATTTAGCAATATTTTGTATTCTGTATATCTTTGAATGTAGTGGCAATGTTCATAAAAACACTAAAACACATGTCATTGTTATTAAAATACACTGTAAAGATTTTGGAGGTCAAAATGAATGAAAATGAAGAACTGGAAAAGCAACCAAATAGGGTTCACACCATCTAACAGGAGACCAGTGTCCATTTGTTTTATATAATCACTATTCACCTGATAAAATGGTGACCTGCAATTGTTACCTTATACCTGTTTCTGCTAGATTTAACCCACTGCACTAAGTTCTTGCCATAAAAATACACTGTAATATGATTTTTTTTAGGTCAAAATTAATTTTTATGTTGATTGTTTCATTGAAAATCTTTGGTTGGTTTAAGAAATGAAGTGCCAGTGTTCAGTTCACATAATTTAATTGAGCCAACTGAGGATTTTTTTAATGCAGCAAGTTTTGAAGTTTTTGGCTCAACAGTGGAAACTGTTGCGATGCTCAGAATATTGGGTCCTCAGGGTTTCTTATATGTATGGAGGGGGGGCTTCATGGACAAAAGGTTGGGAACCACTGTCTTATATGATGGGCAGGAGGAACTTTTTTAATTGGTGCAAGAAATCAAATCTCACTCTAAACATCTCCAAAACAAAGGAAATGTCTATTGATGTTAGAGAGCATAAATTATTTTTTAATTAATAGGCAGCCAGTACAATCAGTCCAAAATTATAAATATCTTGGTGTACTTGACAATAAGCTTAAATGGGATATGTGGACTGATCATATACTGTAAGTTTAAAGCCACAACAGAGAATATATTTCTTAAAGAAATTACTCTTCTGTAATGTACATAACATTAGCATTTGAACTGTTGCCATCTGACTGACTGTATTTTTTCCCCATTGTATTTAAACAGATTCAAATGGTTTTTCCTCAAGCAATTCAAAGTTTACATTTATTAATAACTGGTGGTTTTGTTATTTTGTTATTTGTATATTATGTATGCTTATGCCTATTGTGATCCATGATGCCTGTGTGAATATTATATAATTATATAAAGTTACATAATGACTTCAGTGCCAGTTCACTGTTCACACACACAGCTCCATTGCAGGCTATGTAGGTCCCCTGTTGGAGAGATAGACTCTCCCTGACTACAAGTAACCGTTTTAAAGGATCTGATGATCACATTTGGTCTAGTTTTTACAGTGAGGTTTAGTCAGTATTTTAGTCAGTTCATTTTTATGATGCTTTTCCACTTCAGAAATGAATATTATCTTATATAAAAATACATTGGTTAACAACGTCTTCGATTTACCCATATCGTAATTTCCTTAAAAGCAAGATTGACAGCAGGACAGAGTTGTTGGATTTTTTATTTTTTTTTGTAAGGATTTATTGGATGACAAATTTAATTTGATGTTTCAGTTGCTTTTCATACAAGACATTACAGCTTTTAATATATTTTTACTGTTATTTTGGGGTACACATCTAAAACAATTAATAATAAATACCTCAGTTAATAAACGTCAGTTAACATTTCTTAAAAGAACCATTTTTTTTTCTTGTGTGAAGAACGTCTCCGGTTACAGTAGGTGGCCATCCAAAACGGTGTTTCTACCGCCGCGCGTGCCGCCGCCGCCGCGTCGCAAAGTGCATTTGCAGCTTTTGACCACTGAGTGGCGTTTTAACCACATGTTATCCAACCAATGCATCAAAGCACATTTATCTTTATGCAAAATGTTAATTTTCTCACATATTAGGCCTATATTTGTCACAAATACATTTTTTATTTATATTTTAAACTCCTTTAATAAAACAGCATGGATTTTTGACACGCACATACTTTGTTATTCGTTACCTGTCCTTTATTTGACAGATAACTACTTAGGAAAAATATAGCCTGTCTGTTTGGACACTGATTAAGAAATTGTTTCGTGTTTCATGAATTATATCCTTTATTTTAGTAAAACGTGAGTCACTGAATAATTTCGCTCCCATTATTAAGGCACGATTTAGCTAAATCATTAAAACTAAAAAGAATGGACGAATTAATAAAACGTCATAAAAATGCAGGAGTGTATTCTATTCCTTAAAATATCAAATATCAAATATAAAATTCAGAAACAACACATTCCAGCGGATAGATCGCCTCTTATTTAACACAGACCTACGAATTTATTATCGAATTGAGATATTTCTTTCTTTTTAGGTACAATTATTCGCTGAGTTTAAGTTCACTTTTGAGACGTTTCAGATTCTCGCGGAGAGACAGCTGAAAGCGCACCCTGTTTTTTTATTTTATTTTATTTTATTTTTCAAAAGAACAAGGTTTTGTTGTTATTGTGAGCGTACACAAATAAAAGTAGACCATTTGTAGTCTTGCATCAATCTGTAGGCTATCGCCAAAAATGACGGAAGGCCTGTATTAAGTTGTTTCAGCTGTCATGAGGAGAAAATCCATCAGAACGCGCCGGCGCATTCGTCGGCCAGAGGGATAAAAATGTAGCCAATTTAGTTTCATATTTATATTTAAATATTGGGCTATAGCCTAATATAATTTTGTTTAAGATGTCACCAATGTTGATTATGAAAAGTGAATAGCATGACGGATGCGCAATGTTGGGAGACAAATGCAGCGGGTTAGACGTGTTCGACCACTTCATTAAGTTTTGTTTTATAGTAAGTCTTTCTTTAAAACGAATTTCGTTTTGTAGAAATTGTATCTTAATTTCAATCAATGTTTCATCAACCAATTATTAATAATTAGGAAGAAAACCAAGAACGTCGGGTGTGGAATGGATTGAAGTGCGTAACAAACGAACTCATGTTTCCGCGGCCTTTGAATAAGGCTGAAGCAATAGATGTCTTTCTGTTTTAATTAAATTTCTTAAATATATACCTTTATTACTTAATTAATTGATAAGATGTTTTGGTCTAACAATATATTTTAGGTGGTCTAAATTCTAAGTTAGACACAAATTTGCGTATAAGGTTCCCTTCTAGACAAGCGCGTACATTCCTGTTTCGGCCGCAAATTTTCAGTAATTTCGATTAATTACATTTGGGCAATAATAATAATAATAATAATAATAATAATATCTCAGCAAAGACCGAACATATTTATTTGTCTCGGCACATGACCGCTAACAGTAACACAGTAACAGCGCATCAAAGCTTGCTGTTGTCTTGGCTACCTTACAAACGGCGATGGAAACAGTGATTTTTTCCCCCTTTTGTGGTAATTTAGCACTATTTTCTATGGTATTCTGCTTGCGTTTTAGGGCTTCAGTTGGATGCTTTATTTTTATCTTTAGTCAATTTAATTTAGTTCTAAAAAAAGCAAAGGCTTTGGTGGTGCGGGGGTGTCCCGTACGCCCATGATGTAATGGTAATACATCGCTTACAAAGGGTTCATGTTAACTACTGTATGATTATCAGACGATTTTAATGTGTTAATGTTTCAACTATCATGCAATTATAGTGATGCAAAAACTAATAAAATGAGATGCAGGCAGTAGATAAAGTTGATGAAAAATTATTTATTCATTACAATTAAATTTAGCCTCACACGCAAACTTTAATCGATAATGAAAATACCTAATAAAACCAAAAGGTAAAATAACAACCATAAAGAAGCAGTCAATAGTTAATAATAAAATTTAGAGTATTGTAAAATTTAGAGTATTGTATCTAATAGATGAAAATCAAAAAGAATTAAAACATTTGCAGATGAGAGAGAGAAACAGAAGCCAAGGAGAGCAAAGGAGGGAAGAAAAGCTGAATTATCAACAACTCAGTCCATATTATACCATAAGCATACAGGGAAATTCCCAACCCACACAAACTGATGTTTTTGTTCTAAACTGATGTTTTTGTTCTAAAAGAAAAGGTTAATTTCACCCATTACGTCATCCACTGGTTCAGTGTCAAAAATAGTTGTTTTATCCCCTATAGGGAATTTTGCAAATGTCAGCAGACATATTTTGATCAGATTCAAATTCAAATGATTAATTCTGCAGGCGTCCAATGTCTAACCACAAACGTGTCAGCGTGACCTGTCACATTGGAACACTTGAAGAACAACTGAACATAACAAGCATACTCTTAAATATAAAATAACCATAAGGGTACAATAACAAGTAAATACTTGAAAATATGATAAGAATTAATATATAAAGTATTAGTACATAAATATATGAAAGCAAAATTAAAACTGATAAATCATAAGCCATAAATGATTAAAAATGAATATCAATAAAAGTGCATGACTATGAATATTGACCATTTCGGATCCATCAATAGCTATGTAACAATCTGATAAACTGCAATTGTGCAGTTTCTATCCATTAACACGCTCATAAACATTACAAAAAGAAATGTCATGCCATAAGCTACACAATTACGAAAAACAAAAAAACCGTTGATATCCCAATAATCAACATTTTGTTATTCAACAAGTGCTAGGCTATTAAGATAAAAAGTTTCTGCTATAGTTTGCGCCTAATCTGACTCTTCACAATGGGCTACACAATGCATAAAAATATTTTATAGGCCTATTTGTATTTTGACTGCAGTTAGAGCAAAATGACGAGAACATGTTTAACATTGGAAGTTTAAGATTCTTTATTAAATATTCTTACTTTATGCAAAACATATAGGCATCTGTACATTGTATCTCTATAACATCATAACATAAATTATTAAATTATAGTTCAAATGAACCGTACAAACCCAATCTTGGTTTTTGCTATTTATTTAGGCCTATTTATTTATATCAGCAGATCTGTGTTGATTCAGTTTATTTCAATAACTGCTGATGTTGCAAACTGTGGTTAAGCTGTAAAGCAGCTCGAAAGAATTGACCAAGATATGTAACATTATGGCTCGTTGACAAGTTTGAGATAGGGGGAAGGGCGCTTTGTTTAAAATGTTTGTCACCAAAGCCATTAATCCAGAGGGCGGGAGACTCAAAATATTAGCCTAAGCTATGCGCGTGACAGACCTTTTTGCAATCTTGGTGCTTTTTGCTAATTTTAACATCCTGATCTGATCATATGAAATAAGCTGACGAAATACACAATTGTTAGACTCTGTTATGAGTATTTGCAGTAAGTTTCTTTATTTGTTTGCGTTATGGGGATTTGCAGTGTTTCACGCTCCACTCCAGAAGTTCCGAAGGGGATCAACCCTCCCCCCGCGCGTTTGCCAGCGTCTGCTGCTGCCGAGCAGAGTATGTGTGCAGTTTTGACTGGAGCAAGGAGGGATTTTTTAAAAGTCGGAGCGTCGTGTTTTTTTGTTTTGTTTTTTTAATCTGCAAGAAATGTTATGAGTTTGGCGTGTGGTAGGAAAAAAAGTTTGCACAATAAGCCACTACGCAAATTTGTAGATTTGTAGTAACTAGACCAGCTAAAATATATTGTTCGACCAAAAACATCTTATCAATTATTTAAGTAATAAAGACATGTAATAAAGTAATAAATAAAATTAGATTTAATTTAATTAAAACAGAAAGACCTATATTGATTCAGCCTTAAAGGCGTTTGTTACGCACTTCAATCCATTCCACACCCGACGTTCTTGGTTTTCTTCCTAATTATTAAATATAAGCAATTGGTTGATGAAACATTGATTGAAATTAAGATACAATTTATACAAAACGAAATTCACTTTAAAGAAAGACTTACTATAAAACAAAACTTAATGAAGTGGTCAAACTTATGTCTAACCCGCTGCATGTGTCTCCCGACATTGCGCATCCGTCATGCTATTCACTTTTCATAATGAACATAGGTGAAATTTAAAATAATAATAATAATAATAATAATAATAATAATAGGCAATAGCCCAATATTTAAATATAAATATGAAACTAAATTGGCTACATTTTATCCCTCTGGCCGACGAAAGCGCCGGCGCGTTCTGATGGATTTTTTCCTCATGACGGCTGAAACAACTTAAAACAGGCCTTCCGTCATTTTTGGCGATAGCCTACAGATTGATGCAAGACTACAAATAGTCTACTTTTATTTGTGTACGCTCACAATAACAACAAAACCTTGTACTTTTGAAAAATAAAATAAAATAAAAATAGGGTGCGCTTTCAGCTGTCTCTCTGCGAGAATCTGCTCAAAAGTGAACTTAAACTCAGCGAATAATTGTACCTAAAAAGAAAGAAATATCTCAATTCGATAAGATATAGATCTGTGTTAAATAAGAGGCGATCTATCCGCTGGAACGTGTTGTTTCTGAAATCATGGCCAGTGCTCGTTGCTGCTGTTATCAGTTCTCTTGGCGCTCGTGCACACGCGCAGTTTTCACACAGACAATCGAGCGTTTCGTTCTGGTAAAAGCACAAAACAAAATGCACACAACGTGTCCTTGCTCTTGATGTACAATCACTGATGAACACCTTTGGTTTTAATGAGTAAATTAGCCAAAATATTTATTCCTGCCGGTATTTTAGTCTGCGATATCAAAATCACTAACATTACATTTTTTTTTCTAAGAGCAGACCAGAATGAAAATATTACATTTTTAATCGTGTGTGTTTGCTCCTTATATATATATATATATATATATATATATATATATATATATATATATATATATATATATATATATATATATATGTGTGTGTGTGTGTGTGCCTAGTAATGACTGTTTAATGACAATAGCATGTCCGCTTTGTGTAAAGGTCTTTCTTTTAATTTTTGATGCATAGACTGTAGCCAAAGACTATCCCACGTTTTGAAATTAACTCTCACTTCAAATTTTCTAATGGTTTTTAAGGATGTTAAAATGTTATATAATAATGTTATTGTTGCTTTACTTCGTCCTTTCATCGTTTACAAACCAACATTTTATTATTACAGTCACTTTCCAATCCGTCCCTTTGCGCCACCTGGCGGTAGTTTTTTACACGCGACTGAATTTCAGTTGACGCAACAGCCCTGCGGCGGCGGTATGCGCGGCGGTAATACCCATTTTGGTTGTCCACCTACTGTAAGTATATGTAACTATAGTTCCCTGAGAACCAGGGAACGAGACTCTGTGTTTGCCAGAACGCTATGGGGAACGTCACACATGACCTGATGTCTGAAAGCCAAGTATCCAACACTCCAATCCTATTGGCCGGCGACAGCCTATGACGTAATATGGTGCGACCCGGAAGTATAAAAGGAGCACCTGGAGAAACAGTCAGTATCTATTGTCTTGAGGGACTGTTCAGCAAGCAGACCGAAGCATGGCAAGGAAACGCAGAGTCTCTTTCCCTGGTTCTCAGGGAACTATGGTTACATACGTAACCTGAGACGTTCCCTTTCGAAAGGGAAAGAAATACCCATGCCACCATGCTTAAGGAGAGTGCATGCCACATAATATGGCTGAGACAAATGTCAAGCAGTTTCGAAGGAAACACTTAGCAACTCACCCTCGGGTCACACCAGGCTGTCAGTGACAGCATTCCCTACGGCCAACAGCCCAAGCTGAGCCTCAACAAGGCCTACTGTAGAAAGCCTACCAAGGCCGCTCAAGGCATCTGGGACCAAATTTTCTAAGGAAAAGTGGTCCCTTAAAGGGAATGTGGCCAGGGAACCGAAAGGAGCCCCAGCCAGTCAATAGAGGGGAACAAAGTCGCCCCCAATGCCACCAGGGAGGCCGACCTGTTTTGATAAATGACAAACTTAGTCTTGGCCAACCCTGTCTGAATACAGAATCTCTATGATGCATTCTTCAGAGAACAGAGCAAGTAATAGTGACTGCAAGAAGGGCAGTAAGCAACCCATGCTTAGAGACGGGCAGCCTGGAGAGCAGAACTCAGCTGAGTGCTATACCCCCTTGTATTGAGGAGAGTATGATCTGCTCATCCTAGGATCTACTCAGCGCTTGATTATTTGCACTGAGGCTGTGTGCTAGAAACCCTGATACAGGGAAGCACAAACCAGCCTAGGGCTGATCCTCAGAAGGAGGCCTCATGGAAGCCTCCGACCAATGATCAGCTTAGGGAGCTAAGCACTATTACACAGACAATCCTAGCAGGGAAGTACAAAGCTCAACCTAACAGGTAGACCATACTGTGGGCACATAATCATGGAGGCCAGAGGGGCTTACATCATGATAGTAGCACTATATGGAGCAAGACTCACATACAAAAGAACACTTCATCATAATAGTAGGACATTCAATGGTGGCCTGAGAGGGCCACCTTGAACACCTGTCTTGCTGGGAGCAGGACATATGACTTTAGTAACAGCAATTTAGACTGTAAAGTGCCCACCTAACACAATTCAACGAGCAGTGTACTCGATAAAAGAACCTTTTTCCTCTTTAAAGCAAGAGGAGTACAACATACACCATCACGCACTAAGGAAGGCCTTAGACAGGCCTATGACCTCAGCAGACACATGGCGTCAGCTCGTGGCAGTGTTTGAAGCACCAGGAAGGACAAATAACCGAACCATAAGAAGGTTAAATTATCACCTGGGGCCCTGGTCAACCAGAAGTGTACTCAACACTATAACATACGCTAGTATGTATAAAAAGGTGGCCCAGAGGGACTAAAACCTTTAAAACATACGGCGTTAGTCTAGTGGCCATTAGGGTTCTAGGAGCAAAAAAAATAGAACCAACCTAAATACTAGGTAGCTATTTAGCTCAACTAGAGTTAGAAACCCAGACTCAAGGAGGCAGATGTAGTTACACAACTGAACTCCAACATGCTACACAGGAGGCCTGGAGGGCCTACCCTAGTAAACCTGTGGCATCAGCTAGTGGTGACCATGACCATACCAACCATCAGGCTATGTGTAACCCTCTAGAGTTTTACGCAGTGTTATACAAGTTCAATGCAGTACCGTAGTTTTCCTGTAAGGGTCACTGCATGATCTGGTTAATAGAGGTGTAAAGGTTTAGAGAAGAAGACTGATTATAGCTGGTACGCACGAGGTGATCAAGCGCTGCATTTGAAATATTATATCTTCATAAAAAGTACTTTCTGATGTTTTAAAATTGTAAACTTTTCATATAAATTGTTGCAGTATGTTCATGAGTTTCAAAAGGGATTCGAATTCACATTGATGTCAATAGAGAAGTTATATCTGCGAACTCTGGTGAGTTTGTGTGTTAACAGAAATGTTAAGTCAATGTTTTAAACTGGTTTAATGATCAGAAAGAATTGTATATATGTTAGTGTACGGAAAAAAAACAGTCAGAGTTAAAAGAAGTTTATTGAAAATGCTTTTTTTCTATTTCAATACACTTTTTGCAAATGGAGATCAGAGAAACAGAAAGATTTTATTCTTGTTAAATATATTTTATGATTTTCCCTCTGTATATGAAGGAAAAAGATGATTTAGATGTGAAAAATGAGTATTTTGAGATGCAGATGATCAACCTGTGTGTTAAATAGATTTATTTGTGCGTTTATTATGCTCACGTGTATTGATGTTAAATTGCTAAGCTAACATGTTTGAGGAAGCCTGTGAGTAATGCTTCTGACGATTTATTTACTCATATGGAGTTTGTGATAAGCTAATGTGAATCTTTAGAGACTCTGAATGGTGTTGTTTTGTGCAGACTGTTTTTTTTTTTTGTTGCCTGATTCCATCCTGTGACCTGATCAACTGTGAGCTTATGTGAGCAATGGCGAGCCAGACCCTATGATTCTGTGAAGGCCTTACTGCTGACGTTCAACTCGAACCTATTTGCATCGCTGGATTCTTTTCAATTACAGCTAAGCTGTTACTTTGCACACACTACCCGGGTAGTAAGGGAAAAAAGGCCTTATACATACATTTTTTTTTTTTTTTTTTTTTACACTTCACACCAACTTGTGAAGGAACCAGGAGGACTTTTGGACAATTTCTTTTCTTTATTTATTTTATTGTCTTTCTTGGACCTGTTTTGCACAACTTGGACTAAATATCGAATTTTTTTTTACATATGCATTCAGTGGAAAACCTTTCACGCATCATACTGAGAGAAGCAATGTATATTCCGCCACCATACTCCACGAGAGGCCTGCCTACGGCCTACTCAAAGCAGAGGTGGGGCGTGACCAGTGGTGGTACTGGAATTCACAAGAATCCTGCCAACATATCAGCTAAAAAGGAGGCCTTATGGGGCCTTCGAGTTCAGCAACATGTGGTGTTCAGCTCGTTTGTACCATATAAACACAAAATTGTGCCAATATGTAAACCAAAAAGGAGGCCTTATTAGGGCCTATCATTTCAGTGACACGTGACACCAGCTAGTGAATATAAGGGAACCAAGCTTACAGGGAACCAGCTCTAACCCAGTAACAGTTGTGGGAAGCTAACTACAACCTGAGCTATAGCTACACATTCCAACAGGCAATGTACCCAAATAAAAGTGACTACAGGGAACCAATAAATGCCAACATGGTCTAAGGGAGGCCTACCAAGGCCTACTACCTCAAACAGACACGAAGCATAAACCTGTGGCAGTGTAAAATTATGTGAGCAAACTATGATCACATAACAACAGCACTTGAAAAACACAAGCTGCTAAACTAGAAGGAGGCTAAAAGCATAAGAGCCTACATTCCAAGTTATATGCATTATAGCTGTTGTAAAGATCACCAAAGGGAGCTAATAAAAACCAGACTGCGAAAGCGGTTCTAATACTACCCTGAGTATGCAATCCAACAGGTGATGCACTCAGTGACACAAATAAAAACTAAATGGGAATATGTATAATAGTCACCACTCTTTCTAAATAGAGGCTGAAATCAAAGGTCTGCTATTACGAGAACAGGGGCTAACCTGTGGCAGCATTAAAGTAAAGCTCACATAACAAATGTAGGGCAAAAAAGGCTAGAACTCAAAGCAAACACAATGTGTTAAAACACATGCCATCCTAGTAGGATAAATGCTCTCTCCAAACAGATTCACAAATCTGTATTGAGCCCTAGAGGACAGAAGCTAAAAAGCTAGCGCCGTCGACTCAAAATTGAATAGAAAATCAAGTGGCTCAGGGGAAAAACGTTTTCATAGCATGAAAAGTTCTAGGAAGTGGGGCCTAGCAACACTGCATAACTTATCTACGCAAAGGTAAGGGCCTACCACCTGAGAAAACCAGCACTAGGGAGTCTAAAAACAGTCTACAACCTTAGCTGTTAACTCACCAATTCCACCTACATGAACAAGGTCACAAGCCTAATGGAGCCTGGTCTTCACTTCCAAATCTCATAGAAAAGAGAAAGAAAGCGAAGCTCACAAGCAAACAATGTCAGGTGGTCGATTAAGGCCAACCTTAACATAGATACTAACTGAAGTGACAAGTGCTAACTCAAACTACTCTAGCAAACAGCAGATGAGAAGCTATTCTAAATAACAGGTGGCTAAGAGGCGGCCATTTTGTGGCCTGCACAATATATCGTTCTAGCCAACCTATCAAACTTCAGTTTGCCCAAAAAAACCCTTACTTTTTCCGATTACATACTCAGGAAAAATTATACAGAAACACAAGGTCAACATATTTAAAAATATATAGACCCAGCAAACTTTCCTGCGGCTTGAAGACCAAAGACTCCCCCTCCCATTTTCTTTAACAAGGAGGGATGGAATCTAGGGTTCTTTAAAGCCTAAAAGAGCCTCTTACACTATCAATCCAGAAGGTGGGCCTTTAGAAAATTAGGAAAATGAGAAAATGAGGCCCAGCCGCCAGCCTGACTGTTAAAGAAGCACCTGAGTATGTTAAATGAAACCAAACCCTAGGATGTGGAGGAAGAAAGGGGTGAGGGCAGATATGAAGTTGCCCTCGCAATGAGAGGGAATCACTTACCGATGCTACTGGCATATGTGATTGATCACCTCCTTTAAAACCTGCTTCTTCCTCCTCGAATCCAGCCGTCTCTGCACCTTGTTCCAAAAAGGAGGAGGCGCCCGAGCGGCCATACTGGACCTCTGGCCTTGTCTCAGAGCCTCAGCTCGAGATGGACCAGCCTCCTGGCTAACTAAATGCTCAGAAAAACTATAGAGAAAAAACAAGGTGTTATTTTAAAACATAAAATATAGACCCAGCTTACCTTCCTGCGGCTGAAAGACAGAAGATTCCTCATACTCTTTTTTTTTTCTCTACATGAAAGGATAGAATCTAGGGTTCTTTTAAGCCTAAAAGATCCTCTCTTTATCAAACCGAAAAAGCGGGGCAACAGAAATAATCACTATGGGCCCAGCCATCAGTCTGACCATAAGAAGCATCTGAGCATGATATATGTTTATAAAATATATATACTTGCATAAATACACACACACACACACACACACATATATATATATATATATATATATATATATATATATATATATATATATATATATTAGGGATGCCACAATTCTCAATATAATATTGAACCGTTCGGTACGACATCCACGGTTCAATACGCGCTTGTGAATTGCGTTTTTTTCGGTTTTACGTTTAAATAATTTATGTGCGTTTTATTTCTCTCCGAATTGACTGTTTGTGTGTGCCTGTAAGTCTACGAGTACTCCTCCCCGCGAGTAAATATTCAATCACTATGCTCTAAAGTTAGGGGCGCTGAACCATCATTCCACACTTTAACATGGCGAGCGGCGGGGAAGTGAGGCTACAGTACGAGGAAGCGCCGGCGTCTTTCAAATCCGTGGTGTGGAGACATTTCGGTTTTGCCGTTGAGTATAATCAAAGACTATAGAATAACACAAGACGCGTCACTCGTATTGTTTTGAATGGGAGAAAGTGAAACGCGCAATATGGTGGAATAAGTCCCGCCTTCTAAATAAGAGCCAATCGCTGACTGATAAAGTCATCGCGTCACTGCAGCGGCCGTTAGAAGCACCGGTTTCTATAGAAACAGCCAGACGAGTGTCTCCGAAATGAGGCACAAGAGACGCGCATTTAGGTCTGCGCATGCGCATTAGCTTGATCCAGCCTGAAAAGTACAGATTTTTTGTCATGATTCCAGCGTTTGAGAAAAAAAATAAAATAAAATGAGGCAGTTGTTGTCAGATTTTATTGGTGATTTCAAATATTAAATTTAATCGAAAGCTTGGTAAACAGCTTTGGAGAATTTGTTTGTACAGTTTGTACATGGGCTACCAACAGCTGTGAGATGTCAGTGTTAATTTTAAAATAAAAAATTATTTTATATTATACAATACACTAGAAACTAGTGGACTTTTCTTTGCTTTTAAATAAAATAAAGGAGTATTGCAATAAATCGTTTTTACTTTTTCTACTAACCTCTTACTGTTCCTATTGCCTAAGCATAGAATAACAAACTGAACCGAACCGAACCGAACCGAAAACCGTGGTTAAAAAACCGAGGTATGTATTGAACCGTGGGCTAACTGTATTGTTGCATCCCTAATATATATATATATATATATATATATATATATATATATATATAGGAGGTGGAAGAAGAAGAGGAGAGGGTAGATATAAATCGCCCTTTTGAAGCTGGGGGATCAATTACAAACACAGAAGTGTTTACAATAGATCACCCACACAGACGTCATTGTCATCCAACAACTCATCCTTGTCAGCCCCAGGGAAGCCGAGAGAGAATACAACTCTCTCAAACTTCCCAACAAGCTCATTGCAGCCACTACTTCGCCTCAGCAAAAACGGGGCCGTAATCACTAGGCACAGATGCGGACACCTCTTCCCTCGAGAAGAGTGCCGAATGAGAAGAGAGTGTCCCAATAGGGAGACGCTCACAGTAAATAACAGAAAAACACAGACAGCGCCCTCTAGCACTGTCTATGCACATTCCTCTCCCAGACATAAAACGCCCAGAAATGTGTATATCAAGTGTCAAAACCTGGGACACGGATGAACACACTCTCTTGAACGTTTGTAATATAGATACCCTTCCCGGTGTCGAAACAATTGCGATCAGACAGAACAGTCCCGAAAGACGAAAGGATGCTGACTATTTCTCCAGGCGCTCCTTTCATACTTCCGGGTCGCGCCATATTACGTCATATGCTGTCACTGGCCAATAGGATTGGAGTGTTGGGATACTTGGCTTTCAGACGTGTGATGTTCCCCATAGCATTTCGAAAGGGAACATTTTAATCAAATGAAGAACTTTTTCCACCATGAAGAACCTTTTGTACAATAGAAAGGTTCCGTGAATGTTAAAGATTCTTCATGGAACCAAAAATGCCAATAAGGAACCTTAAATATAAACAATGTTATTTATAACCTAATTCCAATTGAGAAACTGCAAAGTGTTGTTTATATATATATAAAACCTAAAATCTTGATGTGTGCTTAATAAAAGTTTGTCTTTTCATCATTTCAGGTGGTGCAGAGCACAACGTTGCTGTTGAAGAGGGCACAAGCATCCACATTAATACAAGTGCTGGCACAAACACACAGTGTAAAGTTTGTATAAGTCAGGTGTGCCAGTCTTCTGTGATCCTCAGAAATGATACGAGTTTGAATTTCAGCTGTTCACAGCCAGAGGATGTGTTCACCGTGCAGATCATCAGAGATATTGGAGAGCTGTCAGATAAAAGTAATAATTTTACTCCTTACATTTTTCACTTAGACTATCATATTTCACTGGTCATTAAAACAAATCTTTCTCTTATAAAAAACTGGTCTGATTTACTAAATAAACATTTAGGCATATACTTTTAGCAGACCACAACTTCATTATAATTTTTGCGTACTTTTCACACATCTTAGCACCTCCATTTTGGCAACCTATTAAAAGCTGTGACCGCTAGGAATGTCCCTCTCCTTTTATAGTATTTTATCTACAGAACATTACATTATTATCCATCTTGAATTATACCCTCTGGTGCTTTACGTTTTGATTTAAAAAAAAAAAAAAAAAAAAAAAAACATTTTTACTTCATCAGAATGGTATGAGACTTGCCATGGCACTTGCCATGTGAACACATGCACATGCTCACACACACACACACACACACACACACACACACACACACACACACACACACACACACACACACACACACATAAACACAAAAGAAATCATGGACAAGATTTGAAAAGGTTAAATGGCCTTAAAAACGTCACACTTGTACTCCTCATGGTCAATAATTACTGCCATAGAAATTAGGGGGGAGGGGGGATAGGGGGTACAGAGAGTATTTGCTGGATACAATCTACAAATCAGACATAGTTAATTGAAAAATTATTTTAAAACAATTAGAAGTCATATGGGTTGAATTGTAAAAATTGTGTAAACAAATGGATCATAGTTATTGAATAAATATAAGGCTGATTGCTAGCTACTACTTAGTGGTTGTCCAATAGACCGTTTCAATAGCAATAACATAAACAAACGTTACAGCGCATTTGCACTTATGTGGGCCAAACTTAACTTCCGGTAGACTTCCACAAAGAATCAATAACAACAGAGTCCCTCTAGAGTAGATTATTTCTGATAACAAGCAAAATAAATAAGTCAATTACTTTAGTTAGCAAGTTAAAACTGTCTAGCCAGTGTTATTTTGGGTTGCCAGTAGAAGAAAGGAACCGTTACTTGGTCAAAGTCATATTTATTCCTTATCACGCCAAGACCCCGAGGACTCCCCTCGCCCCCGCCAGTGAGACAACCGCCATCTTCCTCTGCATCATCCTCCACTCCGGTCCATCCGAACATCCCTGCCATAGGGAAATGGACTGTTAAAGGGCTGAGACAAGCCCTGATTAACTCGGATGTAAACTTCTTACGAAGATTAAATAAAGCCAAACTATACAATCTGTATGTCTCTCTGCAATCTACTCACCCTTCTCCTACAGCTTCCACTTCATCTGCTCGAGCGTGCAAGGCCCGCTGGGCCCCGACCTCGCGTCCAGCAGATTCTCCACTTTCCTCTCACACAGTGCTGGGTCCTCCCCCTGTGTCACACCGTCGCAGGCCTTCAGCGAGCCTGGGCCACGCCCCAGAGCCCGTCGCGGACGGGCTCCAAACACTCCCTTCTCAACTCTTCCCCGCAGCTCCTTCCACCACCTCACTGCATGCTCCAAACACCTGCAATGCAAGCTACACAACTTCTAAAACCCATCTTTTTCCTCCTACCTCTTACCCTTTTCCCTATCAGCATTTTCCAGCGCCAAGCACACACCCTAGCATGAGGATACCTCCGCTAGCAGCACAGGCGCTGACGTCATTTCTTCCCCTTCCCGTCCCCACCTCTTCACCTTTTCTTGCTCCTCCACCTGTCCCGGGAGCCGATTTTTGCGTGAGGATGTCTCCGCCGTAGCCCCGGCCCGAACCTCCTCCAGTGGTGAACCATATCAGAGCACAAATCCTTGCAGGTGCGGACGTGGATTTGGGCTCTTTATTGCCCTTATTTCCTCCAGCAGAGTCCAATCGCCAGGTGGACTGCGGCGATATTTCTGTAACTTTAAAAAACAATATACAGACCTCCTCACGCATTCTGTCTCTGGCAGAATTTTGTATATTATTTTACCAAAATAATATGCTCTGCTTTTCCCCATAGACGGCGCGTACTGAATGACTATCTCTCCATCATAGCAGAGCTCGCGCTGTCCTATGGGGGTAGCCATTTCTATACATACCATAAACTCTTTTCCTGCTAAATGCGCTATTCGCGTTTCACAATGGAATCAGTGTCCTTATTTGGGAGCGTTGGACACTGATCTCCATAACAGAGTTTTCCTCGGATGCCGAAACATCTCATGTGCAATTTGCAGACCTGTTAACCATGCCACCATGACATGCCCTCAAATTAATCCCTCAATTCCACCCTGCCCGGAACAAAACCTGATCAAATCTACCAGATATGTTCCGCGACCTGCTAGGGAGGATCACGCTTTCAGTAACAGAGTCACAAAAGTAGCAGCAAGCAGGCAAGTATGTAATAATTTCAACAAAGGGAAATGCCCAATACAACGCTGCAGCTATCTTTATGTCTGCAACTACTGCCCACACCCGCACTGTATGTCCGGGACTGAAATCTGAAAATAAAAGTGCAAAAAACTATCTTTCAACTCCTGTGAATATTTCTTGCCTAGCTGATGAATTATCTCATCACCCTGATGTTAATGTTACAAATGATCTGTTATCTAGTCTCAAACATGGTTTTAAACCTGGGGTAGAATGTCAGCCTACTCAGAATATCATCTGCGATAAACTTCAATCTGCTCTAACAGAGCCTGAAGTAGTTGACGAACTAATCAAAAAGGAAATCGAATCAGGTTTTATGATCGGTCCATTCGAAACGCCCCATTCTAGCATTTTCGTTTCAGCCCCATTGGTGTGGCTACCAGAAAATTTTCAGGGAAAAAACACATGAAAATCGATCTCTCAGCGCCTCACAACTCCCCGTTTCCAAGCATCAATCGTCTTATCCCACTTGAGGAATTTTCTCTTCATTACAACGATATCGAACAAGCAATAACAATGAATAAAATCGTTGGCCACGGCACATGGTTGGCAAAAGTAGACATCACATCAGCTTTCAAAGTAATGCCAATTCACCTGGATACATGGCATTTATTTGGCGTTCGCTGGCGCAATAAATTTTACTTTGCCGTGTGTTTAACCTTCGGTTGCAAAAGCAACCCCAACATTTTCGACACACTATCTGAAGCCATACAGTGGGTGCGGAAAGTATTCAGACCCCCTTAATTTTTTCACTCTTTGTTATATTGCAGCCATTTGCGAAAATCATTTAAGTTCATTTTTTTCCTCATTAATGTACACACAGCACCCCATATTGACAGAAAAACACAGAATTGTTGACATTTTTGTAGATTTATTAAAAAAGAAAAACTGAAATATCACATGGTCCTAAGTATTCAGACCCTTTGCTCAGTATTTAGTAGAAGCACCCTTTTGATCTAATACAGCCATGAGTCTTTTTGGGAAAGATGCAACAAGTTTTTCACACCTGGATTTGGGGATCCTCTGCCATTCCTCCTTGCAGATCCTATCCAGTTCTGTCAGGTTGGATGGTAAACGTTGGTGGACAGCCATTTTTAGGGTTTAAGTCAGGGCTCTGGCTGGGCCATTTAAGAACAGTCACGGAGTTGTTGTGAAGCCACTCCTTCGTTATTTTAGCTGTGTGCTTATGGTCATTGTCTTGTTGGAAGGTAAACCTTTGGCCCAGTCTGAGGTCCTGAGCACTCTGGAGAAGGTTTTCGTCCAGGATATCCCTGTACTTGGCCGCATTCATCTTTCCCTCGATTGCAACCAGTCGTCCTGTCCCTGCAGCTGAAAAACACCCCCACAGCATGATGCTGTTACCACCATGCTTCACTGTTGGGACTGTATTGGACAGGTGATGAGCAGTGCCTGGTTTTCTCCACACATACCGCTTAGAATTAAGGCCAAAAAGTTATATCTTGGTCTCATCAGACCAGAGAATCTTATTTCTTAGTTTTTTAGCAAACTCCATGTGGGCTTTCATGTGTCTTGCACTGAGGAGAGGCTTCAGTCGGGCCACTCTGCGATAAAGTCCTGACTGGTGGAGGGCTGCAGTGATGGTTGACTTTCTACAACTTTCTCCCATCTCCCGACTGCATCTCTTTAGCTCAGCCACAGTGAAATGTTTTCTCAGAACTAGGGATTCCGATAGCTCAGGAGAAAACAATGGGTCCAACCACATCCATCGAGTTTCTGGGCATCAATTTCTCCCCTGCGTTAATGCCATTCATCAGACGCCTCATTTGGATTTCTGCCTGTGATCAGTTTATTATAACTGTTAAACACATTCCAGGCTCTAAAAATCAAATCGTTTTTAAATCGCTGACTCTCTTTCCCGTTTCTCTTTTCAGAAATTCAGGACTTTGGCGCAAGAAGCAGATCCACTTCCAACCCCAGTCCCTCATTATTCTCAGCTGATTTTCCCATAAATCACCCGTTTAAAATCCCTTCTGGACACTTCTATTAATACTATCCTCCAAGCAGTTTCACCTAGAACCCTCCAAACATATTATACAGCATGGAAATCTTTCAAAACTTTTCACATCTCTCACAACCTGCCGTTTTTCGATTTTTCTCGTCTGTCCATAACGTCATTCATATCTCACCTTAACAGTGTAAAAGGCCTTCAAGCCGGGTCCATAAAAGGCTATCTAAGCGGCATTCAGTTTTTCCATAAACTAGCTTATTTCCACACTTCGTCTCGGCTACCATTCCATCAACACCGCTCTTCGCTGCTCCAAATTAACAGTCATGTCTAACTTCGACACTAATATCCACCCTACAATTTCAGATTTACAGGTTGTAGATAACGAAACCATATCTTTTTTCATTAAACAAAGTAAAACTGATCGAGCCAAAAAGGGTCACTTTATTTACATTTTCAATCTTCCAACTCCCATTCAGCCGTACCATTCTCTTATAAATTACCTGCAGTACAGACGTTTCTTAATCAAATCCTCATTCGATCCTCTCTTCGCCAACAACTCCAATCCTCCACAAGATTTTGGTTCCAAAAGCATCTTAAAGCAGTTCTCGCCCAGTCCGGTATCATAGCAAATACATTTTTAAGTCATTCTTTCCGTATCGGCGCAACAACCACAGCCACCTGAAAAAGTCTCTCACAACAAATTCAAACCCTTGGTCATTGGTCATCAGAAGCTTTCAAAACCTACATCAGATCCAGCCGCTTCCACATCAGAAATGTGCAACAAGCCCTAATCAATTAAATCGTTAATTCCCATCGCCTGTACACCAGCCCGCATCTTCAAATCCCATTATCTCGCCGTATTCACGCCAATCTAAAATCAACCATTGTATTTCATTTTAGACTTTCAGTTATAAATTTTACAACATTGCAGGCTCCCCATTCGTGAGCCGGACTCAGTCCCCCTCCCGAAGCACCGGTCGAGCCCTCCCATTCGAATAGCACTGAGACCCTGCCTGATTCAGACGTCGTTGGACACTCACATTCGTGTTGCAGTGTGAGTTCCCCATTTGTGGGCGGCAGGTCTATTCCTGTGTCCCAGCCCCTTCGAAACGCTGGTCGAACCCTCCCAACTGAATGCAGTGGGCGCCCTCCATTCGACTGCAGGCAGGGCCTACCCGTCCGATGCTGCGAGCAAATTCATCCAGAGCTCCCGTTGGATGCTGCGAGAGCCCTCCCGGTCGAACGGCTAAACTCAAACCCGAATCATGCTCATATATCTTGCGCCGTAAGCAAGAGCTTACCGTTCCGATGCCGTTGAGCATTAAGCCCCTTTCGGATGCTGTGAGAGCCCTCCCAGTCGAACGGTCAAGCTCGATTTTTTGCAAATACCTTCTCGTGCCCTTCACTTTTTTGGGGGGTTAATTTCACTTTGTTCTATCGTTGCTGTCCTGAGCTTACTTGGCTTTTTTTGGGGGAGTACTCTGGGTTCGGGCCAAATTCTGAGCTCGGAGCCCTCTCCTGGACAGCACGCCAAATACACATAATTACTATACAAATTACTTTATTTTGATTTCATGTACATGTAAACTTGTGAAATTAAGTTTTATCTAACTAAATTCGGGAGGCGCACATCCAGGTAAATCAACCAATCAGTGCAAGAGGAAGCTGGTATATAAAGCCGTCTCTCACCTCTATCCTGTGACAAGTTTCACAGCATCCCTCCACCACCCCATCATCTCACTCTTGGCTGGTTTTAATCCCAGTTAAGGAGGGGAAGTACTCTGGGTTCGGACAGCACGCCAAATACACATAATTAGTATACAAAATACTTTGATTTCATGTACGTGTAAACTCGTAAATGTTTGATTTCATTGCTAAAGTGTATCAACTGCAACATTGAGCAAACACTACTGTGTAAAATAAATGTATACAATGTTATCTACATGTAGCAATCAATTTACTCATAACTATTGCAGTCTTGTTACTGGTCAGCTAGCTATTATCTGTCGCTTGTCATGAGTTTGTTACTTGAAACAGATCCTTGAATTCTTGCCTGGCTGCCAAACCTCTCTTCGCACATTCTTGATGCATGCTCGCCATCTCCGCTCGTCTTTAGGAAATAGAAACATTTTTATTTTCTACAAGTTATTTGTTCCAGAGGTCAGGTTTTATCCTACAGCATATCAATCTGAGCCCAACTTCAGTCTAATCATCACCTTAACTTTAACCTTTAAATGCATGAATGAAAGTCATTCTTACATATTCGGGACTTTAGCGACCCGGATCTATATCTAACACGGATGGATCTCTACCTGTCACGATAATATAAAACTCCTCTGATATTAAGGTAACATAATAATAAAATAAAGCATATTTTGTTACCTTTTGGAGCTTGGAAGGGTTTGTTTTGAGCAGATGTTTTATGCCATCTTCCCTATCCTCGTCAGAGCTCATTTCCCAGTACTTTCAGCAAATGATAGTTTTGAGAATATGTTCATCATTTTCAACATCTTCAAAATCAATATTTTGATCACTGACAGCTTCACCAGATCCATCAAATGACAGTGACACTCATATCTGATTGCGTTCAATACTTGCTCTCCAGTAAATCGCTGAGCCATTTCACGTTTTGCTAATGATACTTCCTATTCTTTCATTTTCTGTCTGACTGAAACGTCACTTCATCATTGTGTATCAGACATTGCCACCTTGTGGAATAAATGTGAATTGCACTTATTTTGTCATCAAAGATTCAATTATTGTTCTGCAGAAAAAAATATACATATACTGATACACACCTCGGGTCATTGGCGACCCTATACAATTTTTACAAAAAATGGGAAAACAGGCATTCTTTTATAATTTTATGATTTTCTTTGGGTTATATTATATATAATGAATTTATTGAGGAATACTAAGAAGGACGATGTCTAACTTTAAAAAAATTATGAGGAGGAGGGTAGTGAATGACGTCCTGGGTCGATAAAGACCCACGGTATGCATTTAAGGGTTAATTGTGTTTGTAGTCTGCAAACCTTACCTCAAGCTTTACTCACCCTCAAGCCATCCTAGGTGCCAGATTTACTAAACGGGGCAAATTAGCGTGAGAGCACAATTCCACAAATGTGGCAATGGGAGTGGCAAGTTTTGCACGTGATCTACTGCTGACGTGGAAATTAAAGAACACAGATGCAGTCATTAGTAAATTGCGTTGCGTGATTCAATTAAATACTCTCCTCCCATAAATTTTGCATCTGAAAGGTAAACTCCTACAAATGTATATGCAATAAGGTCAGCCACAAAAACAACTCAGTCCATGCCTTTTCAGCACTAATTTTGCACTGTGTGTCTTTAGTAAATCTCGACAGTAGTTTTTTAATGCCATGAGAGGGTTTGCGCTAGGGCAAGCTGTTAGAAAATCTGTGTATTTAATTTAGTAGCCTTTAGTAGGCATATATGACTTTCTTCTAAAATAAAATATCTAGCTTCTGCCAGACCACCTTCTGTATTCAATAGGGGTGTGACGAGATCTCGTGGCACGAGATCTCGCGAGACTAAACTGTGACGAGATTTCTTGTCGAGGCGAAAAGTAGTCTCGTGATGTTGCCATGACAGAGTGTTAGGAAGATTAGGAAAGAATATGCCACCGCTACGTTTACATTATGCCTCCACTGTCGTTTTGCTTTGTATTTAAATAAAAAAAAAACATTTAATTCAGTTGGATAACGGTCGCCGCCGCTCCATATTTACAGAGTACGCGCGACCGTTGAAAGTGAAAGTAAACGCGCGCGCGCATTCAAACGTGATTTCAATACCCCGCATTTGAAAGCGGCTCCCCGATGAATGCAGATATCTCTCAATATGAAACCTATTTTAGGCTGGGCAGTGTAGTTGTAACCATCTCCTAGCTCTGTATCAAAGAAAAATTTGGTCTTATTAGATCTTTGAATATTGAGAGAGTGCGATTATGGTTGCACTTATTGTAAAGTGTTACCATAAAAATGAATAACAGTTTTCTCTTCTTATTATTTACTAGTACAAACAATAAGGTTTCATTTGTTAACATTAGTTAATGCACTGTGAACTATCATGAACTAACAATGAATGACTATTTTTATCAACTAACAAACAAAGATTAATAAATACTGTAGCAAATATATTGCTCGTTGTTAGTTGATGTTGGTTAATACATTAATGTTAATAAATGAGACCTTATTGTAAAGTGTTACCATTTTTATTTATACTGTTTTTATTTCTGTGATCAGTTTGTGGAGAGGAGTTCAGTTAGGAGGTCAAAAGCTGTAGAAGCTCATAATTCATGTACAGTAAGATCTGAAGAGAAGCCAGTCAGTTGAGTTAGTGGCAAAACCTTTTACAGTGCTTGAGTATTGTTGTCTTTTACTGCATATGATAATTCAGTCTCAGAAAGTAGAACTGAAATGACATTCATTACAAAATGATTAGTTAAAACATTTCAAATACACCTGCAGAATATTTTTTCTAGTCATGTATTTCACCATCTTGTCTCGTCTCGTGAACTCAATCTCGAGTCTCGTCTCGTCTCGTGAGATACTGGTCTCGTCACACCCCTAGTATTCAACTTACAAAGAAAGTGTAAAACTCTTGCAGTTCAAAACACTTATGCCACATCAACGTCCCTATTCAACTAATGAAAAAAGTGTAACTTACGCGACGTCAGTTAAAATTTCTTCATAGGCTGAATATGGAAGACGATTTTGTGGAAGCTAGATATTTTACTTTATAACTTGTTAAATATGGATATTTTTCTTACTTTATTAACCCCTTTGAGCCATGAGGAGTACATGTTTATGTTTATTTTACTTAATGTTTAATAAATTAGAAAAAAAATCATTAATTAGTCATTATTACTCACCTTCGTGCCGTTCCACACCCTTAAGACCTTCATTGATCTTCGGAACACAAATTAAGATATTTTAGTTGAAATCCAATGACTTTGTGGAGGCCTCCATAGCCAGCAATGACATTTCCTCTCTCAAGATCCATTAATGTACTAAAAACACACATTTAAATCAGTTCATGTGAGTACAGTCGTTCAATATTAATATTATAAAGCAATGAGAATATTTTTGGTGTGCCAAAAAAACAAAATAACGACTTATATAGTGATGGCCGATTTCAAAACACTGCTTCAGGAAGCATCGGAGCATAATGAATCAGTGTATTGAATCTGCAGTTTGGACCGCCAAAGTCACATGATTTCAACAGTTAGGGCAGTTCGACACATGATCTGAATCATGATTCAACACACTGATTCATTATGCTCTGAAGCTTCCTGAAGCAGTGTTTTGAAATCGGCCATTTGTGTTCCGAAGATCAACGAAGGTCTTACGGGTGTGGAACGGCATGAGGGTAAGTAATAAATGACATTATTTTCATTTTAAACTCAAATAAAGAGAAGGTAATGCTAATTTTACATAAAGCACACAGAGAAAATGACATGAATATCACATAGTGGGCAACTGGATATTGCACAGCATAGTTTGAAATCAAGTGTTTAAAGTTTGTCAATCGTGCCTCTCCAGTGAAGCTGAATTCTCTTCTGCATTTAGTTCGCACTGACTGACCGTCATGCACAGAGTAACATGTTCATGCAGGCTACAAATGCTCACTTAAGAAGATCTCATAGCTGGATTCAACTAAGTCTTCAAGGTTTAATTAAAACCCAGTTTACCCAAGTGTGTTTGAATTTTAAAAATGTATTTTAAAATAAAACTTTCCTCAACTACACTGGCGTTTCCACAGAGTTTTAGAAACAATCTACACTACATGACGAAACCTCATGTCACATGACTGTTTATACACACTGGGCATGCATGTCATTTTCAATAGTCTCTGTTTTGATCCGTTTACAGTGAAATGCAACCCCAGCGTTTTTTTCAAATTAAAACAGTCTCTGCAGCGTTTTCGGAAATCTCCATTTTTCGAAGGGTTGAAAACGCCGGAATAGTGTAATCGACAAACGTAACCGTAGCAAAAGTTATAAAACTAAAATGCACCAGTGTAAACGGGGCCTAAATGTTTATTAGATATGACATATAAATGATATAAATGCATATTTGCTGAATGTTGACAGTAAATGAGAAAGTATTATAGTGTTTGCCTTTGTATTACTAATAATATAAAAGCAAACACTATAATACTTTTCGTATATTGTTTATAGACGACAACATCAAAAGATCCCCATTCACACGGATCCGCAAAAAGGACTAAAAACATTGTATTCTGCTGCAGAGGCCAGAAGATGACGATGTGACTTTGTAAAGAAACACTATACGCTTATAGACTGAAAATGTAACATGCGCATGATGTCACCATCTTCACAAGTTCGTGTTTTTGTAGTTTATACAGAGACAATAATGATAAACATGCACTTTGAATCCTGTTTTCAAAAGTTTGTGTTTTCAGGCCCCCAAAACGCTGTTGTCGAGTAAATGAATGACCAAAAGGCATTAAAGATTCCTGTTTTTAGTTGAAAATGGTGTTGTGTAAATGGCCTCTCTGGTGCTGCCGTTTTCAGCACTGTCAAAATAAAAGTCCCATTTCTGACACATGTTGATATTTTAAAAAATACTAAATATATGGCCATATATTGGCCTTGATAATATATCAGATGACTACTACTTAGCACCATAAAATTCCCTCAAAATACAAAATGTTAAATAAAAATATTTTTGATTTAAATACTTCTTTTGTCTAGGAGGAGTATGAGTGTGACCCGTAAATGAGGAACACCAGAGGGTTAAATTAACACTGTGTGTTTGTTGTCAACTTAATAAATATAATGGGTATTTCTCTGACATAAGACATTTTTTCAACAGTGGAATTCATCATTGAACCCAAAGAACATAATTTCTTTCAAAAGTTCAATCGGACCTTCACCTGGAATCTGAAGCCTCCAGCTACAAGAGAAGTCCACTTGTTTTTCTGGATTCCTGGTTTACGGCAGATTCCGCCTACAGACAGCTGCCCAGACAAACACGTTTACACGATCACATCAGAGAATGTCAGTGTTGGAAGGTTTTGTCATAATGGAGCCATTAGAACAGTCAATGTGAATAATGTTGTCAAACTGTCTTTGGAAGTGTCTGGAGGTCAACCTCTGGACATGAAAGAAATCATTGTATCACTGGTATTAACCATTTACTGTAAGTGCACTGGTAAAGCTTCTATATTTAAGCACAAACTGCCTAAACAAAGTTGTCATATCTGAATTATTGAACTTTCTTTACTTTACAGCAGCAATGTCTTCTATCCATGTTGTTCTCCCAGAGAGGAGTTCAACCCAGGACTTCTTTACCCCAAACCCTTTTCCTGAAAATGCAAAGACAGTGTGGTATTTCAACGTGCCCCATGAGTACTACACAGATGTGCACATTATAAACTACACTGTTCCAACATGTCTCCAACCTGAAAACATCCCAACAATGAGGTACTTATGGCATGACATGAGCCATCTGGTAAAACCTCTGAATGGAAGCCAGCTATCATTGGAGACTGGGGACTTTATTCTCTCCTTACAGAACTGCAATATATCCTGGTCAGATTCTCCATCGGAAGGCCTAATGGTGCACTTTCAAATCTCTGCCAGCAAGAGAAAAATGGGTATGTAGCATTGCTTATTTTTATGTACTTTTATAGTAGTTATATTTCCATACATATCTCATAAGTTTACACACCCCTTGCAGAATATGCAAGATATTAATTAATGGGTCATTCTGAGTCAACTTGGGTTGGGAATCGAAAGGAATTTTCTGATTCCGGTTCTGCCTAATGATTCCGGTTCCGATTCCAGTTCCATTAAAATGATTAAAAAATCAATGAAAAATAGTAGTAAGTAACTAAATAATAAACCATAACATAATAATTAAACCCAAAAAACCATAAAGAAAAAAAAAAAGATTTAACCTTGAAAGCCAATTCAAGCGTGCTGCTCTCACTCCCACTCCCCACACCACACTTCCGCTCCCAGCATGCAATCTACTCACACACAAAGAGAGGGAGAGAGAAAAAGAGAGAGATTAAATTAAATAACTAATAATAGACATAATTTGAATCTTTGCCATTGTGGTACAAACTTGAAATGAAATGTTCTGCTCATTACTTCCAAAAAGTAATTGGATGGATATATCACTTATAATGTTTATGACTGGAAACTTCACAAGCATGTAACAAGGTGGGGGAGAATGATTTGTTACGTTTATATAGTGCTTTTCTCTGTACTCAAATTGCTTTACATGGAAGGGGGAATCTCCTCAACCACCACTAATGTGCAGCACCACCTGGATGATGCAACGGCAGCCATATTGCACCAGAACGCCACCACACACCAGCTTATTGGTGGGGAAGAGACAGAGTGAAGAAACCAATCAGTATACAGGTGCTGGTCATATAATTAGAATATCATCAAAAAGTTGATTTATTTCACTAATTCCATTCAAAAAGTGAAACTTGTATATTATATTCATTCATTACACACAGACTGATATATTGATATAAACAAATTTCTTTTAATTTTGATGATTATATTAAAAATCCCAAATTCAGTATCTCAGAAAATTAGAATATTGTGAAAATGTTCAATATTGAAGACACCTGGTGCCACACTCTAATCAGCTAATTAACTCAAAACACCTGCAAAGGCCTTTAAATGGTCTCTCAGTCTAGTTCTGTAGGCTACACAATCATGGGGAAGACTGCTGACTCGACAGTTGTCCAAAAGATGACCATTGACACCTTGCACAAGCAGGGCAAGACCAAAAAGTCATTGCAAAAGAGGCTGGCTGTTCACAGAGCTCTGTGTCCAAGCACATTAATAGAGAGGCGAAGGGAAGGAAATGATGTGGTAGAAAAAAGTGTACAAGCAATAGGGATAACCGCACCCTGGAGAGGATTGTGAAACAAAACCCATTCAAAAATGTGGGGGAGATTCACAAAGAGTGGACTGCACATTATATCAGTGTAATGAATGAATATAATATACAAGTTTCACTTTTTGAATGGAATTAGTGAAATAAATCAACTTTTTGATGATATTCCAATTATATGACCAGCACCTGTATGGGGATGATTAGGAGGCCATGATGATGGACAGAGGCCGATTAGCAAATTTGGCCAGGATGCCGGGGTCAGACCCCTACTCTTTTTTTGAAGAACATCCTGGGATTTTTAATGACCACAGAGAGTCAAGACCTCGGTTTAATATCTCATCCGAAGGATGGTGCTTTTTTGACAGAATAGTGTTTCCATCACTATACTGGGGCGCTAAGACCCATACAGACCACAGGATGAGCGCCCCCTACTGGTGTCACTATCACCTCTTCCAGCAGCAACCTGGTTTTCCCAGGAGGTCTCCCATCTAGGTACTGACTAGGCTCAACCCTGCTTGGCTTCAGTGGGCAACTAGTCTTGGACTACAGGGTGATGTGGCTGCTGGTAAACAAAATTACAAAAATTATCAAACATTTTTGGGGAAGTTGTTATACCCTGTGAGAGCAAAGTTAGTAAGTTTTAGCCCAATGCGGTAACATTAACTAGCACTGCCGGGAAAAAGATGACCGGAACTATCTGACTGGAACACAACTTGCAAGGAAACTTAGTCTACAGACTTTACAGTGAGCTAATAAAATAGTTTTTTTAGTGATCGACCAATGGACCGACCAATATTTTTGGATATTGTGAGATGATCAGTATTGGCCAATAACGATGTTCTCTTTTGGACGGTTAAAAGGAACGTTTACCTACCTAGTTTGTCAGATCCTAATTTTCCTCAGCTTTGTCAGTGGATAGAAGATCATTTCTTTTTCTTCTTTTTGTGAATTTGGAGAAAATGCTTTGTAAAATAATTTTTTTCTGCATGCTTTTTTAAAAATCTTGTTTGCTATCAGTGAATTTTGTTATACTGTATCAGAGTTAAATCACCCTGCAGCCACCCAGTCTTCTAGATATCTGTATTGACCACTGAAAAATCTTGATAGTCATCCACAAATCATTTAGACTTAAAACACTTAATTCATGTCTGTATAATTATTTAAGTATGTGAGTAATAATTTTGTATTAGGGTTGGTCAAGGCTGGATGAGTTCAGTGTTTTTTGACACTTCACCATCTCTTTTCTCATAACAAGACTCTGATTGTCAGGTTTTTGCAGGAGTGAGGACCCAGGCGCAGAATGAGCAATAAAGGGATTTTATTAACAACACTAAAGACAGGGTACAACAGGGAAATTTAGGTGTGAAACCGTCAAACAGCAGGGCAGGGCAAACGACACGATGACAGGCAGGGAGGATGACCACTGAGAATCAGTCTAAGGTGACAACAGACTTGAGGACAGCTTGGGAAGCAGCAACAGGTAGGATAAATGTGGGAAGAACCAGTCAGGAATACAAGGAACTTGAGGCTTGACGCTAATCTCACAAGTAGTTCCAGTCTTGGCTCAAACAGCCAAAGTCACGTGATTTCAGTAAACGAGGCTTCGTTACGCCATCACTGTTTCAAAACGTTTTGAAACAGTTAGACATTTCAATGGTTCACCGGTAGAGGGTGATGATAAAGTGAACCCATGAATCATGCAGATTCACTGAGAACTAAGTGTGTCAATGGGCTTTACCCTATGGTTTTACCTGATCTCGAAATTTTAATTAGACATTAGAATAATTAAAATTAATAATGGTAGTTATTAATCTATTATTTTTCCTGTTTAGCTTGAGCCAAAGAACAAAGAAAACAAGCCCTGAAAATTGATAAAAACACATATTATACAGACACTCTATATTTAATCTTATTAGATGATTAACATTTGTTAAATTTTACTTTCAATAAAACTTTTGCAATACATTTGTAAAAGGTGTTTTTATGCATGTTTGCCCAAAGTTGCATTTACACTGTGCTGACCACTAGAGGTCACCGTGAAGACAGGTGTCCGATTTTTTGAAACCTCGACAAATTACAGCACATTTGCTTCAACTGCTTCAGTGTTTCACGAAGCCTCGATCTGGCCATCACTACTGACAGGATCTAAGAACAGAATGAACACAACAAACCAGCAAAGACATGAGGGAAGGAAGCACAATATAAAGGGACCAGAGCACATGAGGTTCAGGTGAGCACAATTAGTGAAACAAGCACTAGACAGGACTAAACAAGGGGGTGTGGTGAAGGGAAACGAGGCGGGACAAGAGGAGCACATGCCAAACAAAGAAACATTGAACAGAGATAAGACAGACAAGACTGTCAGGGCAAGACCCTGACACTGATGGTTTAATTTTGCAAAAATCATCAGCTGACTGTTCATTATGCCAGACTCTGTTTTTTCTTATTCTTGTCACTGTTGCAGAGCATTATGGAGGGGATCTGCCAGAGAAGCAAATACTACAGATACGTGTGGTGAAAAAGGATCCCACGTCCCTCTGTGTGTTGAAAATGGATTCGGTCAAAACGAACGCAGTCATCCATAGCTTCAGGGAAGCGTTATGACATTGAATCCATTGAATGTAACAAGGATGAACTAGAGATGGCCGTCCACCAGACCATAGGTACTCAACTGTGTGTACTCACTGTAATATATAAATAAACAAAAATAGACATATTTGTGTGTACAGATGTGCTATATACAGGTTAAGTGGTATTTCACTTATTTATCATTGCACAGTGGGGAGAACATTTAACTGTTCATGAGGTAGATTGCCTGGGGGAAGAAACTTTTCTTGTTTCTGGTTGTTCTGGTGGTGCTCAGTGCTCTGTAGTGGCGGCCAGATGGCAATAGTTCAATGAGAAAATGACTTGGATGGGAGGGATCCAGAGTGATTTTCTGAGCCCTTTTCCTCACACTGGATGTATACAGCTCTTCAGCATGTTTCAAATGCGCACTTCAGAATATCTGACCGCTGGATTTGACTAAGTCTGCAATGTTTGTGAAATTAAATGTTAATTAGATATTCAAAGATTTGCTTAATGATATAAACGCGTATTTGCTGAATGCTGATGGTAAATGAGAAAGTATTATAGTGTTTGCCTTTTTATTACTAATAATATAAAAGCAAATGCAATCATACTTTTTAAATACAGTTTACTCTCTTTTTTTAAGAGTTCTATCTAGTAACATATTAGACAAAACTGTTAAACAAAGAACATAAACTAATGAAGAATGGGAGTGTTGTGCTCTCAGGCGCTGCTGTTCTCAGAGTCGCCGTTCTCAGTGCCGTCAAAATAAAAGTCAGATGGCAGTGGCACAAGAAGAAGAAGAAAAAAAAAAAAAACTAATGTAAACAATAGGGTCAAGGCCTGACCACAAGGATGATAACTATAAAGATATCTGTAAAGTTTCAAGAATCATTCTAATTCTAAGTCCATAACACAACTATATTGATAATGTAGGAATGATATTGTTGGAATCACTTTCAGAATTTTTCCAGAATCCACCAACTTTAAAGAGCTCCAGTATTTAAAGCGGCAGACAACATAACTGCAGCTTGTGCTTATAATACAGTACACAGAATGTTGTCATCCATTGGTGTGGATGCTCATATAGTTATTGTTATAGTATATATCATATAAGATATCATATGTAAGTTATCATATTTAAGTTTATATCATATACATGTCTTGGTCTGAATGGGATTGAATTCTTGGTCTGAATGGGCCTTTAACGCTCTTTCAGTTCTGGGCCCTTAATAATTAAACATTTCTCTATTCATTCAATTCAATTCTCATTTTTATTTTATTTTTTATTTATTCATCTTTTACTTTGTTTCATCAACAGAATGTAAAGAATGGAGAAGCTGTGCATCCACTACATTCCCTATAACCTTCAGTAACAAGGAGATCTGTATCCCAGGAGTTCTGAAGACGATGACATGGCACCTTCATGGCCCACAGAACAGTTCAGTGGAGCTACAGTCCCCTACAGGCGGTCTGCGTTACTGTCTGCCTGAGGTCAAATACAATAGCATCCTCCTTCTAAATGTGTCCCATGATAACCCTGGCATCACTGTTGGGCAGTTTTGTCCAAAGGGGACCATTGAGAAAATCCAGATCCGTGAATCCAAGATTGCAGTAACTGCCTCCGTTACAAGTTTCAATGACTGGAATTTGGAAAATAACCCCTTTTTAACTTATTCATTTATACAAGACATATCAGGTAAAATGTTTCATTATACATTCATTATGCATAACTGCAAACGGTAGCTGATTTTAATGTTGAGGAAACTATATAGCAAGCGCAAGTTTGAAGACATAAAAAAAAAAAAAAACCTAAAAAAAAATCTCAAACCTTTCAGCAGCAGTGAACTTTCTCAAATATATATTTAATTCGAGTGACTTGATGTCAAAAATCAAAACAGTTCTTGAGTTTTGCTCTTCTGCCTTTCTCATACAGAGGACTATATATTCACTGTTGCACCAAAACTGGATAATCCTACCGTGTTGGTGACCCCAGCCTGGCCATCTGGGATTAAACCCTCCAGCAATGTGTCCTGGATCATTAACATGGAGCCACATCTTAAGAGCAATCTGAAGTTCATGAATGTCAGCCAGCCTAAGTGTAAAGAGGTGCAAACAAACATTGCGGTGCAGACCATTCGGTCTCAAGCGATGATGTATAGCACTAAAAAGGATGAGAATATTAATGATGTCCTGGTCCCAGAAAGTTTTTACCTTAACATGACTAACTGTAAGTCCCCGACAGGAAGCTTCAGGGCAATGATGGAGATCACACTGCAGAGTAACACAAGTGAGAGAGCCTTACTTTCTTCTGTCCAGTAGATTCACACTAGAATTTCCATATATTACAACAATAGGAGAAAGACTTGAAGTGAAATGTATCGTTATGTTTTCAGAGAAGCTTCTGGGCATCATCCTGAGTATCGTGGGGATTGTGTTAATGATCATAACAGCCGTGGTGATCTGGATTGTTCTCAGGTGAGAGTTTTTCAAAAACATATTATAACTGTTGCTGAAAGCATCAGTTATAGGGGTTCAAGAACTTTAAGGCCTTTAGGCACATGTGCAAAAATATATTACTTATTTAATAAGCCTGTAACCACCTAAATCAGAGATGAAAAAATCTATTGCGTTATCTCCATAAAAGTGTATGTGCTTGTTTAGAATAATGTGTCGCATTTTAGGAAAAGCTTTTGAGTAAACCATATTATATTTTCGTCCGTATTAGGCGATTTGGCTGACCAAATTTTTTTTGGTCGCTAAAAAAATCCACAGGAAGTGCCAAAGCCACGCAGTTTGTGACAGACAGATCATTGAGAGCTGATTTTTGTGGTAGTTACAGAACATCGGGCAGGACGTCCAAACGCTTGCCTATCATTCATCAACCTCAAATATGGCGTATCATCTGAAATGCTGCTCACTTTACCGTTAAACTAGAAAAATGTGGGCTAATCAAGTGTTTGTGCGAAGTGTGAAAGCTGAATAGTAGCGCACTTACTGCATGGCGGCTAACATGGAGGCACCCTTGCAATCACTTGGACTAAAAATACACTTTATCATTTTTTTTACACTTAATCATTTTTGGTCATACAGGTAAGAGTAATACATCTTTTGAATCTGTGAAGAGTCTACTTTTATTTGTGCACTTACAATAACAACTAAACGAAGTGCTTTTGTAAAATAATGAAAGCAAACATGGTCCGCTTTCTGCCGTCTCTCCCTGTGTACTTGAGCGTGCCAACAAAAGAAAAAAGAAAAGAAACGAAACTTCATGTAAACTTGCCTCATGGGCATGAAAATATATCTATAGAAAGTGAAATGTATACTTTTATAATTACCAATTGAAATGGATGAAATGGAAATGGAATATTCTCAGGTTCCCATACAGTCGGTCACATTCGACATACTACCAAAATACTTCGAATGTAACTAAAACGAACCAATGCACATTGGCATGCAATCATATGCAGCAGCTGCTCGCCTCGCAGCGCGGGTATATAATGAGCAGCAGGTGCGTTGCATCTTCAGCTTTTTGCTTTGGAGCCGAACAGTGTTTATTCCTGTTCTCTGCAAGCAAGTGTCTGCTAGAAGACGAGTCAAGCTTTTTGGTTGAACTTCTCTCTTTTTTTTGTGTGTGTGCAGGCAAACAGCACAGCAGCAGGGTTGAAGTCCTCTCTTTATTTTCTGTTTTTTGTTTCATTTGCCATTATTGAGCAAATAGCTGTTTTGACAGTGTCAGAAGTCTGTTCTCACGGCCAGTATGGTGCACTTTTGAGCGCTGAAAGCCATTTTTACAGCTGGTAAGAGTGAGCGTCTTCAAAGAGAGAGAGAGCACACGACAGGCTGCACACAGTCCCTGTCTGTCCCTAAAAGTCCCTAAAAGAGCTTACACAAGTAGAGCTTGCGTCTTTTTAAAGATGACATTCTATTTGTGTGTTTCTGGAATGCGGTCATTTCCTGTCCTCACTGGCCACGATCACTGTTTCACATGTCTGGGCACATGCTGAAACGATGTTCGTGGGTGGTTCACGTTTTCGTATGAGAACATGATCACGTCGACACGCCGGTCATGACTCTTCTTTCTCCGGGAAGCTTGAGTCCCCTCTTTTGTTTACCAGCTGCTGTTGTGTGTAAAAGCACAGCAGCGGGTCTGCCCGACACTCTGGGAGACCGTAGAGATCAGCGAGAGCAAACCTCTTGATCCTCTGCGTGTTGTATGCCGTCGAGCTGTCAGGCTGCAGCGCAAGTTGTCATGGCACTCTAGATGCGCGGTCTCCTTGCCTAATCTCCATTGTAGCCCCCTCTCTGGTGCACCAGAAAAGGTCTACTTTGGTGAAATAGCTTGGGTGACTTGAGGTTGAGAGTTTCCTTCAGGGAACCAACCTCCTAGGGCCCCTCCCTCTCTAGCGCATTGCAAGCTGTGCAGTTTCTGGATTGGATTGCTGGTCCTTTTCATAAGGGAACCTAGCATTTCATTCAGAGCTCCAGCTGAGGGTCAGATGTCGATTGCAGCATCGGAGAGAGGGCTGTTATGCTCTGGAAATGAGGGTGACACTGCCCACTGTAATGGTGTGTTCTTATGCTGACTCAGATTCAGAGATTACAGCCATGCTTTCCCGGGTGTTCCGGATGTGCATGGAAAACTTGTCAGTATGGAGCTATATTGGTGCCATAAATATGGAACGCCAAAAGTGGCAAAATCTGCTTAAAGTTTTTTCCTCTCTCACTACCCTCTTGGGTGGGGTGGCTGTGCACAGACCACACCCACCCTGCATGTGAGGCCAAGGCAGTCTTTATGCATGAGGGTAGTTCTGAGCCGGGGTTGAGCTGCGCTTGTTGACTAACCGTGATCAAGGTCACAACTCAAGGCCATTTGGAACGACTGTGGAACGACTGTGCTACAACCCTCCAAATAGTACAGTTCAACATATTTTTGATAATTATTCATCTAGGGAGTCATGAGATTTGTCTACACTGGTTTTTTTAAGGTTAAAGGTGATAGAGAGGATTTTTTCTTCGACTGAGAATCCAAAGACTGTTACTGAGTTTTTGAAATGAGTGCATGTGTAAGAACAGCCCCCCTCCTTCACATTTCAAAGGAACGCCTCCCAAAACTCGTAAACACTCGTATTGGAACACGAGTGTTTACCACCGGCATTCGCTGTGTCGTGTTTTTTGGATTCATTATGTCGGACTCACCGCAGGTAACTCATAATCTGCAGTTGTTACTCCTGTCTCCTGACAATAACATCGCATGCGGCGCCTGTGGAGTGTGGAAAGTTACTGGAGCGAGCAGCCGCGCTCGTCTCTCAAAAGGAACGTCATGGCAGTGATTGACAAGCCAGAGGACCAATCGTTTACGCGATGATCGCGTAAATGATTGGCTAATGTTTTTAAGGCCCTACCTCATGCACAGATGATGTATATTAATATTATTACTTTCAGTGCACCTAATAAATAGTCTTTTATCAGTTAGTAAAGACAGTTTCAAGTAATATTGCAAAAATGTATAAAACAAAACATCCTCTTTAGCACCTTTAAGCGAAAAACCCTTGGACTAGTATGCAAAAGTTTTTTTTTTTTTCTTAAAGTTGTTCAGAATGATGAGATCCAACATGATTTGAATAACGTGTGTATGTGTAAAATATATCATAATATATAATCAGTATACAAGTTTCACACATGAAAAATCTAATACTGCCCATCTAACAGCAATTTCTTTCCAGTTTTTCACTCTTTTGAGGCCATGAGTCAAAGGGGCCTAATTTCATTTTGATCAGCCTTTGATAGCCTTGTCTAATAGCTTCCTGAGTGTTGATTGGCTGATGGTAGTCCATATTTTTTAAATAAAAATGTCGTCATAGACAATGATGATACAGTACCTTGGACAAAAACACTGAATGACAATTTTCACAATTTTTGGACCGACTGTTGCGTAGTTTTGTTCCGGTTATAACATACCAAGTGGCCAAACGCTGCGATTTTGTTCATGTCACATGCAAATGAGCGCAAACACATGTGCACCACGTTTGATGAAATTATTTTATTCCATTCAAGAGTTATAGCCGTTTAAGTGAAAGTGGTCCATGCCCTCTTTTGATAATTATTGATATTAGGGGCCCCTATTTTAACAATCTAAGCGCATGGTCTAAAGCACACAGTGCAAGTGCACTTAGGCCATGTCCGAAACCACTTTTGCTAGTTTAACAACAGGCAAACACTTTTTATGGCCCAGAAAAGTAGTAAAGACATTGTTAAAATAGTTCATGTGACTACAGTGGTTCAACCTTAATGTTATAAAGTGACCAGAATACT
This sequence comes from Megalobrama amblycephala, assembly GCF_018812025.1. Taxonomy (NCBI): domain Eukaryota; kingdom Metazoa; phylum Chordata; class Actinopteri; order Cypriniformes; family Xenocyprididae; genus Megalobrama; species Megalobrama amblycephala. Next base: position 4,592,039 of record NC_063056.1, read on the forward strand.
TATATACAGGGCATATAAAAATATAGTGTTATTTTATTATACCTCAACTTAATTGAGGTAATTTGTTTTATTTTATTACTGACTGTTCACTTGTCTTTTCTTGTAAATTCAATTCAGTTTGAAATCATGCTTTCTTGTGCTGCATGTGAGCTACTGCAACAAAGTTACCCTATTGTAAAGACACAAATACACAGAGTGAGCAAATATTTAAAGGTGCCATAGAACGCTTTTTCACAAGATGTAATATAAGTCTAAGGTGTCCCCTGAATGTGTCTGTGAAGTTTCAGCTCAAAATACCCCATAGATTTTTTTTTAACTGCCTATTTTGGGGCATCATTATAAATGCGCCGATTCAGGCTGCTTCCCCTTTAAATCCTTGCGCTCCTCGCCCCCGAGCTCGCAACTCTATAATACATTGCATAAACAAAGTTCACACAGCTAATATAACCCTCAAAATGGATCTTAACAAAATGTCCGTCATGGAGCATGTGTAATCGCGTAAGTATGGTATTTATTTGGATGTTTACATTTGATTCTGAAGGAGTTTAAGCCTATGCTCTGTGGCTAAAGCTAACATTACACATTGTTGGAGAGATTTATAAAGAATGAAGTTGTGTATATGAATTATACAGACTGCAGTTTAAAAATTGAAAATAGCGACGGCTCTTGTCTCTGTGAATACAGTAAGAAACTATGATAACTTTAACCACATTTAACAGTTCATTAACAACATACTAACGAAACATTTAGAAAGACAATTTACAAATATCACTAAAAATATCATGTTATCATGGATCATGTCAGTTATTATTGCTCCATTGCTCTACCATTTTTCGCTATTGTCCTTGTTTACCTGCATAACGTCTGATGATTCAGCTGTGCACAGATCCAGACGTCTAATGTCTAATGCCTTGAACATGGGCTGGCATATGCAGATATTGGGGGCGTACATATTAATGATCCTGACTGTTGCGTCATAGTCGGTGTTATGTTGAGATTCGCCTGTTCTTCTGAGGTCTTTTAAACAAATGAGATTTATATAAGAAGGAGGAAACAATGGTGTTTGAGACTCACTGTATGTCTTTTCGATGGACAGAACTCTTGTTATTCAACTATGCCAAGGTAAATTCAATTTTCAATTCTATGGCACCTTTAAGTGAGATTATTGTAATGTTAATTGATATTGATCAATTAACATTACTTAACTTATTGGTATTTAAAATGATACTGAATATTGATCATTTGTATTGTATTGAAGTTAGAAATTCCAGTATTGCGACCATTAATTCATGCAGTTCATGAATAAGGTGAAAGTGCTTTGTTGAAAGTAGCTATTTTTTACTGATTGATTGAATATTGTTTGGCCTTTCATTAAATTGAGTATTATTTGAGTATTATTTCAGCAATGTAACAGTACTTGTACTTGAGTACAAATTTTCAGTACTCTTTCCACCACTGGAAATTAAATATTTAGCCATTGAATTGTGCAGTCATTTCAGTTGCCTCAAAATAGCAACACGCCAACAATGCGCCTGAACACACCTTGTTTTCAGAGCAGCACACACATGGTGAACAGATGGGTGCAAATGCATTTGCTATTTAAACAACGTGGCGCAGGATGTGAAAATGATAACTGCGTCAGGCTGAAACTGGCAAAAAACACTTGTCTTTTGACTGACGCTGCATTGCTCTTGAAACCCTAACAAGTATTGTGCTGTAATATTGGATGTTTTTTAACAAAGTATCTTAATATTGCACAGGAAAAAGAAGAGGAATAAGACTCCCCCAGTGTCCAACTACAATCCCAATGCTTTTCTTCCAGGCCTCCATGGCATCCCCAAAACACAGGAGGAGGAAGATCCTCATGCTTATGAGTACATAGATGATACTCTAGTATATTCCCATTTGCTTAAAAAAGAAGCTGAAAATGAACAATGTAAAGATGAGAGCGGCCCACCTTTACCTGACAGACCAGTCAGCAAAGGTGAAAGCCTAGTCACTAAAGGCAGAGCGATGGTGGACAATGAGCTCTATTGTTACTTTCAGGGACAGTCAACTACATCTGGCTCACCAAAGTCTCCCATCAAAACCTCTGAGGACGAGGCCTGTGAAACCAGACTGTGTGAGAGAGAAGAGAGTCCTTGATGGAATTGAATTTTCTACTGTAAAATAATTTCTTTTGGTGTCTACAAAGTTTGTATATGTAGTGATTTTACGTTTGAACATGCTGCATGTTTTAAAAATTGTATGCTTTTGATATTAAAATGTCTACATTTATTTGCACCATGTAAAGTTAGGAGATACATTTTCTAGAAAATGAAACCTGTTTGAGACCAGAAATGTTGTTATATTGCAAAGTGTTCTCTGTTGATCTCACTGGTATAGACTGAATATGTGAGTTCCAACTCAATCTGGCTAGTTGGTGATTTCATATGAATTTGTACGATTTGAACTTTATGAAAATGTATGATTTAAAACAAAAAAGTGAACAGAAAGGTCCACTCTAAACTAAATTAGCCACCAATTTGCCAAAACATAAAAGAGTTATGAATTGCCATGAGAGTGTTAGAGTTTCTGTTTCTGCTGTCTGGAACGGGAAAAATGCTGGAGGCTCAACTGCAAACCCATCAAAACTACTCTTGTTTTATGGCTTTTGTGAATCTGCTGAGCTACTTAAAACAGGGTTGTCAGTTCTGTTATCAATTGTGTCTGGTTAGTAAACTGATGGTTGTTCCATCTAGACTTAAAACTAAACTGAAGTGTGAACTGTGCAGTGCCAGGGATGCTATTGCCAGGCTTGGGAGTCATGTAGGAAAATACTCTTCTGGGTTTTCAGAAATTAGCATTAATGGGTAATATATATATATTTTTTAAGGGCTTTTTTTTTTTTTTTTTTTAACAATTACCTTATTAAATGTATCTGTGTTGTGTTTTATGTCAAATACTTAAATTTACTTTAGTCATTCAAAATGCTATACTGTAGTTGTTGTTACAAATAAAATTTTATCAGCATCAACAAAAGCATCTTTACTCTGCAAAGGTGGAACAGAAGCTGCATTTATGTTTATTTACACTGTACTGTTTAATACAGCTCAAAGGTGGCATACTCAGCAATCCTTTAATAATCAGTAAATAGCCCACATGAAGTATATAAATTATGTAATGAACATTAAGGCCTCCAATTGGCCACTGAATTCACAATCAGAAACGTGTGAATGGTTATAATGCTCAACACTGAGGAAAAAAATGCTAAATCTGCAAAATTATTATAATATGTGTTACACAAAGGTAGCCTACTAGACACTTGTTGGTAGTCGAAAGCCAAATTAATAGACCAAACTAATTCTAATAAAACACTTACAAAACGGTCACATCTTCACCTGGAATCCAATGCAGTGTTAATATTTTTGACAGTAGGGGTTCAGTTTTCATTTTAATTTTAGTAGTTTTGCTGTGGTTTTGTCATGTTTATTTTTTTATGTATGTCTATATAGCTTCAAATTTTAACTTTTTACTTTTATTTATTATAGTGCTTAAAGTAGTACAGTAACTTTATGATTGAAATCACAAAATAGTCTTAAAGTGGTGGTTCAGTAATATTTTTTCTAGGCTTGATTGTGTTTTTGGGGCACAGTTTAACATGTCTTAATGCTTTGTTATTTGTTTTTTTTTTAAAAAGCCGCATTTTTCATATATTTTACCTTTATTCTACACTTCCTCTCCAGGCTTTGGGATCAAAACAATAAGACCCTGCTTCATTGTAGGCAATAAATTATTATTTATAATACAATCCTGTAGTGCTTCTAAAAGTAAATGTTTTAAATCTTCCCAAAATAACTTCTGTTCTGTCTTTCAGAAATCTATCATCAGACCATCTGGTCCAGGAGATTTACATTTACATAAATTTTAAAGCTAGATCTAATTCTTGGTCCGAATCACATAATTCTTTGATTGAGTTCTCAATTATGACTCTTCACTTTTTTAAAGAAATTATTAGCATTATCACTGGAATGAGATGATGCATATAAATTTGAATAAAACTGAAACAAAGTAGTATTATTATCATAACATTCTTTCTGATTTATTAATAAACTGCCTACAACATTTCTCTTCTTTTTCTTTTTCTCGTCTTTTTTCAAGATTACAAAAATATGAAATATTTTTCTCCCCCTCTTCCATCCATTTCGCTCTTGACCTCACATATGCACCTTTTGCCTTTCTTATATAAAGTTCATCCAATAAAGAATGTAAATTAATAAGTTTATCCTTATCTTCATCTGTTAAAATAGATTTACAGCAACACTTATTGATCTCCTGAATTAGTAGAACTTCCTTCTCTTGCCTCTTTTTCTTAAGATTAATCCAATAAGTTGAGTATTCTCTGAGTTTGTATTTTAAAAATTCCCATTTACTGCCACTAGACTGTCACGTCTTGCACACAAAGACAAGATGGTAAGACCCAAGCGCAGCTTTAATGGGATAATCCAAACACGTAATCCAGGAAACAGGTAAGGGTCAAACTCCACAAAAACAGAAAGCCAGCGATACAAAAGTGCACAGAACATAATACAATAAACCACAAACAAAGACAGAAACAACTGAGTATAAATAGACAGAACACTAATTACAAACTCAAAACAGCTGGTGCAATAAAGGATAATGAGTCCAGGAAGTGGGTTATGGGAAATGAAGTTCCGAGTGATGAAAACCAAGAGTCCAGATTGGAGTGCCCTCTAGTGGCAGACAAGGGCACTGCCAGTAATGATCATGACATACCTATCTTACCAATATCGGTTATTATTTTCTTTATATATTTTCTATAGTCTTCGTGATTCAATAGGTCAGAATTAAATTTCCAGTACCCCTTCGAACTGTCAGAGTCTTCCTTTGGTTTTAACTTTAAATCAATTAAACAATGGTCAGTTAATGGGACACTAGAGATGGTACACTTACATACATAATTAGAAACAGCCTCAGTGCCAAGCCAGTAATCAATTCTTGACCTAGCATTTGCATCGGGTTTAATCCAAGAAAACTGTCTAATATCTGGGTTTTGTAGTCTCCAAATATCACTCAGTTGGTTTGAGGAGCAAAAATTTTGAATAATTTCATTGATTTGAGGGGCATTATATTTAGAGGGATGTCTGTCACGCCACTCATCTAGAGTCAAATTGAAATCTCCACCAATTAGAATAAACTCTGTGGGATAAGTGGCCTTCAAATCATTAATAATATTAGTAACTACAAAAATTAACTCTTTATTTTGGATGTGACTATTATAACCATACACATTTATCAAAATGAAAAATATTTTTTCTAAACTAAGAACTGTTGCTAGCCAATGACCATCATCTTCCGCTTTGTGAAAGATGATTTTACCAGGACATTTCTGAAAACAAACAGCGACCCCAGCAGATCGGTTCGAGCCATGACTAAAAAACATGTCATCACCCCACTGATTACGCCAGAAAGGAACATCTGAAGCTTCCGAATGTGTTTCTTAACAGAGTCATACCCCCACAGTTTAAAGATGCAAATGAAACATTAGTTAATAATGAAAACATGAAAACTTTTCACTAATACTGAACTTTGAACTTTTCAAGAATTTCAGAGTCCTGCATTATTTGTCCTCCAACTCAACTTTCATTTGAAAATCTCTGTTCAAACCTGTTAGTTTTCTGAAATACGCCTTCCATTTATGTATCTATAAGGCCAACTTTCCTTCTTTCCTGGCTTGCTCAGTTTTCGGCCACATTGCTCGTCTTGCCAGTCTATCTTCTCATGTTAGGTCTTCCGCGAATCTGATTCCAGCATTCTTGCACACCACTGAGTCTTTCGTTCTTTTCCACACCTCATCCCTCACTCCTGGATCCGTTCACCTCTTTTCTTCCCACCCAATGCACAACATCCACCGTGTCACCCATGTTGGAAGCGAATTCAGGAGTAATTTTAACAAGAAGCTGGAGTATGTCATCCCTTATGTTTTCATCAGGCTTTTCTTTCATTCCTTTGATGCGGAGGCACCATCTTCTCTTATATCTCTCCTGGTCTAAGACACAACTTTTCAGATCAACGTTTTCTTTAGTGTGCATGTCTACCATCATGTTCACTTTTTCTCTCCATTCTTTCAACTCTTTGGCCTGAATCTGCACAGCCTTTGCTACGCTGGTGATCATGGTGGTGTGCTATTTTAGTTGCGCACTAATATCTTCGTGCTGCTCGTCAACTTTAACACTAAGTGCTTTGATCGCTTCGAGGATAGCAGTATTAGGTACATCGGCGGATGGATCGATTCCAGGTGACATTTTTTACTTTTTCCCAGCCTAAGATTTCATCAGGGTGGGTGGATCCAAGTTACCTCTCTCTCTTTTGCTTGAGACATCGATGTCCATCGCGTAGCTGTGTACTTCCATCTGAACTATAAACCAGCGACTTCAACAAGAATACATTATCCACCTTGAGAGAATCAATGCCGGGTATATTGAACAGATAATTACAACTGGTGAATGGAGTATAGAAGCATCAGTTATTAATTAGTTAGGGATACATTAATGGAGCAGAATAAAGTTGACTGCTCAGTCCGCCATCTTGCCCGGAACCCTGTTTCCACTGTCATATTAAGGGCTCATTTGATTTCCTGCTTCTATGAAGCCACTCCCTCCGAGATACGCAATGTGCAGTGTATCGTGATTCGCTGAAGCGTCCGGAAACGCCATGCCCCTTACAATTCATCATTACGCGCTTAGGTGGAAATGTAAATAATGGCGTCTATATTGCTGTATTAAATTGAGCCGAATCAGACCCAGATGAAGAGCATGAGGCAGAACCTTACAATCACGGCTTTTATAAAGGAAGTTTATAAATGGTATTTCATTTTGTATTTGTGTCAAAGTGTTTAGATATGCTGTAACTGCTGTTTATTAGCTTTCAATATACGGTTCTATCCTGATTAAAGCTTTACTGTACCCAAATACATGACTGAGTAGTAGCATTTTTGTAAAGGTAGCGTTTAATTTATAGCATGAACAACTGTTTGTCTAAGAACATAGAAGTTTGTTGGAGAAGTATGCTTAGAATTCAGCTAACTGGCTAGTGAAGCAAAAACAAGTTGCTCTGCATTTATGTCCTTGATGCAACCAAAAATAGCAACAGAACTATATGTTTAAAAGACATGTACAAACAATAAAACGTACTTACAGATTGAAGCCGATAAACAGCAGCTTCTGCTTTTAAAGTAGGAACTGGTTCACCTTTCAGTAAAAGCCTTTGTGCAAATCCAGCATTGAACTCGTGTAGATTCTGGAAGCTGTCTTTAGCGGCGCATCCAGTGTAGAAAATATCACAGATCATAATGGGTTCTATTATCTTTTGACACTTCCACATGCATACAAAAAAGAAAACATATTCAATAATACAAACAGTCAGCACCATAAAAGAAAAACACTTAAGACACAATAAAAGAGTAAAAGAAAGCAGCTCTCACATAGCATTGAATAAGTTTTTAGGCCAGATTTAAAGACTTCTAGTGTTTGAGCCTGTCTAATGTAGAGAGGCAAACTGTTCCAGAGCTGCAAAGGCTCGGTCCCCCCTGCTCTTCAGTTTTGCCCTTGGAACAACTAAAAGCAAATGGTCAGCAGACCTTAATGCTCTTGATGGAGCAAACAGATTAATCAAATCAGATAGATAACTTGGTGCTGAACCATTAAGAGATTTAAAAACAATCACCAAAATTTTAAAATGAATCCTATAATGGACAGGTAGCCAGCGAAGAGATGCGAGAATGGGAGTGATGTGTTCCCGCTTTCGTGTACCCATCAATAGGTGAGCTGCCGCATTCTGAACCATTTGCAGTCTGGAGAGCGAGGCCTGACTAATGCCTAAATAAAGGCTGTTACAATAATCCAGGTGACTTGAAATGAATATATGCACAACTCTTTGAAAATCTTTAGAGGCAAGAAAGGTTTCACCTTGGTGAGTTGTCTCAATTGGAAGAAGCAAGATTTAACTACTAAATTAATCTGTTTATCCAATTTAAAATCACAATCCTTAACAACCCCTGAATATTTTACATAGGGCTTCACATATGGATTCAGCTCACCAAGGTTTAGGTCTACTGACTCACAGGTTCCCCCTGGCATAAACAACAGCACTTCTGTTTGCTTTTCATTAAAATTAAGGAAATTTAGTGCCATCCAGGACTTAATTTCTTCAAAACACTGCAATAGAGGTGCTAAAAAGCACAAATCTTTACGTTTCTGTCACAGAGACGAACTCCGTGATTCCCTCCTCTGGCCATCGGAGGGAACCATCACCGGAGTACTGACACACACACACACACACACACACTACATTTCCCATCAGCCCGTACCTTGGACTAATCACCACACCCAGCTGCAGCTCATTACCCGGACTATAAAGTACTCTCTCAGTCTCCAGTTCACTGCAAAGTCTTGTATTACCACGGTGTACATTTCTGAGCGTTTTCCTGTATTGACTGCCTGCCTGTTATTGATCTTGTTTGCCTCTCGTTTACAACTCTCTGCTGCCTGCCCTTGGACCATTGTGACTGTTATCTGGACTGTGAGTGATTTCCGCCTGCCCTGATCATTTGTCTGTACCCTGACTATGATTCTGTATGTTCCCTGCCATTCCAGTTTGCCCCTGTTCGACCCTGCCTGTTATACTACGCTTTCCTTTAATAAAAGCTTGCAAATGGATCCCAGCCTGAGTGACAAATCATTACAGTTTCAAGGGCAGATAAATTTGCAGGTCATAAATTTCATTTATGTTGTGTTTTTGTTACTGAGAGGAAAACGTGCAGTAGCTACATATCACATATTAGGGGTGTAAGAAAATATCGATACACGTGAATATCGCAATACTATGTTTGCGATATTATCTTTGTGATATTAGCTATGTTTGCACCTTCTCCGGCTCCGCCGTGTCAGTTGAGTTTACGTGCTGAGATAACACTGCCATCTAGCGGTTGAGTTTTATACAGTCTGTGGTTTAAACTGAACATACAAACACACGAATCTTGGATGTAAATAAATAAATATCGATACAGTGTTTTTGAGAATCGATACAATATCGCCAAACATAATATCGCGATATTCATGTGTATCGATATTTTCTTACACCCCTATATTATTGAAACAAAAAATTGACTGGTCATCCACTTCTGAGTTGCCTTTTACCATCATTGATGGCACTTGTTTCTCTGGCGCATAAGGTCTATAAACTCATTTGTGAACATACTTGTAAACAGAACTATGATGCTAGTTATAATAAAGATCCAATAGGTTCTTTTTGCTACACATTCTACTGTTTACACTTAAAAATAAATAAAATAAAATAAAAAAAGGGCATTGATGGTTCCATGAAGAACCTTTAACATCTATGGAACCTTCCCACTGTAGAAAAGGTTCTTTCTTATTAGTTAAAAAAAAGGTTCTTTAGATTATTAAAATATTCTTCACACTAAGTAAAAAATCTTTTTTTTAAGAAATGTTCAGTGAAAGGTTCTTGGTGGGACCCAAAAAGGTTCTTCTAAACTTTTGAAAATAAAGATTCTTTATTGGAATTGATGGTTCTATTAAGAAACGTTAACATCCATGGAATCTTTACATTCCACAAAAGGCTCTTTATAATGAAAAAAAATCTTTAGATTATAAATGTTGACTATGTTCTAAATGGCAATCAGGGAGGATTGCCCTCTGGTGGCTGTCCTCGGCACACCAGCTGGTGACTATGACAAAGAACTTATCAACTGAGGAATATGATCTGTATTATGTATTGGTTTTATGAGTTGTCATTCCAGGGATTGTTTGATGAAATTGCACTGAAGGACATTTTTTGCTATGGGGTGAACATACCCATTAAATCATGGCTCCCAGAAGGGGAGATTAACTACCCATTACAGATTTATATGGACTATACAATGTTGTTGAGTGGGCCCTCCTTTACAGTTGGGGAGGTTGAGGAGGACGCTTCCCCTGAAAATATTTTTGGAGGGGGCAGTACATACCAAGCTCTGGTGGCCTTGGAGCTTGGCCCACCATGGTTTCCAGTAGGTCCAGTTCTAATGGCCGCTAATCCTGTGCTTTCAGCACCTTTCAGCTACGCCAGAGTCTCCATCTGTCATGGACGCCACGTCAGTTTTCCTGGTTGTCATGAATGTTGCAGACAAAGCCATTAAGGCAGTCCCTAGGCTTTTGAGACTGGCTTTCAGCTTGGAGGACGTCGTTGTAAGCATCTGGCGTCTTGGCGGTGGTGTCAAGTCTAGGGATTTTAGAGGTGGTCCCACTGTCAGTTGCACTCCCTGTTAAGGCAATGGCCATTTTGTGTGTTTGGGCCGCACACTGCTCATTAATCCATGAGTCTGCTCCAGAGCCTGCTTCAGCCCATGAGTCCACTCCAGAACCCACTCTAGCCAATGAGTTTGCTCCAGAGCTGCTTCAGCCTAGGAGCCCGCTTCAGAGCCCACTCCTTCCCCAGAATTCTGCTCTAATTCTGCTCTGATGCAACTATGGAGGTCGTCCCTGAGTTTCTTGTCTGCCCTGATGCAACCATGGTGATCAACCCGGAGCTACCTGTCTGCACTTATGTGACCATGGAGGCCGTGCCGAGTTTCCTGTTTGCACCGACACAAACCCAGAGGTCATTCCAGAACTGCCTAACAGCCCGGAATTGACTATAGAGATCAACCTGATTCACCTTGTAGTTTGTACACTTTAATCCAGTATGCCATATCGTAGCGCTTTATAGATACATACAGCTCAATACAAGTACACAGGATGGATCAAGTTTAAAACAATCTAATATATACATAACATTCCCTCGTATGACAATGACGTGACTGGAATAAAGCAAATAGACTACAAAACCCGAACCTATCCTCTTAAAGCAGTGGTCTCAAACTGCCGGCCCACGGGCCATTTACGGCCCGCCCACCCCCTCTACCCGGCCCGCAACTGATCTCAAAAATAAAACATAATCCGGCCCGCTAAATTATTATTATTATTATTATTATTATTATTATTCTCTAGTTGCTACCTGTGTGATATGCAAAGAAAAAGTCGCCGTTCTAAGGGGCATTCACATATCGCGTCACATAAGCGGCCGCGCCGCATTCTTCTTTCCAATGCGCTTTCGCTCCAGTGGCGTCTGTCGTTGCTATGCAACCATGAGCCGCGCTCTCAATCGCTTCTATTATGAGCACGCTTGCCTAAATTACAGTAAAAGCACTTGACTTTAAGTCACGAGCACCGATTTAAACCATCGAAACGCGCCCGATGCAGCCATTAAACGTTACCGATGCTCAAACGGCATCTTGGACAAATGTGGCCCAGCTGTGTGAGCACAAGCGCTGCAGGTGTCTGTCAAGAAACAGAGAAGTGTACAAATGTATTCAGGGAT